>NC_138204.1:103024195-104320075 GCF_964194415.1 Vipera berus
CACCTTCCCACCTGACAGGCAGGCTGGTTGGGCAGTCCAACCTGCTGCAGCCCTCCTGGGACCCCGGCTGCAGGGACCCATGTCTCACGCCCCTGCTTTCCTGAACACGGCATGCTGGGGGTGGGCATGCACAATGGTTGAAAAGCCCTGGCCTAGCAAGGTGTCAAAAACATGATGAGCAAAAAAAAGGAAAAAAAGTGATGAAGTACAGGTAGTCCTCGACTTACAATACTTCACTTAGTGACTGTTCGAAGTTATAATGGCACTGAAAAAAGTGCCCCCCAAGCCACAGCTGAGCAAGACACCTGCCTTCCTGCCCGGTGGCACTCTTCCTCCTGTCTGAGCATTTCTGTTGAGGATTGGCAGCAGGGGTGGGGGGGGTGTTTGGTTTTTATTCCCCCCCTCTGCTGGTTGGTTGCAGCAGGTTTTCATCACTTCACATGACCCTGGGACACCATCATAAATATAAATCGGTTGCCAAGCATCTGAATGTAAATCACAAGATCCTGGAGATGCTGCAATATTCCAGTTGATCGGTGCTTCTTCTGGGCTCAGCAGAAGTAACAGGATCAGTGGCAAGCTCCTGCTGGAGCCTGGCTCTGATCCTGGCCCTTCCACTGAGCTCTGACAGCCCTATTTGTGATGGCTTTTCCCCTGCAGATAGCCATACTGAAGCAGAATGGAACAATTTGCCATGGCCAACTTGCCACAGCCAACTCACTGCAGGACAACTTGCCATGGGACAATTTAACAATTCAGTTTAACTATTCAAAATATATATTTTAAATATTTTAATTTTTGCCATTCACATTTCATTTTGCATCCTTTCTTTAATGATTTTATATCACATTATACCACATTTCTTTGGTTTTAAATTAATTCTTGTTCTGAAGTGAGTAGGCAATGGCAAGTTGGCTGTGGTGAGTTGACCATGGGAGTTATCCTAGATCTAGACCCATACTGAAGGCCAACTGCCTGCAAGAAATCAGTCATCTGAGCAACAATGGTGACTGTAGTTTAAGAAGTTTTTTTTAAAAAAATGTGTTGTTTGTGTGTGTGTTGTACTGCTTCCAGTGTGAGCATATAAAAATGTTTAAAAATAACTTGTAAGTAATTTGAGTTGCTGGCATATGTCACCTAGGAATCCTTAGTGATTAATGTTAGTGGGAGAAACTAAAAGCAGTAAGCACACCTGTAGATTCTTCATAAGATTAGAACTTACTTCCATGGCATATGTGGGGAGGGGACAAATGGCAAATGGCATGTGTGTCATCACATAAATGATATGTATTTGTACTAGCTGGAATTGATGCAATTTATATAATACGTCCTTTATATGATAACATCATAATTTCACAACTAATTATTTTGATCACATTAATCTCAGGCTTGTAACAGATGTTAATGACTAATGACCATATATATTAGAGAGAGAGAAAGAATGCTGATAAGGAATCCTTTCCTGAAAGGTGTGAAACTAAGTATCAGAAGCTGAAGACAGAATAAGTGTAAAAGAATAGTTCACAGTAGGAAATGCAATAAGGGATCACAAACAGCTCCAAAGGAATCTCTGCACATTAAGCAAATGGGCATCCAAATGATAGATGTTGTTCAACATGAGGGAGTGTAAACTGACACACATTGGTGCCAAAAAAAACCAACTAATCATACAAATTAATAACAATTAGCAGCAACTAATGAGGAAATAAATATTGAAATAATCATAAACAGTTCAATGAAGTTTTTACACAGTGTACATCCATCAGAAAAAGAGATCAAAGCATGTTACAGATAGTAAGAAACATTACTGAAAATAGATGTAAACCCCTTATATAAGTCAATGGTGTGACTGCACCAGAGATATTGTATGCAGTTCTAGCTGCCACACTTTAAAATGGATATAGTTTCCATGTGCCTTCACAGATCAAACAATGATAAAAAGTGATGATAAATAAAACACAAGTACTTGCTCATCAGCTCATTCTGGCAAATCCAGCTGTAAATGGAAAGATAATGCGCTCTTGTAACACTAACTTCATCAAATTAAAAATAAAATAAATGAAATGAACAAGTTGTTAATCAGAATATTAATTTATATTTAACTTGAATGTAAAACATGTTGCTTGCTCTTAGGAGATATATAGCAAGTGCAATAAGAAAATACCAGGGATTTGATTATCAGGAGATAATCTGTCTGGAAATTAAAAGGATTTGATTCTATTATATGCTTAAGAAAGCTTCTGGGACTTGATTACATCTTGCTAAGTTCACCCCTATTGGGTTTAATTGCTTTTCTCTGGATACAAGACTACATTAATTGAGTTAGAGCTTGATCTATCTACCATTGGCCCTTATAAACATACACTTTCTCTTTACACCTAATTAATAGAATCTTGGCAGTATTCCTGAATTCAGTGAATTCATTGAATGAGCTAAACTTTTTTATTTCAGTTGTCCAGTTGACTAATAATAATGATCAGCACCTATATCAGAAGAGAGAGCTCATCTGGTGTAGAACAAGTTGTCTCAAAGGATTGACAAGGCAAAAACAGATATTCATCAGTTCTGATTCTCCACCCTTTTGATCATTTTTACAACAATAATGGCATTTCCCTTGCTGCTTAATGGATTCTTCAAGGAAGAATTGGAATCAAATCATACACATTACACATGATGGTATTTCCTCCCTAAACAAGTTCCCTTTTCCTTTCAGCAGAGAAGAAACAGACTGTCACCAGAGGTTTTTAGGGAATGAAATATTGGTTTTGAAAGGATATAATGCCCTGTTGGAGGTCACTTCCTCCTATCTTTTCAGCATTAAAAGGAAAATTTCATTGCAGGTAAAATAATCTCCATAGGAGAAAAAAAATGTTCCCAAAGGTACACATACTCGTAACTCAATTATCTTCTTTTAAATATGAGCCAGCAGTGTGCTGCAACTGCCAAAAAAGCCAACACAGTGCTAGGCTGCATTAACAGAGGGATAGAATCAAGATCACGTGAAGTAATAATACCACTTTATAATGCCTGGGTAAGACCACACTTGGAATACTGCATCCAGTTTTGGTCACCACGATGTAAAAAAGATGTTGAGACTCTAGAAAGAGTACAGAGAAGAGCAACAAAGATTATTAGAGGACTGGAGGCTAAAACATATAAGGTTGCTGGAATTGGGTATGTCTAGTTTAATGAAGAGAAGGGCGAGGGGTGACATGATAGCAGTGTTCCAATATCTCAGGGGATGCTACAAAGAAGAGGGAGTCAAGCTATTCTCCAAAGCACCTGAAGGCAGGACAAGAAGCAATGGATGGAAACTAGTCAAGGAAAGAAGCAACCTAGAACTAAGGAGAAACTTCCTGACAGTCAGAACAATTAACCAGTGGAACAAAAAGTGGTGAATGCTCCAACACTGAAAGTTTTTAAGAAGAGACTGGACAGCCATTTGCCTGAAATGGTATAGGGTTTCCAGCCCGAACAGGAAGGTCCCTTCCAACTGTTTTTTTTTATTGAAAAGTTTTATAAAAGTTACAATATAAACCCCAAAACCAACCCCCCCTAAACCCCCCCTCTCCCTCCCCCACTTCCCAGAGCTGAGTACAGGGTTACAAATATAATAATCATAATCTAACTAACATTAACCAACTATATAAATAACCAAGTCCATAATGTGCTTTAACTCCCCTTTAACATAAATATAAACAAATTAAAAGTAAACATAATAATAATGAAAACATAAACAAATTAATATCCTAATTATTAAACAATACAATATCCAACTTATTAAACAATGCTAATACTAAAAATAATAATAATATCATATAATTAAAACTAATAAAAATTCCACTATAATAAACTATTAATAATAATAATACTCTAAAATTTACTCATAGGCTAAATGGAACTTTTTAGTCCCATATTTATTCTGGATATAATTATCCATCTTCTCCAGACCGAAATGTATCTTTCTTGTGAATGATCCTTCAAATAAGCAGAAATCTTAGCCATTTCTGCTAAATTTGACACTTTAAGCATCCATTCTTCTATAGTAGGCAAGTAATCCTTCTTCCAATATTGCCCTACCAATAACCTTGCAGCTGTTATCAAATTCAACATCAAGTTAATTTCTTTAGTATCACAATCTGTAATAACACCCAATAAAAATAATTGTGGAGTAAACTATCTTTCTCTTGAAAATCTTTTGAATGTTCCAACTTTTGTTGTTGTTGTTGTTGTTGTTGTTGTTGTTGTTGTTATTATTATTATTATTATTATTATTATTATTATTATTATTATTATTATTATTATTATTATTATTATTATTATTATATGTATCCATACAAACATTCAAATGTTTCCATCAGTCCTCCAAACACAGAGTTGAAGTAGTTTGAGAACACATGATACCAGATTCCTCTGGTATCATAGTTTTTTTATTATCTGAAAATCCCATTTCACAGTTGTATTGGATGGGCAATGTTCTAAAATGGTTGTGGAGAAATATGACAAAATCAACACAATGCATTATTTTACAATAATCACAACAAGAATTGCAAAGGAAAGAGGGCTTCAGCTGCCACAAACATAGGACATGGGCTATAGTCCACAGTCTATGCTTTATTCAAACATCTTTTCACATTTACACCAGAAGAAGCTGTTTCCAAACCGGAGGGAAAAATGGATTGTCTATAAATTTCCCAATACCAGTGAGATTGTTAGTAATAATAAATTACTTACCTAGCTAAACATTAACTACTCAAACTACTCAAACTCGCTGCTTGCGAGCGGTGACGTGCTCCGACCCTCCGATTAGCACCCTTTTACCCGGGGGTGAGGGTGATCAGGCCCCTGAGCTCAGGCTGGTTTACCTTAATGCCAGGTCCGTTGTTAATAAGGCTCCCCTCATTCGAGACTTGATCGAGGAGGAACGCACGGATCTGGCATGCATTACGGAAACTTGGTTGGGCTCAGAGGGAGGAGTCCCTCTGATTGAGTTATGCCCCCCAGGGGCGGTGGAGTGGCGGTGGTTATCAGGGAGACTTTATGTCCGCGGGAGACCACCTCCTCCTGAGATGTAGTTCTCGGGTTCAGATGGGCTTGTTGCTTACATACCTGGCGCCCAGCTGTGTGGCAAAAACTCTGCCCGAGCTGCTCGACACCCTCTCAGGGTTGGCGGTGGAGTTCCCCAGACTCATAGTGCTGGGTGACTTCAACCTACCTTCCCTGGGAGGGTCATCGGAACTAGCCCGGGAGTGCATGGCCTCCATGACGACTATGGACCTGACCCAGGTAATTCAAGGCCCAACTCATGTGGGGGGTCACACTCTAGACCTGGTGTTCCTGTCTGGACAATGGTTGGATGATTTGGGAGGTGGTTTACCGGTTGCTACTCCCCTGTCATGGTCCGACCATCATCTCCTGCGACTGGTCTTCCATTATGCCACCCCCCGCTGGTGGGCAGCAGAACCAACTAGATGGTTCTGCCCCAGGCGCCTAATGGACCCTGAACGGTTCCAGATGGCACTTGGGTCTATACCTATCACCCTCACTCACAGCCCAGCTGATGTCTTGGTGGATGCCTGGGAAAGGGCAGCCACTGAAGCACTCAACTGTGTTGTACCCTTGCAACCTCTGACCCGACGCAGATCCCGTTGGGCTCCATGGTTTTCTGTGGAGATCCGGGAGATGAAACATTGGAGACAGGGTCTAGAGAGCAGTTGGAGGTCCAGCCGTTCCGAATCTGACCGATTGCAGTTAAGAACCTTTATAAGGTCTTATCTTACTGTGATGAGGACGGTAAGGGTTAACTACTTCGCCGCCCTCATCACATCCGCAGATAATCGCCCAGCCGCCTTGTTTAGGGTGACTTGCTCCCTTCTTAACCAGGAGATGAGAGAGGATCCCTTACAGGGACGGGCCGAGGAGTTTAGTCATCATCTGACAGACAAAATTGCTCAGATCCGGGCTGGTTTGGACTCTGACTGGGTGGAGTCTGACATGGAGGAATAGGACAATCTTGAGCATGTTATCTGGACTGAGTTCAATCCTGTTTCCCCTGATGATGTGGACAGGATCATGGGGAGGCTGAGCTCCACCACTTGTTTGTTGGATCCGTGCCCCTCCTGGCTGGTTTATGCGGCTCGGGAGGGGACACAAGACTGGTTCCAGGCAGTAATAACTGCTTCTTTGAAGGAGGGTGCCTTCCCCACCGCCTTGAAGGAGGTGGTGGTGAGACCACTCCTCAAAAAGCCTGCCCTGGACCCGGCTGTTTTAAATAACTATCGTCCAGTCTCCAACCTTCGCTTTTTGGCGAAGGTTGTTGAGAGCGTGGTGGCACAACAGCTTCCTCTGTTCCTGGAGGAAACTGATTATCTAGGCCCGGGCACAGCATGGAGATGGCACTGGTCGCGCTGGTGAATGATCTCTGGCGGGCTTGGGACAGGGGTTGCTCCTCTGTCCTAGTCCTATTAGATCTCTCAGCGGCTTTCGATACCATCGACCATGGTATCCTACTGCGACATCTCAGGGGGCTGGGAGTTGGAGGCACCATTTTACGGTGGTTCTCCTCCTATCTCCTGGGCCGCTCGCAGTCGGTGTTGATGGGAGAGCAGAGATCCACCCCGAGGCCTCTTGCTTGTGGAGTCCCTCAGGGGTCGGTTCTCTCGCCCCTCCTGTTCAACATCTATATGAAGCTGCAGGGCAAGGTCATTCATGGTTTCGGGGTGGGGTATCATCAGTATGCTGATGATACCCAACTTCTTTTCTCCACCCCGAACCAACCCAGCGATGCCCTCGCCGTGATGTCCCGTTGCCTGGAGGCGGTCCAGGTCTGGATGGGAAGAAACAGGCTTCGTCTCAATCCTGCCAAGACTGAGTGGCTTTGCATACCAGCATCTCGGGCTAACCAAACTATTCCACCTTTAACGATGGGGGGTGAGGTGTTACCCCCCGTTGATAGGGCTTGCTACTTAGGCATCCTCCTGGACTCCCGGCTCAATTTTGAAGGTCATATACGAACCGTGACCAGGGGAGCTTTTGCCCAGGTTCTCCTGGTGCGCCAGTTGCGACCCTACCTTGACCGAGATGCCCTACGCACAGTCACTCATGCGCTCATGACCTCCCGTTTAGACTACTGCAATGCTCTCTACATGGGGCTGCCCTTGAGGACCATTCGGAGACTACAACTGGTGCAGAATGCGGTCGCGCGAGTTGTGATGGGGGTCTCCCGATACTCCCATATAACACCTCTACTCCGTGAGCTGCATTGGCTTCCGGTTGCTCTCTGGGTGAGATTCAAAGTGCTGGTGATGACCTATAAAGCCCTAAATGGCTTGGGTCTGGGATATTTGAGGGAACACCTGCTGCCAGCATCAAGTTCCCTTCGTCCAGTGCGCTCGCAGAGGGAGGGTCTTCTCAGGGTGCCGCCGGTAAAAGATTGCCGGCAGATAACACCAGGGAGAGGGCCTTTTCTGTGGGTGCGCCTGCCCTCTGGAATCAGCTGCCCATGGAGCTCAGGACTGCCCCTGACCTACGCTCATTCCGCCCGGACCTGAAGACTTGGCTCTTTGAGCTCTCTGACCCAGGCTGAGAATTTTAACTGGGGTTTTATTTTCAGGGATAATTTAATCTTTTAATTCTCTTTTAACTTTGTATTTTATATTGATGTGATTTTAAAATGCCCTGTAAACCGCCCTGAGTCCTTCGGGAAAGGGCGGTATATAAATCTAATAAAATCTAAATCTAATCTAATCTAAACTACTGAGATGTCATTGCAAGTAAGCCGATTCGTTGACATGATAAAAGACTGATGTGTATAACATTGGCAGGGATACTGTGCAGAATCCAAAATCCTACCATGTTTGTACAGTAATGTGTTTTGGTGACATCAGCCAATCATATGTCACTGTCTAGGTCTCAAGGATGTATAAACAAATTAGTTATAACTACCTGAATTATAACATTTTCCATTCATACTCATAACCTAACTTCTAAAGAATGTGTACTGTGTGTTAATAAAGCAGCATACCCAGATGGAGACTCTCATTATAAGCATATCACACACTCCTGGACATATGTCCAAACATCTGTTTTGTCAGAAGTTAATGAACTCCTCCTAAATATGTTTTCTAATAAATTTCCCATACTATCCATATAAATGCCTTTGAGTTCTTCCTTGCCTTCACCCAGGAGCTTATCTTTCATGCTGCATTTGCTTCCTGAATTACATTTAACTATTTCTTGAACAATATTTTTATAAACCTTATCTAAAGCTGTCTTGTTCAAGAAAACACAGGTCACTCTAGGCAAGCTGAAAAAGGCTTTCTAAAGGGTCAGAGGCTTGTATATATATCAAAACATATAACTCAGTAACATGTATATATAACTTTCTTCAGTTATAGATAGATGGGAGTGTTTAAATCTTGCCCTTTGGGGAAATGTGGATTCTGTCAAAATAAAAATTATTCCAAATTAATTGATATTCTGAGAGGAATTTCTGTTCAAACATCTGGAAAACATTTTCATAAAATAAACTGTTTAGAATATTCTTATGGGTTCCTTTGATATTCTTAATATCTTTAAAGAAATTTGCTTACCAATTAACGAAGGAGCTATAGTTTTTCATCTCTTGGGCTGTCAGGACCTACTTCACCCACATCTTAAGAAAGCAGAACTCTTAGAGACAGTTTTTTCCAAGCAGGAACTTTTACTAAGAAATAGGAGATAGCAGGCATAATAGACAGGATATGAGGGATTCCCTTACAGACCAATATTTTTAAAATGCCCCCAAGCAAAGCCCACCCCACAGTTCATTCAGCCAGTTCCAGATCATCCAATCTCCAAGTGGCAAGTCCATCATGGGAAAAAAAAGATAACATCAGTCTGGTTCCATTTGCAGCATTATCATTTCCACCACTCTTCACACCTCTTCGGAGAAATAAATCAGATCCTGGAGAGCTGTACTTTCCACCCACCCCCTTTTCTAGTTGCCTGGTAAGTTCAGAGAGAATGCCTACTATAGAAAACAATTGGTTACATTGTAATGGATAGCACACAGGCGAATGAACAAAAGGTTACATTTAATGGAGGAAGTGAAACCAATAAAGCCCCACACCTGTTCCCTCTCCCCCTTGGGAATATGGCAGAATCCAGGAGGTGAGATTTGATTTTAGCTCAAAGGAGACAGTTAGAAATGAAATATAAATGGATTCTGACATCCTGCCCCCTTAAAAATAGGAGAGATCCACCTGTAGGGGAAACAAAAATATAGATGTTAGCTTGGTTTCTTGGGATATTCTGTATGAAACTTCTTTAGAAGTTTCATTGCTCTGACGTGACGTTTATGGAGCCAATCATTTTCTGAGGAGGGAAGGTGTTTCCATGCTACTAGGTATTAGGTTTCTCCATGATACTTTCTAGAATCTAGGATTTCTTTTTCCTCGAAGTGTTGTTCTCCTTCAACCATGATAGGAGGTGGTAGTGGTGAGGTTTTTGGCTGTAAGGGTGACTGTTGTTCCCGTTTTAGCAAACTGCAGTGAAAGATTGGGTATATCTGCCTAAGATTTTTGGGTAGTTCTAATTCTACTGTTACTGGGTTTATGATTCCGGGTGAGATTCAAGGTGCTGGTAATGACCTATAAAGCTCTAAATGGCTTGGGTCTGGATTATCTAAGGGAACACCTGCTGCCGGCATCAACTTCCCATTGTCCTGTGCGCTTCCACAGGGAGGGCCTTCTCAGGGTGCTGTCGGTTAAGGAGTGCCGGCAGGTGATGCCCAGGGGGAGGGCATTCTCTGTGGGCGCGCCTGCCCTTTGGAATGATTTACCGGTGGAACTTCGGACCGACCCCGATCTGCGTTCATTTTGCCGGGACCTGAAAACCTGGTTTTTTTATCTATCAGGCCTGGACTGAAGGGGTTTTAGCTTTTAATATTGTTTTAATTGTTGGGCTTAATTAATTTAATCTATTTTAATTTTATACTATGTTTATATTGTATTTTATGCTGCCCTGTAAACCGCCCTGAGTCTTTCGGGAATAGGGCGGTATAAAAATTTAATTAAATAAATAAATAAATAAATAAATTCTTTTAATTAGAAAAGGTCCTACATATTTTGGTCCACGTTTTTTACAGGGCTGTGGGGATTTTATGTATTTTGTAGATAAATATACAAATTCTCCTACCCTGAATGGTGTCTGCTTGTGCTTTGTATGCTTGCCTAACTTCATCTAAAGCTTTCCTAACAATTGGCCAGGTGTTTTGCAATTGTGCAATCCATTCTTTCAACGATGGGATTTCCAGTTCATTTGGGATTAGCTCTGGCATAGGGTTGAAACTTTGACCGGTGGCTATTTAAAAAGGAGTGTAGTATGTGCTGGAGTGGACTGCATTATTGTAAGCAACTTATGTGAAAGGGAGTAGATCCGTCCAATTTGTTTGCTGGAAATTAATAAAGGATCTTAAGTATTGCTCAAGTAATGAGTCTGAACGTTCTGTCGATCCATTGCTCTGAGGATGATGACTAGATGACAGTCCCTGAGTGGTTCCTATGAGGAATAAAAATTCATTCCAAAATTACACTCCACTATCTGACATGATGCTGATTTTGTATCATGCCACAACTGCATGAAATTGAGCCTCTGGGTGGCTGGTATATATAACTTCTCCCCCACCAAGGGTATCCCACCTTTTATTGTGCACACATGTCTATTTTTATGGAACCATTCATCTGTTTCCAAAGTCTTTCGGAATTCGATTCCAGTTTGGCTGCCCAGCTGAAGCTTTATTTTAGCTTGGGCCCTGGTGGTTACTGGTGCTGCCAGTTGTTGTTTGGGCATAAATGGTTTAGAGTCAGTGGCTCATGTGCTGTTGTATTGGGGCATGCGAGATAGTGCATCTGCCAGGAAATTCTTTTCCCCAGGCAAGTGTTTAAGTGTGAAACAGAAAGGGTGAAAGTCCTGACACCAGTGGATTTGCTTAGGAGTGAGTTTTCTGGGTGTTTTTAGCACTTCCAAGTTTTTGTGGTCTGTCCAGACTTGGAAAGGGATTTTATTACCTTCAAGGAAATGATGCCACATAAATAATGACCACTTCACAGCGTAAGCCTCCTTTTCCACATCGCTCTGGTTGTTCTGTGTCAGTAAATTTCCTGGACATGGTTGCAGTGCCCCCTCATCATTTTCCTGTAATAATACAGCTCCTACTGCCACATTGCTTGCATCTGCCTGTATTACAAAAGGTTTATCTGGGTCTGTGTTCCTCAGTACGGGCTCAGCAGAAAAAAGTCTATTAACCCTCTCAAATGCCACTTGGCATTCCATTGTCCACTTCAAGGGCTGGCGGGGTTTCACTGGGGGCCGCCTCCCTCATTTTTAAGAAGTTCTTGAGAGGCAGGGCTATTTGGGTGAACAAAGGGATGAATTGGCAGTAGAAGTTTGTGAAACCCAGGAAACTTTGTAATTGCTTCCTTGTGCAGGGTGGTGCCCATTCTAATACTGCCCTGACTTTCTCGGGGTCTATTTCAATGCCCTGTGGGGAAATGCGATATCCCAGGTAGTCTATTCTTTCCTGGTGGAATTCACATTTCAATAATTTGGCATATAGGTGAGCAGCCCGCAATTTTTTCAAAACTGCTCTGACTAGGTTAATGTGCTTCTCTTTGGTCTTGGTGAAGATAATGATGTCATCTAAGTAACCAGGACTCCCTTAAATAGGTGCTCTCTTAGCACTTCATTGATAATTGCATAAAAACTGTGGGGGCCCCTTGCAGTCCAAACAGCAAAACTTTGAACTGGCAGCAACCTATTGGAATATTGAATGCAATCTTCCATTTGTCCCCTTCCTTGATCCTAACTCGGTAATATGCTTCTCTTAGGTCTAGTTTGGTAAAAATCCTTCCTTTCAATAGGTGGGATAGCATATTCTTCATGAGGGGTAGGGGATACAGATTATTTTCACTAATTACATTCAGGGCGTGGTAATCCATGCACAAATACAAAGTGCCGTCTTTCTCCCTAAAGAGGACCGGGGTGGCCACTTTGGGTTTGGCAGGTTTAATAAATCCCCTTTCTAAGTTTTTATTTATGAATCTTTCCATCTCCTTCATCTTTTTAGGGCTCATGGAGTACAGCCTGGGCTTCAGGAATTTTGCCCTAGTGTTTGTGGGGGCCATTGGGGTTTTAGATTTGCACGATCCCCCTCTGGGAATTTGAGTTCTGCTGTCCTCCAATTTACCCAGGAGTTCCACTTTTTTAACCATTCAAGCCCTAGCATTATTGGGCATTCCATGCCTAGGGTCACTACAAACGTTATCTCTTCCTCATGGGTCCCCAGGGACAAGTGGACTGGTAAAGTGGCTAGGGTAGCTGTTTCCCCCCACTTCTATGGACCCATCTAACTGGCCAAATGAGATTGGTTGCTTTAGTCTCCTCACCAGAATACCCAAGTTCCCCACTAGTGTTGGGCTAATGAGGCAGCGGGTGCAGCTAGAGTCTATTAATGCTTTCACTTTGACAGCTTCAGGCATGGAGGGAGCTAATATAGTTATTGTCTTGAGGATGGGTGGAATGAAGTTTGCCCTCTGAGCTGTCCTCCATGGTGTCCACCACCCCTGTGGTGTAGGCCAGAGTTCCCTCCCATTCCTTTGTAGGGGTTGGGGACTCTACAGCCTCTATCCCCCTCATGGCTGGTTCTTTTGATTTGGGTGGGAACTTCCCTGATTTCCTGGCTGGTGATGGGTCTTATTTGCACTGAGGGGCTTTTGAGAGGCATTCTATGGTGCATTGGCCATCTCTCCTGCAGTTGAAACAGCCCATTGACTTCTTAGCCATAACTGGTGGTTTTGCTGGCTTGTGCATATGCTCAGGAGGCGGGCGGGCCCATGGTTTTCCTTGGCGGTGCCTCTTCAGTAGGTCTATCTCTGCCTCCTCTGCAGGACATACGAGTCATCAAGCTGGTGTGGGTCCGTCCCCTCAAGGCAGGCAAGCATCATACAGGTCATAATTTATCCCATCTTTGAAATGGCTAAGGAGGATGTCTTCCAGTCAGTTCAGCTTGTTGGCAATGACCTGGAATTCTTGTGTATATTCAGCCACTGAGCATCACCATTTTGATTCTCTCACCGGCCTTGCAATCAGCCAGGGAGTCTTCGAATTGCCTTCTCAAAGAGGACATGAACCAGTTGAAGACATTGAGTTCTGGGACATTGGAGTCATGCACGTTCAACACCCAGTCTGCTGCCGGTCCATCCAGGGTGGATTGCATGATGCGGATGTGGGCTTTGTCACTGGGAATGTCTCGTCCATATTCTTCCATATACCTGAGGACTTGAGTTAGGAAAAACCCCAAGCATGGTGGCTCCGCCATGAATTTTGCTTCCAGAGGTGGGATTCTTTGAATGGATTGGTGTTTTCACCACTGGCAGTATTGCCCCCCTTTCTGATCCCCATTTGTGGGTCGGCAGTGGGTGGGTTCTGCTGAAGTGGTAGCTCCAGGTTCAGTGGATGTCCCTGGTGCTACAAGTTCCAGATCCCCCACACTGTCTCTCCAGCTGCAGCTCCAGGCACTGGTGTGGCTGTGGGACTTTAGAGAGCCAAGGTTTTTTTTCATCAGGTCAATAGCTTTTTCTAGGATCCATTCTGAGTGTACTGCATAACTCCCGTCCTCCCCGCTGACGTGCAGGGAATTCTCCATCTCTTGCTTCCATTCGGGTTGGTGGCTGCCCCGTCTCAGGGTCACTTTCCTCAATGCCTTTTCCCACTCGCTTTTCCTTCCAACATCCATCGACCACCGCAGTTTGTGGTCGTGCGTCTCCACCACCTCTTCCCCAGTGGAATATGACACTTCAGCTCCCAATAGTTAGTGTGATTTCAGTCAGGGGGAAAGCTCCCTTTCCATGGGGCTTCCCTCCTTCCCTGCCTCATTGCTATACATTGTATTTTTTTTGCAAAGTCCCCCAGTAAGGTTCTTCCTTCCAGGTTGACTCTTAATGCAGATCCTGTCTAATGTCAGAACCCACTTCACCCCACATCTTAAGAAAGAAGGACTCTTGGAGACAAAATTTTCCAAGCAGGAACTTTTACTAAGAAATAAGAGATAGCAGGCATAATAGACAGGATCTGAGGAATCCCCACATAGATCAATATTTTTAAAGTGTCCCCAAGCAAACCCCACCACAGAGTTCATTTGGTCAGTTCTGGATCAGCCAAGCTCCAGATGATAAGCCCATTGTGGGAGAGGAGACATAACAGTCCATATGCAGCAGGATCATTTCCACCCCCCTCACACTTCATTTGGAGAAACAAACCAGATTCTGGAATGTTTCATTCCTCTTTTTCCACCCCCTTTCTTAGTTGCCTATAAGATGAGAGGGAATGCCTAGTGAGAAAGCAGTTGATTATATTGTGATGGATAGCAAGCAGGCGGAATAAACAAAGGTTACATTTAAGGGAGGAAGTGCAGGCCATAAAACTCCATGCCTGTTCCCTCTGCCCCTTGGGATGGCAGAATCCAGGGGGAGATGAGACTTGGGGTTAGCTCAGAGGAGATAGTTAGAAATGAGATATAAATGGATTCTGACACATATGTTCTTTAACATGGCAACTGAAATGTAGCTGCAATCAAAGTGAAGCTCTCCTTTCTGCACATACTTAATCTAGATGCATGAAGATTTCAAATCCTCATTTCTTTCCATGGTTGCAGAAATTGCTTATACTTTCTTGTATCATTGTCTTTCCCTTCTTATGGTTTTAAAATGTCTTCTTCATTTCTCCATTCTGTCCCTTTTTTCTTATGTTTCAGTATTACGGGAGGTGAATACAGTGCTTTTTTTGTAAAAGAAAAAGGTGCCGGAACTCACACAATGTCATACAACCTGCCTTGCCTACCCTACAAGGTTCCATCCAAAAAAGGTGCCGGAACTCCGTTCTGAGCGTTCTATGAGAAAAAAAGCCCTGGGTGAATACATAAATTATTATTCTTCCCATCATTTGCTAGGAGATTTACAGAGATGTCAACTGAGTTTTATGGCGATGCTTTCAACTATGTAGAATTACAGTGATATCTGCAAGTGCATTTAGCTATATTATGCCAGACATATTTGCAGCTGGATCTAGCCTAAATCAGGAAGCTTGTTTGTCTTATGATGGCAGGACTCTTGCTATAAGGTGTGTGGCAAAGGACATAGAAACATGTGCAAAAAGCATCAAAAAGGTTTTGTTGGTGTAATGGGAAAAAAAGCAAATCATTTCCTAGAGATCTTTGAAAGAATTGAGTGTTAAAAAATAATCTTGATCTTATCTTTTTAAATATAAAATTAACAGCATAACTGGAAGTTATTCTTTCCATATTATAATTATATTTTATTGAAAAGATTAATTAATTTGCTTTCATTGTTCTCTTTGCCATTTTTAAGATTCTGAGAGGTACACAAATATTCTAATATCACAGTGATCTATAATTTCCTGTTCCTACTACACTGACCTTTTCAGTATTCTGTGTTTAGACTAGTTGACCATTTTGTGCCTCCATTAATTATACCCTTTCTACTTAATGGAAAACAGGAAATACTGAGTAAATAGGCTTCTAAAGCATTTTAGGTTGTGATTAATTGAAATCAAACTGACAATAAATTGGGTTTTGTATTACATTAATTTGGATATGCAAAACAGTCTTTCCCAAATCTTTTCCAGCCCCATGCTCAGGGCTGAGTCTCCATTTAAGATTATCCTACTTATGTCCCTTCATTTACTTTACTCTTGAATCCTAAGCAATGTTCCCTACTCCCAAATTCCAAAATAATATAATATAAATGAAGATTCACTATATACTTGATGTTGCATGTTTCCCAATAAAGTAAATACCAGTATTGGTGTAAGACTTTATCTTGGATTTGCAATTTTGTATCTAGCTCTCTGAAGACTAACTACCAACTGCTGAGTTTAAATTGTCCTGGTGATTTTCTTTTACTAGCAGAAAGTGGAAGGCATTTTCTTCCTTTCATCTTTGCTTTGATGTCTCTGATTGAGGAGAGGAAATGTAGATGGAGGCTGTAGTGTATGCCGGGCTGGCATACACGTGTAGCAGCCGCATCAGGAAGCGCGGAGCTGGACAGCTCTGTGCAGGAACTACGTTCGGCGGGAAAGCCGGATTTAAAGGGATTGGCCGCCTGGCCGGCGGGAAACCAGGGTTCAAACCTATTGGTCAGGCATTCACCTGGGCAGGTATAAAGCATGCCCAGGTAACCGTTGTCTGGCAGTTCAGACCACGCTACCACCAATAAAGATTATACACACACCTACGCCTGCGTCTTATCGATCCGCGAACCCGACTTAACAGTGGCAATGAAGGTGGGATCCTGTTTTGATTAGCGGTAAGACACCCACAGTCAGCCGCATTGCCAGGTAACTCGCCTGAAGTCGAAGCAGGACCGGTCGGATCGGACGTAATGGTTCAGGTTGGTCAGGCTCCCGTTTTTAACATCGCTCAGCCAGAAGAGTGGGAAGCATTTGTGGGGCAGCTGGAATTCTTCATGAAGGTTAACCGCATTACTGAGGACTGCATGAAAGTTGCTGCACTGCTCAGTACTTGCGGAAAGGACATTTACAACCTGGCAGTGGGGTTGTGCTCGCCAACAGCCATCGGTGCTGTGACTTACGGCGACCTCATTGCCAAACTGAACCAACACTTCAACCTGCACTTGTCAGAAGTAGCGTGGAGGTATCAGTTTGTAAAAAGAGACCAGCAGCCTGGTGAATCAGCATCCACATTCATAGCCACAGTCTGGCAGGCGGCTCGTCTATGCAACTTTGAAAATCTAGAGAATAGGCTGCATGATCGAATCGTTTTTGGACTCAGGGACTGGAGGTTGTGGCAGAAATTGTTTGCCAAACCGAGCCTGACCCTCAAGATAGTCCAGGAAGAAGTACTGGCCTGGGAGCTAGCGGAGAAACCACAGATGGGGAAAGCCAGCCACAGCAGCCCGAGCACCACTGTTCATCAGGCGAGCGGATCCAGAGGAAGCAGTGAGGATGGACTTGTGGCAGAGGTAGATGCACTACACCTGAAGGCAAACCAACCATTGGGGCAGCAGGATAGCCTGAGGGGTCAACGGCTGGCAGCCACTGTCACCTGCCAGGAGAAGAAATGCTCTGGATGCAAGTGCGGGGGTCTAAACAACGATGTGCAGGGTGTGGAGGAAATCATAACTGAGCCACCTGCAAATTCAGGTCAGCCAAATGCAGAGCGTGTGGCAAGATGGGACACATCGCATCTGTCTGCTGGAGCCGAAACCATGACAATCTGCACGAGGTGGATGCTGAAATTCACCTGCCAACAGGTACTGGGGCTCCGAATCATATCGCGCCCATCAGCTACACCAAGAGCAGATGGGCAGTTTGTAACACGGGGGCTCGCCAATTCCTCACCCCCAAAATCAAGCTAGATGTGCATCTTCAAGGGGTTCCCTGTAAAATGGAGCTGGACTCCAGCTCATCAGTCTCTGTCATTTCTTTCGAGACTTATAAGTTAATTTGCAGGTGGAGTGGCCAGCGGGTTCCCTTGAGGTCATCTAGCATCACCCTAACCAATTTTCAGAACACCCCAATACAAGTCCGGGGGGAGGCTACCTTTTCTGTGCAGTACAGGGAGTTCCAGGGGCCCTTGGACATCCTAGTGGTCAAGGGACAAAGGACCAGCCTGTTAGGGTTAAACTGGTTTCGAGCACTGGGAATCCACATTATCGGAATCCACCAGACCCAGGTTCTCAGCATTGAGTCTGTGTGCAAGGCATTTGCAGACATGTTCGATGAAATGCTGGGAAAATACACAGGACCACCAATCACATTCAAATTAAACCCCAACATCCAGCCCATCCGAATCAAACCCCAGAGAGTACCATTCGCATTAAAACACAAAATTGAGCGGGAACTCAACAAGCTAGTCGCGCAGGGAGTTTTGCAGCCGGTCGAGGGAGCTGATTGGGAAACCCCCATTGTGACCCCACTTAAAGCAAACGGCGAGGTGAGGATCTGTGCTGATTTTAAATGCACAATCAATAAAGTGTTAAACCTGCATGCGTACCCAGTGCCCACGGTCAGCAGCATCCTCGCATCGCTCCAGGGAGGTGCTATCTTCGCCAAACTGGACCTCGCTTAGGCTTATCTGCAACTCCCAGTCAACCCAGAGACCGCCGATGCACAGACTATAGTGACCCACAAGGGAGCATTCCGGGTAGACCGGTTGCAGTTCAGATTTAGCGTAGCTCCAGGCATCTTTCAGGAGGTGATGGAGCGAATGCTTAAGGGTATACCGGGGGTATGCCCGTACTTCGATGATGTTCTTATTGCAGGGAACTCTGAGGAGATTCTGGCAGAACGACTGCAGACTGTTTTATGGAGATTTCGTGCTGCTGGCCTCAAGAGCCTTGGTGGAGCAGTGGGCTAATGCCTCCTTAAGTAACACCAGCTGCCTGTAATTAGTGCAGGTTCGCATTCCACCAGGCTCAAGGTTGACTCAGCCTTCCATCCTTCCGAGGTAGGTAAAATGAGGACCCAGATTGTTGGGGGCAATAAGCTGACTTTGTAAAAATGCCGCTGGGGGGGGCGGGTATATACATAAGCAGGTATATACATAGAATGAAGGCTATTGCTAAGCACATTGTGCTTTAGATTATAAGCCGCCCTGAGTCTTCAGAGAAGGGTGGGATATAAATGGGATTTTAAAAAAAAGCTCAAAAGGGAAAAGTGCAGCATTGGGGTGCCAGAAACGGAATTTTTGGCGTTTAGAATTGATGCTCAGGGGGTTCACCCCACAGCATCGAAGGTGCAAGCAATCAAGGAGGCTCCCACGCCTAAAAATAAGGTGGAGCTGCAAGCTTTTCTGGGGTTACTCAATTTCTATCATGCCTTTTTACCTCACAAAGCATCCATTGCTGAACCTTTGCACAGACTACTGGACAAACACACTACATGGAACTGGACCAAGGTACATGACACCAGTTTCCAGGCCCTAAAAGATCTGCTAACAAGCAATGCCACAATCACTCATTTCATAGAAAACAAACCAACTTGCATTGCATGTGATGCATCCCCTTATGGGGTGGGGGCTGTGTTAAGCCACTTAGAGGGGGATGGCAAACAAGTCCCTATTGCATATTACTCCAGGACATTGTCTGGGGCCGAGCGTAACTATGCCCAAATAGACAAGGAAGCCCTGGCAATAGTTGCTGGAGTAAAGAAATTCCATGACTATTTGTATGGTAGGAATTTCACCATTTTCACAGACCATAAACCTTTACTAGGCCTGTTTACAGCAGACAAACAGACCCCACAAATTCTGTCACCCAGAATGCTCCGATGGTCCATTTTTCTATTGGCTTACTTGTGCAAATTAGTGCACAAGCCGGGCAAGGAAATGGGCCATGCTGACGGTCTAAGCAGACTTCATTTAAACCACACAGGACCAGATCCCACACCAGCAGCCCAAATATTAGCCATCCAAGATCTGCCAGAATGTCCCCTGAGTGCCAGGGCCATTGCAGCCAAAACACCAACAGACAAGATCTTGAGTAGGGTCCAGATGTGGGTAAACACGGGGTGGCAAGACAAATCCCCAGGGCCGGAATTCACGGCATTCTTCACCAGGAGGCACGAGTTGTCCACACACAAGGGTTGCCTGTTGTGGGGATGCGGGGTTATCATACCAGAGGAACTGAGAGACAGGGTCATTCACTCACTACACAAGGGTCACCCAGGGGTGGTACGAATGAAGGCATTGGCAAGGAGCTACCTGTGGTGGCCGGGCCTTGACAAGGACATTGAGGGACAGGTAGCTGGTTGCTACACCTGCCAAAGATCTCGGCCAGAACCACCTCACGCCCCAGTCCACAAGTGGGAGGAAACCCACACACCCTGGTCCTGAGTCCACATTGACTATGCAGGAAATACTGAGTAAATAGGCTTCTAAAGCATTTTAGGTTGTGATTAATTGAAATCAAACTGACAATAAATTGGGTTTTGTATTACATTAATTTGGATATGCAAAACAGTCTTTCCCAAATCTTTTCCAGCCCCATGCTCAGGGCTGAGTCTCCATTTAAGATTATCCTACTTATGTCCCTTCATTTACTTTACTCTTGAATCCTAAGCAATGTTCCCTACTCCCAAATTCCAAAATAATATAATATAAATGAAGATTCTCTATATACTTGATGTTGCATGTTTCCCAATAAAGTAAATACCAGTATTGGTGTAAGACTTTATCTTGGATTTGCAATTTTGTATCTAGCTCTCTGAAGACTAACTACCAACTGCTGAGTTTAAATTGTCCTGGTGATTTTCTTTTACTAGCAGAAAGTGGGAAGGCATTTTCTTCCTTTCATCTTTACTTTGATGTCTCTGATTGAGGAGAGGAAATGTAGATGGAGGCTGTAGTGTATGCCGGGCTGGCATACACGTGTAGCAGCCGCATCAGGAAGCGTGGAGCTGGACAGCTCTGTGCAGGAGCTACGTTCGGCGGGAAAGCCAGATTTAAAGGGATTGGCCGCCTGGCCGGCGGGAAACCAGGGTTCAAACCTATTGATCAGGCATTCACCTGGGCAGGTATAAAGCATGCCCAGGTAACCGTTGTCTGGCAGTTCAGACCATGCTACCACCAATAAAGATTATACACACACGTATGCCTGTGTCTCATCGATCCGCAAACCCGACTTAACAGAGGCAGAAAATATCATTGGAAACAATCACTGATGTATTCATTCTTTGATTTCCTGGCTGGATAGGCAGAGCCTGCGATGAGAGAGCAAAACCCTGACAAGGCTCCATTGTGCTACAGGTCTGAAAAAACAGTTTTTGAGACAATGACCTCATCAGAGCCAAGCAAGAACACTTGACAGAAAGAAACATGTTTTGTATGATACAAGCACAAAAAGTGCTGATTCTTTCCTTGGCTCTATCTCTAAAGACAGTGTAAATACAAGGTACATGAAGATTTCATTTACCTTCAGATGTCATAAGGGACGCGGTGGCTCAGTGGGTTAGAACGCTGAGCTTGTCGATCAGAATGTCGGCAGTTTGGCGGGTCGAGTCCCAAGTGCTGCGTAATAGAGTGAGTGCCTGTTACTCGTCCCAGCTTCTGCCAACCTAGCAGTTCGAAAGCACGTAAAAAATGCAAGTAGAAAAATAGGGACCACTCCGGTGGGAAGGTAACAGCGTTCCGTGCGCCTTTGGCGTCTAGTCATGCCAGCCACATGACCACGGAGACGTCCTCGGACAAGCGCTGGCTCTTCGGCTTTGAAACAGAGATGAGCACCGGCCCCTAGAGTTGGAAACGACTAGCACACATGTGCGGGGGAACCTTTACCTTTTACCTCAGATGTCATACCAAGGCTATTTTTCATATAAACTCTGATAAAGCTTTCTTCTATAAATTGTTGGCTGGTTGCTTAAACGGCTTTAAAAGATGATTACACAATCAGGCCATGATTCCTATAATCACAGGCCATCTGTCTTGCAATGATCACCTGGGAAAATGAAATTGAGGTGCACGTCAAGTCACACATAACTGTATTTCATGTATTATTAACAGGGAGACTTTTCTTTCTTGTTTGCCCTTTCCATCCATTCCCTTAACAATTAACACATATATTTGGGCATAGTCTATCACTGATCACATCTGCTTCATGAGATACATCTGATTAAGTAGATTTAGCTCACAAAATATTATACTTTAATAAATGCATAAGTTCTTAAGATCTCTTGGTTCTTTTATTTCCTGCAACTGTTTTAAGAGTAAGGCACAATTACAAAATCCCATGCCAGCTTCTTAACATTTTGAAATCAAACCAGGAGCTTTACACATCTTTACTAAAATGCAGATATTTTAGTTAAAATACAAAATTTGAACTTTGTTCCCCTGCCAGTTTTGCCAGGCTGAACTAAATATTCTCAAACTTTGATACTTCAGAGTGTAATATTCACATTTGACCAGGTATGTGAATCTAAATCACAGAAAAGAAGATAAGAAATTGAGCTTTACATAAAAACCTCAAATCTTTTCACATCGTTTCTATGTTATTTTTGTCTGATTCTTGTAACAATTTCTTCTCCTTCCTAATATGGATGCACTATATGAGTATTTTGAGCAGTAGTACTGAAAATTCCTTAAGGGTATGAATTTGCTTAATTCAACAGGGGAAATAAAGTAAGAGTTCCAGTTGTAACTAATCCAGATATAATGAATTATAAATTAAAATTGAAATACATTCATTAATTCTGAATTATTTCAACCCAATTTATGTATTTTTAAAAAACTTTTTAGGATTATTTGCCATTAAAAAACCCTAAAATTGCTAATGGGCAAATTTAGAATTGTGAGAATATATTGTAGCTACTTTTGCAAAATGGTTCCAGGGGACAGTTACTTATTCACACAATGGCTGGCATGAGGAATATAACTAGTTACAAAACACCAATTTGCTACACTTGTATCTGCCAACTTTCTTGCTTATGAGGTCCAAAGGCACCAGAAACAAGCTTTTTTTATTGTTGTGGTTTTCCAGTTTCCCTTTTATTTAAAGAACCAAACAAAAATTCAATGGATGGTTAGAGCAAGAAGCCCTTGGATGCAGAGGATCCATAGCTAGAGTAATGCCTTCAGTTGCCATGGAACAGATCAATCAATCAGAATAGAGCTGGAAGGGATCCTCTAGTCCAACCTCCTATACCAGGGGTGTCAAACTGCCAGCCCACAGGCTGGTTGCATCACGCCGAGGCTGTGTCCGGGGTGGACAAAAAAAGTCACAATATGTTGTGACACATCATGTGACACTGTGAGTTTGACACCTGTGCCCTATACCATTTCAGACAAGTGGCTGTCCAATTTCTTCTTAAAGACCTCCAGTGCTGAAGAACTCACAACAATTAACACTGGTTAATTGTTCTCACTGTTAGGAAGTTTCTCCTTAATTCCAGGTTGCTTCTCCCCTTGATTAGTTTCCATCCATTGTTTCTTATCTTGCTTTCTGGTGCTTTGGAAAATAAGTTGAGCCTCTGCTTTGTGGTGGCTCCTCAAATACTGGAATACTGCTATCAAGTCACCTTTAGTCCTTCTATTCTCTAGACTAGCCTTCTTTTCCCTAGACTATATCCCAGGTTAATTATTTTTTTTCAATTTCAGTAATTTTTCAATAAACATTAATTAATGTCAGTTATTTGAAAAAATGTTATTTACTTTACCTTTATTGCAAAATAACCAACCACATGCATGCAATTCTTTGAGCAAAATCTAACATTTTATCATTGGACAACCTTAAGATATGTGGACTTCAACTTCCAGAATTCCTCTGCCAGCAGGAAGTCCGCATATCTTAAAGTTGCTAATTGAAAGTTTATGCTGCCTCTTTGCCATAACTGCAAATATAGAAAGTGAACTGTGAAATTCAGGGGAAAAAATCATTTCATATACAAATGAAATATAACTAATGAACATTACACAGTAATAGGAAAGTTATTTTATTATTATTCTTTTGGAAATTCCTATCTCGGATGGGATCAGCTTATAGAATATTTGGTTCTAGGCTTGTTCTCCTGGACAACAGGTGTGCATATTTCAAAAACCTTAAATCTAGTGGAGAAAAAGGCATCTACCGCTCATTTTCCCTGAAGCAGTAGGATAACCAGGGGATGCAAGAAGAAGCAAATCAAAGATGCCACACACCATCTCCTGCTGCACTGAGTAATAAAGTTTCACTCGGACTGAAATAAGCTTCTCTTACATAATAATTTTGTTAAGAATTTTCATAAGAGATATTATAAAGTGAAATTTAAAAAAAAGAAAAAAAGAAAAAGGAAATAAGTGAAAAACTAAGAAAGATATATAGGTAGAAACAGGAAAAGAAAAATGATTTGCAGTCTTTCTTACAGCAGATACATAAAAATAATAATAATCTCACTCCTCTCTTTACGATTAAATCTTAATATCCTTTCTCTTATATCCATCTTTCTTAGTTTTTTCTATATTTCCTTTTCCCCTTTTCTTTTTTCTTTTAACTTTTCTTTTCTTGAATAAATTTAGTTTATTTGTATATTAATACTATAAGATCAAAAATAAAAAAAGAAAATAGTAGGAAAGATAGGGGAGGGGAAAGGGAATGGTAAGTGTGAAGAAAAAGGGGGGAAAGAAAGAAAGGGCATTGATTTCCAATTCCCTCTGGTGCAGCAGAACAGAGCTTTTCAACCTTTTCACTCATTGTACCACTTTTAGGATAAGGCAATGTCCGAGTACCACCAGTTGCCCAGCAAGGTGTCAAAAACTTGACCAAAAAAAAGGAGGCCAGAAATCCACTTTCAGATGGAGGTGTTGGGGTGGGAGCAGAGCCTTGGACTGGGTGGGTGGCACCCAACAGCCTCCTCGGGGATGCACCCATTGGAAAATGGTGGCGGCGGCAGCCACACGGAAGACAGGCGTGGCGCTGAGGCGATGGACGGAGCATGGTCTGGGAGGATGCGGCATCTCCGCAGCCTCACTTCAGAGAGGACTTACTACCTGCCCACCCACCTGCCTCTGCGGCTCCTTCCCTGGGTGCTTCACATCCAGCTCTACAGCAGGCCTACAAAGGGCGATGGGAGAGGAGTGGGCTGATAGCCTTACCAGTAACTGGGACTCCAATGTGCCTTCCTGGCAATGTGTGCTTTGGACAGGGCTGCGCTCCTCCCAGGGGGCAGGGCACCTGGGCACATGGCCAATCAGGAGCCCTGCGAGGGGGCAAGCACTGGGAGCCGTAGTTGAAGGCTGAAATGCCTTCAGCTGTAACTGTTTGCATGTGTTTGTGTGTGTGTGAGCAGGGATGAATGCTGCTTTCCAGGTGATTGGTGCTTATTCAGGACTCAGCAGAAGCACTAGGAGCAGTGCCAAGCTCCAGCTGGAGCCCTGACAGCCCTGAAGAAATTCCAAACAGCTGGAAAGCAGCGCTGATCATGGTGCTTGAGCCCTGACAGCCCTGGAAAAGCACCAATCAGCTGCAAAGCGGTGCTGATCCTGGTGCTTGAGCCCTGAGAGCCCCAAAGAAGTGCCAATCAGCTGCAAAGCAGCGCTGATCCTGGTGCTTGACCCCTGGCAGCCCCGAACATGCACCGAACAGCTGCAAAGTGGCACTGATCCTGGTGCTTGAGGCCTGAAACCCCGAAGCAGTGCCAATCAGCTGCAAAGTGTTGCTGATCCTGGCACTTGAGCCCTGGCAGCTTCAGTGCCAGGCTGCCACCTCCCTCCCAGCCTCCTCACTGGCCAGGGCTGCCGCTGAGAAGCCATCAACCTGCTGGGAGCTCTCTGTGGACTGGAGCCCATCAGCGGAGGTCAGGACCGGCTGTATGGATTTGCCAGCTGATCAGCGCATACGGCTGGCCCAGACCTCTGCCGACAGACTCCAGTCCATGGAGAGCTCCCGGCAGATCAACACAGCAAGGCCGGTGCATGGGTGTGATGTGGGGGGGAAAGAAGGCAACACTGTGTACTACCAGCCTGGTGTTCGCGTACCAACAGTGGTACGCATACCACCGGTTGAAAAGCCCTGCAGTAGAACAACATAATAACATCAAACCTCAACTTTTTACTTTTATGTAATAGTATAAATTAGCCATTTTAATAACAACAAACGTATTTAATCATTAAAACCCAAAATCAACATTTCATTTTTTTCCATTTCAAGTACAAAGCAGCTTCCAAGTAGAAACAAAAATAGTTGTATTTTTTTTAATCAGAGCAGTCAGTTTAGCCATCTCTGCTAACTCCGTCAACTTCTGCAGCCATTCATCTAATGTGGGAATCAAAGTGTCCTTCCATTTTTGTGCATAAAGTAATCTTACTGCCATCAACATATATATTATCAAAGTTCCAATTTTTCCCCCAAGTCTTTTTCCATTAAACCCCAAAGAAAAGTTTCTGGTTTTATCTTTATATTCCTTTTGAGAATCTTTTGTATTAAGATATGAATCCTACTCCAATATTTCTTTGTTTTGTCGCATGTCCACCATAAGTGATAAAAGTTTCCCTTCTTTACTTTTACATTTCCAATATTCCTTTGAAATACCTTTATACATTCTTGACATTCTTGTTAAATACCAATGATACATCATCTTATACAAATTTTCTTTTAAGTTATAATTTATGTAAATTTTAAATCTTTCGTTCACATATTATCCCATTGTTCAAGCATGATATTATATCAAATTTCCTTGCCCAGTGAATCATGTAGTGCTTTACATGTTCATTTTCCAAATTGAAATTCAATAACAATTTGTAAACTTTAGCAATAATATGTTCATGACTACCACACGGAAGGTTTTCCATTTCATTTTTTCACAAAATCAAACCAATAACTCTTTTTGTCTGTTTTAAATCTCTCTTTCAATTTTAAACATCTAAACCAATGGCAGTCACATCCTTCTGATTCTAACTCCTCCTTAGGCTTAAGGGTAGGATCACCAAAGTTAAAAGATATTATTTGACCATAAGTCCACCAGTCTGGGTTCACCAACATTTCTTTTCTTTAAAAAGCTGCCTGGGGATGCAAGAGGAAGCAAATCAAAGATGCCATGCACCATCTCCTGCTGCACTGAGCGATAAAATTGCACTCGGACTGAAATAAGTTTCTCATCATTTTTAAAAAGTAATGCTAGGCTTAATAGGTGGTTTGATTATGCAGCATTAACAAGCTAAATCCTGCTATTTTATTGCAATGTATGATTTGGAAATGTAAATTATGTTGTATCAGTAGAAATGCCATTGTGCTTAACAATTACATTTTCAGGGAAGACATCAATGAATGCTTACCTAGCCAAGAGAATTAGACTGCTATACACAGTACAGTCTCTCTCACTCTCTCTTTCTGTGTGTGTGAGAGAGAGAGACAGAAAGAGACAAAGAGACAGAGAAAGACAGAGAGAAAGTGTTTCGGTGTGAAAAATATAAGTATATTAAATTGTTAATATCTTTAGCTTTCAATTGTTGTTAGTTACAAAGTCGTGTCTGACCCATCGCGACCCCATGGACAATATTCCTCCAGGCCTTCCTGTCCTCTACCATCTTCTGGAGTCCATTTAGGCTCACGCCTACTGCTTCAGTGACTTCATCCAGCCACCTCATTCTCTGTTGTCCCCTTCTTTTCTTGCCCTCAAACTTTCCCAGCATTAGGCTTGTTAAATAGTGGGCTCCGGACCGCATGGCCAAGATGGACGACTCAGGACACCAGGGTTCAGCATTCCAACTCTTTATTGATGTAGCACAGACTGGGTGAACAAAGGGGCAACTGCCCCACTTATATACCTAGCCAGGTATACTTGGAACCAATCCCATTATCTGGATTTCCCACCAAAGACTACCCTGCCAATCCAGACAGGGCACCCTGCCACCTGGTGGTGTCAGTGGCTTATATCTGTGTAACATCTCCTATATACGTAACACTTCTTCCCCCATAGAAAAAACAACAACAATGGAAAACAATAAACATACTAATGAAAAAAACACCTGCCGTGTGGAGCATGCGCCTGCCGTGTGGAGCTTACTTTAACACATGATAACCCTAGCCTCAAGACCTTACATAGTCCTTGAGGTACGCCGGTGGCCTATGGATTCTTGCTCACCTTTTCACTGTTTGCCCCGTGTTCGGTTCAACCGGGTCTGCAATGGAGTCATCAATTGGGTTGCCAACTGGGTCCTGATTCCAAGCCCGATCCACCCCTATGTCATTGTGCTTCCCAGCCAGATGTTGCTCTGGAAACCCAGTTTGTGGTTTTTCTGGGTGTCTTTTCCTCAACTGGTCAATGTGTCTTCTCACCTCGCGACCCTCCTCCACCTTTACAATGTATGATACAGGCCCCATTTTGTTGACTACCACCCCCTGAATTCAGGTATGCCCATGACCATAGTTCTGGGCCCAAACCATTTCACCTATGTGAAATTCTCTGGAGGTGTCCATTTGGGGTTGATCCTCTTGTGCTGCCACTTTGTCAGGGTGAAGTCTGTCCAACTTAGTAATGTGTCACCAACCCCAATGTAACTCAGCAGGACTCTTGCCTGTTGCTGTGCATGGTGTGGTATGTTGTGCCAACAGAAACTGAGCCAACCTTTGATGCCAGTCTCCACTGATGATGTGCCTCAATGTGTCCTTGGTTGTCCTCAACCATTCATTCTGCCATACCATTAGACGATGGGTGGAAAGGTGCTGATGTGACGTGCCTAATCGAGTTGGCCCTGGCGAATGCCTGGAAATCAGCAAATGTGAATTGTGGGCCATTATCGGAGACCAACACATCAGGCAACCCATGAGTGGCAAATAGTCCCCGGAGCACTTGAACTGTCTTTGCAGTGGTCATGCTAGAAACTGGGACTACTTCTAGCCATTTAGAGTGACTGTCAACTACTACCAGAAACAATTGTCCCTGAAAAGGGCCTGCGTAGTCAATATGCAACCTAGACCATGGGGTGTGTGTTGCTTCCCATTTGTGAATGGGAACATGTGGCTGTTCTGGCCTTGATCTCTGACAAGTGTAGCACCCCGCTACCTGCTCCTCTATGGCTTTGTCGAGACCAGGCCACCATAAGTAGCTCCTAGCCAATGCCTTCATACTGACAATGCCTGGAAGACCCTCGTGTAGTGACTGCAAGACCCTTTCCCTCAATTTCTCTGGGATAAGAACCCTACTACACCACAACAGGCATCCTTTATGAGAAGACAACTCATGCCTCCTCATGAAATATGCCTGGAATTCCAGTCCCGGGCTCTTTTCCTGCCACCCAGACACTACCCATGTGATGACCCTGCTCAGTACCTTGTCCGCTGTGGTGCCAGCAGCAATATCTTTCACCTGGAGGGGGCAGTCTGGAAGATCTTGGATGAGTAGGATTTGCTCCACCAGTGCTGGGTCAGGATCAGTGCTCATTAATGGCAATCTGCTTAATGCATCTGCATGGCCCATGTTCTTTCCCGGTTTATGGACCAGTCTGCAAGCATAGGCAGATAGAAAAATGGACCACCTAAGCATTCTTGGGGATAGAACTTGTGGTGTTTGTTTATCAGTTGTGAATAACCCCAACAAGGGTTTTTGATCAGTAAAAATGGTGAACTCTCTGCCATACAGGTAATCATGGAATTTTTTAACTCCTGACACAATAGCCAGGGCTTCCTTGTCAATTTGTGCATAATTCCTTTCTGCCTTTGACAGTGTCCGGGAGTAGTATGCAATGGGCCTTTGCTCCCCATTGTCTTCTATGTGACTTAATACAGCGCCCACCCCATAAGGGGATGCATCACACGCTATGCAAATGGGCTTGTTTTCTATAAAATGGGTGATGGTTGAGTCACTGGATAAAAGTTGTTTGAGATTTCTAAAACTCTGTTCATGGACCTTAGTCCATTTCCATGGGGTTTTCTTATCTAGCAGTCTGTGTAAAGGTTCTGCAATTGCTGCTTTGTGAGGTAAAAACACGTGATAGAAGTTAAGTAACCCCAGAAAAGCTTGCAATTCAGCCTTATTTGTTGGGGTTGGAGCCAACTTAATTGCTTTTACCTTAGAGTCAGTGGGGTGAATTCCCTTGGCATCAATCCTGAACCCTAAGAACTCAGTGGATGCCACACCAATACTGCACTTACTTTTTTTGAGTTTAAGCCCAGTAGAGCAAAATCTGCTTAAAACAGCTTGTAGCCTGTCAGCCAAGATCTCCTCAGATTCCCCAGCAATAGGGACATCATCAAAATAAGGACATACACCTGGAATGCCTTTCAGAGTCCTTTCCATGACTTTTTGGAAAATTCCAGGAGCTACTGAAATACCAACTGTAACCAGTTCACTCTGAAAGCTCCTCTGTGTGTCACTATTGTCTGAGCATCAGCTGTTTCTTTAGTAACTGTGAGCTGCTGATATGCCTGTGCCAAGTCAGGTTTTGCTTTGAAAGCACCATCTTGCAAAGCGGAGAGTACCTGCCAGACCATCAGGACAGGTTAAGCGTGCGGATTTAAGGCTCGGTGAACTGTGGCCTTGTAATCTGCACATATTCTAATTTCCCCATTGGCCTTTAGCGGTGTCACAATAGGGGTTTCCCAGTCTCCCCCATCCATGGGCTCTAACACTCCTTGTTCTACCAGTTCGCTCTCAATCTTATGCTTGAGAGCGAATGGAACTCTCAAGGGCTTGATGTGTACCGGTGGAACAGTCGGGTTTAGTTTAAATTTGATGGGGGGGGGCGTGTACTTTCCCAGCCTGTCATCGAATACGTCTGCAAATTCATTGCAGATGGATTCAAGATGTTTGGGCTGGATCCTATTCACTCCCCCCAACCAAATGTCCAGAGAATCAAACCAATCCAGCCCCACTAGACTAGTTCTCTGCCCATCGGTCACCAAGATGTCCAAGGGACCCTGGAACTCCTTAAACCCCACAAACACGGTGGCCTCTCCCCTGATTTTAATGGGGGTGTGCTGGAAATCTGACAACTGTAATTTGGTGGGCTTTAAGGGGACCCTCTGCCTGCTCCGATTTCAAATTCCTTTAAATGTCTCGTAGGAAATTATTGAGACTGCGGAACTGGAGTCCAGCTCCATCGTGCAAGGTACCCCTTGCAGATGGACCTGTATTGTTATTTTTGGTTTGAGCAGCTGATGGATCTCCATGTGAGACACAGTCCGCCTGCTCTTTCCAGGGTTGGAGGGTTTTTGCCAGGGTTTGTGCCGAGGAAGAACAGTACCTTTGAGTGCTGATGCCAAAGTTTGTACTTTGTTCAGGCTGTCCTGGCTTCAATTCCAGCAGACAGCTGCAATGTGCCCCATCTTGCCGCAGGAGCGACACTTCACAGATCGGAACCTGCAGGTCACTCATGGATGATTTCCCCCACAGCTGGCACATTTCTGGTTGGATGAGTTGGCTCCCCTCTGTTCCTTGCAGCTGCAACTGCACGCTTTGCTTTTGCTGGCTGATGTGTGTCTCCGGTGGCCTCCGTCATTGTCCCACCACGATGGATGCTTCCCGGGTCTTTGCTGTACTGCATCTATCTCTACCTCTCCGTCCATGATGCCGCTTACGCCGCTCGAAGCACATTCGTGATGAATGGTCGCTCCTGAGCTGCTGCTTGGGCGGTGTGTGGGTTTGCCAGAGTCGTTGGCTGCTTCGTAAGCCATCACCTCGTCTAAGAACTCTTGCAGATTCATTGGCAGCTTGGCAAGCATCTTTTGTCAGCACTGCTGGTCTCTCAGTCCGAACACCACCCGGTCTCTGATTCTGTCTTCAAGATCAGGGAATTTACACAGGCAGGCAGCCTGTCTCAGCACCGTGACAAACTGTGAAGTTGGCTCACCTGGTAGCTGGCTGCGCTGAATGAATTGGTACCGCCAATACATTGGGGCTCTCGCCGGCATGAAATGCTCAACCAACTTCACTTTGAGGTCAGCATAAGAGACATTTGCAATGGGAGTCGGTGAGCACAGTCCCACAGCCAAATCATACACGTCCTGACCACTTAGGCACAAAAGCGCCACTGCTTTCATTTTGTCTTCTGTGATCCTGTTGATCATCAGGAACCCTTCGATCCATCCCAGATGCACTTCCCATCACTCTGGTTCGTCGATGTTGAAACAGAATTCGCTGGTCGCTCCAAACTTAGCCATGTTGTGCTGGTCCTTGAATGCTGCTTCGTTAGGAAAGGTTTCAGAAAGTTTACCTTTCCTGCTTCTGAGCAACGTCAGCATTAGGAAGGTTCCCTTGGGAAAGATTTGCCTTTCCTCCTTCCTTGTGACTTCAGCTCTGTTTGAAACAGCATCCCACCTTCGTCACCAGTGTTAAATAGTGGGCTCTGGACCGCATGGCCAAGATGGACGACTCAGGACACCAGGGTTCAGCATTCCAACTCTTTATAGATGTAGCAGAGACTGGGCGAACAAAGGGGCAACTGCCCCACTTATATACCTAGCTAGGTATACTTGGAACCAATTCCATTATCTGGATTTCCCGCCAAAGACTAGCCTGCCAATCTGGACAGGGCACCCTGCCACCTGGTGGTGTCAGTGGCTTATATCTGTGTAACATCTCCTATATACATAACAAGGCTCTTCTCCAGTGAGTTCTTTCTTCTCTTTAGGTGGCCAAAGTATTTGTGTTTCAACTTCAGTATCTGGCCTTCTAAAGAGCAGTCAGGGTTGATCTCCTCTAGGACTGACCGGTTTAATCGCCTTGCAGTCCAAGGGACTCACAGGAGTCTTCTCCAGCACCATAGTTCAAAGGCCTCAATTCTTTGGCGCTCAGCCTTTCTTATGGTCCAACTTTCACAGCCATACATTGCAACTGGAAAGACCATAGCCTTGACTATACGCACTTTTGTTGACAGGGTGATGTCTCTGCTTTTTAGTGTGCTGTCTAGATTTGCCATGGCTTTCCTCCCGAGGAGCAAGCGTAATATAATTTCTTGGCTGTAGTCCCCATCTGCAGTGATCTTGGAGCCCAGGAAAATAAAATCTGTCACTACCTCCATTTCTTCCCCATCTATTTGCCAGGAATTGAGAGGGCCGGATGCCATGATCTTGGTTTTCTTAATGTTTAGTTTCAGCTTTCAATACTACTAAGTAATCTGTTATTTAATTTTGTTTTGTTTCCTAGATGATTCTTTGCTTAATAGCCATTCCATATGTAGAAACCCACAAACTTTATTACATATCTAAGTCAGTCAATCAAATAAACAAACAAAACTGTTGATTTCTGCCTACTAAACACTTGTTAAACATATAGGAACTTTATTGGGAAAAAGATTGGCAACATTTCAGTATAAAATCCAAACAGATTTCTTTCACAATGAAATATTTGCAACGTTTCTTCAACTTCTATGGAATAAAAGGACACATGCACTTACATGTGCTTCTTGGTTTTCATTAAATTCTATAAAAAGAAATTCCCATCAGCAAATTTGAGGTGCGATGGCTCAGCAGGGACTCCTTTACCTATCAGCAAATCAATACATAGTGTAGCTCTAGTATGAAACCTATTTGTGATGCCCATTTTTTCCCCTGATTCTCATTGAGCCTTTAACTACAGTACAGTATTCCAAATTCTATTTGGTACAAAAATATGGCAACTGCTGGTACCAGAATAATTTTTATTGATCTTTTTCAGTTCTATGGTGCTATAAATTTATAGATTATATTTAGGCAATTTAAAAATTATCATTTTGGTTTTAGGAGCTACATTGTAATTCTTTTAATTTAATTATGGTTTAGTCTTTGATCTTCATCAAAGAAGGGATAAATATTTTACTATCAAGTTTGGCCATAACCATTCTAAACTCAGGTTTATTTTGTGGCTAAGCAGTTTGGAAATCTGTCAACTATGACTTATGCATAGACATCAGGCAAGCTATTAATATTAAAACCTCCATGTATTTTCCAGGACATTGCTCTTTCAAAGGACTATTTGAGAAGCCAGAAATAGAATTCACAATATATGAAAATGAAATACACCCCCCCTTTCCTATAAAATATGGACTTGCAGACTGGTTTCACAACAGGAAAATGTCATATTTCCAAATTAACACTATTGAAACAATGAAATATTGCATGTTTTGAAAGTCTAAGAGGAAAGAATTAAATAAGCTGGAATTTTAAAGTATGAGACTACATTTCATGTTCTCCTTTTCAAATTAAATTGAGATATCAGTCAAAAGAGTTTTAGAATATTAGGGAAATTATTAAAAAAATAAAAAATATAAAAATGTGAGGGAAGTTGAGGTGTTTCTAACTTAAAAAACTATTATTATTATTTTTTTGATATCAATATTCAATAAAGTTTGCTCTTCAGTTATAAATATAAAATTAGTCTGAAAAATAGTTGAAAAAATAGTTTAAAAGAAAAAGACCAAGAACTACACCCACAATTGATTTTTCCTATGTCTATCAAGGCATAACACGTTGCTGTTAGCTACTTATGTGAGGTTGTTTTGAGTCAGTTTCTACTATAGCAATCTTATGAAAAATGCATGTGAAGATTCCTGAAGTATCTGAGATAGTGTGAGGAAGACAATGAGCTAGTAAGGAAAATAGTCTGAGGGATCACTTCCTAATCTAAAACACATATAAAATATGTTAGTCAAGCTATAATGAACTTGCAGTAGTACTTCCCCAGAACTGGATACACTGCTGGATATTTTGACTGATGAAGAAACAAGCACTGAAAACAAAATAGATATACCTATGTAGTAAAACTGTGTTATATTTGCTGAAAATGAGCTTTTGTCCTTTCTACAGAAGGGGTGATAGAGATTCTAGGTAAATGTCAAGATTAACATAAACAACATTTCAGCCAGATTAGTAGTGATGTTTATCATGAGAGAACTTTAAAGTTTCCAACTATAAACATACACAGAGAGAATGTAATAAATTCAAAAATACAATTTAAAGCAGCTGTAAGCAAAGAATAAGAATTGGTGTAGCGGTTAAGCCACCAGCCTAAAAACTGGGAACCTACTTGGGTGTCTTTGGACTAGTCACACTGTCTCAGCTCTAGGCAAAGCCCTTCTGAAAAGTGTTGCCAAGAAAACCTGTCCTGGCAGTCATCACACATCAACACTGACTTGAAAGAAACCTCACCCTCACCCCTCAAAAAGGAAAAATAGAAACATATACAGTTTTCCTTCAGGATCATGCTTTCAAAATGGAATCAGAGAGTTTTAACATAACAACATGATTTATGTTTTACTAATGGAATACATAGGGACGCGGTGGCTCAGTGGGTTAGGACGCTGAGCTTGTTGATCAGAAGGTCGGCAGTTTGGCAGGTTGAATCCTGAGTGCCGCATAACAGAGTGAGCGCCTGTTACTTGTCCCAGCTTCTGCCAACCTAGCAGTTCGAAAGCATGTAAAAATACAAGTAGAAAAATTAGGGACCACTATGGTGGGAAGGTAACAGTGTTCCATGTGCCTTTGGCGTCTAGTCATGCCGGCCACATGACCACGGAGACGTCCTCTGACAAGCACTGGCTCTTCAGCTTTGAAAAAGAGATGAGCACCGGCCCCTAGAGTCGAAAACGACTAGCACACATGTGCAGGGGAACCTTTACCTTTACCTTTACCTAATGGAATACATATGTATATATTACTGAAATTGGTCCAGTTTCAGTTGTGGCTTTAGTTAATCTGGGCCTTAAGTCAGTGGTGGGATTCAAATATGTGAACAACCCGTTCTCTGTGTGGATGCCACTTCCAGAAGTCTATTCTTGGCCTGGGCAACAAAAAAGTAGCTACTGGTTCTGCCAAACTGGTGCGAACTGGCTGAATCCCACCCCTGCCTTAAATACTAGTACTTCTGTAACATTGCACATACTCCCAAACATATTCATTTTCTTGTATGCACTCAAATGCTATGCGTTTTATAGGAAGTATCTATATGTTTAAATTCTCTTGTTTCAAAGTGTAGTTATTAGCATCCCTGTTTTTGCTTGCAGCTTAAATCATGTCAACAAATGAAATGTTAACTGAAGTTAATTCATCAGAAAAAATCATCATTTTTATTGTCTTCTGTTGTTTTTTGTTTTGTTTTGTTTTTTCTTTTCTATACTGATTGGTAGATGGGTTAGAGCATAAGATTTTCTCTTTTTAAAGGCATCTCGATCTAAAGCTATACAGTGAGTTATTAAGACTGCCTGCCTTTGCTGATACCTAAGATGTCGATTTTCAATCTTGTCATCTCTTGTTTGACCACATCCAGCTTGCCTTGATTGATGGATCTTACATTCCAGGTTCCTATGGAGAATAGATCTTTACAGCATCGGACTTTCCTTTCACTACCAGATACATCCACAGCTGAGCATCCTTTCAGCTTTGGTCCAGTCACTTCATTCTTTCTGGTGTTACTAGTACTAGCCCTCTGCTCTTCCCCAGTAGCATATTGGACATCTTCTGACCTGAGGGGCCCAATGCTAGTGGGGAATTTGGGCATTCCGGTGAGGAGACTAAAGCAACCAATCTCCTTTGGCTAGTTAGATGGGTCCATAGCATGGGGGAGGTGAGGTAACAGCTGTCCTAGCCATCTTACCAGTCCACCTGTCCCTGGGTACCCATGAGGAAGATACAATATAAACATTCATAAATAAAAAATTAGAAAGGGGATTTATTGAACCTGCCAAACCCAAAGTGGCTGCTCTGGTACTATTTAGGGAGAAGGACGGCACTATGCATTTGTGCATAGATTACCACGCCCTGAATGCAATTAGTGAAAGTAATCTGTATCCCCTACCTCTCATGAAGGATGATTTTAGGGCTGGAATGGTTAAAGGAATGGAACCCCTGGGTAAATTGGAAGATAGCAGAACTCAACTTCTCAGAGGGGAAGTATGTGAACTCAGAAGCCCCAAAGCCCCCCAAACCCAAGGAGCAGAGATAGCATCAGTGGGGGAAGAGAAGGGGTTACCAGAAATACTGGAAGAATACCGTGACCTTGCTGAAGTTTTTAGTGAGGAACGGGCAGATGACCTCCCTCCTCACTGACCCACAGACTGTACTATAGAAATCAAACCTGGGGCAAAACTCCCAAAGCCCAGGCTATACTCCATGAGGCCTAGAGACGGAGGAGATGGAAAGATTCATAAATAAAAAAATAGAAAGAGGATTTATTGAACCTGCCAAACCCAAAGTGACCGCCCCGGTTCTATTTAGAGAGAAGGATGACACTATGCACTTGGGTGTGGATTACCGCTCCCTAAACGCAATTAGTGAAAATAATCTGTATCCCCTACCCCTCATGAAGGATATGCTATCCCACCTATTGAAAGGAAGGATTTTTACTGAACTAGACCTAACAGAAGCATACTACCGCATTAGGATCAAGGAAGGGGACGAATGGAAGACTGCATTTAATTGTCCAATGGGTTGCTACCAGTTCAACTGTTTGGACTGCAAGGGGGACCTACAGTTTTTATGCAATTAATCAATGAAATGCTAAGAGAGCACCTATTTAAGGGCATCCTGGTTTACTTACATGACATCCTTATTATTTTCACTGAGACCAAAAAGGATCGTATTAATCTAGTCAGAACAGTTCTAAAAAAATTGCAGGCCACCTACCCATATGCAAAATTATTGAAATGTGAATTCCACCAGGAAAGAATAGACTACCTGGGGTATTGCATATCCCCGCAGGGCATCGAAATGGACTCAGAGAAAGTCAGGGCAGTATTAGAATGGGCACCCACACACACAAGGAAGCAATTACAAAGTTTCCTGGGTTTTGCAAACTTCTACTGCCAATTCATCCGTTTGGTTGCCCAAATAGCCCTGCCCCTCACAAACTTGTTGAAAATGAAGGGGGAGGGGTCAGTGAAACCCAGCCAACCCGTGAAGTGGACAATGGAATGTCAAGCGGCATTAGAGAGGCTAAAGAGAATTTTTTCTGCTGAACCCGTACTGAGACACCTGGACCCTGATAAACCCATCATAATACAGGCAGATGCAAGCAATGTGGTGGTGGGAGCTGTATTGTTACAGGAAAATGACGAGGGGGTACTGCAACCGTGTGCATATATGTCCAGGAAACTCACGGAGACAGAACAACGTTGGGCTATGTGGGAAAAGGAGGCATACATTGTAAGGTGGTCATTACTTGCGTGACATCATTTCCTTGAAAGAAATAAAATCCCCTTCCAGGTCTGGACAGACCACAAAAATTTGGAAGCGCTAAAAACACCCAGAAAACTGGACTTCCGGTGGCGACGCAACGCCGAAGACAGCCGTTTTCGGGCTGCCCGCTCCGCAGCTGTGTTTTTCCATCGTAAACAGCGCCGATCAGCTGTTTAGATGGATTTGAAGCCCCCTCCTCGGGAGAAGAGGAGGGGGTGAGGCCCCAGGTAGGGGTTGAGCTCTCCGGGGCCGCCTGAGCTGAGAGCTTGGGCGGCTGAAGGATGAGCCCCCCCGAAGCCTGGGTTGCTCCGAGCTGCGCAGCGCCTCTGCTCTGGGATTTTTGGAGCAGAGCCAGGCGTTAGCAACCACCCCTGCCAAAAGGAAATACTTTTGATTATCAAGATACAGGCAGAGCGGTACAGGAGGTCAAGGTGAAGTGGACTCTTTATTTTTAATCTCTAGCTCAATGGATTTTATAGCTTTAAAGTGAAAGTGCGTAATAAGTGAAAGTGGGGGAAGATGGCGGCTAAAACTTCTAAAGCTCTTCAGAATGCGGGGTCTTCCCTGGTGCAAGAGACCTCATTGCAAGCTTTGCTTCCTCCTGCATCTCCCCCGGTATTGACGCTTAAGGATTTACAAGACGCTCTTGGAAAGCATGCACAATTGATGTCTGATATGATGGATGAAAAGTTGAAAAAGCTGGAGGAGAAAATGGAGGAGAAAATGGAGAAATTGGAGAAGAAGATGGAAGAGAAGCTGAGAGCAATGAGGGTGGACATCTTGTCTATGGTTGAATCCGTAGCTGAATGTGTGCAACAGCTGGATATAAAAGTGGAGGATCTCAGTCAAAAGAACTCTATATTAGAAGCAAAGGTATTAGAAAATGAAAATATAAGGGATAAAATGGACGAAGAATTGAGCTTTGTTCAGTATCATCAGATGCAGTATGCTATTAGAATCAGGGGCTTAAAGGAGAATGGTAAAGAAGATTTAAAGCAGCTGATTTCTGAGGCTCTGGAAGGGGTACTGGGCCAGTCAGCATCTGAAATTGAGGGAAATATGGACAAAGTTTTTCGTGTAAATTCATGGATTGCAAGACAGAGGAAGCTACCCAGAGATGTGGTGGTCTATTTTACAAAGAGAGTAATTAGAGATGAAGTTATTCAAGCTGCTTATGATACTAACTTGGTAATGGCTGAGCAAGAAGTTTTGGTTTTAAAAGAGATCCCTCCGAAGATTCTAAGGAGAAGGAAAGATTTTGCATTTCTAGTACAGGAACTTAAGAAATGTGATATTAAGTTTAGATGGGAGATTCCAGTTGGATTGGTGGCGACGTACGAAGGTAAAAGACATTGTTTGGTTACTGTGGCTCAGGCACGTGATTTTTATAGTAATGTGTTAAAAGCAACCCCCCTATCATTTTTGGAAGCTGCAAAAGGATACGGTGTGGGAAAGCTTCAAGATGTTGCAGATAGACAGACATAGGACAATGGTGTTGGAGGGGATCAAGTCACAGTCTCATCGGTTGCTGCAGGAGGCCAGAAGATGACGCGTGCCGCCCTAAGAAGAGCGAGACGAGAGCAAGAGCAAGACCAGCAGAAAGTTACGGAATCTCCAAAGTGTGCTTACAGTGAAGATGTGGGAGGGGAGCGGTCTAAAGAAGTTTTGGGGGTCATGACAGATGTGCTCCAAAAGTTTTGGGGCGTTAAGATTGCTGATTAAATTTTTAGATTAGAATGTCAATGGAGATAGAGGAGAAAGAAAGTTTTTTTTCTTTTTTTTCTTTTAATATTGTATACAATTTAAGATTGATGTTATTTGCTTGCTAGAAAAGTATATTAGGGTTATGGACTAAAAGTATGTGTTGAACTAAGAATGGGTATGTAAGCTTCTAATTAACAACAAGTTGTCTTAGAGGTTGCCTAAATCTTTTTTTTATATACTCTTTTTATTTGGACTTTTATTTGAATTCAAGGATGATTTGGAACTGCGAGACATTTGGCGTGATACATGCAAGAACTATTTTTGATCATAGTTTAGTTTGGTCGGAGATTATTAAGATTAACAGAGATAGGCGCTTTTGGCCCGTAACTGAGAATTTGTTTGGAAATTAGAGAAAGGTGGGAGAATGCAAATAGCAGGTGAAAGGTTTTTTTTTCTTTTCTTTTTTTTGAAATTAATATGAATAAGGACTGGGATTAAGAAAATTTATTTTGAGTAAAGTTCTTTTTCTGTTTTCCTCTTTTTCTTTTTTATTTTATTTGTAATATTAATATTGTTTGTATTCATTTTATATGAGCTAGAGAGAGATAGAATTTATAGTTTATTGTTGATAACATAGGGGTGTTTATGTTTGTTTTTCGATTTTATACCCTGTATTTAGCTCTGGGAAGTCGGGGGGGGGGAGGAGGGAATGGGGGAGAGGGATAGGGAGGGCTGGATAGGGGTGGGGGAGGGGGGATTAAAGTCAAAATGTATTGTAAAACTTTTTAAATAAAAAAAAACACCCAGAAAACTCACTCCTAAACCAGCCCGCTGGTCTCAGCACTTTCACCGATTCTGTTTCACCCTTAAACATTTACCAGGGGAAAAGAATTTTCTGGCGGATGCACTGTCTCGCATGCTGCAATATAACAGCACATGGGCCACTGACTCTAAACCACTTATAGCTGAACAACAACTGGCAGTGCCAGTAACCACCAGGGCCCAAGCTAAAATGAATCCGCAGCTGGGTAGCCAAACTGGAATCGAATTCTGAAAGTCTTTGGAAACAGATGAATAGTTCCAGAAAAATAGACATGTCTGCACAATCAAAGAGGGACTACCCTGGATGGGGGAGAAGTTATATATACCTGCCACCCAGAGGATCGATTTCATGCAGTTGTGCCATGATACAAAATCAACAGGATATTTTGGGTTTGTAAAAACTTTACTTTTAACTAAAAGGCAATTTTGGTGGCCATCCATGAAAAAGGACATAGAAAGCTACGTGGTCAGCTGTCAAATGTACGCAATGGCTAAGAGGCTGCAGGGGAAGTCGCCCGGAGTGTTACAACCAGTGGCAAAACCCTCAGCCCCCTGGAAAGAAATAGCCATGGATTATCAAATGCCTTTTGTGCATCAAAAAATTTCAAAGCCATCTGTTTGCCTGGATGAGCTTCATAGTACTCAAGAACATCCAAGATTGTTCTTAAATAATTTTTTATATGTGTCAAGTCTGTATCTTCTTTAGGTATTAAAGTGATATTAGCTTCTGTCCATGTCTTTGGTATTTTAGTTTTTACTGCTCTATTTTTTCCTTAGAGATTTCCTTTGCCTTATAAAGTGTCTCATAATAATTCTTTAACAATTTTTTTCATTGCATCATTTTGAAACTGTATTTCTCCTTTTGTATCCTGTAGTTTCTTTATCATTTTCTTTTCTTTTCCCTTTTTCAATCTATATGCTAGCCATCTTCCCGATTTGTTAGTGTTTTCAAAGAAATTCTGTTTAATCCGTTTAATCTGTTGAGCCCTTAATTCCATTTTAGCTTTAGCAGTGTTCCAAACATTTTGGAGTGATGTTTCTTCCTTCTTGTTTATTTTAAAGAAAAAATCCATTTCCTTTGTCATTAGTTGTAGGAATTCTTTGTCCTTCAATATCGATTTGTTTAGAGACCATCTAGATTTTTTCTTAATTCCTTTCCAAATCATTTTTATTGGATTGTGATCTGCCCAGTCATTGGTTTTGATTTCTGCCTCTTGAATTATCAGTTTCAAGTCCAATGAAATCCACATCATGTCAATTCTTGACCATGATTTGTGTCTATTTGAGTAAAATGTATATTGTAGTTTCTCTGAGTTTTTCTCTCACCATATATCTAGAATACTGAATTCTTCTATCATTTTTGGAAACACTTTAGGTAGTAAATTTCTTCCTTTCCTTCCTTGCTTGGCACTTTTATAGTCCTAAGTTGCTTCCACTATTGCATTAAAATCTCCCATTATACAAAAATTTTGGTAGTTTAATATTTTCTTATATAATTCAAGATAAAATTGTTCTTTTTTATCATTAGGTGTATATACAGTATTCCAGTTATTAATATCTGCTTTTGGTCCATCATGATTTCAACCATTAGAATTCTCCCCTCTTCATTTGCATAAATTTGTTTGGGACTCATCTTTTCTCTAATATAATAGGCTACTCCTCTTTTCTTTTGAGATGACAATGCAAAGTAGAGTTTGCCAATTTTTGGTTGTTCTAGAATTTTGATATGTTGCCTCTTAATATGGGTTTCTTGAAGACAAATTATGTCCATTTTTAATTTTTGTAAGCATGTAAAAGTTTTCCTCCTTTTTGAGGGTGAGTTTAAGCCATTGATGTTTATTGATAAGATCCCAGTTTCCTCCATCTTTTTAAATTATATCTAGGTCTTAATCTTCTAGTCGATCTTATCTGTCTTGATCTCTTGGTCTTGCGCCTTCTTCTGAATAAGAGTATGTAGTTTTATTTTCTTTAGTCTCTTCTCTTACTCTTTGGTTGGCCTCACCTTCAACTTGCACTTCATCTTGTTTTTTGGGTTCCGAATCATCTCTCTCCAGAAAGGCTCTATGGCTGTCAAAGAACTCCAGTGCTTTAAGTGGTGTATCCAGTCTGTATCTTTTCATATCCCAGTAGATTAAAATCCCTTCTGGAATCAGCCATCTAAAGTTCACTCCTTTTTCGACAAGTTTCTTAGTTAGAAATTGGTAGTATCTTCGAGCCTCTCTTATTCTTCTAGGGATTTTCTTAAGAACCACAATTTCTTTTTCTTTATATTTCAACAGTTCATCTCTTACTTATCTCAGGATCTCATCTCTTGTAGCTCTTTTTAAAAATCTGACATGCACTTCTCTGGGCACCTTGTTTCTTCTAGCATCGTTGGAGTTGACTTGATAGGCCTGGTCGACCTCCCATTCTATTTGTGACTTCTCAAATCCTAATACGTCTTGCCAGTAACCCTGTTATCAATTATAAAAGATCCTCTTCCTTGTCTTCTTGTATGTTTTGGAATCTTAAAAAGTATGACGCCCGCTCCATTTCTATGATCACCAGAGAGTCTTCCAATTTTCCATTTATTTGCATCAGTTTTTGGTTTTCATCTTTCAGGTCTTCTAGTTTCTGGTCAACCTCTGTTTATTTATTTTATTTATTTAGTTACATTTATATACCGCCCTTTCCCTGAGGACTCAGGGCGGTTTACAGGGAATTAAAAAATCCAACATACAAAAGTTAAAACCGAATTAAAAAATATTAAATTGACCCTGTACACAATTAAAACCCCAATTAAAAATTTCTCCTCAGCCTGGGCCCGAGAGCTCAAAGAGCCAGGTCTTCAGGCCCCGGCGGAATGATCGGAGGTCGGGGGCAGTTCTCAGCTCCACCGGCAGCTGGTTCCAGAGGGCAGGCGCTCCCACTGAGAAGGCCCTATCCCTGGGTGTCACCCGCCGGCAATCTCTCACCGGCGGAACCCTGAGCAGACCCTCCCTGTGGGAGCGCACTGGGCGAAGGGCATTTGATGCCGGCAGCAGGTGTTCCCTCAAATAACCCGGACCCAGGCCATGTAGGGCTTTATAGGTAATAACCAGCACCTTGAATTTCACCCGGAGGGCAACCGGAAGCCAATGCAGCTCGCGGAGTAGAGGTGTTACATGGGAGTATCGGGAGACCCCCATTACAACTCGCGCGGCCGCATTCTGCACCAGTTGAAGCCTCCGTGTGGTCTTCAAGGGCAGCCCCATGTAGAGAGCGTTACAGTAGTCCAAACGGGAGGTCACAAGCGCATGAGTAACTGTGCGTAGGGTGTCTCGGTCCAGATAGGGACGCAACTGGCGCACCAGGCGAATCTGTGCAAAAGCCCCCCTGGTCACGGCTCCTATATGGTCTTCAAAATTGAGCCGTGAATCCAGGAGGATGCCCAAGTTGCGAGCCCTATCAACGGGGGGTAACACCTCACCCCCCATCATTAAGGATGGAATAACTTGGTTAACCCGAGATGCCGATATGCACAGCCACTCAGTCTTGGCGGGATTGAGACGAAGCCTGTTTCTGTTGACTTATGTTCCATTTTTTGGATTCTTTGTTGATTTTCTGAAATCATCTTTTTGAAGTTTTCCAGTTGGGAGTCTATATTGTTGATTGTTTAGTTCATTTTGTCTAAGTCACTTTTCAACTCTTCATGATATTTAGTTGCTGTAGCAGACTGGGCACTGTTAGCATCATAGATTGCTTGTAGAATTGCTTGGGTGTCCATCTGTTGGGTATCAATCTTCTCCTGTTGTAACATTGTAGTAATTGGTTTCTAATAAACTGAGCTTGCAGAAGTTGAAGCAGGGGCAGAGGAGCCTTTTTTCCCAGTTTGGATAAGTTAGAAATGCTCATTTTTGTCTTCAAGTCATATGTTTTCTCTGCCAAATGGCCAAATTTTGTAATCCAATGGGCTCCTAATAGTTATGAGAAGAGAACCATCAAATTAATAAAAATAATATGAAGTAGAGCGATCCACAAAAATAAAGATCCCCTCCAAAAAATGGAAGGGGAGCAAAGAAAAAAAAAGGAAAAGAAAAAGAAGACCAGACAAAAGTAAAAGGAGCAAAATAGGAGGTGTCTGGAAAAATAGTAGGGAAAAAGAAAAAGGTTACCCCCAAAAAACATAAAAAATGAGAAAAGAAAGAGAGAAAAAAATAAAAATGAAAATGAAATAGGCACACGAAAAAATAAAAGGAAAAGGTAAGAGTAAAAAGACAAAAAATAGAACTACAAATTATAGAAGTAGGTGATAAAAATAAGTAAAATATAGTAAAAATAAGTAAAATTGTCAAAATTGTAATCCAGGAAGTTATATTCAAAAAACAATAATAGCAATTCCAAGCTTATCTATATTTATAGTCCAAGGGAGTCAAATATCTTCAAAGACAAACATGATAATACATGCCTGACTTATGTTTACATTTCCAGCATGTATCTGACATATTTTTAAATTTTTTTGATAATCTTGCTGGTGGCAAGTGCCATCTATAAAACATTTTGTGTAAATTTTATTTATTGCAAGTTGACATTGTCAGTTTATAGTTTCTTTCCCATAAATTTTGCCATTTTTCTAATTCTATATTATAACCAAATTTTTTAACCCATCTTATCATTATTTCTTTGACTTGGTCACTTTCCATTTCTAAAGTTAATAAAAAATTATACATTTCCTTAATTATCAAACACAGTTTGTTTCTTATAAAATCCACACATTTTAACATCTCTATCATGTCTAGTTTGCATTTGTAAATGTGTCTACCATGTTCGGTTGATACCCTGATTTTCCATTTCTTGTTTAGATTTTAAGTTTCCTTCAGAATTTAGAATATCTCTATATGTCCAGACATTTTCAAAGTCCACTAAATTTGGGTGTACAAATGCTTCCATTGTTGACAACAACCCTGGAATTTTAATATATATTTTACTTTTTATTTTTTCCCATGTTGTTAACAGTGCATTTCTTATATAATGATTTTGGAAATATTTATGAACTCTATTTTTCCCATACCACCCTTCATGGATTGCTGCCTTCTCGTGGTGAAGGGGCTTGCGTAATTCAATGAAGCTATGAGCTATGCCGTGCAGGGCCACCCAAGACGGAAAGGTCATAGCAGAGAGTTCTGACAAAATGTGATCCACTGGAGAAGGAAATGGCAAACCACTCCAGTATCTTTGCCATGAAAACCCTATGGACAGTACCAAAAGGCAAAAAATATGATGCTGGAAGATGAGCCCCTCAGGTTGGAAGGTGTCCAATATGCTACTGGGGAAGAGCAGAGGGCTAGTACTAGTAGCGCCAGAAAGAATGAAGCGACTGGGCCAAAGCCGAAAGGATGCTCAGCTGGATATGTCTGGTGGTGAAAGGAAAGTCCGATGCTGTAAAGATTCATTCTCCATAGGAACCTGGAATGTAAGATCCATGAATCAAGGAAAGCTGGATGTGGTCAAACAAGAGATGACAACACTAAACATCGACATCTTAGGTATCAGCGAACTAAAGTGGACAGGAATGGGTGAATTTACTGTATTTTCCGGCATATAAGACGACTGGGCGTATAAGACGACCCCCTACATTTCCTGTTAAATTATAGGGTTTGGGCTATACTCGCCGTATAAGACAACCCCTCTTCCAACGCACACCAAATAAAAATTAAAAAACATCAGATTTGATTTTAATATGGTAATTTTAACTCAAATGCTTATGACATGCAGGTGCTTAGTAGGAAAACTGTCACTTATAAACATAAGGCTGTTTCTCATCAAACATGTAAACATAAAACAGTGCAAGTGGATTAAATAATAATAATAATAATAATAATAATAATAATAATAATAATAATAATAATAATAATAATAATAATAATAATAATAATAATAATAATAATAATAATAATAATAATAAGAAGAAGAAGAAGAAGAAGAAGAAGAAGAAGAAGAAGAAGAAGAAGAAGAAGAAGAAGAAGAAGAAGAAGAAGAAGAAGAAGAAGAAGAAGAAGAAGAAGAAGAAGAAGAAGAAGTTGGAGGGGACCTTGGAGGTCATCTAGTTCAACCCCCTGCTAAGGCAGGAAACCCTATACCATTTCAGACAAATGGCTGTCCAGTCTCTTCTTTAAAACTTCCAGTGTTGAAGCATTCACCACTTCTGGAGGCAGGTTGTTCCACTGGTTAATTGTTCTAACTGTCAGGAAGTTTCTCCTTAGTTCTAGGTTGCTTCTCTCCTTGATTAGTTTCCATCCATTACTTCTTGTCCTGCTTTCAGGTGCTTTGGAGAATAGCTTGACTCCCCCTTCTTTGTGGCAGCCCCTGATTCCAGCAACCATTCCCTATTTTCCTAATTCGCTTTTTCACTTTTCCTAATTCACTCTAAAGCTTTCCCTGCGCAGAGCCTTAAGTAACACAAGCTGCCTGCAATTAGTGCAGGTTCGCATCCCATCAGGCTCAAGGTTGACTCAGCTTTCCATCCTTCCAAGGTAGGTAAAATGAGGACCCAGATTGTTGGGGGCAATAAGCTGACTTTGTAATAATGCTGCTGGGGGAGGGTGAAAGCCCTAATAAACAGGCATATACACAGAATGAAGGCTATTGCTAAGCACATTGATTTGTGCTTTAAATTGTAAGCCACCCTGAGTCTTCGGAGAAGGGCAGGATATAAATGGGATTTTTTTAAAAAATGACCAAATGGGAGATCCGCTCCAGGTTTTCCAGCCAGCCCGCCCAGTTCCTGAGTCAAATGTGTCCTTAGAGCTAAGCCCCTGTTCGGGCTGCTGCCTTCCCCACCTGCCTTTCAAGTTGGGATAGACTACAGCTGCTCTTCAACTTTAGAAGGAAAGACGCCCAGACCCCAGCCTGTAAAAAATCACAGACTGCAGCTTCTTCTCCAATTGGTCCTGCTTTCCCTGTGCAGACTAAATGGGAGATCCGCTCCAGGTTTTCCAGCCAGCCCTGTCCCTATTTTTTCAGCACCCGGCGTATAAGACAACCCCTGACTTTTGAGAAGATTTTCATGGGTTAAAAAGTAGTCTTATACGCCGGAAACTACGGTAATTCAGATGACCATCAGGTATACTACTGTGGGCAAGAATCCCTCAGAAGAAAGGGAGTAGCCTTCATAGTCAATAAAAAAGTAGGAAAAGCAATACTGGGATACAACCCTCAAAATGACAGAATGATCTCAGTTCGAATCCAAGGCAAACCATTCAATATCACAGTAGTCCAAGTCTATGCCCCAACCACCAGTGCTGAAGAGGATGAAATTGACCGGTTCTATGAAGCCCTACAGCAGCTTATAGAACTAACACCCAAAAATGATGTCCTTATCATCATGGGAGATTGGAATGCTAAAGTAGGAAGCCAAAAGATAACTGGAATAACAGGCAAGTTTGGCATTGGAGTACAAAATGAAGCAGGGCACAGGTTGATAGAATTTTGTCAAGAGAATACGATGGTGATAGCAAACACTCTTTTCCAACAACCCAAGAGACGGCTTTACACATGGACATCACCAGATAGTCAACACAGAAATCAGATTGACTATATGCTCTGCAGCCAAAGATGGAGAAGCTCTATACAGTCAGTAAAAACAAGACCAGGAGCTGACTGTGGCTCAGACCATGCGCTTCCTGTTGCAACGTTTAGGCTTAAATTAAAGAAAGTAGGGAAAAGCGCTAGGCCAGTCAGGTATGAATTAAATCATATCCCTGTTGAATATACAGTAGAGGTGACAAATAGATTTAAGGAATTAGATCTGATAGACAGAGTGCCTGAAGAACTATGGACAGAGGTTTGCAACATTGTACAACCGGTAGCAACCAAAACCATCCCAAAGAAAAAGAAATGCAAGAAAGCAAAACGGCTGTCTGAGGAAGCTTTGCAAATAGCTGAGGAAAGGAGGGAAGTGAAAGGCAAGGGAGAAAAAGAAAGATATGCCCAATTAAAGGCAGAATTCCAAAGAATAGCTAGAAGAGATAAGAATGCCTTCTTAAATGAACAATGCAAAGAAATAGAGCCAGACATCCTAGAATGTGAAGTGAAGTGGGCCTTAGAAAAGCTGAGCAACAGCAAAGCTAGTGGAGGTGACAGTATTCCAGCTGAGCTATTCAAAATCTTAAAAGACGATGCAGTAAAAGTGCTACACTCAATTTGCCAGCAAATTTGGAAAACTCAACAGTGGCCACAGGATTGGAAAAGAGCAGTTTACATTCCAATTCCAAAGAAAGGCAGTGCCAAAGAATGTTCAAACTATCGCACCATTGCACTCATTTCTCATGCTAGTAAAGATATGCTTAAAATTCTACAAGCTAGACTCCAGCAGTATGTGGATCGAGAACTACCAGAAGTACAGGCAGGATTTCGAAGAGGCAGAGGAACTAGAGATCAAATTGCTAACATACGCTGGATCATGGAGAAAGCTAGAGAGTTCCAGAAAAACATCTACTTCTGCTTCATTGACTATGCTAAAGCCTTTGATTGTGTGGATCATAACAAACTGTGGCAAGTCCTTAAAGAGATGGGCATACCAGACCATCTTATTTGTCTCTTGAGAAACCTATATGCAGGCCAAAAAGCAACAGTGAGAACTGGACACGGAACCACTGATTGGTTCAAAATTGGGAAAGGAGTCCGGCAAGGCTGTATACTGTTGCCCTGCCTATTTAACTTATATGCAGAGCACATCATGAGAAAGGCAGGGCTAGATGAATCAAAAGTTGGAATTAAGATTGCCGGAAGAAACATCAACAACCTAAGATATGCAGATGATACCACTCTAATGGCAGAAAGTGAAGAGGAACTAAAGAGCCTCTTGTTGCGAGTGAAGAAGGAGAGTGCAAAAGTTGGGTTGAAACTAAACATTAAGAAAACCAAGATCATGGCATCTGGCCCTCTCAATTCCTGGCAAATAGATGGGGAAGAAATGGAGGTAGTGACAGATGTTATTTTCCTGGGCTCCAAGATCACTGCATATGGGGACTGTAGCCAAGAAATTAAAAGACGCTTGCTTCTGGGGAGGAAAGCTATGGCAAATCTAGACAGCACACTAAAAAGCAGAGACATCACCCTGTCAACCAAAGTGCGTATAGTCAAGGCTATGGTCTTCCCAGTTGCAATGTATGGCAGTGAAAGCTGGACCATAAGAAAGGCTGAGCACCAAAGAATTGAAGCCTTTGAACTATGGTGCTGGAGAAGACTCCTGCGAGTCCCTTGGACTGCAAGGCGATCAAACCGGTCAGTCCTAAAGGAGATCAACCCTGACTGCTCTTTAGAAGGCCAGATCCTGAAGCTAAAACTCAAATACTTTGGCCACCTAATGAGAAGGAAGGACTCACTGGAGAAGAGCCTAATGCTGGGAAAGATTGAGGGCAATAGAAGAAGGGGACGACCGAGAATGAGGTGGCTGGATGGAGTCACTGAAGCAGTAGGCGTGAACTTAAATGGACTCCAGAAGATGGTAGAGGACAGGAAGGCCTTGAGGAACATTGTCCATAGGGTCATGATGGGTCGGACACGACTTCGCAACTAACAACAACAACTTTGAAAGCATGCCACCCCAATGGTAAATCATGCCCCTCCAGATATAACAATCTTTTGTTTTTAAAAATTATCCACTCTTTTACTCATGTTAATACAGATGCTAGATAATATAGAACCCACTCTGGTAGTCCAAATTTTCCATTTTCCATTTCCCTTGGCATCTTTTAACAATTTCCACTTAATTCTAGCTTTCTTTCCTTGCCAAATAAATTTCAAAATTAGTGAGTTCAAATCTTCCCCCAAAAATTTCTCCAATTTTATAGGTATTATTTGAAATAGAAATAAGATTTTCGACAGTAAATTCATTTTCACTGTGGCAATTCTTCCTGACAATTGCAAGTTTTTCCATTTTTCCAAATCCAATTTTATTTGAGTCAATAATTTTGTGTAATTATCTTCTTTTATCATTGAACATCTTGCCGCTAACTGTATCCCCAGATATTTAACCTTTTTAATTATCTGCAATTCTGTCTTTTCTGATTTTTTTTTTGTTTGCTTATCTGTAAGATTTTTAACTATTACTTTAGTTTTTTCTCTATTTATTTTCAGTCCTGCCATTTCTTCATACTGTTCTATCTTTCCCAATAGTTTAGGAATCATTTCCAAAGGCAGCAAATGATTGTAATTTATATATTTCACCTTTTATTTCTAATCCTTTAATTTCTATATCTTGTCTAATATTTCTATTCAAAACTTCCAAAGTGAAAATGAATAAGAGCAGAGATAGTAGACATCCTTGCCTTGTGCCTTTCCATATCTCAAAGTTCTCCATATAGTCTCCGTTCACAATCACTTTCGCTGTTTGTTTATTGTATATCATTTTTTATAAAATTCTATTCAAATTTCATTTTTTGTAATTGTTGAATTATAAATTGCCAGGAAACATTATCAAATGCCTTTTGGGCATTCAGAAATACTAATGCCATTTGTTTTCCTGCATGTAATTCATAGTATTTTAATACATCCATTATCACCCTTAGATTATTTTTAATTTGTCTCTTTGGTAAAACAAAACCAATCTGATCTGAATGTATAAATTCAGTTAAGTATTGTTTCAGTCTCTCTGCCATTATTGAAGTAAAGATTTTATAATTCATATTCAGTAACGATATTGGTCTGTAATTCTTTATCTGTGTCAAATCTGCATCTTCTTTTGGTATTAAAGTAATATTTAATCAAAAGGGAGGAGGTCATTGGCTTCAGGGGAATATGGGGACAAGCAGGCCAAGGAAGGCCAGGGCTTTTCAGGACTGGGACAGCTTGAAGGCAGGGAGGAGCAATGGCAGGATCAACATGAGAGACAGAGCTCAGGCGATGAGAAAGGGCCACTCCCTCCTGATCCTTGAGCATGGAGAGTGGAGAGAAGGAGGGAACAGCACAGGCAGGCCTGACTACTCTGAAGGAAAGTGCCCCACCCCTCTCCACAAGGCACACCTGGGGACTGAGATTTAAGGAGATGCTGTGGGGAGGGGCATTTGTTGGGAACAAACACTGAATTATTGGAGGTTTGTGTACCATTGCCAACATTGGAAACAACTCTCTGATCTCTTGTTCTATGTTGTGATTTCTACTTGTAAACCCTGAAACTCTGACCATTGGACTGGCTGACAAACTTGATTTGATGCTCCAAACCTCAGATTGAATTTTGGCTTCTACCTCAATAAAAACATCATTATTACATTTATCAATATTTTTTTATCTTATACATATCTTAATTACATTCAATCTTCATAAACAATCCATATCTTGTTATTAATTTTTACAAAATTTTTAATTTCTCTATATTCCAATTTAATATCCATAATTTTCAGACTTTGGATAACCAAGATTTCCCTTATCTCACTTCATAACACACTATTTTATTTTAGTGCAGTTTGCTACAATAGAAATCTTCTTATCTCTAAATATCATCATTAAGGTCATCAGAGGAGTACAGTGGTGTTTTTCTTTTCTTTTCTTTTCTTTTCTTTTCTTTTCTTTTCTTTTCTTTTCTTTTCTTTTCTTTCCATGATTTTCTATTTGCTTTAAAAGCATGAGGATTTTCATTTGCTTAGGATAAAATAGAAGAATGTACATTGAAATATTTTAAAATAGTACATAGGAAAACATATAGATGTCCATGGTGGTCGCGTCGGCAAACCGGAAGTCTCCAATCAAATGGGGTAACTATGTGCACCTCTTTAAAGCAGCCACTCCTTTTTGATATTATGATTTATGAGCAGACATACACATGTGTCCGTGTGCATGTGTGTGTGTGTGTGTGAGAGAGAGAGAGAGAGGTAGGAGTGTTACAGATTTTCTTTTGTTTCTATCAACCATAGCTTTTGGATGGTCATACTTTTTTACTGTTATTATTACTTTGGGAAAGGGGGATCCCATTGGCTTACTTGGTTGTGCCCATTTCATGGGCTATTTCTAGGAATTTCTAGGGATACTATTCTTGAGGACAGAACTGAATTGAGAACAGAACTAAAATGATGACAATTGCTTACAGGATTATCTAATGTCAGAGTTTGCTTGCTGTCCATAACTTTCTTCTCCTTCAGGTTAGGTACCTGCTCTAGGTACCTCATCAGCAAGACTATGTTTACATGGCTTTGGTGTTGTTTCAGTTCCATCCTCATTACTGGGGCAAATTAGGGATTGCAAAACTGGGTCAGTAAATTTTATGCTGCATATACTGGAATAGAATAGAATAGAATAGAATAGAATAGAATAGAATAGAATAGAATAGAATAGAATAGAATAGAATAGAATAGAATAGAATAGAATAGAATAGAATAGAATAGAATAGAATAGAATAGAATAGAATAGAATAGAATAGAATAGAATAGAATAGAATAGAATTTATTTATTCATCAAGTGTAATCAGACACAAGAAATTTGTCTCGGGCGCATAAGCTCAGGTTCATAAGCTCACAGTGTGCATGAAGACTTCCGGTGGCGGCGCGGCGCCGAAGATAGCCGTTTTGGGCTGTCCGCTTCACAGCTGAGTTTTTCCACCTAAAACAGCGCCGATCAGCTGTTTAGGTGGATTTGAAGCCCCCTCCTCGGGAGAAGAGGAGGGGGTGAGGCCCCAGGTAGGGGTTGAGTTCTCCGGGGCCGCCTGAGCTGAAAGCTTGGGCGGCTGAAGGATTGAACTCCCCCGTAGCCTGGGTTGCTCCCAGCTGTTTAGCGTCTCTGCTCCGGGATTTTTGGAGCGGAGCCAGGCGTTTGCGACCACCCCTGCCAGAAGGAAAGACTTTGGAGTAAAAGGAGCAGGCAGAGCGGTACAGGAGGTTAAGGTGAAGAGGACTTTTATTCTTACTCTCTAGCTTAATGGACTTTATAAACTTAAAGTGAAAGTGCGCAACAAGTGAAAGTGAAGAAAGATGGCGGCTAAATCTTCCTCTAAAGTTCTTCGGAGTGCGGGAACTTCCCCGGTGCAACAGACATCGTTGCCAGCTCTGCTTCCTCCTGCACCTCCTGTGGCATTGACGCTTAAGGACTTACAAGATGCCTTTGCAAAGCAATCCCAGGTAATGTCAGAAATGCTGGATGATAAGATGGTAAAGTTGGAGGAGAAAATGGAGAAATTGGAGGAGAGGATGGAAGAGAAGCTTAACGAGAAGTTTAGTGCAATGAGGGTAGACATCTTGTCTACAGTGGAAAGCGTGGCTGAATGTGTGCAATGTTTGGAAGAAAAAATGGAGGATCTTAGTCAAAAGAACACTATATTAGAAGTAAAGGTACTGGAGAATGAAAATTTAAGGGATAAAATGGACGGAGAATTGAGTCTTGTCCAGTATCATCAGATGCAGTATGCTATTAGAATCAGGGGCTTAAAAGAGAATCCTAAAGAAGACCTAAAGCAGCTGATTTCTGAGGCTTTGGAAGCAGTATTGGGCCAGCCAGCATCTGAAATAGAGGGATGTATGGATAAAGTTTTTCGTGTAAATTCATGGATTGCAAGGCAGAGGAAGTTACCTAGAGATGTGGTGGTCTATTTTACAAAGAGAGCAACTAGAGATGAAGTTATTCAAGCTGCTTATGATACTAAAGTTGTGGTTGCTGAGCAAGAAGTGCTGGTTCTAAAAGAAATTCCTCCAAAGATTTTAAGGAGAAGGAAGGATTTTGCATTTCTCGTACAGGAACTTAAGCAACATGATATTAAGTTTAGATGGGAGATTCCAGTTGGATTGGTGCTGATGCACGAAGGTAAAAGATATCGTCTGGTTACTGTGATTCAGGCGCGTGATTTCTACAACAATGTTTTAAAAGCAACCCCTCTATCACTCCTGGAAGCTGCAAAGGGATCTGGAGAGGGAAAACCTCCAGAGGCTGAAGGTGGACAGACAGAGGAGAATGGTGCTGGAGGGGATCAAATTACAGCTTCATTGGCGGCTGCTGGAGAGCAGAGGTTGAGGCGCGCCGCTGTAAAACGAGCAAGAAAAGTACAAGAGCAAGACCAGCAGAAGTTTATGGAACTCTCAAAGCGTACTTATAGTGAAGCTGTGGGAGAAGCGCGGCCCAAAGAAAATATAGGGGCTATTAAAGATGTGCTCCAAAAGCTTCAGGATGCCACGCATGGCGACTAAATTTCTAACCTGGAATGTCAATGGATTAAACTCACCACAGAAGAAAAAGAAAGTTTTTCAATATTTAAAACAATTTAAGATTGATGTTATATGTTTGCAAGAAACGCATATTAGGGTTATGGACGAAAAGTATTTATCGAACTCAAGGTTGGGCACGCAATTTGTTGCTTCTGCGATGAATAAGAAAAATGGAGTGGTTGTCTACGTTAAAAGTACTCTAACAGCGGAATTAATTGAAGTAGATAAGCAAGGAAGATATGTCATGATAGATTTGTTGTTAGAAGGTAAAAAAACGCTTTTAGTTGGACTATATGCTCCTAATCAACAACAAGCTGATTTTTTTAGTTCACTTCATACAAAGCTTACTCAATTGGATTACAAATCGTTTATTTTTATGGGGGACTGGAATGGTGTATTGGATGTACAGATGGACAAGGCTGGTTTTTTTAAGCGTGCTCCGAGTCATGCCAGATTGCCTAAATCTTTTTTTGAAATGAAGGACGACTTGGAATTGAGAGATATTTGGCGTGACATACACCTACATGAAAAGGATTATACTTTTTTTTCTGACAGACATCAATCTTTTTCTAGGATTGATTTTATTTTGCTGACTAATGATTTTTTTTCTAGGATTAAGAAGGTAAAGATTTGTGCAAGGACTATTTCGGACCATAGTCCAGTTTGGTTAGAGATCAATAAGGACAATAGGGATAGGCGCTCGTGGCGCGTAAATGAGAATTTGTTTAGAAATCAGAGAAATGTCGAAGAATGTAAACAGCGGATGAAGGATTTTTTTGAAATTAATATGAATAAGGATACTTCTATGGACATGGTTTGGGATGCTAGCAAGGCCTACATGAGAGGGGTGCTGATATATATGAATAATAAATACAGACGTACTTTGGAAGCCAGAAGGAAAGAACTGGAGAATGAAATTAGGGAAAAAGAAAAGGTCTTAATTTTGAACCCATCGGATGTGAAGACTAAGGAGGTTATTAAGCTATTAATAGGACAATTCGATAAATTGATGGCTGATCAAGTGGCAACCAACTTGCGGTTTGCTAGGCATAATACTTTTTGCAATGCTAATAAGCCAGGTAGATGGCTAGCTTATAGACTAAGGAAAAAGCAAAGGGTTTCTAATATAGATAAAATTGAACATAAGGGAAAGGTTGTGTTTCAACAGGATCTTATTAAGGAAGCCTTTGTGGATTTTTATTCTAAATTATATGCTAAGGAAAAGATTAATGAAAAAGACATTGATGTATATTTGGAGAATGCTAGCATCCCGGTTCTTACGCAAGCACAAAAAGAGGAGATTAACCAGTTGATAACAGAAGAAGAAATTCTTATAGCAATTAAGGAATTGAAGTTGGATAAAGCGCCAGGTACGGATGGTTTGACTGCGGTTTACTATAAAAATTTACAAATGGAGTTGATAAAGCCGTTAAAGGAACTGTTTCAGACAATTCAGAGAGGGGGAAAGGTGCCTCCGTCTTGGAGAACTGCTTTTATCGCTTTGATTCCGAAGGAAGACCAAGATGCTACTCAAGTTAAAAACTATAGACCGATATCACTTTTAAATACAGATTATAAAATATTTGCTAAGGTGTTGGCTAATAGATTGATGAGGGTTCTGCAACAGGTGATTCATGGGGATCAAACTGGGTTTATTAGTGGTAGGCAAATGAAAAATAATGTGAGGCATATAGTTGATGTGTTAGAGTTTTTGGAAAGGAACAACCAGATCCCTGCGGCGCTAATTTTTTTAGATGCTGAAAAAGCTTTTGATCAATTGAATTGGCAATTTTTGATGAAAGTTTTAGATAAAATGAATTTTGGGGATAAATTTTTGCAACCAATTAGGGCATTATATCAAAAACAAACTGCCCGAATAATAGTTAACAATAGTTTGACTGAAGCATGTAATATTGAGAAGGGCACAAGGCAAGGGTGTCCGTTATCGCCTTTACTATTTGTGTTAACATTGGAGATATTATTAGTAAAAATACGGAGTTCGGAAAGAATTAAGGGTATACAAATTAGAGATCAGGATTATAGATTGAGGGCGTTCGCAGACGATCTGGTTGTTACAGTGACCCAGCCAGAAAATTCTGTTGTGGACCTGATGGAGATAATAATGCAATATGGGAGGGTTTCTGGATTTAAAGTTAATGCACAAAAAACTAAAATTCTGGCCAAAAATATGACAGTATCGCAAAAGGCTCTTTTAGAAGGATTAACTGGATTTGAGATTGCTAAAAGGGTCAAATATTTGGGGGTGTTTTTGTCACCCTCTAATACAAAGTTATATAAAAATAACTATGAAAAACTATGGGGTAAAATTCAAAAAGAAATGGAGAGTTGGGAAAAATTGCAATTGTCTTTGTTGGGAAGAATCGCAGCAGTGAAAATGAATGTCCTGCCTAAATTTTTATTCTTATTTCAAATGATACCGGTGCTTAAGAAAGATTCTAATTTGGAAGAATGGCAACGGGGTATGAATAAATTTGTTTGGGCAGAGAAAAGGCCACGAGTTAAACTTAAGATTATGCAGGATACTCGTGAAAGAGGTGGTCTTAAAATGCCCAATCTTAAATTATATTATGAAGCTGCTGCGTTAGCAGGGATAAGTGATTGGATTAATTTGACACAAGAGAGATTATTAAATCTTGAGGGCCACGACTTGTTATTTGGCTGGCATGCATATTTGTTCTATGATAAGAAGGTAGATAATGTGTTTAAAGTGCATATTTTAAGACAGGCATTGTTGAGAGTTTGGAAGAAGTATAGATACAAGTTAGACTGTAAGATACCATTGTGGGCAATTCCAAAACACGCAATAGAAAACATAAATGTTGGTTTCAAACATGACGTGACTACGTATAAGGAGATTTTAAGCTTGGAAAGAAGTGTATGGTGTTTAAAATCGTATAATTTCTTGTGAGATGAGAAGATTGTTCAAACCTGGTTTCAATATACTCAATTACGGGCCAGGTGGAAAGAAGATCAGAAAACTGGTTTTGCAATGACTGATGAAAACTTGATAAAGCAAATTAGAAATCAGGGTCCAGCACATATCAAACGGATATATCTTGCATTGATAGAAATTGATTCGGAAACAGAACTGTTTAAAGATTGTATGATAAAATGGGCCCAGAACATCCAAGAAGTTATTACAATGGACACGTGGGAAAAGATCTGGGTGAGGAACGTAAAATTTACACAAGCTCAAAACTTAAGAGAGAACTTTTATAAAATGTTTTATAGATGGCATTTAGATCCTAAAAAGCTTGCAAGTATGTATCCGAACTATCAGCCAAAATGTTGGAGGTGTGGTGGTGAAGATGCAACATATTTTCACATATGGTGGACTTGTAAAAAGGTCAAGGCTTTTTGGATAAAAATTTGGTGGAATATGCAGAAGATCTTCAAGCAAAAGATAAAGTTTTGTCCGCAATTCTTTTTGTTGGGTATAATTACAGATGCTACTGTTGTGGACACTAAGTTGATGTTAAATTTAGTTACAGCAGCAAGACTTTTAATAGGTCAATATTGGAAGAAGGAGGAACTGCCGACTATAGAAGAATGGACTTTAAAGGTTTCTGACCTGGCAGAAATGGCAAAGATTTCGGCTTATTTGAAAGATCATTCGCAAGAACGTTATATTATGGAGTGGAAAAAATGGATTGAATATATCCAGAAGAAATACGGGACTAAAAAGTTTCACTTAGCATTTGAATAAGTCTTCCTTTCTATTTTCTTTTTTTTTTCTCTCTCTATATGAAATATTAGTATTGTTTGTAGTTATCTTATATGAGCTAGAGAGTGATAGATTTAAGAATTTATTGTTGGTAGCATATGGATGTTTATGATTGTTCTTTGTTTTTATACCCTGTACTTAGCTCTGGGAAGTCAGGGGGGGAGGGGGGAAATGGGGGGGAGGGGTAGGGAGGGATAGGTAGGGGAGGGGGAGGGGGGGATTGTTAAAGATAAAATGTATTTTAAAACTTTTCAATAAAAAAAAAGCTCACAGTGTGCATATAAACAGCAAGTAATAGGTCATAGGTTATAAATCATAAATACAATCATTAATCATAAGTTACAAAGAACTATTGATAAATCATAAGAAACCAGTAGAGGGATTCTCTCATAATATTTGTTGTGTTCGGAGAGACGAGTGAGGTTTTGAACAAGAACGTTTATTAACACACATAAGTCAACTGACTATTAACCGTTGAACTCCGTCTTAAATACTCGGGTACGTTTGAACAGTAACCAATCCCCGGCCCAGAAACTCCCGCCGAAAATGCACTAACCAATAATTGCACCCAGGTTTTCCCGCTTCAAGGGAAACCCATTTAATTAATCTACAGACACAACACCCCTTCCCCCCAGTTAATGTTATTTATTAACATAATTTTTAGATATGTTGGTGGCTTGTGAACCCTAGTTGGATATCTATTAGTCTTGCTGACAACAGTATTATCCGCTGTTTGGCTATTTGTTATGGGCCCTGTTGTTTGGGGTAATGACTCTGATGTTGCAACGTTAGTGGTTTGTTGTTGTTGTGTTTGTTGTTGTTGTTGCGCTGGGGTTTTATGGGAAACTACTGTGCTTTCCACTGGAAACAGTTCCCAATCTGCAATGCCCGGCTGTGGAATTGTTTCAGCTACCCTGATTTGAGTTTCCTCTCCATCCCCACAGACTGCTGTGCCAAGCTGGTCATGACTGAATGTAACATCATGTGTATGTGAGTTCCGACCCTCATTATTCTGCACAATTTCAGGGGCCCTCTTCCTTAATTGGTCTATGTGTCTTCTGATTACTCTATTCCCTTCCCCCTCAATAGTGTAAGATAACGGCCCCGTTATGTCAATGACCACACCTGGTACCCATTTGTCCCCCTGTCCATAGTTCCTGGCCCAAACTAAGTCTCCGATGTTGAGAGACCGGGTTGGAATAGCTGGTTCAGCTTCTGCGGGTATTCTGTCAGGGTGTAGTCTGTCCAATTTTGTGGTTAACTGTCTGCCCCACCTCATTTCCGCTGGGCTTTTTCCGGTAGCCGTGCATGGTGTAGTGTGCTGCGTCAGCAGGAACTGTGCCAATCTCTGTTGCCAATTGCCGTGGATGATCCGTTTCAGAGCGTCTTTTGTTGTTCTGACGTTCCGTTCAGCCAAGCCGTTGGTGGAAGGGTGAAAGGGTGCCGAAGTCGCGTGCCTAATCCAATTGGCCTTGAGGAAGTCCTGAAATTCAGCAGAGGTGAATTGGGGCCCATTGTCAGAGACAGTTACGTCAGGTAACCCATGGGTGGCAAAGAGGCCCCTCAAAACCTGAATTGTTTTAGCTGATGACATAGATTTAACAGGCACAACCTCCAACCACTGGGAAAAGCTGTCCACCACAACTAGGAATGTCAGGCCCTGAAATGGCCCTGCGAAATCAATATGAATGCGAGACCATGGGTTCCTAGCCGCCTCCCACTTGTGAGTTGGTGTGTGTGCTGGTTCCGGCCTAGATCGTTGGCATTGATAACAACCAGATACACACTCTTCAATTGCTGTGTCTAACCCGGGCCACCACAAGTGGCTTCTGGCTAATGCCTTCATGCGGACAATCCCAGGGTGACCTTCATGTAACTCTGCAATTACTGTCTTCCTATGTTTTTCAGGAATTACCACACGGTTACCCCACAAAATACATCCCAAATGTGATGATAACTCATCTTTCCTCCTGAAATAGGGTGTGAATTTAGGGTCTAGATTTTTATTGGGCCAACCCCCTTGTACCCAGGCTGCAATTCTGTTGAGGATTAGGTCTTTCTTAGTGGCTGCCGCAATATCCCTCGCTGTTAATGGGCATTCAGGTATTTCATGTAAAGACAAAATTTGGCCCACAGGTGCAGGGTCACCCTCTGTGTCAGTTAGAGGTAGTCTGCTCAGGGCATCTGCATGACCCATCTCTTTGCCAGGTCTATGTTTCAGGGAGAACGAGTATGCTGACAGGAAAATAGACCACCTAAGCATCCTAGGAGACATAATGTGAGGCGTCTGCTTATCAGTAGTAAACAGTCCTAATAAGGGTTTGTGGTCAGTAAATATAGTAAAGTTCCTACCATAAAGGTAATCATGGAACTTTTTTACACCTGCCACAATTGCTAATGCTTCCCTGTCTATTTGTGCATAATTCCGTTCAGCTTTGGTAAGCGTCCTGGAATAATATGCAATTGGCTTTTGTTGGCCCTGGTCATCCATGTGGCTGATGACAGCCCCTACACCATAAGGTGAAGCATCACACGCTAAATAAATTGGTTGGTTTTCAATAAAGTGTGTGACTGTGGAATGGCTAGACAAAATGTCCTTTAAAGTTTGAAAACTAATTCTATGTTTTTCCTGCCATTGCCAAGGGGTTTTCCTGTCTAACAGCCTATGTAATGGTTCAGCAATAGCAGATTTATGTGGCAAAAAGGTATGATAAAAGTTAACTAATCCTAAAAAGGCTTGTAATTCAGCCTTGTTCTTTGGTTCAGGTGCCAATTTAATTGCTTTAATTTTTTCAGCTGTTGGGTGTATTCCCTTTTCATCTATTCTAAATCCTAAAAATTCTGTTGATTTAACTCCAATAAAACATTTTTCCCTTTTTAATTTAAGCCCTGCATCTCTAAATTTCCCCAATACCTGTTCCAACCGGTCAGCTAAAATTTCTTCAGTTTTTCCAGCAATCAGGACATCATCGAAGTAAGGGCATACACCAGGTATGCCCTTTAAGGTCCTCTCCATCACCTCCTGGAAGATGCCTGGAGCTGCTGCAATACCGAATTGAAGCCTGTGAACGCGAAACGCCCCCTTGTGGGTAACAATCGTTTGGGCCTCGGCGGCTTCCTTAGACATGGTAAGCTGTAAATACGCCTGCGCCAAGTCAAGCTTGGCAAAGATGGCGCCGTCCTGGATCGTCGCGAGGACCTGCTTCACCGTCGGGACCGGGTAAGCGTGTTTTTTCATTCCTAAATTTAGAGTGGCCTTATAATCGGCACAAATCCTCACATCCCCGTTTGGTTTCAGGGGTGTGACGATTGGTGTCTCCCAAAGGCCTCCCTCGACCGGTTCTAACACGCCTTGGCCTACTAGCTTGTCTAGTTCGGCCTCGATTTTTTGTTTAAGGGCAAAAGGCACCCTCCAGGCCTTAAGCTGAATGGGTTTTACTGCAGGGTCTAAATTGAAATTAATAGGGGGGCCCTTATATTTACCTAAAGACCCATCAAACACGTCTGCAAACTCATCGCAGACAGATTTGAGGGTCTTACTCTGGATCGTATTTATTCCCCCGACCCAGATTCCTAGGGCCGGGAACCAATTAAGGCCTACCAAACTGGTTCTCTGGCCATCGGTCACTAACAGGTCTAACGAACCATTGAACCCCTTATATTTAACTCTAATGGTGACCTTCCCCTTAATTTCTATGGGAGATTTTTGGAAATCAGCTAACTGGATTTTAGTCGGTTTAAGTGGAATTTTGTGACCACTTTTGTGTTTGATGTGCTTCAGGGTTTCACAAGAAATTATTGATACTGAGGCCCCTGAATCTACTTCCATTTTGCATGGAATTCCTTGCAATTGGACTACAATTTTTAACTTAGGCCTCAGTATGTGATTAATTCTTGGTTTCCCTATGTGGTTGACTCACGCCACCTCCCCGTGGTTGGATTGAAGTGCCTTAGGTCTAGGGGTCTCTATGCCACGACAACTGGGGGTTACCTTACCTTCGGCCCAGACGTCCATTTCGTGGATGCGGTTGTCACGTGGCCGGCTGCGGCAAATGGCTTGGATGTGGCCCGTTTTTCCGCACATTCTGCATTTTGCTGAGCGGAATCTGCATGTTGCTCTGGGGTGGTTACCCCCGCAGCTTCCACATCTGGTGTCCGAGTCTCTCGGTCTAGACTGGTTGTCCCTTGGTGGTCTTTGCAGTGCTTGCGGCTGTTGCCTCTGTCCCTGGTCTGGTCCTTCGATGCGCGATGGTCTTGCCGCCATTTTTCCAAATCTTCTGGCGATTTCGGCTATGTCGGCCTCCCATTGTTGATCCACCTCCCCGCTGTTCACATGGCTCTCTAGATTAATTTCAGTTGAAGCGCCCATGCTGTTGCGGGGGGGGTCCCGATTACCCGTTGATTTGTACGTTAGCAACTCATCGAGGACTTCCTGCAGATCTCCAGTAGGCTTAGCAATTATGCGATTCTGTAAATGTTCATCTCGCAAGCCCAGCACCACTCGATCTCGAATTCTAATTTCGAGATTGTCATATTTGCAGCGCAGAGCCGCCTCTCTCACCACTGCCACGAACTGCGTAATCGACTCGCCAGGTCTTTGATTTCGTTTTTCAAAAATCCGTCTCCAAAATAATTCAGACCTCTTCGGCGTGAAGTGGACCTTTAATTTGGCTAATAAGTCTGCGTATGAGACACTGGATACTGGCAACGGTTGGCAAAGGCCGACGGCGATCCGGTACACGGGTGTGCTGCTGATGGTCAAAAGGGCTGCGGCTTTCTTCCGGTCATCGGTTATGCCGTTAACTAGCAGAAACCCTTCGACCTGGCCTACATATTCCTCCCAGTCCTCTGGGTAGTGTGGATCGAACTCCTTCAGGGAGCCGACTTGCGCCATTCGTAGTTTTATTTATTCCGCAGCGTCTATCTAGCGGTTGACTGTGTTTTAAATTTTTTCGCCTTGCGCGCAGCTGACTATCGCCGCTCCTTCACTGGTCCGCCGTCAATCCCATCCTCGTCGCCAATTGTTGTGTTCGGAGAGATGAGCAACACAGTGAGGTTTTGAACAAGAACGTTTATTAACACACATAAGTCAACTGACTATTAACCGTTGAACTCCGTCTTAAATACTCGGGTACGTTTGAACAGTAACCAATCCCCGGCCCAGAAACTCCCGCCGAAAATGCACTAACCAATAATTGCACCCAGGTTTTCCCACTTCAAGGGAAACCCATTTAATTAATCTACAGACACAACAATATTGGTACTGTTGGGCTGAGTGGATCAATGGTATCAATAAAACAACTTTCTACCTTTCTAAATTGTGATGAAGACTGATGGGTACTGATGGGTACTTATCAAAATGGATGCTAAACTGAATTAACTGGAAATGAATTCCAAATAAATATAAGTAAATACTAGCCTATTGGATTTCTGCTGCTTATTCTCTCAACAAGCAATGCAATTGTAAGTAATACAGCTTAATTTTATTTATCCATTCACTTGTCATTATTATATTATCTACTGAATAGCATTTTCACTTTAAAATTCTTGATTTGATTGTAATTTATAGGTCCACTTGGGATATATTAGTGGCATTCATCACTTTACTCATCACTGGTTTCTCTTTTAGAAAGACAAGCTTTCAAAACTGTTTCATTCATTCTCTCAGTATTCTGAGGCTGATTTTTACTGAATGTGATAACACTAGAAGTGAATGATTATTGCTTTTGTGCAGAATAAAATGAAATTTGTGGTACATCATAGACTACAATTTAAAGTTTCATCTTTCTTCTAAAGCAATGGGGAGGGAAATACCTGGACCCCAAAACCAGTTCTTTTCTCTTCTTGGCAAAGCCAAATGATAATATGGACGTGATCTGGAGCCTTCCCTAAGTGGGATTATTTTGCTATGGAAAGAACCACTTCAAAACAATGAAAATTTTTGTAAACGTATCTCTCCAACTAGCAAGTCTGCATGTTAACAAGCTTAATGGTCCTGTAACAGAATTGGTCAGCTTATAAAGATTGTTGGATAATTAAAAAAAAACCTCATTTGGGAAATAGCAAGAAAGCAAAGATAAAACTATATTTGCATGGAGATTGCCTTGAGAAAGAGCAAAGTTCTGGACTCGGACAATAGCGATGCTGAAGAATCTATATAGCAGACAAGCCAGATGAGGAGGATAGTTTAAGTCAGGGGTCTCCAAACTTTAGCTCCCAGAATTACCCTGCCAGTTGATTGGAGAATTCTGGAGTTGAAATCCACAAATCTTAAAGTTGCCAAGTTTGGAGACCTCTGGCTTAAGCTATGAAATCTGATATTCTTCTCTGAAAGAGAGCAGATCTAGATGAGACTGCATAGATTCACCTTACAAAACTAAAACTATGCAACTCCATTTATTGAGGTAAAGGAACTGGATTTGCGAAAGAAAGAAAGAAAGAAAGAAAGAAAGAAAGAAAGAAAGAAAGAAAGAAAGAAAGAAAGAAAGAAAGAAAGAAAGAAAGAAAGAAAGAAAGAAAGAAAGAAAGAAAGAAAGAAAAAGCACAAGGCTATTAAGCCTTGTCAGGACCCACCCCAATCCACATCTTAGGAAAGAAGAACTCTTGGAGACAGGATTGTCCAAGGAGGAACTTTTACTAAAACATGGTTGACAGTGGATAATCTAGACAGGATCTGGAAATGTATTACAGATCAATACTTTTAAAGTGTCCCTGAGTAAAACCACTCCCCTCAGCCCATTTGGTCAGTCCCGAATCAGTTAAGTTTCATGTGTTAAAACCATTCATGGGAAAAGAGAAACTTCATGCATTTACAACATCGCTACTTCCTCCCCTTCACATTCAGTTAGAGATGCAAACCAGAAAACCCCCCTCTTCCTTTTGTTCTTCTCAGTTCAAAGGTTCTTCCTCTGGTCTTTGATGATGGCCTCCAGGCAGGCTGAATAAACAACCTTTCATCTAATGGATAGGGGTGGCCAACTGACATCTTCTCTCCCCCTCCTTGTGGATGGCAGAATCCAGTAAGAGGGTGAGATTTAGGTTTGTGCAGATAGGAAATTAGGAATGGAATATAAATGGATTCTGACAAGCCTCTTCAATATCTCTTAGCTCTACCTAGTTTACTGTCACTTGCAGAAAGCAAACAAACACGCTTGTGCAAAGGCAGCTACTAGAAACATTTTCCAGATATGGCAAACACCAGAGGAGTTTTTGGAGAGAATAAAAGAAACAGAGAACCAAGTGAAGTGAGAACTGTTTCACAAAACAGTCTGCGAGATCATTTGAAGCTTCATTTAAAAAGTACTCCCATCAAAAAAAGAAAATAAAAACACACTGCTTATCTAAGACATCTGACTCATCTTTGTGATGGCCATACTGTATCAGAATCTAACATTATAACTGTCTAAATAAACAATTCCATAACCATAAATTCAGATTTGTGGCTGATTTAAATGAATTTCCTGGACATGAATTTGTGGCTGATTTAAATGAATTTGTGGCTGATTTAAATGAATTTCCAAAGAACATGAACAGAGCTTTTGTATTAAAAATAGAAATAATGCCCACACAAAATCAGTTATTTTGCTCTCAATCACTTCTGGAAATCACTCTGATAAAGTTTTCTTTTCCCATTTAAAAATCTGTTGTACGAATGAGATTTAACTAGGGTTGCCATATCTGAGCTGTCAAAACATACAAGACCATTAGACTGGAGCAAATATAGCCAGGAAGAAAAAATAATAATAATTTCTCTGCCATCAAGTGGTCATCTGGATGCTGTCAGCCTAAATGTAGTAATCCTAGACACCTGTCCTAGACAAATAACAGTTCTTGAAGTGTAAACAAAACTGTTTAAATCAAATCTTTTTTATGATGATAACTTTTTGTTTGATGAATCTAGAGAAGGGGGAAGCAAATGAAGAGACAGCAAAAACCAGCTGCTCTGTTCATTAAACCTGCTGTCACAGAAACATTATAACATCAGTATTCTGATGGGATATTTATTGTTAGAGAGCAATGATATTTGAAACCTTATTAAATATTTGTTCCATTTAACAGGCCGAAGGCAACTTATATATTGATTTATTTATTTTTCTCAGCAAGCCATTTGTAATTAATTGAGGAAAAAACATTCTGGGCTTGCATTCTTTGATCATATGAGACACACAGTTGTGGTTTTGAAAACTAAATGAACATTATGAATAATCAAGAAGAAATAGGCATTGCCTAGAGTGGTACATCAAACTCTTCATGAGGCTGAATGCAGAGCTAAATTCCACACATGCTCCATCCTAGATCAGGCCCATTAATTAGATGGCATGCATGCCTTATGTGCAAAGGAGAGACATGCCACATCTCCAGCTATGAGAAAAGTTTGGGATCAGAAAAATGATAATGGCAACATAATTTTTTTTTTTTTTTTTTTTTTTGCCGGCTCCGAAGATGGCGGACGCGCTGGGGAGAGCTCCGTAGCCCCCAACAGTAAGGCGTCCCCCCAGGAGCCCCCCAGGGTCGTCAATGGACCCCTGGGGTGGGGCAAGAATTTCGGGCAAAACAGCTGGGTAACTATGCCGCCCGCTGCCTCCCGGAACAACTGCAGGGGTGCCAGGACACCCCTGCCCCGCCGCCTGGGCCGCTGGCGACCGTTATAACGGAGCCAGCACCCTCCGCCCTGCCTCTGCCGCTGTCAACTGCTGAGCAAGGGCGGCGCCTCCGCCGATCAGCTGTGCGGCGGAGGCCCCGGCGGAAGGATGGCAGCGGCTGCGGCAACGATTTTTTTTCAAGCCCCCAGGCTGGTCGTGGATCCAGGGAGGCTGGCAACGGCGATGGCGGTGGCGGCGGGGCGCCTCCAGGCCCCCCCCCTGGCCATCGAGGAGGGGCCGGAGGCTCTGCTCTGCCCCGGCCCCCCCACAGGCTCCCGGGCGACGGCGGCGTCTCCAGGTTATCAGCAGAGACGCCGCGGACCAACTGGACCAGCTGGGTGGCGGAGGCGAAGGCATCGGCGGCGCCGGAGGTGAGAGACCCGCCCCTGGACCACGGCAGCCGTCGCAGCCATCCAGGAGGGGCCGGAGGCTCTGCTCTGCCCCGGCCCCCCCCCACCGGCTCCCGGGCGACGGCGGCGTCTCCAGGTTATCAGCGGAGACGCCGCGGACCAGCTGGACCAGCTGGGTGGCGGAGGCGAAGGCATCGGCGGCGCCGGAGGTGAGAGACCCGCCCCTGGACCACGGCAGCCGTCGCAGCCATCCAGGAGGGGCCGGAGGCTCTGCTCTGCCCCCCCCACCGGCTCCCGGGCGACGGCGGCGTCTCCAGGTTATCAGCGGAGACGCCGCGGACCAGCTGGACCAGCTGGGTGGCGGAGGCGAAGGCATCGGCGGCGCCGGAGGTGAGAGACCCGCCCCTGGACCACGGCAGCCGTCGCAGCCATCCAGGAGGGGCCGGAGGCTCTGCTCTGCCCCGGCCCCCCCCCACCGGCTCCCGGGCGACGGCGGCGTCTCCAGGTTATCAGCGGAGACGCCGCGGACCAGCTGGACCAGCCGGGTGGCGGAGGCGGAGGCATCGGCGGCGCCGGAGGTGAGAGACCCGCCCCTGGACCACAACAACCCTGGACCACGGCAGCCCTCGCAGCCATACAGGAGGGGCCGAAGGCTCTGCTCTGCCCCTGACCGGCTCCCGGGTGGCGGCGGCATCTTCGGCGGTAAGAACAGCGGTGCGGCGTCTCGACCACCGTGGGCTGCCCCTGGACGGCGGTGCCTCCGAAAGATGCGCACCAAAGGAGACGCTGGACAATGGAGGCGACGGCCCGACCCACCTCCTCGAAACATCTTGATCGGAGACGGCAACACCAGGGGCATGACACCAGGGACTCCCGTACCTCTGAGATGCCACGCTCTGGACGGTCCCCAACCAATAGGGGCCATGGAACTGCGGCCGGGAACAACGCCCAGAGGATCAGGGAGGGAACTGTTTGGGGCGGCTGAACCACCGGAGCTGACGCCAATTAATGGATCCCTCCATCCTGCCTTCTGCCCATTCTCACCCATCTTTGCCCATTCTCTCCCCACAGGACATAACGGGCCTGGGTGCTAGCCACGGTGGCAGAGTGGCTGGGCCATACACCTGCTACCCCATAGTGGTGAGAGCTCTATGGGGTATGCCTCACCCAGAGTACGTTCTGGACCACCTCCGGAAGCAGAGACACAACCCATCGTGAGAGGATGAAGAGTGGCCTGCTTCTGGGGGTTCGCCCGGCCAAGTGGCAGTGGCAGGGCGACGATCCAGATACGCACCTACCCGGCTCGACCCTCCTGCAAATTCACCATCCAGGGGACAGCCTTCCCGGAACCACCTGTGACTATGCCCGTTCAATACTCTAGCATAGCACTGCACGCCCTCAGGGGTTCCCCACTCTCCTGGGTGCGACCCGCCTTCATCACATCCAATCTTGATGACGGGCCCAACCACTGGGCCTCTGAGAGATGGCCGGGCAGGGTCAGGGGCCTCCAGCACATTCCCATCAAGAGGCCCCTGATTAAGTTCTTAGCTAAGTTTTTTGTGGGGTTAGGGAGGGTGGAGGGAGGAGACTATGGTTGCGCGGGAAAGGCACACCTTCCAGCCACCATAACGCATGCCAGGCCCACGGCCGTTCGCGACGGCGTACAACGAGGGCCAGTCGCCGATAACACCCAGTGGCGTACTGACGAACGTCCCATCCCTAGGATGGTGGGGAATGGCAGAAGGTGCACAGACAGAGGGCCGTATCGTCACCGGGAGTGTCATCTCCGCTCTGTAAAGGCGGTGAGACGCTCCGACCCTCTGTTCTCCCCCGGAGGACCCGGGAGCAAAGGTGCGCACCCTCCCATGCTGAGGCTGGTCTACCTGAATGCAAGGTCCGCAGCCAACAAAGCTCACCTCATTCGTGACCTATTGGAGAGTGAGCATGCGGACCTGGCCTGCATCACGGAAACCTGGCTGGGCCCAGAGGGGGGTGTTCCTCTGGTTGACCTCTGCCCGCCAGGTTTCCAGGTACTGCACCAGCCCCGGGCTCATGGGAGGGGCGGGGGAGTGGCAGTTATCATCAGGGAATCCCTTAGCCCGCGAGAGACCACCGTCCCTCAGATGGTCGGGTGTGAGTCTCTCCTACTGAGATTCGGCCCAGGGGCGCAGCTGGGTCTGCTGCTGGCGTACCTACCACCTAATCGTGCAGCGGCGGCCCTACCCGAGCTACTCGATGTCCTCTCAGAGTTGGTGGTTGAATTCCCAAGACTCATGGTCTTGGGCGACTTTAATCTACCGTCCCTGGGAGGATCGTCCGAACTGGCTCGGGAGTTCATGGCTTCCATGACGGCCATGGACCTGTTGCAAATAATTTCTGGGCCGACTCATGAGAGAGGCCACAACCCAGACTTGGTGTTCTTGTCTGGACGGTGGCGTGATGATGTCGGTGGGGGTGCCACAACTGTTACGCCCCTGTCATGGACCGATCACCACCTCCTGCGGCTAGACTTCCCCCTTGCCACCCCCCACCGTGGGTGCACGGTGCCAGTCAGATGGTACCGCCCTAGGCGCCTAATGGACCCTGATAAGTTCCAGGCAGCGCTTAGGGACTCGCATGCACCCCCTGCTCACAGCACGGCGGAAGCCTTAGTGGAAGCCTGGGAAAAGGCAGCCACGGAGGCTCTGGACCGAGTTGTACCCTTGCGGCCTCTGACCCGGCGCAGATCCCAGCGAGCCCCATGGTTCACCGAGGAGCTCCGGGAGATGAAGCGTCGGAGACGGGGCCTAGAGAGCCGTTGGAGGTCCAGTCGATCCGAATCCGACCGATTGCGACTAAGAATCCTCACCAGGTCTTATCTCGCTGCGATAAGGGTGGCAAAATCCAACTACTTTTCCACCCTCATCGCGTCCGCAGATAATCGCCCAGCTGCCTTGTTCAGGGTGACTCGCTCCCTATTAAACCAAGAGGTGAGGGAGGAACCCTTGCAGGGTCGAGCCGAGGAATTTGGTCAATATCTGCTGGATAAAATCGCTCGGATTCGAACTGGTCTGGACTCCAACTGGGCTGAGATGGAAGAACAAGACATGGACAGTCTTGTCGACGTCATCTGGGAAGAATTTGATCCTGTAACTCCTAAGGAAGTGGACAGGATTATGAGAAGGTTAAGCTCCTCCACATGCTTACTGGACCCGTGCCCTTCCTGGCTGGCCTATGCAGCTCGAGAGGCGACACGAGGCTGGTTCCTAGCGGTCATCTCTGCTTCTCTGAGTGAGGGTCACTTCCCCACCGCCTTGAAGGAGGCGGTGGTGAGACCTCTCCTCAAGAAGCCCACCTTGGACCCATCCTCTTTGAATAACTTTCGTCCAGTCTCCAATCTTCGCTTCCTTGCGAAGGTTGTTGAGAGCGTGGTGGCGCACCAACTTCCTCAGATCCTGGATGAAGCGGTTTATCTAGACCCGTACCAATCGGGTTTCAGGCCGGGCTACAGCACGGAGACGGCATTGGTCGCTCTGATGAATGATCTCTGGAGAGCCCGGGACAGGGGCCATTCCTCTGTCCTAGTCTTATTAGACCTCTCGGCGGCTTTCGATACCATCGACCATGGTATCTTGCTGCGACGCCTCAGGGGACTGGGAGTGGGAGGCACGGTTCTGCGTTGGTTCTCCTCCTTTCTCCAGGGTCGCTCGCAGTCGGTGCTGACAGGGGGACAGAGGTCGACCCCGAGGCCTCTCGCTTGCGGAGTCCCTCAGGGGTCGGTCCTCTCGCCTCTCCTGTTCAACATCTACATGAAACCGCTGGGTGAGATCATTCGCAGTTTTGGAGTAGGGTACCATCAGTATGCTGATGACACCCAGCTTTTTATCTCAACTCCAAACAATATCAGTGATGCCCTAGACGTGATGTCCCGCTGCCTGAAAGCGGTCCGGGAATGGATGGGGAGAAACAGGCTTCAACTGAACCCGGACAAGACTGAATGGCTGTACGTACCGGGAAACCAGGAGATTCAGAACGTCCCACTGCTTAACATTGGGGACAAGTTACTTCCCCCTGTTGATAGGGCCCGCAACCTGGGTGTCCTCCTAGACTCGCAGCTCTCCCTGGAAGACCACATTGGAGCTGTGACCAAGGGGGCCTTCTCCCGGGTTTGACTAATTCGCCAACTACGGCCTTATCTGGACCTGGATTCCTTACGTACAGTCACCCATGCCCTTGTGACATCTCGCCTAGACTATTGTAACGCTCTCTACATGGGGCTGCCCTTGAGATCCACTCGGAAGCTTCAACTGGTGCAAAGTGCGGCGGCACGGACACTCTTGGGAGCCTCCCGATACTCCCATATCACACCTCTCCTCCGTGCGCTGCACTGGCTTCCGGCTGCCTTCCGTGTGAAGTTCAAGGTGCTAACGATGACTTACAAAGCCCTACATGGCATGGGTCCGGACTACCTTCGGGAGCACCTTCTGCCGATGTCAGCACCCCACCGTCCTGTGCGCTCCCACAGAGAGGGCCTCCTCAGGGTGCCACCGCTCAAGGAATGTCGGCTGGTGGCCCCCAGGGGGAGGGCATTCTCAGTGGGTGCGCCAGCCCTCTGGAACACCTTACCAACAGAAATCCGGATGGCCCCTGACCTCCGTACCTTCCGTCGCGACTTAAAAACTTTCCTGTTTCAGCAGGCTGGCCTGGCATGATAGCGTTAATTGGGGTCCCAGTTTGTGTTCATTAGTGTTTCTTATTATTTTTATTGTTCGATCTGTATACCTTCCTTCCTCTGTACACCGCCCCGAGTCCCTCGGGAGAAGGGCGGTTTATAAAAACTAATAAATAAATAAATAAATAAATAAATAAATAAATAATCAACATAACAAGATTAACAATAACCTAAGTCAGTCTTCTCACTCTGGATTTCTCTGGTTATTTTTTCATTCTGCTCTTCTCTTCCATAACTGTTAATCATGCTGGCTGTGATGGGTGAAAATTGGAGGCCAAAACATTTGTGGAAGCCTGAATAATGGAGGCACTAATGCTAACTTTAATCTTTAAACAATCAAGCATCAGCTGCATCCAGTGGTGTGATTCAAATATGTGAATAACTGGTTCTCTGTGTGGATGCTGCTTCCGGAAGTCCATTCTGGGCCTGGGCAACAAAAAAAATTAGCTACTGGTTCTCCTGAACTGGTGCAAACTGGCTGAATCCCACCACTGGCTGCATCTCATTTTCAGTAATCTTAAAGGAAAAAATATGTTATCTTGCTTCTCTGCTATGTTATCTTGCTTGTCTGGAACACTTAACCTCTTTAGGATTAAATCACTCACCTATAATTTGACTCAATGAATACACTAGAATCTCATTATGACAAGTAACTTATACCAGAGAAACAAGTTAAATCAAACTGAGAGAGGCCCATAACTATTTCTTTTCTTCTTTCCTCAGACCTTCCTTTCTCCTTGTACTTCCAAAAGAAGTACATTTCTTATAGTGTGAGACTAAGACTAAGCCGCTATATGTAAAGATGAAGCAAGCACATAAGTAGGGTGGACAGAACCAGGAAAGAATCAAGTCATTAAGGAAACAAAGGACAAAAGAAGTTGGGCCTGAGCACATGAGAATTCCCTCCCCAAATACAACCAATAAATCAAGGAATTTGGGAGATAAAAAGGGTCTTGAAGTCCACCTATTCTCTGAGTCATTTTTGAACCTAGACTTACCGGCTTCCATACCTCTGGCTACTACCTGCTAACATAGTTGAGGATGTGGTTAAGTGTGTGTGAGAGTGTGTGTGAGTCTTCAATGATGCCTCTGTCAATGCTGCAAACATTGATAAGTTTTTGCACTGACAATATAAGAGACAGGCTTTTGTTTAAACTGCTTCACTTTGAATCTTGAAGGGAGGGAATTTTCTAACAACTATTTTGAGAAGATTAGAAAGCCCGCATACAGAATAGGAGGAGAAATCTCATATGTAAAACTAATTGGATAATGTGATTTATGACGTGTAGATAAGGGTGGGGATTGTGTGTGTGTTACGATGGGTTTTGGGGGAGGAGATTTCAGATTCTGGCATCCCTCCATGAGTGCTGATGTTTTGTTTCATTACTAAGAGTTTTTAGATAAATAATATGCCTGCAATTTGTTTGATTTGTCTCATTCATTGGAACCATGACAGCCTCAGTGTTCAGTTGAAAGTGATTTGAGTGTATCAGTTTTCCAAGGCTCTGATTGTGTGAGTGACCAGGAGACGAACCTGGGAGCACATGCTTGTAACAGTAAGTTTTTGACTTCCTTCTATATGATTGAAATCTCCTATGAAAAGAAAGAATATAAAAGATTCTTAATGGAGAAATGTTATTTTGGGGTTTTTTCCCTAGTTGTAATTATACACAATCTTCTCTTGCATATCATGAAAAAGTGTGTGAGTATTCAGTTACAGTGGAGAATATGATCTCTGTGAATCCCAGTCTTGATTTGAAGTTCTGAACATCACCCAAAGCCAGATATAAAGGTTTGAGAGAATGATACAGAATTTTTAATCATTTTTTAATCATTTAATTTTTATTCCTTTTATCTAGTCATCATCCTGAAGGGAAAGATCAAGCTGAAAATTCAAACTCAGTACTTGAGCAACATTTAAGATGCTTTATCTTGGTCACTGACCTTGAACCAGACATCCTAGAATATGAAGTGAAGTTGGCCTTAGAAAATCTGAGCAACAACAAAGCTAGTGGAGGTGACAGTATTCCAGCTGAGCTATTCAAAATCTTAAAAGACGATGCAGTAAAAGTGCAACACTCAATTTGCCGGCAAATTTGGAAAACTTAACAGTGGCCACAGGATTGGAAAAGATCAGTTTACATTCCAATTCCAAAGAAAGGCAGTGCCAAAGAATGTTCAAACTATCGCACCATTGCACTCATTTCTCGTGCTAGTAAAGTCATGCTTAAAATCCTACAAGCTAGACTCCAGCAGTATGTGGATTGAGAACTACCAGAAGTACAGGCAGGATTTTGAAGAGGCAGAGGAGCTAGAGATCAAATTGCCAACATACGCTGGATCATGGAGAAAGCTAGAGAGTTCCAGAAAAACATCTACTTCTGCTTCATTGACTATGCTAAAGCCTTTGATTGTGTGGATCATAACAAACTGTGGCAAGTTCTTAAAGAGATGGGTGTACCAGACCATCTTATTTGTCTCTTGAGAAACCTATATGCGGGCCAAGAAGCAACAGTGAGAACTGGACACAGAACCACTGCTTGGTTCAAAATTGGGAAAGGAGTCCGGCAAGGCTGTATACTGTCGCCCTGCCTATTTAACTTATATGCAGAGCACATCATGAGAAAGGCAGGGCTAGATGAATCGAAAGTTGGAATTAAGATTGCCGGAAGAAATATCAACAACCTAATATATGCAGATGATACCACTCTAATGGTAGAAAGTGAAGAAGAACTAAAGAGCCTCTTGTTGCGGGTGAAGAAGGAGAGTGCAAAAGTTGGGTTGAAACTTAACATTAAGAAAACCAAGATCATGGCATCCGGCCCTCTCAATTCCTGGCAAATAGATGGGGAAGAAATGGAGGTAGTGACAGATTTTATTTTCCTGGGCTCCAAGATCACCGCAGATGGAGACTGTAGCCAAGAAATTAAAAGATGCTAACTTCTGGGGAAGAAAGCCATGGCAAATCTAGACAGCACACTAAAAAGCAGAGACATCACTCTGTCAACAAAAGTGTGTATAGTCAAGGCTATGGTCTTCCCAGTTGCAATGTATGGCAGTGAAAGCTGGACCATAAAAAAGGCTGAGCACCAAAGAATTGAGGCCTTTGAACTATGGTGCTGGAGAAGACTCTGCAAGTCCCTTGGACTGCAAGGTGATCAAACCGGTCAGTCCTAGAGGAGATCAACCCTGACTGCTCTTTAGAAGGCCAGATCCTGAAGCTAAAACTCAAATACTTTGGCCACCTTATGAGAAGGAAGGACTCACTGGAGAAGAGCCTAATGCTTGGAAAGATTGAGGGCAATAGAAGAAGGGGATGACAGAGAATGAGGTGGCTGGATGGAGTCACTGAAGCAGTAGGCGTGAGCTTAAATGGACTCCAGAAGATGGTAGAGGACAGGAAGGTCTGGAGGAACGTTGTCCATAGGGTCGCGATGGGTCTGACACGACTTTTCAGCTAACAACAACAACATATAATGGACATAACTGAAAGACACGTAAATATAACGCTGAGGACTGAATGACAGTTTACTAAAAAACCCGACAGATCTTATACGTACAGTTTTTTATACTCTGTCCTGTTATACATTGTATTTTAGTTTTTTGTTATTTCTTTCTGTAACATAAAATAATACCAATAGTAGTGTTGTAGCTAGGGAAGTTGAATCATGTCCACTTTTGTTTTTAAATGTATATTTAATAAAATTTTCAAGAAAAAGACTAATTAATATAACAGTAAATAGCTATAATATATTTGCTAAATGATAATCATATACGGTATCAATTGGTCAGTACATATTGTTCTCCTTACTAATATATATTCAAAATTACATATCAAATTCATTTCTCGATAGTTCATTTTCTTAAACATTGGTAAAATTTATCCCATGTTTTAAAATAAATTGAATCCTCTTTCTCTTTAATCTCTAAAGTTAATCTGTCCATTTCTGCACATTCTAAAATTTTCTTAATTAAAATCTCCTCAGTTGGTAGATTTTCATTTTTCCAGTATTGGGCAAATTCTATTCTCATTGCTGTCAATACATGCAATATTAGATACTCATTCTCCTTCTCATACTTAGCTCCTAATATTCCTAACAAAAACAGTTTTGGTTTAAATTCAGCCTGTATTTTAGTCATCTTTTCCAACCATGTATATATCTTAAACCAGACCTTTTTCACCTTAGGGCATACCCAACAGATATGGTAATATGTACCTGGCCTTTGTTTACATTTCCAGCAATTATTTGAAGTATTTTTAAACATTTTAGCTAATCTTACTGGTGTCATATGCCATCTATAAAACATTTTATACAAATTTTTTTATATGAAACTGCGTTAGTGAATTTAATATTTCTATCCCATAATTTTTGCCAGTCTTCCAAATCTATAGAATATCTGAAGTTTTTTGCCCATGTTATCATTGCATCTTTTACTTGTTCTTCTTCCATCTTCAAGTTTAGCAGAAATCTGTAAAGTTTCTTAATCAGGTTTTTGTCTGTTTTTAATAATATTTGATCAAATTTTGTCTGTTCTTTATAAAATTCCATTGTCTTTTCATCTTTTCTATATCTTGTTTGAATTTGTAAATATGGCCACCAATACCTTGTCTTGTCTGTCTTTCATTTTTCCTTCCTTATCTAGAATATCTTTGTAGGTAACGACTTTGTCATAATTAATTAAATTTGGGTAAGCAAAAGCTTCCATTATTGACAGCCACTCAGGTAGTTTAATATATATTTTCTGCTTTATTCTTTCCCATTCTAAAAGAAGTATATTCCTTATAAAGTGATTTTGAAAGTATCTATGTATTTTACTTTTCTCGTACCATAGAAAGGCATGCCAACCAATTTGTAGGTCATGCTCCTCTAGGTAAAGGTAAAGGTTCCCCCGCACATGCGTGCTAGTCGTTTCCAACTCTAGGGGCTGGTGCTCATCTCCGTTTCAAAGCCGAAGAGCCAGCGCTTGTCCGAGGACGTCTCCGTGGTCATGTGGCCGGCATGACTAGACACCAAAGGCGCACGGAACGCTGTTACCTTCCCACCGTAGTGGTCCCTATTTTTCTACTTGCATTTTTACGTGCTTTTGAACTGCTAGGTTGGCAGAAGCTGGGACGAGTAACAGGAGCTCACTCTGTTATGCGGCACTCGGGATTCGACCCACCAAACTGCCGACCTTCAGATCGACAAGCTCAGCGTCCCAACCCACTGAGCCACCGCGTCCCTTCCTCTAGGTAAAATAGTCTTTTATTTCTCAACGTAATCCATTCTTTAAGCCATGGTAAAATGGCTCCTTGATAATATAGTCTCCAGTTCGGGAGTCCAAATCCTCCACTATTTTTAGCTTCTTGTAACATTTTCCCTTTTTTCATGCTTTCTTCCCTTGCCAGATAAATCTCAATATTGTTGCATTTAGGTCATCAAAGAAAGCCTTTCCCAGTTTTACAGGGATCGTTTGAAATAGGAAGAGTACTTTTGGTAAAATATTCATTTTAACTGTAGCTATTCTTCCTAACATAAGGGACGCGGTGGCTCAGTGGGTTAGGACGCTGAGCTTGTCAATCAGAAGCTCGGCAGTTTGGCGGGTCGAATCCCGAGTGCCGCGTAATGGAGTGAGTGCCTGTTACTTGTCCCAGCTTCTGCCAACCTAGCAGTTCAAAAGCACGTAAAAATGCAAGTAGAAAAATAGGGACCACTACGGTGGGAAGGTAACAGCGTTCCGTGCGCCTTTGGTGTCTAGTCATGCCGGCCACATGACCATGGAGACATCCTTGGAAAAGCGCTGGCTCTTCGGCTTTGAAACGGAGATGAGCACCGGCCCCTAGAGTCGGAAACGACTAGCACGCATGTGCGGGGGAACCTTTACCTTTACCTTTACTATTCTTCCTAACAGCAACAGTTTAAGATTTTTCCACTTTTACAAGTTCAGTTCTGTTTGTTTCAACAAACTTTCATAGTTATCGTCTTTTAATGTTATACATCTTGCTGTTAGGTGAATTCCTAGATACTTAACGATTTTTGCATGTTGCTGAACAATTGATTAACTCAGCCACCACATTGCTTTTTAAATAACTAAATGTGAAATCAGAAAATTAATAAAAGTATTAAAAAACAAAAACTAACAGCTGTGTTATGCTGAAGAAACTGGCTTTAAAGAAACTGTCTTGATGACACAGTACTAGATCAATAAAGGTTGTGACCTACAGGTCATCGTTTAGATTTTGGATTAACCCAGAGATTCACTGCACTACACATATCTTTTTCAGTTAATATTTATTTGTTTGTTTGTTTATTTGATTGATTGATTTCTATAGCTGCCCATCTCACTAAATAATTCTGAGCAGTTTACAAATTAAAACATAATATAACATAATATAATGAACAAATGGATAATGATGGACAAAGAAAGATGGAAAACAATCTTATTTAGTGTCAATGTATTGATCAGTAAGGAATGCATTCATTTATACATCTATTCAAAGCACTCCATGAACTCAGTGGCTCTTAGAGATAAGCAGTGCTTTTTTTTTTATTAAAGAGTTTTACAAAAACAAAATTTTACAATATATCCCCAAATCCCTCCCACCCCAAACCCGCCCACTTCCCCCCCCCACTTCCCAGAGCTAAATACAGGATTATAGTTACAATAATCATATTCTAAATAAAAATTATGCATAATATACAATTAACCAAATTCATAATGTGCTTTAACTCCCCTTTAACATAACTACAAACAACGTACCAATAACAATATCCCACTAAAATCTACTCATGAGCTAAATGGAACTTTTTAGTCCCATATTTGTTCTGAATATAATTTATCCATCTCCTCCAAACTGAAATATATCTTTCCTGTGAATGATCTTTCAAATAAGCAGAAATCTTAGACATTTCTGCAAGATTCGAAACTTTAAACACCCATTCTTCTATAGTGGGCAAACTATCCTTCTTCCAATATTGTCCCACCAGTAACCGTGGTGCTGTTATCATGTTCAACATCAAGTTAGTTTCTTTAACATCACAATCTACAACAATACCCAATAAAAACAATTGCGGAGAAAACTTTATCTTTCTCTTAAAAATCTTTTGAATGTTCCACCAAATTATGATCCAAAAAGCTTTTATATTTCTACAAGTCCACCACATGTGAAAATAGGTAGCTTCTCCAACATTTAGACTGTAAATTAGGATACATGTTGGACAACTTCTTGGGATCCAGATGCCATCTATAAAACATTTTATAAAAAATTTCTCTTAAATTTTGAGCCTGAGTAAATTTAACATTTCTGACCCAAATTATCTCCCAGGTGTCCAACGAAATTGGTTCCTGAATATTTTGTGCCCACTTTATCATACAGAAGCAGTGCTTTTTTTGTAAAAGAAAAAGGTGCCAGAACTCACACATGTCATACAACCCACCTTGCCTACCCTACAGGGTTCCATCCAAAAAAGGTGCCGGAACTCCGTTCTGAGTGTTCTATGAGAAAAAAAGCCCTGGAGATAAGTTTATATAGAAGAAATTTTAAAATGTGCATATTACAAGGATCTCAGTATTTTCTGAGATTTTGAAGTTTACTAAGGTCTATGGAGATTCTCAGTCTTCCAGGTCTTGGCTGTCTCAAAGGTGCTTTTCAAAAGGCAACTGGACTTTGTTTTTCTTTGAGGAAAACATTTAGCTTCTTATCTAAGAAGCTTCTTCATTCAATCATAATTATGAGACAACCTTACTGAAGGACTAGATAACATGCCATTTTTTTGCTTTTCTTAAAGATTGAATGCTATATCAGTCTTTATCAGCCTAGTCCCTTTAAAATTTGTTAAGATCACAATCATAAGAATTCTCAGACAATATGGTCAATAAGATCATCTTTTTTGCTTATAGGCAAAAAAAGGTTTATATTCGAAAGTTCTTGTTGATTACCTATTCCAGTAACCACTCAAGATAAATGATATAGTGAATTAAAATTGTTTTCCATGTTAATTGATGTTTTCTTTGATAAACCTGGCAATTAAATAGATTAGAAATGTGGTTATTTACTAAAAGGTAAAGGTAAAGGTTCCCCCGCACATGCGTGCTAGTCGTTTCCAACTCTAGTGGCCGGTGCTCATCTCTGTTTCAAAGCCGAAGAGCCAGCACTTGTCCGAGGACATCTCCGTGGTCATGTGGCTGGCATGACAGAACGCTGTTACCTTCCCACCATAGTGGTCCCTATTTTTCTACTTGCATTTTTACATGCTTTCGAACTGCTAGGTTAGCAGAAGCCAGGGCGAGTAACAGGCACTCACTCTAGGCAATAGTAAATGCAGTATAATTGTAACAACCCACTTCAATCTACATCTTAAGAAAACAGAACTCTTGGAAGTGGTTTCTTCCAACAGGAATTTTTATTAAGAGAAATTGTTTGCAGGCATGCTAGACAGGATCTGGGGAACCCTCCCCACCATTCAATGTTTTAAAGTGTTCCCAAGCAGTACAGATAACATCAGTCCGGCTCCCTCAGCATGATCATCCAATTCTCTTATTGCCCCAACTCCAAGTGTTGCATCTTTCCCCCTCCCATTTCCCCCCACTGTTGGTAAAGAGAAGAGCTTCACAGAGGCATAGGATGAAAGGCAGATGGCTACTTTGTTTTGTTAACAGATCTGAAGTGAATCAACAAAAAGTTACTTTGTAGTGAAGAGAGGAAATTAAAGTAGTAAACTCCCCATTCATACCCCCTCCCCTTTTTTAGTGTGACAGAATCCAGGAGACAATAATGATTGTTTTTTTAAATCAGAGAAGATAGATAGAAATGAAATATAACTGGATTCTAACATCCGGCTTCCCTCAGAAATAAGAGAGATCCACCTGAAAAGAAAACAAAACAGGTATAAAAGTTAGTCTGGCTTGTTAGGATACTCTGAATGAAACTTATTTAATAGCTTAGGGGCTTTTACATGACGTTTATGGACACACTCATTTTGTGAGGAGGGGAGGTTTTTCCATGCTACTAGGTATTGAGTTGTTCCATGGTATCTTCTATAGTCTAGGATTTCCTTTATTTTGAAGTGTTGTTCTCCTTCCACCATGATTGGAGGTGGTGGTGGTGGTGGGGAATTTTGGCCGTAATGGTGACTGTTGTTCTCTTTTCAGCAAACCGCTGTGAAAAATTGGGTGTATTTGTCTAAGATTTTTGGGTTATTCTAATTCTACTGTTTCTGGGTTTATAATTCTTTTAATTGGAAAAGGTCCTATATATTTTGGTCCAAGTTTTTTAAAGGGTTGTAAGGATTTTAGATATTTTGTAGACAAATATACCATTTCTCCTATAATGAATGGTGTGGGTTCACTTCTTTTTTTATCTGCTTGTGTTTTATATGCTTGCCTAGCTTCATCTAGGGCTTTTCTAACTATTGGCCAGGTGTTTTGTAATTGTTCTATCCATTTTTTCAATGATGGGATTACCCATTCATTTAGGTTTAGTTCTGGCATGGGGTTGAAACTCTGACTGGTAGCTATTCGAAAAGGAGTGTAATCTGTGCTGCAGTGGACTGCATTATTATAGGCAACTTCAATTCATTTGCTGAAAATTAATTGTTGCTGTTAGTTGCAAAGTCATGTCCGACCCATCATGACCCTATGGACAATGTTCCTCCAGGCCTTCCTGTACTCTACCATCTTCTGGAGTCCATTTAAGCTCACACCTAGTGCTTCAGTGACTCCATCCAGCCACCTCATTCTCTGTTGTCCCCTTCTTCTATTGCCCTCAATCTTTCCCAGCATTAGGCTCTTCTCCAGTGAGTCCTTCCTTCTCATTAGGTGGCCAAAGTATTTGAGTTTTAGCTTCAGGACTGGCCTTCTAAAGAGCAGTCAGGGTTGATCTCCTCTACGACTGACCGGTTTGATCGCCTTGCAGTCCAAGGGACTCGCAGGAGTCTTCTCCAGCACCATAGTTCAAAGGCTTCGATTCTTTGGCGCTGAGTGTTTCTTCTGCCAAGTTAGATGAATCACTGTCCCGCTGGCTCACCGCTATTTTTGACAGCTGTCATTTCTTCACGGCCACCATAATGGGCCATCTCCTTCACCCGGCTCTCTGCTAGGCTTTCCTACTTTCTGCAGCTCAAACCGCCGTCCTGAGCTGCTCAGCTGGGTGCCTCTGCTTCTAATCTCCCTCCGAGAGATCTGGGGCTTTTTAAAAAACCCACCAGAAACTGAGAAAAATCTGTGAGATTGGCATGCTGATTTGGAGCGGCGTCTCAACACAGCCATTCCGTTTGACAGCTGGCTCCACCTCCCTATATTAATTAGTCTTAACTGAACATAAGAACCTGGACAATAGTCTGTTTGCTAAAGCTTGAAAATGTTATTGGGGGGCAACCCCAATGTTGTTCCCAACCCCGTTCCTACCCTAATCCCAATCCTAACCCCATCCCAAATCCTGATCCTTACCCTGGTCATATCCTCTTCCTAACCCTATAAAATTTAATAAAAAATCTTATAAAAATCGTTAATACAAATCTCAAACTACAACCTCAAATATTTCCTTTCTTTTTTCCCTTAATATCTACTATCTCATATTTAAGCTAATACAGTTCTTATTATATCAACTAAATAAAAATATCATTACTACATTTATCAATAAATTTTAGCTTATACATACCTTAATTACTTTTACATCCAATCTTTACATTCAATTAATGTCCTGTTATTGGTTTTTCCCAATTTTTAGTTTCCCATCAATATTCAAATTTAACATTTGATTTTTATAATTTCCAGGTTTTAGGTAACCAAAGTTTCCTTTATGTTCTGTTTCCCCCCCCCCCCGAGGTACAAACAGACAGACAAGCAGGCACAACTAGCAAGGGTTAATTTCTCTGGCTGAAGTAATTTGCCATCTGATAAAGCCTTGGCAGCAAAATGCAAGTAGTCTGCCAAAATAAACTCGTTACCTCAAGTGTCCGCTGAAATGAGATAACGTCCAAACAAACAGTCCAGAAATACAGAAATACAGAAATGTTGTCAAGAAGCCAGACCAGGGTTTCACACAGGTAGAAAATACGACAGAGTTCCAAAGACATGACCAGAAGTTGTTTGAATTATTATTCGTCACAAAGTCCTAAGAGCAGCCACACACCCCTTTGTACCTTGTGGGGTGTGGCTCAGTGACTCAGCTAATCCTTGGCCCTCCTACTCTTCTTATGCTGCTGTAAACGCTTGGCTCTGTGTCGTGCTTGGGGATGCAGCCATGATTCATCTATGTCACTCCCCATCTGCTGCAGCTGCTCGGGCTCCTTCCCAGCCTGGCTAATTACAGGCTGCTCCTGTCAGCCTTCAGATGGAGATGGAAGCCTTGCCAGAAAGGAGGGCCCTGTTGAGGGAGACCTTGCCAGAGGGGAGGGTCCCGGAGAGGGAGGTCTTGCCAGTTCCTCCCCAGAGGACTCCTCAGAGTCCTCTCCCTCTGGTAGGACAGGCTCGGGGGTCAGGGCCACAACACTTTATCTCAATTCATAACAGAATCTAATATTCAAAATACACATCTTTGTATTCCTTAAATTGTTTCCCTATTATTCCAAATCCCCATAATTGTCCTGGTATGTTTATCTTCCATTCAGTCTGTTCTTCTTGCTCCTCAAATTTCTTCCGATTTATATAGAAAGTCTTTTCCATTTTCAGTGTTGTCAGTCCCTTTTCTGGATATTCAATTGACTGTATTTGTTGGTCAATTGTCCTCTGTCTTAGTATTTGATTGTTCCACTTCTTCTATTATCTTCTGCCTTTTTAGTTCTTTAGTTGTAGTCAGAATCTGGGTTTGTATATCTAAGCTGACATCTTTTTCTTTTCTGTAACATCTTATTTCGTCACAAGCTGAAAGGATGGTTTCATGTATTGCTTTCAACATAGAAAGAATCTTTTTCCGACTTCCGTTTTGCCAACAGCCGACAATGGACATCTGGAGGATGGCTCCCATCTTCCACATCCAGATTCGCATCACTGGGGGGGGGGTCCTAAAAGGAATGAAGAGTCACCCTGGAGGGGTGTCCAGACAGAAGGGGCTTTTGCAGAAATGCAGGGGACCAGCAACCCCCCGTTAGTGCCTGCATTCCCTTTGTACCGGCAGATGAAAGACTGGCCATAGGAATATAGCCAGTTACTAGGCTGCAGACAGCCAAAGTCAAACTTACCATCAGGCAATATTAAAGCAGCATGGAAGAGATGGGGGTAAGATTCCTCTCTTATACCTTAATCATCTTCTTTTCACCTAATTAAGCTGCTAAGTACTGTGGAGAGGGAGGGGGAAATTTAACCCTCCCTTCAAAAAGCAGTGAACAAGCCCAGGGGTGCTTTAAAAAAAGCATTGAAGAAAGAAATAATAAAAGAAAAGAATTTCCAAAGTACTTGGGGGACACCCAGTGGCTAAATTTGAAATTGCAATTCTGACTTTCTCTTTAAAAAAATCAAGAAAATATTTAAAAAGAAGATAAGAGTAACCTTGAACACCAGATGTGAAATTTCAGGATGGAAGAGTTTCAAAAACAAAACCATGCTATGTGGGAAATATCTTACCAAACTTATCAGTTCCTTTTTACAGCTGGCGATGAAATAAAAGCTTTTAGAAAAAGATGGCCTTCAAGATAGGCTGAAAACAGGAAATAAAGATTTGCCCCATGTTTGGGGCCTAGCAAGGTAATCTAAATAGTTAACATTTGACACACATCTCCCCTTTCAGAAAGCTAACAGAGCGAGAGAGATCCTGTGGCTCAAAGAGGTAAATACACTGCCTAATGTGCAATCAGCCCAGGTTCGAATCTCAGAAGGGTATGTCTGACTGATGAAGACTAAAGAGTCAGAAATGCATCTGAGTCTCCCTTAATTCTTTGTTAGTAATTTACACAAATATATGAACTGTCCGGTGTGACTACAGCCTGTTCGATGGCCTTCAAGATAGGCTGAAAACAGGAAATAAAGATTTGCCCCATGTTTGGGGCCTAGCAAGGTAATCTAAATAGTTAACATTTGACACACAATCAGCCCAGGTTCGAATCTCAGAAGGGTATGTCTGACTGATGAAGACTAAAGAGTAAAGCAACTTACCCAAAGAGGAACAGACAGCACTACTTAACCTAAAAAAATGACACCAGCATAATCATATATATGTGTGTGTGTGTGTGTGTGTGTGTGTGTTTGTGTGTGTGTGTATGTATATGTATATGTATATGTATATCAGATTACTACGCATGCCCAAGATGGCAGACGTGCTGGATTGAGCTCCGCGATGGGTTCCAGCTTTTCCAGCGACCCTGGGAGTTAGCAGAGGGGTTTTGCCCTCTATACTGGGGGTCGGAGCAATACAATTGGACAGCTGACTTTTTAGACCTGAAACTGGCACTGCGAGGTTGTCGGTCTGGCCCGGAGGACCCCGGAAGAGCCGCGGTCTGTAATTGGCCCCGACCAGCTGGTTCTGAGCATGTAATGGCTTCTTTGATTGGCACTTGGGTGAAGAGGGATACGACATCGAAGCTCACAAGTAGGTCACAGGGCTGTAAGTTTAGTTTACTTATGATCTCTATGAATTGGAATGAGTTTTGTACGTGTGAGGTGATGGAATTTGCGTAAGGCTGTAGTTGTTTGGCAAGAAATTTGGCTAGATTTTGTAGAGGTGAGCCTATGGAGCTGACTATGGGTCTGAGTGGGGTTCCTTCTTTGTGTATCTTGGGCAGACCATAGAGCTTAGGACATCTGGATGATTTTTCTCTGGGAATGATTGTTTTCTGGATCTCTTCACTGATGGGGGTGGCTTTTATTTTGGATTTTGTGGTTTTTTTCCAGGTAGGTGGTGGGATCTGTCTTGAGGAGTTTGTATGTGGAGTCTCGGAGTAGGTTGGATAATTTGGTATGGTAGTCAGATGAGTTCATTACCACCGTGGCGTTGCCTTTGTCTGCTGGCAGAATGATTATGCTGGTGTCATTTTTTTAGGTTAAGTAGTGCTGTCTGTTCCTCTTTGGGTAAGTTGCTTTGGTTGGTTTGCTGATGCAGAGGATGTTGGTAACTTCGAGTCTGATTTTGTTGGCGTCATCAGGGTTAATTTTGGTCAGGCTGGATTCGACTCCGCATATAATGGTTTCCGTGGGAATGTGTTTGGGAGCGACTGCAAAATTAAATCCTTTAGACAGGACGTTGGTTTCGGCTTTGGTGAGAATCCTATCTGAGATGTTGTGCACAGTTTGTTTCATGTGTTGCTGTGAGAGAGGAGGGGTTTGTATCTGGCGTTCCTTTAGTCTTCGGAGTTTATTGGTGTGTGTGTCTGTTTTGTAGGCAGTCTCTGTTTCAGCTCTCCAGACAGCGATTTGTTTGAATTTGTCCCAAAGTGTGGGGTGGATCTTGTTGCTGAGTTTGAGGCGAAGTGTGAGGAGGTCTCTGTTGATTCGGTCTAGGAGGAATCTTTTTGTGTGGAGTTCATTTCTGATTAGGGCCAGTTCAGTTCTTATCAGGATGCCTTTGATGGCTGCAGAGTTGGAGTGGAATTTCAATTGGAAGGATGTGGGGATTAAATTTTGATCTCGGCAGTTGCGTAGGAATGTGAGGTCACACAGAATGGAAGCTCTTCGTTCTTCGAGTTTTTCGTAGGTCCTAGTTAGCTGGTGGATTTCCTCCCCGTAGAGGTAAGATATTTATTTTCTGAGGTTTTCGCGGGTGTTTATATGTGGATCTTCAGTCATTCGGGTTTTTCCCCGCGTAGAACTAAAGGTGTAGGTGCAACGTTTCGATGGAATCCCATCCGTCATCATCAGGCTGGAGGCTTCAGCTTCCTTCTTCTGGGAGAAGCATGTTTTAGTGGCTGTTTGTTCCTCTTTTTTAAACTGCCAGAGGGGGTGTGTTCTGTGGGTGGAGGTGTGCTCTGATTGGGTGGGGGATTAAGTGTGTTCTGATTGGGTGGGAGTGTGTTTTGAATGGTGGGTGTGTTCTGATTGGGTGGGGGGGTGTTTTGAGTGGATGGGCTGGTCTCAGCTGCCAGTCTTAGACCTGAGCTGATGAGTTGTGCTGCTTTTGTTCGGCTTCGTGTTTGTGGTGGTGCCATGTTTTTATAGTGGGTGTCAGTTTGCTTATTGTGTGGTTTGGAGGGGTTTAAAGTGGCTGATGTTGCAGCTGTAGTTAGGTTTCTGTTTTGTGGTTGTGCCTCGTTATCATTGTGGGTTTGGATTTGCTTTTTGAATGGTTGTGTGGTGGTGATGTCATGTGATGTTATCATGAGTTTGGGTCTGGTATCATTCTTGGTGGTTGGGACTCGTCTGTCAATCAAGGCGGGTTTCCAAATGGCTGGTAGGTGAGAGGTATCATCTCATTTGTTCATGCTGTGGGGGCGTTTTTCTATCTCAATGGCTTCTCTGATTATTCTGTTGTTAAAATGTTCAATTTTGGCGATAGTTTTGGTTTTTTTAAAATCAATTTCATGTCCCGTGGCTTCAAAGTGTTGGACCAGGGACCAGATAGGATTCTCACCAAAGCCGAAACCAACGTCCTGTCTAAAGGATTTAATTTTGAAGTCGCTCCCAAACACATTCCCACGGAAACCATTATATGCGGAGTCGAATCCAGCCTGACCAAAATTAACCCTGATGACGCCAACAAAATCAGACTCGAAGTTACCAACATCCTCTGCACCAGCAAACCACCCAAAGCAACTTACCCAAAGAGGAACAGACAGCACTACTTAACCTAAAAAAATGACACCAGCATAATCATATATGTGTGTGTGTGTGTGTGTGTTTGTGTGTGTGTGTGTATGTATATGTATATGTATATCAGATTACTATGCATGCCCAAGATGGCGGACGTGCTGGATTGAGCTCCGCGATGGGTTCCAGCTTTTCCGGCGACCCTGGGAGTTAGCAGAGGGGGTTTGCCCTCTATACTGGGGGTCGGAGCAATACAATTGGACAGCTGAGTTTTTAGACCTGAAACTGGCACTGCGAGGTTGTCGGTCTGGCCCGGAGGACCCCGGAAGAGCCGCGGTCTGTAATCGGCCCCGACCAGCTGGTTCTGAGCATGTAATGGCTTTGACCAGCTGATTTTCGGAGCCGGTGGAGCTGCGGCTTGGTACGGCGTGTGTAAATCTGATGCGCAGAGCATCCTGTAGAATGGCAGAATGGTGAGATTGTGACTGGCGGAGAGGGCTTTACAACTCCTGGTACTTTGTTAGCCAGTGTTTTACCCGCCTATCGTCCAATTTCCCTCGATATGGCCGAGAACCTTCGCAGCCGGGACATCTACTGACTTTGCCATCCAGCAGGCTTTTACATTTTGACGAGTAACTGTCTAATTTTCTTTGACTTCCATCCCCTGTAAGACTCTGAAGGACCCAGGTGCCGAGCCACTGTGAGAGAGTGGCTCGGAGGTACCATCTGCTATGCCCCATAGAGGTGAGAGCTCTATGGGGGCAGGCCTTACCCTGGATGTATTTTCCATTCCGCTTCCTGGTGCAGGCCTCCTGCCATCATGAGAGGATGGTGGCCGACCTGCTCAGAGGTTACCAACTTGAGTGACAGTGGAGTTGGTTAGGTGGTCTGGACATTTATTTACCCTCTGATTTAAGATCCTCCTTTTAATTATGGGTTTGCCTCTGCTGGACCCTCATGGACAATTATGGTCTGTTTACACTACTCCAGCACAGATATACTCGCTCTCAGGGGTACTCCCCCTTCCTGGGTGTGACCCGCCTGTTTTTCTATTTCTCCTCTTGATGACGGGCCCAATTATTGGGACCCTGAGATATGGTTGGGTAGGGACAGGAACCCCTTGTATAAATTTAAGAATAGGCTCCTGATTTGTTTCTTATCTAAATATTTTATAGGGCTAGGGAGGGGGAGGGTTTGCGTTCTTGGTTGGACTTTAGGGGGTGTCCACCATTCGCTGTTCAGGCCAGGCCTGGAATAGATCACGGTCGGACGGGGCTTGGGTGGGTTGCCTCTGGGCCACCGGAGTAGGGTGTGGGAATACCTATTCCCACGACGTTAGGGAATGGCAGCAGATGCTTGAACAGAGGGCCGTATCAGTACCCGGGAGTGCATCCCCGCTGTCTTCAAGCAGTGATGCGCTCCGACCCTCTGGTTTCGTCCCGTGGTCCCGGGAACAGGGATGAGCAGCCACCCGAGCTCAGGCTTGTGTATTTCAATGCCAGGTCCGTACTTAATAAGGCTCCGCTCATCCGTGATCTGGCTGAGGAGGAGCGTGCGGACCTGGCTTGCATCATGGAAACCTGGTTGGGCCCAGATGGAGGTGTCCCCCTGGTTGATATTTGCCCACCGGGTTTCCGGGTGCTGCACCGGCCTCGGGCTCAAGGTAGGGGTGGGGGTGTGGCGGTAGTCGTGAGGGAGACCTTATGTCCGCGGGAGGCCACCGTTGTCCAAATAGCCGGGTGTGAGTTTCTCCTCATGAGATGTGGCCCTAGGGCTCAGTTGGGCTTGCTGCTTGTGTACCTTTCACTTAGTCGCATAGCAGCAGCCCTGCCTGAGCTTCTCGATATCCTCTCGGGGTTGGTGATTGAGTTCCCCAGATTTATAATTTTGGGTGACTTCAATCTGCCATCCCTGGGGGGATCATCTGAGTTAGCTCGGGAGTTCATGGCTTCCACGACGGCCATGGACCTGACGCAAGTAATTTCTGGACCGACTCATGGGGGGGGTCACACGCTCGATTTGATTTTTCTATCTGGCCGGTGGTTGGATGATCTGGGTGGGGGCTCTCCAATTGTTACGCCCCTGTCATGGACCGATCATCATCTCCTGCGGCTGGTCTTCCATTTTGCCAATCCCCATCGTGGGGCTGTTGAACCAACTAGATGGTTCCGCCCCAGGCGCCTAATGGACCCTGAGCGGTTCCAGGCGGCCCTTGGGTCCCCACCTGCCGCCTTAGTTCACACCTCGGCCGAGGCCCTAGTGGAAGCCTGGGAAAAGGCAGCCACTGAGGCATTCGACCAAGTTGTACCCATGCGGCCCCTGACCCGGTGCAGATCCGAGTGGGCTCCGTGGTTCTCCACGGAGCTCCAGGAGATGAAGCGTCGAAGACGGGGCCTAGAGAGCTGTTGGAGGTCTAGCCGGTCTGAATCCAAGCGATTGTGACTAAGGTCCTTCACAAGGTCTTACCTCGCGGCAATGAGGACAGCGAGGTCAAACTACTTTGCTGCCCTCATCGCATCCGCAGATAATTGCCCAGCCACCCTGTTTACGGTGACTCGCTCCCTCCTGAATCAGGAGGTGAGGGAGGAGCCCTTGCAAGGTCATGCCGAGGAGTTTAGCCAGCATCCGTCGGACAAAATCGCTCGGATCCGGACCGGTCTGGCCTCCAACTGGGCAGAGTCTGACGGTGAGAACATGGGTGATCTTGTCGATGTCATCTGGGAGGAGTTCGATCCTGTGACTCCGGAAGAGGTGGACAGGATTATGGGGAGGCTGAGCTCCACCACCTGTTTATTGGACCCGTGCCCCTCCTGGCTGGTTTATTCGGCTCGGGAGGGGACACGAGGCTGGCTCCAGGCAGTGATAACTGCTTCTCTGAATGAGGGTAGTTTTCCCGCTGCCTTGAAGGAGGCGGTGGTGAGACCCCTCCTCAAGAAGCCTGCCCTGGACCCAGCTGTTTTAAACAACTTTCGTCCAGTCTCCAACCTTCGCTTTCTTGCGAAGGTTGTTGTGAGTGTGGTGGCGCAGCAGCTCCCTCTATTCCTGGAGGAAGCTGATTATCTAGACCCGTACCAATCAGGCTTCAGGCCCGGGTACACCACGGAGATGGCATTGGTCGCGTTGGTGAATGATCTCTGGCGGGCTCGGGACAGGGGTTGTTCCTCTGTCCTAGTCCTATTAGACCTCTCAGCGGCTTTTGATACCATCGACCATGGTATCTTACTGCGGCGTCTTCGGGGGTTGGGAGTGGGAGGCACCGTTTTACGGTGGTTCTCCTCCTACCTCCTGGGACGTTCGCAGTTGGTATTGGCAGGAGGGCAGAGGTAGGCCTCGAGGCCTCTTGTTTGTGGAGTGCCTCAGGGGTCAGTCCTCTCGCCTCTCCTTTTCAACATCTATATGAAGCCGCTGGGTGAGATTATTCGTGGTTTTGGGGTTGGGTATCATCAATATGCTGATGATACCCAGCTTTTTATATCCACCCCAAACCACCCCATTGATGCCCTCTCCATGATGTCCCGTTGCCTGGAGGCGGTCCGGGTCTGGATGGGGAGGAACAGGCTTCGGCTCAACCCTGACAAGACTGAGTGGCTGTGTGTGCTGGCGTCTCGGGAAATTCAGAATATTCCATCGTTAATTATGGGGGGTGAGATATTACCCCCTTGTAGATAGGGCTCGTAACTTGGGTGTCCTCCTAGATTCACAGCTCTCCTTGGATGATCATATAGGAGCTGTGACTAGGGGGGCCTTCACTCAGGTTCGCCTGGTGCATCAGTTGCGGCCCTATCTAGACCGGGATGCCTTGCACACAGTCACTCATGCACTCGTGACCTCCCGTTTGGACTACTGCAATGCTCTCTACATGGGGCTGCCCTTGAGGACTACTCGGAGGCTCCAGCTGGTGCAGAATGCAGCCGCGCGAGTGGTGGTGAGGGCTTCCCGATACTCCCATGTAACACCTCTACTCCGTGAGCTGCATTGGCTTCCGGTTGCCCTCCGGGTAAGATTCAAGGTGCTGGTTACGACCTATAAAGCCCTAAATGGCATGGGTCCGGGTTACTTACGGGAGCATCTGCTGCTGGCATCAACTTCCCTTCGTCCAGTGCACTCCCACAGAGAGGGCCTCCTTAGGGCGCTGTCGGTCAAAGAGTGTCGACTGGCGGCCCCCAGGGGGAGGGCGTTCTCTGTGGGCACGCCAGACCTTTGGAACCGTTTACCGGTGGAGCTCCGGATAGCTCCCGACCTTCGCTCCTTCTAACGTGACCTAAAAACATATTTATTTGAACAAGCCAGCCTGGTCTGATGGGTTTAGGGGTATTTTAACGTCTTGTATTAATCTATTGAATTGGGCTATTGTATTTAATAATTCATATATATATATATGAATTGCATTTTTCACTTTATCAAAAACTTACCCTTCCTATTTTTTTAGCATACTCTTCTCAAGAATATTTTCTTTCTTTGCTCATGAAATGTGATTTGGGATTCAAAGCCCACATTGCAATTGGGAAAACTGAATACTCCACCAAACTCTGTGCATTCCTTTATATAGAAAATGAGGAGGTGAATTCTACAAAAAAGGTTTGGAAAATTTGGGCTAGATAAGTTCAAAAAATCCTGCTGTGATGGACATGGTCATTCACAAAATTCCTCTCCTATGAATTACTTACAAGTGGGCAAGATACTCTTGAGGATTCTCTCTATCATTTTTGTAAGTGTCTTGTGGTAGTGAAAAGAATTATTGCAGAGAAATATGGTGCTAGAATCTAATACCTTGGTTGGCAACATCTTAGCTTGTCCTAAATTTGAGGGACAGAGGTAAGGTTAGGTCTGTCACAAAAATAAAAAGACATTTGCTCTTTGTTGGCAGTTGACTTTGTCCTTGCATTGTCCACCCAATGTGATGTTTCTTTTGCTAGTTTGTGAGTCTTTATGGTTTATGGAAAATCCTCCAAAAGTCACTTATAAAACTCAAGGATGAGAATAAAAAAGACAAGGGAAGGGTAGCTGAGTTTAAGTCTGCCTTAGAAATTAATAATGTATTAAAACATTGTGTAGCTAGAATTTATCTTTTTAAAAAGAGGATTTCACTGTCTCAGTGGAGAAGAAGAATGTAGAGTATGAATGTAGAGTACCCTTCTGAGATTCGAACCTGGGCCGATTGCACATTAGGGGATAGCCTGCAGATAGCCTTGGGCTAGGCTGAAACAGGAAAGAAGATTTAACTAGCAAGGTATTCAAAAAGACTTGACAAATACTTACACACACACACACACACACACACACACACAAACACACACACACGTGTGTGTGTGTGTGTGTGTGTGTGTGTGTGTGTGTGTGTAAATTATTCAAATTGCTAATAAAGAATTAGGGAGGCTGATAAAACAACTGCTTAATATATAATTAGCCCAGGTTCGAATCTCAGATAAAGGGTATGACTGACTGATGAGAACCAAATAAGTTCCAAATGGCCATATCAGCCTCCCTAATTCTTTATTAGCAATTTGAAGAATTTACACAAATAATGAACTGTCGTAAGTTGTGACTATAGCCTGCCTTGGGTTAGGCTGAAACAGGAAAGAAGATTTAACCAGCAAGGTATTCAAAAGACTTGACAAATACTTCACACACACACACACACACACACACACACACACACAAACACAAACACAAACACAAAAAAATTAGAATCACTTGCCACCAATCTCAGATAACTCTGGAGGAAATCAAATGGCAATCTAATAATAAAACCATGAAAAACAGTGTTCACATCATTCTTAGGGAGCATTAGAATAAAGTTTGGGCTTTTTTAACGTAGTTGGCAAGTTGTTTTAAGTCTGAGATAACATGAAAATAATAAAGTACATTGGAAATAAACAGATAATAACAGTGGCAACTAGCAAAAAATGTAAGCTCAATGACATTGGAAAATCTTCGAGATACTACATGTTTGGAGATATTTTACATTGCCCAGGAATTTGTAAGTTTCAAGTTATCTGATAGCATTAACTGAAAACACTGTTATCTAAAGAAAAATATCTATCTTTCATTATATTTTCTCCTTTCAAACTATATTTCCCCCCAAAACTATACTGTCAGAATCCATTTATATCACATTCATAAATGTATGTTTAAAATATTGTGCATCCCTGGATTCTGCCATTCTCCGGGAGGCGGGGAGAGGTGAAGATGTTTATTCAGCCTGGCCGGAGGCTGCATTCCAAGAGCAGGGAAACCCCTTTGATCTTCGAAAAACAAAGAAGGGGAAGGAAGGGAGAAGAGATCTGGTTTGTATCCCCATCTGAAACTGAAAGGAAGAAAGCAATTAGCAATAAAGCACAAGAAGATTCCCCTTTCCCACGAAAGGGTTTGACACCAGATCCTATCCTGTATCTCCACAACCGATCACATCCTAGTAAAATCTCCTTTTTGGACAAACCTGGCTCCAAGAGTTCTTATTTCCTAAGATGTGGATTGGGGTGGGTCCTGACAGTAAACAGGATCTGCTATAAGAGTCAACCTGGAAGGGAAAAACTTACTGGGGGACTTTGCAATAAATACAATGTCTGGTGACGAAGCAAGAGAGGAGGGAAGCCCCACGGAGAGGTAGTCTTCCTCCCGAATGAAATCCCAGAAATGATGGGAAGCTGAAGCGGCATATTCCCCCGGGGAAGAAGTGGTGGAACAGCACAACTGAAAACACCGGTGGTTGATGGGCGTTCGAAGGAAAAGTGAGTGGGAAAAGGCATCAGGGGAAATGACCCCGAGGCAGAGCAACCACCAACTGGAATGTAGGCAAGAGATGGAGAGCTCCCTGCACATCAATGAAGAGGAGGGGATTCTAGAAAGAGCTATCGACCTGATGAAGGCAACCCTCAGCTCACTAAGAGAGGAGAAAGCTGAGGACTGCAGCTGAGGCAGTGCCTGGGGCCACAACTGGAGACCTTTCCCACAAAAGGGTTTGACACCTAAGTTTAATTGATGTGAGTCTGACCGTATGGGGTTGAGAGGGGTGGTTTGAAACGGGAATCCTTTATATAATATCAGAATGGAACACAATGCCAGATCCTGTCTTGTATCTCCACAACCGATCACATCCTAGTAAAATCTCCTTTTTGGATAAACCTGGCTCCAAGAGTTCTTATTTCCTAAGATGTGGATTGGGGCGGGTCCTGACATATACTTTAAATGTGTTCACTACCTGAAATTTGACTGAATGATCCCATTGAATGGCAGATTTGTATTAGGTCTGGGTTCATACAAATAATTACTTTGGCACCTATCCTGATGTTGATAGTGCCACTGAACCCAAACACTGGAGCTGAAATAAATGAGAAGCTAATTTAGAAATTTAGGTCATTTAAGCAGATTATCCTGCTCACTCTGGTCCACATGTGAGAATACATGTAGCTGGATCATTACTCCACTTATCATCACTATTAAGACTTCATAATTGTCCCCCAAAACCCTGAATTCTCCATAATCCTTGCCCCCCCTTTTTAACAAGAATGAAAGCAGTGATTTTACAAGATATATTATCTGTCTTATTTCTTCAAAACTTAGTAAATGGGATGAATTAGAACTGGGACATCTGATCCCTTGTTTATCTTCCTTTCCCCCCAGCTATCTAACATTTATAAATACTGATCTAAAATCTATCTTATTTGGCTGAAATAGACATCTACATAAATGTTTGAACTGATGTTGATTTTTTTAACAAAAAGTTCATGGAAAATAGATGTAATTAATAATATTGTTTTATAAATTTTAATTGTGCTGATTAGTGCTACATTCAATAGGTTCTTTTTGCCAGCAAGACACAAAAAATAAAGTGAGATGGGCAGCAAACCAAGAAACAAATAAATAAAAATGTTTTTACCATTGGTAAAAGACATGTGGGTTAAATAAGCATGACATTTCACAACTGTTCACATAAAAGTGCTTTCTTTGGTCACATGGATCCAACATAATTACAGCAAACAGAAGGCAGTTAATATTTTTCTCACGCTAACTGATAGTTTCATTTGCTTCATTTTGAATAATAATGTGCCCTCATGAGAGGTGTTTGTAATTGCTTTTCAAGTGGGTGGTCCCTTAAGAAAATATTAAGTTTCTGGGGAGTTCTTAATAATTCCTTTTGGCCTCCTCCTGCCGGCAGAAGGAACCATTTGTTTGGAATTAATTGTAAAAAGCAAAATATGCTCTCCAGAGTATACAGAAATAAAACCTATTTCAGGAGGAAGGGCCAGCGCCGCGGCGGGACGACACATCCCTTGGGAGCTCCCGAAGGATTGTCGCTTTTCAGCTGTTTGGGGGGTCTGTCTGAGTTCCAGACATATCAGAGCCATCCTGTAGGGACAGTGAAGAGGGGAAGCGGTTTGGCAGCACAGGAGGGATCGCAACCCTCTTTTTTCCCCTCAGATATAAGGTGTCGACGCTGCTAACATCAAATGTTATTGCTTGACAAGAGATGAAGTAGGCATTTCATATGTTAAACTTGTGTATTGCTTTAAGAAATTTAGTTTAAGGTTGGGAGGGGGGATGAGTAGGATTTCACCTTTCAAGGCCATCTCTAACTAGAGACCTTGGTGGGTTTTCTAACGGAAGGGAAACTGATTCTTTAAATTAATTGGAGAATATGATTAATGACAAAATTAGAAAAGTGGAGAATTGTGTTTTAATATATTGTGCAAGGGGCAGAGATTTCAGATTCCAGCTTCCTTCAAGCAAGCATTTGCTGGTGTATTAGGCTAATAAAGGACTTTTAAGGTAAACAATGCCTCAGAGTCACTTGAAAAACCCATATGTCAGAAACTTGACATCAAGCTGGAATCTACCTACTTTTTTAAACTAATTAGGGAGTCCTGACCTCCTGTCACTGTCTCCAAGTTTGGGAGGAAGTCTGGCAAAGAGCTGGGGAAGATCCCACAATGGAGGAAGAAAAATTGCCTGAAGCCAACTTCCTGGCACCAGCAGCCACCCCAGTGGGGGAAGGGCCAGCGAAGAAGCTGGCAGGGAAAGAGTTTCAGCAATCCTCCCAGTCGGGAGCTAGAACCAAACAACCAGGAGGATTGGTCTGGTCATCAGAGTGGATTAAGCCCAATGGAGGGGGGGTTCATTGAGCAGACCAAGTCAAAAATGGGTGCTCCTGTGTTGTTCAAAGAGAAAAAGGATGGGTCTCTTCCACTCTGCGTGGACTATAACGGCCTGAATGCTGTGAGTGTGGAAAATAGATACTCTCTCCCCTTCTGAAAGACTTATTAACCCACCTGGTGAAGGGGAGTGTCTTCACTAAATTAGACCTGAGAGAAGCTTATTACCGGGTGAGAATAAAGCGGGGGAAGAGTGGAAGACAGCCTTCAACTGCCCCTTGGGGAGCTACCAGTTCAAAGTCATGCCATTTGGACTGCAGGGGGCCCCAGCCGTATTTATGCAGTTGATCAATGAGGTCCTACATGATCACCTATACAAAGAGGTCCTAGTATACCTTGATGTCATCCTGATAAACAGCACGAATATGACTGACCACATAAAACTGGTCAGAGAAGTGTTAAAGAAACTACTGAATGCCAAACTTTATGTCAAATTGCCCAAATGTGAACTTCACCAAACCCGATTAGATGATCTTGGCTATAGAATTTCTGATGAGGGTATCAAAATGGACCCACCCAAAGTAAAAACCATAATTGAATGGCAGCCCCGAAGAACCCGCAAACAGCTCCAGAGCTTCCTAGGGTTTGCCAACTTCTACCGTCAATTTATTATCTCTCTTGCTGAGATTGCTCTAACTCATACAAAAGTACTCAAAAGGGCAAGGGAGGGGGAAAACCATGACCTGGCCGACCGCTACCATGGACTATGAGTTGTCAGAAAGCTTTTGAAAATTTAAAGAGACTATTTGTGGCTGAACCAGTCCTAAAGCACCCCTACCCAGGGGAGCCCTTCGTAATTCAGGCAGATGCCAGCAATGTGGCAGTCGGAGCGGTGTTATTGCAAAAGAATAAAAGTGGGGAACTGCAACCTTGTGCTTACACCTCTAAGGAATTTACTGAAAGTGAAAGGAGATGGACAGTCTGGGAGAAGGAGGCCTTCGCTATTAGGTGGGGGCTATTAAACTGGCAGCACTACTTAGAAGGGAGCAAGGTGCCTTTTGAACTATGGAGAGATCAGGACAGATCACAAAAATTTAAAGGCTCTAAAAACTCCCCACAAATTGTCCCCAAAACAAGTACGATGGGTACAGTACTTCAACTGTTTCAACTTTACTCTAAAGTACATACCAGGAAGAAAAAACCTCTTAACTCATGCGCTCTCCCAATTGCCACAGTACAAAAGTGAATGCAAAGAAGTTCACGAGGCAATTATCCCCAGTCCACAAACTGCAGCCCAATCATACCTCACAGAACCCCTAATCCTGATGACCCCGGGTTAAAGAAAATAAAGTGAGAACTCCTCATTGATCAATGGTTTAAAGACAATCAGACATCCCTAACATGCAGGGATGGTCTGGCTTACAAGGGGGGGATTGTACTTGCCTGAAGCTCTTTGTTTTAATGCCCTCAAAAACAGCCATGATGTTTTTACATCTCACTCGCCGGCAATTTTTGTAGCTTGGTTCTAAAACGAGATGTAGAAAACTATGTCAAGAGCTGTACTGTATGTGCCACCATGAAAAGAATCCCAGGAAAGAACCCTGGGTTACTGCAACCGGTGGCCGAACCTTCTCAACCATGGGAAGAACTTTATAGTAGACCTACCTGATAGTAGAGTAAATACTGTCATTTGGACTGTGATAGACCTATTTTCAAAACAGGCTCACTTTATCTCCTGCAAACATATCTATCGACTACATGGTGCCCCTAAGCGAATAATTTTGGAAAGAGGGGTGCAGTTTACAGTGAAATTTTGGAGAAACATCTCATTTGCCAGCAATTGTGGCCAAGACTAAAAAGAGACGTAGAAAACTATGTCAAGAGCTGTACTGTATGTGCCACCATGAAAAGAATCCCAGGAAAGACACCTGGGTTACTGTAACCGGTGGCTTACCCTTCTCAACCATGGGAAGAAATAGCTATGAACTTTATAGTAGACCTACCCAACAGTAGAGGAAACACTGTCATTTGGACTGTGATAGACCTATTTTCAAAACAGGCTCACTTTATCACCTGCAAAGCACTTCCATCGGCTGAACGCCTGACTAAGTTGTTCCTATAACATATCTACTGACTACATGGTGCTCCTAAGCAAATAATTTCAGACAGAGGGGTGCAGTTCACAGCAAAATTTTGGAGAAACTTTTTTAAATTAATTGGATCATCTCAAGGCCTATCAACTGCTTTTTACCTGGCTACTAATGGAGCAGCAGAATCCACCAACAAAATGGTGGAACAATACCTTAGATGCTACATCTCTTACCAACAAACAAACTGGACTGACCTCCTCCCTTTTGCAGAGGTGGCTTACAATAATTCAGTACATTGCAGCACTGGCTACACTCCTTTCCGTGAAACCACAGGGAAAGAATTCAACCCCATACCAGAATACCCTAAGTTTCCCTCCACTTCCCAGATCATTGGGTAAGGGGTTGGGAAGAAGTTTGGAAAAATGCAAACGTGGCCTTAAAAAGACTTTTGAGACCTACAAATAGTAAGCTGACAATAAGAGAGCTCCCCAAAGAACATTCCAAGTTGGGGAAAAGGTCTATTTGTCAACCAAATACTTATGCCTTAAACTACCCAATAAGAAATTGGGACCAAAATTCTTGGGGCCTTTCCCCATTGTGAAAATCATCAACCCAGTCACAGTAAAATTGAAACTACCCAGACTTTTGGGGAAAATTCACCCAGTGTTCCATTGTAGCTTGCTGAAAACTTTCTGAGCCTCCACTTTAAGACCTCCCCCTAAGAAAGCACCTGGACCCCTCATGGTAGCAGGTCAGACACATTATGAAGTGAAACATATTCTTGACTCTAGAATCTTTAAGGGAAAATTACAATACCTAGTATAATGGAAGGGATACCCATTGTCTGAAGCCATTTGGGTGAAATCTACTGATGTGAAAGCTGACAGACTTATCAAAAGGTTTTATGAGAAACACCCCAACAAACCAAAAGCCAGTTCCTTACTTGCATTTTGTTTACATTACAGGATCTGTCCTTTTTGTAAGGGGGGGCTGGATGTCAATGCTGCTAACATTAAATGTTATTGCTTGACAAGAGATGAAGAAGTAGCCATTTCATATGTTAAACTTGTGTATTTTTTTTATTTTTATTTTTAATCCCATTTATATCCCGCCCTTCTCTGAAGACTCAGGGCGGCTTACAATCTAAACACAAATCAATGTGCTTAGCAATAGCCTATTGTTTTAAGAAATTTAGTTTAAGGTTAGGAGGGGGGATGAGTAGGATTGCACCTTTGAAGGCCATCTCTAACTAGAGAAGATAAGACCTTGGTGGGTTTTCTAATGGAAGGGAAACTGATTGTTTAAATTAATTGGAGAATATGATTAATGACAAAATTAGAAAGGTGGAGAATTGTGTTTTAACATATTGTGCAAGGGGGCAGAGATTTCAGATTTCAGCTTCCTTCGAACAAGCATTTGCCAGTGTATTAGGCTAATAAAGGACTTTTAAGGTATACAATGCCTCAGAGTCACTTGAAAAGCCCATACATCAGAAACTTGACATAAGGATATTTGGCTGTTTCCTTCTCTCTCTTTTTTTCTTTTTCCTTTGCTCTTCCCTTTTCTTGTCATTGAAATCCTTCTCACTTTCTTTGGAGCAGATTCAGATTATAATACTCCATCAAGATTTGAATTACAAATTACTGGAGGAAATGAAGAAGACTACAATACACCGAGCAACAGCTGCCCCAATATCACAGAGTCCGGTGGCACAGAAAACACTGGACACTATAATGCAGCAAGATAGATCTAACATGGAATTAAAAGATATGATACTGGCTCTACACATAGACTTCAAGGAAGGGATAGGAAAACTAGAAGAGGACTTAAAAGAGGTCAAAGTTCTGATGGAGAAAAATGAACAAAGACTGCAACAAGCTGAAGAAAGAATTAAACTAACAGATAAGAGACTAGAGGAGATTGAGAACCAACTTACATCAACAGACAGGAATCAGGAAAAAATGATTATCTCCTTAGAGATGGATAGAGTTGATTATTATTTAAGATTCCAAAATATTGAAGAAGAAAAGGGAGAGAACCTAGCAGATGTAATGGCGGGAATATTAGCAGAAGCATTGGAGGAAAGCAAGGAAAAGGTAATTAATGATATAGATGAGATATTTAGAATACATACTAGATATGCAATGAGAAATACTCTCCCTAGAGAGGTGCATATAAGATTTACTAAAAAAGCATTAAGGGTAGATATATTACAGAAGCTAAGAAATGCTACAATAAAATACAAAGAAAGAGAGATAGTAATATTAAAACAGATCCCAAGAAGAGTGAGAGACCTGAGAAAGTATCATTTTTTGACAAAATGCTTAATTAAAAAAAGGGATAAATTTGAGATGGTTAATACCAGAAGGAGTAATGATAAATTGGCAAGAGCAGAGACATAGACTGGACACATTAGAGAAAGCAGAACTTTTCTATGATCAATACTTTGGCCAACAAGAAGAAAAAAGGTGGAGAAGGAAAAGAGTAATCAGACAGCAGGGAGATGAGACAGAGAAGCAACGGAGTAAGTATAGCATAGAACAGGAGGAAAGGGTGTTGAGAGAAGGGACAAGAGCAAAAGAGGCAAAAGAGCAAAGAGAAATGAGAATAACGAGAGCAACTAAAACTTCAAATAAATAATCATGGAGGATAAAAGAAAGAAATTTTGATAAATGTAAATGGACTAAATTCAGCTATAAAAAGAAAAAGAACACTAAATAAATTAGGGAAATTAAAAATGGACATAATTTGCTTGCAAAAAGTTCATATTAGGAAACAACATAAAAATCTATTAGAATATCCAAAATTGGGAGAATTATATACCTCACTTGCAGATCAGAGTAAAAGAGGTGTGGTATTATATATTCAAAAAGCAATACAATCTACATTGATATATTCAGGTTGTTATGTATGGGGTTTAAGCAGCAGCTCAGCAAATACCACCAGGTGGCACTGTAACATTACTGGATTGGCTGGCTAGCTTTCGGCGGGACATTCAGATGAAGGGATTGGCCAGGAGCGTATCTCGCAAGGTATATAAGGGGTACAGGTAACCCCCTTTGTTCAGTACAGTCCTACCCACAATAAAGAGCTGTTGCTGTACTCATCTGCCTGCTGTCTTCCATGTGGTCCAGAACCCACTAAATACAGATGAAGAAGGGTGAATTTTAATGGTGGAAGTAATTATGAATTGTAAAAAAAACTTCATTGGTAGCGATTTACGCCCCAAATGAAAACCAAGAAAATTTCTATTCAAAATTACACCAGAAAATAATAGAACTGGAATTTGAAAGCATATGTATGATTGGAGATTTCAGTGCTATTTTAAAGGCTGAGCTGGATTATAATATGACAAAAAAACAAGACTCTAAGGAGAACACTTCCAAAATCTTTTCAAAATATGGTGGACGAATTAAATATATTAGATGTTTGGAGAGAAAAATACCCGGAAAAGAAGCAATATACATTCTACTCTAACAGACACCTGTCCTGGTCGAGAATAGATATGATATGGACATCAATAGACTTATTCATAAATACACAAAATATAACCATAGAAACAAATACATGGGCGGACCACAACCCAGTCACAATTATATGGAAAGGACAAAAGAAAAGAACAAGATGGACATTAAACCAAACTGTATTGAATGAAAAAGACTTTCAGCAATATATGGAAAAAGAAATGACTTTCTTCTTCAAGGAAAACAAAAAAGAAGATACCTCACTTCAAAATGTCTGGGACATGGCAAAAGTGTACATGAGAGGACTTGCTATAACTTATTTGGAGAAAAAGAATAAACAGAAAAGACAAAATAGGGAAAAACTGGAGGAAGAATATAAGACACTTGAGAAAGAATTACAGAAGGATACACAAAACAAAAAGATCAAAAATTTAATGGAGTTGAGCAAACATAAAATGAACTTAATAGAAAATGAAGAAGTGGCAATGAAAATAAAGGCAGCTAAACAAACGTTTTTTGAACACGCAAACAAACCAGGGAGATGGTTGATATACAAAATTAAAAAGGAAAAAGAGAAAAGATGGATTAAACAACTGGAAGATGCTGAGGGGACTTTACAACACCGGAATGAAGAAAAGAAAAAAAATAGCTTCGGAATATTATGAGAATTTATATAAGCAACAAACAGTTTCAGATGATAGGATAAAACAATTCTTGGGAAAAAACAGAGATACCTAAAGTACTAGAGAAATTTAAAAAGCTGCTAGAAGGGAAAATAACAATGATGGAATTAACAGAAGCAATTAAAAAACAAAAGAATGGCAAAACACCAGGACCAGATGGGCTACCAGCAAAACTATATAGAACCGTTAGGCAGTGTAATGCTGGAACTCTATAATGAACTCCTCTCTGAAGCTAAGATACCAGATTCGTGGTCGGAAGCACTCATTACCCTGATACCAAAGGAAGAAACGGAAATACAGAAAATAAAGAATTATAGACTAATTTCCTTGCTGAGTGTGGACTACAAAATATTCGCATCAATCATGGCTGAAAGACTTAAAAAGTTCTTAAACGAATTTATTCATTTGGATCAAAATGGGTTTCTGCCGAATAGACAGATTAGAGACAATATGCAAATTATATTAAACACATTAGAATACTCTGAAATACATCCTGAAAAACAGATGGCATTGATGTTTTTGGATGCGTAGAAAGCATTTGATAATGTGAATTGGCAATTCATGATAAGAGAACTACAGATTATGGATTTAGGAGAGAAATTTACAAATGTAATTAAAGCAATTTACAATAAGCAAGTAGCCAAAGTAATGATTAATGGAGATATGACTGAAAAGATTAATATTATGAAGGGATGTCCTCTATCTCAATTATTGTTTATATTGACACTAGAGATACTAAATAGAAGTATAAGACAGAATAAGGATATAAAAGGTATGAAAGTTAAGAGGGAAGAATATAAGCTACACGCTTTCACAGATGATCTAGTGTTTATCTTGGAGAAGCCACTAAAGACAGGGCCTATATTAATAGAACAAATAGAAAAATATGGTGAGGTAGCAGGTTTGAAGATTAATAAATATAAAACAAAAATGTTAATGAAAAATATGACTGAAAAACAAACAAAAAAAAAGAATTGATGGGAAAGTTAGATATACAGATTGTAAAGAAGGTAAAATATCTGGGGTTCACCTGACAGCAAGATGTATAACAATTAAAAAAGGTAACTATTACAAATTTAAAAGACAAATCGAAGTAGATTTAGATAAATGGAAAAAGGTACAATTATCATTAATGGGTAGGATTGCAATAATCAAAATGAATATACTACCACGATTGTTGTTTTTGTTTTCAACAATACCAATAAGATTGGAAAAGAAATATTTTGAGGGTCTAAATAAAATAATTTTGAAATATATTTGGCAGGGGGAAAAACAAGGATTAATTTAAAAATGTTACAGGATGCAAGACTCAGAGGTGGGTTTGGTTTACCTAATTGGGAATTATATTATCAGGCTGTAGCATTATCATGGATGAGAGAATGGATCCTACTGAGGAATTCTAGATTATTGACATTAGAGGGACATGACTTACAGATGGGATGGCATGCTTTCATATGGCATAGGAAAAATAGAATGCACTGCTATTTCCAGAGACATCATATTAGGAATTCTTTATTGATGGTTTGGGAGAAAATAAAGAGAAAGCATTACTTGAAGATTCCAGATTGGCTCTCAACTATGGAACCGTTAATACACCCCAACATGTTTAACACGGGGAACATTATAAGATATAAAGACCTACTAACAGACATGGGGGAGCTGAAAACCAAACAACAATTAGAGGAACGAGGAATAAAGATGGACTGGTACATGAGAACGCAAATACAATCTAGATATGAAAAAGATGCTAAAATAGATGGTTTTAATTTGGGGAGAACAGAGTTAGATGAAATACTTACGGGAACTGAAGAAAAATGGATTAAAAATGTATAGCTACTTACTATATAGGGAATTAGAAGAGGAGCAAGTTAAGAAGTCAATGATAAAATGGACAAGAAACTTTGGATATACGATTGAATTAGATAGATGGCAGCAATTATGGGAAAGAAATTATAAACTGACAATGGCAACAGCATGTAAAGAAAATATGTACAAGATGTTCTACAGATGGCATATGTCCCCAGGAAGACTAGCTAAAATGTTTAAGGACAGATCTATGAAATGTTGGAAATGTCATCAAATACCAGGCTCTTTCTATCATATATGGTGGATGTGTGTAGAAGCTAAAACCTATTGGAATATAATTAGAACATGGATAGAAAAGATGATAAAAAGTATAGAACTAAGACCAGAAATATTCCTGTTGGATATTTTACCAGAGAAATATAGTAAAGCGAACACATATTTGATTATTCATATTCAAGGTGCTGGTTATGACCTACAAAGCCCTACATGGCATGGGTCCGGATTACCTACGGCAGCACCTGCTGCCGGCATCAACTTCCCTCCGCCCAGTGCGCTCCCACAGAGAGGGCCTCCTCAGGGTGCCTCTGATCAGAGAATGTCGATTGGTGGCCCCCAGGGGGAGGGCATTCTCTGTGGGTGCGCCAGACCTGTGGAACCACTTGCCGGTTGAGCTCCGGATGGCTCCCGACCTTCGCTCCTTCCGGCGCGATTTAAAAACTTATTTATTTGAACAATCTGGCCTGGTCTGATGGGTTTGGGGTTGGATTTAGTTTTAACACACTTTTATTATTGTATTATATTGGGCATAATTATTTAATTCTTTTTAACTCTTTTTTAACTTTTGTATTTACATTTTGATATTTATTGCCCTGTACACCGCCCTGAGTCCTTCGGGAGAAGGGTGGTATAAAAATTTAATAAATAAATAAATAAATAAATATAACCACTGCAGCTAGGATTGTGTTTGCACAAAACTGGAAGGCAATGAAAGCTCCTCCAGAAGAAGAGGTGATAGGGAAAATAAAGGAATGTGCGGAAATGAACAGATTAACAATGATAATTAAAGATAAGACAGAGTCAGAGTATTATGAAATCTGGGGAAAATTTTATGAGTGGGTGAAAAAGAGAATATGCCTAAAAGATGGCTAATACTAATTTAGATGGAGGAAAAAGGAGGAGATAAGGAGGGAGACCCAGGTGACACTGAATTGCATAACTGGAGGTAGTATAAAATTATAGAAGTATATACTGAGAAGGCCAGATTTATAGAAATATTGATGTAATAGAAAATTAATGTTATCATACCTAATATAGATATTGAAAATGTAAGGAGAGGAGCTGCTCGGACATTACCCCTGAATTGTATCAGAAGAGGAATGGGAGGGAAGAAAGGAGAGGAGAGAGGGAAAAGAGTAGAGGAGGGGGAAGGAAGTAGAAAGTAGTTTATCTCAGGCAAGGACGAGAGAGAGGCGATGTCTTCGGTTCAAGGATTTATTTACTTAGCCCAGACAAAAACAGAACGATACAACAGGCAACTGTCAAACAAGTCAAACAAGGCAACTGTCAAACAAGTCAACGAATCAGGGACGGGTGTTTTCCCGCCGAGGGACCCTGTACCAATAATCAGCTGGCAGCTTTTGACATTTCCCCAGTGATAACGCATGCGCGTTGGGCTGGGGGAATCCTGTCAGCTGGCTGCCCTAGCAGCCGGGGTCGGAATAATCCAGCCGGCATTTTGACAGCTAGCGCCTGTCAGAGTATGCGGTCTAGGCGCATGCGTCATTTTGACAGCTTCGCGGCTGCCGCCGCTTTGACAGTCCGCGGCTTCTGCTGTTTGACAGCTCGCGGTCTGGAGCGCATGCGCGGCTTTTGACAGCTGTCAGAGCGGCTGTGTGGAGTGGTTTTGACAGCTCGGGGAGCGCGACTGCGTGTGCGCGTTTCCTTTGACAGCTGTCAGTGCGGCCACGTGGAGTGGCCTGTGACAGCTGTCATTTGTGGAATACGCTGCACCCCTTTTCCCCCCCTTGATTTAAACAATGTAACTTAGAACAGTTCTTTTAACTTGTGTTTGAACGTGTTGGCGTGCTGCCGGCCCACCCGAAATCCGTCAGGTATGCAGGGGGTCGTTTGGGTCGTGTGGATCTGCGGAGCGGTGGTTCCTCGTCTGTCGCGGGAGTCTCCTCGGGGGTCACGGTTTGAAGATCAGGAGGTGGGGTGTTCGCGGGGTGATTGGTGCTGTGGGGTCGGGAACTTCTGTGGTTGGTTCTGGCGGGGTATTGGTGGGTGCCCTGGGTCGTAGTTGGTCTGCATGTCTCCGCAAGGTGAGCCCTCCACCGATGTTGACGGTGTAGGACAGGGGGCCGGTCTGATCGAGGACTACCCCCTGGGTCCATTTATCCCTTCCCCCATAACTGCGGGCCCAGACACTTTGTCCTTGATTGAATGTCCTTGATGGCGGAGCGTCGGGTTTTTCTGCTGCCGGCCTGTCTGGGTGGAGTCTGTCGAGACGAGTCACCAGCCGGCGACCCCATCGGAGTTCTGCAGGGGATTTCCGGGTGGTGGACACAGGTGTGGTGTGGTGAGCAAGGAGAAATCGGGTGAGTCGGAGGTGCCAGTCTCCAGTGACGAGCCTGCGGAGGGAGTCTTTAGTGGTCTTCACCATGACCTCTGCGAGGCCATTACTCGACGGGTGAAAGGGGGCTGATGTCGCGTGTCTAATACAATTGCTCGTTGTGAAGATCTGAAAATCACGGGAGGTAAATTGAGGCCCGTTGTCAGTGATAATTACATCAGGAAGACTGTGGGTCGTGAAAACCCCCCTTAAGGCTTGAATGGTGGCGCTTGTGGTGGTGCTGGAAACCGGGAGAACCTCCAACCACTTGGAATAGCTATCTACTATGATTAGAAAGGTCTGTCCCTGGAAGGGGCCAGCGAAATTGAGGTGGATTCGGGACCAGGGGTTTTTTGTGGTTTCCCATTTGTGTATGGGAGCATGGGGGGGGGGGCTGGTCTGGTTTGCTGGCAGAGGTAGCAGCCGGCTACGTGTTCCTCAATGTCCCTGTCAATTGAAGGCCACCATACGTAACTGCGTGCCAAGGCTTTCATCTTTGTGATGCCAGGGTGACTTTCGTGTAGGGTCTGGAGGACCCTGGTTCTGTGGCAGGGAGGGACTATCACCCTGCATCCCCATAGAATGCAGCCTAAGTGGGTGGTGAGCTCGTGGCGTTTCGTAAAATAAGGTTGGATTGAGGGGTTTGGGCAGGAAGATTGCCAACCTGATGATGCCCAGGACAGGATTCTGCTGAGTATTGGATCCCTGCTGGTGGCGGAGGCGATGTCCCTGGCTGTCACTGGGCATTCGGAGAGCTCCTGTATGGCTAGTATACGGCCTGCCGGGGCTGGGTCCGGGTCTATTTGCGGCAGGGGAAGTCTGCTGAGGCCGTCTGCGTGGGACATCTCTTTGCCAGGCTTATAGATTAGCTGGTAGGAATATGCGGACAGAAATGTGGTCCACTGCAGCATGCGAGGGGACAAAATTTGGGGCGTTTGACGGTCCCATGTGAATATTCCTAGGAGGGGTTTGTGATCTGTGTAAATGGTGAAGGGTCTGCCATATAGATAATCGTGGAATTTCTTAATTCCTGCTACTATGGCCAGGGCTTCTTTATCAATTTGAGCGTAGTTACGTTCGGCCCTTGAGAGGGTCCTAGAGTAATACGCTATTGGGGCTTGGGTGCCGTCGTTTAAGGAGTGGCTTAGGACTGCCCCGATTCCATATGGGGAGGCATCGCAAGCGATGCATAGGGGTTTGGTCTCGTTGTAGTGCGATATGGTTGTATCGCTGGACAGTAGTTGTTTTAGCTTATTAAAACTGTCGTTATGTGTGGTGGTCCATTGCCAGGGGGCTCCTTTGTCTAGCAATCTATGGAGCGGCTCCGCTATTGTGCCTTTACCTGGTAGGAAAGCGTGGTAAAAGTTTAGGAGTCCTAGGAATGCCTGGAGCTCCGTTTTATTTTTGGGGGCAGGAGCAGCCTTAATAGCCTGGATTTTTGAATTGGTGGGGTGGATGCCTTTGCTGTCTATCCTGTAGCCAAGGAAATCTGTAGAAGGTACCCCGATAGAACATTTTTCCCGTTTAAGCTTTAATCCGGCTGCCCGGAATCTGCTGAGGACCTCGTGCAGTCTGGTTGCCAACATGTGAGTGGAGTCGCCCGCGATGAGCACGTCATCGAAGTATGGGCATACTCTGGGGATGCCTTTAAGGGTGCGTTCCATGACTTCCTGGAATATTCCAGGTGCCACGGATATGCCAAACTGGAGGCAGTTTACTTTAAACGCCCCTCTGTGTGTGACTATAGTTTGGGCGTCTGCGGTCTCTCTGGTGACAGGGAGTTGCAGGAAGGCATGTGCCAGATCTAATTTGGCGAAAACGGAGCCGGAGCCAATTTCTGAGAGAATGTCTCTAACAGAGGGGACGGGATACGCGTGAGGGTTCAATGCACGGTTCAGAGTAGCTTTGTAATCTGCGCAGATTCTCACGTCTCCATTGGGTTTGACAGGCGTCACAATTGGGGTTTCCCAAGTTCCACTGTCAGTGGGCTCCAGGACTCCTAAAGCGACTAAGTGATCTAACTCTTTGTCTTTTTTTGCTTTAACGCGAAGGGGACTTTCCTAGCCTTGATTCTAATCGGTCCCAGCTCGGGTTTGAGCTTGAGGTCGATGGGTGGGCCGTTGTATTTGCCTAGTGAGCCATCGAATACATCTGCAAAATTTTTGCAGATGTTTTCCAATGACTGGGTTTGGATGCGGTTTGTCCCTTCGAGGTGAATGCCCAATGCCTCAAACCAGTCCAGTCCGATGAGGCTGGTCTGGGGGTGCTCGGTTATTTGTGCTACTAGGTTCCCTTTAAATTTTTTAAATTTGACCCTTAGGTTAGCCTGTCCTTTCAAATCTATGGGGGCGCCCTGGAAATCTGCCAGCAGGACCTTTGAGGGTTGCATGGGGATACGGCGTTTGGATTTGGTTGCTATTCGTTGGAGCGTGTCCCATGACAGGATGGAGACAGAGGACCCGGAGTCGACCTCCATCTCGCAGGGGACTCCCTGAATCTTGACCCAGGCCCTGACCTTTGCACGGATGAGGTGAGTGGCGGAGGTTTTAGATAGGGAGAATAGGGAACCTACAGACCCCTGGGGAGGGCGGGGGAAGTCAGTCCTACCTGCGGGGATCTCATCAAGCTCGTGGAGGGTCTCCCGGTTTTGACTGCGGCAAGCAGAGTGGATGTGGCCGGTCTTGCCACAACCGTGACACTTCGCGTTCCTAAAACGACATGTGGCCCTGGCATGGCCCCCGCCGCAGCTTGCACACTTTGCCCTGTTGCCGGTCTGAGGTTTCTTCATGCTGGGGGTTGCTGGTCTGTTCTGCCCACAGTTTCCTTCTCGACCGGCATCCATTCAATTGAATCGGGAGAGGATTGCGTCAACTCCGGAGCCAGGCTCCGGAGGCCCTTGGTCGAGCTCCCGAGCTTGGTGGATGGATGCGCCGGGGTTGTCGCCGAACGCCGGGGGCTCTTCACGGTGGCTGTCCTCATATGCCATTATCTCTAACGTGAGCTCTGTGAGGTCCATTGTGGGTCTCGCCACAAGCTTCCTCTGCAGGCACTCGTTTTGGAGGCCGGCGATGACTTGGTCTCGTATTCGGTCCTCCAGGTCAGGGAAATGGCATTTCCGAGCGGTGTGCCCGACTCCAGTAATGAAGGTGGTGGAAGGCTCTCCGGGTTGCTGTCGACGGCGAGCAAAGTAGAGCCGCCAGTACAGCTCTGACCGCCTCGGCATGAAGTGTTTGCTGAGGCGATCTGTGAGCTCAGCATAGGGCACCGTGGCAACCGGGTCCGGGCTACAGAGTCCAACGGCGATGTCGTATACCGCCGGCCCGCTGAGTCATAGGAGCGCGGCGGCCTTGTGGCGGTCCTCGGTGATTTTATTCACGATGAGGTACCCCTCGACTTGGCCCCAATGCGACTCCCAACCTTCCGGGTGGCGGACGTCGAACTCTCTCACATGCCCGAGATTAGCCATGCTGGATTAGCGGTACTGTGGCACTAGAAAGGTTTGCTTGCCCCAGTCGGTGACTTAGCTCATGACTTCAGCAATTTGACTGGGACAGCTTCGCCTCTAGGCCATGACTTCAGCTAGTTGTACTGCGATCCCACCCTCGTCGCCAGGTAGTTTATCTCAGGCAAGGACGAGAGAGAGGCGATGTCTTCGGTTCAAGGATTTATTTACTTAGCCCGGACAAAAACAGAACGATACAATATATAGGCAATATATAGGCAACTGTCAAACAAGTCAACGAATCAGGGACGGGTGTTTTCCCACCGAGGGACCCTGTACCAATAATCAGCTGGCAGCTTTTGACATTTCCCCAGTGATAACGCATGCGCGTTGGGCTGGGGAAATCCTGTCAGCTGGCTGCCCTAGCAGCCGGGGTCGGAATAATCCAGCCAGCATTTTGACAGCTAGCGCCTGTCAGAGTATGCGGTCTAGGCGCATGCGTCATTTTGACAGCTTCGCGGCTGCCGCCGCTTTGACAGTCCGCAGCTTCTGCTGTTTGACAGCTCGCGGTCTGGAGTGCATGCGCGGCTTTTGACAGCTGTCAGAGCGGCCGCGTGGAGCGGTTTTGACAGCTCGGGGAGCGCGACTGCGCATGCGCGTTTCCTTTGACAGCTGTCAGTGCGGCCACATGGAGTGGCCTGTGACAGCTGTCATTTGTGGAATACGCTGCAGAAAGGTTAGAGGAAAAGAGGAGGAGAAGTGGGGAGAAACAGGAGGGGAGTGGTGCAGGAAAGAGGAGAGGAGAGGAAGAAGAGGAAAGTAGGAAAGAAAGGAGAAAGGGAAAAAGAAAGTAGAGAAGAGGAAAGAGAGAGAAGGAGGGTGGATACAGTGAAAGGGGAAATGGGCGAGCAGCACCCAAACTTACGAGTATGTATTTATGTATTGCAGTATATGTTTGTGGAAGAAATGGAAAAATAAATATATATTTAAGAAAACAAAACAAAAACAAGGAACAAATTATGGGATCTGGGGAAGAAACAGATGAAATAGTAACAGCCTTATAAATGAAGTGAGAAGTGAGAAAAATCTTTCCTGACAGGAAAGATTTTTCTCACTTCTCACTTCATTTATAAGGCTGTTACTATTTCATCTGTTTCTTCCCCCGATCCCATAATTTGTTCCTTGTTTTTGTTTCGTTTTTCTTTCTTTCTCTTTCTCTCTCTCCTCTGCCCTCCCCACTGTCTTTGTTTTGTATATTATCAATCCCTACCAGCTTTTGTCGGATTTTTAGAATAATTGAGTAGCTTTATTTGTTGTGCTGCTTACTGAAGCTGGATTTGCTTTCCAAACAAAGTAGCAGAAAATAAAGTCACAAGTCTGAAGAGTTGTTGAGCTGCAATGAATATTTAGTATCTTTAGTATCTTCATATTTTTTGAAGGGAAAGTACATTTCAGGTTTAATGGGTAATGTAATTCTTCATCTTCTTGAAGATTGCCTATTTGATTAAATGTTCACTTTTTGTACTGCTTTCTAATCCAGTAGTGTGTGTTTGTGTTGTGTATATAACTAATGTACAACTAAATAATTGTTCCTCACTTTTATGCTAAAAAAATTTATAATCTTTTGTCTTTACTAATTAATATTGTTGGAACCCCCTTCAGAAGTTTACCAAACAATTGCTTCATTCTCTTTTCCTCTCTGTGAGAGAAGATAGTCATAATACATTATTTTAAAAAGTTGGGGGACTAGAATTGGTTTCTCATGCTACCAACAGCTTTATAGTAGCTGGTCAACAACTTCTTGTATTTAGGGTTTGAGCTCTTATGAACGGGAGAAGAAAAACCCAATATTTAGGATTCTTTTTCAGTCTTGTATTTGTTGAGGTCGAAGCTTGAATTTCCACCATGTGATGGCATTATGAATAGAGAATGTGATTCCTCCAATCTTTTATTCTCTCAGAAGCTACTCTTCATGTTTAAGCCTATCAAGTTCAATGCCAAATATTTTCTGTGTTGAATCAATTTCACATGCATGCAATCATGATAGTCAGCACTGTAAAGGTTGATGCTTTCAGGCCTAATTTCTGCTGCTTATTTAAGATAGCTACTAAGATATTGTCCTTCATGACTCCAGGGGTAGAATTAAACCATCCCAGAATTGGAAGAGCCATTGAGGATATCCATTTCAATGTAGGAATTCCAGTTAAAGTGTCAGAATCCAGTTATATTTCATTTCTATCCACCTTCTCTAAATTACAAACTAATTCTTACTATCTCCTGGATTCTGTCGTACTAAAAAAGGGGAGAGAGTATTCATGGGGTTTTTATTACTTTCACTTCTTGGATACAATACAAAGCAACCTTTTGTTGATTCACTTCAGGTCTATTAATCAAACAATGTGGCCATTTGCCTTTCATCCTATGCCTCTCTGAAGATCTCTTTACTGACAGCGAGAAAAAAGGGGAGGGGGAAAGAGGCAACACTTGGAATCTGGGCAATAAGAAGACTGAATGATTGTGCTGATGGAGACAGACAGATGTTATCTTTCCTGAAGTAACACCTAGAAATCTGCCAATTTGTATCGCCCGGAAGAACTACGAGGGGGGGGCACTTGAGAACACTTTAAAACATTGAATGGTGGGGGGAATTCCCCAGATCCTATCTAGCACACCTACTATCAATTTCTCTTAATAAATAATTCATGTTGGAAGAAACTACTTCCAAGAGTTCTGTTTTCTTAAGATGTAGATTGAAGTGGGTCCTTATATAAAGTAAATTAGACAGATGGCAATCTAGGCTCCCTTCAGGCTTACCACCTCATTAATTTGCTTTGCTGTTATTTTTTTAAAAACAACAACAACATCAACATCAAGAAGATTCAGTTGGATTCTGTTTTTAGTAACTTATATTCATTATTGAGCCCCCTGCACTTTGGAACAAGAAAGAAAACAAATGTTAATCTTCTGCTATGGGGCATACTTTCAGGCATTTGAAAAGTGCTCATAAATCTAAGTTCTTTTCTCAAGATTGAACATATCCAGCTTCTTAATTTCTTTTCACAAACTTTGTTTATAGTCTCCCGATCATCCCAGTTTTCATTGTCTCATACTCTCTTTTTTTCTCCTTCTTAAACTGGGCATGAATAGAAAGGATACCATGCAATAAGTTCTTATAGGTTTCCACATTGAGATGACCAAAATACTAAAGAAAATAATCACAAACACTTTTTGTGTGCTTGGTCTACATATTAATGTACATATAGTTTTGCCAGATAAAATTATTTTCATCAAGCTGAATGATCCTTATATTGAAGGGATTTTGTATCATCAGTTGGCATCATTCCTTACCATGACTTATTTCTTCTATGCTTTATTCCTAAGCATATATATATATATATATATATATATATATATATATATATATATATATATATATATATATATATATATATATATATATATATATATATATATATATATATATGTATGTATAATTTCCTGTTTCAGCCTAACCCAAGGCCATCTGCAGGCTGTAGTCACAACAGTGACAGCTCATATTTGTGTAAATTTTTTTTGGATTGCTAACAAAGAATTAAAGGGAGGCTGATATGGCCATTTCAAACTCATTTGTTCTTATCAGTCAGCCATACCCTTCTGTGATTCGAACCTGGGCCGACTGCATGTCAAGCAGCTGTTTTAACCCCTAGGCCACAGACTCTCTCTCGCTTTGTTAGCCACAAGGCAAGGGAAATATGTGTTAAGTGTTTGTTAAGTATTTTGAATACCTTGGATTGCTTTGTTAGCAATCCAAAAAAAATTACACAAATATGAGCTGTCACTGTAGTGACTACAGCCTGCAGATGGCCTTGGGTTAGGCTGAAACAGAAAATAAGATTTGCCCCATGTTTGGGGCCTAGCAAGGTATTCAAAATACTTAACAAACACTTAACACATATTTCCCTTGCCTTGCGGCTAACAAACCGAGAGAGAGCCTGTGGCCTAGGGGTTAAAACAACTGCTTGAGATGCAGTAGGCCCAGGTTCAAATCTCAGAAGGGTATGGCTGACTGATGAGAACAAATGAGTTTGAAATGGCCATATCAGCCTCCCTTTAATTTTTTGTTAGCAATCCAAAAAAAATTACATATATGTGTGTGTGTGTGTGTGTGTGTGTGTGTTGTATGTATGTGTATGCTACATATCTGCATCTTTGTATTTGTAAATGTGAGAAACTGTGTATCATACACACAGAGATAGACAGACAGACAGACAGACACACAGAGAGAGAGAGAGAGAGAGAGAGAGAGAGAGAGAGAGAGAGAGAGAGAGAGAGAGAGAGAGAGAGAGAGAGAGAGAGAGAGAGAACGCCCAGAATGGAGTTCCGGCACTCTTTTTGGATGGAACCTTGTAGGGTAGGCAAGGCGTTGTTTGACGTGTGTGAGTTCCGGCACCTTTTTTCCCCCCAAAAAATGATTCTCTCTCTGTGTGTGTGTATACACACATACACAAAGATACATACAAAGTTAGAAGGTAAAAAGCTCAGGAAAAAAAGAGTGAACGTGCAAGAAAGAGAGGGAGAGAAAGAGACAGAAAGAAGAAAAATTTATTTGGTTCAATTATAACTAAAAATGCATCAAACTCTTATTCCCAGATTAACCTTTGCCTATATTATTTCCTTAGTCCCATAAAATTCTAATCAACACATCCCAAAAGCAACTTTTCATTTCTTTCATTTTCCTGCAAAAACTCAAAAATGGTTTTCAAGTAGAAATAAAATCTATCAACATCTTTTATTTAATTAAGACTGTCCATTTTGCCATTTTCCCCCCAAGTCCACCAGCTTTAGCATCTAGTCTTCCATTGTAGGTATTTGTAAATCGTTCCACCTTTGAGCATTATCGTATATAAAAACAAAGTTTCATAGGATGTCTCCATTTGTTTGTCTTCAATTGTACATTTACTTTTAAAATCTTCTGTATCAAAGTGCATACTTGATCTCAAAATTTTCTAGCTTTGTTACATTTTCACCAAAGATGAAAAAAAGTTCCTCAATTTGATTACATTTCCAGCAAATATTTGAAATTCCCTTATATATTTTTGACAATTTTTCTAATGTCATATATATCATTTTATAAACATTCTCCATAAGATTATAATTCAATATACATTTCAATCTTTTCTTCTAATACTTCCCCATTGGTCAACTATAATTATATCCATTTTTTGCCCATTTTATCATACAATCTTTAATTTGTTCATCCTTTGTTTCCATTTTTGATTAAAGTTTATACATTTTAGGAATAACCTGGTAATCATTTATACAGAGCTCAATATCTATAACTTTTTACAAATTCATAATTTTCATTATCCAACTTAAATGTTTTCTTCAGCTGAACATAAAGAAACCAAAGAGATGTAAAACCTCCTGATTCCAATTTTCTGGCTTTTAAGTTAAACTCTCCTTGAAAAAAATCAGCAAATTGGCATTTTTGTTAGCTATCATTTCCTTTCTAAAAAAAGGAACTTTCTGGGAGTGACAACCATAAAGGATTTTAGGAGGCAATTTTGCTGTATATCTATTACAAATTCTCAATATCTAATAAAATGACCTTTAAAATTTACATTCACATTGACATACTACAAATAGCTATCCAAATCTTAAATCGTATCCTTTCAATAATTGAAGTGAATGCATAAGATCGACAAGCCAAACCTGTTGTGGCCTATATCTGTAAAGCATTGCTTTACTTTTTATTGATTTTTTAAACATAAACACCTTAATATTTGGTAAACAGTGTGTTGACTGGGCTTATATTTACAAAGCAATCACTAACAGTCAGTTTTTATATTCCAAAGTCCACATAATAGCTTTGCTTGATTTCCTCTTCTTCCAATAATATTCTTTGCCAACCTTGAATTAATACAATTCTTATTAATTCAATAGGTAACAATTTAAATATATGTTTTTCCTGAATTTTCTACCAATAATAATCATACTTCTTTTCTATCTAGTCATCTTGGTTGCCTCGTCATGAATCTTGTTTACAATTCTTATTTAAATTTGTTTTCCCTACAATTGTCAAAACATTCTTACTAGCTAAAAAATTTTCAAGGTTAATTACATTTAAGTATTTAAGCCTATTTTCATATCTTAAAAAGTAAATGAAAAAAGACACCAAAGAAAAAGAAAAAGAAAAAGAAACAAAAGAAGAGAAAGAGAAGAAAAAAGAGAAAAAAGGAAGAAAAGAATAAGGAAATAATATACTACTTAAAATACATATCCCTCTTAAACTAGTATACATGTATTTCCAAGAGGTTTTTTCCTGTTCTTTTTACCCATAATTAATCCTATGTTTAATCTTTAGATGTTCCATTTAATAAATCCAATGATCTAATCTTTTAACTCAATTCAAAACATTTTTAGTTATTTATTAATTTTTTCTTAAAATCAATTACATTTAAATATCTAGAACATTTCCTTTACGAGGACTTCCAGGTGGCAAGGCTCCGTTGACAGCAGCCATTTCGGCTGTCAGCCCCGTTGTCTCCATAGAGCCGCCAAAAACAGCAACAATTAGCAGTTTGGTGGCTCGGAAACCCACTCCTCAGGAGAAGAGGAGGGGGTGAGTGCCCAGGCAGGGGTAGAGCTCCCCTAGACCGCCAGAGTTTAAACTCTGGTGGTTGAAGGGTGTGAGTCCCCCCGAAGCCTGAGTTTGCTCCGGACTCCGGGACGCTGTTTTCCAGGATGGAGGCACTTCTCCTCCCAATTGAATTGTGCTAAACAATTCTCTTAGAGGTTCCACCATTTCTGACTGTAAATTTTTATAATAGATGGCAGTCAAACCGTCAGTTCCCGGAGCTTTACCCACCTTTAATTGCTTAATTGCTAAAAAAAATTTCTTCATCGTTTATCAATTGATTCATCCCTTCCTTTTGTTCATGTGTAAGAACAGGGATATTAGCTTCCTGCAAATATCCATCTATGTCTGCATCTCGGATCTTATCTCTAACATACAACTTAGAATAAAAATCAACAAAAGCCTTTTTAATAAGATTCTGCTGGTACACTACTTTACCCTTGTACTCTATTCTATCTATATTACAAGCCCTTTGTTTCTTCCTTAACAAGTAAGCTAACCACCTACCTGTTTATTAGCATTACAAAAAGTATTATGTCTAGCATACCGTAAGTTAGTTGCCACTTGATCTGCCATCAACATATCAAACTGACCTCTTAGTAAAGTAATTACCTCTTTAGTCTTCCCATAAGATGGATTCAGAATTAAAGCCTTTTCTTTTTTCTTAATTTCCTCCTCTAATTCTTTCCTCTTAAATTCCAATTTACGTCTATGTTTATTGTTCAGATATATTAATATACCTCTCATATAAGCTTTACTTGCATCCCAAACCATCTCAATAGAAGTACCTTTATGCATATTAATTTTAAAAAATTGTTTCATCTTTCACTCTTCCACATTTTCCTGGTATCTAAACAAATTTTCATTTAATCGCCAAGACCATCTGTCTCCATTATCTTTTTCTATCTCCAACCATACTGGACTCTGATCAGATATAGTTCTTGGACAAATCTTGATCTTCTTAATCCTAGAAAAAAAATCATTAGTAATTAATACAAAGTCAATCCTTCTGGAGTCCATTTAAGCTCACGCCTACTGCTTCAGTGACTTCATCCAGCCACCTCATTCTCTGTCGTCCCCTTCTTCTATTGCCCTCGATCTTTCCCAGCATTAGGCTCTTCTCCAGTGAGTCCTTCCTTCTCATTAGGTGGCCAAAGTACTTGAGTTTTAGCTTCAGGATCTGGCCTTCTAAAGAGCAGTCAGGATTGATCTCCTCTAGGACTGACCGGTTTGATCGCCTTGCAGTCCAAGGGACTCGCAGGAGTCTTCTCCAGCACCACAGTTCAAAGGCCTCAATTCTTTGGCGCTCAGCCTTTCTTATGGTCCAACTTTCACTGCCATACATTGCAACTGGGAAGACCATAGCCTTGACTATACACACTTTTGTTGACAGGGTGATGTCTCTGATTTTTAGTGTGCTGTCTAGATTTGCCATGGCTTTCCTCCCCAGGAGCAAGCGTCTTTTAATTTCTTGGCTACAGTCCCCATCTGCAGTGATCTTGGAGCCCAGGAAAATAAAATCTGTCACTACCTCCATTTCTTCCCCATCTATTTGCCAGGAATTGAGAGGGCCAGATGCCATGATCTTGGTTTTCTTAATGTTAAGTTTCAACCCAAGTTTTGCACTCTCCTTCTTCACCTGCAACAAGAGGCTCTTTAGTTCATCTTCACTTTCTGCCATTAGAGTGGTATCATCTGCGTATCTTAGGTTGTTGATATTTCTTCCGGCAATCTTAATTCCAACTTTTGATTCATCTAGCCCTGCCTTTCTCATGATGTGCTCTGCATATAATTAACTTATATGCAGAGCACATCATGAGAAAGGCAGGGCTAGATGAATCAAAAGTTGGAATTAAGATTGCCGGAAGAAATATCAACAACCTAAGATACGCAGATGATACCACTCTAATGGCAGAAAGTGAAGAAGAACTAAAGAGCCTCTTGTTGCAGGTGAAGAAGGAGAGTGCAAAACTTGGGTTGAAACTTAACATTAAGAAAACCAAGATCATGGCATCTGGCCCTCTCAGGGCGACAGTATACAGCCTTGCTGGACTCCTTTCCCAATTTTGAACCAATCAGTGGTTCCGTGTCCAGTTCTCACTGTTGCTTCTTGACCCGCATATAGGTTTCTCAAGAGACAAATAAGATGGTCTGGTACTCCCATCTCTTTAAGAACTTGCCACAGTTTGTTATGATCCACACAATCAAAGGCTTTAGCATAGTCAATGAAGCAGAAGTAGATGTTTTTCTGGAACTCCCTAGCTTTCTCCATGATCCAGCGTATGTTGGCAATTTGATCTCTAGTTCCTCTGCCTCTTCGAAATCCTGCTTGTACTTCTGGTAGTTCTCGATCCACATACTGCTGAAGTCTAGCTTGTAGGATTTTAAGCATGACTTTACTAGCATGAGAAATGAGTGTAATGGTGCGATAGTTTGAACATTCTTTGGCACTGCCTTTCTTTGGAATTGGAATGTAAAGTGATCTTTTCCAATCCTGTGGCCACTGTTGAGTTTTCCAAATTTGCTGGCAAATTGAGTGTAGCACTTTTACTGCATTGTCTTTTAAGATTTTGAATAGCTCAGCTGGAATACTGTCACTTCCACTAGCTTTGTTGTTGTTCAGCTTTTCTAAGGCCCACTTCACTTCACATTCTAGGATGTCTGGCTCGAGGTCAGTGACCACCTCATTGTGATTATCAGGGACGTTAAGCTCATTCTTATATAGTTCCTCTGTGTAAATTTGCCACCTCTTCTTAATCTCTTCTGCCTCTGTTAGGTCCCTGCCATTTTGGTCCTTTATCATGCCCATTTTTGCATTAAACGTTCCCTTCATTTCTCCAATTTTCTTGAAAAGATCTCTAGTCCTCCCTATTCTATTGTTTTCTTCTATTTCTTTGCACTGTTCATTTAAGAAGGCATTCTTATCTCTTCTAGCTATTCTCTGGAATTCTGCATTCAATTGGATGTATCTTTCTTTTTCTCCCTTGCCTTTCACTTCCCTCCTTTCCTCAGCTATTTGCAAAGCTTCCTCAGACAGCCATTTTGCTTTCTTGCATTTCTTTTTCTTTGGGATGGTTTTGGTTGCTACCTCTTGTACAATGTCGCAAACCTCTGTCCATAGTTCTTCAGCCACTCTGTCTATCAGATCTAATTCCTTAAATCTATTTGTCACCTCTACTGTATATTCAACAGGGATATGATTTAATTCATACCTGAGTGGCCTAGTGCTTTTCCCTACTTTCTTCAGTTTAAGCCTAAACTTTGCAACAAGAAGCTCATGGTCTGAGCCACAGTCAGCTCCTGGTCTTGTTTTTACTGACTGTATAGAGCTTCTCCATCTTTGGCTGCAGAGCATATAGTCAATCTGATTTCTGTGTTGACCATCTGGTGATGTCCATGTGTAGAGCCGTCTCTTGGGTTGTTGGAAAAGAGTGTTTGCTATGACCATCGTATTCTCTTGACAGAATTCTATCAGCCTGTGCCCTGCTTCATTTTGCACTCCAAGGCCAAACTTGCCTGTTATTCCAGTTATCTTTTGGCTTCCTACTTTAGCATTCCAATCCCCCATGATGATAAGAATATCATTTTTTGGTGTTAGTTCTATAAGGTGCTGTAGTGCTTCATAGAACTGGTCAATTTCATCCTCTTCAGCACTGGTGGTTGGGGCATAGACTTGGACTACTGTGATATTGAATGGTTTGCCTTGGATTCGAACTGAAATCATTCAGTCATTTTGAGGATTGTATCCCAGTATTGCTTTTCCTACTCTTTTATTGACTATGAAGGCTACTCCATTTCTTCTGAAGGATTCTTGCCCACAGTAGTACACCTGATGGTCATCTGAATTAAATTCACCCATTCCTGTCCATTTTAGTTCGCTGATACCTAAAATGTCAATGTTCAGTCTTGTCATCTCTTGTTTGACCACGTCCAGCTTTCCTTGATTCATGGATCTTACATTCCAGGTTCCTATGGAGAAAAAATCTTTACAGCATCGGACTTTCCTTTCACCAACAGACACATCCACAGCTGAGCGTCCTTTCGGCTTTGGCCCAGTTGCTTCATTCTTTCTGGCGCTACTAGTACTAGCCCTCTGCTCTTCCCCAGTAGCATATTGGATGCCTTCCGACCTGAGGGGCTCATCTTCCAGCGTCATATCATTTTGCCTTTTGGTACTGTCCATAGGGTTTTCATGGCAAAGATACTGGAGTGGGTTGCCATTTCCTTCTCCAGTGGATCACATTTTGTCAGAACTCTCTGCTATGACCTGTCCATCTTGGGTGGCCCTTCACGGCATAGCTCATAGCTTCATTGAATTACGCAAGCCCCCTCACCACGACAAGGCAGTAATCCATGAAGGGGGGGAAAAATATAGACATAAGCTAAATTATAAGATACCAATTTGGACAATAGAAAATATAAATGTTGAATTTAAACATGATGAGACTACATATAAGGAAATTTTGAGATTAGAAAGGAATGTATGGCAATTAAAGCCATATAATATTTTAAAAGAAGAAAAGATTGTACAAACTTGGTTCCAGTATGGGCAGTTACAGGCAAGATGGAAAGAAGATCAGAAAGTTGGTATTTCAATAACTGATGGAAATTTGGTAAAACAAATTAGAGATCAAGTGCAAGCACATATAAGAAGGATATATAATGCATTGATAGAAATTGACTCAGAAACGGAACTTGTTAAAGATTGTATGATAAAGTGGGCTCAGAACTTTCAGGAGGTTATAACAATGGATACTTGGGAAAAGATTTGGGTTAGATACGTAAAATTTACACAGGCCCAAAATTTAAGAGAGAATTTTTATAAAATGTTTTATAGGTGGCATTTAGATCCTAAAAAACTAGCAAGTATGTATCCGAACTGTCAGCCCAAATGCTGGAGGTGTGGTTGCGAGGATGCAACGTATTTTCAGTGGATTAAATTCATCATAGAGGAGAAAGAAAGTTTTTCAATACTCAAAACAATTTAAGACTGATGTTATTTGGTTGCAAGAAATGTATATTAGGGTTATGGATCAAAAGTATTTATTGAATTTAAGATTGGGTACATAAGCTCCTAATTAACAACAAGTTGATTTTTCTTAACTTACTACACATAAAGGGTACTTAATTGGATTATAAAAAATTTTAATTTTTTTTTTTCATTGGAGATTGGAATGGTGTTTTAGACGTATAGATGGAAAAAGCGGGGTTTTTTCTTTTTTTTTAAGCGTGTCATGAGTCATGCTAGATTGCCTAAATTTCTTTTTTATTTGAACTCAAGGATGATCTGGAATTGTGAGAGATTTGGTGTGATATAAATAAGGTTAATAGAGATAGGCGCTCTTGGCGCGTAATTGAGAATTTGTTTAGAAATTAGAGGTAAATACTAAATTAATATGAATAAGGATTGGGACTAAGAAATTTCATTTAGCATTTGAGTAAAGCTCCTTTTCTGTTTTCTTCTTTTTTTATCTGTAATATTAATATTGTTTGTAATCATTTTACATGAGCTAGAGGGTGATAGAATTAATAGTTTATTGTAGATAGCATATGGATGCTTATGTTTGTTTTTCGCTTCTATACCCTGTATTTAGCTCTGGGAAGTCGGGGGGGAGGGGGGAATGGGGGAGAGGGATAGGGAGGGTTAGATAGGGGTGGGGGAGGGGGGATTGATAAAGTTAAAATGTACTGTAAAACTTTTTAAATAAAAAAAAAGTTACCAAAACTCAGAAGGGGTTCAGTCTTACACAGGAAGATAAGATTGAACAACTATTGCATCACTGCAACATGAAGGATGCTAAACCTGTGAGTATACCCATGCAAACTGACTTTCACAACTTGACACATGAACCGAGTCCTGAGTTTGAGGATCAAACACTTTATCGCTCAGTCATTGGGTCGCTGCTATATATTAGTAGTTGGACTAGACCTGACATTGCACTTAGTGTTAATCTCCTATCATGACACGTAGGCAAGGCAAAACAGTTTCATTGGACATGTGTTAAGAAATTATTGAGATATCTAAAACACACCAAAGACATGAAGTTGTTGTTAGAACCCACACATACTGACTATGCAGAGTTATGTTGTTATGCAGATTCAGATTGGGCAAGTGATAAGAAATCACATAAAAGCACTTCAGGTTCTATGATGTTTTTAAATGGATGTCCTGTTTACTGGCATGTGCGTAAACAGAATTTTGTTTCTTGTTCCTCTACAGAAGCTGAATATGCTTGTGTTTCAGATGCATGTAATTCTCTAACATGGTTTGATGCCTTAGTCACAGATATCTGGACACCTCCAAGTTGACCGATCACTGTGATGGAAGACAACGAATCTGTGGTTTATATATCTGAGAATCGCTTTACAGGTCCCAGGTCTAGACACATTGACATCCGTTACCAAAACATAAGACAAGCAGTTAAACAAGGTTTTGTCAAATTGCAGTATGTGCCTACACATGACCAAATTGCTGATATGCTGAACAAACCACTTCCTACAGCCCAACACGAGTATCTGCGCAAGAAGATGTGCCTTATCTGATTTTCTGCTTCGCTGACAAAAGAAGGGGATGTCACTGCGTGTTTTTTTAGTTTTGCCAGCTTCGCTCATTTCTAATTGTACATCTCTTTCTGCTCTGCACCTGTGTTATTATCTTATCATGTAACCATAGTGAATCCAGCTATGTCCAGCTATGTTATGGTTTTAGACTTTTTTGTGCGCATGCCTAGAAAAAGTTTCTCACAGTTACTTCTTTCCTTTTCTCTTCTGCCTGATGAGAGAATGTAGTCAGTTTAGGTCTTTTGTTTTCTCATTAAAAGTTTTACATAGAATATGCCTTGGATTTCCTTTCTTTGATATTCACCATGCAAATGAACCACGGTCCATCCTCCTCTGGTCGGAATGTTAATTGTTCCGCAACAGTCTTTGTATAGAGATTGTGCCCCTTCATATTCATTGAAGATTTCTCTCATCATCTCTTGTCTCCCCATTTCTTGTAGCACTCCCAACAGCTTTGCAATCCATCTTGTCAAATATTTTTTTGTCCTCAAATTTATTTTATGGTCTTAGAATTTTCTTTTCCATGTCCAGTGTTTCTTGTAAGTTCTTCTCCACTTGAGTCTCCATCTCTAAATTTCTTTCCACTAGTTTATATTCAGTTGTCTGCTTTACATGATCTTTCTCTTTTTTTGTTTTCTGATCATTTATTTGTTGTGACATTAAATTAAAGATGTAATCATTTAAGTTTTCAAATGCATTTTTAATTTCCTTTTGGTTTGAAATTAGTGTTATTTGTAATTGTTGTAACATAACATACATTTCCTCCTGGGAAATATTTCTTTTTTCTTGATACATTCTTTCTGCAGACCTCTGATGCTCCATAATTACCAAAAATCCTTTCTCTGCCAATTGCTTTAAAGTTACAGTTTAAAAAATATTTATAGTCCAGGAAGGTCATTTTTTTCTAAGTTTTATAGTTGTTGCTTTGTAGATAGTCCACAGTGTTCTCTTTTTATTATTATTACAGCCTTTCTTTGTTTAGTTAAGGCTTTGAAGGTTGTTGAGAGTGTGGTGGCGCATCAGTTCCCTCTGGTCCTGGATGAAGCGGATTATCTAGACCCATGCCAATCGGGTTTCAGGAGACACAGCACGGAGACGGCATTGGTCGCTCTGGTGAATGATCTCTGGAGGGCCCGGGAAAGGGGATATTCCTCTGTCCTAGTCCTATTAGACCTCTTGGCGTCTTTCGATACCATCGACCATGGTATCCTGCTGCGGTGTCTCAGGGGATTGGGAGTGGGAGGCACAGTTCTTCGGTGGTTCTCCTCCTATCTCCTGGGACGTTCGCAGTCGGTGTTGGCAGGAGGGCAGAGGTCGACCCCAAGGTCTCTCGTTTGCGGAGTCCCTCAGGGGTCGGTCCTCTCGCCTCTCCTGTTCAACATCTACATGAAACCGCTGGGTGAGATCATTCATGGTTTTGGAGTTGGGTATCATCAGTACGCTGATGATACCCAGCTTTTCATTTCGACCCCAAACCACCCCAGTGATGCCCTCGACGTGATGTCCCGTTGCCTGGAGGCGGTTCAGGTCTGGATGGGGAGGAACAGACTTCAGCTCAACCCTGACAAGACTGAGTGGCTGTGCATTCCGGCATCCCGGGATATTCAGAATATTCCACCTCTCTCTATGGGGGGTGAGCTTTTACCCCCCGTAGATAGGGCTCGCAACTTGGGAGTCCTCCTAGATTCGCGGCTCACTCTGGAAGATCATATAGTAGCTGTGACTAGGGGGGCTTTTGCCCAGGTTCGCCTGGTGCGCCAGTTGCGGCCCTATCTAGACCGGGATGCCCTGTGTACGGTCACTCATGCACTCGTGACCTCTCGTCTGGACTACTGCAATGCTCTCTACATGGGGCTTCCCTTGAAGACCACTCGGAGGCTTCAGCTGGTACAGAATGCAGCCGCGAGAGTTGTCTTGGGAGTTTCCCAGTACTCCCATGTTACACCTTTGCTCCGCGAGCTGCATTGGTTGCCAGTTGTCTTCCAGGTGAGATTCAAGGTTTTGGTAATGGTTTTTAAGGCCCTACATGGCATGGGTCCGGAGTACCTCGGGGACCACCTGCTGCCGGCATCAACTTCCCTCCGCCCCGTGCGTTCCCACAGAGAGGGCCTCCTCATGGTGCCTCCGGTCAGAGAATGTCGGCTGGTGGCCCCCAGGGGGAGGGCCTTCTCTGTGGGCGCTCCGGCTTTATGGAATCAGCTGCCAGTCAAGCTCCGGACGGCACCTGACCTTCGCTCCTTCCGACGCGGTCTGAAGACCCATCTATTTGAACAAGCCGGCCTGGCCTGATGGGGATATGTTGGGGTTTTAATGGGGATTTTTATATTGTATATTGTTATTGACTGTTTTAGCTGGACTACTATTTAATTCTTTTTTAATTTTTGTATTTTGTATTTTTTATGTATGCCCTGTTCACCGCCCTGAGTCCTTCGGGAGAAGGGCGGTATACAAATACAATAAAACAAACAAACAAACAAACAATATCAGGGGTGTTTTGGGGGGCTGTATATTTAGGGCAGTATTTTCATCTACCATGAGATGTCAGTACCAGTCCATCTTTCAACTTTCAAAAGAAATAAGCCTTTTATCTCCCTCAATAATCCTTTGCCAGGAAACTCTTAATAAATTCCATCAATTTCACATTTTCCAGGTTTAAATCTTATATTAATTTTATTTCTGTATCTTTAATTTATCTTCTGTAAATTTAATTTGCCATTTAGAGAGGATAACGTTTAGAGAGTAGTGGAGCTAACTCCCCGACTTTTGGGGTTTTTTCTCTTTTTTTTCAGGAAATCAGTCAGGTAGAAGAGAGAAAATTAATATTCTTACCCAGTTCAATCACGCTGTTTACAATAATGCTTAATTTAGTGCTTTTTGGCTTCAGCTGCATATAGCTTGGGCTAGACTCAGGAATGATGCTAGCCTTTCTTCTGTCAGTTTCTGGAGGGCTTTCCCCAGACATCCGGATTGACTGCCATCTCCCACAATCATTGTGGCTTTCCTCCTTCCTTGGCACCTCTTTGGGGTGCCTTTGGGCCCATTTAAGGTCCCCAAATAGAGAGAAATCAGCCATAGGGTGCAGAGCCCTGCGCTGCCTCAGCTGTTGCACTAACTGCACAAAACTGGAACTTTTAAGCATTGCTTTAAAGCAGGGGTTCCCATATGGGAGTACTTGCACCCCCTGGGGGTGCAAGATGATATTCCGGGGGTAAAAAACTTGGGTTTTCAAAATTATAGTGTATATGCATAATTCGTTGCCATTATTTCAAACTTTTGTAAGGGGTGCAAGAATATATCAGAAGCGTTCTAGGGGTGCAGGATATAGAAAAGTTGGGAGGCACTGCTTTAAAGGCTTTGTGTCTTTAAAGCATTGATTTAAATAAGGCAGTTCATTCACCATTCCACAGAGAACTAAACAAGACAACAGAAGTATGTAACATGTTTCATCTTCATCAGTATTTCTCAATCTTTTTTTTTCTCATGAGCCCCTTCTGACTTTGGTTTTGGTTCTCCCCTCATTTTAGGATTCATTGTGAGATATGGACATGGACAGTAACTGGTATATTTTTTTGTGTCAGCAAGACAGCATTTGAAATATAATACACTTTGCATTCTTATGAGCACCTTGCCACAAGCTGTCCCCCCCATTACATGTTTTTCACTTGTGCCCAGCTTGAAATATCCATGTCCATATGGTTCCTGGTTGAGAATCACTTATTTAGATGAGCTACTCTAAATAAATGTTTTGAAAGCATGAAAAGAAAAATTAAGTGATGATTGCTAAGTGAAAAGCCGTGGGCCAGCAAGTGGTATCACATTGAGGAAGCCTGAGAATAGTGCATGATGATTTATGATGTCAGGCATGAACAACTAGACCTGTTCATGTAGAATTCACCTAGCTTCTTTATTTTTTTCTGCTTATTACACAGGAATCTTCCCAGAGTGGCAATTTTCACTGGGAATGACCAGATAAGGTAGTAAGCCATTCAAATGGGGTTATATCTAGCCCTCTTGTGTTAAATCACAAATCCAGGCTAATTCCTTGCTTGTACCTTCTTCCCAAATGGGGTGGTTGCTCTCCAACATTTGAAGATCAAATATACTATATTAAACAAAACATTCAAGCACACAGTTGGTGATTGGATGAGCAGATCTCTCTCTCTCTCTCTCTCTCTCTCTCACACACACACACACACACACACACAGACACCTCACATACTCACACAGAGAGAGACACACACACGCACAGAGAGGGGGGGAAAGGGAGAGACAGAGAGCGACTTACTAAAACACTAAATTATTCCCATCAGTACAACAGGCCAATATTGTCAAAATGTATCTAACTGCTGATATATGAAAAGATATATGTAATCAGCTTCAATCAAAATGAATACATCTGCTTTCAAAGTTGTTGTTGTTGTTAGTTGCGAAGTCGTGTCCGACCCATCGCGACCCTATGGACAATGTTCCTCCAGGCTTTCCTGGCCTCTACCATCTTCTGGAGTCCATTTAAGCTCATGCCTACTGCTTCAGTGACTCCATCCAGCCACCTCATTCTCTGTCGTCCCCTTCTTCTATTGCCCTCAATCTTTCCCAGCATTAGGCTCTTCTCCAGTGAGTCCTTCCTCCTCATTAGGTGGCCAAAGTATTTGAGTTTTAGCTTCAGGATCTGGCCTTCTAAAGAGCAGTCAGGGTTGATCTCCTATAGGACTGACCGGTTTGATCACCTTGCAGTCCAAGGGACTCGCAGGAGTCTTCTCCAGCACCAGAGTTCAAAGGCCTCAATTCTTTTGTGCTCAGCCTTTCTTATGGTCCAACTTTCACTGCCATACATTGCCTTGACTATACGCACTTTTGTTGACAGGGTGATGTCTCTGCTTTTTAGTGTGCTGTCTAGATTTGCCATGGCTTTCCTCCCAAGGAGCAAGCGTCTTTTAATTTCTTGACTACAGTCCCCATCTGCAGTGATCTTGGAGCCCAGGAAAATAAAATCTGTCACTACCTCCATTTCTTCCCCATCTATTTGCCAGGAATTGAGAGGGCCGGATGCCATGATCTTGGTTTTCTTAATGTTTAGTTTCAACCCAACTTTTGCACTCTCCTTCTTCACTCGCAACAAGAGACTCTTCAGTTCCTCTTCACTTTCTGCCATTAGAGTGGTATCATCTGCATATCTTAGGTTGTTGATATTTCTTCCAGCAATCTTAATTCCAACTTTTGACTCCTCTAGCCCTGCCTTTCTCATGATGTGCTCTGCATATAAGTTAAATAGGCAAGGCGACAGTATACAGCCTTGCCGGACACCTTTCCCAATTTGGAACCAATCAGTGGTTCCGTGTCCAGTTCTCACTGTTGCTTCTTGGCCTGCATATAGGTTTCTCAAGAGACAAATAAGATGTTCTGGTACTCCCATCTCTTTAAGAACTTGCCACAGTTTGTTATGATCCACACAATCAAAGGCTTTAGCATAGTCAATGAAGCAGAAGTAGATGTTTTTCTGGAGCTCTCTAGCTTTCTCCATGATCCAGCGTATGTTGGCTATTTGATCTCTAGTTCCTCTGCCTCTTCGAAATCCTGCCTGTACTTCTGGTAGTTCTCGATCCACATACTGCTGGAGTCTAGCTTGTAGGATTTTAAGCATAACTTTACTAGCATGAGAAATGAGTGCAATGGTGCGATAGTTTGAACATTCTTTGGCACTGCCTTTCTTTGGAATTGGAATGTAAACTGATCTTTTCCAATCCTGTGGCCACTGTTGAGTTTTCCAAATTTGCTGGCAAATTGAGTGTAGCACTTTTACTGCATCGTCTTTTAAGATTTTGAATAGCTCAGCTGGAATACTGTCACCTCCACTAGCTTTGTTGTTGCTCAGCTTTTCTAAGGCCCACTTCACTTCACATTCTAGGATGTCTGGCTCGAGGTCAGTGACCACCTCATTGTGATTATCAGGGACGTTAAGCTCATTCTTGTATAGTTCTTCTGTGTAATTTTGCCATCTCTTCTTAATCTCTTCTGCCTCTGTTAGGTCCCTGCCATTTTGGTCCTTTATCATGCCCATTTTTGCATTGAACGTTCCCTTCATTTCTCCAATTTTCTTGAAAAATCTCTGGTCCTCCCTATTCTATTGTTTTCTTCTATTTCTTTGCACTTAATTTAAGAAGGCATTCTTATCTCTTCTAGCTATTCTCTGGAATTCTGCATTCAATTGGGCGTATCTTTCTTTTTCTCCCTTGCCTTTTGCTTCCCTCCTTTCCTCAGCTATTTGCAAAGCTTCCTCAGACAGCCATTTTGCTTTCTTGCATTTCTTTTTCTTTGGGATGGTTTTGGTTGCTACCTCTTGTACAATGTTGCGAACCTCTGTCCATAGTTCTTCAGGCTCCCTGTCTATCAGATCTAATTCCTTAAATCTATTTGTCACCTCTACTGTATATTCAACGGGGATATGATTTAATTCATACCTGACTGGCCTGGTGCTTTTCCCTACTTTCTTCAGTTTAAGCCTAAACTTTGCAACAAGAAGCTCATGGTCTGAGCCACAGTCAGCTCCTGGTCTTGTTTTTACTGACTGTATAGAGCTTCTCCATCTTTGGCTGCAGAGCATATAGTCAATCTGATTTCTGTGTTGACCGTCTGGTGATGTCCATGTGTAGAGCCGTCTCTTGGGTTGTTGGAAAAGAGTGTTTGCTATGACCATCGTATTATCTTGACAAAATTCTATCAGCCTGTGCCCTGCTTCATTTTGTACTCCAAGGCCAAACTTGCCTGTTATTCTGGTTATCTTTTGGCTTCCTACTTTAGCATTCCAATCCCCCATGATGATAAGGACATCATTTTTTGGTCTTAGTTCTATAAGGTGCTGTAGGGCTTCATAGAACCGGTCAATTTCATCCTCTTCAGCACCGGTGGTTGGGGCATAGACTTGGACTACTGTGATATTGAATGGTTTGCCTTGGATTCGAACTGAGATCATTCTGTCATTTTGAGGATTGTATCCCAGTATTGCTTTTCCTACTCTTTTATTGACTATGAAGGCTACTCCATTTCTTCTGAGGGATTCTTGCCCGCAGTAGTATACCTGATGGTCATCTGAATTAAATTCACCCATTCCTGTCCATTTTAGTTCGCTGATACCTAAGATGTCGATGTTCAGTCTTGTCATCTCTTGTTTGACCACGTCCAGCTTTCCTTGATTCATGGATCTTACATTCCAGGTTCCTATAGAGAAAAAATCTTTACAGCATCGGACTTTCCTTTCACCACCAGACATATCCACAGCTGAGCGTCCTTTCGGCTTTGGCCCAGTCGCTTCATTCTTTCTGGTGCTACTAGTACTAGCCCTCTGCTCTTTCCCAGTAGCATATTGGACGCCTTCCAACCTGAGGGGCTCATCTTCCAGCGTCATATCGTTTTGCCTTTTGGTACTGTCCATAGGGTTTTCATGGCAAAGATACTGGAGTGGGTTGCCATTTCCTTCTCCAGCGGATCATGTTTTGTCAGAACTCTCTGCTATGACCTGTCCATCTTGGGTGGCCCTGCACGGCATAGCTCATAGCTTCATTGAATTACGCAAGCCCCTTCGCCACGACAAGGCAGTAATCCATGAAGGGGGCTTTCAAAGTAGTCCTGAATAAATGACTTTCATTTTTATCAGACCAAATGACAATTTTGCAAGCATTAGTATGACAATTGTTTGCTGTGTACTTCTGGTATATTGAGAAATCATGATGCAGATTAAGGTGGTGTTCTTTTCTGCCCTTTCTCATTGTACAGTCAGTTAAAGTTCTTAGTGAATCTCATTATCAGATAAAACAGAGAGTACAGATTTTTTTCCCTTTATATAAATTTTCACTTAAGCCCACAAATGAACTTAAATGAAATCTTGTTTCAGAATCCTTAGAAAATAATACAAAATACTAATAAAGGGAACATTTGCATATATTCGGTGAGGGGAAAAAGAAAAAGAGGTTGTTGCATTAATCTATACCTGACACAATGATCTTCTTTGTTTCTGTGAAATGGAACTTAGCAAAGAATGAGATGAAACATTTTTTTTGCAATTTGTTAATAATAAGTGTCTCTTAAATATTGCAGAGATGAGAACTAGGTTAATGACATTAGGTGTAGCAAATTTCACTAAAATAAAATTGTATTTTGGATATTATAGTGTGTTATGAAGTGAGATAAGGGAAATCTTGGTTATCAAAAGTCTGAAAATTATGGATATTAAATTGGAATATTGAGAAATTAAAAATTATGTAAAAATTAATAACAGAGGTGCGGTATGGGGTTAATGGGGCCCTGACTAACAGGATTCACATAAATAAAGGGATAAGGCAAGGGTGTATCCTGGCCCCATTATTATTTAATTTATACATCAATGACTTGCCAGGGTTAATGAAGGATACCATGGTACACATGCCGATGAGCCTAAATACTTACTATAACAGCTTGCTTTATGCTGATGATATGATTTTATTATCATACTCACAAGTAGGATTATGTAGGCTATTAAGAAGATTCAGCTCTTATTGCCAGGATAACTCCCTAATCATTAGCAAATCTAAATCGAAAATAATGGTGTTTGGAAGAAACCATCAGAGACATAAGTGGCAATTAGATGGTGAACCAATTGAGCAGGTTAATACCTTTGTATATTTGGGAGTAACTTTTTCCAAGACTGGATCTTGGGCCTGCCATCATCAACGGAGTACATTTAGAGCAAAAGCCGGTTGAATTTATTGCTCAAACTAAAGAACCATAGTTACCCAGGGTCCCTAGCTCCATTACTCAAAGTTTATAAGGCTAAGGTTACGACAATGCTCTTGTATGGAGCAGAAATTTGGGGTCTTTATTCAACCACAGCTTTAGAACAAACACAGTCCCAGCATCTGAGATGTATTTTGGGTGTAGATCCAAGAACATCTGCTGCAGCAGTTAGAGCTGAATTGGGAATTCATACAATTCAGGCATTATCTAAAATTAGAGCTTATAAATACTGGTGCAAAGTTAATGAAATGGAGACTGATAGACTCCCCAAATTATGCCTACTAGAGAAAATAAAACTGCAATCACAAATCTCCTGGATCACCAAACTAACAAATTTTGTAAGAAGCTGTGGCCTTCCTGTTTCTTGCGTAACAGGAGAACAATCTAAAAAAAGAGTTGCCCAAAGAATTAAGGATATAGAAGCACAAACTGATATAGCTATCCTTAGTAAGGTGGGTAACTTGAAATGGCTGAGTAAATACAAATGTACTTTTCAAGTGGACAGTTATTTGAAGTTACAACTCCCAAAACATCTTAGGGAGATATTTACGAGAGTGAGATTCGAACAGCTTGACACAATGGTCAGATATGGGAGATTTCATGCCATAGCGTACAATGAGCATCTCTGCATTTGTGGAGCGGCAGAGGTAGAGGACCTGGCTCATATCCTATTTGACGTCTGTATAAGAGGGTGAGAGACAGGTATCTTGGTCTATATACCAAACGAATGACCCATTGGGATCCCCATATCAAAATAACTTAACTTATGTCCGGTCAGAACTTGAAAATAACATTTAACGTAGCACAGTATTTAAACAAAATGATCCGGTTAAGATCTGCATATGTGGGACTGATTGGGGTAGATTGCAAGGGCGACTCCAAAATATAATGTTATCATATTTTATCCATATCTTAAATTATTGTACATTATTACAGTTTCATTTTAGATTGTATTTTATTACTATTTCATCTTAAATTGTATTTTATTTTAATTCCATTTTAAATTGTATTTTATCAAATTGCATTTTGGATTGCTTTTATCAAGTTTTGGTGACGGTTTCTTGCTGGAACTTTGCACTTTGATATGGCCCAAGGGCTAATCAATAAAGTTGTTGTTGTTGTTATTTAATAACAGGATATGGATTGTTTATGAAGATTGAATGTAATTAAGATATGTATAAGCTAAAAATATTGATAAATGTAATAATGATGTTTTTATTGAGTTGATATAATTAGAAGCCAAAATTCGATCTGAGGTTTGGAGCACCAAATCAAGTTTGTCAGCCAGTCCAATGGTCAGAGTTTCAGGGTTTACAAGTAGAAATCACAACATAGAACAAGAGATCAGAGAGTTGTTTCCAATGTTGGCAATGGTACACAAACCTCCAATAATTCAGTATTTGTTCCCAACAAATGCCCCTCCCCACAGCATTTCCTTAAATCTCAGTCCCCAGGTGTGCCTTGTGGAGAGGGGTGGGGCACTCTCCTCCAGAGTAGTCAGGCCTGCCTGTGCTGTTCCCTCCTTCTCTCCACTCTCCATGCTCGAAGATCAGGAGGGGGTGGCTCTTTCTCATTGCCTGAGCTCTGTCTCTCATGTTGATCCTGCCCCTGTTCCTCCCTGCCTTCAAGCTGTCCCAATCCTGAAAAGCCCTGGCCTTCCTTGGCCTGCTTGTCCCCATATTCCTCTGAAGCCAATGACCTCCTCTCCTTTGATCTCTGTCAGCTCCAGTTCCAGCTCATCTTCCTCAGCAGATTCAGACTCTGACAGGGGCAAGACACCCTGTTAATTTTCTTGTAGCTCATTTTGGAATCATCAGCTGTAATGTTTTGGGACTCTTACTTGACCTGTTTCCACATGTCTTTGAATGCTGCTTGAGATTGCTTAATCAGGGAGTCTGTGTAATGGTCGAAAGCTGCCCAGACATGCAGTCTCCACGATCATTTATTCATTATCATTTATTAAATTTGTATACCGCCCTTCTCCCGAAGGACTCAGGGCGGTGAACAGGGCACATATAAATAGAAAATACAAAAATTAAAAGAGAATTAAATAATTGCCCAGATAAAACGGTAACAATATAAAACCCGTTAAAAACCCTAACATCCCCCATCAGGCCAGGCCAGCTTCTTCAAATAAATGGGTCTTCAGACCGCGCCGGAAGGAGCGAAGGTCCGGTGCCGTCCGGAGCTCAACCAGCAGCTGGTTCCATAGAGCCAGAGCGCCCACAGAGAAGGCCCTCCCCCTGGGGGCCACCAGCCGACATTCTCTGACCGGAGGCACCCTGAGGAGGCCCTCTCTGTGGGAGCGCAAAGGGCGGAGGGAAGTTGACGCCGGCAGCAGGTGGTCCCCGAGGTACTCCGGACCCATGCCATGTAGGGACTTAAAGACCAATACCAGAACCTTGAATCTCACCCGGAAGACAACTGGTAACCAATGCAGCTCGCGGGAGTACATGGGAGTACCGGGAAACTCCCAAGACAACTCTCGCGGCCGCATTCTGTACCAGTTGGAGCCTCCGAGTGGTCTTCAAGGGAAGCCCCATGTAAAGAGCATTGCAGTAGTCCAGGATGACCATTGGTTGGCTCTGGGGTGGGAATAGTTTCCTTCAAACCTATGGGCTGCCGCCTAGTGGCCAGCTGTATAAGTAGCTGTGTAGAAGCCTTGGTGACTAGTTCTGTTCCTGTTCTACAATAAAGCAATGTTCCTGTTTGAACTCTCTCATCTCACCTCCTGCTTGCAAGAAACCCAGTACACAACACTGGTGACGAAGGTGGGATCCTGCTTCTTTGGAAGAGCTGAAAGTCACTAGGGGGTGAGGTCAGCAAGCACCTGGCAGGGAACATGTCCCCCCCTCGGTCGGCCTAGCAAGCCATACTAGCAACACCAGTCCTGCAGACCAGTCCCAGGGCCTACAAAGAAGCAGAATGAGGCAAGAAGAGGTCCAAGCCACAAAGACTTCCCAAAGATGGCGAAAGTTGGAAAGCTTGAGGAGTTTGATCTTACTAACCTGGAGAGATGGCCCTCCTACATCTCAAGGGTCGAAAATTATCTCCACGCCAACCAAGTCGCTGAAGATGGCCTGAAGGCCGCAATGCTCCTATGTGTCTGTGGGCCTGCAACCTTCAATATCGCAAAGAACTTGGTTGCACTGGCACAGCTGGAGTCTGTTACGTTCATGGACCTGAACAAATGGCTTGGCGACCATTTCCAGCCAAAATTATCAGTGATAGCTTGAAGGCACGCCTTTGAACAGAGTTCAACAACCTGGAGAAATAGCAATGGAATTCATCGTGGCGTTGAGACAAGCTTTGTGCTTGTGCCAATTTTCAGACTTAGAAGAAAGGCTTTGAGACCAACTCGTCTGTGGACTTCGGAGCAGAGAGCTGCAGCAGAAACTCTTTGCAAAAGAGACTCTCTCGCTCCAGGAAGCCTTGAAAGAAATCATGGCGGATGAAGCCACCACCAGGGCCATGAAAGCCATGCAGCCTGCCAAAAGGAAGTCATCCACCATGAGGATGCCGAACTTCCAGAAGACATCAACTCCTACCACAAAGTAGACAAGATCCAACGGCACCACAACAAAGAAACAAGGACTCCTTACAAGGCAGTTTCCTTTCCTGAGTGTCTGGGCTGTGGTGGCCACCACCAATGCACGGACTGCAGGTTCCAGACGGCCATGTGTCAGGCCTGCGGGAAGACCAGCCACATCGCTTCAGTCTGCAGAGGTCGTCAGAAGGACCGCCAATTGGATGTTCTGATCAGGAAAGGTACTGGGCCCCCGGGGCAACTTAGTGTAGGGTTTTGCTCCAGCCATCGGAGCGTTTGCCGCACAGGAGCTCATTGCCCCCGTAAGCCCAAGCTGTGACTTCAAGTTGAGCTGCAAAGCATTCCTTGCAGGATGGAACTGTACACTGGTTCAGCTGTGTCCATCATTTCCCTCGAAACATTTCATTTCGTCTGCAACCACAGCAAGAGGTGGGCCAAGCTTAGGCCATCCGACATCATCCTGACTGACTTCCAAAATTCTTGAGTTGCCGTCAAAGGTGAGGTCACATTGGCCATTAAGTTCAAGGGGTTTTCAGGGCCCTTGGATGCGATTGTGGTGGAGGGCCAGTGAACAAGTTTAATTGGGCTTGATTGTTTTTATGCTCTGGGCATCCAAGTCACCAGAATCCCCTGGACACAAGTGGTGAACTTGGTGTCAGTATGCGAGGAGTTCGTGGATGTTTTTGACACTAGCCTGGGAACATATAAGGGTCCTTCGATAGCCTTTAAACCTGATCCTGCCATAATGCCTATCAGGATCAAACCCTGCAGAGTGCTTGTGCTTAAACATAAAATTGATGCAGAGCTGGATAAGCTAGTTAACCAGGGGGTACAACAGCCCATAGTTGGGTGTGAATGGGAAACCCCAATTGTCATGCCACTTTAGGCCAATGGGGAGGTCAGGATTTGCGCTGATTACAAGTGCACCATAAATAGGGCACTTAAGCAGCATGCGTACCCTGTGCCAGTCGTTAGCCACATCTTGGCATCGCTGCACGGGGGTACTGTGTTTGCAAAATTAGATTTGGAACAGGCTTATCAGCAGTTACCTGTGGATGAGGCCACAGCAGCTGCACAAACCATTGTAATGCACAGAGGGGTTTTTAAAGTCAAACACCTCCAATTTGGGGTTAGCGTAGCCCCTGGCATTTTTCAAGGAGTCATGGAGCGTACACTCAAGGGCATTCTGGGGGTTTGCCCCTATTTTGATGATGTGCTCATCGCTGGTGAGTCCACTGAGGTGCTTGCAAGGAGGCTCAAAGCCATCCTTTAATGGTTCCACGAAGCAGGCCTTAAACTTAAAAGAAATAAATGTAACATTGGGGTCTCTTCTACTGAATTCCTGGGTTTCTGTATTGATGCTGAAGGCCATTCAGCTGGCACCTAGCCCCAGGTCAAAAGGAGAGCTTCAGGCATTCTTGGGTCTCCTTAATTTTTACCATGCATTCCTTCCTAACAAGGCTGCAGTGGCAGAGCCATTACACCAGCTCTTGGATAAAAATGCCCCATAGAAGTGGACCAAAATTCATGAAAACAGCTTTAAGGCAGTAAAGTCACTACTGTCCTCCAATTCAAACTCACTTTAAAGAGTCATTGCCTGTACACCTTGCGTGTGACACATCCCCTTATGGGGTGGGGGCTGTTTTAAGTTATTTGGAAAGTGATGGAACTCAAGTCCCCATTGCCTATTATTTAAGGACATTGTCCTCTGCAGAGCGCAATTACACGCAAATTGACAAAGAGGCCTTGGGCATTGTGGCTGGGGTGAAGAAATTCCATGATTACTTGTATGGCAGGGAATTCACGGTCTTCACTGACCATAAGCCACTGTTGGGGTTATTTACTACAGATAGGCAGATGCCCCAAATACTGTCCCCTAGGATGTTAAGATGGTCCATCTTCATGTCAGCCTACAGCTACAGGCTGGTGCACAAACTTGGCAAACACATGGGCCATGCAGATGGCTTTAGCAGGTTGCCATTGCCACAGATAGAGCCAGATCTGGCTCCAGCAGCTCGCATTTTGTCAATTCAGGATTTGCCTGAGTTTCCCCTCCGTGCTGGGGATGTGGCTGCAGAAACTGCTGCAGATAAGATTTTAAGTGGAATGCTGTCCTGGATTCACACAGGGTGGCTTGAAAATAATCCTGGACCCAAGTTCCAGAGTTACTTCACACATAGACATGGGCTTTCAGCTCACAAAGGATGCATTTTATGGGGGAGCAGGTCATTGTCCCCATTGTACCCAAGGGATAGGGTACTTCAATCTTTGTATGAGGGACATCTGGGCATAGTCTGTATGAAGGCATTGGCATGAAACTACCTATGATGGCCAGGGTTAGATAAGGCTATCAAAGCCCAAGTATATGGGTGTTACATGTATCAACAGTCCAGACCAGAGATGCCGCACACTCCTGTCCACAGATGGGAGGAAACTCATACTCCGTGGTCAAGGATTCACATTGACTTCGCTGGGCCCTTTCAGGGACAGCAATTTTTGATAGTGGTCGACAGCCACTCTAAATGGCTGGAAGTTATTCCTATCACAAATATAACTACTGCTAGGATCATCCAGGTCGTTTTTGCCACACACGGGCTACTGGACGTCATATTATCCAATAACGGGGCCCAGTTCACAGTGGCAGAGTTTTAAGCCTTCTTGAGGATTAACCTCATAAGGCATGCTACATCGGCTCCCTTTCACCCCTCGACTAACGGGCAGGCCAAACGTATGGTGTGCACTACAGAGGAGACACTCAAGTGCATAGTGACTGGAGATTGGCACCATAAGCTGGCTGATTTCTTGCTTTGCCAGCACACTATGCCTTGCACAACAACAGGCAAGAGCCCAGAAGAACTTCACTGGGGAAGAAGGCTCATCACAAAACTGGACAGATTGCATCCAGACTGGGTGGCAGCAGACACCTCTCACCCAAAGCCTCCGAGGGGGTTGCAAGTGGGTGATGGGGTGTGGGCCCAGAACTATGGGCATGGGAACTTGTGGGTGCTGGGTAACATTGTCAAAGTCTCAGGCCCTCTCTCATATGAGGTGACTCTGGATGGTGGGCAAGTCGTTTGCCACCATATTGATCAGCTGTGGAAGCGGTTCCCAGAAAAGCCACAAAGCGAAAAGCTTACAACGGGTCCACTCCTAGAGCCAGAAACTGGCAGCCAAGTAGGGCAGTTCACATGCTCTGAGGACTCCACCAGTCAGTACAATGGGGAGGTGGTCGTAGATGGGCAAAGCCCAGGAGTGCAACATAGGTCCCCTGATGGGGAAAGTCAACCCAATCAAGACAGCTGCTGTGCTAACTCTGCTTCTACATTGGAATGGCCAGCCAAAGGGACTCAAGTCAGTCCGACACTCATGAACTCATGAGTCCTGGTCTACCCAGCCTGGTGGGCAAGCTGGTAGACTGGGAGTTGCCTGGATCCCCCAGGCGATCTGCAAGGTCATGTAGATCACCAACCTATTTGCAAGATTTTGTTCTTAAATAATTGTATTATTACAAATAGTTGTAAGACTGCTGTACTTTATTTTCAACTATTTTTGATAATGTTTGTACACTCTAGAAGGGAGGGGTGTAATGTATTGGGCCTTTTACTTGAGCTGTTTCCACATGTCTTTGAATGCTGCTTGAGATTGCTTAATCAGGGAGTCTGTGTAACGGTCGAAGGCTGCCCAGACATGCAGTCTCCAGGATGACCATTGGTTGGCTCTGGGGCAGGAATAGGTTCCTTCAAACCTATTGGCCGCCGCCTAGTGGCCAGCTGTATAAGTAGCTGTGTAGAAGCCTTGGTTACTAGTTCTGTTCCTGTTCTACAATAAAGCAATGTTCCTGTTGGAACTCTCTCGTCTCACCTCCTGCTTGCAAGAAACACAACAATCATCCATAATGCTTTTCTAAACTGTCTCTCTGGCTGTTATGGTTTAAGTGTTTGCCAGAGGCAGTGGTACTAAAAAGTTTAATTTTCTTGTTGTACTCTGTAACACTATATTTTTTTGAAAAATTGTGAGATGGTTGTACTGAGGTTTATTTCTCCTTTCCATCAGATCCAGATGTGACAGTAGTACTTTAAACAAGAATATAGAATAGGTAAATGGGAGTCAATGAAGTTAAGCACTTTCCATTACAAAATAATTGAGCTTCCGGTGGCTCCGCGGCGACGGAGACAGCCTTCCCGGGCTGCCCGCGGCTCAGCTGAGTGTTTTTTCGCCCAAAACAGCGCCGATCAGCTGTTCGGGCGAATTTGAAGCCCCCTCCTCGGGAGAAGAGGAGGGGGTGAGGCCCCAGGTAGGGGTCGAGTTCTCCGGGGCCGCCTGAGCTTGCAGCTTGGGCAGCTGAAGGAAAGAACTCCCCCGTAGCCTGGGTCGCTCCCAGCTGGCCAGCGCCTCTGCTCCTGATTTCATGGAGCAGAGCCAGGCGTCTGCGACCACCCCTGCCTGAAGGAAGGACTATGGATTAAAAGGAGCAGGCAGAGCGGTACAAGAGGAAAAGGTGAAGAGGATTATTTTATTTTACTCTCGAGCTTGATGGACTTTTTTAAACTTTAAGTGAAAGTGCGTCACAATTGAAAGTTAAAGATGGCGGCTAAACCTCCCCCTAAAACTCTTCGGAGTGGTGGATCTTCTCCGGTGCAACAATCATCATTACAGGCGTTGCACCCTCCTGATGTATTGACACCGAAGGATTTACGAGATGCTTTGGATAAACATGCCCAGGTACTTTTGGAATCAATTAATCAATCAATTGGTGATAAATTTGCACAGATGGAGGAGAAATTGAAGAAGTTGGAGGAGAGGATGGAACAGAAGTTCAGGGTGATGAAGGTAGACATTTTGTCTTCAGTGTATAAAGTGGCTGAATGTGTGGAAGATTTGGATGAAAAAGTGGAAGATTTGACTCAAAAGAATGCCATATTAGAAGCAAAAGTACTGGAGAATGAAGATTTAAGAGATAAAATGGATAGAGAATTGAGTCTTGCTCAATATTTCCAGATGCAGTTTGCCATTAGAATTAGAGGTTTAAAGGAGAATATTAAGGAAGATCTAAAGCAGCTGGTTTCTGAGGCTCTTGAAGTGGTATTGAATCAGCCAGCATCCGAAATAAAAGGAGGCATGGATAAAGTGTTTCGTGTGAATTCATGGATTGCTAGACAGAGAAAGTTGCCCAGAGATGTGGTGGTTTATTTTGCAAAAAGGGAAATTAGAGATGAAGTTATACAAGCTGCCTATGATACTAAAGTCGTGATTGCTGATCAAGAAGTTCTGGTTCTAAAAGAAATTCCTCCAAAGATTTTAAGGAGAAGGAAGGATTTTACATTTCTTGTGCAAGAGCTCAAGCAACGAGATATAAGGTTCAGATGGGAGATCCCAGCTGGGTTGATGGTGATGCATGAAGGTAAAAGGTACCGTCTGGTTACTGTGATGCAAGCGCGTGATTTTTACAATAATGTTTTAAAAGCAACCCCATTAACACTTCTGGAAGCTGCAAAGGGATCTGGAGAAGGAGAACATCAAGAGGCTGAAGATGGACAGACAGAGGAGAATGGTGCTGGAGGAGATCAAGTTATAACACCTTTGGATGATCCCAGAGAACAGAGGGTGACGCGTGCTGCTTTAAAACGATCAAAAAAGATAAAAGAACAAGAACAGCAGAAGTCTATGGAACTTTCACAACGTACTTACAGCCAAGTAGTGGGAGGTGGGAAAAGATTTGGGTGAGGAATGTAAAATTTAGACAAGTTTGAAATCTAAGAGAGAATTTTTACAAAATGTTTTGTAGATGGTATTTAGATTTTAAAAAGCTAAGTATGTATCTGAATCATTAGCCTAAATGTTGGAGGTGCGGGGATGAAGACGTAATATATTTTCATATATGGTGGACTTGTAAAAAGGTTAAGGCTTTTTGGATAAAAGTCTGGTGGAACATACTAAGTTGATGTTGAATTTAATTACGGCAGCAAGACTTTTGATAGGTTAGTACTGGAAAGAGGAACTGCCGACCATAGAAGAGTGGGCTTTAGAGGTTTCCGACTTGGTTGAAATGGCGAAGATTTCGGCCTATTTGCAAGATTACTTGCAGGAATGCTATATTATGGAAGGGAGAGAATGGTTTGAGTTTATCCAGAATAAGTATAGGGTTAAGAAGTTTTATATTTGAATAAGGCTTCTTTCTTTGTTTCTTTTTCTATATTAGTTTTTTTTTATATATATATATTTAATATTACTAAGGTTTGTTTTATCCTATATAAGCTAGAGAGTGATAGACTTTAGAGTTTATGGTTGTTAGTATATGGTTGTTTATGATTGTTTTTTTATATATACCTTGTATTTAGCTCTGGGAAGTCGGGGGGGAGGGGGGGAGGGGGGGAGGAAGGGGGGGAGGGAGAAGGGTGGGGGAGGGGGATTTTCTAAGGGAAAAATTGTATGTTAAAACTTTTCAATAAAAAATAAAAAATAAAAAAAACATTACATAATTTTCAAAGATTGTTTAATAACAAACTCATTTGTATTCTCTTACATGCATAAATGTTTTGCTTGAAATTGTGAGACATGATAGATTGCTGCCCTGAAATGATCTGAGTGGAAAATGCCTACTCCCCTGGAAAATGTTATTCAATCCAGTTTCAGGATTGTGTAAATCATTAAAAATCTATTTTTAATTGTATATGAGCTTATTCAAAGAACTGCTTTAATATGTTCCCTAAGTGGCACAAGAGTATTCAGAATAATTTATTCTGACTTGATTACCATGTCAGCATCAAGGTAGGCAACTTTTGCTGTCCTTGATGTTCTGATGTAGGATAATGGTGGTGATTAGTGGCTATGTTTCCCCTCAATCAAATCAAATCAAATCATCTTTATTAAAGTTATAGACCAGCATAATATTCCCAATGTAGCTGCTAGGTGGAGAAAAATACATCTGTTACTCCATTAAAATATTGGGAGATAGGAGCCTGGGAATCAAAGATCAATTACTCTTCATCAGAAGCTATTATAAATATGTTGACAGTTTAACAATCATATTTAAAACAAAGTAAATGTCCTGTGTCAAATTTCAAATTACCCAAGTGCAATGGTTGTCTACCACTTGGATTAGTTCTGATCATATGTCTTTTGTTATTCCAGTAGAGTAGACACATGTCAAAACCAAACAAGCCACAAAAGTCCTTGCTTGATGAGTCAGTGTTAAAGTGGTACCTTACAGGACAATAGAAGGAAAATGCATCTTACCCCTTCCTGCTTCAAAGAGATATTGTTAAATAGTGTGGTCTGGACCGTGAGGGAACAGATGACAGTCAGAGACTCAGTAACTCAGCTTTTATTCAGTTCTGAACATGACAACTGGAGCCCTCTTAGAGCCCCTTAAATACTCTAGCCGGTGCGCTCTTGACCAATCCCTGTGTTGGAATATCCCACTGAACGTTGGTCAACCAATCCGAGTGCCCACTGGTGCCACCTGCTGTTGTCGGTGGCCAAGCTGTCAAATTACCTCAGCTATGTATACAACACCCCTTCCCCCAATATAAGAACAATAAACACAATAATAACTTGACACAGCTAAGTGTGTGTGACTTCTTGACCGCCTTCCACCCTTTGACCTTATGACCTTACATAGTCCTCCAGATATGCCGGTGCTTTGTGAGTCCTGCTTGAACGCCTTATAGACTGCACAACCCTGGCCAGCATCAGGCCCTGATCTTCAGGTTGTCCCCCCTGACCAATGGGTGCAGTGACTGCTTCCATATCCATACTGGACCCTTGTCTCTTCTGCTCATTTGCCAAGGTTAGAGGAGCGGGGAAATAAACACCAGGGGCTCTTGGTGGTGTTGGTGTGACCGGGGCAATGGTGGTGACTGGAGGGCTAGTGTTCTGTTCCAGCCTACTACCGGCCCTGCAGAAATGTCAGGGACAACCCCTTTTCAAAAGTCAATAGGCTGGAAATAAGCCCACCAAATTTATTTACACAAAACAGATCCAAAACAGAGCAAACAGAGCAAAACAAATACAAACCACGACTAAATCAGAAGCTGTTCAAATGGTTGCCTTCAGCAACCAGCACCTCCCACACATTCCCCTTTTAAACAGTTTCAAGGCGTGGCTTCTCTTTGCCTCCTCCCGAGGTGCCCCATTACCTTCCTTTGTTTACTCCTGCTTGTCTGCCTCCTGCTTCGGGCATCCTTGAACAACACCAGCTGTGGGTCATCTTCGTCCAAGCTGTCAGGCTCACACAGCTGGGTCTGAGGAGGAAACATACGGGAGGGGCCTGGCTGAGAGCTCTGCGATGCCTCAAAACTGTCCTCTGCAGGCTCTCCAATCCCCTCCTCCTCCTCCTCAGAATTGTTCGATTCAACTGCCAAACCCACAGGCTGACACTGAATCACAACACTATCCCGCACCGCAGGGTCCTTCCCCCGGATCAGCTGATCCGGATGCGGTCGGGATGGGAATTGTTCATGAAAAGCAGACACCAAAGCAGGAGCATGAATGGTGGTCATGTCCTCCCAGGTGAACTCCTCTGGTCCGTAACCTTTCCATTCAATCAGATACTGGAAACAACCTTTCAGCCAATGGGAGTCCCTGATGCTGGCGACCTCGTACTCGGGGGTGCTGTCTCCATCATGAAGTCCTGATGGGGGAGGTTCTGCTCGACGGAGTGGACAGGCCGGTTGCTCAGGGACCAACAGAGACCGATGAAAGACTGGATGCACATGCAGGGAATGTGGCAGAGTTACGTGATAGGCGACCGGATTGATGACAGCCTCGATTGGGAACGGTTCTAAAGATCAGTGATCTAAATTTCTGACCGGCCATGTTGACGGTAGGTTCTTGGTGGATAACCAGACCCGATCTCCCACCGATAGTGGAGGCGTATTCCACCTTGACCGATCAGCAAACCTTTTGTAATCGGCCTTGGCCTTCTCTAACTGACATCGCACCAATCAATGGATCACCTGTAACTCTGCCATGTAGTCATTCACTGCCGGCTCCGGTGAGTCCACTGGAGAAAGGGGGAAAAACCGGGGGTGATATCCCACATTGGCCAAGAATGGTGTCATCTGTGTGGAGGTGTGCTGCGAATTGTTGAATGCAAACTGAGCTATGGCCAGATAGTCCACCCAATTGTTTTGCTGCAGATTGACGTAGCAGCGCAGATATTGTTCCAGGATACCGATGACCTTCTCGGTTCCCCCATCAGTTTGAGGATGATGCGTGGACGAGAGGCAAATCTTGATATCCAAAGCATGCATCAACTCCTGCCAGAAACGGGCTGTAAACTGGGCCCCTCTATCAGAGACGACTCTATCAGGGAGGCCGTGCAGCCGAAACACCTGCTGAATGAACATATGACTAGTGGCGCGGGCTGACGGTAAACCACGACAGGGAATGAAATACGCCATCTTGATCAGCATGTCCACCACCACATACACTGTCGTAAAACCAGAAGATGGGGGTAAATCCATCAGAAAGTCCATGGACACAGCCCCCCAGGGTCTTTTGGGTGTCCGCAAGGGCTGCAGGAATCCAGACGGGGCCCCTGTCACTGACGTGGCCTGCCTACATGTGATACAAGAAGTGACATAGGTCTGGACATCATGTCGGACTCGGGGCCACCAGAAGGTACGGGAGACCAGGTTCAGGGTCTTGAACAGGCCAAAATGCCCCGCCGCCGGGTTATCATTACACTGGCTGAGGATGAGTCCCCTGAGTGGCCCTCCCGGAATGTAAAGCCAGTCACGATAATACAAGAATCCATCCGTGACCATCCAAGGAGAATCTGGCCCCACCTCCTCCTTCCGCTGAGCCACCCACACATCCTGCTGCTGTGTCTCCCGAATCCGAGCCCGTATATCAACTGGTTCCTGCACCACAGCTAAACACTCCATGGGGATCATTGTCCTGGGCAGAAGCTTGTCTTCCACTCGGGAATATTTGGGCTTCCTGGACAGAGCATCCGCTCTTTGATTGTGCCCGCTGGGTATGTACTTAACTCAGAAGTTGAACCTCGCAAAGAAAAGAGACCACCGGATCTGGCGTTGATTCAGATTCTGAGTGGTCTGCAGGCTTTCCAAATTCTTATGGTCCGTCCAGACCTCGATTTGATGCCGCACTCCCTCCAGATGATGCCTCCAGGCCTCGAATGACACTTTGATGGCCAGAAGCTCCTTCTCCCAGATTGTAAAATTGCACTCCGAAGGGTTCAGTTTTCATGAATGGTACGCACAAGGGAAGAGGGTACCACTGGGCATCGTTGCCTGGAGTAACACTGCCCCAATGGCAATGTCAGAGGCGTCCGCCTCCACAACAAATGGCCGTTGCAGGTCTGGATGCTTCAAGATGGGCTCCTTCATGAAGGCTTCCTCCAAAGTCTAGAAAGCCAGTTGTTCTGGAGCGTTCCACTGAAACCGAGTCTTCTTCTGCAGGAGCCGGGTGAGTGGGGCTGTCAAGGCAGCAAACCCAGGGATGAAAGCTCGATAATAGTTGGCGAACCCAAGAAGTCACTGAACATCCTTAACATGACGTGGGAGTTGCCAACTCTGCAAAGACTCAACCTTACTCGGCTCCATGGTGATGCCCTCAGGAGAAATGCGGTGACCCAGGAAATCGATGGTCACCCTGTAGAACTGGCACTTCTCCAATTTGGCAAACAGCCAATGTTCTCGGAGTCACTGCAGGACCTGACGGAGATGCTGATGGTGCACCTCTCGCGACGGGGAGTAGATCAGGATGTCATCCAAGTAGATCACAACAAACTGATCTAACAAATCCCAGAAAATATCATTCATGAAATGCTGAAACACGGCAGGGGCGTTGGTCAGGCCAAACAGCATCACTGTGTACTCAAAGTGTCCGTAACAAGTACCAAACACCGTCTTCCACTCATCACCTGGCCAAACCCTGACGAGGTTGTAAGCTCCATGCAGGTCCAGTTTCGTGAAGATCTTAGCCCCCCGGAGTCGGTCCAAGAGTTCGGGTATGAGGGGCAGCAGGTAACAATTGCGCACCGTGATGGCATTGAGTTTCCTATAATCGCAGCAAAGCCACAATTCACTGGACTTCTTTTTAACGAAGAGCACGGGAGCAGACATTGGCGAGGACGAGGGCCAGATGAAACCTCGAGCTAAATTCTTCTCCAGAAAGTCCTGCAATGCAGCCAACTTGGGGTCCAACATGGAGTACAAACGCCCCACTGGGAGAGGCGCATCAGGGACTATATCGATGGGGCAGTCATAGGGCCTGTGCGGGGGTAATTGATCCGCCTCTGTCTCGCTGAACACATCAGTAAAATCAGACAGTTTGGGAGGCAAGGAAACCCCTGGGGAACCCTCCACCTGGTCAGCACAGATATGGCGGGAGTGGTCCACACACAGCAAGCTTGGGAAGGTGACCAAGTTCTGTGACCAATAGATCTGTGGGTCATGCACCCGGAGCCACGCCAGTCCCAAGACCATGGGGAAATGCAGATCTGAGGTGATATAGAACTGGATGGCCTCCACATGGGAACTGATGGCCATACATAATGGTTGCTTGGTGGCCTTAATTGGCCCAGACAGGAGCACTTGACCATCGATAGTCTCCACTAACATGGGCGGTTCCACCAGGCACTGGGGAACAGCCCATTTGGCCACAAATGCTGAGTCCATAAAAATTGTGGTGGCTCCAGAGTCAATTAAGGCATGGACTGGAATCCCCTTTGGCTTGCCAGGAAGTATCAGACGTGCCTCCAATATCAGATGCCGTGGAGGTCCACAGGCTGCATCGGAAAGACGTTGCTCAGTGTTGTGGGACACCCGACCTAACACACCATCTACATCAGGCTCGGGGCGTTTCCCGACAGAAAAGTAGGGGACTTTCTCAGGGCAGACTCGGTCACTGATGCCCGTTTTCACTTCTTTGGGCAAAAAGCAGCCAAATGCCCAGGGTCCTCACAGTAAAAACACAACCCTCCCGATCGTCATCTGTTCATTTCAGTCACCAATAGACGAGACCTGGCGGCACCCAGCTCCATTGGATCCTCCCTTTGAACTGGGGTCTCACACACAACAGGGGCTGCAGGGGTCTTTGGGGTGGCACTGTTAGATGATTAGTGCCAGCCATTGGCAGTTCCCCAAAAAGGTCATCAGATGGAGGCAAAGAGGCTTCTTTGCTTCCACTGATGAGCCAAGGGTCCCAGACCCGACAGCCCCATTGGTGAGAGAGTTTTATGGTCAGGGAGGGACCAAGACACCCCATAAATACCTCTGCACGAGGGGCTGCTTTTTGTTCTAGCTTCTAATTCTATTCTCCAGTTCTATCTCTACTCCTAACCTCTAGTTTAGTCATGTAATGCTAGCTTGTTTTCTTTTATTTTATTTCTCTCTCACATGCAGGCATGAATGCTTTCATGCCAAGTATTTCTTTCTCTTTGATCTATCATTGAATAAAGCTAATATGATTGCATCTCTGCGTGATGCCTTTGCTTGGAAGCTCCTTTAACGATTCACTCGTGAGAACACCTCACAAGTTGGTAGCCATAGGATGGTTTAAAGGAAAGCTTCCAAGCTTACAGATAGCAGTAAGATGCCTAGATTTGAAACTGAAATGGATGGCCGGAGATCCAAGATTGTGACCAGAAGTCTTCAATCAAGATCAACAGCCCCAGCCCCTGAAGCAACCTCAGCTGCAGATGAAAGCACAAATGGCCTTCATCCCGTCAGAGGATCCAGCAGAGCGTCTAGGACCCCTTCACATGCCTCTTTACAACTGAACGCCACAGAGGAGAGCATAGAAGGTTTGCAGACTGTCCAAGACTGCTCAGATGCTGTAGAGACGGACCTGGCTGAAACCAAATGCCGCGTGAGTAAGCTGACTGCACAGGAATGTGAAGAGCTGCTTAAAGAGATCTTTGCAATGCAGGAGAGGGGGAAGGCAGCCCAGGAAACCGCGCAGGAAGCCTCCGAACACGCGGTGAGTCTTTCCCTAGCGGCCACGAGGCCTCCAAATATGGCGCCCGCCACCCTTAGTGACCCCGGGACCCCAGGGCTTTTGGCGCGAACCCCCCCGCCCAGCTGTGAGCTACAGCTTCCTGGGGCAAGCGGAAACAAGATGGCTCCGCCCACATGGTCTGGAACAGGAAACAAGATGGCGGCCCCCTGTAACCCCACACGGTCTAACAAAGACAAGACTTTTTTAAGCCTGGAAAGCCAGCAGTCCCTGGCATCCAGCCAGAATAGCCAGCAGTCCCTGGCATACAGCAGAAATGACATGCAATTCCTGGCATCCGACCAAGGCAGCATGCATATTCCTGAGTTCTCCCCACCACAAAGCCTAAAGTCCTATGATGGCGATGAGATCTGCCCAGCCGATACTAATACAAATACAAATGCAATTAAAACGGCCATCCAAGTCCTGACTACGGCCCTGGGGGCCAAGCAGACGTCGGGGGTGCCCACACCCCCCCCAAGGCCTCCCATCCTCTCCCCAGGGCCCAACTGCTGGGGATAATCCAGCCTGCAGCCTCCCAACAATCAACCCCCGCGGCCTCCCACCTTCTCTTCAGGTCTTCAGGACCAGCAATGGGCAGCTCAAGGCAAAACAGGCAATGATGAAAATCCATGTTGTTGCAATTCTCGGGAGGATTCATTGCAGCATCTGCGAGCTGGCAAATCTGGGCTCCGCCCCCCCAATGCCTCATGGGAAGAAGGGAGAAATCCTGAACAATGCCCTCCCCCGGATCACATGGTTTCCGGGCACGCCCATCTGGAGTTACTAAATAGTCAAGAAAGGATTCCCTCCTTGTCCACTAGAGGGATACCTTTCCCTTTTAATGATAAAGGAACTGAAAAGGGTTTCATTTGTGGCTCTGAGGAGCACCTCAAGAAAGACTGCCCCCATCAACATCAAGCCCCTAAACGTGGTCCCAATCAAGTAAGGGGCAAGGAGCAAGGAAGGGGGCATGGCAGGGGCAAGGGAAATCATACTTGTTCCCTCACCCCCACAACAAAGGCTGATAACTCCACTGACCTATGGTTACTGGACTCTGGAGCTTCTTCTCACATTACTAATATGAGTCAAGGTTTTAAAAGGTTAAAGAAAATTAACTCATCTGTCAAGGTTGCAAACGGTGATACTGCTTTAACTGTTGGGGAGGGGTTTGTTTCTGTACCTGGTCTTGGGAAAGTTGAAGGTGTCTTGCACGCTCCCTCCATAGCCAACAACCTATTAAGCATTACCAAATTGTGTGACGATGACAAAGTGGAAGTTTTATTTCGCAAGGGGGGAGGTCATGTCACCAGGGACCAGAGGGTCATTGGAAATATTACAATCATAAACGGCTTACCATATTTTTCTCCCAAGCCACCACAGCCTGCCCCAAGGCTTTCCAAGGGCAGTGTGGGCAAGGAGCCTAAATCTCAGCAGGCACCTACAGCACCACTCAAAGCAACTAGAGCCAAGAGGGTGTCAATGGGGAAGCCGATTCACAATAAGTGCGTCCACCTCATGCACAGAAGGCTAGGACATGCAAGCTTCCCTGTAGTTAAAAAGATGGGAGAATTTGCTGAGGGAGTCCAGCTCAAGGACTGTGACGTATTTCTGGACTGTGCCATTTGCAAGAAAAGAAAGAGGAAGGCTGCCCCGACCTCAAAGGTGTCATTACGCAAGACTCAATACCCGTACCAACTAGTACATGTTGACCTAGTTGGGCCTTTTACACCATCCCTAGGAAAGAAAAAGTATTTTCTCACTGCCGTTGATGATTTTTCACGATACGGGCACGTGTATACTCTCACAGAAAAATCTGAAGCCTTTGACGCCATAAAGTCACTGTACAACTTCGTAGAGACCCAGTACAAGACCAAGATCGCACAATTGCAGAGCGATCGCGGGGCTGAGTTCATGTCTCAGAAGTTCCAGGACTGGGTAAGGCGTAAGGGCATCCGCCATTTTCTAACTGCACCATTCACGCCTTCGCAAAATGGTGTAGCTGAAAAAAGGAATGGAATCCTGCAAACCATGATGTGTAGTCTGATTGCAGACGCAGGTGTCGCAGAATCATACTGGGGAGAGGCGGTCCATTATGCCAATTACACCTTAAACCGCACCTGGAGCAGTGTTGTGAACCAGACCCCATATTTCCTGGTTCACGGTAGGAAACCAAATCTGGCACATTTGCGTGTGTTTGGTTCCTATGCATGGGTGCACATCCCCAAGCAGCTGCGGAAGAAGGGGAGATCTGTTTCCCAGAGACTAAGGTTCTTGGGCTATGCTCCTGGCTCCAAGGCCTATCGTTTCCTGGGAGAAGGGGGCAGGCCTGTGACTTCCCAATCTGCCTCTTTCGAAGAGGATTCCAATTGGACCCAGATCCACTCAAATGATCTGAGCCCATATGCCAACCGACCCAGCAAAGGCACACCGACCACGACATCACCTGAGACGACCACATACCCTGCCACCGACGAAAGTGAGGAACAAGACGAAGATACGTCCAGTCCCATGGAAGAAGACACGCCATCTTCACCCCCAGCGACACCCCAGAGACCCGCGGAAGAAAAGAGCGGTGATTGGCAGAAGGTAAGGAGGTCAAAGTGGTCCAACAAAGGGGTCCCGCCAAAGAGAATTGACATTGGCCACATCGCGTCTGTCAACAGCATTGTGGTCACCCCAAAATCCTTCTCTGACATCCAGGAGCTGCCCATCGAAGAGCAGGAGAAATGGCAGCTCACGATGGAGAAGGAGATGCAGAGCTTAAAACAACTCAAGGTCTTCACCCCCCAGCAACCTCCAAAGGAGAGGAGAGTCATTGGCACAAGGTGGGTTTACAAGGCCAAACCACTTGCCAATGGCCTCTACCTATATAAGGCCCGTTTGGTAGCCCAGGGCTTCGCTCAGCGTTACATGGAGGACTACTCAGAGACTTACTCTCCAACCGTCCAGGCAGAGAGCGTCAAGGCCACCCTCGTGACTGCAGCCGCTCTGGGAGAAGAAGTCTTCCAATTTGACATCCAGACGGCTTACCTCCACGCCAACGTGGACCGGCAGATCTACGTGAGAGCTCCTCCTGGCTACCAGCAAGAAGGGGGAAATACATGGTTGCTTCACAAAGGGTTATATGGTCTTAAGCAGTCAGGGAAATTATGGTATGACTGTCTTAGAAAGAGTTTAGAACGAGTTGGTTTCTCAGAATCTCATGCAGATCAATGTGTTTTTACACGCAATTCCAAGGGAACCACAGAACGGGTGTTAGTTTATGTGGACGACCTATTATATGTAGGGCCTAACAAGGAAAGGTGTGATGAATTTGCCAAGGCCCTGGAAGAAAAGTTTACTCTGAAGTCTTTGGGGTGGGTTGACAAGTACTTGGGTGTGCATATTTTGGCCACTAAAGGGGGGTTCGCTCTATCTCAAAAAGAAAAGATAGAGGAATTACTGGCCAAATGCAAAATGACAGAATCTAATCCTACGCATAGCCCAATGCAAAGCGACTTTTACAACCACACCCATAAGGACGGTCCTGAGTTCACAGATAACACGCTTTACAGATCTGTGATTGGCTCCTTGCTATACATCAGCAATTGGAGCACACCTGACATAGCTTTAGCTGTGAATCTATTGTCCAGGCACGTGGAACACCCAAAGGAATTCCACTGGACTGCTGTTAAAAGGGTGCTTAGATACCTAAAGGGCACAGCTGATGCTCTCCTTATGCTAGAACCAGAGAAGGGAAAGACGGCCCAGCTCTCCGCTTACTCAGACGCAGACTGGGCTGGCGACACCAAAACTAGACGGAGCACTTCTGGTTTCCTCATATTGCTAAATGGCTGCCCAATACATTGGCATGTTAGGCAGCAAAAATTTATTTCTTGCTCCACGGCCGAGGCTGAATATGCCAGCCTGTCAGACACGGCCAATGATTTGACTTGGTTCAATGAACTGATAACAAGCATCTGGGCATCTCCCCCTCTGCCCATCCAAATTCTAGAGGACAACACTGCCGCAATTGCAATCTCGGAGGCTTATGCAGTAGGCTCCAGATCTCGCCATATAGACATACGCTATAAAAATGTCAGGCAGCTTACCAAAAAGGGTTTTATACATGTTGAGCACTGTAACACAGCTGACCAGATAGCTGATCTGTTTACCAAGCCTGTTCCCATTGACCGGCACAACCTTCTGTGTAAGCGTTTGTGTTTGGCCTTCTGAATGTTTTTATGCATGTCTATGACACCTGCTCGCTCCTTACATACATTCACTGGTCCCTGTCATTGGCTGGCAAGAAGGGGAATTGTTAGATGATTAGTGCCAGCCATTGGCAGTTCCCCAAAAAGGTCATCAGATGGAGGCAAAGAGGCTTCTTTGCTTCCACTGATGAGCCAAGGGTCCCAGACCCGACAGCCCCATTGGTGAGAGAGTTTTATGGTCAGGGAGGGACCAAGACACCCCATAAATACCTCTGCATGAGCGGCTGCTTTTTGTTCTAGCTTCTAATTCTATTCTCCAGTTCTATCTCTACTCCTAACCTCTAGTTTAGTCATGTAATGCTAGCTTGTTTTCTTTTATTTTATTTCTCTCTCACATGCAGGCATGAATGCTTTCATGCCAAGTATTTCTTTCTCTTTGATCTATCATTGAATAAAGGTAATATGATTGCATCTCTGCGTGATGCCTTTGCTTGGAAGCTCCTTTAACGATTCACTCGTGAGAACACCTCACAGGCACAGCGACTCCTTCGCTGCGGCAACCAAGCGTCGATCTGCAGGCAGAGATGGATCAGCCCATTGAGGTCTGAGGGAATATCCACACGGGCCAGCTCATCCAACATCTCCTCCGACAATCCATCCTGGAAGGCATCCATAAGCGGAATCCTGGCTAAGTAGCCGAAAATCGCTGATATAGCCCTGTAGGCGTTGACCCTGCCTCAGAGCTTTCAAGCATTGAGTCGTGGTCTGCGTCTTTATAGGGTCCTCATACGCATATGATCACAAAACCTCACAAAGTTGTCCAACAATGGACTAGGTTGAGCCAACAGAGGTGTGCCCCAACGAGCTGCATCACCAGAAAGAAGGCTTAACACAAACCCCACCTTATCCCGGTCAGTGGGGAAATCAGCTGCTCTCACGCTGATAAAGAGCTGGCATTGTCCCAGGAAAGCAGGAAACAGTTCTGGATTGCCATTAAATTTATCCGGCATCGCAACTTGGCATTTTCTCCTGGGTGCTGGTGATCGTGGGGGTGCAGCATGGACCTGAGCTTGCAATTGAGCCACCTGAGCTGCCAACAAAGCAAGTTGCTGGATGAGCTGGGCATTATCAGCACGTAGCTGCTCCATAATAATAATAAGGGGTGGGAGGCTGAAGGCAAACTTTTCTGTTCCAGCCTACTACTGGCCCTGCAGAAATGTCAGGGACAACCCCTTTTCAAAAGTCAATAGGCTGGAAGTAAGCCCGCCAAATTTATTTACACAAAACAGATCCAAAACAGAGCAAACAGATCAAAACAAATACAAACCATGACTAAATCAGAAGCTGTTGAATTTTTTTTTTAATTTTTTTAAATTTTAATTCCATTTATATCCCGCCCTTCTCCAAAGACTCAGGGCGGCTTACAAGCTTAGCAGTTGCCTTCAGCAACCAGCACCTCCCACACATTCCCCTTTTAAACAGTTTCAAGGCGTGGCTTCTCTTTGCCTTCTCCCGAGGTGCCCCATTGCCTTCCTTTGTTTACTCCTGCTTGTCTGCCTCCTGCTTCGGGCGTCCTTGAACAACACCAGCTGTGGGTCATCTTCGTCCAAGCTGTCAGGCTCACACAGCTGGGTCTGAGGAGGAACCAGACGGGAGGGGCCTGGCTGAGAGCTCTGTGATGCCTCAAAACTGTCCTCTGCAGGCTCTCCAATCCCCTCCTCCTCCTCCTTCTCAGAATTGTCCGATTCAACTGCCGAACCCACAGGCTGACACTGAATCACAACAGCTAGGGCCTGCTCCTGTTGCTGGTTTTCAAGGGCCCATTTCCTTAGTTGGTTGATATGCCTTCTGACTTGGTGGCCCCCTTCCCCCTCTATAATGTATGTGGATTCTAGACCATGGAGTGTGTGTTGACTCCCATTTATGTACTGGAGCACGAGGTTGTTCTGGCCGGGATCTCTGGCACTAGTAGCAACCTGCTACTTGTTCCTCTATTGCTTTGTCGAGGCCTGGCCAACCACAAATAACTACGTGCCAATGCTTTCATCCTTACGACACCAGGGTGCCCTTCATGTAGTGCTTCCAGGACTCTGTTCCTTAACTTGTCAGGAATCACGACCCTGCTTCCCCATAACAGGCAGCCCTTATGGGAAGACAGTTTGTGCCTCCTAGTGAAGTATGCCTGGAACTCAGACCCCGGGCTCTTCTCCTGCCACCCGGAGGCTACCCGAGTTAACACCCTGCTTAGGACTTTGCTGTCAGTACAGCAGCAGATAATGTCTTTAGCTTGGAGAGGGCATTCAGGGAGTTCCTGGATGACTAAGATATGACCAGCTGGTGCCGGGTCTGGCTCACCAACTGCTAGAGGCAATCTGCTTAACCCATCTGCATAGCCCATTTCCTTTCCTGGTTTGTATACCAATTTATATGTATAAGCAGAGAGAAACACAGACCATCTTAAAATCCTGGGAGACAGAATTTGTGGCGTTGCTTTGTCAGTTGTAAATAATCCTAACAAGGGCTTGTGATCAGTAAAGATGGTGAATTCTCTACCATAAAGGTAGTTGTGGAATTTTTTTACACCTGCAACTAGGGCCAAGGCCTCCTTATCAATCTGGGCATAATTCCTTTCAGCTTTTAAGAGCATCTTGGAATAGCAAGCAATTGGCTTTTGTTCTCCATTTTCCTCTACATGACTTAGTACTGCGCCCACACCATAAGGAGAGGCATCGCATGCTAAGCAGATGGGCTCCTTTTCAATAAAATGAGTTACAGCTGAATTGCTAGACAGCAATTGCTTAAGGCTCTTAAAACTTTTGTCATGTATAGTGGACCACTTCCAAGGGGTTTTCTTGTCCAGTAACCTATGTAATGGCTCTGCAATAGTTGCCTAGTGGGGCAAGAATGAGTGATAAAAGTTAAGTAGCCCTAGAAAAGCTTGCAATTCTGCCTTGTTTTTAGGGGTAGGAGCCATCTTAATGGCTCTTACCTTAAAGTCGGTGGGGTGGATGCCCAGTGCATCTACCCTAAATCCTAAGAACTCCATGGAAGCCACTCCAATACTGCACTTTTCCTTCTTCAGTTTGAAACCAGCAGTACGGAATCTACTTAATACAGCCTACAGCCTATCTGTTAAAACTGCCTCTGACTCTCCAGCAATTAGTACGTCGTCAAAATGCGGACACACTCCAGGAATACCCTTCAGTGTCCTCTCCATTACCTCTTGGAATATTCCAGGAGCTATGGAGATGCCAAACTGTAAGCAGTTCACCCTGAAGTCTCCTCTGTGTGTCACTATAGTTTGAATGTCAGCTGTTTCACAGGCAACCGGAATTTGCTGGTACGCCTGTGCCAAGTCGAGCTTTGCAAAGATGGCGCCTGACTGTATTGCCAAGAGGACGTGTTTCATCGATGGGACTGGGTAAGCATGCAGATTCAAGGCCCGGTTTACCGTGGCCTTATAATCCATGCAAATTCTTACTTTTCTATTCGGTTTGATAGGGGTGACGATGGGGGTTTCCCAGTCTCCCCCCTCCATGGGCTCCAAAATTCCCTGTTTCACTAGTTTTTCTAGTTCACTCTCAATTTTGTGTTTGAGAGTGAATGAAACCCTCCTGGCCTTGATTCTAATCGGCAGGACATCGGGTCTTATTTTTAACTTAATGCCCCCCCCCATGTATTTTCCCAGTTCACCATCAAATAAGTCTGCAAATTATTTGCAGACAGATTCGAGGCTTCTGGACTGGATAGTATTAACTCCCCCAAGCCAAATGCCCAGGGCCTCGAACCAGTCCAGCCCCACCAAATTAGTCCTCTTGCCCTCCATTACTAATACGTTTAAGTGGCCCTGGAACCCCTTATAACCAACTAATACTGTGGCCTGTCCCTTCATTTTAATTGGGGCATGTTGGAAATCCGCTAATTTAATTTGGGTTGGTTCCAAGGGAATCCGCCGCCTGCTCTGGCCACAAAACATTAAATATGTCTTATAAGATATTAAAGAGACAGATGAACCCAAATCGACTTCCATTTTGCAAGGAATTCCTTGCAAACGGATCTCAATTTTGATCTTTGGCTTAAGCAGGCGGTGGATGGATGACTGGCATGCCACTTCCAAATTTTCTACAACTGTTTGTGCCAAAGTCCCTGGGGGCTCAGTGCCGGGGAATGGCAGGTTATCTGTACCTGCTGGCGATGAGTCAAGTTTGTTGAAGTTGTTGCGGTTGCGGCAGACGGCTCGTATGTGGCCGGTTTTACCGCAAAACCGGCACTTTGCGCTACGAAACTGGCAGGACACCCTTGGATGACTGCTGCCGCAGCTGGCACATCTCTGATCATTGTCTCTGGAACTGTAGCTCGGGTATCTTGAGTTTTTGTTGGCTGCCCCTGGTTTCTTTTGGTTCGCACTGTTGTCACATCGGACTTTGAATTACATCGTAAACGGCCAGACCGCTGAGGCACAGCAAAGCTGCCGCCTTCATACGGTCTTCCATTATTCTGTTTACCAGGAGGTAGCCTTCAATTTGCCCCAAATGCAACTCCCAGTGACCAGGGTAACGGATATCGAACTCGCGGATGTGCCCGAGTTGAGTCATGCTGTCCCGGTCCAGGATACTGCTTAGTGGCAAGGATTTTTTCTGGAAGAGTTTTCTCTTTCCACCTTTCCTGTGGCTCGGCTAGTGCTTCAGCTCAGCGTGACTCAGCTAGTGCTTCAGCTCTGCTTGCAGCAGTATCCATCCCACCTTCGTCGCCACTGTTAAATAGTGTGGTCTGGACCATGAGGGAATAGATGACAGTCGGAGACTCAGTAACTCAGCTTTTATTCAGTTCTGAACATGACAACCGGAGACCTCTTAGAACCCCTTAAATACTCTAGCCAGTGTGCTCTTGACCAATCCCTGTGTTGGAATATCCCGCTGAACGCTGGTCAACCAATACGAGCACCCACTGGCACCACCTGCTGTTGTCGGTGGCCAAGCTGTCAAATTACCTCAACTATGTATACAACAGATATTTTCTTGGCAGATTAAATTGTTACGAAGAATGGCAATAAAAGATCACTAGAAAGATTAATGGCCTTCCCAGCTTTTGTTGCTTAAAATATTTTGAATATGTTTCTTGAAAGATGTCTAACATCTATTAGTGAAATATCAGTTGAGAAAGATGGGCTGGAGGGGAATATTGCTTCTTTTCTAAAGCAGAAATCCGCCACCCAAAAGCATCAAGGCTATCCAAATTGTTCCAGAAGTATTTGTTAAATGTAATGTTTTAGTGTGGTATAATTATAATTTATTACTTAGATGCCAAAACAAGATACTGCACATATAATAGTAGGTAAAATGGATTATTTTATATATAAATGAAATAAAGGCAAATATAATTTGACCACCAGTGTTACTTTTTGAAGTGTTCTTCAGCATGCCCTTTAAAACTCAAGTTGTCTTGGCCCAGAAAACATTGCACAGTTTAATTCTAAAAGATACAGATTGAAATGCAGTGTGTTTCATGACCCAATTAAAAGCCTTTGTTTGATTTTTAAAGTCCTATATGAAAAAGTCTGAAACCACAGGTTTGTCCAGTTGTACTTTATTTAATAAGAGGAACATAAATACCTATGCTAACTTCTATTAAGTGGTAAAGTCTGCATGGGAATTCTCTGGCATTTATTTGAGCATGAGTAGAACCCTGGGTTGATGCTTTATCAGGATCCAAAAACAGGTGGAGAATTACTTTGTGGTTCAAATGAACACAAGATCTTCAGATCTTGCCATTAACCTGTGATTGTTAAAAACTGAAGGGGAAGAGTTCATCTGCTGATCCCATTCCTTTATACATGATTAAGTTCTTGAATAGTCCCAATGTAAACACACATATCTTTGACCAGGTCATTTGAACATCTGTTGTGTGACAATTTATCAGGAGCACTGCCTCAGGAGGCAATAAATTAATGCCTGTAAAATGTCAATTGTTTTATTTAACGAAAATGATAGTATTCATTCACAAATGGTAGATGATTCAGAATGCTCTTTTATGGTACATTTGAAAGATTTGAGATCAAGCAACTGCACACAAGATAGTTGTTCTGCTGCAAAATGTTCTTACCTGAAATAACACTGCCTTGACAGATTGCTGTGCAAAGCTCCAAAGGTTAAGTAAAACTGGAGTGCATTGGGAATTCTATTTTCACTAGACCTGGAAGTCTGTTTTCAGTACTGATTATTATGCGTCTCTGAGAACAGGAAACAGTGTTGCAAGTGAAATTCATCTCTAGTGTGTTGCTCCTTGGTGGTTACAATGAGATGGTGAGTCTACTGAAAAGAAGAAAGCATTACCCACCCTTGGGGGGAATTTTTTTTGGAAATTGGCAGCAGATTCATCTGTTTCATTTCTCATTCAAGACCTATTAGGAGGGTTCCCTGGGAATATCAGTGACTGTGAGACACTGGGTTATTACAAGAAATAAAACATTGGGCAAAGTAAAGTAACAAACTTTGAATCTAAGGGGAAAATGATGTGCAGAGGTGGGTGAAAAGCAAGGAAACCATCACACTAGGTCTGAATGCAGGCTCCCAAAGATAAGAATCAGGTCATGCTATAATTAGCAAAAGACAGAGATGGCATGGAAAAGAATGTTTGATGGATGCTGGTGACGAGGGATTTAAAGGAAAGCTGTAAGGGACTTCATTTTGAGTGATTTCTTCATTTGTGCATATTACCATTAAATGTTGATATTTTATCCCTCCCCCAATGTCCCTTTCAAACTTTGGCAATTTGCCATAGGGTAACTTGAGTAAATGTATGTGTGTGAAAATATGATACTTAGGCAAATGGCATTCAATAAAAGCTTTCTAGAGGGTTTATGCATGTTGTGGATTTTTTTTTGAGAATTTTCAATTATTGCATAAGATCCTGAAGCTTGCTCTTCCATTCACAATGTGTGAATGACATCCTTAATTCTATTAATGATTCAAAACATTAATGAAATCATCAATCACCCTTTTAGTGACCAATATCTTGCGTAAATAAATCTGAGCTACCTCTAGGACTAGGGAAACTGGAAGGGAAATGTTTTGCATGGATGTCTCACTAGGGATATTGAAAGAGGAAAAGAGTGAGAGACAATTCTATTGGATTCAGAGCTTTCCCATTGTCAATGTTCTCTCCCTTTCCAATATTTATGGTTGCTAACATTGGCACTAGGCTTCTGCCATTTGCATCTGACTGAGCCAAGCAAAAGGCCACCTGAACTATCAATAGAAAGTATCTACAGAAAATCTATACATATTTGCTTTTGCTGGTGAGACATCCAAATTGTAGGTATAAATCATATGCACAGCACAGCAAAGGCCCAATGGGAGGGCTATCAATTTATGTCAATGGAGCAGGTATCAATGTATGCATTCAGATGCATATTCTAATTTCTAAATGTCTACCTAGCCTGCACAAACATTTGCTGATTCAAACCCTGAAATGGATAGATGTTATGTGTAAGTTCCATTACTTAGACCTGTGGTGACAAACCTATGCCATGCGTGTGACAGGCAGCATGCGGAGCCATCCCTATGGGCATGTATGCCATCACCCCAGAGGGAAGCGGGGCCAGGCTGCTCCCCACTGCCTCTCCATGTGCGCCTGTGCTCTCACTCTCTGTGCACTGTGAGTCATAGCAGCTGCAAGAGCTGGGCGGATCTGGGAGGCAGATGCCAGCATGAGTCCAGGTAAGCCTCTGGAGTGATTTCACATACCCCCATGGCTGATCCGTGGGGTAGAGTCCTTTTCCAAGCCTCTGGAGCTCACATCCAAGGCCGCAGGGTAATTTTATGGAGTGCTAATGGCCCAATATGGGCTCCAGAGGCCTAGAAAAGACCTCTGCCCCATGGATCTAGGGCTGCACAGTGATTTTGTGTCCTCCCCATGGCTAATTGGGCCACTGACATGCTGCAAAATCACACCGTGGCCATGAATGCAAGCTCCAGAGGTTTGGAAAAGGCCTTTTCCAAGCGGTGGTGGTGGCAGGGCAATCCATGTGGCAGGTGGGGGGGGGGAAACAGTGGTGGCAGCCTGGGCAAGCTCTGGTAAGCCAGGCAGAGCCAAGGAGCCAACCAGCTAGCCAGCCAGTAAGAGCAGAGTTGGGTGGGGGAATAAGGATCTGGCCCCTTTTACCTCATCCAGGGGCCGGCGAGACATTGCCTGCTCAGCCATGTGCACAGCGGAGGTGGCAGTGGCCCAGGCAGGCACTGACCAACAGCACTCACTCCACAGCAGAGAAGGCAGCAGCACGGTCCAAACATGTAGCCCCTGAGCCTACAGCAGCACCTATGGGGTAGACAGCATCTGGGTGAACAACAGCAGCAGTAGAGGCCCTGACACCCATTGAATCAACAACCAGGAGGGGGCCAACAGCAACTGGGGGAACAGCAACAGCAGTGGGGGGCCCAGCAACCATTGAACCAACAACCTGGATGGGGCCAGCAGCAATGGGGGCCCAGCAAAAAATGATGAGCCCACCCTTCAGAACAACGTTCGATGGGGACCCAGAGAGACTGATTTTCTTCCTCAGCAAAGTTTGCTCTCATTTGAATTGCTGGGGTCACCTCTACCCAGACCTGGGTGCGATAGTCGATGTCGTTGTGTCCAGCCTAGAGGGAGAAGCATCCAAATGGTTGAACAATTTATATAACCAGCAGGCTCCTGAATTGGAGGACCCCTACCTTTTCCTCCTTGGGCTGAGGGAAAGATTTGAGGACCCATCCATTGCCCTCAAAGTGGAGGAACAAATCCATAAGAAAAAGCAAGTTGGCCGCCCTGCCCTACAGTACGTGTGGGAGTTTTGAAAGATGGCAGGTCGGATAGAGAGATGGCCTGAGCAATCAATAATTCATCTTTTTAGAGAAGGGTTAGATGACCACCTTTCTCAGGCATGTATCTACCGAGCTGTGCCTGACCAGCTGCATGAATGGTACCAGGCAGCAGTGAAATTAGATGTCCAGCTCACCCACTATAAAAAGCCTCTCATTCCTGAAGCTGTGCCAAAGCCAAAACCCAGATGGCTACCACCCCCCCAAAACCCCCAATGACTGCCACTGCTGAAAGACCTAGACCACCTACAGGTCTGCCAATCAAGTGCTTTCGATGTGAACAGCAGGGACATCAAGCAGCGAACTGCCCAGTTCCTTACCCACAACAACAGAGTAGACTAGAACCACCAACAAGGAAGAGACCTGCACAGCAGCCACTGAGAGAAAAGTCCAACTGGGCTACCCAGGATCCTGTTACCCAGGTTATGTCCTGCACCAAGGAGGACGCTGGCCCACTGACTGGACCCACCCCCACTTTGCCTGGTTTTGACAGCAACGATGAAGGGAGAAAAACCCAATGGTGAGTCGATGCTTCCTACCTTTTTTATTGCCTCCTAAATTCATAATCTCTAAATCAGGAGCACAAGTAGAACTGAAAGTGCTAGTCGATACTGGCTGCTCCTGATGCATCATTAGCCTGTCATGTGCCTTGAGACTGGGCATACAGGCTAAGCTGTTCTCCAAACCTGTGAGGTTTGAGCAAGCCGATGTCTCCCTAATAGGAGGGACTTTATAGTCACACAATTAATGGAGCCCTTACGCCTGGAAATAGGCGAGCTCTGGGAGTTTATTTGCTTTCTTGTAGCTCCAAAGATGTCTGAGACTGTGATCCTAAGAGTAGCCTTGCTGGACAAATGAAAGGCATTTATCTTGTGGGAAAAAGGAATGAGAATTGTGAGATTACCCATAGGGCCTGATCCCCCCATTGATTCAACAGATGTTACAGGGGATCTTTTTTAAAAAAAAATTTTTTTATTGCTTTTATATAAACATATTTAAACAAAAAAATACATATAAAAACAAGACATGACATAAACAATACAATCAACAACAAAAATACAAAAAAAAATACTTAACTTCCATTATTCCTAATCTTTCTAATCATTTTCAGGTGACTTCCTCGAATCCCCCCTATCTGCGTTTCTTCGTTAATCCTCATTAGCAATTTCTATTTCATAATTTTAAATCATATTTAATATCTACCTATATTTAATTTCTTATCATTTAACAATCATTATTTCATATTATCCTTAATACTAAACATTAAATTCTAAAACTACAAACTATAAACACCTCCAAGTCCATCTCAAACTAGTTGGTATAGCAATATTTCTTCAAATAATCCTTGAATTTTTTCCAATCTTCTTCCACCGACTCTTCTCCCTGGTCACGGATTTTCCCTGTCAGTTCAGCGAGTTCCATATAGTCCATCATTTTCATCTGCCATTCTTCCACCGTTGGTATTTCTTGTGTCTTCCAATTCTTAGCTATCAAAATTCTCGCCGCTGTTATGGCATACAGAAAGAAAGTAACATCTTTTTTGGGAATTTCTTTTCCGACTATACCCAATAAGAAGGCTTCTGGTTTCTTAATAAATGTATTTTTCAAAACTTTCTTTAAGTCATTATAAATCTTTTCCCAGAAGTCTTTTACTATGGGGCAAGTCCACCACATGTGGTAAAAGGTTCCTTCTACAGCTTTACATTTCCAGCATTTATTATCATATGTATGATAAATTTTAGCAAGTTTAACCGGTGTTAAATACCACCTATACATCATCTTCATCATATTTTCTTTCAAAACATTAAATGCTGTGAACTTAATACCCTTTTTCCACATCCTCTCCCAGTCCTCCATCATAATGTTATGCCCCACATCATTAGCCCAATCAATCATCACTGATTTCACTTGTTCATCTTCTGTGTGCCACTCCAGCAATAAATTATACATCTTGGAAAGATTCTTTAATTTTGTATCTATCAGTAACGTTTCCAATTTGGATTTCTCTATTTGAAAACCTCTTTTTTATCCATTTTATACACTTCGTTCATTTGGTAATATTGAAACCAATCATCAACATTATCTTTCAACTGCTCATATGTTTTTATCTTAAATTGGTCTCCTTCTTGTACCAATATATCCTTATATTTCAGCCACTTGGTTTCCATATTTGACCTTTTCTGAGTCTTAGCCTCTAGTGGCGAAATCCACCTGGGTGTTTTACTTTCTAACAGGTCTTTATATCTCATCCACACATTAATCAATGACTTTCTAATTATATGATTTTTAAAGCCTTTGTGGACCTTTGTCTTATCATACCATAAATATGCATGCCATCCAAATACATTGTCAAAACCTTCCAAATCTAATACATCTGTATTCTCTAACACAAACCAATCTCTCAACCAGCAAAAAGCAGCAGCTTCAAAATAAAGTTTCAAATCTGGCAGGGAGAAGCCCCCTCTATCTTTTGAATCTGTTAATAACTTGAACTTAATTCTAGGTTTTTTCCCGTGCCAGATAAATTTCGATAATACCTTTTGCCATTCTTTAAAACAATTCAACTTTTCAATAATTGGAAGTACTTGAAATAGAAACAACATTTTTGGCAATACATTCATCTTAACAACTGAGATTTGGCCCATCAAAGACAATTTCAAATTTGTCCAGATATCTAGATAATTATAAGATAATTTTGATGGGAGACTTGAATGGAGTAGTCTCCACATTGATGGATAGATCACAAAGACAGAAGATTTCTAATGATGGAAGACTACCAAAGACTTTCTTTGAAATGATGGATAATTTTGATATGATTGATACTTGGAGATTGAAAAACCCATTGGAGAAAGACTTCACGTTTTTCTCTGACACAAATAAATCATGTTCCCGTCTCGATTATATATGGACAACAAGAGATTTGGCCACGAGAATAAACAAATCAGAGATTTGCCCAAAGACTTGTTCTGACCATAATGCTGTGCTGCTGGAATTAAAACTGTTTCTACAGGGTTCGTTTAGATGGAGAATGAATGATGCCTTGCTGAGAAGTGAACAGATTGTTGAGAAGGCCCAAAAAACCATAAGAGACTATTTTGAGATAAATTTGAATTTTGTTGTTGTTGTTAGCTGCGAAGTCGTGTCCGACCCATCGCGACCCTATGGACAACATTCCTCCAGGCCTTCCTGTCCTCTACCATCTTCTGGAGTCCATTTAAGCTCACGCCTACTGCTTCAGTGACTCCATCCAGCCACCTCATTCTCTGTCGTCCCCTTCTTCTATTGCCCTCGATCTTTCCCAGCATTAGGCTCTTCTCCAGTGAGTCCTTCCTTCTCATTAGGTGGCCAAAGTACTTGAGTTTTAGCTTCAGGATCTGGCCTTCTAAAGAGCAGTCAGGATTGATCTCCTCTAGGACTGACCGGTTTGATCGCCTTGCGGTCCAAGGGACTCGCAGGAGTCTTCTCCAGCACCACAGTTCAAAGGCCTCAATTCTTTGGCGCTCAGCCTTTCTTATGGTCCAACTTTCACTGCCATACGTTGCAACTGGGAAGACCATAGCCTTGACTATACGCACTTTTGTTGACAGGGTGATGTCTCTGCTTTTTAGTGTGCTGTCTAGATTTGCCATGGCTTTCCTCCCCAGGAGCAAGCGTCTTTTAATTTCTTGGCTACAGTCCCCATCTGCAGTGATCTTGGAGCCCAGGAAAATAAAATCTGTCACTACCTCCATTTCTTCCCCATCTATTTGCCAGGAATTGAGAGGGCCAGATGCCATGATCTTGGTTTTCTTAATGTTAAGTTTCAACCCAAGTTTTGCACTCTCCTTCTTCACCTGCAACAAGAGGCTCTTTAGTTCTTCTTCACTTTCTGCCATTAGAGTGGTATCATCTGCGTATCTTAGGTTGTTGATATTTCTTCCGGCAATCTTAATTCCAACTTTTGATTCATCTAGCCCTGCCTTTCTCATGATGTGCTCTGCATATAAGTTAAATAGGCAGGGCGACAGTATACAGCCTTGCCGGACTCCTTTCCCAATTTTGAACCAATCAGTGGTTCCGTGTCCAGTTCTCACTGTTGCTTCTTGACCCGCATATAGGTTTCTCAAGAGACAAATAAGATGGTCTGGTACTCCCATCTCTTTAAGAACTTGCCACAGTTTGTTATGATCCACACAATCAAAGGCTTTAGCATAGTCAATGAAGCAGAAGTAGATGTTTTTCTGGAACTCCCTAGCTTTCTCCATGATCCAGCGTATGTTGGCAATTTGATCTCTAGTTCCTCTGCCTCTTCGAAATCCTGCCTGCACTTCTGGTAGTTCTCGATCCACATACTGCTGAAGTCTAGCTTGTAGGATTTTAAGCATGACTTTACTAGCATGAGAAATGAGTGCAATGGTGCGATAGTTTGAACATTCTTTGGCACTGCCTTTCTTTGGAATTGGAATGTAAACTGATCTTTTCCAATCCTGTGGCCATTGTTGAGTTTTCCAAATTTGCTGGCAAATTGAGTGTAGCACTTTTACTGCATTGTCTTTTAAGATTTTGAATAGCTCAGCTGGAATACTGTCACCTCCACTAGCTTTGTTGTTGCTCAGCTTTTCTAAGGCCCACTTCACTTCACATTCTAGGATGTCTGGCTCGAGGTCAGTGACCACCTCATTGTGATTATCAGGGACGTTAAGCTCATTCTTGTATAGTTCTTCTGTGTAATTTTGCCACCTCTTCTTAATCTCTTCTGCCTCTGTTAGGTCCCTGCCATTTTGGTCCTTTATCATGCCCATTTTTGCATTAAACGTTCCCTTCATTTCTCCAATTTTCTTGAAAAGATCTCTGGTCCTCCCTATTCTATTATTTTCTTCTATTTCTTTGCACTGTTCATTTAAGAAGGCATTCTTATCTCTTCTAGCTATTCTCTGGAATTCTGCATTCAATTGGGTGTATCTTTCATTTTCTCCCTTGCCTTTCGCTTCCCTCCTTTCCTCAGCTATTTGCAAAGCTTCCTCAGAAAGCCATTTTGCTTTCTTGCATTTCTTTTTCTTTGGGATGGTTTTGGTTGCTACCTGTTGTACAATGTCGCGAACCTCTGTCCATAGTTCTTCAGGCACTCTGTCTATCAGATCTAATTCCTTAAATCTATTTGTCACCTCTACTGTATATTCAACAGGGATATGATTTAATTCATACCTGAGTGGCCTAGTGCTTTTCCCTACTTTCTTCAGTTTAAGCCTAAACTTTGCAAGGAGAAGCTCATGGTCTGAGCCACAGTCAGCTCCTGGTCTTGTTTTTACTGACTGTATAGAGCTTCTCCATCTTTGGCTGCAGAGCATATAGTCAATCTGATTTCTGTGTTGACCATCTGGTGATGTCCATGTGTAGAGCCGTCTCTTGGGTTGTTGGAAAAGAGTGTTTGCTATGACCATTGTATTCTCTTGACAGAATTCTATCAGCCTGTGCCCTGCTTCATTTTGCACTCCAAGGCCAAACTTGCCTGTTATTCCAGTTATCTTTTGGCTTCCTACTTTAGCATTCCAATCCCCCATGATGATAAGAACATCATTTTTTGGTGTTAGTTCTATAAGGTGCTGTAGTGCTTCATAGAACTGGTCAATTTCATCCTCTTCAGCACTGGTGGTTGGGGCATAGACCTGGACTACTGTGATATTGAATGGTTTGCCTTGGATTCGAACTGAGATCATTCTGTCATTTTGAGGATTGTATCCCAGTATTGCTTTTCCTACTCTTTTATTGACTATGAAGGCTACTCCATTTCTTCTGAAGGATTCTTGCCCACAGTAGTATACCTGATGGTCATCTGAATTAAATTCACCCATTCCTGTCCATTTTAGTTCGCTGATACCTAAGATGTCAATGTTCAGTCTTGTCATCTCTTGTTTGACCACGTCCAGTTTTCCTTGATTCATGGATCTTACATTCCAGGTTCCTATGGAGAAAAAATCTTTACAGCATCGGACTTTCCTTTCACCACCAGACATATCCACAGCTGAGCGTCCTTTCGGCTTTGGCCCAGTCGCTTCATTCTTTCTGGCGCTACTAGTACTAGCCCTCTGCTCTTCCCCAGTAGCATATTGGACACCTTCCGACCTGAGGGGCTCATCTTCCAGCGTCATATCATTTTGCCTTTTGGTACTGTCCATAGGGTTTTCATGGCAAAGATACTGGAGTGGTTTGCCATTTCCTTCTCCAGTGGATCACGTTTTGTCAGAACTCTCGGCTATGACCTGTCCGTCTTGGGTGGCCCTGCACGGCATAGCTCATAGCTTCATTGAATTACGCAAGCCCCTTCGCCACGACAAGGCAGTAATCCATGAAGGGGTAAATTTGAATACACAGGTAGAAAAAAGGGTCATTTGGGACGCAAGTAAGGCAGTCATGAGAGGTTTTTTGATTCAACAGAATGTAATAAGGAAGAAGGCTCAAAATGAAAAGAAAGATATCATTTTGAACCAATTGAAAGAGAAAGAGAAAAAATTGAGGAGTAATCCAAAGAATCAACAGGTTCAAAAAGAAATAAAAGCCCTTCAATCACAATTCTCTCAGATAATTAATCAAGAAATTGAATGGAAAATAAAAATGATGAAGCAAAGGTCTTTTGAATCGGCAAATAAATGTGGCAAGTTACTAGCTTGGCAGTTGAAAAAGAGACAGAAACAAAGTACAATAACTATGATAACGCAAGAGGAAAAGACTATTGAGAACCCAGCAGAAATTAGGAAATGTTTTCAGAAATATTATAAGCAGCTATATAAGAAAGAAAAAGAGGACTTAATTAAAACAGAACAGTTATTGGACAAATATGGATGGCAGAAAATTCCTGAAGAGAAAAGGACCCTACTCAATTACCGGATTACAAGACAAGAATTGGAAGCAGCAATTAATCAAATGCAAATTGGCAAGGCACCAGGACCTGACGGATTGACAGCAAAATATTATAAGACATTGAAAGACTGGCTGATTCAGCCACTGATGGAAGTATGTAACGAATTACTAGAGGGGGTTAAGGCACCTGAGACCTGGAGAGAAGCATTTATTACATTGATACCTAAACCAGATACAGACAGAGCCCAAGTAAAGAATTACTGCCCAATCTCCTTGTTAAATGTGGATTACAAAATTTTTGCTAATATCTTGGCTACAAGACTGAAGAAGGTCCTTCAAGATCTTATTCATCATGATCAAGCAGGTTTCTTACCTGATAGACATATGAAGGACAATATTAGGAACATAGTTGATATTTTGGAAAGGTTAGAGGCCAAAAAGAACTCTAAGGCTATATTAATGTTTATTGATGCAGAGAAGACCTTTGACAACATTTCTTGGAGTTTTATGAAGAAGAATTTTGAAAATATGGAGGTTGGGCAGAGTTTTATGAATGGTTTAAATGCAATCTATTCTGAGCAAAAAGCAAAAATTATAGTTAATAATGTGGTGCCAGAGGAAATTAGAATTGAAAAGGGTACCAGGCAAGGGTGCCCACTCTCCCCTCTGTTGTTTATTACGGTTCTGGAAGTCTTGCTGAATATGATAAGGAAAGAGGAAGGTGTGAAAGGGATTGTAGTGGGTTTGAAACAATATAAGCTAAAAGCCTTTGCTGATGATTTGGTGTTAACATTACAAGATCCAGAGACCAGTGCAATTAAAGCACTGGAAATAATACAAGAGTTCGGACATGTTGCAAGTTTTAAATTGAATAAGAGTAAAACCAAAGTTTTAGGGAAAAACCTGTCATTAGAGAAAAAAATAAGTTACAGGAAGCCACTGGTTTGATGTTTGTAAAAAAAGGTGAAGTATCTGGGTGTAAATATGACGGCAAAAAAATTGAATTTGTATAAAGATAATTATGACAAAATGTGGAATGAAATTAAGAGAGATCTAGATATCTGGATGTTACAGGGGATCTTAACCCACCCAATGAACGAGCACACATGGTTGCCTTATGGCCACCAGATGAGCTGCTCATCCCCAGTGAGTACCAGCACCAAGTGGAGGTGTTTAGTGAGAAAGAATGTGATACTTTGCCATCTCACTGTCCCAATGATTGTTCCATTGAACTGTTACAAGGGTCCAAACACCCCTGACCAAGAATGTATGCTATGTCCCCTCATGAAATGGAGGAGATGCAGCGATATGTGGATACAAACCTAGCGAGGGTATTCATTGAGTGGGCCAAGTCAACCATGGGTGCCCCTGTGTTGTTCAATGAGAAAAAGGATGGGTCTCTTCATCTCTGCATAGACTATAAGATCCTAAATGCTGTGAGTGTGGAAACTAAATACCCTCTCCCCCTCCTGAAAGACTTACTAACCGACCTGGCAAAGGGGAGCGTCTTCCCTAAATTAGACCTGAGATAAGCATATTACCAGGGGAGAATAAAGAAGGGGGATGAGTGGAAGACAGCCTTCAACTGCCCCTTGGGAAGCTACCAGTTCAAGGTCATGCCATTTGGACTGCAGGGGGCCCCAGCCGTATTTATGCAGTTGATCAATGAGGTTCTACATGATCACCTATAAAAACAGGTCCTGGTGTATCTTGATAACATCCTGATATACAGTACAAATATGACTGACCACATAAAACTAGTCAGAGAAGTGTTAAAGAAATTATTGAATGCCAAACTTTATGTCAAATTGTCGAAATATAAATTTCACCAAACCCGATTAAATTATCTTGGCTATAGAATTTCCAATGAGGGTATTGAAATGGACCCTAAGTAAAAACTATAATCAAATGGCAGCCCCCAAAGACACGTAAACAGCTCCAGAGCTTCCTAAGATCTGCCAACTTTTACCGTCAATTTATTCCCTCTTTTGCTGAGATTGTTCTACCTCTTACAGAACTACTCAAAACAGGCAAAGGAGGTGGAAAACCGTGACATGGCCAACCACTAGCATGGACTATGAGTTGTCAGAAAGCTTTTGAGTATTTAAAAAGACTATTTGTGGCTGAACCAGTTCTAAATCACCCCTGCCCAGGGGTGCCTTTCGTAATTCAAGCAGACGCCAGCAATGTGGCAGTCAGAGCGGTATTATTGCAAAAGAATAAAAGTGGGGTCCTCCAACCTTGTGCTTACACCTCTAAGAAATTTACTGAAAGTGAGAGGAGATCGACAATTTGGGAGAAGGAGGCCTTCGCTATTAGGTGGGGGCTATTAAACTGGCATCACTATTTAGAAGGGAGCAAGGTGCCTTTCGAAGTATGGACAAATCACAAAAATTTAAAAGCACTAAAAACTTCCCACAGATTGTCCCCAAAATAAGTACAATGAGCACAGTACTTCAACCATTTTAACTTTACTCTAAAGCAGGGCTTTTCAACCAGTGGTATGGGTACCACCTGTGGTACATTGGCACCTGGCAGGTGGTCCATGACCATCCTAGAAAAGTGGTAGTGGGGGAGGGGAATGAGCTAAACTGGTGGCAGCACCACACAAACCTAAGCAAGAGATGTCTGGAGGTAGGCGAATAGTGGTACTCGGATGTTGCCATATCCTAAAAGTGGTACAATGAGTGAAAAGGTTGAAAAGCCCTGCTCTAATGTACATACCAGGAAGAAAAAACTTCCTAGCTGATGCACTCTCCCGACTGCCACAGTACAAAAGCGAATGTGAAGAAGTTCATGAGGCAATTATCCCTGGTCCACAAACTGCAGCCCAACTCACACCACGCAGGACCCCTAATCCTGATGACCCTGGGGTAAAGAAAATAAAGCGAGAACTCCTCACTGATCAATGGTTTAAAGACAATCAGACATCCCTAACATGCAGGGATGGTCTGGCTTACAGGGGAGGGGGAAATTGTACTTACCTGAAGCTTAATGCCTTAATGCCCTCAAACACAGCCATGATGTCAAACAGGCTGGACATTTCGGATATCTAAAAACTCTACATCTCATTTGCCAGCAATTGTTGTGGCCGAGACTAAAAAGAGACGTAGAAAACTATGTCAAGAGCTGTACTTGGTGGTGTTGGTGTGACCGGGGCAATGGTGGTGACTGGAGGGCTAGTGTTCTGTTCCAGCCTACTACCGGCCCTGCAGAAATGTCAGGGACAACCCCTTTTCAAAAGTCAATAGGCTGGAAATAAGCCCACCAAATTTATTTACACAAAACAGATCCAAAACAGAGCAAACAGAGCAAAACAAATACAAACCACGACTAAATCAGAAGCTGTTCAAATGGTTGCCTTCAGCAACCAGCACCTCCCACACATTCCCCTTTTAAACAGTTTCAAGGCGTGGCTTCTCTTTGCCTCCTCCCGAGGTGCCCCATTACCTTCCTTTGTTTACTCCTGCTTGTCTGCCTCCTGCTTCGGGCATCCTTGAACAACACCAGCTGTGGGTCATCTTCGTCCAAGCTGTCAGGCTCACACAGCTGGGTCTGAGGAGGAAACATACGGGAGGGGCCTGGCTGAGAGCTCTGCGATGCCTCAAAACTGTCCTCTGCAGGCTCTCCAATCCCCTCCTCCTCCTCCTCAGAATTGTTCGATTCAACTGCCAAACCCACAGGCTGACACTGAATCACAACACTATCCCGCACCGCAGGGTCCTTCCCCCGGATCAGCTGATCCGGATGCGGTCGGGATGGGAATTGTTCATGAAAAGCAGACACCAAAGCAGGAGCATGAATGGTGGTCATGTCCTCCCAGGTGAACTCCTCTGGTCCGTAACCTTTCCATTCAATCAGATACTGGAAACAACCTTTCAGCCAATGGGAGTCCCTGATGCTGGCGACCTCGTACTCGGGGGTGCTGTCTCCATCATGAAGTCCTGATGGGGGAGGTTCTGCTCGACGGAGTGGACAGGCCGGTTGCTCAGGGACCAACAGAGACCGATGAAAGACTGGATGCACATGCAGGGAATGTGGCAGAGTTACGTGATAGGCGACCGGATTGATGACAGCCTCGATTGGGAACGGTTCTAAAGATCAGTGATCTAAATTTCTGACCGGCCATGTTGACGGTAGGTTCTTGGTGGATAACCAGACCCGATCTCCCACCGATAGTGGAGGCGTATTCCACCTTGACCGATCAGCAAACCTTTTGTAATCGGCCTTGGCCTTCTCTAACTGACATCGCACCAATCAATGGATCACCTGTAACTCTGCCATGTAGTCATTCACTGCCGGCTCCGGTGAGTCCACTGGAGAAAGGGGGAAAAACCGGGGGTGATATCCCACATTGGCCAAGAATGGTGTCATCTGTGTGGAGGTGTGCTGCGAATTGTTGAATGCAAACTGAGCTATGGCCAGATAGTCCACCCAATTGTTTTGCTGCAGATTGACGTAGCAGCGCAGATATTGTTCCAGGATACCGATGACCTTCTCGGTTCCCCCATCAGTTTGAGGATGATGCGTGGACGAGAGGCAAATCTTGATATCCAAAGCATGCATCAACTCCTGCCAGAAACGGGCTGTAAACTGGGCCCCTCTATCAGAGACGACTCTATCAGGGAGGCCGTGCAGCCGAAACACCTGCTGAATGAACATATGACTAGTGGCGCGGGCTGACGGTAAACCACGACAGGGAATGAAATACGCCATCTTGATCAGCATGTCCACCACCACATACACTGTCGTAAAACCAGAAGATGGGGGTAAATCCATCAGAAAGTCCATGGACACAGCCCCCCAGGGTCTTTTGGGTGTCCGCAAGGGCTGCAGGAATCCAGACGGGGCCCCTGTCACTGACGTGGCCTGCCTACATGTGATACAAGAAGTGACATAGGTCTGGACATCATGTCGGACTCGGGGCCACCAGAAGGTACGGGAGACCAGGTTCAGGGTCTTGAACAGGCCAAAATGCCCCGCCGCCGGGTTATCATTACACTGGCTGAGGATGAGTCCCCTGAGTGGCCCTCCCGGAATGTAAAGCCAGTCACGATAATACAAGAATCCATCCGTGACCATCCAAGGAGAATCTGGCCCCACCTCCTCCTTCCGCTGAGCCACCCACACATCCTGCTGCTGTGTCTCCCGAATCCGAGCCCGTATATCAACTGGTTCCTGCACCACAGCTAAACACTCCATGGGGATCATTGTCCTGGGCAGAAGCTTGTCTTCCACTCGGGAATATTTGGGCTTCCTGGACAGAGCATCCGCTCTTTGATTGTGCCCGCTGGGTATGTACTTAACTCAGAAGTTGAACCTCGCAAAGAAAAGAGACCACCGGATCTGGCGTTGATTCAGATTCTGAGTGGTCTGCAGGCTTTCCAAATTCTTATGGTCCGTCCAGACCTCGATTTGATGCCGCACTCCCTCCAGATGATGCCTCCAGGCCTCGAATGACACTTTGATGGCCAGAAGCTCCTTCTCCCAGATTGTAAAATTGCACTCCGAAGGGTTCAGTTTTCATGAATGGTACGCACAAGGGAAGAGGGTACCACTGGGCATCGTTGCCTGGAGTAACACTGCCCCAATGGCAATGTCAGAGGCGTCCGCCTCCACAACAAATGGCCGTTGCAGGTCTGGATGCTTCAAGATGGGCTCCTTCATGAAGGCTTCCTCCAAAGTCTAGAAAGCCAGTTGTTCTGGAGCGTTCCACTGAAACCGAGTCTTCTTCTGCAGGAGCCGGGTGAGTGGGGCTGTCAAGGCAGCAAACCCAGGGATGAAAGCTCGATAATAGTTGGCGAACCCAAGAAGTCACTGAACATCCTTAACATGACGTGGGAGTTGCCAACTCTGCAAAGACTCAACCTTACTCGGCTCCATGGTGATGCCCTCAGGAGAAATGCGGTGACCCAGGAAATCGATGGTCACCCTGTAGAACTGGCACTTCTCCAATTTGGCAAACAGCCAATGTTCTCGGAGTCACTGCAGGACCTGACGGAGATGCTGATGGTGCACCTCTCGCGACGGGGAGTAGATCAGGATGTCATCCAAGTAGATCACAACAAACTGATCTAACAAATCCCAGAAAATATCATTCATGAAATGCTGAAACACGGCAGGGGCGTTGGTCAGGCCAAACAGCATCACTGTGTACTCAAAGTGTCCGTAACAAGTACCAAACACCGTCTTCCACTCATCACCTGGCCAAACCCTGACGAGGTTGTAAGCTCCATGCAGGTCCAGTTTCGTGAAGATCTTAGCCCCCCGGAGTCGGTCCAAGAGTTCGGGTATGAGGGGCAGCAGGTAACAATTGCGCACCGTGATGGCATTGAGTTTCCTATAATCGCAGCAAAGCCACAATTCACTGGACTTCTTTTTAACGAAGAGCACGGGAGCAGACATTGGCGAGGACGAGGGCCAGATGAAACCTCGAGCTAAATTCTTCTCCAGAAAGTCCTGCAATGCAGCCAACTTGGGGTCCAACATGGAGTACAAACACCCCACTGGGAGAGGCGCATCAGGGACTATATCGATGGGGCAGTCATAGGGCCTGTGCGGGGGTAATTGATCCGCCTCTGTCTCGCTGAACACATCAGTAAAATCAGACAGTTTGGGAGGCAAGGAAACCCCTGGGGAACCCTCCACCTGGTCAGCACAGATATGGCGGGAGTGGTCCACACACAGCAAGCTTGGGAAGGTGACCAAGTTCTGTGACCAATAGATCTGTGGGTCATGCACCCGGAGCCACGCCAGTCCCAAGACCATGGGGAAATGCAGATCTGAGGTGATATAGAACTGGATGGCCTCCACATGGGAACTGATGGCCATACATAATGGTTGCTTGGTGGCCTTAATTGGCCCAGACAGGAGCACTTGACCATCGATAGTCTCCACTAACATGGGCGGTTCCACCAGGCACTGGGGAACAGCCCATTTGGCCACAAATGCTGAGTCCATAAAAATTGTGGTGGCTCCAGAGTCAATTAAGGCATGGACTGGAATCCCCTTTGGCTTGCCAGGAAGTATCAGACGTGCCTCCAATATCAGATGCCGTGGAGGTCCACAGGCTGCATCGGAAAGACGTTGCTCAGTGTTGTGGGACACCCGACCTAACACACCATCTACATCAGGCTCGGGGCGTTTCCCGACAGAAAAGTAGGGGACTTTCTCAGGGCAGACTCGGTCACTGATGCCCGTTTTCACTTCTTTGGGCAAAAAGCAGCCAAATGCCCAGGGTCCTCACAGTAAAAACACAACCCTCCCGATCGTCATCTGTTCATTTCAGTCACCAATAGACGAGACCTGGCGGCACCCAGCTCCATTGGATCCTCCCTTTGAACTGGGGTCTCACACACAACAGGGGCTGCAGGGGTCTTTGGGGTGGCACTGTTAGATGATTAGTGCCAGCCATTGGCAGTTCCCCAAAAAGGTCATCAGATGGAGGCAAAGAGGCTTCTTTGCTTCCACTGATGAGCCAAGGGTCCCAGACCCGACAGCCCCATTGGTGAGAGAGTTTTATGGTCAGGGAGGGACCAAGACACCCCATAAATACCTCTGCACGAGGGGCTGCTTTTTGTTCTAGCTTCTAATTCTATTCTCCAGTTCTATCTCTACTCCTAACCTCTAGTTTAGTCATGTAATGCTAGCTTGTTTTCTTTTATTTTATTTCTCTCTCACATGCAGGCATGAATGCTTTCATGCCAAGTATTTCTTTCTCTTTGATCTATCATTGAATAAAGCTAATATGATTGCATCTCTGCGTGATGCCTTTGCTTGGAAGCTCCTTTAACGATTCACTCGTGAGAACACCTCACAAGTTGGTAGCCATAGGATGGTTTAAAGGAAAGCTTCCAAGCTTACAGATAGCAGTAAGATGCCTAGATTTGAAACTGAAATGGATGGCCGGAGATCCAAGATTGTGACCAGAAGTCTTCAATCAAGATCAACAGCCCCAGCCCCTGAAGCAACCTCAGCTGCAGATGAAAGCACAAATGGCCTTCATCCCGTCAGAGGATCCAGCAGAGCGTCTAGGACCCCTTCACATGCCTCTTTACAACTGAACGCCACAGAGGAGAGCATAGAAGGTTTGCAGACTGTCCAAGACTGCTCAGATGCTGTAGAGACGGACCTGGCTGAAACCAAATGCCGCGTGAGTAAGCTGACTGCACAGGAATGTGAAGAGCTGCTTAAAGAGATCTTTGCAATGCAGGAGAGGGGGAAGGCAGCCCAGGAAACCGCGCAGGAAGCCTCCGAACACGCGGTGAGTCTTTCCCTAGCGGCCACGAGGCCTCCAAATATGGCGCCCGCCACCCTTAGTGACCCCGGGACCCCAGGGCTTTTGGCGCGAACCCCCCCGCCCAGCTGTGAGCTACAGCTTCCTGGGGCAAGCGGAAACAAGATGGCTCCGCCCACATGGTCTGGAACAGGAAACAAGATGGCGGCCCCCTGTAACCCCACACGGTCTAACAAAGACAAGACTTTTTTAAGCCTGGAAAGCCAGCAGTCCCTGGCATCCAGCCAGAATAGCCAGCAGTCCCTGGCATACAGCAGAAATGACATGCAATTCCTGGCATCCGACCAAGGCAGCATGCATATTCCTGAGTTCTCCCCACCACAAAGCCTAAAGTCCTATGATGGCGATGAGATCTGCCCAGCCGATACTAATACAAATACAAATGCAATTAAAACGGCCATCCAAGTCCTGACTACGGCCCTGGGGGCCAAGCAGACGTCGGGGGTGCCCACACCCCCCCCAAGGCCTCCCATCCTCTCCCCAGGGCCCAACTGCTGGGGATAATCCAGCCTGCAGCCTCCCAACAATCAACCCCCGCGGCCTCCCACCTTCTCTTCAGGTCTTCAGGACCAGCAATGGGCAGCTCAAGGCAAAACAGGCAATGATGAAAATCCATGTTGTTGCAATTCTCGGGAGGATTCATTGCAGCATCTGCGAGCTGGCAAATCTGGGCTCCGCCCCCCCAATGCCTCATGGGAAGAAGGGAGAAATCCTGAACAATGCCCTCCCCCGGATCACATGGTTTCCGGGCACGCCCATCTGGAGTTACTAAATAGTCAAGAAAGGATTCCCTCCTTGTCCACTAGAGGGATACCTTTCCCTTTTAATGATAAAGGAACTGAAAAGGGTTTCATTTGTGGCTCTGAGGAGCACCTCAAGAAAGACTGCCCCCATCAACATCAAGCCCCTAAACGTGGTCCCAATCAAGTAAGGGGCAAGGAGCAAGGAAGGGGGCATGGCAGGGGCAAGGGAAATCATACTTGTTCCCTCACCCCCACAACAAAGGCTGATAACTCCACTGACCTATGGTTACTGGACTCTGGAGCTTCTTCTCACATTACTAATATGAGTCAAGGTTTTAAAAGGTTAAAGAAAATTAACTCATCTGTCAAGGTTGCAAACGGTGATACTGCTTTAACTGTTGGGGAGGGGTTTGTTTCTGTACCTGGTCTTGGGAAAGTTGAAGGTGTCTTGCACGCTCCCTCCATAGCCAACAACCTATTAAGCATTACCAAATTGTGTGACGATGACAAAGTGGAAGTTTTATTTCGCAAGGGGGGAGGTCATGTCACCAGGGACCAGAGGGTCATTGGAAATATTACAATCATAAACGGCTTACCATATTTTTCTCCCAAGCCACCACAGCCTGCCCCAAGGCTTTCCAAGGGCAGTGTGGGCAAGGAGCCTAAATCTCAGCAGGCACCTACAGCACCACTCAAAGCAACTAGAGCCAAGAGGGTGTCAATGGGGAAGCCGATTCACAATAAGTGCGTCCACCTCATGCACAGAAGGCTAGGACATGCAAGCTTCCCTGTAGTTAAAAAGATGGGAGAATTTGCTGAGGGAGTCCAGCTCAAGGACTGTGACGTATTTCTGGACTGTGCCATTTGCAAGAAAAGAAAGAGGAAGGCTGCCCCGACCTCAAAGGTGTCATTACGCAAGACTCAATACCCGTACCAACTAGTACATGTTGACCTAGTTGGGCCTTTTACACCATCCCTAGGAAAGAAAAAGTATTTTCTCACTGCCGTTGATGATTTTTCACGATACGGGCACGTGTATACTCTCACAGAAAAATCTGAAGCCTTTGACGCCATAAAGTCACTGTACAACTTCGTAGAGACCCAGTACAAGACCAAGATCGCACAATTGCAGAGCGATCGCGGGGCTGAGTTCATGTCTCAGAAGTTCCAGGACTGGGTAAGGCGTAAGGGCATCCGCCATTTTCTAACTGCACCATTCACGCCTTCGCAAAATGGTGTAGCTGAAAAAAGGAATGGAATCCTGCAAACCATGATGTGTAGTCTGATTGCAGACGCAGGTGTCGCAGAATCATACTGGGGAGAGGCGGTCCATTATGCCAATTACACCTTAAACCGCACCTGGAGCAGTGTTGTGAACCAGACCCCATATTTCCTGGTTCACGGTAGGAAACCAAATCTGGCACATTTGCGTGTGTTTGGTTCCTATGCATGGGTGCACATCCCCAAGCAGCTGCGGAAGAAGGGGAGATCTGTTTCCCAGAGACTAAGGTTCTTGGGCTATGCTCCTGGCTCCAAGGCCTATCGTTTCCTGGGAGAAGGGGGCAGGCCTGTGACTTCCCAATCTGCCTCTTTCGAAGAGGATTCCAATTGGACCCAGATCCACTCAAATGATCTGAGCCCATATGCCAACCGACCCAGCAAAGGCACACCGACCACGACATCACCTGAGACGACCACATACCCTGCCACCGACGAAAGTGAGGAACAAGACGAAGATACGTCCAGTCCCATGGAAGAAGACACGCCATCTTCACCCCCAGCGACACCCCAGAGACCCGCGGAAGAAAAGAGCGGTGATTGGCAGAAGGTAAGGAGGTCAAAGTGGTCCAACAAAGGGGTCCCGCCAAAGAGAATTGACATTGGCCACATCGCGTCTGTCAACAGCATTGTGGTCACCCCAAAATCCTTCTCTGACATCCAGGAGCTGCCCATCGAAGAGCAGGAGAAATGGCAGCTCACGATGGAGAAGGAGATGCAGAGCTTAAAACAACTCAAGGTCTTCACCCCCCAGCAACCTCCAAAGGAGAGGAGAGTCATTGGCACAAGGTGGGTTTACAAGGCCAAACCACTTGCCAATGGCCTCTACCTATATAAGGCCCGTTTGGTAGCCCAGGGCTTCGCTCAGCGTTACATGGAGGACTACTCAGAGACTTACTCTCCAACCGTCCAGGCAGAGAGCGTCAAGGCCACCCTCGTGACTGCAGCCGCTCTGGGAGAAGAAGTCTTCCAATTTGACATCCAGACGGCTTACCTCCACGCCAACGTGGACCGGCAGATCTACGTGAGAGCTCCTCCTGGCTACCAGCAAGAAGGGGGAAATACATGGTTGCTTCACAAAGGGTTATATGGTCTTAAGCAGTCAGGGAAATTATGGTATGACTGTCTTAGAAAGAGTTTAGAACGAGTTGGTTTCTCAGAATCTCATGCAGATCAATGTGTTTTTACACGCAATTCCAAGGGAACCACAGAACGGGTGTTAGTTTATGTGGACGACCTATTATATGTAGGGCCTAACAAGGAAAGGTGTGATGAATTTGCCAAGGCCCTGGAAGAAAAGTTTACTCTGAAGTCTTTGGGGTGGGTTGACAAGTACTTGGGTGTGCATATTTTGGCCACTAAAGGGGGGTTCGCTCTATCTCAAAAAGAAAAGATAGAGGAATTACTGGCCAAATGCAAAATGACAGAATCTAATCCTACGCATAGCCCAATGCAAAGCGACTTTTACAACCACACCCATAAGGACGGTCCTGAGTTCACAGATAACACGCTTTACAGATCTGTGATTGGCTCCTTGCTATACATCAGCAATTGGAGCACACCTGACATAGCTTTAGCTGTGAATCTATTGTCCAGGCACGTGGAACACCCAAAGGAATTCCACTGGACTGCTGTTAAAAGGGTGCTTAGATACCTAAAGGGCACAGCTGATGCTCTCCTTATGCTAGAACCAGAGAAGGGAAAGACGGCCCAGCTCTCCGCTTACTCAGACGCAGACTGGGCTGGCGACACCAAAACTAGACGGAGCACTTCTGGTTTCCTCATATTGCTAAATGGCTGCCCAATACATTGGCATGTTAGGCAGCAAAAATTTATTTCTTGCTCCACGGCCGAGGCTGAATATGCCAGCCTGTCAGACACGGCCAATGATTTGACTTGGTTCAATGAACTGATAACAAGCATCTGGGCATCTCCCCCTCTGCCCATCCAAATTCTAGAGGACAACACTGCCGCAATTGCAATCTCGGAGGCTTATGCAGTAGGCTCCAGATCTCGCCATATAGACATACGCTATAAAAATGTCAGGCAGCTTACCAAAAAGGGTTTTATACATGTTGAGCACTGTAACACAGCTGACCAGATAGCTGATCTGTTTACCAAGCCTGTTCCCATTGACCGGCACAACCTTCTGTGTAAGCGTTTGTGTTTGGCCTTCTGAATGTTTTTATGCATGTCTATGACACCTGCTCGCTCCTTACATACATTCACTGGTCCCTGTCATTGGCTGGCAAGAAGGGGAATTGTTAGATGATTAGTGCCAGCCATTGGCAGTTCCCCAAAAAGGTCATCAGATGGAGGCAAAGAGGCTTCTTTGCTTCCACTGATGAGCCAAGGGTCCCAGACCCGACAGCCCCATTGGTGAGAGAGTTTTATGGTCAGGGAGGGACCAAGACACCCCATAAATACCTCTGCATGAGCGGCTGCTTTTTGTTCTAGCTTCTAATTCTATTCTCCAGTTCTATCTCTACTCCTAACCTCTAGTTTAGTCATGTAATGCTAGCTTGTTTTCTTTTATTTTATTTCTCTCTCACATGCAGGCATGAATGCTTTCATGCCAAGTATTTCTTTCTCTTTGATCTATCATTGAATAAAGGTAATATGATTGCATCTCTGCGTGATGCCTTTGCTTGGAAGCTCCTTTAACGATTCACTCGTGAGAACACCTCACAGGCACAGCGACTCCTTCGCTGCGGCAACCAAGCGTCGATCTGCAGGCAGAGATGGATCAGCCCATTGAGGTCTGAGGGAATATCCACACGGGCCAGCTCATCCAACATCTCCTCCGACAATCCATCCTGGAAGGCATCCATAAGCGGAATCCTGGCTAAGTAGCCGAAAATCGCTGATATAGCCCTGTAGGCGTTGACCCTGCCTCAGAGCTTTCAAGCATTGAGTCGTGGTCTGCGTCTTTATAGGGTCCTCATACGCATATGATCACAAAACCTCACAAAGTTGTCCAACAATGGACTAGGTTGAGCCAACAGAGGTGTGCCCCAACGAGCTGCATCACCAGAAAGAAGGCTTAACACAAACCCCACCTTATCCCGGTCAGTGGGGAAATCAGCTGCTCTCACGCTGATAAAGAGCTGGCATTGTCCCAGGAAAGCAGGAAACAGTTCTGGATTGCCATTAAATTTATCCGGCATCGCAACTTGGCATTTTCTCCTGGGTGCTGGTGATCGTGGGGGTGCAGCATGGACCTGAGCTTGCAATTGAGCCACCTGAGCTGCCAACAAAGCAAGTTGCTGGATGAGCTGGGCATTATCAGCACGTAGCTGCTCCATAATAATAATAAGGGGTGGGAGGCTGAAGGCAAACTTTTCTGTTCCAGCCTACTACTGGCCCTGCAGAAATGTCAGGGACAACCCCTTTTCAAAAGTCAATAGGCTGGAAGTAAGCCCGCCAAATTTATTTACACAAAACAGATCCAAAACAGAGCAAACAGATCAAAACAAATACAAACCATGACTAAATCAGAAGCTGTTGAATTTTTTTTTTAATTTTTTTAAATTTTAATTCCATTTATATCCCGCCCTTCTCCAAAGACTCAGGGCGGCTTACAAGCTTAGCAGTTGCCTTCAGCAACCAGCACCTCCCACACATTCCCCTTTTAAACAGTTTCAAGGCGTGGCTTCTCTTTGCCTTCTCCCGAGGTGCCCCATTGCCTTCCTTTGTTTACTCCTGCTTGTCTGCCTCCTGCTTCGGGCGTCCTTGAACAACACCAGCTGTGGGTCATCTTCGTCCAAGCTGTCAGGCTCACACAGCTGGGTCTGAGGAGGAACCAGACGGGAGGGGCCTGGCTGAGAGCTCTGTGATGCCTCAAAACTGTCCTCTGCAGGCTCTCCAATCCCCTCCTCCTCCTCCTTCTCAGAATTGTCCGATTCAACTGCCGAACCCACAGGCTGACACTGAATCACAACAGCTAGGGCCTGCTCCTGTTGCTGGTTTTCAAGGGCCCATTTCCTTAGTTGGTTGATATGCCTTCTGACTTGGTGGCCCCCTTCCCCCTCTATAATGTATGTGGATTCTAGACCATGGAGTGTGTGTTGACTCCCATTTATGTACTGGAGCACGAGGTTGTTCTGGCCGGGATCTCTGGCACTAGTAGCAACCTGCTACTTGTTCCTCTATTGCTTTGTCGAGGCCTGGCCAACCACAAATAACTACGTGCCAATGCTTTCATCCTTACGACACCAGGGTGCCCTTCATGTAGTGCTTCCAGGACTCTGTTCCTTAACTTGTCAGGAATCACGACCCTGCTTCCCCATAACAGGCAGCCCTTATGGGAAGACAGTTTGTGCCTCCTAGTGAAGTATGCCTGGAACTCAGACCCCGGGCTCTTCTCCTGCCACCCGGAGGCTACCCGAGTTAACACCCTGCTTAGGACTTTGCTGTCAGTACAGCAGCAGATAATGTCTTTAGCTTGGAGAGGGCATTCAGGGAGTTCCTGGATGACTAAGATATGACCAGCTGGTGCCGGGTCTGGCTCACCAACTGCTAGAGGCAATCTGCTTAACCCATCTGCATAGCCCATTTCCTTTCCTGGTTTGTATACCAATTTATATGTATAAGCAGAGAGAAACACAGACCATCTTAAAATCCTGGGAGACAGAATTTGTGGCGTTGCTTTGTCAGTTGTAAATAATCCTAACAAGGGCTTGTGATCAGTAAAGATGGTGAATTCTCTACCATAAAGGTAGTTGTGGAATTTTTTTACACCTGCAACTAGGGCCAAGGCCTCCTTATCAATCTGGGCATAATTCCTTTCAGCTTTTAAGAGCATCTTGGAATAGCAAGCAATTGGCTTTTGTTCTCCATTTTCCTCTACATGACTTAGTACTGCGCCCACACCATAAGGAGAGGCATCGCATGCTAAGCAGATGGGCTCCTTTTCAATAAAATGAGTTACAGCTGAATTGCTAGACAGCAATTGCTTAAGGCTCTTAAAACTTTTGTCATGTATAGTGGACCACTTCCAAGGGGTTTTCTTGTCCAGTAACCTATGTAATGGCTCTGCAATAGTTGCCTAGTGGGGCAAGAATGAGTGATAAAAGTTAAGTAGCCCTAGAAAAGCTTGCAATTCTGCCTTGTTTTTAGGGGTAGGAGCCATCTTAATGGCTCTTACCTTAAAGTCGGTGGGGTGGATGCCCAGTGCATCTACCCTAAATCCTAAGAACTCCATGGAAGCCACTCCAATACTGCACTTTTCCTTCTTCAGTTTGAAACCAGCAGTACGGAATCTACTTAATACAGCCTACAGCCTATCTGTTAAAACTGCCTCTGACTCTCCAGCAATTAGTACGTCGTCAAAATGCGGACACACTCCAGGAATACCCTTCAGTGTCCTCTCCATTACCTCTTGGAATATTCCAGGAGCTATGGAGATGCCAAACTGTAAGCAGTTCACCCTGAAGTCTCCTCTGTGTGTCACTATAGTTTGAATGTCAGCTGTTTCACAGGCAACCGGAATTTGCTGGTACGCCTGTGCCAAGTCGAGCTTTGCAAAGATGGCGCCTGACTGTATTGCCAAGAGGACGTGTTTCATCGATGGGACTGGGTAAGCATGCAGATTCAAGGCCCGGTTTACCGTGGCCTTATAATCCATGCAAATTCTTACTTTTCTATTCGGTTTGATAGGGGTGACGATGGGGGTTTCCCAGTCTCCCCCCTCCATGGGCTCCAAAATTCCCTGTTTCACTAGTTTTTCTAGTTCACTCTCAATTTTGTGTTTGAGAGTGAATGAAACCCTCCTGGCCTTGATTCTAATCGGCAGGACATCGGGTCTTATTTTTAACTTAATGCCCCCCCCCATGTATTTTCCCAGTTCACCATCAAATAAGTCTGCAAATTATTTGCAGACAGATTCGAGGCTTCTGGACTGGATAGTATTAACTCCCCCAAGCCAAATGCCCAGGGCCTCGAACCAGTCCAGCCCCACCAAATTAGTCCTCTTGCCCTCCATTACTAATACGTTTAAGTGGCCCTGGAACCCCTTATAACCAACTAATACTGTGGCCTGTCCCTTCATTTTAATTGGGGCATGTTGGAAATCCGCTAATTTAATTTGGGTTGGTTCCAAGGGAATCCGCCGCCTGCTCTGGCCACAAAACATTAAATATGTCTTATAAGATATTAAAGAGACAGATGAACCCAAATCGACTTCCATTTTGCAAGGAATTCCTTGCAAACGGATCTCAATTTTGATCTTTGGCTTAAGCAGGCGGTGGATGGATGACTGGCATGCCACTTCCAAATTTTCTACAACTGTTTGTGCCAAAGTCCCTGGGGGCTCAGTGCCGGGGAATGGCAGGTTATCTGTACCTGCTGGCGATGAGTCAAGTTTGTTGAAGTTGTTGCGGTTGCGGCAGACGGCTCGTATGTGGCCGGTTTTACCGCAAAACCGGCACTTTGCGCTACGAAACTGGCAGGACACCCTTGGATGACTGCTGCCGCAGCTGGCACATCTCTGATCATTGTCTCTGGAACTGTAGCTCGGGTATCTTGAGTTTTTGTTGGCTGCCCCTGGTTTCTTTTGGTTCGCACTGTTGTCACATCGGACTTTGAATTACATCGTAAACGGCCAGACCGCTGAGGCACAGCAAAGCTGCCGCCTTCATACGGTCTTCCATTATTCTGTTTACCAGGAGGTAGCCTTCAATTTGCCCCAAATGCAACTCCCAGTGACCAGGGTAACGGATATCGAACTCGCGGATGTGCCCGAGTTGAGTCATGCTGTCCCGGTCCAGGATACTGCTTAGTGGCAAGGATTTTTTCTGGAAGAGTTTTCTCTTTCCACCTTTCCTGTGGCTCGGCTAGTGCTTCAGCTCAGCGTGACTCAGCTAGTGCTTCAGCTCTGCTTGCAGCAGTATCCATCCCACCTTCGTCGCCACTGTTAAATAGTGTGGTCTGGACCATGAGGGAATAGATGACAGTCGGAGACTCAGTAACTCAGCTTTTATTCAGTTCTGAACATGACAACCGGAGACCTCTTAGAACCCCTTAAATACTCTAGCCAGTGTGCTCTTGACCAATCCCTGTGTTGGAATATCCCGCTGAACGCTGGTCAACCAATACGAGCACCCACTGGCACCACCTGCTGTTGTCGGTGGCCGAGCTGTCAAATTACCTCAACTATGTATACAACAGATATTTTCTTGGCAGATTAAATTGTTACGAAGAATGGCAATAAAAGATCACTAGAAAGATTAATGGCCTTCCCAGCTTTTGTTGCTTAAAATATTTTGAATATGTTTCTTGAAAGATGTCTAACATCTATTAGTGAAATATCAGTTGAGAAAGATGGGCTGGAGGGGAATATTGCTTCTTTTCTAAAGCAGAAATCCGCCACCCAAAAGCATCAAGGCTATCCAAATTGTTCCAGAAGTATTTGTTAAATGTAATGTTTTAGTGTGGTATAATTATAATTTATTACTTAGATGCCAAAACAAGATACTGCACATATAATAGTAGGTAAAATGGATTATTTTATATATAAATGAAATAAAGGCAAATATAATTTGACCACCAGTGTTACTTTTTGAAGTGTTCTTCAGCATGCCCTTTAAAACTCAAGTTGTCTTGGCCCAGAAAACATTGCACAGTTTAATTCTAAAAGATACAGATTGAAATGCAGTGTGTTTCATGACCCAATTAAAAGCCTTTGTTTGATTTTTAAAGTCCTATATGAAAAAGTCTGAAACCACAGGTTTGTCCAGTTGTACTTTATTTAATAAGAGGAACATAAATACCTATGCTAACTTCTATTAAGTGGTAAAGTCTGCATGGGAATTCTCTGGCATTTATTTGAGCATGAGTAGAACCCTGGGTTGATGCTTTATCAGGATCCAAAAACAGGTGGAGAATTACTTTGTGGTTCAAATGAACACAAGATCTTCAGATCTTGCCATTAACCTGTGATTGTTAAAAACTGAAGGGGAAGAGTTCATCTGCTGATCCCATTCCTTTATACATGATTAAGTTCTTGAATAGTCCCAATGTAAACACACATATCTTTGACCAGGTCATTTGAACATCTGTTGTGTGACAATTTATCAGGAGCACTGCCTCAGGAGGCAATAAATTAATGCCTGTAAAATGTCAATTGTTTTATTTAACGAAAATGATAGTATTCATTCACAAATGGTAGATGATTCAGAATGCTCTTTTATGGTACATTTGAAAGATTTGAGATCAAGCAACTGCACACAAGATAGTTGTTCTGCTGCAAAATGTTCTTACCTGAAATAACACTGCCTTGACAGATTGCTGTGCAAAGCTCCAAAGGTTAAGTAAAACTGGAGTGCATTGGGAATTCTATTTTCACTAGACCTGGAAGTCTGTTTTCAGTACTGATTATTATGCGTCTCTGAGAACAGGAAACAGTGTTGCAAGTGAAATTCATCTCTAGTGTGTTGCTCCTTGGTGGTTACAATGAGATGGTGAGTCTACTGAAAAGAAGAAAGCATTACCCACCCTTGGGGGGAATTTTTTTTGGAAATTGGCAGCAGATTCATCTGTTTCATTTCTCATTCAAGACCTATTAGGAGGGTTCCCTGGGAATATCAGTGACTGTGAGACACTGGGTTATTACAAGAAATAAAACATTGGGCAAAGTAAAGTAACAAACTTTGAATCTAAGGGGAAAATGATGTGCAGAGGTGGGTGAAAAGCAAGGAAACCATCACACTAGGTCTGAATGCAGGCTCCCAAAGATAAGAATCAGGTCATGCTATAATTAGCAAAAGACAGAGATGGCATGGAAAAGAATGTTTGATGGATGCTGGTGACGAGGGATTTAAAGGAAAGCTGTAAGGGACTTCATTTTGAGTGATTTCTTCATTTGTGCATATTACCATTAAATGTTGATATTTTATCCCTCCCCCAATGTCCCTTTCAAACTTTGGCAATTTGCCATAGGGTAACTTGAGTAAATGTATGTGTGTGAAAATATGATACTTAGGCAAATGGCATTCAATAAAAGCTTTCTAGAGGGTTTATGCATGTTGTGGATTTTTTTTTGAGAATTTTCAATTATTGCATAAGATCCTGAAGCTTGCTCTTCCATTCACAATGTGTGAATGACATCCTTAATTCTATTAATGATTCAAAACATTAATGAAATCATCAATCACCCTTTTAGTGACCAATATCTTGCGTAAATAAATCTGAGCTACCTCTAGGACTAGGGAAACTGGAAGGGAAATGTTTTGCATGGATGTCTCACTAGGGATATTGAAAGAGGAAAAGAGTGAGAGACAATTCTATTGGATTCAGAGCTTTCCCATTGTCAATGTTCTCTCCCTTTCCAATATTTATGGTTGCTAACATTGGCACTAGGCTTCTGCCATTTGCATCTGACTGAGCCAAGCAAAAGGCCACCTGAACTATCAATAGAAAGTATCTACAGAAAATCTATACATATTTGCTTTTGCTGGTGAGACATCCAAATTGTAGGTATAAATCATATGCACAGCACAGCAAAGGCCCAATGGGAGGGCTATCAATTTATGTCAATGGAGCAGGTATCAATGTATGCATTCAGATGCATATTCTAATTTCTAAATGTCTACCTAGCCTGCACAAACATTTGCTGATTCAAACCCTGAAATGGATAGATGTTATGTGTAAGTTCCATTACTTAGACCTGTGGTGACAAACCTATGCCATGCGTGTGACAGGCAGCATGCGGAGCCATCCCTATGGGCATGTATGCCATCACCCCAGAGGGAAGCGGGGCCAGGCTGCTCCCCACTGCCTCTCCATGTGCGCCTGTGCTCTCACTCTCTGTGCACTGTGAGTCATAGCAGCTGCAAGAGCTGGGCGGATCTGGGAGGCAGATGCCAGCATGAGTCCAGGTAAGCCTCTGGAGTGATTTCACATACCCCCATGGCTGATCCGTGGGGTAGAGTCCTTTTCCAAGCCTCTGGAGCTCACATCCAAGGCCGCAGGGTAATTTTATGGAGTGCTAATGGCCCAATATGGGCTCCAGAGGCCTAGAAAAGACCTCTGCCCCATGGATCTAGGGCTGCACAGTGATTTTGTGTCCTCCCCATGGCTAATTGGGCCACTGACATGCTGCAAAATCACACCGTGGCCATGAATGCAAGCTCCAGAGGTTTGGAAAAGGCCTTTTCCAAGCGGTGGTGGTGGCAGGGCAATCCATGTGGCAGGTGGGGGGGGGGAAACAGTGGTGGCAGCCTGGGCAAGCTCTGGTAAGCCAGGCAGAGCCAAGGAGCCAACCAGCTAGCCAGCCAGTAAGAGCAGAGTTGGGTGGGGGAATAAGGATCTGGCCCCTTTTACCTCATCCAGGGGCCGGCGAGACATTGCCTGCTCAGCCATGTGCACAGCGGAGGTGGCAGTGGCCCAGGCAGGCACTGACCAACAGCACTCACTCCACAGCAGAGAAGGCAGCAGCACGGTCCAAACATGTAGCCCCTGAGCCTACAGCAGCACCTATGGGGTAGACAGCATCTGGGTGAACAACAGCAGCAGTAGAGGCCCTGACACCCATTGAATCAACAACCAGGAGGGGGCCAACAGCAACTGGGGGAACAGCAACAGCAGTGGGGGGCCCAGCAACCATTGAACCAACAACCTGGATGGGGCCAGCAGCAATGGGGGCCCAGCAAAAAATGATGAGCCCACCCTTCAGAACAACGTTCGATGGGGACCCAGAGAGACTGATTTTCTTCCTCAGCAAAGTTTGCTCTCATTTGAATTGCTGGGGTCACCTCTACCCAGACCTGGGTGCGATAGTCGATGTCGTTGTGTCCAGCCTAGAGGGAGAAGCATCCAAATGGTTGAACAATTTATATAACCAGCAGGCTCCTGAATTGGAGGACCCCTACCTTTTCCTCCTTGGGCTGAGGGAAAGATTTGAGGACCCATCCATTGCCCTCAAAGTGGAGGAACAAATCCATAAGAAAAAGCAAGTTGGCCGCCCTGCCCTACAGTACGTGTGGGAGTTTTGAAAGATGGCAGGTCGGATAGAGAGATGGCCTGAGCAATCAATAATTCATCTTTTTAGAGAAGGGTTAGATGACCACCTTTCTCAGGCATGTATCTACCGAGCTGTGCCTGACCAGCTGCATGAATGGTACCAGGCAGCAGTGAAATTAGATGTCCAGCTCACCCACTATAAAAAGCCTCTCATTCCTGAAGCTGTGCCAAAGCCAAAACCCAGATGGCTACCACCCCCCCAAAACCCCCAATGACTGCCACTGCTGAAAGACCTAGACCACCTACAGGTCTGCCAATCAAGTGCTTTCGATGTGAACAGCAGGGACATCAAGCAGCGAACTGCCCAGTTCCTTACCCACAACAACAGAGTAGACTAGAACCACCAACAAGGAAGAGACCTGCACAGCAGCCACTGAGAGAAAAGTCCAACTGGGCTACCCAGGATCCTGTTACCCAGGTTATGTCCTGCACCAAGGAGGACGCTGGCCCACTGACTGGACCCACCCCCACTTTGCCTGGTTTTGACAGCAACGATGAAGGGAGAAAAACCCAATGGTGAGTCGATGCTTCCTACCTTTTTTATTGCCTCCTAAATTCATAATCTCTAAATCAGGAGCACAAGTAGAACTGAAAGTGCTAGTCGATACTGGCTGCTCCTGATGCATCATTAGCCTGTCATGTGCCTTGAGACTGGGCATACAGGCTAAGCTGTTCTCCAAACCTGTGAGGTTTGAGCAAGCCGATGTCTCCCTAATAGGAGGGACTTTATAGTCACACAATTAATGGAGCCCTTACGCCTGGAAATAGGCGAGCTCTGGGAGTTTATTTGCTTTCTTGTAGCTCCAAAGATGTCTGAGACTGTGATCCTAAGAGTAGCCTTGCTGGACAAATGAAAGGCATTTATCTTGTGGGAAAAAGGAATGAGAATTGTGAGATTACCCATAGGGCCTGATCCCCCCATTGATTCAACAGATGTTACAGGGGATCTTTTTTAAAAAAAAATTTTTTTATTGCTTTTATATAAACATATTTAAACAAAAAAATACATATAAAAACAAGACATGACATAAACAATACAATCAACAACAAAAATACAAAAAAAAATACTTAACTTCCATTATTCCTAATCTTTCTAATCATTTTCAGGTGACTTCCTCGAATCCCCCCTATCTGCGTTTCTTCGTTAATCCTCATTAGCAATTTCTATTTCATAATTTTAAATCATATTTAATATCTACCTATATTTAATTTCTTATCATTTAACAATCATTATTTCATATTATCCTTAATACTAAACATTAAATTCTAAAACTACAAACTATAAACACCTCCAAGTCCATCTCAAACTAGTTGGTATAGCAATATTTCTTCAAATAATCCTTGAATTTTTTCCAATCTTCTTCCACCGACTCTTCTCCCTGGTCACGGATTTTCCCTGTCAGTTCAGCGAGTTCCATATAGTCCATCATTTTCATCTGCCATTCTTCCACCGTTGGTATTTCTTGTGTCTTCCAATTCTTAGCTATCAAAATTCTCGCCGCTGTTATGGCATACAGAAAGAAAGTAACATCTTTTTTGGGAATTTCTTTTCCGACTATACCCAATAAGAAGGCTTCTGGTTTCTTAATAAATGTATTTTTCAAAACTTTCTTTAAGTCATTATAAATCTTTTCCCAGAAGTCTTTTACTATGGGGCAAGTCCACCACATGTGGTAAAAGGTTCCTTCTACAGCTTTACATTTCCAGCATTTATTATCATATGTATGATAAATTTTAGCAAGTTTAACCGGTGTTAAATACCACCTATACATCATCTTCATCATATTTTCTTTCAAAACATTAAATGCTGTGAACTTAATACCCTTTTTCCACATCCTCTCCCAGTCCTCCATCATAATGTTATGCCCCACATCATTAGCCCAATCAATCATCACTGATTTCACTTGTTCATCTTCTGTGTGCCACTCCAGCAATAAATTATACATCTTGGAAAGATTCTTTAATTTTGTATCTATCAGTAACGTTTCCAATTTGGATTTCTCTATTTGAAAACCTCTTTTTTATCCATTTTATACACTTCGTTCATTTGGTAATATTGAAACCAATCATCAACATTATCTTTCAACTGCTCATATGTTTTTATCTTAAATTGGTCTCCTTCTTGTACCAATATATCCTTATATTTCAGCCACTTGGTTTCCATATTTGACCTTTTCTGAGTCTTAGCCTCTAGTGGCGAAATCCACCTGGGTGTTTTACTTTCTAACAGGTCTTTATATCTCATCCACACATTAATCAATGACTTTCTAATTATATGATTTTTAAAGCCTTTGTGGACCTTTGTCTTATCATACCATAAATATGCATGCCATCCAAATACATTGTCAAAACCTTCCAAATCTAATACATCTGTATTCTCTAACACAAACCAATCTCTCAACCAGCAAAAAGCAGCAGCTTCAAAATAAAGTTTCAAATCTGGCAGGGAGAAGCCCCCTCTATCTTTTGAATCTGTTAATAACTTGAACTTAATTCTAGGTTTTTTCCCGTGCCAGATAAATTTCGATAATACCTTTTGCCATTCTTTAAAACAATTCAACTTTTCAATAATTGGAAGTACTTGAAATAGAAACAACATTTTTGGCAATACATTCATCTTAACAACTGAGATTTGGCCCATCAAAGACAATTTCAAATTTGTCCAGATATCTAGATAATTATAAGATAATTTTGATGGGAGACTTGAATGGAGTAGTCTCCACATTGATGGATAGATCACAAAGACAGAAGATTTCTAATGATGGAAGACTACCAAAGACTTTCTTTGAAATGATGGATAATTTTGATATGATTGATACTTGGAGATTGAAAAACCCATTGGAGAAAGACTTCACGTTTTTCTCTGACACAAATAAATCATGTTCCCGTCTCGATTATATATGGACAACAAGAGATTTGGCCACGAGAATAAACAAATCAGAGATTTGCCCAAAGACTTGTTCTGACCATAATGCTGTGCTGCTGGAATTAAAACTGTTTCTACAGGGTTCGTTTAGATGGAGAATGAATGATGCCTTGCTGAGAAGTGAACAGATTGTTGAGAAGGCCCAAAAAACCATAAGAGACTATTTTGAGATAAATTTGAATTTTGTTGTTGTTGTTAGCTGCGAAGTCGTGTCCGACCCATCGCGACCCTATGGACAACATTCCTCCAGGCCTTCCTGTCCTCTACCATCTTCTGGAGTCCATTTAAGCTCACGCCTACTGCTTCAGTGACTCCATCCAGCCACCTCATTCTCTGTCGTCCCCTTCTTCTATTGCCCTCGATCTTTCCCAGCATTAGGCTCTTCTCCAGTGAGTCCTTCCTTCTCATTAGGTGGCCAAAGTACTTGAGTTTTAGCTTCAGGATCTGGCCTTCTAAAGAGCAGTCAGGATTGATCTCCTCTAGGACTGACCGGTTTGATCGCCTTGCGGTCCAAGGGACTCGCAGGAGTCTTCTCCAGCACCACAGTTCAAAGGCCTCAATTCTTTGGCGCTCAGCCTTTCTTATGGTCCAACTTTCACTGCCATACGTTGCAACTGGGAAGACCATAGCCTTGACTATACGCACTTTTGTTGACAGGGTGATGTCTCTGCTTTTTAGTGTGCTGTCTAGATTTGCCATGGCTTTCCTCCCCAGGAGCAAGCGTCTTTTAATTTCTTGGCTACAGTCCCCATCTGCAGTGATCTTGGAGCCCAGGAAAATAAAATCTGTCACTACCTCCATTTCTTCCCCATCTATTTGCCAGGAATTGAGAGGGCCAGATGCCATGATCTTGGTTTTCTTAATGTTAAGTTTCAACCCAAGTTTTGCACTCTCCTTCTTCACCTGCAACAAGAGGCTCTTTAGTTCTTCTTCACTTTCTGCCATTAGAGTGGTATCATCTGCGTATCTTAGGTTGTTGATATTTCTTCCGGCAATCTTAATTCCAACTTTTGATTCATCTAGCCCTGCCTTTCTCATGATGTGCTCTGCATATAAGTTAAATAGGCAGGGCGACAGTATACAGCCTTGCCGGACTCCTTTCCCAATTTTGAACCAATCAGTGGTTCCGTGTCCAGTTCTCACTGTTGCTTCTTGACCCGCATATAGGTTTCTCAAGAGACAAATAAGATGGTCTGGTACTCCCATCTCTTTAAGAACTTGCCACAGTTTGTTATGATCCACACAATCAAAGGCTTTAGCATAGTCAATGAAGCAGAAGTAGATGTTTTTCTGGAACTCCCTAGCTTTCTCCATGATCCAGCGTATGTTGGCAATTTGATCTCTAGTTCCTCTGCCTCTTCGAAATCCTGCCTGCACTTCTGGTAGTTCTCGATCCACATACTGCTGAAGTCTAGCTTGTAGGATTTTAAGCATGACTTTACTAGCATGAGAAATGAGTGCAATGGTGCGATAGTTTGAACATTCTTTGGCACTGCCTTTCTTTGGAATTGGAATGTAAACTGATCTTTTCCAATCCTGTGGCCATTGTTGAGTTTTCCAAATTTGCTGGCAAATTGAGTGTAGCACTTTTACTGCATTGTCTTTTAAGATTTTGAATAGCTCAGCTGGAATACTGTCACCTCCACTAGCTTTGTTGTTGCTCAGCTTTTCTAAGGCCCACTTCACTTCACATTCTAGGATGTCTGGCTCGAGGTCAGTGACCACCTCATTGTGATTATCAGGGACGTTAAGCTCATTCTTGTATAGTTCTTCTGTGTAATTTTGCCACCTCTTCTTAATCTCTTCTGCCTCTGTTAGGTCCCTGCCATTTTGGTCCTTTATCATGCCCATTTTTGCATTAAACGTTCCCTTCATTTCTCCAATTTTCTTGAAAAGATCTCTGGTCCTCCCTATTCTATTATTTTCTTCTATTTCTTTGCACTGTTCATTTAAGAAGGCATTCTTATCTCTTCTAGCTATTCTCTGGAATTCTGCATTCAATTGGGTGTATCTTTCATTTTCTCCCTTGCCTTTCGCTTCCCTCCTTTCCTCAGCTATTTGCAAAGCTTCCTCAGAAAGCCATTTTGCTTTCTTGCATTTCTTTTTCTTTGGGATGGTTTTGGTTGCTACCTGTTGTACAATGTCGCGAACCTCTGTCCATAGTTCTTCAGGCACTCTGTCTATCAGATCTAATTCCTTAAATCTATTTGTCACCTCTACTGTATATTCAACAGGGATATGATTTAATTCATACCTGAGTGGCCTAGTGCTTTTCCCTACTTTCTTCAGTTTAAGCCTAAACTTTGCAAGGAGAAGCTCATGGTCTGAGCCACAGTCAGCTCCTGGTCTTGTTTTTACTGACTGTATAGAGCTTCTCCATCTTTGGCTGCAGAGCATATAGTCAATCTGATTTCTGTGTTGACCATCTGGTGATGTCCATGTGTAGAGCCGTCTCTTGGGTTGTTGGAAAAGAGTGTTTGCTATGACCATTGTATTCTCTTGACAGAATTCTATCAGCCTGTGCCCTGCTTCATTTTGCACTCCAAGGCCAAACTTGCCTGTTATTCCAGTTATCTTTTGGCTTCCTACTTTAGCATTCCAATCCCCCATGATGATAAGAACATCATTTTTTGGTGTTAGTTCTATAAGGTGCTGTAGTGCTTCATAGAACTGGTCAATTTCATCCTCTTCAGCACTGGTGGTTGGGGCATAGACCTGGACTACTGTGATATTGAATGGTTTGCCTTGGATTCGAACTGAGATCATTCTGTCATTTTGAGGATTGTATCCCAGTATTGCTTTTCCTACTCTTTTATTGACTATGAAGGCTACTCCATTTCTTCTGAAGGATTCTTGCCCACAGTAGTATACCTGATGGTCATCTGAATTAAATTCACCCATTCCTGTCCATTTTAGTTCGCTGATACCTAAGATGTCAATGTTCAGTCTTGTCATCTCTTGTTTGACCACGTCCAGTTTTCCTTGATTCATGGATCTTACATTCCAGGTTCCTATGGAGAAAAAATCTTTACAGCATCGGACTTTCCTTTCACCACCAGACATATCCACAGCTGAGCGTCCTTTCGGCTTTGGCCCAGTCGCTTCATTCTTTCTGGCGCTACTAGTACTAGCCCTCTGCTCTTCCCCAGTAGCATATTGGACACCTTCCGACCTGAGGGGCTCATCTTCCAGCGTCATATCATTTTGCCTTTTGGTACTGTCCATAGGGTTTTCATGGCAAAGATACTGGAGTGGTTTGCCATTTCCTTCTCCAGTGGATCACGTTTTGTCAGAACTCTCGGCTATGACCTGTCCGTCTTGGGTGGCCCTGCACGGCATAGCTCATAGCTTCATTGAATTACGCAAGCCCCTTCGCCACGACAAGGCAGTAATCCATGAAGGGGTAAATTTGAATACACAGGTAGAAAAAAGGGTCATTTGGGACGCAAGTAAGGCAGTCATGAGAGGTTTTTTGATTCAACAGAATGTAATAAGGAAGAAGGCTCAAAATGAAAAGAAAGATATCATTTTGAACCAATTGAAAGAGAAAGAGAAAAAATTGAGGAGTAATCCAAAGAATCAACAGGTTCAAAAAGAAATAAAAGCCCTTCAATCACAATTCTCTCAGATAATTAATCAAGAAATTGAATGGAAAATAAAAATGATGAAGCAAAGGTCTTTTGAATCGGCAAATAAATGTGGCAAGTTACTAGCTTGGCAGTTGAAAAAGAGACAGAAACAAAGTACAATAACTATGATAACGCAAGAGGAAAAGACTATTGAGAACCCAGCAGAAATTAGGAAATGTTTTCAGAAATATTATAAGCAGCTATATAAGAAAGAAAAAGAGGACTTAATTAAAACAGAACAGTTATTGGACAAATATGGATGGCAGAAAATTCCTGAAGAGAAAAGGACCCTACTCAATTACCGGATTACAAGACAAGAATTGGAAGCAGCAATTAATCAAATGCAAATTGGCAAGGCACCAGGACCTGACGGATTGACAGCAAAATATTATAAGACATTGAAAGACTGGCTGATTCAGCCACTGATGGAAGTATGTAACGAATTACTAGAGGGGGTTAAGGCACCTGAGACCTGGAGAGAAGCATTTATTACATTGATACCTAAACCAGATACAGACAGAGCCCAAGTAAAGAATTACTGCCCAATCTCCTTGTTAAATGTGGATTACAAAATTTTTGCTAATATCTTGGCTACAAGACTGAAGAAGGTCCTTCAAGATCTTATTCATCATGATCAAGCAGGTTTCTTACCTGATAGACATATGAAGGACAATATTAGGAACATAGTTGATATTTTGGAAAGGTTAGAGGCCAAAAAGAACTCTAAGGCTATATTAATGTTTATTGATGCAGAGAAGACCTTTGACAACATTTCTTGGAGTTTTATGAAGAAGAATTTTGAAAATATGGAGGTTGGGCAGAGTTTTATGAATGGTTTAAATGCAATCTATTCTGAGCAAAAAGCAAAAATTATAGTTAATAATGTGGTGCCAGAGGAAATTAGAATTGAAAAGGGTACCAGGCAAGGGTGCCCACTCTCCCCTCTGTTGTTTATTACGGTTCTGGAAGTCTTGCTGAATATGATAAGGAAAGAGGAAGGTGTGAAAGGGATTGTAGTGGGTTTGAAACAATATAAGCTAAAAGCCTTTGCTGATGATTTGGTGTTAACATTACAAGATCCAGAGACCAGTGCAATTAAAGCACTGGAAATAATACAAGAGTTCGGACATGTTGCAAGTTTTAAATTGAATAAGAGTAAAACCAAAGTTTTAGGGAAAAACCTGTCATTAGAGAAAAAAATAAGTTACAGGAAGCCACTGGTTTGATGTTTGTAAAAAAAGGTGAAGTATCTGGGTGTAAATATGACGGCAAAAAAATTGAATTTGTATAAAGATAATTATGACAAAATGTGGAATGAAATTAAGAGAGATCTAGATATCTGGATGTTACAGGGGATCTTAACCCACCCAATGAACGAGCACACATGGTTGCCTTATGGCCACCAGATGAGCTGCTCATCCCCAGTGAGTACCAGCACCAAGTGGAGGTGTTTAGTGAGAAAGAATGTGATACTTTGCCATCTCACTGTCCCAATGATTGTTCCATTGAACTGTTACAAGGGTCCAAACACCCCTGACCAAGAATGTATGCTATGTCCCCTCATGAAATGGAGGAGATGCAGCGATATGTGGATACAAACCTAGCGAGGGTATTCATTGAGTGGGCCAAGTCAACCATGGGTGCCCCTGTGTTGTTCAATGAGAAAAAGGATGGGTCTCTTCATCTCTGCATAGACTATAAGATCCTAAATGCTGTGAGTGTGGAAAATAAATACCCTCTCCCCCTCCTGAAAGACTTACTAACCGACCTGGCAAAGGGGAGCGTCTTCCCTAAATTAGACCTGAGATAAGCATATTACCAGGGGAGAATAAAGAAGGGGGATGAGTGGAAGACAGCCTTCAACTGCCCCTTGGGAAGCTACCAGTTCAAGGTCATGCCATTTGGACTGCAGGGGGCCCCAGCCGTATTTATGCAGTTGATCAATGAGGTTCTACATGATCACCTATAAAAACAGGTCCTGGTGTATCTTGATAACATCCTGATATACAGTACAAATATGACTGACCACATAAAACTAGTCAGAGAAGTGTTAAAGAAATTATTGAATGCCAAACTTTATGTCAAATTGTCGAAATATAAATTTCACCAAACCCGATTAAATTATCTTGGCTATAGAATTTCCAATGAGGGTATTGAAATGGACCCTAAGTAAAAACTATAATCAAATGGCAGCCCCCAAAGACACGTAAACAGCTCCAGAGCTTCCTAAGATCTGCCAACTTTTACCGTCAATTTATTCCCTCTTTTGCTGAGATTGTTCTACCTCTTACAGAACTACTCAAAACAGGCAAAGGAGGTGGAAAACCGTGACATGGCCAACCACTAGCATGGACTATGAGTTGTCAGAAAGCTTTTGAGTATTTAAAAAGACTATTTGTGGCTGAACCAGTTCTAAATCACCCCTGCCCAGGGGTGCCTTTCGTAATTCAAGCAGACGCCAGCAATGTGGCAGTCAGAGCGGTATTATTGCAAAAGAATAAAAGTGGGGTCCTCCAACCTTGTGCTTACACCTCTAAGAAATTTACTGAAAGTGAGAGGAGATCGACAATTTGGGAGAAGGAGGCCTTCGCTATTAGGTGGGGGCTATTAAACTGGCATCACTATTTAGAAGGGAGCAAGGTGCCTTTCGAAGTATGGACAAATCACAAAAATTTAAAAGCACTAAAAACTTCCCACAGATTGTCCCCAAAATAAGTACAATGAGCACAGTACTTCAACCATTTTAACTTTACTCTAAAGCAGGGCTTTTCAACCAGTGGTATGGGTACCACCTGTGGTACATTGGCACCTGGCAGGTGGTCCATGACCATCCTAGAAAAGTGGTAGTGGGGGAGGGGAATGAGCTAAACTGGTGGCAGCACCACACAAACCTAAGCAAGAGATGTCTGGAGGTAGGCGAATAGTGGTACTCGGATGTTGCCATATCCTAAAAGTGGTACAATGAGTGAAAAGGTTGAAAAGCCCTGCTCTAATGTACATACCAGGAAGAAAAAACTTCCTAGCTGATGCACTCTCCCGACTGCCACAGTACAAAAGCGAATGTGAAGAAGTTCATGAGGCAATTATCCCTGGTCCACAAACTGCAGCCCAACTCACACCACGCAGGACCCCTAATCCTGATGACCCTGGGGTAAAGAAAATAAAGCGAGAACTCCTCACTGATCAATGGTTTAAAGACAATCAGACATCCCTAACATGCAGGGATGGTCTGGCTTACAGGGGAGGGGGAAATTGTACTTACCTGAAGCTTAATGCCTTAATGCCCTCAAACACAGCCATGATGTCAAACAGGCTGGACATTTCGGATATCTAAAAACTCTACATCTCATTTGCCAGCAATTGTTGTGGCCGAGACTAAAAAGAGACGTAGAAAACTATGTCAAGAGCTGTACTGTATGTGCCACCATGAAAAGAATCCCAGGAAAGACACATGGGTTACTGTAACCGGTGGCTTACCCTTCTCAACCATGGGAAGAAATAGCTATGAACTTTATAGTAGACCTACTCAACAGTAGAGGAAACACTGTCATTTGGACTGTGATAGACCTATTTTCAAAACAGGCTCACTTTATCACCTGTAAAGCACTTCCATCGGCTGAACGCCTGACTAAGTTGTTCCTATAACATATCTACTGACTACATGGTGCTCCTAAGCAAATAATTTCGGACAGAGGGGTGCAGTTCACAGCAACATTTTGGAGAAACTTTCTTAAATTAATTGGATCATCTCAACACCTATCAACTGCTTTTCACCCAGCTACTAATGGAGCTGCAGAATCCGCCAACAAAATGGTGGAACAATACCTTAGATGCTATGTCTCTTACCAACAAACAAACTGGACTGACCTCCTCCCTTTCGCAGAGGTGGCTTACAATAATTCAGTACATAGCAGCACCGGCTACACTCCTTTCCATGTAGCCACAGGGAAAGAATTCAACCCCATACCGGAATACCCTCTGCTTCCCAGACTCTTGAACATTGGGTGAGTAGTTGGGAAGAAGTTTGGAAAAATACAAAAGTGGTGTTAAAAAAAGACTTTTGAGACCTTCAAAAAGCAAGCTGACAAAAAGAGAGCTCCCTGAAGAACATTCCAAGTTGGGGAAAAAGTCTATTTGTCGACCAAATACTTACGCTTTAAACTATCCAATAAGAAATTGGGACCAAAATTCTTGGGGCCTTTCCCCATTGTGAAAATCATCAACCCAGTCACAGTAAAATTGAAACTACCCAGACCTTTGGGAAAAATTCACCCAGTGTTCCATTGTAGATTACTGAAAAGTTTTCAAGCCTCCACTTTAAGACCTCCCCTTAAGAAAGCACCTGGACCCCTCATAATAGTAGGTGAGACCCATTATGAAGTGAAACGTATTCTTGACTCTAGAATCTTTAAGGGAAAATTGCAGTACTTAGTACAATGGATGGTATCCCCATTGTCTGAAGCCATTGGGGTGAAATCTAGTGATGTGAAAGCTGACAGACTTATCAAAAGGTTTTATGAGAAACTCCCCAACAAACCAAAAGCCAGTTCCTAACTTGTGTTTTGTTTACCTTATTACTTTTTGTAAGGGGGGGCAGATGTCAACCCTGCTAACATCGAATGTTCTTGTTTGACAAGAGATGAAGAAGCAGCTATTTCATATGTTAAACTTCTGTATTGCTTTAAGAGATAGGGTTAAAGCTGGGAGGAGGGAGGAGGAGGATTGTACCTCAAGGCCATGAAATTAAAGAAGATAAGAACTTGGCGGGTTGTCTAATGGAAGGGGAACTGATTCTTTAAATTAATTGGAGAATATGATTAAAGACAAAATTAGAAAGGTGGAGAATTGTGTTTAATATATTGTGCAAGGGGGCAGAGATTTCAGATTCCAGCTTCCTTCAAGCAAGCATTTGCTGGTGTATTAGGCTAAATAAAGGACTTTTAAGGTAAACAATGCCTCAGAGTCACTTGAAAAGCCCATACGTCGGAAACCTGATATTAAGGGGAGGAGAATTCAGATTCTGGCATTCATCCATGAGCACCGATGCTCCATTCTCATTATTATAGACTTTTTCGGAATAAACAATCATGCAGTGTTCTTTGATCTGTCTCATTAATTGGAACCATGACACCCTGCCTGCATCTGGGACTCCATCTCGCAGGTGGTGAAGGGCTACGACTGGAGCCTTGTGCCCATGCCGGTGTGGGGCCATAGGATGCTGAAGGCCAAGCCGCATGTCAATCAGCCCATGAACACCTTCCTTGTCTGGGTGCAGGTGGCGTGCAGGAAGCTGGCCAACCAGTACCCACACCTGCACAATGCCAAGTTCACTGGGCAAGCTCTTGTGGGATTCGACTTTCATCAGTTTCTGTCTGCAGGCAATTCCTGTCCTCTTGGGTGTCGGTTTGATGAAGGAGGGGAGCTGCCCATTGGAAGGGCTGAAAAATTAGGAGCTCCCTAATTTTAAGTGGACACCCATGTTCAGGATGGATCAGACTGGAACAGGGTGATGTAGTCCCAAACATACATGTGTGTGCAAAACCTGGCTCTCATGGAGGTGTTTCCAAATATTGGCATACAACAGGGCTCTTCAAACTTGGCCCTTTTATGACTTGTGGACTTGTGGACTCCCAGAATTCCTCAGCCAAAGGCCCCTTTCTTTGAAACAAACAACCCCCCATCCTCCCATTCTTGCCTTCTGAATTAAAATGAGAGAAAGCCAAGTTTTTTCTTTTGTGGTCTTTTCTTTACATATTTAAACTGCAGCTAGCAGGAATTGGGGAAGAAAACCATCACAAGACACTCTTCTGTTTTAACTTGTTCCTTGTTGCTTTTGGGAGTTTTCATCCTGCTTTTGTGAGAGGTGAGGTGAAGAAGGGGGCAGGGCATTGCTGTGGGCCAAGGCAAGGCGAGGCAGGGGCCAGGGCAGGGGCTGTTTGCAGACAAAGGGGGGCTCCGATGTGGAGGAGGAGGTGGAAGAGGGTTTAAGCAAGCTTAGCAACCAGTGTTTAGAGGAACAGCCTTGAAAAGGGTTTTATGGAGGCTAGAAAAAGTGTGAAAATGTAAAACAAATAATGTATTTTTGCCTCGCAAAAATCAATAGTTGTGATTCCTTCTACTGAATTCCCTGCTTGCAATTGGCAGCCTGTGGGCCTCTTTCAAAGGACACCACAATTACCAAAAATTGTGTCAAAAGAAAGCCACTTCTTTCAGATCTATTTCTCCTCTTTACTACACAGTCTTCAGGCAGTAGGCCCCAGCTTTTAGGTAATTTGAAATAGATATCACTATAAAAGTGATTCCCTTAGCAGCAGGCAAGCAATCTGAAGTGAGCAAAGAGCTTCAGAGCAGAGCAGCTATCAATTCACACTTGGGAAGGACTGACTGAGAAGAGTATTGCAGACCACAGCAGATGTGTTGATCTCCATGTATCCACTCTCTTCACTGCTTTAGTGTCCTCACACTGAAACAGATTCTTCACTAAGGCCCTTCCCTAATAGATTGTTAGCAAAGATCATTGTATACAAAGGATGGTGTATCACTGAAAGGGCACTTATTCTTAAATTATTAAATAAAGTACCATATTTTCAATAACTGTTTAAAGGGAAATTAATAGTATTAGTAATACAGCTAAATGCAACAAAATTTCCTGTAAGAAAACTGAATAAGAAGCTTACAATAAGTGACTAACCTTTAAATAGTATATGATGGGTTGTCATTTTACGAATGGTTATTATATTATCATTTTCCTTCTGCTCTTCCTTTACTGTGTACAGCCTCCCATTCTCTTAGAATACTCCTGTAGACAGTTCATTCTACAATATATACATATAGTAAACCCAACCCAACACTACAATCTACTAGACGTTAATGACTTTTTGGGAAACTTTGCAAATGACAATATGTCCCCCCACAAACTTGATAACTTTAAGATGCATGGACAACTCCCAGAATTCTGCTGCTTGGGGAATTTGGGGTATTAAATCACACATCTTAAAATTACCAGCTTTGAAAAACTGTGTTAAACCTAACCTGAGCTATTGTTTTATATTTTTTGTTATACTTGAACAAATAACTGCATGTTATGTCTTTACTTATAGAATGCTGTAAGACAATGGTTAGGTTTAACCAACACACTGATCCAACAGCCACCCAATTCTGTATTAGGTGCAGTGTATGCCTCCCAGCACACACAAAGGACAGCACAGCAGGAGGCTGATGGTGCAGATCAGCAGAGGGGCTGGACAGCTCCGAGCAATGACTGCTCACTCAGGATAAGCCTAATGACTTAAGCTGTTGACAGCCCCAGGCATGGTCAGCCTGGTGGGAAGCCAGGATCTACACCCATTGTCACCTGCACTGGCAGGAAGCCCAGGTTTGAACTGATTGGATGCCATCCACCTGGGCAGGTACAAATAGACGCCAGGCTTCCCTGTTTCCCCAGTTCGTTCTGTTCAGAATAAACTCATCTTCACCCCAGCTCTGTGTCCGTCTCTATGTGAAGCACGTGACTTTACACTGGTGACAAAGGTGGGATCCTGCTCCAGAAAACGCTAGCTGTGGACGAAACCCCATCGGCAGCTCAGGACCCGACGCAGGACGACCCCGACCGAGGTAATGGCACAACTGGGACAATACCCCATCTTCAACAGCAACCGCCCTGAGGAGTGGGAGGCGTTCGTAGGTCAGCTCGAGTGCTACCTACGGGCGAATGGGGTCAAGGACGACTGACAGAGAGCGGCGGCACTACTCTGCAGCTGTGGCATGGAGACGTACCAGCTGGTGGTCGGTCTGTGCGCGCCCGATGACATTCACGCCATCGGGTACATCAAACTGATATCTAAGCTAACGGAACACTTTAAGCCCGAAACATCAGAGATAGCTTGGCGGTACCGTTTCAAGAAACGGGACCAGCGTCCAGGCGAGACCGCGAAGCAGTACATGGCTGCCCTGCGACAAGCGGCGAGACTCTGGAACTTCGACAACCTCGAAGTCCGTCTGCGGGATCGGATCGTCTGCGGGCTAAGGGACCGGAAGCTGCGGCAGAAGATGTTTGCCAAGCAGAAGCTGACCCTTCAGGATGTCCAGGAGTAGTTCCTAGCCTGGGACGTAGCAGAGGAGTCCAACGCAAGGGAGAACGGGGCCATCCATCAGCTGTCTGGCCACGATGATGCAGAAGGGGGAGACTTCGAGGTGGATGCCATCCACCGCCAGCAGCGATCAACCACCTATTCCCGGGACCGCGTGAAGGAGCAGCACCCAGTGACAGCTGAGCAGCGGTACCAGGAGTGCAAATGCGGAACAAGCGGCCCCTGGTCTACCCAGTTCTTATGCTGCAGCACCCATCGCTCCCGATCTACCCAGCAGTGCGGCAGCGGCTCCAGGTCTACCCAGCCCGGCTCACTTGGGCAACACCGGTCTACCCCGTGCATCGCCTGCGGGGCAGGAAACTCCAACTGGTCTACCCATTGCGCCAGCTGCGGAGGACAGCGGTCTACCTGCCATTTCAAATCGGCGAAGTGCAGAGTGTGCAGGAAGACAGGCCACATCGCGGCGGTCTGTCGGGGCCAGCCAAGGGACAGTCTGCACGAGGTGGAGGCGGATTTCCAGCTGGCCACAGGTACAGGGTAGAGGTTGCCGAGGCTTACGGTTAGCCACACAGCGGGATGGTCGGCTGTTTGCGAAACCGGGGAACACCCACCCCTTATCCCAAAAATCAAACTGAAGGTCAAAATTCAAGGGGTTCCCTGCGTAATGGAACTTGACTCTGGGTCAGCCGTATCCATTATCTCCACGCGGACCTTCAGTGAGATCTGCAAGCGGAGCGGCCAGCGGGTTCCCCTGAGGCCATCCAAACTGACCCTCTCAGACTTCCAGAACTCTCCGATTAAAGTCAGGGGAGAGGCGTCGGTGACGGTCCACTACAAAGGGTTTAAGGGGAAGTTGAGCGTGCTGGTCATCGAAGGGCAACGGACCAGCCTTGTGGGGCTAGGATGGTTCAGGGCGTTGGGCATTGGGATCACCGGGATGCACCAAATGCAGAGCCACACCTCCCTGGAGGGCATCTGCAGGGAGTTCGCGGATGTCTTCGACGAACGGTTGGGGAAGTACACCGGGCCCCCGATTTCTTTTAAATTAAACCCCCTAGTCCCACCGGTCAGGATGAAGGCGAGGAGAGTTCCCTTTTGCGCTCAAGCATAAGATTGAGCAGGAATTGGATAAGTTAGTGGAACAGGGGGTGCTGACGCCGGTAGATGGGGCGGACTGGGAGACCCCCATAGTTTTTTTTGTTTTTTTTTAAATTTCATTTATATCCCGCCCTTCTCCGAAGACTCAGGGCAGCTTACAAGCTTAGCAGTAGCCTTCATTCTATGTATATGCCTGCTTATTAGGGCTTTCACACACACCCCAAGCGGCATTATTACAAAGTCAGCTTAATTGCCCCCAACAATCTGGGTCCTCATTTTACCTACCTGGGAAGGATGGAAGGCTGAGTCAACCTTGAGCCTGGTGGGATGCGAACCTGCACTAATTGCAGGCAGCTGGTGTTACTTAAGGAGGCATTAGCCCACTGCTCCACCAAGGCTCTAGTTACCCCGTTAAAGGCAAATGGGGACATTAGAATCTGCGCAGATTATAAGGGGACAATTAACCGGGCGTTAAGTGTGCATTCGTACCCGGTTCCCGCCGTAAGCAGCATCCTGGCATCCCTGCAAGGTGGGGCGGTATTCGCGAAATTAGATCTTGCCCAGGCTTATCAGCAGCTGCCGGTAGACCCCGAGGCAGCAAGGGCCCAGACCATCATCACCCACAAAGGGGCGTTCCGGGTAAACCGACTGTAATTCGGGGTGAGCGTAGTTCCGGGGATTTTCCAGGAAGTCATGGAAAAAACGCTAAAGGGGATCACCAGGGTTTGCCCGTATTTTGACGACGTCCTTATAGCGGCCAGCTCGGAGGACGTCCTGGCATCACGGCTAAGAGCGGTACTCAGTCGTTTTAGGGATGTGGGTCTAAGACTGAAAAGGGACAAGTGTAAAATTGGGGTTACGGAGACGGAGTTTCTGGGATTCAGGATAGACGCGCAGGGCATCCACCCGTCAGCCTCCAAGGAAGCCCCAATTCCCAAAACCAAAGCGGAGCTGCAAGCGTTCCTTGGTCTCTTAAATTTTTATCATACATTCCTGCCGCACAAGGTGACCATCGCGGAGCCCTTGCACAGGCTCCTGGACAAACAAACACCCTAGGACTGGACTGCCACACACACAAGCGCGTTCAGGACCCTTAAGAACATGCTAGCCAGGGATGCAACGGTCACTCACTTCAGGGAGGACCAGCCCATCTGCCTAGCGTGCGATGCATCCCCTTATGGGATAGGGGCAGTCCTTAGCCACTTAAGGGAGGACGGCTCGCAGGCTCGCAGGCTCCCATAGCATACTATTCCCGGACCCTGTCAGCGGCGGAGAGAAACTAGATAAGGAGGCGCTGGCAGTGGTCGCGGGGGTAAAAATGTTCCACGACTACCTGTATGGGAGGGAGTTCCTCATTTACACGGATCACAAGCCCCTGCTGGGATTATTCACCACAGAGAAGCAAATGCCACAGATCCTTTCACCAAGGATGCTCCGTTGGTCCATTTTTCTTTCAGCATACTCCTGTAAGCTAATCCATAGACCAGGAAAGGAAATGGGACACACCGACGGACTCAGCAGACTTCCCCTAAGGGAGGCTGGACCGGATCCCGCTCCTGCTAATCAGATATTAGCAATACAGGAGCTGGCTGAGTGCCCATTAGACGCTAGCGACATAGCAGCCAAAACTCCCAGGGATAGGATTCTTAGCAGAATTCAGTCCTGGGTTAGCAGCGGGTGGCAGGACAAGTCACCGGGACCTGAGTTTACAGCATTTTTTACGCGGCGGCACAAGCTCTCAACCCATAAAGGCTGCCTGCTGTGGGGGAGCAGGGTCATCATCCCCACAAAACTTAGGGAGAAAGTCCTTCAGTCCCTTCACGAGGGTCACCCGGGAGTGGTAAGGATGAAGGCTCTGGCCAGGAGTTACCTGTGGTGGCCAGGGTTGGATAAAGAGATAGAGGGGTTGGTAGCAGGATGTTACACATGCCAAAGGTCTCGCCCAGAGCAGGCACACGCTCCAGTCCACAAGTGGGAACAAACTCACACCCCCTGGTCCAGGGTCCATATAGATTATGCGGGGCCATTTCAGGGACACACCTTCTTAGTCATCGTGGATAGTCACTCCAAGTGGTTAGAGGTGGTACCTGTGTCCAACATGACATCAGCGGGCACAATACAGGCACTAAGGGGAGTGTTTGCCACACATGGGCTACCAGATGTAGTAGTATCTGATAACGGAGCGCAATTTACCTCCTCAGATTTCCAAGTGTTCCTGAGGACCTTGGGGATCAGGCATGCCACTTCAGCGCCCTTTCACCCTGCTAGTAACGGGTTGGCAGAGAGGTTTGTGCGGACTACCAAGGATGCACTCAAACAAATAGTACAAGGGGACTGGAAACAGAGACTGGCCACATTCCTCCTCCATCAACACGCAACACCCTGCACAGCCACAGGAAAGAGCCCAGCGGAGCTCAGGTGGGGCAGATGCCTCATAACTACGTTAGACAGACTCCACCCAGACAGGGTATCAGCAGACACAGAACCCCTAACCCTCAAAACCAATTTCAACATAGGGGAGCAGATCTGGGCCAGAAATTACAGCACAGGCCATCCATGGGTGCCAGGTGAAGTGGTGGAACGGACCGCCCCCCTCTCCTACAGAGTAAGGGTGGAGGGGGGACTCCTGTGGAGGAGACACTGGACAGCTCCGGGCGATGACTGCTCACTCAGGATAAGCCTAATGACTTAAGCTGTTGACAGCCCCAGGCATGGTCAGCCTGGTGGGAAGCCAGGATCTACACCCATTGTCACCTGCACTGGCAGGAAGCCCAGGTTTGAACTGATTGGATGCCATCCACCTAGGCAGGTACAAATAGACGCCAGGCTTCCCTGTTTCCCCAGTTCGTTCTGTTCAAAATAAACTCATCTTCACCCCTGCTCTGTGTCCGTCTCTATGTGAAGCACACGACTTTACAGCCTAGATCACTAATACAAACCCAGTCTATTTTATTCCTTTAAAAGAATTAAAAGTTCTGTAGCCTATTCATTAATCTTCAACTCTTATCCTTCCCAACCAGCATAGACAATGACCAAGTTATCCATATTTTCAAGGGTTTTTTTTTAAGTGGGACATTCATCAACAATAGTGATGTCTCTGCATGCATGTCCTTGGTGTCTTACTTGATCCCCATTCCTTTCTATTTTTATTCTACTTGGATGTTTACAGCAACCTTATTTTTGCCCTGCAACTTAAAGAAAATGAAAACAAAACAAAACAAAACAAAACAAAAACAGAGCCCTGATTAAGGCTGGTTTTGATGTTCTACTTTATTTTCACATAATGGATCAACACTTACTATAGTATTTTTCTTTTCCTACTCAGAGTGAGTGAACTGTCCTCTTGAAATAAACAAAATCAGTAGGAGCTTGACAAGATATTAATATATTTGAAGTGTTTCAATGCAGGCAGAAAGTCTGTAAATGTAGAATTTTACGTATTTTGTTTTCCATGTGAACAAGAATCCTTTTTCATGTCTAACAGAGAAAAGCAGTTGTAATTGGAAAATGTTATGTACTGGAATGTAATGATGCAAGCCATAGACCCTCGCCTATTGTGGAGAAGCTAAGTAGGCATTTCCTGCCAAGCCGAGGCTAGCCCTCAGGGGGTAGCTTAATGGTCAGTCCCAACAGTTTCGGTAGGAACATTTGTATTTGGGGTGGGAGAATTCAGGCAGGTAATTGTGGGAACACCAGAGGGCTTATGTGTATAAGTACTGGCCATTCCCTGTAGCTGACCAGTTGTTTTTCTGGAGACAATAAAGAGATGCTTTGATGCTGTGTTGCTCCTTGCCTATTGACTTAACCCACTATATAAAAGAAAAGATGGTAACAAATCTTTTCACTTTCTTCCTTAGTCCTCTCTCTCTCTCTCCCTCCCTCCCTGCTTCCTTCCTTGCTGTGTATTTAAGTATGAAGGGCAGATTTTCACTTAGGGTGGGAGAATAACTTAACCTTGTCTGATGTCAGAACCCATATTTATGTTGGTTTCCTATTTCACTTTCCTATTTTCTCCTGACCCAATTCTCATTCTTTTCTCTCCTTGGGTTCTGTCATACTCCTAGAGGGGGAGTGCTTGCAGGTTATTGACTTGACTTCCTCTATTGCTACAATGTAACACTTTGCTTTCCTGCATTATTTCTCTCTGAACTTTCTGCTCCCTTGATATCAGCTAGTAAAGGGGGGAGGAAGAAAGGAATGTAACCTCCAGCAACAGGTTTATCTCTGCACTCCCGGGAGAAGGTGCAAAGAGCCACCTAAACGTCACTGCTACAACTGAAGCCAACCTGATGTTATCTCCTATTTCCCACGATGGACTTAACACCTGGGGATTGGCCGATTTGAACCAACCAGATGAACTATGGGGAGGGGTTTTGCTTGGGACACTTTAACCTATCGATCTGCATGGGAAATCTTCAGATCCTGTCTAGTATGCCTACTATCAGGTTCTCCTAATAAACGTTCCGTTTGGAAGAATCTGCTTCCATGAGTTATGCTTTCTTGGGATGAGGTTTTGAAGTGGGCCCTGACATCTGAGTTAGTTCACCTGTTCTTCTTTCTTATCTACTATGAAACTGAATTAGAGCCTTACTTGCTCTTCCAAGTGGGAATAGAAAGTAGGAGAAAGCACTTCTGAAGTGCCAAAGAGTCACATTTCCAATTAATGCCTGCTTACCTTGGATATTTAAAGCCACAGGTGGTGCCAATAACTTCCTAAATTAACAGTCTAAGATAGGCAAGAGATTGCATAAAGTGATAAGGTGACTTTTAGCCATTTTCAAATGTTTTAAATCTAGCTACCAGCAAGGCTATTTGTAAGGCTATGATATTTCCAAAGACTGATGCAAGCTTGCCTGGTTTGAAACTTTTGAACTAATATCAAACTCTAACCAAGTTATATGACAGCTTTCACATTTTCCTAATGTGTGGGGCCTATTGAGAAGAGATATGTTGGAGATTATGTATTTAAATATATCTCTGGCTAAAGTGAGAACCAGAGGTTGGTTGATTGATTATCTGCCTTTATCTGATTAATAGTTAAAATTAAATGCATTCACCTGGAAGCAATTGCAATTATGTAATTATGTTCAGTGTGACTTATTGTTAAGGAATGAAACCTATACTTAGTGAGCCATAAAGTATAACTACATATCTTGAAAGCTGCAGAACTGAATCATTTCTGAAGTGTTAATAGAAGAGATAGCACAATTTAATAAATAAGATATATTATTCACCGCCCATTCATGGATTACTGCCTTGTCGTGGTGAAGGGGCTTGCGTAATTCAATGAAGCCATGAGCTATGCCGTGCAGGGCCACCCAAGACGGAAAGGTCATAACAGAGAGTTCTGACAAAACGTGATCCACTGGAGAAGGAAATGGCAACCCACTCCAGTATCTTTGCCATGAAAACCCTATGGACAGTACCAAAAGGCAAAATGATATGACGCTGGAAGATGAGCCCCTCAGGTTGGAAGGCGTCCAATATGCTACTGGGGAAGAGCAGAGGGCTAGTACTAGTAGCGCCAGAAAGAATGAAGCGACTGGGCCAAAGCCGAAAGGATGCTCAGCTGTGGATGTGTCTGGTGGTGAAAGGAAAGTCCGATGCTGTAAAGATTTTTTCTCCATAGGAACCTGGAATGTAAGATCCATGAATCAAGGAAAGCTGGATGTGGTCAAACAAAAGATGACAAGACTGAACATCGACATCTTAGGTATCAGCGAACTAAAATGGACAGGAATGGGTGAATTTAATTCAGATGAACATCAGGTATACTACTGCGGGCAAGAATCCCTCAGAAGAAGTGGAGTAGCCTTCATAGTCAATAAAAGAGTAGGAAAAGCAATATTGGGATACAATCCTCAAAATGACAGAATGATCTCAGTTCGAATCCAAGGCAAACCATTCAATATCACAGTAGTCCAAGTCTATGCCCCAACCACCAGTGCTCAAGAGGATAAAATTGAACAGTTCTATGAAGCCCTACAGCACCTTATAGAACTAAGACCAAAAAATGATGTCCTTATCATCATGGGGGATTGGAATGCTAAAGTAGGAAGCCAAAAGATAACTGGAATAACAGGCAAGATTTGTTGTGATTCAGGGTCAGCCTGTGTGTTCGGCAGTTGGGTCGGACGATTCAGAGGAGGAGGAGGGGGGTGTTGGAGAGGTTGCTGAGGGTGTTGGAGAGCTTGCTGATGAGAGCCCTCAGCCAGGCCCCTCCCACCTGGTTACGACGCAGACCCAGCTGTGTGAGCCTGACAGCGTGGATGAAGATGACCCACAGCTGGCCCTGTTCAAGGACGCAGGAGGCAGTCAATCAGGAGTAAACAGAGGAAGGCAATGGGGCACCTCGGAAGGAGGCAGAGAGAAGCCACACCCTGAACTGTTTAAAAGGGGAATGCGTGGGAGGGCTGGTTTGCTGAAGGCAACCATTTGAATTGCTCCTGTTTCATGGTTCGTGTCTTGTTTTTGCTCTGTTTGCTTTTGTGTCCATAAATTTGGCAGACTTAGTTCCAGCCTCTTGCCTTCTTGTAAAGGGGTTGTCCCTGCCTTATCTGCAGGGCCAGTAGTAGGCTGGTACAGAACAGTTTGCCTTCAGCCTCCCACCCCTTACTATTATTATGGAGCAGCTACGTGCTGAGAATGCCCAGCTCGCCCAGCAACTCACTTTGTTGGCAGCTCAGGTGGCTCAATTGCAAGCTCAGGTCCAAGCTCAATTGCAAGCTGCACCCCCACCATCACCCCCACCCAGGAGAAAATGCCAAGTTGCGATGCCGGATAAATTTACTGGCAATCCAGAACTGTTTCCTGCTTTCCTGGGACAATGCCAGCTGTTTATCAGCATGAGAGCAGCTGATTTCCCCACTGACCAGGATAAGGTGGGGTTTGTGTTAAGCCTTCTTTCGGGTGATGCAGCTCGTTGGGGCACGCCTCTGCTGGCTCAACCTAGTCCATTGTTAGACAACTTTGTGGGGTTTTGTGATCATATGTGTCTGATGTATGAGGACCCTATAAAGACGCAGACTGCTACTCGTTGCCTGAAAGCTCTGAGGCAGGGTCAGGGCTATATCAGCGATTTTTGGCTGCTTAGACAGGATTCCGCCTGGAATGAGGCTGCGCTCATGGATGCCTTCCAGGATGGATTGTCGGAGGAGATGTTGGATGAGCTGGCCTGTGTGGATATTCCCTCAGACCTGAATGGGCTGATCCATCTCTGCCTGCGGATCGATGCTCGGTTGCAGCAGCGAAGGAGTCGCCGTGCCACCCCACAGACCCCTGCAGCCCCTGTTGTGTGTGAGCCACCAGTTCAAAGCAAGGAGCCAATGGAGCTGGGTGCCGCCAGGTCTCGTCTATCGGTGACTGAAATGAACAGACGACGACCGGGGGGGTTGTGTTTTTACTGCGGGGACCCTGGGCATTTGGCTGCTTTTTGCCCAAAGAAGCGACAGCGGGCATCAGTGACCGAGTCTGCCTCGAGAAAGTCCCCTACTTTACTGTCGGGAAATGCCCTGAGCCCGATCTAGACGGTGTGATAGATCGGGCATTCCACAACAACACTGAGCGACGTCTTTCTGATGCTGCCTGTGGACCGCCACAGCATCTGATATTGGAGGCACGTCTGATCCTTCCTGGCAAGCCAGAGGGGATTCCAGTCCATGCCTTAATTGACTCTGGAGCCACCACAAATTTTATGGAATCAGCATTTGTGGCCAAATGGGCTGTACCCCAGTGCCCGGTGGAACCGCCCATGTTAGTGGAGACTATCGATGGTCGAGTGCTCCTGTCTGGGCCAATTATGGCCGCCACGCAACCATTATGTATGGCCATCAGTTCCCATGTGGAGGCCATCCAGTTCTATATCACCTCAGATCTATATTTCCCCATGGTCTTGGGACTGGCGTGGCTCCGGGTGCATGACCCACAGATCTATTGGTCACAGAACTTGGTCACCTTCCCAAGCTTGCAGTGTGTGGACCACTCCCACCAAATTCTGGAAAGCCCGTTGTTCTGGAGCTTTCCACTGAAACCGAGTCTTCTTCTGCAGGAGCCGGGTGAGGGGGGCTGTCAAAGCAGCAAACCCAGGGATGAAAGCTCGGTAATAGTTGGCGAACCCAAAAAGTCGCTGAACATCCTTCACATGACGTGGGGGTTGCCAACTCTGCAAAGACTCAACCTTACTTGGCTCCATGGCGATGCCCTGAGGAGAAATGCGGTGACCCAGGAAATCGATGGTCACCCGGTAGAACTGGCAATTCTCCAACTTGGCAAAGAGCCGATGTTCTCAGAGTCACTGCAGGACCTGATGGAGATGCTGATGGTGCACCTCACATGATGGGGAGTAGAATTTGAAAAGCCTGCAGACCGCTCAGAATTTGAACCAACGCCAGATCCGGTGGTCTCTTTTCTTTGCGAGGTTCAACTTCCGAGTTCGGTACATACCTAACGGGAACAATCAAAGAGCGGATGCTCTGTCCAGGAAGCCCGAATATTCCCGAGTGGAAGACAAGCTTCTGCCCAGGACAGACATCCCAGTCAAGTCTTTTGCTGCGGTGTGGGAGCCGGTTGATATACGGGCTCAGATCCGGGAGGCACAGCAGCAGGAGAGGTGGGTGGAGCAGCGGAAGGAGGATGTTCTGAACCAGCCTGCTACCGGCCTTGCAATAAGGCAAACCCCTCTTCAAACAGTAGAGACTGGAGAGCGTCTGAGGCTGAAAAGCGTCTGCCAAGATTTATTACTCAAACAACAGAACAAGAAACAAAAACACTGGAACTTGAATCCTCAAACGGAAGGGTTGCTTTCAGCAACCAGCCCTTCCCCAAACACTCCTTTTATTTAGAGTTCAGGGCGTGGCCTCCCTGTGCCTCCTCCCGAGGAGTCCCACAGCCTTTCTCTGTTTGTTCCTGCTCGACTGCCTCCTGCGTCGGGCGTCCTTGAACAGGGCCAGCTGTGGGTCATCATCCTCCGCACTATCGGGCTCACGCGGCTGAGAAGAGGGCCCCGGCTGGGGGCTCTGCGAAGCCTCCAAGCCATCATCAGCCAGTTCGTCTTCCACACCCTCCTCCTCCCCCTCATCTGAGTCATCCGAGACATCTGAGCCGGCTGCCGGACCCACAGGCTGGCCCTGAGTCACAACACTATCCCGCACCGCAGGGCCCTTCCCCCGGGGCTGCCGATCCAGATGCGGTCGGGATGGGAATTGTTCGTGAAAAGCAGTCACCAACGCAGGGGCATGAACGGTGGTCGCGTCTTCCCATGTGAAGTCCTCCGGCCCGTACCCTTTCCACTCGATCAGGTACTGGAAGCGACCTTTCAACCAACGGGAATCCCTGATGCTGGCGACCTCGTACTCGGGGGTGCTGCCTCCATCACGAGGTCCTGATGGGGGAGGTTCCGCTTGGCGAAGTGGACAAGCCGGTTGTTCGGGGACCAACAAGGACCGATGGAAGACGGGATGCATGCGCAGGGAACGTGGCAGAGTTAAACGATAGGCGACCGGATTGATGACAGCCTCGACTGGGAACAGTCCAAGGTAACGGTGGTCCAGCTTCCTCGCTGGCCGTGTGGATGGTAGGTTCTTGGTGGACAGCCAGACCCGATCCCCCACCGATAGTGGAGGTGTATCCCGTCTCGACCGATCGGCGAACCTCTTGTAGTCGGCCTTGGCCTTCTCCAGCTGCCGTCGCACCAACCGATGGATCGCCTGTAACTCCGCCATGAAGTCGTTCGCTGTCGGCTCCGGTGAGTCCACGGGAGAAAGGGGGAAAAACCGGGGGTGATAACCCACATTGGCCAAGAACGGTGTCATCTGCGTGGAGGTGTGCTGCGAGTTGTTAAAAGCAAACTCGGCTATGGCCAAATAGTCCACCCAATTGTCCTGCTGCAGGTTGACGTAGCAGCGCAGATACTGCTCTAGGATACCGATGACCTTCTCGGTACCCCCGTCAGTTTGAGGATGATGCGCGGACGAGAGGCAAACCTTAATGTCCAACGCACGCATCAACTCCTGCCAGAAGCGGGCTGTAAACTGGGCCCCCCTATCGGAGACGACTCTATCGGGGAGGCCGTGCAGCCGAAACACCTGTTGGATGAACATGCGACTAGTGGCGCGAGCTGACGGTAAGCCGCGACAGGGGATGAAGTGCGCCATCTTGGTCAGCATGTCCACCACCACAAACACTGTCGTGAAGCCGGAGGATGGGGGTAGATCCGTCAGAAAGTCCATGGACACAGCCCCCCAGGGTCTCTTGGGTGTTGGCAAAGGCTGCAGTAAACCAGGCGGGGCCCCTGTCGCTGACTTGGCCTGCCTGCATGGAATGCAGGAGGTGACATAAGACTGGACGTCGTGTCGGACTCGGGGCCACCAGAAGGTACGGGAGACCAGGTTCAGAGTCTTGAACAGGCCAAAATGCCCCGCAGCCGGGTTATCATGACACTGGCTGAGGACGAGTCCCCTGAGTGGCCCTCCCGGAACATAGAGCCGGTCACGATAATACAGAAGTCCATCCGTGACCGACCAAGGCGAATCTGGCCCCACCTCTTCCTTCCGCTGAGCCACCCACGCCTCCTGCTGCTGTGCCTCCCGGATCCGAGCCCGTATATCAACCGGCTCCCGCACCGCAGCAAAAGACTCGACGGGGATCACTGTCCTGGGCAGAAGCTTGTCTTCCACTCGGGTGTATTCGGGCTTCCTGGACAGAGCATCCGCTCTCTGATTGTGCCCGCTTGGTATGTACCGCACCCGGAAGTCAAACCTCGCAAAGAAAAGGGACCACCGGATCTGGCGTTGGTTCAAATTCCGAGCGGTCTGCAGGCTTTCCAGATTCTTGTGGTCCGTCCGGACCTCGATTTGATGCCGCGCCCCCTCCAGATGATGCCTCCAAGCCTCGAACGCCGCCTTGATGGCCAGCAGCTCCTTCTCCCAGATGGTATAGTTGCGCTCCGAGGGGTTCAATTTCCGAGAGTGATACGCGCAAGGGAAAAGGGTACCGCTGGGCGTCGTTGCCTGGAGTAACACGGCCCCAATGGCAATGTCAGAGGCGTCCGCCTCAACGACAAACGGCCGTTGCGGGTCAGGATGCTTCAAGATGGGCTCCTTCATGAAGGCGTCCTTCAAAGCCTGGAACGCCTGTTGTTCGGGGGCGTTCCACTGGAACCGAGTCTTCTTCTGCAGGAGCCGGGTGAGGGGGGCTGTCAAGGCAGCAAAGCCAGGGATGAATGTTCGATAGTAGTTGGCAAATCCAAGAAGTCGCTGAACATCCTTCATGCGACGCGGGGGTTGCCAACTCTGCAACGACTCAACTTTACTCGGCTCCATGGCAATGCCCTCAGGAGAAATGCGGTGACCCAGGAAATCGATGGTCACCTGGTAGAACTGACACTTCTCCAACTTGGCAAACAGCCGATGTTCCCGGAGGCGCTGCAGGACCTGACGGAGATGCTGATGATGCACTTCACGCGACGGGGAGTAAATCAGGATGTCGTCCAGGTAAATCACGACAAACTGGTCCAACAGATCCCGAAAGATGTCGTTCATAAAATGCTGAAACACAGCGGGGGCGTTGGTCAGGCCAAACGGCATCACCGTGTACTCGAAATGTCCATAGCGAGTACCAAACGCCGTCTTCCACTCATCACCCGGCCGAACCCTGACGAGGTTGTAAGCTCCACGCAGGTCCAGTTTCGTGAAGATCTTAGCCTCCCGGAGTCGGTCCAAGAGCTCGGGGATGAGGGGCAGCGGGTAACGGTTACGCACCGTGATGGCGTTGAGTTTCCGGTAGTCACAGCAAAGCCGTAACTCGCCCGACTTCTTTTTGACGAAGAGCACGGGCGCAGACACTGGCGAGGACGAGGGCAGGATGAAACCGCGAGCCAAATTCTTTGTCAGGAAGTCCCGCAATGCAGCCAACTCGGGCTCCGACATGGAGTACAAACGCCCCACTGGGAGAGGCGCATCAGGGACTAGATCAATGGAGCAGTCATAGGGCCTGTGCGGGTGTAGTTGATCCGCCTCTGACTCGCTGAACACATCAGCAAAGTCGGACAGTTCAGGAGGCAAGGAAACCCCTGGGGAACCCTCCACCTGGCCGGCACAGATATGGCGGGTGTGGTCCACGCACTGCAAACTTGGGAAGGTGACCAAGTTCTGAGACCATTAGATCTGTGGATCATGCGCCCGGAGCCACGCCAGTCCCAAGACCACGGGGAAGTGCAGATCCGAAGTGATGTAGAACTGGATGGCCTCCACATGGGAACTGATGGCCATACACACTGGTTGCGTGGCGGCCGTAATAGGCCCGGACAGGAGCACTCGACCATCGAAAGTCTCCACTAGCATGGGCGGATCCACCGGACACTGGGGAACAGCCCATTTGGCCACAAAGGCCGAGTCCATAAAGTTTGTGGTAGCCCCAGAGTCAATTAAGGCATGGACCGGAATCCCCTCTGGCTTGCCAGGAAGGATCAGACGTGCCTCCAAAATCAAATGCCGTGGAGGTTCACAGGCACCGTCGGAACGGCGTCACTCGGTGTGGTCGTTGTGGGTCGCCCGATCTATCACACCGTCTAGATCGGGCTCGGGCCGTTTCCCGACAGCAAAGTAGGGGACTTTCTCGGGGCAGGCTTGGTCACTGATGCCCGCTGACGCTTCTTTGGGCAAAAAGCAGCCAAATGTCCAGGGTCCCCACAGTAAAAACACAACCCCCCCGATCGTCGTCTGTCCATTTCCGTCACTGATAGACGGGACCTGGCGGCACCCAGCTCCATTGGCTCCTCCCTCTGGACTGGGGGCTCACGCTCAACAGGGGCGGCAGGGGTCTGTGGGGTGGCACGGCGACTCTTTCGCTGCTGCAGCCGGGCATCGATCCGCAGACAAAGATGGATCAGCCCATTCAGGTCTGAGGGAATGTCCACGCGGGCCAGCACATCCAACATCTCCTCCGACAAGCCATCCTGGAAGGCATCCACGAGCACAGCCTCATTCCAGGCGGAATCCTGGCTAAGCAGCCGGAAATCGCTGATATAGGCCTGTAGGGGGCGCTGACCCTGCCTCAGAGCTTTCAGGCGTCGGGTGGCAGTCTGCGCCTTAATTGGGTCCTCGTACATGAGGCGCATATGGTCACAAAACCCCCCAAAGTTATCCAACAATGGGCTAGGTTGTGCCAGCAGAGGCGTGCCCCAACGAGCTGCATCCCCCGACAGAAGGCTTAACACGAATCCCACCTTATCCCGGTCAGTGGGGAAATCAGCTGCTCTCACGCTGATAAAAAGCTGGCATTGTCCCAGGAAGGCAGGAAACAGTTCTGGATTGCCAGCAAATTTATCCGGCATAGCTATCTGACATTTCCTCCTGGGTGGGGGTGCAGCATGTACCTGAGCTTGCAGTTGAGCCACCTGAGCTGCCAGCAAAGTGAGTTGCTGGGTGAGCTGAGCATTCTCGGCACGAAGCTGCTCCATCGTAGTAGTAAGGGGTGGGAGGCTGAAAGCAAACTGTTCTGAACCAGCCTGCTACTGGCCTTGCAATAAGGCAAACCCCTGTTCAAACAGTAGAAACTGGAGAGCGTCTAAGGCTGGAAAGCGTCTGCCAAGATTTATTACTCAAATAACAGAACAAGAAACAAAAACACTGGAACTTGAATCCTCAAACGGAAGGGTTGCTTTCAGCAACCAGCCCTTCCCCAAACACTCCCTTTTATTTAGAGATCAGGGCGTGGCCTCCCTGTGCCTCCTCCCGAGGAGTCCCACAGCCTTTCTCTGTTTGGTCCTGCTCGACTGCCTCCTGCGTCGGGCGTCCTTGAACAGGGCCAGCTGTGGGTCATCATCCTCCGCACTATCGGGCTCACGCAGCTGAGAAGAGGGCCCCGGCTGGGGGCTCTGCGAAGCCTCCAAACCATCATCAGCCGGTTCGTCTCCCACACACTCCTCCTCCCCCTCATCTGAGTCATCCGAGACATCTGAGCCGGCTGCCGGACCCACAGGCTGGCCCTGAGTCACAACAGTCAGGTGGAGGGTTCCCCAGCGGTTTCCTTGCCTTCCGAACTGACTGAATTTGCTGATGTGTTCAGCAAGACAGAGGTGGATCAATTAGCCCCACACAGGCCCTATGACTGCCCCATTGATTTAGTCCCTGATGCGCCTCTCCCAGTGGAGCGTTTGTACTCCATGTCGTACCCCGAGTTGGCTGCATTGCGGGACTTTCTGGAGAAGAATTTGGCTCGGGGTTTCATCCGGCCCTCATTCTCGCCAGTGTCCGCACCTGTGCTCTTCGTCAAAAAGAAGTCCTGCGAATTGTGGCTATGCTGCGATTATAGAAAATTAAACACCATCACAGTGCACAATCGTTACCCTCTGATCCTCATTCCCGAACTCTTGGGCTGACTCCAGGAGGCTAAGATCTTCATGAAACTGGACCTGCATGGAGCTTACAACCTTGTCAGTGATGAGTGGAAGATGGCGTTTGGTACTCGATACAGACATTTTGAATACATCGTGATGCCCTTTGGCCTGACCAATGCCCCCGCCATGTTCCAGCATTTCATGAACGATATTTTCTGGGATTTGTTAGATCAGTTTGTCGTGATCTACTTGGATGACATCCTGATCTACTCCCTGTCGCAAGAGGTGCACCATCAGCATCTCAGTCAGGTCCTGCAGCAACTCCAAGAACATCAGCTGTATGCCAAATTGGAGAAGTGCCAGTTCTACCAGGTGACCATTGATTTTCTGGGTCACCGCATTTCTCCTGAGGGCATCGCCATGGAGCTGAATAAGGTCGAGTCTTTGCAGAGTTGGCAACCCCCACATCCTGTGAAGGATGTTCAGCGACTTCTTCGGTTTGCCAACTATTATTGAGCTTTCATCCCTGGGTTTGCTACCCTGACAGCCCCCCTCACTCAGCTTCTGCAGAAGATGACTCAGTTTCAGTGGGACACTCCAGAACAATGGGCTTTCAAGGCTTTGAAGGAAGCCTTCATAAAGGAGCACATCTTGAAGCATCCTGACCTGCAATGGCCATTTGTCATGGAGGCAGACACCTCCGACATTGCCATTGGGGCGGTGTTACTCCAGGAAACGATGCCCGGCAGTACCCTCTTCCCTTGCACGTACCATTCACAGACACTGAATCCGTCGGAGCACAATTGTACCATCTGGGAGAAGGAGCTGCTGGCCATCAAAGTGGCATTTGAGGCCTGGAGGCATCATCTGGAGGAGGCGCGGCATCAAATCGAGGTCCAGACAGACCATAAGAATTTGGAAAACCTGAAGACCATTCGGAAATTAAACCAATGCCAGATTCGGTGGTCTCTTTTCTTTGCAATGTTCAATTTCTGAGTCAAGTACATACCCAGTGGTGGCAATCAAAGAGTGGATGCTCTTTCCAGGAAGCCCGAATATTCCCAAGTGAAAGACAAGCTTCTGCCCAGGACAGTGCTCCCCATTGAGTCTTTTGCTGTAGTGCGGGAGTCAATAGATATAAGGGCTTGGATCCGGGAGCCAAATCAGCAGTATGTGTTGGTGGCTCAGTGGAAGGAGGAGGTGGGACCAGATTCTCCATGGACAGTCACGGATGGATTCTTATTTTATCATGACTGGTTCTATGTTCCAGGAGGGCCACTCATGGGACTCATCCTCAGCCAGTGCCACGATAACCCAGCGGCAGGGCATTTTGGCCTGTTCAAGACCCTGAACCTGGTCTCTCATACTGTTCTGTTCCCCCCTCCCGGAGTACAAACAAACAGACAAGCAGGCATGACTAGCAAGAGTTAATTCTACAGGCTTTAGTTAATTGCCTTCTGATAAGGCCTTGGCAGAAAAATAGGCTCGTTACCTCAAACGTCAGCTGGAATGAGATAACGTCCAAACAAACAGTACAGAAGCAGATGTACAGAAGCGTTGCCAAGAATTCAGACCAGGGTTTCAAACAAGAAGCAGAGTTCCAAAGATGTGACCAGAAGTTGTTTAAACTATTTTTTGTCACAAAGTTTTGAGAGGAGCCACACCCCCTTTTGTACCTTATGGGGTGTGGCCTCCCTTTCCTCCATAGGACAGATGGACCTGGGTACAAGCCACGGTGGGAGAGTGGCTTGGATTTACATCTGAAGCCCCATAGAGGTGAGAGCTATATGGGGTATGCCCTACCCAGGGTGTATAGCTTGGACCACCCCGGGAATAGAGCTGCAACCCGTCGTGAGAGGATGGGGGGTGGCCTGTTTCTGGGGGCACCCAACTGAGTGGCAGTGAAGCTGGGTGATGGTCCAGACACTCACTTCCTCTGACTTGATCCTCCTACCGAACTTATTAATTATGGGACTGCCTCTCCTGGACTCTCTTGGACTTATATGTACCGTTACACTAGCACGGATTTGTTCGCCCTCAGGAGTGCCCCCCTCTCCTGGGTGCGACTCACCTTTTTTACCACCTCCAACCTCGATGAAGGGCCCAATTATTGGGACCCTGAGAGATGGCTGGGCAGGGGCAGGGGCCTCCAATATAAATTTAATAAGAGGCCCCTAGTAAAAAAATTTATGGGATTAGGGAGGGGGCGGGAGTGGGTTATGTTTGTTCGGCTATGGGGGGTGGTGTCACTGCACGTTTTTTTTTGTTCGTCAGAAAGTTCATTTCTAACTGTACATTTTCCCCTGTTCTCTGCACCTGTTGTGATAACTTATCTGGTAACCATAGTGAATCCCATATGACTAGCTATGTTATGGTTTCAGTCTGTTTAGTGCGCATGTCTACAGAAAGTTCTGAGTTGTTATCTGTATTGTTTTCTTCACTTTTGCTGTTACTGTCTGTTACGTTAGGATGTAGCCCAGCTAGCTCTGTATAATATATATTTAGTTTTTATATTTTTGTAAGTAAAAGGTATTTAGTAAGATTATGCGTCGTGTTTTTATTGCCTTCCTGCAAGCATATCATGCATTCTCTGAAGCACGGTCCGTCGCCCTCTACAAAGGTGATTTTTACCTTGACAGGTTGTCTATCAACCGTTGCTCAGGCCAGGTCTGGGTCTGATTGCGTGGGGGGAGAGTGGGATGTGGTTGCCTCCGGGGCTCAGGAGCGGGTCGTGGGACTACCGATTCCCACGACATTGGGGAATGGCAGCAGGTATATGAACAGAGGGCCGTATCGTTACCGGGGGGATCGTCTTCGCTACTTACAAGCGGTGAGGCGCTCCGACCCTCTGTTTCTTCCCCGAGGTCCCGGGAGTGAGGATGCGCAGCCTCCTGAGCTCTGGCTGGTGTACCTGAATGCCAGGTCCGTGATTAATAAAACTCCCCTTGTTCGGGATCTAGTTGAGGGTGAGCATGCGGACCTGGCTTGCATCACGGAGACTTGGTTGGGCCCAGAGGGTGGTGTTCCTTTGGTCGATCTTTGCCCACCAGGTTTCCGGGTGCTACACCGGCCTCGGGCTCAAGGTAGGGGCAGGGGAGTGGCGATAGCTATCAGGGAGACGTTATGTCCACGGGAGACCACCGTTCCCCAGATAGTCGGGTGTGAGTCTCTCTTTTTGAGATTTGGTCTTGGGGCGCAGTTGGGCTTGCTGCTGGTATACTTTTCGCCTAGTCGCACAGCGGCAGCCCTGCCTGAGCTACTCGATGTCCTCTCGGGGTTGGTGATTGAGTTCCCCATACTTATAGTTTTGGGTGACTTCAATCTACCATCCCTTGGAGGTTCATCTGAGTTAGCTCGGGAGTTTATGGCTTCCATGACGGCCATGGACCTGACGCAAGTAATTTCTGAACTGACTCATGAGCGAGGCCACAACCTTGACTTGGTTTTCTTATCTGGACGGTGGTTTGATGATCTTGGTGGGGGCTCTCCAATTGTTATGCCCCTGTCATGGACCGATCATCACATCCTGTGGCTGGTCTTCCGTTTTGCCACCCCCCGCCGTGGGGGTATGGAGCCAACTAGATGGTACCGCCCCAGGCGCTTAATGGATCCTGACAGGTTCCAGGCAGCGCTGGGGCCCCCACCTGCCTCCGTTGCTCACAACTTGGCGGATGCCCTAGTGGAAGCCTGGGAAAGGGCGGCCACTGAGGCACTTGACCGAGTTGTACCCTTGCGGCCCCTGACCCGGTGCAGATCCCAGCGAGCTCCATGGTTCTCCATGGAGCTCCGGGAGATGAAGCGTCGGAGACGGGGCCTAGAGAACTGTTGGAGGTCCAGCCGATCCGAATCCTACCGGTTGCAACTAAGAACCCACATTAGGTCTTATCTCGCAGCGATGAGGGCGGCGAGGTCTAATTACTTCTCTGCCCTCATTGCATCTGCAGATAATCGCCCGGCCGCCCTGTTTAGGGTGACCCGCTCCCTCCTTAATCAGGAGGTGAGGGAGGAACCCTTGGAGGGTCGTGCCGAGGAGTTTGGTCAACATCTGTTAAATAAAATCGCTCGGATTCGGACCGGTCTGGAATCCAACTGGGCAGGGTCCGACGATCAGGACACGGGCGGTCTTGTCAATGTTATCTGGGAGGAGTTTGATTCTGTGACCCCTGAGGAAGTGGACAGGATTATGGGGAGGTTGAGCTCCACCACATGTTTATTGGACCCGTGCCCTTCTTGGCTGGTCTATGCATTTCGGGAGAGGTCACGAGGCTGGTTCCAGGCAGTTATATCTGCTTCTTTGAGTGAGGGTAATTTCCCCGCCGTCTTGAAGGAGGCGGTGGTGAGACCTCTCCTCAAGAAGCCTGCCCTGGACCCAGCTGTGTTGAATAACTTTCATCCGGTCTCCAACCTTCGCTTTCTTGCGAAGGTTGTTGAGAGTGTGGTGGCGCATCAGCTCCCCCTGGTTCTGGATGAAGCGGATTATCTAGACCCGTCCCAATCGGGTTTCAGGCCTGGGTACAGCATGGGGACGGCATTGGTCGCTCTGGTGAATGATCTCTGGAGGGCCCGGGAAAGGGGATATTCCTCTGTCCTAGTCCTATTAGACCTCTCGGCGGCTTTCAATACCATCGACCATGGTATCCTGCTGCGGCGTCTCAGGGGATTGGGAGTGGGAGGCACGGTTCTTCGGTGGTTCTCCTCCTACCTCCTGGGACGCTTGCAGTCCGTGTTGGCAGGAGGGCAGAGGTCGACCCCAAGGTCTCTCATTTGTGGAGTTGCTCAGGGGTCGGTCCTCTCGCCTCTCCTGTTCAACATCTACATGAAACCACTGGGTGAGATCATTCGTGGTTTTGGAGTTGGGTATCATCAGTACGCTGATGATACCCAGCTTTTCATTTCAACCCCAAACCACCCCAGTGATGCCCTCGACGTGATGTCCCGTTGCCTGGAGGCGGTTCGGATCTGGATGGGGAGGAACAGACTTCAGCTCAACCCTGACAAGACTGAGTGGCTGTGCATTCCGGCATCCCGGGACATTCAGAATATTCCACCTCTTTCTATGGGGGGTTGGGTTTTTACCCCCCGTAGATAGGGCTCGCAACTTGGGAGTCCTCCTAGATTCACGGCTTACTTTGGAAGACCATATAGTAGCCGTGACTAGGGGGGCTTTCACCCAGGTTCGCCTGGTGTGCCAGTTGCGGCCCTATCTGGACCGGGATGCCCTGTGTACGGTCACTCATGCGCTCGTGACCTATCGTCTGGACTACTGCAATGCTCTTTACATGGGGCTTCCCTTGAAGACCACTCGGAGGCTCCAACTGGTACAGAATGCAGCCGTGAGAGTTGTCTTGGGAGTTTCCTGGTACTCCCATGTTACACCTTTGCTCCGCAAGCTGCATTGGTTACCAGTTGTCTTCTGGGTGAGATTCAAGGTTTTGGTAATGGTCTTTAAGTCCCTACATGGCATGGGTCCAGAGTACCTCAGGGACCAACTGCTGCCGGGATCAACTTCCCTCCGCCCTGTGCGCTCCCACAGAGAGGGCCTCCTCAGGGTGCCTCCGGTCAGAGAATGTTGGCTGGTGGCCCCTAGGGGGAGTGCCTTCTCTGTGGGTGCTCCGGCTTTATGGAACCAGCTTCTGGTCGAGCTCCGGACGGCACCGGACCTTCGCTCCTTCCGACGCGGTCTGAAGACCCACTTATTTGAACAAGCTGGCCTTGCCTGATGGGGGATGTTAGGGTTTTTCATGGGGTTTTTATACTGTTATTGTTTTTATCTGGGCGATTATTTAATTCCTTTTAATTTTTGTATTCTCTATTTATATATGCCCTGTTCACCGCCCTGAGTCCTTCGGGAGAAGGGCGGTATACAAATTTAATAAAAGTAAAAGTAAAAAGTAAAATGACTCAGCTACTCCCTGGCCCTCCTACTCAACCTACATTGCTGCAAAAATGCTTGGCCCTGCATCTTTCTCGAGGGTGTAGCCATGAGTCATCTTCACTAGACTGTATTTGCTGCAGCTGCTCGAGCTCCCTCCCTGCCTGGCTACTCCCAGGCTACTCCTCTCAGCCTTCCGATGGAGATGGAGGCCTTGCCAGAGAGGAGGGCCCTGGAGAGGGAGGCCTTGCCAGTACCTCCCCATCATCCTCAGAGTCCTCTTCCTCAGTTAGGACAGGCACGGGGGTCAGGGCCACAACACTATCCCCCACCGCAGGGCCCTTCCCCTGGGTCTGAAGGTCAGGATGTGGTCGAGGTGGAAATTGTTCGTGAAATGCCCGCACAAGGTCAGGGGCATGATCTGCAGAAGCGTTGACCCAGGCGAAGCCCTAAGGCCCGTACCCCTTCCACTCGACCAAATTTTGAAAATGCCCCTTAAGCCAACAGGAGTCCTGAATACTGGCCACCTCATACTCTGCTGAGCCGTCCTGGTCGGGTGTAGGTGGTGGAGCAGGAACCATTGGGCATCGGAGTGAACACGAAGGGGCTTCAGGAACCATCAGGGATTGGTGGAAGACCAGGTGGATCTGCAGGGTCAACCGGTAGGCAACAGGGTTGATGACCGCTTCGATTGGGAACGGGCCGACGTATCGTTGGTCCAGTTTCTTTACCAGTCGGTCGGTCGGGAGATGCCTTGTGGATAACCACACATGATCTCTGATCGCCAGCGGTGGCGTTGCCCGTCGGGAGTGGTCGGTGAACCGTTTATAGTCCTCCTTGGCCTGGATCAATTGGCAACGTACCAATTGTTGGACTTCATGCAACTCTGACAGGAAGTCCTGGGTCTCGGGAACTGGGGAATCTGAGGGAGCCAGAGGGAAGAGCCACGGATGGTACCCCATGTTGGCATAGAACGGGGTAGTCTGGGTGGAGGTGTGTTGGGAGTTGTTGAAGGCAAACTTCGCTAGAGAGAGGTAGTCAGCCCAGTTATCCTGCTGCTGGTTCACGAAACAGTGCAGGTAATGCTCCAGGATGCTGATTACCTTCTCTGTCCCCCCGTCGGTCTCGGGATGGTGTGCCGATGACAAGCACACCTGCACCTCCAATGCGGCCATCAGGTGCGCCATTTTAGTTAACATATCAACCACCACTAGGAGGGTGGCAAACCCTGAGGATGGTGGCAAGTCTGTTAAGAAGTCCATGGAGATTGCTCCCCATGGTCTCTCTGGTGTCGGCAGGGGTTGGAGGAGGCTGGGAGGTGCACCCGTGGTGGCCTTTGCTTATTGGCACGGCACGCAGGATGTCACATATGTATGTACATCGTGCCATACCTGAGGCCACCAAAAGGTCCGTGTCACCAAATTGAGGGTCTTGAAAAACCCAAAGTGCCCCGCTGCAGGGTTGTCATGACACTGTGTCATCACAAGGGTTCAGAGCGGCCCCGTGGGTACGTATAGTCGCCCCCGATGTTTCATCAAACCCTCCTCCAAAGTCCACAGGGATGCGGGACCAACCTCGGCCTTCCTCTGTTGTGACCAATCATCCAGGCGCTGTGCCTCATGCACCTGAGCCCGCATGTCCACCGGCTCATGGACTGTGGCCAAGGATTCCATGGGCAGCACCGTCTGCAGGGGCAGTGGGTGCTTGGTGTGGAGGTACTCCAGCTTGCGGGACAGGGCATCTGCCCTCTGGTTGTGACCGCTGGGGACACACGAAAGTTGAACCAGGCAAAAAACAAAGACCACCGGATCTGCCGCTGGTTCAACTTCCTGGCCGTCTTCAGGTATTCTAGGTTCCGATGGTCCATCCAGACCTTCACCTGGTGTCAGGCCCCCTCGAGATGATGCTGCCAAGCCTTGAACATGGCCTTGATAGCCAGCAACTCTTTATCCCAGATGGTGTAATTGCGCTCGGAAGGATTGAGTTTCTGTGAATAGTAAGCGCAGGGAAAAAGAGTACCACAATCCACTGGGGCCTGCAACAACACCACCCCAAGAGCCACATTGGACACGTCCATCTCCACGATGAAGGGATGGTTCGGATCGGGGTGCCTCAGGACAGGTTCCATGATAAAGGCCTTCTTGAGGGCCTCGAATGCCTGTTCCTGCGGGGGACCCCACCGGAATGGGGTCTTCTTCTTCAGGAGCTGGGTTAGTGGAACTGTCAGCATAGCGAAGCCCGGGATGAAGGTCCGGTAATAGTTGGCGAGCCCCAGAAGGTGCTGGATATCCTTCACTCGACGGGGGGGTTCCCAACTACACAAGGTCTCCACCTTATGCAGGTCTATGGCGATGCCTTCGGGAGAGGTGATGTGGCCAAGGAACTCTATGGAAGTCTGGAAAAAGAGGCATTTCTCCAGCTTCGCATAGAGTTGATGCTCCTGAAGGTGCTGCAAGACAGGTGGACATGCTGCAGATGGCTTTTCCTGCACCGGGAGTATATCAAGATGTCATCCAGGTAGACCACCACGAACCTGTCCAACATGTCCTGAAAAACATCATTCATCAGATGTTGGAAGACTGCGGGGGCATTGGTCAGCCCGAATGGCATAACGGTATATTCAAAATGACCACATCTGGTGCCAAATGCCATCTTCCATTCATCCCCCTTTCACATCCATACCAGGTTGTAGGCCCCTTGGAGATCGAGCTTGGTGAAGATGGTTGCCTCATGCAGCCTCTCCATCAGCTCCAGGATGAGGGGCAGGGGGTACCGATTCCGCACCGTGATGGCATTCAGTCGGCGGTAATCGCAACACAAGTGTAGGTCCCCCGTCTTCTTCTTGACGAAGAGGACTGGGGCCAAGAGAGGGGATGATGAAGGCCGAATGAACCCCCTGGCCAGGGTCTTGTCCAAAAAGTCCCTCAAAGTGGCCAACTCGGGCTCCGACATGGGGTACAGGCGTCCCACTGGCAGCGGCGCATTGGGCAGAAGGTCCACGGGGCAATTGTAGGGCCGGTGTGAGGGCAAACTGTCCACCTCCTTCTCGCTGAACACATCCATGAAGTCCACCAGGTCAGGAGGCAAGGAGACAGCAGGGGCTGAGACTTCCTGGCCAGCACAGGTGTGGTGGACATGGTCTACACACAGCAGGCTTGGAAAAGAGATAGCATTCCGTGACCACACCACCTGAGGGTTGTGGGTCTGAAGCCAGGCCATACCCAGGACCAAAGGGAGATGAAGGTCTGCCATGATATAAAACTGAATCGCCATCTCATGTGCCCCAATGGCTAGGCACAAAGGCTGGGTGGCGGACTTAATGGGGCCCAAGACAAGCTCCCACCCATCAATGGTCTCTACCCTCAACGGAGGGTCCACTGGAGTCAAGGGAATGCCAAAATGGGCTGAAAAGGCCTGGTCATGGCCCCTGAATCCACCAATGCATGCACTTGGTACCCACCCCATTTGGTCAGACAAAAAGACCCGAGTGTCCAAAATCAGATGTTGAGGGGGTCCAGAGTCCACGTCTGCTGTGCCTGGTGGGGATGTAGTGCTTGCCTGGCCTAGGGTTTCCCCTAAACCGGGCCTGCCCCATTTCCCAACTGGTCAGTCCGAGCCCGAGACCCAGGGCCAGACTTTGGTGCCCCACTGTGCTTCCTGGGACAGGAGGCGGCGAAATGTCCAGGCTCCCCACAATACAAACACAACCCCCCTTGGCATCTCCAAGTCCTCTCCTGGGCTGTCAGGTGAGGTCTGGCCACTCCCAGATCCATTGCCTTCTCAGCAGATGCCACAAAACGTGGGGTGACCCAGGACATGGTTGGTGCACGACGCAGATGTGCAGGTGCAGACGGCGGCATGGGCAACTCTTGGATGGTCCGACAGGTCTTTCAACGTTGGAGGTGAGCATCAATGCGAAGGCACTGAACCACCAGGGCATCGAGGGTCAGGGAGCCTCTACATGAACCAGTTCATCCTGAAGCACATCTGAAAGCCTGTCTTGGAAAGCATCCAGCAATGCCGCCTCATTCCAAGCTGAGTCCTGGGACAGCAGCCAGAAGTTAGAGATATAATCCTGCAGGGGGAGTTTTCCTTGCCGGAGGTCTTTGATGCATCTGGCTACAGTCTGAGTGCGGATGGGGTCCTCATACATGAGCCTCATGTGTTGCCAGAAGCCCTGGTAATCAGTTAACAAGGGGCTGTTCTGAGTTAACAATAGCGTGGCCCATCGGGCAACAGAACCAGAAAGAAGGCTAATTACAAACCCTATGAGTACCTCCGGCCTCATAGACATAAACAATTGGCACTGTCCCATGAAGGTCGAGACAATCTCAGGCTGTCCAGAAAACGTATCCGGCACCGCTACCGGGCATTTCCGATGGGGAGGAGGAATTGCAGGAGCATTCAGCAGAAAGAGTTGTGCAGACAATTGGGCTACCTGCTGTTGTAGGAGTTGATTGTCTACCTGCAGCTGCTGCTGTAGCTGCTGTGGCTGTAGCAGCTGCTGCTGTTGTTAGCCCATCTTAGGTAAAAGATGGTCTGTTTGTTGTGGTGACAAACAAGTTGTTCTGTTCCCCCCTCCCGGAGTACAAACAAACAGACAAGCAGCCACGACCTGCAAGAGTTAATTCTACAGGCTTTAGTTAATTGCCTTCTGATAAGGCCTTGGCAGAAAAATAGGCTCGTTACCTCAAACATCAGCTGGAATGAGATAACGTCCAAACAAACAGTCCAGAAGCAGATGTACAGAAGCGTTGCCAAGAATTCAGACCATGGTTTCAAACAAGAAGCAGAGTTCCAAAGATGTGACCAGAAGTTGTTTAAACTATTGTTCATCACAAAGTTCTGAGAGCAGCCACACCCCCTTTTGTACCTTATGGGGTGTGGCTCAATGACTCAGCTACTCCATGGCCCTCCTACTCAACCTATGTTGCTGCAAACGCTTGGCCCTGCATCTTTCTCGAGGGTCTAGCCATGAGTCATCTTCACTAGACTGTATTTGCTGTAGCTGCTTGAGCTCCCTCCCAGCCTGGCTACTCCCAGGCTACTCCTCTCAGCCTTCCGATGGAGACGGAGGCCTTGCCAGAGAGGAGGGCCCTGGAGAGGGAGGCCTTGCCAGTCCCTCCCCATCATCCTCAGAGTCCTGTTCCTCGGTTAGGAAAGGCGCGGGGGTCAGGGTCACAACACATACCTTCTTGTGGCCCCGAGTCTGACATGACGTCCAGGCCTATGTCACTTCCTGTATGTTGTGTAGGCAGGCCAAGTCAGCAACAGGGACCCCGCCCGGATTACTGCAGCCCTTGCCGTCACCCAAAAGACCCTGGGGGTCTCTGTCCATGGCCTTTCTGAGGATTTTACCCCCTTCTTCTGGTTTTATGATGGTGTTTGTGGTGTTGGACATGCTGACCAAGATGGCGCATTTCATCCTATGTCATGGTTTACCATCAGCCTGTGCCACTAGTCGTATGTTCATTCAGCAGGTGTTTCGGCTGCACGGCCTCCCTGACAGAGTCGTATCTGGTAGAGGGGCCCAGTTTACAGCCCATTTCTGGCAGGAGTTGATGCATGCGTTGGATGTCAAGATTTACTTCTCTGTGGATCATCCTCAAACTGATGGGGGGACCTAGAAGGTCATTGGTATTCTAGAGCAATATCTGCGCTGCTATGTCAATCAGCAGCAAAACAATTGGGTGGACTAGCTGGCCATAGCTGAGTTTGCATTCAACAACTCACAGCACACCTCCACACAGATGACACCGTTCTTGGCTGATGTGGGATATCACCCCCACTTTTCCCCCTTTTCCCTATTAGACTTACTGGAGCCAGCAGCGAACGACTACATGGCAGAGTTACAGGTGATCCATCGATTGATGTGGCAACAGTTAGAGAAGGCCAAGGCCAATTACAAAAAGTTTGCTGATCGGTCAAGGTGGGATATGCCTCCCCTATTGGTGGGAGATCATGTCTGGCTGTCTACCAGGAACCTACCATCAACACGGCCAGCTAAAAAGTTAGACCACCGATATTTAGGACTGTTCCCAATCGAGCTATGATCAATCTGGTCGCTTAACTCTGCCATGTTCCCTGCATGTGCATCCAGTTTTTCATTGGTCTCTGTTGATCCCCGAGCAACTGGCGTGTCCATTCCGCCAAGCAGAACCTCCCACACCAGAACATCATGATGAAGACTTTGCCCCCGAGTATGAGGTCGTCAGCATCAGGGTCTCCCGTTGACTAAAAGGTTATTTCCAGTACCTGATTGAATGGAAAGGCTACGGACCAGACAAGTTCACCTGGGAAGATACGGCCACTGTTCATGCTCCTGCTTTGGTGTCTGCCTTCCATGAACAATTCCCATCCCTACTGCATCCGGATCGGCAGACCCGGGGGAAGCGCCCTGCGGTGCGGGATAGTGTTGTGATTCAGCATCAGCCTGTGGTTCTGGCAGCTGAGTCAGATGATTCTGAAGAGGAGGAGGAGGAGGGGTTTGGAGAGCCTTTGGTGTCAGAGGGAGGTTCTAATGTACTGCAGGACTCTCAGTCTGGCCCCTCCCGTCTTGTTCAGACTCAGCTGTGTGAGCATGAGGGATTGGAAGAAGACGATCCACAGCTGGCTTTGTTCAGGGACGCTAGGAGCAGGAGGCAATCTAGCAGAGCAGAACAGAGGAAGGCAATGAGGCAACTCGGGAGAAGGCAATGAGAAGCCACGCATTGGGACTGCTGATCAAAGGGGAAGGTGTGGGAGGTGCTGATTGCTGAAGGCAACCATTTGAAGATCTTCTGCTAGAGTCCTGGTCTGTTATTCTTGTTTAACTCTTGTTTAACCATTTGGTTTAAATCTTGTTTGAACTTTTCATTTAACTTTTGTTTGAACTCTTTGTAATTATATTTGGTTGGGTTTTTTTCCAGCCTGTTGATTATAAAAAGGGGTTGTCCCTGACATTGAAACAGGCTGGAATAGAACAATGACTGCCACTGTAATTACATTGGGGAAATGGCCAAATGACTCAAGACCAGGGCCCATGAACATAAACTGGCTGCCAGATGGCATGAAGAACACTCACAGCTGTGGACGCATATAGTCTGCAACAATCACTCATTTGATTTTGTGGGACTGGAAACTATTGCCTAGGACCCTTCAAAGGGTGGCCAGTTGCTCAAAGAAGCCTGGCTATCAAATGAATATTCAATCAACCCCATATAGATTTGTTGCCAGCTTATCAGATGCTAAGTAAACATGAACAGCAATGTATGAATCCACAGCAGGTACAAAGAGCACCGCCCACACTTGAGAGAGAGGGGGATAAGAAAGACCCATCTTGTTTACCCACAGGACGACATGAAACCATAATGAGCAGAAAGAAGGAAACATCAACACAACTCACTTGAGAATTAGGAGAACAGTGACAGACCAATGAGGATGGAGCGGCATGCGCGATATTAGCATTGTTAGCAGATGTGACCACACAAAGACTTATGAGAGCTGTAGAATGAGACAAATTGGGAGATAATTCAGCTAAAACTCTAAAAACCCAGATATAAACAGAGCAGGTGGAGGGGGTAGAAACAAGAGGAGGGAAGACATCAGGACCTAAATGCATACAAGCAGATGCGATGCGACTAGGGAAAATATGGGCAGGTGGACCAGTTACGTGCTTGATGAGCAGAGCGCTGAAACAGCCTGTTTTATAAGCAGACCTCCCAACATCTAACTTTTACTCTGATGGGGACCGACGAAAGCTTAGCAATAAACAGTTGTTTTATACCTATACAATTTTTATACTTTTCACACACACACACACACACACACACACACACACACACACAGAGAGAGAGAGAGAGAGAGAGAGAGAGAGAGAGAGAGAGAGAGAGAGAGAGAGAGAGAGAGAAATAAGATATAAATAATATATATCTTATTTAAACTTCTTGTGAAGTGGCTGAAAGACCACTCAGTGACAGCTGGCTCATTAACAGGTTTTATTTAGAACAAGGACAAGAAGGTACAGAAGGGTTCGGCTTTTATAGCCGGCAGCCGGCCGGCTGGTCCAATCAGAGGCCAGTCTTTTCGCGCCGCGGTTCTCTGCTCCAATCGCTCTGCGTCTTCTGACATCTCTCTCCTTGTGACTGGGCGGTTCCGCATTGTTTTGACAGCCACGAGCTGTCAACCGGTTTGCGCCTGTGCTTTGCTGGGGAATTTTGACAGCTGTCAAAATTCCCACGTGTTCTCCTGTCAGACGGCTTTACCTCATAACTTTCATAAGGTTTAACATTAGAATAACTTATTTACATATAATACACCCCTTACCCTTCCCCTGGATTGCCTCCACCCCCTGGTTGTTGATTGTTGCTGCCTGCCCATTCGTAGTCCTGGAGGTAGGCAGGTGCTCTTCTGGTACGGTTGGAGCGTCATGGGGGCGTTCCGTTTGCCAGCTCCCCTTCCTCCTGCGGTAGTGGAGGTATTACGACCTCGTAGGGTGGGGCTGGGTCGTCAGTTGTGGGGCGGGTTTGTTGGTCTGTTGGTGGTGGGGGTGTGTTTTCCGGTTTTCTGGTGCGGAGTTGGTCGACGTGTCGTCGTAGGTGTCCTTCTGAGGTTGTGTATATTAGGTATGAGATGGGCCCAGTTTGTTGTATTATGACCCCTTGGACCCATTTGTGGCTGCTGGAATAGCTCCTGGCCCAGACAGTTGGTCCTGGAGTGAAGGTTCGTGGTGGTGGGGGGTAGTTCTGGGTCAGTGGCTGCTCTGTCGGGGTGCAGCCTGTCTAATCTAGTTATTAGTCTCCTGCCCCACCTGAGTTCAGCCGATGATTTGCCGGTGGTGGTGCATGGTGTGGTGTGTTGGGCCATGAGGAATTGGCTGAGCCGTCGGTGCAAGTCCCCTTTTATAAACTTTTTTAATGCTTCCTTGGTGGATCGTACCATAATCTCTGCCATTCCGTTCGTCGATGGGTGGAATGGCGCTGATGTGACCAGTCTAATAGAGTTTCTCATAGCGAACATCTCAAATTCACAAGAAGTGAATTGTGGTCCGTTATCGGAAACTATGACGTCTGGGAGGCCGTGTGTCGTGAAAACCCTTCTAAGTGCTTGTATAGTGGAGTTTGTTGTGGTTTTCTTGAGGGGAATGACCTCGAGCCATTTTGAGTAGCTATCTACGATTACTAAGAAACTCTGTCCCTGAATTGGTCCTGCAAAATCTAAATGGATGTGGGACCATGGGTTTTTTGTGGTCTCCCATTTATGGACTGGAGCGTGGGGAGGCTCTCCTCTTGTTAATTGGCATGGGTAGCACCCCCCTACGTGGTTTTCTATGTCCTTATCAATGCCTGGCCACCATACATAGCTCCTAGCGAGGGACTTCATTTTTACCACCCCTGGGTATCCATCGTGTAGGGTTTCGAGTGTTTGATGTATGTTCTTGCTTGGTATCACCACCCTGTTTCCCCATAGGAGGCATCCTAGATGGGATGTTAATTCTAGTTGTTTGGTAAAGAAGGGCCAGAAATCAGGTTCTGGGCATTTAGTTGGCCATCCTGCAGTGACCCAGCGCAGGACCCTGCTAAAGATTTTGTCCTTAGCGGTGTTGACAGCTATGATCTTTGCTGAGAGTGGACACTCTGGTAGCTCTGAGATCGCCAGTATGTTCCCTGCGGGGGCTGGGTCAGGGTCCTCGGTTTGTACTGGAAGTCGCCTGAGGCAATCGGCATGTCCTAGTTCTTTACCAGGCTTGTGTATCAGCTTGTAGGAGTACGCTGATAAAAAGGTCGACCAGCGCAGGATTCTAGGGGATAATATTTGGGGAGTCGCCTTGTCCCACGTAAATATGCCTAACAGGGGTCTATGATCAGTGAAGATCGTGAAGGGTCTTCCATATAAGTAGTCGTGAAACTTTTTCACGCCTGCGACGATAGCTAGAGCCTCCCTGTCAATTTGCGCATAGTTTCTTTCGGCTTTGGTTAGGGTACGGGAATAAAAAGCGATTGGTCTTTGTGTGCCGTCCTTGTCTAGATGGCTTAAGACGGCTCCTATCCCGTATGGTGAAGCATCGCAAGCGATGCATACGGGAAGATTTTCTTTAAATAGGGTGACTGTCGAGCTTTTGCAGATAATGTTTTTGAGTGATTGGAAGCTGCTCTCGTGTGTCCTAGTCCAGGACCACGGTGTGCCCTTATCTTATATATATTTTTTTTATTGAAAAGTTTTAAAATACATTTTATCTTTAACAATCCCCCCCTCCCCCCACCCCTACCTATCCCTCCCTACCCCTCCCCCCCCTTTCCCCCTCCCCCCCGACTTCCCAGAGCTAAGTACAAGGTATAAAAACAAAGAACAATCATAAACATCCATATGCTACCAACAATAAATTCTTAAATCTATCACTCTCTAGCTCATATAAGATAACTACAAGCAATACTAATATTACATATAAGAAGAAAAGAAAATAGAAAGGAAGACTTATTCAAATGCTAAATGAAACTTTTTAGTCCCATATTTGTTCTGGATATATTCAATCCATTTTTTCCACTCCATAATATAACGTTCTTGCGAATGATCTTTCAAATAAGCCGAGATCTTTGCCATTTCCGCCAGGTCAGAAACCTTTAAAGTCCATTCTTCTATAGTCGGCAGTTCCTCCTTCTTCCAATATTGACCTATTAGGATCTGGTTGTTCCTTTCCAAAAACTCTATCACATCAACTATATGCCTCACATTATTTTTCATTTGCCTACCACTAATAAACCCAGTTTGATCCCCATGAATCACCTGTTGCAGAACCCTCATCAATCTGTTAGCCAACACCTTAGGAAATATCTTGTAATCTGTATTTAAAAGTGATATCGGTCTATAGTTTTTAACTTGAGTAGCATCTTGATCTTCCTTCGGAATCAAAGAGATAAAAGCAGTTCTCCAAGACGGAGGCACCTTTCCCCCTCTCTGAATTGTCTGGGACAGTTCCTTTAACGGCTTTATCAACTCCAATTGTAAATTTTTGTAATAAGCCGCAGTCAGACCATCCGTACCTGGCGCTTTATCCACCTTCAATTCTTTAATTGCTATAAGAATTTCTTCTTCTGTTATCAATTGATTAATCTCCTCCTTTTGTGCTTGCGTAAGAACCGGGATGCTAGCATTCTCCAAATATACATCAATGTCTTTGTCATTAATCTTCTCCTTAGCATATAATTTAGAATAAAAATCCACAAAAGCTTCCTTAATAAGATCCTGTTGAAACACAACCTTTCCCTTATATTCAATTTTATCTATATTAGAAGCCCTTTGCTTTTTCCTTAGTCTGTAAGCTAGCCATCTACCTGGCTTATTAGCATTGCAAAAAGTATTATGCCTAGCAAACTGTAAATTGGTTGCCACTTGATCAGCCATCAACTTATCAAATTGTCCTCTTAATAGGTTAATAACCTCCTTAGTCTTCACATCCAATGGGTTCAGGATTAGGGCCTTTTCTTTTTCCCTAATTTCATTCTCCAGTTCTTTCCTTCTAACTTCCAAAGTACGTCTACATTTATTATTCATATATATCAACACCCCTCTCATGTGGGCCTTGCTAGCATCCCAAACCAGGTGTGCCCTTATCTAATAGCCTGTGGAGTGGCCCCGCAATCGTAGCCTTGTGGGGTAGAAAGGCATGATAAAAGTTTAATAGCCCCAAGAACGCCTGGAGTTCTTGTTTGTTCTTGGGGCTGGGGGCTGTTTGGATAGCTTTGAGTTTTTCGTTGGTAGGATGGATGTCCTGGGCGTCTATCCTGTACCCCAGGAATTCCGTAGAAGCAACTCCTATGGAGCACTTCTCCTTTTTTAGCTTAAGACCGGCTGTTCTGAGCCGGTCCAGAACAGCTGACAACCTGTCAGCTAGATTGGCTTCTGTTTCTCCGGCGATGAGCACATCATCAAAATAGGGGCAGACCCCGGGAATCCCCTTCAAAGTTTTCTCCATTATGCTTTGGAATATTCCTGGGGCTGCCGAAATGCCAAACTGTAATCTTTTTACTTTGAAAGCCCCGCGGTGCGTGATGATCGTCTGCGCATCCGCTGTTTCATTGGTTACAGGCAATTGCAAATACACCTGCATGAGATCCAGTTTCACGAAGATGGCGCCGGAGCGGATGGAGGCGAGGACGTCTCTCACCGCTGGAACAGGGTAAGTGTGGGGACTTAGCGCTAGGTTCAGGGTGGCCTTGTAGTCAGCGCATAGTCTTATTTCCCCATTAGGTTTAACGGGGGTTACTATAGGGGTCTCCCAGCTTCCCCCTTCTGGAGGTTCTAACACCCCCAGCTTAACAAGGCATTCCAGCTCGTCCTCAATTTTCTTTTTGAGAGCGAATGGAACCCTCCTGGCCCTAATCCTGACAGGTTGGATGGTAGGGTTAAGGTTGAGGGAGATGGGTGGACCTGTATATTTTCCCAACGAGCCGTCGAAGACGTCTGCATATTTGTTGCAGACGGCTTCGAGGCTTGAGGCCTGTACGGTATTTATGCCAGTGAGGGCAATGCCTAAGGGGCTAAACCAGTTTAGCCCTATTAAGTTGGTGCGATCTCCTTGGGTTATTAGTACTTCTAGGGGGCCCTTAAATTTTTTGTACTCGACCCAAACTTGGGCTTTCCCCTTAAGCTGTATGGTTTTTTTTTTGATAATCCGCTAACTGTATGTGGGGGGTTTCTACGGGTATTGTCCTTTTGCTGCGCCGGCAGATTTCCTTGTATGTTTTCAAGGAAATTAGGGATACTGCCGACCCGGAGTCGACCTCCATGTCGCAGGTGACTCCCTGAATTTTGGTTTTAATTTTTACTTTGGGGATTAGACAATGCACCCCGTCTACCGCCTCCACTAAATTACCCGGGATCTTTCCCCTATTGGCTCGGAGGGTGCTCGTACCTGGGGGGTTAGCCTCCACTTCCTGCAAGTTGTCACGGGGGCGGCTCCGGCAAACGGGCTTGATGTGGCCAGTCTTTCCACAATTGTGACACTTCGCGTTGCGGAATCGGCAGCTGGCCCGGGCATGGTTGCCCCCGCAGCTGGCACAGTTGGCGCGTTGGTCCCTTCGTGGTGGCAGGAGGCTTCTTGGTTTTTGTCAGTCGGTGGTGTCGCTTCTTCAGGTTTGTCGCCTCTCCATCCGGCGTTGAAGTGCGTCTCCGTCTGTTAGGTCTACGGATTCGTTGTCGTCGCTGAGGGTCGCCTCGTCCTGGTATATGGTTCTGTGGTTTTCTGGCGTAGTCTGGGCTGATTTTTTTCGGTGGTTGTCTTCGTAAGCCAAGATCTCCCGGGAGACCTCGGCTAGACTCATATTTGGCTTGGATATGATCTTTTTTTGGAGACGTTCATCTCTCACCCCAATGACTACTTGGTTCCAGATTCGGTCTTCCAAGTCTGGGAAACTGCAACTTTGGGCGGCGTGCCGGACTCCTGCGATGAAGCCGTTCGCAGCTTCATCTGGCTGCTGTCTTCGCTGGGCGAATTGTACCCGCCAGTATAGTTCGGAGCGGGCCGGCATATAGTGCTTGTTGAGCCGGTCGACGAGCTCAGCGTATGGGACCTCGGCGATAGGCACGGGGCTGAACAGGCCCACGGCAGCATCGTAGACCGGGGGACCGCTTATGTAGAGGAGTGCAGCGGCCTTTGCTCTATCGTCAGTGATTTTACTGACTAAGAGAAAGCCCTCGACCTGCCCCAGATGCGACTCCCAACGCTCTGGATGGCGGGTGTCGAACTCCCTGACACGTCCGAAATTTGCCATGCTGTCAGGGTCCGGTGGTCCGCTCCGCTGTGGAAGTTACAACTTCCAGTGACTTGCTCTGCTGGCTGGGAACTCTCTTCCCTGGCCGTGACTTCAGCTCGGTGGAGCGGATCCCACCTTCATCGCCAGTGAAGTGGCTGAAAGACCACTCAGTGACAGCTGGCTCATTAACAGGTTTTATTTAGAACAAGGACAAGAAGGTACAGAAGGGTTCGCCTTTTATAGCCGTCAGCCGGCCGGCTGGTCCAATCAGAGGCCAGTCTTTTCACGCCGCGGTTCTCTGCTCCAATCGCTCCGCGTCTTCTGACAGCTCTCTCCTCATGGCTGGGCGGTTCCGCATTGTTTTGACAGCCGCAAGCTGTCAACCGGTTTGCGCCTGCGCTTTGCGTGTTCTCCTGTCAGACGGCTTTACCTCATAACTTTCATAACATTTAACATTAGAATAACTTATTTACATATAATACATCTTAGATACTAGATATTTTAAGTATAGACTTTTTAAATTTTCTTTTTCTCTTCCCTTGCAACTGCTTTGCTTATGCAGCTTTTAATACATACTTTTATTTTCAGATACATCTGAAAATAAACAAGATTTGGAAGAGAAGTTTATTTTTTTAAAAATAAAAAAGCAGATGGATCTGCCTACTGTGTGATGAAATCTATTGACAGGGCTTGCAAAACTATCCCAACAGAAATGTACAGCAGATTTAAGTTATATCTCAGAGTAAGGTTATTTATACTGTATATTTAAAATATTTACATGAGTACTATGAATCTTCCACACAGAAACTTATTTCACTAAGTACAAAAAATATATGTTTTATATAGTCTATTCCAGAATAATGCTACATAAGACTTTTTTATGTTTCGCAAAATATAATCCTTACATGAATTATCTCTGCTTTTAATAACTCATTGTTAGTTAGAAGAATCTGATGTACTAGCCCCCTTTCAACATGTAAAAATTGTGGTCACATCCCCTTGTATTCACGAATAATTTGGTTCATTTGCAAGTGATTAAATGATTTGCCTTGCATGGATAATGTAAATCTGGAGCAAGTATACTGATGGCATTCTAGCTTTTTACTGCATATATGTTGCTTCTTTATTTAATGTCCAACTCTAAATCCAATGAAATCATTATTTTTATTTTTATTATTATTTAGTTTAGTTTTGTTTTTGTTTATTTATTAAATTTGCCATCCACTTTACCATTGAATTACTGAAAAATATGAGAATCCTTGATGTAAGGACAGAGAACTATGCATTCAAGTTCTTTTGTCAACAGTCTGTGGGTTTTCTCACTCCAAATTCTCATAATACAAATATTCTTTCATTTCTATATCTCACATCAATTTCTATCCATGTTTCATTTGCTATATCAAGTAGGAGACACATATATCTCTTTCCCCAAAGGAGAAAAAAAGATATGTAAATGATAGCAAAGCTTTCAGTGCATACAAATTAGAAGAGAAGAACGTCTTATGGGAGGAGAACAGCACCTGTGATCTGGGAGACCATTTAAGGAAAATGTGATATGTCGTTGTTTTAGAATTTAAAGAATATTTGAGCATCTACAGAATGAAGGGGTAGTACTTGTACTAAGCCATGTATTCCCCCCCCACACACTTTTGGAATACAGTTCCTCCAAAATATCATCAAATAGTGCATTAGAATTTAAAACAGATGTCAGCTTCATCCCTGATGACTTCTGAAGTTCTCAATGAACTCTAGTATAGCTACATGCAAAAGAACTTTTAAACAACCTAGGTCGAAGGTTTCCAGATTTTACAGCTATGGTTCAGTAAGTACATTTTCAAGAGATCGGGGGGGGGGGGACACCAAACCTAATCTGAGGCTCTAAAGTAGCCTGAAGAAAACCGCTAGCAAGAAATTACATCATAGAGATCTAAAAAATTATTTACTATTTGCATTCTTCTTCCACATTTTAGGCTATCATCTTTCTTAGCAGCTCCTGTTTCTCTTTATTTTTAGTTTACTATACTGTAATATAAGGGACGTGGTGGCTCAGTGGGTTAGGACGCTGAGCTTGTCGATCAGAAGGTCGGCAGTTTGGCGGGTCAAATCCCAAGTGCCGCGTAACAGAGTGAGCGCCTGTTACTCGTCCCAGCTTCTGCCAACCTAGCAGTTCAAAAGCACGTAAAACTGCAAGTAGAAAAATAGGGACCACTACGGTGGGAAGGTAACAGCGTTTCATGCGCCTTTGGCATCTAGTCATGCTGGCCACATGACCACGGAGACGTCCTCGGACAAGTGCTGGCTCTTTGGCTTTGAAACGGAGATGAGCACCGGCCCCTAGAGTCGGAAACGACTAGCACGCATGTGCGGGGGAACCTTTACCTTTACCTATACTGTAATATCTTATTATTCCTTATATGCTATCCACATGCTTTGCAGAATATCTTCACTGCCATAATTTCTTTTACTACTATCACCATTTCTGTCCTTACATTCACACCTTCTTCCACCATCTCATGTTTATGCCTAAGGCACTGTAAGAAACCTGTAATTATACCTGCAGGAACGAATCTACTAAAAGAATACACTCTTTATTGTTGAAATTAATCCATTAAACTTAAAGATTAGCTGTCCCCCCCCCGCCGCCAATTCATCCTCTTTATTTCCTAAACAAGGCATAAGTGACAGAGTTCATTACATTGACAGAAAGTCAAAGAGCATAATGCATATTGAGATTCAGAATAGAATGGAATGGAATGGAATGGAATGGAATAGAATAGAATAGAATAGAATAGAATAGAATAGAATAGAATAGAATAGAATAGAATAGAATAGAATAGAATAGAATAGAATAGAATAGAATAGAATAGAATAGAATAGAATAGAATAGAATAGAATAATAACTTTGTTGTCACTTTAAATGTACACTAATCGGCATTCATTAAAATGAAATTTCATTGCATTCAGCTCTCAAAGGGTCACCACCTCTGATATACACTACACAGATATACATAGAAGTGGAGATAGATGATAGATGGTATAGATAGTGATAGAGAGCAAGACAGAGCAAATGAGTGATGAGATAGATGATAGATAGATGATAGAGACAGAGGCATGGATAGACAAATATTTGTTTGAAAGAGACTTTCAAGTTTCTCAGCTGCATCTCTATCAGTATTGAAGTTAACCTGTCATTTTTCTACCAGTCAGCAGTGAGCTATAAAGGTTTCGGAAACATGCAATTCCTATTAAGAGATGTAATGAGCCACACCCTAAAGGCATTATTGGTTATGTGTGCTGACATGGCAGTGGCTGTAATTCATCACTATTGGGGGCTTTCTGTCAAGATGCCTAGTTCATTTTAAATTAACTATATACGGTGTGTGTCTCTTTATGTATATTCAATTTGCCCAAAGAAAATTTCTAAATGGCATAAGTGTTATTAAGAGTGTCCCTATCTGACCAAGAGGAAAAAGTGGTAGTAATAACAAATGATATGCCTTTGCAATGTGAACAAGCTCGCTAGACCTCTGTGAATCAGCACTAATGAATTTGAATTAGAGATTCAAAGAAAGCATGATTCAGTTCAAGTTGTGCAGAGATTTAGAGTCTCATATTAATTTGCTTTAAGCTGTTTATATTTTATTTCAAAAAAGAAATCCAGTCATAGGCAATAATGATAAAAGCACCTCTTCCCCGGAGGAATCTGATGCTTCAGCTTCCGACTGTTGGTGGGGTTTTGGTTGAGGGGAAAACTCCCTTTCCATGGGGCTTCCCTCCTGCCTTGCTTCATTGTTAGACATTGTATTTTTTGCAAAGCCCCCCATAAGGGTTTTCCTTCCAGATTGACTCCTACTGCAGATCCTGTCTAATGTCAGGACCCACCCCAATCCACATCTTAGGAAAGAAAGAACTCTTGAACCAGAAATTGTCCAAAAGGAGCTTTTACTAAAACATGATTGGAAATGGAAATACTAGACAGGATCTGAAAACTGTGTTACAGTTGGTACTTTTTAAAGAGTCCCTGAGTCAACCCCCTCCCCTCAAACCATTTGGTCAGTCCCGGATCAATAAAAGTTCAGGTGTCATTTCCTTCCATCCTTTTAGATTCTAATCAGAGATACAAACCAGATCTCTTCCCCCCCCCTCTTTCTTTGTTCTCTCAGTTCAAAGGTTCTTCCCCTGCCCTGGTGATGCCTTCGGGCAGACTGAATAAACAATCTTGCATTAAAAGGATAGAGACGGTCAATTAACATCTTCTCCTGTCTTCCATGGAGAAATGTCAGAATCCAGTGGGGTTGTAAGATTTTTAGAACATACATATAGGATTTTATGAATGGGATATAAATGGATTCTGACAAGCACTTACATTTGTTTTTCCCCCTCTTCCTGCTGTTCTTTCTCTTTCTCCTCCTCAAATTGCCTGAAAATAGCCGAGATGGTGGACCCCATATAGGACACTAATTGTGATAAATTTTAGATGGGTACATTAAATGATTTCACTACAATATGTTTATTAAATATTTCCCTGAACAACTTTAAGGCTGAGATATCAGGAATGACTAGGGAAAATAAAACACATTGTGCTTTTCTTTTTTTCCATTATATTGTTCCATAACAATATTAAAAAAAACAAATAAATAAATAAATAACAGAATAGAAAATCAAAATATAAAGAACTAAAAAACTAGAAATAACAAGTTAAAAAATCTAAAAAAGAAACCAAAAAGAATTAATAAACAGCAAAAAAATAAACAGAAGAAAAACATAGAAGAAAAAGTCGATTAAAAATGTGTTATATTAAAGTAAGCAAAATATTTCAATTAATCATATATACAAAATTCTTTTCAGAATACTGTACCACCAACATACAATTAGGCAGAGGAGTATAATACTTATAATATCATCACTTATAAAAATATTTTATATTAACAACCTTCTAAAGCAGGGGTGTCAAACTGCCAGCCCGCGGGCCAGAGCGTCACAGAGAAACTGTGCCCATCCCATTTTCGGCAATGGGAAAAAGTTCCGATACATCGCGCGACATCACGTGACGTCGCGAGTTTGACATGCCTGTTCTAAAGTAATAGTCATAATGTCCGAAGATATAAAAACATTAAAGATTCAAGAATTAAATAGTAATAATAAAAAAAACATGCAAAAGAATCTGAAATAATTTATCATAACTTTTGCATGGGGTTGCAAATAATAAATTTCAACTCAGTGACCTAAAATAAGTTGTGAAACCATGACAAATAATCACTTGCTTAAAGAATTTATTCAACAGCTTAAGTTAATTTAAGTTAAGATTATTGAATTTATATACCGCCCTTTTCCCATAGGACTCAGGGCGGTTTACAAAGTATTTAAAAACATCAATACAATACAAGAATTAAAAACAGTTAAAATAATTAAATTTGATCCCTAGGGGGAAAAAAACAAAACTCTCAGCCTGGGCCGGAAAGCTAAAAGAGCCAGGTCTTCAGGTCCCGGCAGAATGACCGAAGGTCGGGGGCAGTCCTAAGCTCCACGGGCAGCTGGTTCCAAAGGGGAGGCGACCCACTGAGAAGGCCCACCCCCTGGGTGTTATCCGCTGGCAGTCTTTTACAGGCGGCACCCTGAGAAGGCCCTCCAAGTGGGAGCACACAGGGCGAAGGGAAGTTGATGCTAGCAGTAGGTGTTCCCTCAAATATACCGGATCCAAGCCATTTAGGGCTTTATAGGTCATCACCAGCAACTTGAATCTCACCCGGAGGGCAACCGGAAGCCAATGTAGCTCGCGGAGTAGAGGTGTTACATGGGAGTAATGGGAAACCCCCATCACAACTCGTGCAGCAGCATTCTGTACCAGCTGAAGCCTCCGAGTGGTCCTCAAGGGCAGCCCCATATAGAGAGCATTGCAGTAGTCCAACCAGGAGGTCACAAGTGCATGGGTGACTGTGCGTAGGGAATCTCGGTCCAGATAGGGTCACAACTGGTGCACCAGGTGAACCTGGGCAAAAGCCCCTCTGGTCACGGATCCTATGTGATCTTCAAAATTGAGCCATGAATCGAGGAGGATGCCCAAGTTGCGAGCCCTATCAACAGGGGGTAACACCTCACTCCCCATTGTTAAAGATGGAATAGTCTGGTTAATACGAGATGCCGGTATGCATAGCCACTCAGTCTTGGCAGGATTGAGACGAAGTTTGTTTCTCCCCATCCAGACCTGGACCGCCTCCAGGCAATGGGACATCACGGCGAGGGCATCACTAGGTTGGTTCGGGGTGGAGAAAAAAAAAGTTGGGTATCATCAGCATACTGATGATACCCCACCCCGAAACCACGAATGATCTCGCCCAGCGGTTTCTTTCTTTCTTTTTTTTTTATTAAAAAGTTTTACAATTTTTTTTCTTCCGGTGGTGACGCGACGCCGAAGACAGCCGTTTTCGGGCTGCCCGCTCCGCAGCTGTGTTTTCCCATCGTAAACAGCGCCGATCAGCTGTTTAGATGGATTTGAAGCCCCCTCCTCGGGAGAAGAGGAGGGGGTGAGGCCCCAGGTAGGGGTTGAGCTCTCCGGGGCCGCCTGAGCTGAGAGTTTGGGCGGCTGAAGGATTGAGCCCCCCTGAAGCCTGGGTTGCTCCGAGCTGTGCAGCGCCCCTGCTCTGGGATTTTTGGAGCAGAGCCAGGCGTTAGCAACCACCCCTGCCAAAAGGAAATACTTTTGATTATCAAGATGCAGGCAGAGCGGTACAGGAGGTCAAGGTGATGTGGACTCTTATCTTTACTCTCTAGCTCAATGGATTTTATAGCTTTAAAGTGAAAGTGCACAATAAGTGAAAGTGGGGGAAGATGGCGGCTAAAACTTCTAAAGCTTTTCGGAGTGCGGGGTCTTCCCTGGTGCAACAGACCTCATTGCAAGCTTTGCTTCCTCCTGCACCTCCTCCGGCATTGACGCTTAAGGATTTACAAGATGCTCTTGGAAAGCATTCACAATTGATGTCTGACATGATGGATGAAAAGTTGAAAAAGCTGGAGGAGAAAATGGAGGAGAAAATGGAGAAATTGGAGAAGAAGATGGAAGAGAAGTTTAGAGCAATGAGGGTGGACATGTTGTCTATGATTGAATCTGTAGCTGAATGTGTGCAACAGCTGGATGTAAAAGTGAAGGATCTCAGTCAAAAGAACTCTATATTAGAAGCAAAGGTATTAGAAAATGAAAATATAAGGGATAAAATGGACGGAGAATTGAGCCTTGTTCAGTATCATCAGATGCAGTATGCTATTAGAATCAGGGGTTTAAAGGAGAATTGTAAAGAAGATTTAAAGCAGCTGATTTCTGAGGCTCTGGAAGGGGTATTGGGCCAGCCAGCATCTGAAATTGAGGGAAATATGGACAAAATGTTTCGTGTAAATTCATGGATTGCAAGACAGAGGAAGTTACCCAGGGATGTGGTGGTCTATTTTACAAAGAGAGTAATTAGAGATGAAGTCATTCAAGCTGCTTATGATACTAAATTGGTAGTGGCTGAGCAAGAAGTCTTGGTTTTAAAAGAGATCCCTCCGAAGATTCTAAGGAGAAGGAAATATTTTGCATTTCTAGTACAGGAACTTAAGAAATGTGATATTAAGTTTAGATGGGAGATTCCAGTTGGACTGGTGGTGACGCACGAAGGTAAAAGACATCGTCTGGTTACTGTGGCCCAGGCACGTGATTTTTATAGCAATGTGTTAAAAGCAACCCCCCTATCATTTTTGGAAGCTGTAAAGGGATACGGCGAGGGAAAGCTTCAAGATGTTGCAGATAGACAGACAGAGGACAATGGTGCTGGAGGGGATCAAGATACAGTCTCATCGGTTGTTGCAGGAGGCCAGAGGATGACGCGTGCCGCCCTAAGAAGAGCGAGACGAGAGCAAGAGCAAGACCAGCAGAAAGTTATGGAATCTCCAAAGTGGAGGGGCGCGGTCCAAAGAAGTTTTGGGGGTCATGACAGACGTGCTCCAAAAGCTTTGGAGCGTCAAGATTGGTGATTAAATTTTTAAATTAGAATGTCGATGGATTAAATTTATCATAGAGGAGAAAGAAAGTTTTTTTTAATATTTAACACAATTTAAGATTGATGTTATTTGCTTGTTAGAAAAGTATATTAGGGTTATGGACTAAAAGTATGTGTTGAACTAAGAATGGGTACGCAAGCTCCTAATTAACAACAAGTTGTCTTACAGACTGCTTAAACCATTTTTTTTTACTCTTTTTATTTGAACTCAAGGATGATTTGGAACTGCGAGACATTTGGCGTGATACATGCAAGAACTATTTTTGATCATAGTTTAGTTTGGTTGGAGATTATTAAGGTTAATAGAGATAGGCGCTTTTGGTGCGTAACTGAGAATTTGTTTAGAAATTAGAGAAAGGTTGGAGAATGTAAATAGTAGGTGAAAGTTTTTTTTTCTTTTTTTTTTTGAAATTAATATGAATAAGGACTGGGATTAAGAAAATCTATTCTGAGTAAAGCTCTTTTTCTGTTTTCCTCTTTTTCTTTTTTACTTTATTTGTAATATTAATATTGTTTGTATTCATTTTATATGAGCTAGAGGGAGATAGAATTAATAGTTTATTGTTGATAACATAGGGGTGCTTATGTTTGTTTTTCGATTTTATACCCTGTATTTAGCTCTGGGAAGTCGGGGGGGGAGGAGGGAATGGGGGTGAGGGATAGGGAGGGTTAGATAGGGGTGGGGGAGGGGGGGATTAAAGTCAAAATGTATTGTAAAACTTTTTAAATAAAAAGTTTTACAATTTTTAAATATAATAAACTCCCTCCTCCCCCTCCCCTCTCCCCAACCCTCCCCTCCCCTCCCCCCTCCCTGACTTCCCAGAGCTGAACACAGGGTATAATAATACAAACATAAACTAAAATATGCTAACAACAAAAATAAAACATTAAGCTCTATCGAACTTTAACTCTCCATAGTCATAATATTAATAAAGTAACAAATAACTAATCATACATCATAAACATCCACTACTTATTCAAATGCTAAATGAAACTTTTTAGTCCCATATTTATTCTGAACATATTCAATCCATCTTCTCCATTCCACAATATATCTCTGTTGCGATTGGTCTTTCAAATATGCTGAGATATTTGCCATTTCCACCAAGTTGGAAACTTTCAAAGTCCACTCTTCTATAGTCGGCAATTCCTCCTTCTTCCAATATTGCGCAACTAAAAGTCTCGCTGCTGTAATTAGATGCAACATCAACTTAGTATCTATAACAGTAGTATCTATAATAATACCCAATAAAAACAATTGCGGAGAAAACTTTATCCTTTTCTTAAATATCTTTTGCATATTCCACCAAATTTTAATCCAAAAAGCTTTAACCATTTTACAAGTCCACCATATATGAAAATATGTTGCATCCTCACAACCACACCTCCAACATTTGGGCTGGCAGTTCGGATACATGCTTGCTAATTTTTTAGGGTCTAAGTGCCACCTATAAAACATTTTATAAAAATTTTGGGCCTGTGTAAATTTTACATTTCTAACCCAGATCTTTTCCCAAGTATCCAGCCCAGCAGTTTCATATAGATGTTGAACAGGAGGGGAGAGAGAACCGACCCCTGAGGAACTCCATAAACGAGAGGCCTCGGGGTGGATCTCTGCCCTCCTGTCAAAACTGACTGTGAGTGGCCCAGGAGATAGGAGGAGAACCACCGTAAAACAGTGCCTCCCACTCCCAAATCCCTGAGATGCTGCAGTAGGATACCATGGTTGATGGTATCAAAAGCCGCTGAGAGGTCCAATAGGACTAGAACAGAGAAACAACCCCTGTCCCGAGCCCTCCAGAGATCATTCACCAGCGTGACCAATGCCGTCTCCATGCTGTGCTTGGGTCTGAAACCCGATTGGTATGGGTCCAGATAATCAGTTTCCTCCAAGAACAGAGGAAGCTGGTGCGCCACCACACTCTCAACAACCTTCGCCAGAAAGCGAAGGTTGGAGACCAGATGATAGTTATTTAAAACAGCTGGGTCCAGGGCAGGCTTCTTGAGGGGGGGGCTCACCACCGCCTCCTTCAAGGCAGAGGGGAAGATACCCTCCTTCAAGGAAGCAGTTATTACTGCCTGGAACCAGCCTCGTGTCTCCTCCCGGGCCGCATAAACCAGCCAGGAGGGGCACGGGTCCAACAAACAGGTGGTGGAGCTCAGTTTTCCCATAATCCTGTCCACATCATCAAGGGAAACAGGATCAAACTCAGTCCAGATAACATGCTCAAGACCGTCCGATTCCTCCACGTTAGATTCTGCCCAGTCAGAGTCTAAGCCGGCCCGGATCTGAACGATTTTGTCCGTCAGATGATGACTAAATGCCTCGGCCCGCCCCTGTAAGGGGTCCTCCCTCACCTCCTGGTTAAGAAGGGAGCGAGTTACCCTAAACAGGGCAGCCGGGCGATTATCTGCGGACGCGTTGAGGGCAGTGAAGTAGTTAGCCTTCGCCATCCTCATCACAGCAAGATAAGACCTTATAAAGGTTCTTAACTGCAATCGGTCAGATTCGGATCGGCTGGACCTCCAACCGCTCTCTAGACCCCCGTCTCCGACGCTTCATCTTCTGGAGCTCCACAGAAAACCATGGAGCCCAGCGGGATCTGCGCTGGGTCAGGGGTCGCAAGGGTACAACACGGTCGAGTGCCTCGGTGGCCGCCCTTTCCCAGGCATCCACCAAGGCATCGGCCGGGCTGTGAGTGAGGGTGATGGGTATAGACCCAAGCGCCATCTGGAACTGTTCTGGGTCCATTAGGTGCCTGGGGCAGAACCACCTGGTCGGTTCCTCAGCCCAGCGGTGGGGGGGTGGCATAACGGAAGACTAGCCGCATTAGATGATGATCGGACCATGATAGGGGGACAATAGCTGGCAAACCCCCTCCCAGATCATCCAACCACTGTCCAGATAAAAACACCAGGTCAAGAGTGTGACCCCCCACATGAGTCGGGCCATGAATTACTTGGGTCAGGTCCATGGCCATCATGGAAGCCATGAACTCCCGAGCTAACTCTGATGACCTACCCAAGGTAGGCAGGTTGAAGTCACCCAGAACTATAAGCCTGGGGAATTCCACCGCCAACCCTGAGAGGGTGTCGAGCAGTCCGGGCAGGGCTGTTGCCACACAGCTGGGCATCAGGTATGTGAGCAACAAGCCCATCTGAACCCGAGAGCCGAATCTCAGGAGGAGGGACTCACTCCCGCCTATCTGTACAATGGTGGTCTCCCGCGGACATAAAGTTTCCCAAATAACCACCGCCACCCCACCACCCCTACCCTGAGCCCATGGGCAGTGTAGCACACAGAAACCTGGGGGGCATAATTCAGTCAGAGGGACCCCTCCTTCTGAGCCCAACCAGGTTTCCGTAATGCATGCCAGATCCGCGTATCCCTCCTCGATCAAGTCACGAACGAGGGGAGCCTTATTAACAACAGATCTGGCATTAAAGTACACCAGCCTAAGCTCAGGGACCTGATCACCCTCATCCCCAGGCAAAAGGGTGCTAACCAGAGGGTCGGAGCGCGCCACCGCTCGAAGATAGCGAGGGCGCGATCCCAGATGTCGATTTGGCCCTCCGTGCGACCACCTGCTGCCATTCCCTATCACCGTGGGGATTTGACACCCCACCCCAGCACACGTAGAGCCAGTCACATCCACCCCCAACCCCATCCTACCGGAACCCATAACGGGCCTAGACTGAATGCCGGTTGAAAATTCCCTCTCCTCCCTACTATTCCTCCCCTTCCCTAGCCCTTTAAAATAACTAGCTAAAAAACGTATCAGGGGCCTCTTAGTGCGTCTCCACCAGAGGCCCCTAGGTAAGCCCAACCACCTCTCGGGGTCCCAGCAATTGGGCCCATCATCAAGGGAGATGGTAGAAAGAGAGGCTGGTCGTGTCCAGGAGGGCAAACCCCCCCTGAGGGTGTACAGGTCCGATCTTTAATATTTTAAACGAGCCATGAAGTGTAAATCTATATAAACCATTCTTCACAAATGGAAAGTCAGTTGTTGTAAAATATTATATCTTCATCCACCAATCCGGCTCTGATCTAACCTGAGCCGGCCCAGACAATGAGCTCATAACTGTCCTCTCACCACAGCTATGAGATCCAGCATGGGGTGGGAAAACACCATTGCCGGATAGAACCTCCCCAACTAGCCTCTCACACCAGCTGGGAGGTTGATGACCAGTTCAGGGCCACTCTCTCACTACGGTCCAGTCCTGGGTAAGGTCCAGATTATAAAAAAGGAGGTCATGAGGGCAGGGAAATATCAAGATATTCAAACCCTGCATCAGTCTCCAGCCAGCATTAGATTTAATTTAAATGCAATCGCGGCCGATTTTTGGGCCGCCAACCCCTTGAGCAGAACAGCAGTTATGCTGCCAGGTCTCTGTTGTCTTCTAGAGGGAAAGGAAGCCTCCCATAGCCAAGCACGTTAAAAACGTTAGAAACGTTGCCAATGGCGACCGCCAGCTGATTCCGGTGCCAGGTGATCTGTGGCCGTTTTGCAGGCCAGAAGGCCTGGTATAGCATCTTAGAGACTATGGGCTCCGTACAGCTGAGAAACGGCACCCACCAGCTGGCTTTGGGCGCCAAATAGTCAAAACGGACCATCCAAGCTGCTGTTGCCCCGTAGAGCTCCTCATATTTAAAAGTGGTCAGAAACGGCACCCAAAAGCTGATCTCGGGCGCCAGAGGATCGGCGGCAGATTACAAGATGCTCAGTTGTTGCTGTTACTCCTCGGGAAGGGAGGGAGGCTGCACACCGCAAAAGTGATGCTCGCCTGATGTTTCCCAGCCCCCCATCCAAATGAAGACCTCAGCTGGGCTACAAGTGAGCTCCCAGACTTTCCATTGTGTAGGCTCGTCACGGAGCTCACAGAACGCTGCCCGTGGTCGCTGCCATCTTGGGAAAAAATAAATAAATAAATAAAGACCAACTGACCTGACTGAAACAATGGAAAAAATGAACAAGAATACAAACAAAGTCCTACTTCAGCATGTTAATCATAGAATCATAAAATCATAGAATTGGAAGGTTATCCAGTTTCTGCCTGTAAGCAGTGGTGGCATTCAAATATGTGAACAACAGGTTCTTTGTTTGTATGCTGCTTCCGGAAGTCTGTTCTGGGTCTGGGCAACAAAAAAATAGCTATTGGTTCTGCTGAACTGGTGCAAATTGGCTGAATCTCACTACTGCCTGTAAGCATCTCCTTTATCGAGTGCTGTCATAATCGGACAGCTCCATCATCCTTACATGGAGAGTAATATCAGTAATCTGATTTAATCAGTCTCTCTTAAAACTATGATTAGTTTTAATTATAGTTGTTTTATGACCTGTGGCAACTACTTGCTTATACTTCTTAGTATCTTCATTCCTAGATTGTATCAGGCAGATACCAGTGTTCTCAATTTACATCTATCCTCATCTACATATTTCAATTTCCAGAATTCTTAATCATTGCTTGGCTGATATTAATGAATCTAGTAAGTATCCAGTTTGATAAAGGTTGGCACAAAGAGCTTTACTCAATATTGAATGGGAAGTGAGAAGTCACTTCCTATATTGCTAATCAAGCATACCCAATTTGTTAAATAACATTTTCTCCAATGGCATTTCTAACTCTTTTCAAGTAAAACATTTCTGTCTGTGGAAAATAGGACTCTTTTCAAAGTTCATCAGAAAGCCATAGATATTGTATGTATGAAGTAGATTAAGTAAATTCAGGAAAAGTTATTAAACATATTAAATATCCATTCTCCTAAAAAAATATACTGTGAAGGAACTTAATCTTCTACACTGGCCAGCAGAGACATGAAAAGATCTGAAAGACACAACACTCATATTTGGAAATGTCATGAGGTGCTTTGTAAAGAACTGAGTAATTGTTGCCATAGCAACAAGTGAAATTTCATTTCTAAGAGGTTAGCGATTTCAGGTCTCAAACCTTGGTTGTATTTTAAAATTTATTCTTCTTGCCAAAACATGAATACAGTTAAAGTTTTTATTGCCAAACCACATATACATTTTAAAGATCTGTGTCAAACAATTATATAAAGGTAAGGCCAACATGAATTAACATTATGTCCCTCTAGAAATGTCTGGAAAGAGACCAAAGTTCTGTAAAACCTGTAAAAGTTCACCACTAACAGGTGCTAGTGCTTTTTAGAGTTTAATTTCTGGTTTGTATTAAAAGTACATTTGTTGGATACTTTTCTTTTGTCTCTAATATTCACAAATTATACGGAATTGTTGATTTAAAAATGGGGAATCAATAAATGAACTTTTTTTATTGAAGAGTTTTACAAATACATTTTAGACATAAAAAACATAAAAACCCATCCACCCACCCCACCCTATTTCCCCTCCCTCTCCCTTCCCCCCCGACTTCCCAGAGCAAATACAGGGTATTGACCCTAACAATCTTAAACTATAATATGCAAACTAACTATAATAACACTTTAAGTCCTATTGCACTTTAACTCTCCTTAAAAATAAAATAACTATATAATAACAAATATTCTAAATGTAATACTCATTCAAATGCTAAATGAAACTTTTTGGTCCCATATTTATTCTGAATATAATCAATCCATCTTCTCCATTCCAAAATATATCTTTGTTGCAAATGGTCTTTCAAATATGCTGAGATTTTCACCATTTCTGCCAGATTCAAAACTTTTAAAGTCCATTCTTCTATAGTAGGCAAATCCATCTTCTTCCAATATTGCGCAACCATAAGTCTTGCTGCCATTATTAAATTCAGCATCAATTTAGTTTCTATAGCATTAGAGTCAATAGTAATACCCAGCAAAAATAATTGTGGAGAAAATTTTATCTTTTTCTTAAATATCTTCTGCATATTCCACCAAATTTTAATCCAAAAAGCTTTTACTTTTTTACAAGTCCACCATATATGATAATACGTTGCATCATCACAACCACACCTCCAGCATTTAGGCTGATAATTTGAATACATAGATGCCAATTTCTTAGGATCTAAATGTCATCTATAAAACATCTTATAAAATTTCTCCCTTAAATTTTGTCCCTGTGTAAATTTTACATTTCTGACGCATATTGTTTCCCAAGTATCCATCGTTATTGGTTCTTCAATATTCTGGGCCCATTTTATCATACAATCTTTAAGAAGTTCCACTTCTGAATCTAATTCTATCAATGCATTATATATCCTTCTTATATGTGCAGGACCTTGATCTCTAATTTGTTTAACCAATTTTTCATCTACTATAGAAATACCAATTTTCTGATCCTGTTTCCAGTTAGCTTGTAACTGCCCATACTGAAACCAAGTTTGTACTATCTTTTCTTCTTTTAAAATATTAAATGGCTTTAATTGCCAGACATTTCTTTCCAATCTAAGAATTTCTTTATATGTAGTCACATCATGCTTAAATCCCACATTAATATTTTCTATCGCATGTTTAGGTATTGCCCAAATTGGAATTTTAAAGTTCAACTTATAACGATATTTTCTCCAAACTCGCAACAGTGCATATCTTAACATATGTGTCTTAAAAACATTATCCACTTTTTTATCATACAATAAATAAGCATGCCAACCATATAACAAATCATATCCTTCAATATTCAATAATCTCTCTTGTGTTGAATTGAACCAATTACTAATTGATGATAATACCGCAGCTTCATAGTATAATTTAAGATTGGGCATTTTAAGACCACCTCTTTCACGTGCATCTTGCATTATCTTAAGTTTAACTCTCGGTCTTTTCCTTGCCCAAACAAATTTATTAATACCTCTCTGCCATTCTTCCAAATATAAATCTTTTTAAAGTATAGGTATTATTTGAAACAAAAATAAGAATTTAGGTAAAACATTCATTTTCACAGCTGCAATTCTTCCCAATAAAGACGATTGTAATTTTTTCCAACTATCTAATTCTTTTTGTATTTTTAACCATAACAATTCGTAATTATTTTTATATAATTTCACATTTGAAGCTGAAAGATATACCCCCAAGTATTTGACCTTTTTAACTATTTCAAATCCCGTTAGTTTTCCCAAAACTTCCTTTTGTTCTTTGGTCATATTTTCAGACAATATTTTAGTTTTTTGCCTATTTACCTTAAATCCAGAGACTTGTCCATATTGTAAAATTATTTCCATTAAATCTATAACCGATTGAGTTTGTTGACCTAATGTAATAACTAAGTCATCCGCAAACGCTTTCAATCTATAATCTTGATCTTTAATTTTAATTCCCTTTATCTTATTTGATTCACGTATCTTAATCAACAATATTTCCAATGTTAAAACAAACAATAATGGCGACAACGGGCAACCCTGTCTTGTACCCTTTTCAATTTTACAAGCTTCTGTTAGGCTACCATTGATTATTATTTGAGCTGTTTTTTTATATATTGCCCTAATAGATTGTAAAAACTGGTCACCAAACTCCATCTTCTCTAATACTTTAAATAAAAATTGCCAATTCAATTGATCAAACGCTTTTTCAGCATCCAGAAAAATCAGCGCTGCAGGGACTTGATTATTTCTTTCCAAATATTCTAATAAATTTACAATATGTCTCACATTATTTTTCATTTGCCTACCACTTATAAAACCTGTTTGATCAGAATAAATCATTTGCTGCATAACCCCCATTAATCTATTTGCTAAAATCTTTGCAGATATTTTATAATCATTATTTAAAAGCGATATAGGCCTAAAGTTTTTAAGTTGAACAAGATCTTGATCTTCCTTCATAATCAAAATTATAAATGCTGTTTTCCACGATGGAGGCACTTCTCCTCCAGATTGTATTGTTCTAAATAACTCTTTTAAAGGCTCCACCATTTCTGATTGTAAATTTTTATAATAAATAGCTGATAAACCATCTATTCTGGGTACCTTACCCACTTTTAATTGTTTAATTGCTAAAATAATTTCTTCAGCAGTTATCAATTGATTCATCCCTTCCCGTTGCTCTTGCGTAAGTATTGGAATATTCACATCCTGTAAATAACTATCCATATCTAAACCCTGCTTTATATCCCTAGCATATAATTAGAATAAAATTCAACAAAAGCCTTTTTAATGAGATCTTGCTGAAACACTTCTTTGCCCTTATATTCTATCTTATCTATATTACGTGATCTTTGTTTTTTCCTTAATAAGTAAGCTAACCACCTACCCGGCTTATTAGCATTGTTAAAAGTATTATGTTTGGCATATCGTAAATTAGTTGCTACTTGATCTGCCATTAACATATCAAACTGTCCTCTTAGCAGATTACTTCTTTCAACCTCTTGTCAGATGGGTTCAAAATAAGAGCTTTCTCTTTCATCTTTATTTCCTCCTCTATTTCTTTATGCTTATATTCCATTCTATGTCTATGTTTATTATTCAAATATATTAACACTCCTCTCATATAAGCTTTACTTGCATCCCAAACCATTTCAATGGGAGTATCCTTATGCATATTCATAATAAAAAATTATCTCATCTGCTTTTTACATTCTTCCACATTCTCTTCATATCTAAATAAATTTTCATTTAGCCTCCATGATCTTCTTTCCCCCTTGCCCTTATCCAATTCCATCCAGACTGGACTATGATCTGATAGAGTTCTTGAACATATCTTAATCTTCTTCACAATTCCAAGTCATCTTTCAAATCAAAAAAAGATTTTGGTAATCTGGCGTGGCTTGGAGTATTTTTTAAAAAACCCTTGTTTATCTTTCTGAGTGTCCAGCACTCCATTCCAATCTCCCATCAAAATGTACGATTTATAATCCCATTGAATTATTTTATCATGTAACAGTTTGTAAAATTCTCCTTGCTGTTGATTAGGTGCATATACTCCAGTTAAAAGTGTTTTCTTCCCTTTTATTAATAGTTCAATTATGATATATCTTCCTTGTTTATCTGCTTCAATTAAATTATTTTATTTATTTATTTATTTATTTATTTATTTATTTTTATTACATTTATATCCCGCCCTTCTCCGAAGACTCAGGGCGGCTTACAAGCTTAGCAGTAAATTAGCTGTTATGTCTTTCTTTACATAAATAACTAACCCATTTTTCTTCTCTGGAACAGATGCAATAAATTGTATACCCAGTCTAGAATTTATCAAATATTTTTGATCAGATGCGCAAATATGCATTTCTTGCAAACATATAACATCATTTTTAAATTGTTTCAAGTACTGAAATACTTTCTTTCTCTTTTGTGGTGAATTTAATCCATTAACATTCCAAGTTAGAAACTTTGTCACCATCCTTTGCGACTTGAAGCTTTCGGAGCATTTCTTGCAGATCCACAGACATCTGCCTCTTTGGCCTAGCTCCTCCCACTGCTTCACTAGAAATGGGTTCCTGACTTGTAGTTATTGAACGCTGTTGCTGTTGTTGTTCTTGTTGTTCCTTACGTCTAGATGCAGCCCATGTCACTCTTTGGGTCTTAGATTCTTCTATTAAAGTCATGGGTTGCACAGTTTCCGAGATTTGCTGTACTTCTTGTATCTGTCACTCTTCTACTTCTTTTCCTCCTTTAACTTCTTTTTTTCCTCCTTTAACTTCTGAAGATGGCGGTGAACCTGCTTTCAAAACATTAGAATAAAAATCACGTGCCTTCAGGACTGTATTAAGACAATATCTTACTCCAGCATAATTCACCACAATCCCCATTGGTATCTCCCATCTGAACTGAAGCTGTTGTTGTTTTTTTAATTCATCTGCCAAAAAACCAAAATCTTTCCTTTTTCTCAAAATTCTTGGGGGAATCTCTTTCAGAATCAGAACCTCCTGATTAGCCACTTTAAATCTATTGTTGTAAAAAGCTTGAATGATCTGATTTCTGATCTTTCTCTTTGTAAAGTACACAACTATATCTCTTGGCAGTTTCCTTTGCCTAGCAATCCAAGAATTAACACAGAATACTTTATCCATCTCCACAAAAAAATCTTCTGGTTGAATTCCCAAAATAGGCGCCAGAGCATCCACCAAAATGTTTTCCAGATTTTCCTGTGGATTTTCTCTTAAGCCTCTAATCCTCAGGGCAAACTCCATGTCTCTATATTGTGTCATAACCACATCATCATCCATTTTCTCTATTTTATTCTCAACATCAGACATTTTAGCCTCCAGCATCAAATTATTCTGTTTCACTTCTTCCACACGTTCATCCAGATTCTCAATACAACGTGAGAGCCCTTGAAATGCCATCAAAATGTCCTCCCGTATTTCCTTATTTTTTTCTTCAATAAGTTCTGCCACCTGCTCAGATATTTTTTTCAGACTGAAGTTTTAAAGCATCTTTTAAAGAATCTTGTAAGTCTTTTAAAGTCAGTGGAGGTGCAGCAGCTGCAGCAGGTAACATCAAAGATTGAATTCCAGATTGCTGAACAGGTGATGCCCCTGTACTTTTAGAAACAGGAATTCTAGGTTGTTTGGAGGCCATTTTAGCACCTAATTTTCTTTACACATTTTCACTTTTCTGCCCTCTTGCAATTGTAATTTAAATGTTAAATATCCAAGTCTTCTAGTCACTTTTAAACAGCTCCAAAATTTAACAAAATCTTAAAGTTCTGAAAATCCACTTTAGATATTCCTCCTCAGTATCCAAACAATCACTTTCACTTTGAGAAAAAAAAGAAAGAAAGAAAAAGGACACTTTCAATGCTTGTTACAAAGAATCACTCAGGCGCCATCTTTCCATCCTTTTTAAAATTGAAACAGGAACAAAGTTAAAGTTCCAGAGTTAAAGTCTTATACTTGCTGTTTATATTGCTCCCGCATCCGCTCCACCTGCATCAATTACTCCAAAAAACAAACAAATCCAGCAGGAGTGGATTCAGCATCTTGTTCTGCTTAAAAGCAGAAAAATCCTCCGACCTGGAGTGTTTCCAGGCTTTGGGGGGGCTCTCACCCTTCAAGCCCCAGAATAAACATTCTGGGGCTCTAGGGGAGCTCTACCCCCACCCAGAGACTCCCCTTCCCCTCTTCGGCCGAGGGGAAGGGTTTTAAGCTGCAGAACAGCTGATCATCAGCTGCTCCGTGGCTTTAACAAAATTGGAAGGCTGGCGGTTGATCCCAACCATCCTCAACGCTGAAGCGCCACCCGGAAGTCCTCAATAAATGAACCTTTAAAAAAGATTTCACGTGATACGTCCAGAAGAGGAAAAAACCATTAAATTTTGAGCTAATGATTTAAAAGGGGAAAAAACCCAAAACAAAATACTTACCTGCCAAAAGGAAATAAAGTGAGGCTCATCAAGGTTATGATTCATGGAGCACAGGTTCAGTATAACAAACAGTAAACCAAACACTCCATAAATCTCCCCAATCTTTTCACTGAGTTTATATTGTAAATTTTTCACTGTTAATCAGATAATGAGCATGGCCAAAGGATCTCTCTTGCTTTATGCTCTTTGAGCATGTTTCAGTAATGATTTCTCCTGCCCTTTGTATTTACTAAATGAATCTTGAATAGATATTAAAGTGCATCTTGGTGGTGCCATTATTTGTGTAGCCTGTTTCACATAATGCATATTTAATTAAAGATCAGCAAAGCAATTATGGAGACTATGAAGGAAATAACAAAAGGCATTCAGTGAGTAACATTAAACAGTTAATTAGACTTTTTTCCCCTTTTCAGGGAGATTTTTTTTAAAAAAAACACCTTTTATATCCATATTTAATATTTCCCTTGGAAATTCTAATGGCAGAATCTATTAGAATCATTGAGAACATCCGTTGTTGATAGCATCTGGAGAAAGTGGCATGCTTGGAGTTCCTTTCTACAAGTATAGCATTTTGCACAATTAAGCTACAGTTAATAGGTTCACTTTCCTGTGGCTTATTTTCCTGTCATTAGTAAGAGAATAGCAATTATCATATCTTGTCCTTATGAGATGTGTAGCATTGTCTTACCATACATATTACAAACCAAGGCCAGAAATACAGTTTTGATCATTATTCCATGGTCTGTTAGGATGTTCACCTTTTGGCCCTGAATGAACAGGAAATCTCCAAATCTCCAATTAGCAATACAAATTCCTCTTTCCTTCAAGGAATTCATTTCCAACATGGGGTTTGTGCTATGGTTTAAATAGTGCATGAGTATTAGCACCCCAGTTTTGTATTATTCAATTTTAATGGGGAACTTTTGAGGGCAGAGGTCTGAAAGCCAAATCTGGTTTTTAACTGGCATCTGGAGATGGACACCATAAAAGTCAAAGTGAAAATGGGTAAGGGAAAAGAAACACTACATTTCATTTAAATTGAATTGGCTTACAAGGGATCTACCTTTGTTGTGTCACAAATCTTGTAAAGAATGTTGGAGTGGGGGGAGGGAGAGGGAAACAGGGAGATAAAGACACACACAGAGAGAGAAACAAAGTCACTTAGTGACTTCCATGACTGAGGGTGGACCTGGACACTAGTCCATCACTTTAACCACAACACCACCTTCACTGTCTAATAAGTATAACCTGTTCCTTTGTATGTAACCATGTTCTCCCTTCTTTTACATTAGCCTTTTGAATTTGGTGTCAACTTATGTAGGGACTTTCAGGGATTATATGCAACCTTGGGGCTAAAGCTGCACACTTCTTACAGTGATTCAAAAAACCTGAGGAGAATATTAGACACTAAGATCTTTGCAAAGTGTGCTTCAGTCAAGAGGAAAGGAGACAAAAAATTTCAGAAGGACAACATCCTTTAAAAATGGATTAGAAATAAATTAAATTAAAGCATCATAATTAAATTAAAGCATCAAAGGGCAGCTGACCCTAATCTTAAAATCTCAGGATGGGACAGAGTCAAGAGATCCCAAGACCATTGCCTAATATCCTGGAAGGAGATAATGGCAAATGAGCTTCAAGTTTCAAATTATATGGACACATCTCTAATAGTTATCACATGTTGAGCTCAACTCAAATCCATGTACGAATTGAATTCTTTGCAGCGTATCAGCATATTAAAATAGAATTGAATATATTGGGAGCTATTGAAAACTGGTGAACTTTTCTCCATTAAACAGCAGGTGCCATAAAAAGAAGCAATGCATATGGTAGACCTATATGCCATAGAAAGAATCAATGTCATAGAAAGAATCAATGCATAGAAAGATGGCATATAAAGAATCAATGCATAGAAGTAGACCTTGATTAGGGTAAATCATCGTAGTTAAGTTAGTAATATTCTTGTTAAGTGAATTTGGCTTCCCCATTGAGTCAATTGCCAGATATCTGAATTTTGATCACAGAACTACAGTATAGGTTTGCTGCAATTGTTGTAGAAAGAAGAGACACCAGCTCTTCAGGAAAGAAAAGGTTTATTTCTGCAGGTTCAGAAGGCTAAACAAAGCAAAGGGTCTGAAAAAAGGGCTCATGAACAGACATATTTATACACCTCTAATTCCTAGTTATACATTGTTATACTTTGTTCCTGCACATTCTTATCAGACAACAGTTTACAGAAGAAAATTACATGAAGTATGTGTAGTTTCACAGACAGGATATGGCTATCCCAATCAACATCTACCTTAAGGACAAGACTATGTTTGCTTAAACAAGGACTTTAGTACATCTCTTTATTCCCCCTTTTTGAGACTTATCTCAACTTGTGACGATGAGTCTCAACAGAGGTCTTCTTTGGTTTGTAACCGTTTATATTCCCACATTGCCATTACCTGTGCAGTAGCTTTTCTTTCAGCAAGTAAAGCTAAGCTATTGGATATAGTTCTTATAAAAATAGGCAAGATGCAAGGAATCAACACACATCCTGCAGCTATCAGTCCTATGAGAGCCACAATTGCTTGTAACCTTGGAAGTTTGGGAAACCATCCACTGAAAATCTCTTGGAAATTAAAACCCTTCCAGGTTTGATCTGCATTGTGTGTTAATTGCCTCATTTCAGTGGTTAATTGTTTGACTACCTGTCCAGTTTCGTCCATTTGAAGACAACAATTTGAAAGATTGAATTTTCCACACACTTCTCCTTCTTTTGCCAATAGGTAATCCAAAGCCAATTGGTTTTGATAGACAGCTGTCCGGATTTTATCAGTGGTTACAGCTAACAAGTTTAAGGCTTTATCTAGGCATTGCCCTGCCAGATCCACAACAGCCTGCAGCCTAATTATACCATCCTCTGTCCAGGTTGCTTGGCCATACACACAAACTATCCTCTGAATTCCACAAATCCCCCATTTTCTCATAATAATCAGATTCTCTACAAGGGAAATTAGAGAAGGCTGTGTCAACCTCTCTTTTTCTTCGATTTCCCATTTGATCGTAGACTGGCACACCAAGCACCTGTCGTGACCATATTGGCAAAAGAAAGAATGAGGGCTTTATCCAACCCAATACACATGACCCTGACCAATTCTTAGGCAAAACCTCATAAGCAAAGGTGCCACAAATCCAGTACATGTCACTGGGGGCTACCCATTCCTTTTCCTTGTTGGAGTTCAGATAAGGCATGATAGTCATATCAAACTTTAAAGGTTCAGAGGCATTTCTCAAAGATGTCCATACCTTATACTGTTCATCCCAATCCCCCAAACAGATAAGATCTCCCACTGGCTGATCCCCTTTGCGTGTAAAGCAGTTTTGGCCAACCAGATTTGTTGTGAGAGTCCACACCGTGCCATATACATGTATTCTTTGGGTGTTATTACCTGCCCTTGTCATATTGTTATATATCTCTGGGTTAGCCTCCATTGCTTCCCATAGCCACTGTACTCCCATGTTGGTCCCCCCGACACACAAAGCAATTCTTCACAGTCAGGGCTTTGGCTTTTTCCTCTGCTAAGGAGATGAACAGATTAGTTGCTTTTATGGATACCTTGAATTGATCTTTTGAATGCTCCATTTGGGCTAAGGTGTCGTATATTGATCACCCTAGGGATTTTTGTTTGTTTATTTATCTATTTATTTATTTATTTATTTATTTATTTAACTTATATACCGCCCTTCTCCCGTAGGACCCAGGGCGGTTCACAAGGCAATTAAAACAACATTACAATACAAAAATTAATAACAATTAAAATAGATTAAATTTTCCTTAATTAAAATCTAAAACCCCTATAACTCTGATTAAAAAACCAATTACAATAAGTTAAAAAATTCCCCATCATAGAGCAACTGCTTTACAACTGTGATGAAGGTCTTTGGATCCTCCCCTTTCCCATCAATTCCTATGGCATATGCATATTGGTCAGGCATCTCTCAGCTGACTTCTAGTACTACTTGATTGCTGTAAGCCACTCGGTGGACATTAGTCAAATACTTACATCCCTGATATCCTCCCCCAGTATATTCACACACACATTCCCACCCTGAGCAAGCTGTCCTTCCAGTATATCCTGCACAGGGGAGATAGTCAAGTCTATCAGTGTTCCATGAGCCTGTTGGGTCACAGAAATACTTATGATTGTGCTGATATGTTTGTCTCCAGCTGTTACTTCCGCATGTAATAGCTCTTTTCCCTAAGGGGCTCCGATCCATGGCCTGACAAAAATCAATAGTGATTTCAGCTCTCTGGTTCCCTGTTTGCAATACCAGGGTTGAATTCAGATAATTACTTGGTCCCACCCAGTAATAGTAAAACAGACCAGCATAGATCGAGAAGTTAAATCTAATTGGGGTCTCAGGATTTATAACATATTTTCTTTCTTCATTGTATACATAGGGAATACATAGTCTTATTATATATGCATGTAATTTCCTCTGGTTTACATTGTAGAGGCTTCTGGGTATGGTACACCAAAGTATTGATCGTTTGAGTCCCATGCCTTGCCTTGGTTATACAAGCATCACAAGAGTCAGTTTTAGTTTCATTCCCTTGGTTACCCTTAACTTCCTTTGAAACATTGTCACATGCGGCAGCAATACAATACACCCATAGCAACAGTAAACTTTTCTCCATTCTTCTTCCGTGTGTAGAAAGTCAGCATCCGGAGTGACTTAGCAGGGGTCTTCACTACTGTGTGTAGAGGCACCTATTGCTGGTAAGGTTCCAGCAGAGTAACCTTTCAGCAAAATATACTAAAGCTTCTTAAAGAAGTCCAGCTACACTACCAAATCATATATCACTTTCGTTTAAATGTTAACTTTGTTGGAACCACTGGATCTTTAGACACCACCTATTCAGATTCAGCTGCTGCTTTGATCCTTGTCCAGTGGATCCATGATTTGGATTCTACAATCTTGACAGCAGGAGGAGAGGACATAATAACAACATACGGTCCTTTCCATCTCCTTTCTAGCTGTTCCCGCTTCCAATGTTTCACCCAGACTCTATCTCCAGGTTTGAAGGAATGACACTTTGTTACTATTCTAGGAGGGGTTTGCTCCAGCACATAACCTCGAAGCTTTTCAACCTGTTTATTTAGTTCTTGTACCATCTCCATGTTCCACACTCCCCCCTTATGCCCCAAATCTGCCCATCCTGTCAGGTTTCGTCGTAACAGAGTGGGAGGACGACCAAACATCAATTCAAACGGGGATAATCTGTATCGTCTTTGTAGCACACACCTCACAGAATACAGTGCTAAGAGCAAAGCATCAGGCCATTTCTTTGTTCTCCTCCCCACTGAATATGTTCAAAGTCACCCCCCCTTTGTAGCTGTATAAAACAGAGCTGCCAACAGTGCAAAATTAGGTATCCAAATTCTGCAAAACCTAGCTAACCCCAAAAAGCTTCGCAGCTACCTTCTGTTTGCTGGTTCAGCAATGGCTAGAATTGCTTGCTTCCTTTCCTGTCCTAGGGCTCTCTGACCATGCTCAATATCATATCCCAAGTACCTTACTTTCTGCTGTACCAATTGTGCTTTCTTTCTAGATACCTGATAACCACATTTCAATAAGAGAAGCAACAGAGTTCTCGTATTTTCCCAACACAAGTCCTCTGCCTTACCTGTTGCCAAGACATCATCTACATACTGTAAAACTAAATCCCCAGGTTGTCGGGGTACATAATGCTGCAAGTCCTTTCCTAGGGCAGTACCAAACAAGGTGGGTGAGTTCTTAAACCCCTGGGGAAGTCAAGTCCATGTGTATTGCCTCTTCTGACCTGTCCCTGGGCTCTCCCACTCAAATGCAAACAATGGCTGACTAATCTTGTGGATTGGGATTGTGAAAAAGGCATCCTTTAAGTCTATTACTGAGAACCACCTAGCAGTCGGTGGAATCTAAATTTTCTCCTTTAAAGTGCGGTTCCTTTAAAGTGTGGTTTATTTGTTCCACCTTAGCCCCCTATATTCATAGTTACCAAAGGCTCAGGGGGGAGCCTCTTCTAAGCCCAGTTCCCATCAATCCATCCAACTTGTCCCTGCCAATCCAATCCCTTCTATCTCACATTCACTCTCCATTCTTCCTCTACCTCCTCGGCTCCCTTGGAATCCTCTGCTTCTCAAGGGAAATCCACTGTACCTTGCCTATAGACCTTCCTCTGTCCTTCCTCTCTGGCCTCATCCTCTCGTCCCTTGTTTCAGACATTCCCTTTGCCAATGACCTTCTTCCCTACAATATACACACTGGTATGGCCCAAGCAGTGTCTTCCTTTGTAAAGCTACCGCCAACAATTCCGTTTTCCTCTGCATTCGTTCTTCCCTCTCTCTTTCTCTCTATTAATATACACTTTCCTTGCCACCTCCAACAATTCACTGGTATTCTTTTCCAAAGCTCCTTCCAACCTCTGTAACTTGTTCCTGATATCACCATAACTTTGTGCTATGAATTTCTCATTCAGCATTCATACATTGTCTGCATGTCTCGGATCTATCTGTGTATACAGCTCATAAGCCTCAATCAACCTTTGCAAAAAACTCTCTGGGCTTTCATCTGCTCCCTGCATTACCAAAGACGGCTTAGACATATTCACAGGGGGTTTCCAAAGCACCTCTCTCTTTCCCGTTCACGATTATGCTCATGTCGGTCTCTGTCTTGCACTCTTTCTCTGCTATTGAATGACCCAGATCTGAAATAGCCTTGGCGATCAGATTCAGGAGAACTTCACCTTGAACTGTGATTCCTTGAATCTTGTCGATCAGAAGAAGTGCTACAGCTGGCAACCCCTCGTTTCAGCTGATCGATTCTGAACTTCTGCTCGCCGGCAATCTCAAGGCATCTCCTGTCTCTGTTGCTGGAACTGCTGTGCAGGATCTTCTTAACTGCAGCCTGGTCATCTCCGCTGCAGAATCATTAGAGGGTGATCGGAATCTACTTGAAGAATGGCTCCTGTTGCTACCAAGCCTGCTGCTCCACTTCTGCTCCTCAGGACGGAAGAGAGAGTTTTCTTTGACCCTACCTCCATGGTTTCACCTCACATGCAGTGGCTAGTTCTATGGGGCTCCTCAGAAGTCCTTTCTAGAACCGTTTCCCCACGCTCTGGAATGTCTTCGTCTGACCAGTCGCTAAACGTCGTGTCTTTCCTCTTGGGAACCGCTCCCGCTACTGCAGATTTCTCGGGCGCTGCTTCCACCACTTCTTCTTTTGCAGTTACAGAAGCCTCAGAATCTCCCTTGGATCTCTTGCACTTCTTTTCACCATTTTTCTTTTTCTGACCTTTCTTGGGAGAAAACACTTGAGTTTTCTCTGCCGGGGGTTCACCGATATAGCGCTCTAACCCACCATCATCATCTTTCTTCTTCTTTGCCATTTTTTTAGCTTTCTTCTTGTCCTCGTGCAGGTGATCTACTGCCTCATATTCTTCAGAATCCCGTTTACTGACATTGTCTTGGATTCTGCTCCGGTGCCCTTGTCTGTAACTCTGCCTGTATATTCTTCACGTTAGGGTACCTATCTATGACACACTTCCTAACTGTGGCTCTCCACTTCTCCTTTTCTGCTCCCCTTATATGTTTGGCTACCGGGGACACCACCCCAGTTTCTTCATCTTCCTCCTCTCTTCTGCCTCCTACCTCCCTCTGGACTCAAACCAGGGGGTTCATTACGACCTGGCCCCTAGCCACGTCTTGATTATTCAGCTGTATTGCCATCCTTCCAACTTTTCTTAGTGGCTTTCAGATAAGGGACCCTATATTGAGCATGATTGAAGTATGTATCAACTCCCTTGAGTATGCGCTCCAACGGAGTGCTTGCCATACTACTACCTCCACCTATCTCACCACTCGCACTCACAGAGAAACCCCCCTCGTTCTTAGGAGCCATAGGCTCTTTTCTTCTCTGCTTCTTTCTTACTGCTGACTGCGCTTCATTTAGTGCTGCAGCAGCTGCTGCCGCTTGCGGTTGAAGTTACAGCGCAGCTCATATGGAGGGGGTCTAAGAATCACCTTCTTCTCTTCAACCAATACCTCTTTCTTCACATCTAACACCTTGGTTTTGGATATTTTCACATCCTTAAATCTTTTTGACACAACATTTAGCTTCCTTCCCTTATGTCTAGCAACACAGAAGCAAACCATTTCAGCCTGACATTATAATAGGTCATTTGCATGAGCTGGTTTTTGAATGTACCCTCTGGCGGCCACCCAACACCCATATGTGGCCACTGCTTCTCACATAGAAACCTCAACCTCTCTTTAGTCACCTTAGGATAGGGGACTTTATACTGCATATGATTGAAATATTCATCAAAACCTTTCAACATGCATTCCAGCGGTGTGCTGGGAGCACTGCTTCTCCCTTCCCATTCTAAGAACACTGCCACTGACCTACGGTGCCGGACATTCCAATGGTCACCAATAGGAACTGCAATGGCTTAACCTCCCACACAGCCTAACACAGACTACTTTAGGATCGCTGTCCCGAGTCCAGGAGGCTGATCAGTCCCCCTCTTCTATCTTCAGGTGAGATAGATACTTTACAACTTTAACACATACACAGTGTAAAAGTTTTAACTGCTTTGTTTCTATAGCAACTGAACTTTTAGTGCCAGTTCCATATTTTAAAATTCTCTATCAGAAGGACATCACAACATGGCTTTTCTTCTAACTATAGCTGGTAGCTTTTGACTATAATTTATCAATTGCTGCCTTCAATAATAATAAAAAAAAACAAACCCTAAAAGTTTAAAGATTTTTTTTCCTTCTACAGATGGCTTCAGTTTATTTTATGTATTGGCAAGGCAACTCATGTTACAGAAAAAGTCCATTAGTGAACAAATTTACTTTTTATACATTAAGATGTTTTATTTCCTGCTTTGTTTTTCCTTGATGAATGTTATTTATCTATCCCCCCATTAGAAATCTTTTCCATGGCAATAAATAGACAATTTTTATGTGCACAACACTTGATAGAGATGCTTGAGTAAGAAAATCTCACATGCCATTAAACACATGGAATGGGAAAGAAGACACATGGGACTTAACAATAGCTGACACATTCAACTGTGGCAATTATTTTTTTCCATGGTATTATTCATTAGGCTAGTCAGTTATTTTCATGTCAAAATGATGCTTTTACCTATACACAAATCCCCATTGCTTTATTATCTAGCTGAACACTGAATATGCTTCACACCATATAAATGTGTGAAGAAACATTTTCTGCACCAGTTGACTAATTATAAACTGTCAGGCTAACAAAAAGATGACATTATGTAAAACTCACACATTAACAAGCACAAAGTTCTGATTTGTTTTTTTTGGGGGGGGGCTAACCCGTTGAAGGATTTTATTATTTTTTCTCTTATTTTTTTTATTAAAGAGTTTAAAAAAATTTTTTTACAATACATGTCCCCAAAACCCACCCACCCCAAACCACCCCCCTCCCCCCACTTCCCAGAGCTGAATACAGGGTCATAGATATAATAATCATATTCTAACTAAAATTATCCATTATAAAATTAACCAAATTCATAATGTGCTTTAACTCCCCTTTAACATTGATACATTCAAATTATTAAAAACATAATAATAACTTAAACAAAAATATAATCAATACTAATACTAAAATTAATAACAATCTAAAATCTACTCATAAGCTAAATGGAACTTTTTAGTCCCATATTTATTCTGAATACAATCTATCCATCTCCTCCAAACTGAAATATATCTTTCTTGCGAATGATCCTTCACATAAGCAGTAAAATATTTTATAAACAGTATTAATTAATAGTTAACAACTCCTTTAGGACAGACAGCCTTGGATTTATTACTTTGTTTTTGTTTATTTATGGGCATTTCCAGCTGGAGCTTCTAAAATGCTTTTAATCAGAATGAGATTTCGCAACACAACAATATGCAATAGCCATAGCATCATAAATAATAGGACAAAATATGAAATTCATTGAATAAGAAGACATTTTAGTTTCACAAGACAGTCAGGTCCATAAATGAAGGGGAGAAAAAGCTTAAGACTGTATGTATGAAGAAACTTCCTCATTTCTACACAAAATTAGCTGGCCTAAAGTTCTTATATGAACACTACAACACTTGTAGTCTTTGCAAGTATAACTCAAATGAATTTCCCTCATCTAGTGTCAGGCCCCATTTCAAAACCTCATCCCAAGAAAGCAGAACTCTTGGAACAGTTTCTTTCCAAAGGGAACTTTTATTAGGAGAAGCTGATAGCAGGCATGGTAGGCAGGATCTGAGGATTTCCTAGTAAGATCAATAGGTTAAAAGAGTTCCAAGCATAACCCCACCCCAATAGTTTATCCAATCAGTTTGAATGGGCCAATCCCCAGGTGCTAAGTCCACTGTGGGAAAGGAGCTGATAATGGGATCCTTTCCCATGCTTGTGAAGATGTTGTTTGGTCTTTGCACCTTCCCTTCTGCAGCGAGAGATAAGCCAGATGGCCGGAGGCACATTCCTTTCTCACCCCAAGGTAACATCAAGGGAGAGACAGTTCAAAGAGGAAGCATGTAGGAACAGCAGAAAGGATACATTGTAGCAAAGCAGAATAACATACCACAGAGCCATCCCCCTTCCCCCATATTAGAATGGCAGAACCCTCAAAAAGAAAAAATTAGGAAAGAGATGAGATGGATTCCCCCCCCCAGGGAAAAATGGGTTCTGACATCTAGTACCTGAAACAGACATCATTGAGGGAAGCTGCTTGATGATTTTCAAGGAATCAAGCTTGATAGTAATGTCCACTGGAAGGTGAGTAGGTATATATGTGTATCCATGCTGTTTAGCAGTGAAGCAGATGGAGGATTCAGAATGCTGAACCCTTTGGCTGAATTTCTTTCTGTTTGGGAACCCTAAATGGGCCAGAAGTCACCCTGGAGAGGTGGCATAAAGGAAGGAAGTCCCAGGGACCTAGGAGAGATGGTGGTCTCCCCGAATGGTCCATGAGAAGCCTTCCAGAAACCAACAGAAGAAAAGGCTAGCTAATGTCATTGTCTAGCCCCAGCTACAAACAACAGAAGTCACAAGCTCTACTTTTTTTTAAATTCCATTTATATCCCGCCCTTCTCCGAAGACTCAGGGTGGCTTACAAGCTTAGCAGTAGCCTTCATTCTATGTATATGCCTGCTTATTAGGGCTTTCACACACACCCCAAGCGGCATTATTACAAAGTCAGCTTAATTGCCCCCAACAATCTGGGTCCTTTAAGCTGACTCTAAACAGTATGTTTGAATCTGGGTAAGAATATTGATTTCCTCTATCCTACCTATTTTCCTGAAGAAGAGAAGTCCCAAAAATAGACGAAAGAAGGAGGGGGTTTCTCCCCCAACTTTTGGCTATTGCAAGCGGTGAATGTTACCTTGTTGAGAGGGAAAAAAAAAGACTAGAAAGATCTAAAAAATGAACCAACACTGACATCTACTGGTGGGTGAGGATTATTTGGGAATAAATTTCTGTCTCTGACCTTCAAAGTTTCCAATAAACACAGCTGTGTAGATAAAGTGAGACTAACAAATCTGAGGCAATGAATACTTCACAAGAGGAAATATATGATAAGCGGCGACCATTTCATACATTTAGTGGTCATTTAATGACAGTTGAGAGTGCCAAATTAGTCTTTAAATGAAGCACTTGATAACTGAAGCTCTGGCTGTGTTTACAGCCTTCTTAAACTTTCCTTTGTTTAAATGCAAGCATTGGTCATAAAATCATTTTTTCATTAATGAACAGTTTGCTAAATGTAGGGCTTTAGGGTTTAGTAACCATGATCCAAAAGACAGATTTCTTGACAGTTTGCTAGAAGCTATGGCTGGCATATTCAGATGCAAGTGATCTGCTACTCAACTGTGGAGAACTGAGTAGGAACTGATTGGGCTCCTGTCTTTATAGCTAGATCAAGGAGGGATATAAATCTTATACCTCTCCCTGAATTCTGCCACTTTTCCAAGGAGGAGAAGAGAAGATGTTAGTAGGTGCAAGAATTGTTTATTCAGCCTGCCTGGAGGCTGACTTCTGTTTGGCTTTAGGCAAATTGGCTGGTTTCAGATTGATGCAGGTTGGTGAGATATTGTGCAAAGTAAATATGAACAAGGTATCTCCAAAGTATATATTTCACAAATAGATCTAGTGGCCTACAGGAAATTCTTCTGAGGTATCACTTCCCAAAACAATGCTACTGAATGTAGAAATGTAGAAATGTAGATTCTATACTTCCATGGTACAGGTCTAACCTAGATTTGTACCAAGCTTTTGTCATATTTGTTTATCTTATTTCACAAGCATCACCCTAAGACTCTCCTCTCCCCCAACACACTCACTCTCACTCACTTTACAAAAGAAGAACTTCAAACACTTGGAAGCAGAAGCAAACTTACTGTCAGAATCCATTTATATCCTATTCATAAATCCCTATATGTACGTTCTAAAATCTAATACCCCTCCCTGGATTCTGCCACTTTTCCAAGGAGGAGAAGAGAAGATGTTAATAGGTGCAAGGATTGTTTATTCAGCCTGCCTGGAGGCTGTCTTCAAAGACTAGGAGAAGAACCTTTGAGCTGAGAACAACAAAGAAAGGGGGGAGAGATCTGGTTTGTATCTCCAATTAGAATGTGAAAGGAAGGAGGTAATGGTCGTAAAGGCATGGGAGATCCCTCTTTCCCATGGAAGGGTTTGACACCTGAACTTTAATTGATCCGGGACTGACCAGATGGTTTGGAGGGGAGGGGATTTGACTCGGGGACTCTTTAAAAAGTACCAAACTGTAACACAGTTTCAGATCCTGTCTAGTATTTCCACTGGCAATCATGTTTTAGTAAAAGCTCCTTTTGGACAATCCTGGATCTAAGAGTTCTTTTCCTTCCTAAGACGTGGATTGGGGTGGGTCCTGACATTAGACAGGATCTGCTGTAAGAGTCAACCTGGAAGGGAAAACCTTACCAGGGGAATTTGCAATAAATACAATGTCTGATGACAGAGCAAGAGAGGAGGAAAACCCCATGGAAAGGGAGTTTTCCCCCCAAACTAAATCCTAGCAATGGTCGGAAACTGAAGTGTCATATTCCTCTGGAGAAGAAGTGGTGGAGACGCACGACCCAGGTGGTCGATGGGTGTTGGAAGGAAAAGCGAGTGGGAAAAGGCATCAAGGAAAGTGACCCTGAGGCGGGGCAGCCACCAACCTGAATGGAGGCAAGAGGTGGAGAGCTCCCTGCACGTCAGTGAAGAGGAGTGGATGCTAGAGAAAGCTATTGACCTGATGAAGAAAACCCTTAGCTCACTAAGGGAGGAGAAGGCTGAGTACCGCAGCCACAGCAGTGCCTGGGGCTGCAACTGGAGAGACGGTGGGGGGGATACGATACCTGCAACACCGGGGCCATCTGCTGGAACAGGAGTTGCTGCCTCAGTAGTACCCACCCACCTCAGAACCACAGATGGTGATCAGGATGAGGGGCAATACCACCCGCTGCGCAGACAACGATCCATACAAAGACTTCCGCCCCTGGAAGCAAAATTCAGGGGTGAGCCACCACGCTTGGGGTTTTTCAGCTATATGGAAGAATATGGACGGGACATCCACAGTGACGAAGCCTGCATCTGTATTGTGCAATCCACCCTGGATGGACCGGCTGCAGACTGGGTGGTGAACCTGCATGACTCCAACGCCCCAGAACTCAACAATTTCAAACAATTCATGTCATCCTTGAGGCGGAAGTTCGAGGATCCTTTGGCTGATTGTAAGGCCTGGGAGAGAATCAAAACGGTGAGGCAGGGCAGACAGGCAGTGGCTGAATATACCCAAGAATTCCAAGCCATTGCCAGCAAGCTGAACTGGCCAGAAGGTATCCTCCTTAGCCATTTCAAATACAGGTTAAACTATGACCTGTATGACACTTGACTGCCTCGAGGAGACCCACACCATCTCAATGACTGGTATGTCCTGGCAGAGGAGGCAGAGATAGACCTATTGAAGAGGCACCACCGAGGAAAACCATGGGCCCGCCTGCCACCCGAGCAAACGTGAGGGGGAAAAACCACAGTCCACAGCTAAAAAATCAACAGGCTGTTTCAAATGCGGGAGAGAGGGCCACCGTGCTGCAGAAATTTTTTTTATTTTTTTTATTTTAATTCCATTTATATCCCGCCCTTCTCCGAAGACTCAGGGCGGCTTACAAGCTTAGCAGTAGCCTTCATTCGATGTATATGCCGCTCAAAAGCCTCCCAGCATAAAACAGAGGCATCACGCTCCAAGAAGCTAGGGAAGTCCCAAGGCAACCCAAAAGAATCTTCCATGAAGGGGACAGAGGCAGTAGAGTCCACAACCCCTGCCAAGAACTGGGATTGGATTCCGGCCTACACCGCAGGGGCAGTGGACACCTCGCAAGACAGCTCAGAGGGAGAACCATTGGTAAGTGGATCCATTCCACCCATCCTTAAGACAGTGACTATATTAGCTTCCTCTATGCATGAAGCCGTCAAAGTAAAAGCCCTAATAAACTCTGGTTGCACCTGCTACCTCATCAGCCCGATGCTGGAGGGGAGATTGAGCATCCCAGTGAGGAGACTAAAACAACCAATCTCCTTTAGTAAATTAGATGGTTCAATAGCAGGGGGGGACCAGCTACCCTAGCCACTTTACCAATTCACCTATCCCTGGGGTCTCATGAGGAAGACATAACGTTTGTAGTGGCCCCAGGCATGGAATGCCCAATGATTTTAGGACTGGAATGGCTGAAGAAATGGAACCCCAGGATAAATTGGAGGACAACAGAACTCAACTTCCCAGAGGGGGAGCATAGAAGCTTAAAACCCCAAAGTATCCCCCAAACCCAAAGGGAGGAGACAGCATCAGTGGGGGAAGAGAAGGGGTTACCAGAGATACCAGAGGAATACAGGGACCTTGCTGAAGTTTTCAGTGAGGAAAGGGCAGATGAGCTTCTGCCCCACCATCCCACAGACTGTGCTATAGAATTCAAACCCGGGGCAAAACTCCCAAAGCCCAGGATGTATGCCATGAGCCCAAAGGAAATGGCAGAGATGGAAAGATTCATAAAGAAAAACTTAGAAAGCCTACCAAACCCAAAGTGGCTGCCCTGGTCCTGTTCAGGGAGAAGAAGGATGGTTCTTTCCACTTGTGTGTGGATTATAGAAATCTAAACACAATTAGTGAATGTAATCTGTACCCCCTACCCCTAATGAAGGATATGCTATCTCACCTATCGAAAGGAAGGATTTTTACTAAACTAGACCTGAGGGAAGCATATTACCACATTAGGATTAAGGAAGGAGTTGAATGGAAGACTCCATTCAACTGCCCAATGGGTTGCTACCAGTTCAATGTACTGCCATTTGGACTGCAGTCTTTATGCAATTAATTAATGACGTGCTAAGAGAGCACCTATATAAGGGGGTCCTGGTTTACCTAGATGACATCCTTATCTTCACTGAGACCAAAGAGGAACATATCAACCTAGTCAGAGCAGTCCTGAAAAAATTGCAGGCTGCCCACCTATATGCAAAATTATCGAAGTTTGAATTCCACAAGGAAAGAATAGAGTATCTGGGATATTGCATATCCCCAGAGGGCATCGAAATGGACCCTGAGAAAGTCAGGGCAGTATTAGAATGGGCACCCCCCCACACATACACGGAAGCAATTGCAAAGTTTCCTGGGGTTTGCAAATTTCTACTGCCAATCCTGGGCTCCAAGATCACTGCAGATGGGGACTGTAGCCAAGAAATTAAAAGACGCTTGCTCCTTGGGAGGAAAGCCATGGCAAATCTAGACAGCACACTAAAAAGCAGAGACATCACCCTGTCAACAAAAGTGTGTATAGTCAAGGCTATGGTCTTCCCAGTTGCAATGTATGGCAGTGAAAGCTGGACCATAAGAAAGGCTGAGCGCCAAAGAATTGAAGCCTTTGAACTATGGTGCTGGAGAAGACTCCTGCGAGTCCCTTGGACTGCAAGGCGATCAAACCGGTCAGTCCTAGAGGAGATCAACCCTGACTGCTCTTTAGAAGGCCAGATCCTGAAGCTAAAACTCAAATACTTTGGCCACCTAATGAGAAGAAAGGACTCACTGGAGAAGAGCCTAATGCTGGGAAAGATTGAGGGCAATAGAAGAAGGGGACGACAGAGAATGAGGTGGCTGGATGGAGTCACTGAAGCAGTAGGCGTGAGCCTAGATGGACTCCAGAAGATGGTAGAGGACAGGAAGGCCTGGAGGAACATTGTCCATAGGGTCGCGATGGGTCGGACACGACTTCGCAACTAACAACAACAACTGCCAATTCATCCCTTCATTTGCCCAAATAGACATGCCCCTCACAAACTTGTTGAAAACGAGGGGGGGTCCCCTGTGAAACCCAGCCAGCCTCAGAAGTGGACAATGGAATGTCAAGCAGCATTTGAGAGGCTAAAGAGGCTTTTTTCTGCTGAACCTGTCCTGAGACATCCAGATCCCGATAAACCTTTTGTAATACAGGCAGATGCTAACGATGTAGCAGTGGGAGCCATATTATTACAGGAAAATGATGAGGGGGCGTTGCAACCATGTGCATATACATCCAGAAAACTCATGGAAACAGAACAACATTGGCCCATGAGGGAAAAAGAGGCTTATTCTATAAGATGGGCATTAATTACATGGCGCCAATTCCTGGAAGGAAATAAAATCCCCTTCCAGGTATGGACAGACCATAAAAATTTGGAAGCACTAAAAACACCCAGGAAACTGCGGATGGCAAGGCGTCGCCGGAGGCACCCATTCTTTGGCTGTCAGCCTCGCAGCTCCGTAGAGCCGCCGAAAACAGCGCCGATCAGCTGTTTCGACGGCTCAGAAGCCCCCACCTCGGGAGAAGAGGAGGGGGTGAGCGTCCAGGTAGGGGTAGAGCTCTTCGGGGCCGCAAGAACTTAGAGTTTTTGCGGCGAAAGGATTGAGCCCCCCCGAAGCCTGGGCATGCTCCGGACTGTGAGGCGCCTCTGCTCCGGGTTTTTTGGAGCAGAACAGGGCGTTCGCAACCATCCCTGCTAGCAAGGAAGAGCCTTTGAGAACAAGGACGCAGGCAGAGTGATGCAGGAGATTTTGGTGAAGATGGTGTTTTGATCTTTAACTCAATGGACTTTGCTGAACTCGTAAGTGAAAGTGCGTAGCTAACAATAGTGGGTGAAGATGGCGGCTATATCTTCTAAAGTTCCTGCTTTGGTGCAGCAGTCTTCGGTGAAAACTTTATTGTCCCCTGTATCCGTATCTGCATCAGCTTTTACAGTAAAAGATTTGCAGAATCTGCTGCAAGAGACTATGGAAAAGCAAATGAAACAATTTGTTGAGATAATGGAGAAAAAGTTGGAGGAGAAGTTTACAGAGAAATTAACAGAAATGAGAGCAGACATCACATCTGCAATGTTAAGCATGGCTAAAGGCATTGAGATTTTGGATGAAAGAGTGGGAGATCTTGCTCAAAATGATATTAGACTGGAAGCCAAAATGACAGAAACTGAAAATGTGATAGAGAAAATGGATTATGATTTGATTTCGACACAGTATTATGAGATGGAGTTTGCTTTAAGAATCAGAGGCCTAAAAGAAAATCCTAAGGAAAATTTGGAGAAAATGGTTTCTGAGGCTTTGGAAGGGGTGTTGGAGCGACCAGCAGATGAAATAATGGAAGATATAGATAAAATCTTCCGTGTTAATTCGTGGATCGCAAGACAAAGGAAACTACCCAGAGATGTGGTGGTTTATTTTACAAAGAGAAAGATTAGAAATGAAGTTATCCAGGCCTCCTACAATATTGATTTTGTAATTGCTGAGCAAAAAGTTCTGATTTTAAAAGAGATCCCTGCAAGAATTTTAAGAAAAAGGAAGGAATTTGCTTTTTTGACACAAGAAATGAGAAGACGTAATATTAAGTTTAGATGGCAAATACCAGTGGGTATGGTGGTGACCTATGAAGGTACGAGGCATTGTTTTACCACGGTGACTCAGGCACGTGATTTTTACAATAATGTTTTAAAAGCAGTCCCCATACCATCTTTGGAATCTACAAAGAAAAAAGGTGACAGAGAGTCTCAATGTTCCAGAGAGAATCCACAAGATGCTGAAGGGTTAATGCAGACAGATGTGAAAGTTACAGGAGTGGGTCAAACTTCATCACCACTGGAGAAGGCCAGAAATTGGAAGAGGCGTGCTGCTTCTGGAAGAATGAATCAAGCCTGAAGATTTAGTTGCATAATTGCAAGAGATAATAATGTAATAAGGATTATGGGAATTGGAGTTGCTAGAAGGATTAAATATTTGGGGATATATTTTTCACCCTTATAATATAATTATGTAATATTTGGTGTTGCTTTAGTTTTAAGATGATTATGAAAATTTAATTGGGAAGATTTGCAGTAGTGTTTATTGGTATTCTGTAGGCTATGATTTGTTATTTGGATGAAAAATTTTAAGCTTGGAAGGTAATGTATGTTATTTTAATTAGTATAATATATGAAGGTTGTATAAACTTGGTTTATACAGCAGGCAGTTCCTGTTGTTTCTAAAACCTCAATCTCTTCTCCTGTCATTCAACTTACTGCAAAACCCAGATCCCCCCACCCTCTCCTCCACCCCCAGCACTTACACTTAAAGACTTGCAGGATGCTTTGAAGTTGCAGGCACAAGAAATGACTTTACAAATAAAGGAAGAGGTAGCTGATCTTCTTGAGCTTAAAAATAGAGAGATGAGAGAAGACATTTTGTTTGCATTTCAAGGGCTGGCTGCACATATTGAACATTTAGATGACCGCGTGGATGAGGTTGTGGAAAATAGTGAAAGACTTGAAAATAGAATTGCCAAAGCAGAAAATAAAATTGATAAAACTGAGGATGAGGTGATGATTTCACAATTTAAAGAAATGGAATTTGCTCTGAGAATAAGAGGGTTGAAAGAAAACCCCTGTGAGGAATTACTGGAAGAAGTGATTAAAGTTATTGCTCCCATCTTGGGAAGGGATCCTAAGCAGTTATCAAGGGAGGTGGAAAAAAATTTCAGGGTCAATTCCTGGATTGTGAGGCAGAAGAATTTACTTAGAGATGTGGTGATTTATTTTTCTAAGAGGTCACTTCGAAATGAGATCATCCAGGCCTTCTATCAACAGAGATTTCAAATTGCAGGTCAAGATATCATAATTCTGAAAGAAATACCTCCTAAGATGTTGAGAAAAAGGAAGGACTTTGTTTTTTTGTCTGATGAACTTAAAAATCGACAAATTCAGTTCTGATGGGAGATCCCTATTGGAATAGTGGTGAATCATGCAGGGACACGATATAGACTTAATACGATTGCTAAGGCAAAAGAATTGTATACTTACGTCCTGAAAGCAGGTTCACCACCATCTCCATTGCCTAAGAGAGTGGAAGAAGATAAACAACAAGTTGAAGGTGCATCAGCATAGTCTGTTGGAGAGGCACAATTCGCTGAACCTACTGAACAGAGTTTGATGTTAAAGGGTGATTCAAAAGACCAGAGAATGACTCGTGCGGCACATAAGCAGAGAGAAAAGGAACAACTGAAACAGAAGATAGATTCTGGGCCTATGATACAAGGCCCTGTTACTACGGAGCCAGTGGGAGGGGCACGACTGAAGAGACCAACTGCGGATCTCCAGGTGGCATTCCAGAGGTTCCAGGTCACTGAGGATGGCGATAAAGCTTTTGACATGGAATGTTAATGGCTTAAACTCACCACAAAAAAGAAAGTGTTTCATTATTTGAAGCAACATAAAAATGATATTGTTTGCTTACAAGAAACTCATATTTGTGCAAAAGATCAAAAATATTTGATTAATTCTCAGTTGGGACTTCATTTTATAGCATCTGCTCCAGATAAAAAGAGTGGAGTGGTTATCTACTTTAGAAGAGATTTATTTGCTACATTAATTGAATCTGATCCACAGGGAAGATATGTTATTTTTTGAACTATTGTTACAAGGCAAGAAGATTCTCATTATTGGATTATATGCTCCTAATCAACAGCAAGGAAAGTTTTATAAGTTTTTACATGATAAATTAATTCAATTGGATTATAAATCTGTTATTTTGATGGGTGATTGGAATGGTGTTTTGGATTCAAATAAGGACAAGAAGAGGTCTTCTAAAAATTATCCTATCTATTCTAGACTGCCTAAAGGTTTTTTTGATTTGAAAGAAGACTTGGAACTAAGAGATATCTGGCGGGAGCAGAATTTGGAGGATAGAGATTTTACCTTTTTTGGACAGGCATCAATCGTTTTCTAGAATTGACATTTTTTTAGTTACTGGTGATCTTACTTCCAGGGTCAAGAATGTCAAGATTTTTCCTAGAACGTTATCGGATCACAGTCCTGTATGGATGGAATTATTTAGGGAAGATGGAATAAGAAGATCCTGGAGGTTGAATGAAAATTTATTTAGATATGATGTACTTTCAGAAAAATGTAAAGGTTATTTGAAAGAGTTTTTTGTTCTGAATATGCACAAAGGAACACCGATTGAAATGGTTTGGGATGCCAGTAAAGCTTACATGAGGGGGATTTTGATTCATATGAACAATGGTCATAGACGTAAGCAGATGCAAAAATGTAAAGAATTGGAAGAAGAGATTAAATTGAAGGAGAAAGCTCTTATTTTGAATCCATTAGATAAGAGATTAAGGATTTCAATAAATTTGTTGAAAGAGCAATTTAATATGTTAATGGCAGATCAGTTTGCAACTAATTTGAGATATGCGAAGCATAACACTTTTTGTAATGCAAATAAGCCTGGTAGGTGGTTAGCTTATCAATTAAGGAAAAAACAGAAGTTACGTACAATAGATAAAATAGAATATAAGGGCAAAGTAACATATCAACAAAATTTGATTAAAAAGGGTTTTTTGGATTTTTATCAAAAGTTACATGCTAGTGAGAATGTATAAACTTTAGATATAGATAAATATTTACAGGAAGCGCATATTCCTATGCTTTCACATGAACAAAGGGAAGGGATGAATTGTTTAATCACTTCTGAAGAAATTATATCAGCAATTAAACAGTTAAAAGTGGGTAAGGCTCTGGGTACAGATGGCTTAACAGCAATTTATTATAAAACTTTACTTACAGAGATGGTAGAACCTTTAAAGGAACTATTTAATAATATCTAGGCTGGAAGGGAGGTGCCTCCATCTTGGAGAAGGGCACCTCCCCTCAAGATGAATTTTGGGGATGAATTTCTGCAATCTATTAAGGCCATATAGCAACAACAATCAGCGCAAATTATAATTAATGGGGGATTAACAGATGCATATAAAATTGAAAAAGGTACAAGACAAGGGTGTCCCCTGTCACCATTATTGTTTGTTTTAACATTGGAAATTTTATTGATTAAAATTCGGGAATCAACTAAAATTAAGGGAATAAAAATAAAACAGAATGATTATAGGTTAAGAGCATTTGCAGATGACTTGGTTGTTACACTATCTCAACTGATTCAATTGGTTGTAGATTTCATGGAAATTATAATACAATATGGGAAAGCTTCGGGCTTTAAGGTAAATAATAATAAGACTAAATTTTTTTTTATTGAAAAGTTTTAAAATACATTTTATCTTTAACAATCCCCCCTCCCCCTCCCCTACCTATCCCTCCCTACCCCTCCCCCCCTTTCCCCCCTCCCCCCCCGACTTCCCAGAGCTAAGTACAGGGTATAAAAACAAAGAACAATCATAAACATCCATATGCTACCAACAATAAATTCTTAAATCTATCACTCTCTAGCTCATATAAAATAACTACAAGCAATATTAATATTACATATAAAAAAAAGAAAAAAGAAAAAAGAAAGGAAGACTTATTCAAATGCTAAGTGAAACTTTTTAGTCCCGTATTTCTTCTGGATATATTCAATCCATTTTTCCCACTCCATAATATAACGTTCTTGTGAATGATCTTTCAAATAAGCCGAAATCTTTGCCATTTCTGCCAGGTCAGAAACCTTTAAAGTCCATTCTTCTATAGTCGGCAGTTCCTCCTTCTTCCAATACTGACCTATTAAAAGTCTTGCTGCTGTAACTAAATTTAACATCAACTTAGTGTCCACAACAGTAGCATCTGTAATTATACCCAACAAAAAGAATTGTGGACAAAACTTTATCTTTTGCTTGAAGATCTTCTGCATATTCCACCAAATTTTTATCCAAAAAGCCTTGACCTTTTTACAAGTCCACCATATGTGAAAATATGTTGCATCTTCACCACCACACCTCCAGCATTTTGGCTGATAGTTCGGATACATACTTGCAAGCTTTTTAGGATCTAAATGCCATCTATAAAACATTTTATAAAAGTTCTCTCTTAAGTTTTGAGCTTGTGTAAATTTTACGTTCCTCACCCAGATCTTTTCCCACGTATCCATTGTAATAACTTCTTGGATGTTCTGGGCCCATTTTATCATACAGTCTTTAACCAGTTCTGTTTCTGAATCAATTTCTATCAATGCAAGATATATTCGTTTGATATGTGCTGGACCCTGATTTCTAATTTGCTTTATCAAATTTTCATCAGTCATTGCAAAACCAGTTTTCTGATCTTCTTTCCACCAGGCCCGTAATTGAGTAATTGAAACCAGGTTTGAACAATCTTCTCATCTCGCAAGAAATTATACGATTTTAAACACCATACGCTTCTTTCCAAGCTTAAAATCTCCTTATACGTAGTCACGTCATGTTTGAAACCAACATTTATGTTTTCTATTGCGTGTTTTGGAATTGCCCACAATGGTATCTTACAGTCTAACTTGTATCTATACTTCTTCCAAACTCTCAACAATGCCTGTCTTAAAATATGCACTTTAAACACATTATCTACCTTCTTATCATACAACAAATACGCATGCCAGCCAAATTACAAGTCGTGGCCCTCAAGATTTAATAATCTCTCTTGTGTCAAATTAATCCAATAACTAACGCAGCAGCTTCATAATATAATTTAAGATTGGGCATCTTAAGACCACCTCTTTCACGAGTATCCTGCATAATCTTAAGTTTAACTCGTGGCCTTTTCCCTGCCCAAACAAATTTATTGATACCCCGTTGCCATTCTTCCAAATTAGAATCTTTCTTAAGAACTGGTATCATTTGAAATAAGAATAAAAATTTAGGCAGGACATTCATTTTCACTGCTGCGATTCTTCCCAACAAAGACAATTGCAATTTTTCCCAACTCTCCATTTCTTTTTGAATTTTACCCCATAGTTTTTCATAGTTATTTTTATATAACTTTGTATTAGAGGGTGACAAAAACACCCCCAAATATTTGACCCTTTTAGCAATCTCAAATCCAGTTAATCCTTCTAAAAGAGCCTTTTGCGATACTGTCATATTTTTGGCCAGAATTTTAGTTTTTTGTGCATTAACTTTAAATCCAGAAACCCTCCCATATTGCATTATTATCTCCATCAGGTCCACAACAGAATTTTCTGGCTGGGTCACTGTAACAACCAGATCGTCTGCGAACGCCCTCAATCTATAATCCTGATCTCTAATTTGAATACCCTTAATTTTTTCCGAGTTCCGAATTTTTATCAATAATATCTCCAATGTTAAAACAAATAATAAAGGTGATAACGGACACCCTTGTCTTGTGCCCTTCTCAATATTACATGCTTCAGTCAAACTATTGTTAACTATTATTCGGGCAGTTTGTTTTTGATTTGTTGTTGTTGTTAGCTGCGAAGTCGTGTCCGACCCATCGCGACCCTATGGACAATGTTCCTCCAGGCCTTCCTGTCCTCTACCATCTTCTGGAGTCCATTTAAGCTCACGCCTACAGCTTCAGTGACTCCATCCAGCCACCTCATTCTCTGTCGTCCCCTTCTTCTATTGCCCTCGATCTTTCCCAGCATTAGGCTCTTCTCCAGTGAGTCCTTCCTTCTCATTAGGTGGCCAAAGTATTTGAGTTTTAGCTTCAGGATCTGGCCTTCTAAAGAGCAGTCAGGGTTTATCTCCTCTAGGACTGACCGGTTTGATCGCCTTGCAGTCCAAGGGACTCGCAGGAGTCTTCTCCAGCACCATAGTTCAAAGGCCTCAATTCTTTGGCGCTCAGCCTTTCTTATGGTCCAACTTTCACTGCCATACATTGCAACTGGGAAGACCATAGCCTTGACTATACGCACTTTTGTTGACAGGGTGATGTCTCTGCTTTTTAGTGTGCTGTCTAGATTTGCCATGGCTTTCCTCCCCAGGAGCAAGCGTCTTTTAATTTCTTGGCTACAGTCCCCATCTGCAGTGATCTTGGAGCCCAGGAAAATAAAATCTGTCACTACCTCCATTTCTTCCCCATCTATTTGCCAGGAATTGAGAGGGCCAGATGCCATGATCTTCGTTTTCTTAATGTTAAGTTTCAACCCAAGTTTTGCACTCTCCTTCTTCACTCGCAACAAGAGGCTCTTTAGTTCTTCTTCACTTTCTGCCATTAGAGTGGTATCATCTGCGTATCTTAGGTTGTTGATATTTCTTCCGGCAATCTTAATTCCAACTTTTGATTCATCTAGCCCTGCCTTTCTCATGATGTGCTCTGCATATAAGTTAAATAGGCAGGGTGACAGTATACAGCCTTGCCGGACTCCTTTCCCAATTTTGAACCAATCAGTGGTTCCGTGTCCAGTTCTCACTGTTGCTTCTTGACCCGCATATAGGTTTCTCAAGAGACAAATAAGATGGTCTGGTACTCCCATCTCTTTAAGAACTTGCCACAGTTTGTTATGATCCACACAATCAAAGGCTTTAGCATAGTCAATGAAGCAGAAGTAGATGTTTTTCTGGAACTCCCTAGCTTTCTCCATGATCCAGCGTATGTTGGCAATTTGATCTCTAGTTCCTCTGCCTCTTCGAAATCCTGCCTGTACTTCTGGTAGTTCTCGATCCACATACTGCTGAAGTCTAGCTTGTAGGATTTTAAGCCTGACTTTACTAGCATGAGAAATGAGTGCAATGGTGCGATAGTTTGAACATTCTTTGGCACTGCCTTTCTTTGGAATTGGAATGTAAACTGATCTTTTCCAATCCTGTGGCCACTGTTGAGTTTTCCAAATTTGCTGGCAAATTGAGTGTAGCACTTTTACTGCACTGTCTTTTAAGATTTTGAATAGCTCAGCTGGAATACTGTTTTTGATATAATGCCCCAATTGGTTGCAAAAATTTATCCCCAAAATTCATTTTATCTAAAACTTTCATCAAAAATTGCCAATTCAATTGATCAAAAGCTTTTTCAGCATCTAAGAAAATTAGCGCCGCAGGGATCTGGTTGTTCCTTTCCAAAAACTCTAACACATCAACTATATGCCTCACATTATTTTTCATTTGCCTACCACTAATAAACCCAGTTTGATCCCCATGAATCACCTGTTGCAGAACCCTCATCAATCTGTTAGCCAACACCTTAGCAAATATTTTATAATCTGTATTTAAAAGTGATATCGGTCTATAGTTTTTAACTTGAGTAGCATCTTGATCTTCCTTCGGAATCAAAGAGATAAAAGCAGTTCTCCAAGACGGAGGCACCTTTCCCCCTCTCTGAATTGTCTGAAACAGTTCCTTTAACGGCTTTATCAACTCCATTTGTAAATTTTTATAGTAAACCGCAGTCAAACCATCCGTACCTGGCGCTTTATCCAACTTCAATTCCTTAATTGCTATAAGAATTTCTTCTTCTGTTATCAACTGGTTAATCTCCTCTTTTTGTGCTTGCGTAAGAACCGGGATGCTAGCATTCTCCAAATATACATCAATGTCTTTTCATTAATCTTTTCCTTAGCATATAATTTAGAATAAAAATCCACAAAGGCTTCCTTAATAAGATCCTGTTGAAACACAACCTTTCCCTTATGTTCAATTTTATCTATATTAGAAGCCCTTTGCTTTTTCCTTAGACTATAAGCTAGCCATCTACCTGGCTTATTAGCATTGCAAAAAGTATTATGCCTAGCAAACCGCAAGTTGGTTGCCACTTGATCAGCCATCAATTTATCGAATTGTCCTCTTAATAGCTTAATAACTTCCTTAGTCTTCACATCCGATGGGTTCAAAATTAAGACCTTTTCTTTTTCCCTAATTTCATTCTCCAGTTCTTTCCTTCTGGCTTCCAAAGTACGTCTGTATTTATTATTCATATATATCAACACCCCTCTCATGTAGGCCTTGCTAGCATCCCAAACCATGTCCATAGAAGTATCCTTATTCATATTAATTTCAAAAAAATCCTTCATCCGCTGTTTACATTCTTCCACATTTCTCTGATTTCTAAACAAATTCTCATTTACGCGCCACGAGCGCCTATCCCTATTGTCCTTATTGATCTCTAACCAAACTGGACTGTGATCCGAAATAGTCCTTGCACAAATCTTTACCTTTTTAATCCTAGAAAAAAAATCATTAGTCAGCAAAATAAAATCAATCCTAGGAAAAGATTGATGTCTGTCAGAAAAAAAAGTATAATCCTTTTCACGTAGGTGTATGTCACACCAGATATCTCTCAATTCCAAGTCATCCTTCATTTCAAAAAAAGATTTAGGCAATCTGGCATGACTCGGAGCACACTTAAAAGAGCCTGCCTTGTCCATCTGTACATCCAATACACCATTCCAGTCCCCCATAAAAATAAACGATTTATAATCCAATTGAGTAAGCTTTGTATGAAGTGAACTAAAAAAATCAGCTTGTTGTTGATTAGGAGCATACAGTCCGACTAAAAGCGTTTTTTTACCTTCTAACAACAAATCTATCATGACATATCTTCCTTGCTTATCTGCTTCAATTAATTCCGCTGTTAGAGTACTTTTAACGTAGACCATTTTCCATTTTTCTTATTCATCGCAGAAGCAACAAATTGCGTGCCTAACCTTGAGTTCGATAAATACTTTTGGTCCATAACCCTAATATGCGTTTCTTGCAAACATATAACATCAATCTTAAATTGTTTTAAATATTGAAAAACTTTCTTTCTCTTCTGTGGTGAGTTTAATCCATTGACATTCCAGGTTAGGAATTTAGTCGCCATGCGTGGCATCCCGAAGCTTTTGAAGCACATCTTTAATAGCCCCTATATTTTCTTTGGGCCGCGCTCCTCCCACAGCTTCACTATAAGTACGCTTTGAGAGTTCCATAAACTTCTGCTGGTCTTGCTCTTGTACTTGTCTTGCTCGTTTTACAGCGGCGCGCGTCAGCCTCTGCTCTCCAGCAGCCACCAATGAAGCTGTAGTTTGATCCCCTCCAGCACCATTCTCCTCTGTCTGTCCACCTTCAGCCTCTTGAGGTTTTCCCTCTCCAGATCCCTTTGCTGCTTCCAGGAGTGATAGAGGGGTTGCTTTTAAAACATTGTTGTAGAAATCACGCGCCTGAATCACAGTAACCAGACGATATCTTTTACCTTCGTGCATCACCACCAGTCCAACTGGAATCTCCCATCTAAACTTAATATCACGTTGCTTAAGTTAATAAGACTAAAATTTTATCTAAAAATGTGACTAAGAATGAGAAGGATATGTTAGTAAAATTGTCAGGTTATGAAATTGTGAAAAGGTTAAATATTTGGGGGTATATATTACTAATGTGAAATTATATAAGAATAATTATGAGATGTTATGGTCAAAAGTACAAAAGGATTTAAATAATTGGAAAAAAATACAATTATCTTTGTTGGGAAAAATTGCAGCTGTTAAAATGAATGTTTTACCAAAGTTTCTCTTTTGTTTCAAATGATACCTATTTTGAAAAAAGATGCTAATTTGGATGAATGGCAGAAGGGTATTAATAAATTTATCTGGGCAGGGAAACAACCGAGAGTTAAACTTAAGATTTTACAAGACAAAGAGGAGGACTTAAAGTGCCTAACTTGAAATTATATTATGATGCAGTGGTTTTAACACTGGTTAGTGATTGGCTTAATTTGACCAATAAAAGTATACTTTATATTGAGGGATGGGACTTATTATATGGGTGGCACGCATATTTGATTTATGATAAAAAAGTTGATAAGGCCTTTAAATCTCACATTTTAAGAAGTGCTTTATTGCGTGTTTGGAAAAAGTATTATTATAAGTTAAATTATAAAATACCAATTTGGGGGATTCCTGGACATGCAATAGAGGGGGTATCTATGGGTGTTAATTTGGATATGATTTCTTATAAGCAATTACTTAGATTGGAAGGGAGTGACTGGCAATTAAGGTCACTAGCCGAGCTAAAACAAGAAAATATTGTACAGTCTTGGTTTCAGTATACTCAATTGCAAGTTAGGTGGAAGTTAGACCAGAAGGTTGGTTTGACGCTGATGGATGAAAATTTGGTAAAACAGATCAAAGATCAAACTCGAGCGCATATAAAGAGAATTTATAATGCTTTAATAGAATTGGACTCGGAAACGGAATTGGTGAAAGATTGTATGGTAAAGTGGGCTCAAAATATTCAAGAACCGATTCCATTGGATGTGTGGGAAGTAATTTGGGTTAGAAATGTAAAATTTACTCAAGCCCAAAACTTAAGAGAAAATTTATATAAAATGTTTTATAGATGGCATTTGGATCCTAAATAGCTGTCTTGTATGTATTCTAATTTACAGCCCAAATGTTGGAGATGTGGTAGTTTGAATGCTACCTATTTTCATATTTGGTGGACTTGTAGAAATATAAAAGCTTTTTGGATTAAAATTTGGTGGAACATTCAAAAAATTTTCAAGAGAAAGATAAAGTTTACTCCACAATTACTGTATTTTTATTGGGTGTTATTACAGACTGTAACACTAAATAAATTAATTTGATGCTGAATTTGATAACAGCTGCGAGGTTACTGGTAGGGCAATATTGGAAGAAGGATTGTCTGCCTACTATAGAGGAATGGACGCTTAAAGTGTCAAACTTAGCAGAAATGGCTAAGATTTCGGCTTACTTGAAAGATCATTCACAAGAGAGATACATTTCAGTTTGGAGAAGATGGATAGATTATATTCAGAAAAAAATATTGGACTAAAAAGTTCCATTTAGCTTATGAGTAAATTTTAGATTGTTATTGTTATAATTTAATTTTTTTCTAGAGGTTGGGTATTTTAGAGTGTTGGTAATTATGTTAAAGGCGGGTTAAAGTGTATTATGTATTTGGTTTCTTATACAGTTGATTAATGTTAGTTAGATTATGATTATTATATATTTGTAACCCTGTAATCAGCTTTGGGAAGTGGGGGAGGGGGGTTGGGGGGGTTGGGAAGGGGATAATATTGTACCTTTTTATAGAACTTTTCAATTAAAAAAAGAAATGAAATAGGAATGGGTTCTGACAGTATTTATGCATATCTCACATACAGCTACTCTTGGTGGATGGATGGATGGATGGATGGATGGATGGATGGATGGATGGATGGATGGATGGATGGATGGATAGACAGACAGACAGACAGACAGACAGACAGACAGACAGACAGACAGACAGACAGATAGATAGATAGATAGATAGATAGATAGATAGATAGATAGGCAGGCAGACAGGCAGGCAGGCAGAAATTTTCTTTTGTATTGGATAACTGCAGTCTCCCTTTCCCTTTAAGAACTTGGGGTTCATGATTTATAAAGCCAATAATGATGATTAGCAACACAATATATTGAAGGGAGTTTATTCATCTTCAGAATTTCTCACAATGACTGAAATCCCTTTCAGCTTCCATTGGGCTGACTCTACAAATAAGTGCATTTGAAAGACAGCATCTCAAAACAGAAGTCATTATGGGCTATTTCTAAGAGAAAAGAAGTAAAAGGATTGATTTTGACATAACATTGTTCTAGAGCCAGTTTAATGGCAAAAAGTGGAAAATTTCCTCTAGTGCAGGGATGTCAAACTTGCAACGTCACATGATGTGTCACGACGTATCGCAACTTTTTTTCCATTGCTAGCAATGGGGTGGGCGCGGTTTCAGCATGATACATCTGGCCCACAGGCTGGCAGTTTGACAGACCTGCTCTAGTGTAAATCAAGCTAAATATTGACTTATAGTTCTCACCTGTAGTATTACTATTGTCAGAATCCATTTATATTTCATTTCTAACTATCTCCTCTATGAAAAAAATAAATCTCATCTTCCCCTGGATTCTGCCATTCCCAAGGGGGAGAGGGAACAGGCATGGGGCTTTATTGCTTTCACTTCATCCATTAAATGTAACCTTTTGTTTATTCCACCTGTCTGCTATCCATTATGATGTAACCAATTGCTTTCTATACTAGGCATTCTCTCTGAACTTACCGGGCAACTAGAAAAGGGGGTGGGGGGAAGAAATCCAACCCTCCGGGATCTGGTTTGTTTCTCCAAAGGAAGTGTGAGGAGCTGTGGAAATGATCATGCTGCAAACAGATTGTTATCTTTCTTTTCCCATGATGGACTTACCACCTGGAGATTGGCTGATCTGGAACTGACCAAATGAACTGTGGGGTGGAGTTTGCTTGGGGGCATTTTAAAACTATCAAGATGTAAGGGAATCCTTCAGATCCTGTCTAGTATGCCTCCTATCTCCTATTTCTTAGTAAAAGATTTTGCTTAGAAAACCCTGTCTCCAAGAGTCCTGCTTTCTTAAGAAGTGGGTTGAGGTGGGTTTTGACAACTATACATTATCAGCTATTGTTAATAAAGCATAACATTTACCTTCTTACTACCCTCAGTTATTTGAAACAGAAGACCTGCTCAATCTTGTAACCATCTAGGAATAGTTCTTGGGCCTTTTGGCAAATGTCATAACTTGGGTTTTCTGATAATTGAGTACTAGGTGGTCTTCCCTGCAATACTGTGCTAGTGCTCTCAATGATTTTTTAAGGCCAATAGATGTTCTTGAAAGTATTGCTGCATTGTCTGCATAAAGTAAAACAAAGATATGTCTTCCAGCAAGATTCAGTGAGGGGCTGAAAGATTTTATTGAAGAGATAGCCTATCATGGAGTTGATATAAAAACTAAATATGAATGGGCTAATATGCATTCTTGCTTGCCATCCTTTTTAGTTCTGATGGCCTTGGTTGGATTGCCTTATGGATTATATCTTAACTATAGTGGTATAAGCATTTGCTTTCCATTTCCAAAATATATCATTTTGCATGTGAAATTTCACTCTGTATATTTAAAACCCATTTCTGAAACTCATCCAGGTTATTTTATTTTGCTTTCCTGAATAACTATATCTGAACTGGGGGTTAGGAAACTGTTGACCACAAAGACATCAGCAAGAGATGCAATATGCTGCAGACTTCACTGTTGCAGATGTGCAAAAGTTGACACCTTTGAAGATTAACGTGAAGAATTATCTCTTGGTTGGAAGAACTTTTCCTGGTGATTGAGTCCCTTTTGTGACATCTACATAGGAAGGTTTTCTCTTTGTTTTCATGTTCTGTTACGTTTTCCTGCAATTTCATTTCTATCCAGTTTTGATGCTTTTATTTCCATTATTTCTTCCTTTGTCATCTCATCCCCAAATTCCCCCTTTCTTTCTCTTTTCCAGAAGGAAAAATATTCCTATTATCCTTCAGAACTTCAGTCTTTTTGGCTTCACCACTGTGATTCTAAACTGACTTCTTAAATCTTTTTTGCAAACTGTTCCTATTTTCACCTATTTGTTATTCTGTCATATTGCATTTCTGTCTGCATCTATTCATTTTCCTCATTAGAACTAATTGAAATTGTATTGACTTTCAAGGCCACCACTCATCAGGAGCAATTTTCCCATTAGCTTTTTATGTATTGAAATCCTTGCTATAATGCCTTTGAATTTTTAAATTCCTCTTCCTCCTTTAACCATTTTCTCCCCAGTTTCTAAAATACATGTTAGATTATGCTCATTATTAATTTTCTCTAAAATAAACAAATCCAGTATTATGGAGTTTTAGCATTAACTAAACTAGTTTTAGCATTAATTTCATTTCAAACAAAATAACTCCAGCACTTTCCCACAATTATTTCTACTTCATAAAATAAATCTGCTCATAGTAAGTTAAGGGTAAATAATCTATGTGTGCTATACTTCAGAAATTACTCAAATGCTTTTTGAAAAACTTGTACTTGTCAATATTAATGACTTTCTGAAGTATCTAAAGATAACAACAACAACAGCAACAACAACGATGATGATAATGATGATGATGGAAAAGACCTTAGAGGTCTTCTAGTCTAACCCCCTGCTCATACAGGAAACCCTATACCATTTCAGAGAAATGGTTCTCCAGTCTCTTCTTAAAAACTTCCAGTGTTAAAGCATTCACAACTTCTGGAGGCAGGCTGTTCCACAGATTAATTGTTCTAACTGTCAGGGAAATTCTCCTTAGTTCTAGGTTGCTTCTTTCTTTGATTATTTTCAATCCATTTCTTCTTGTCCTGCCTTGAGGTGCTTTGGAGAATAGTTTGACTCCCTCTTCTTTGTGGCAACCCCTGAGATATTGGAACACTGCTATCATGTCACTCTTAGTCCTTCTCTTCATTAAACTAGACATACCCAATTCCAGCAACCATTCATTATATAGTTTGCTTCTGAAGTGGCATTCATGTCTTCCCCTTGGTTTGGTCAATGATAGTAGACTCTGACATCTATATTATTTTTATTTCTCCATTTATTTTAATTCAGGTGCTATCTACATTTCTTTCAACTGATCATTGTCACATTGGTCATGTCTGTTTAAATATTTTCCTTAAGATGAGTTGCTTTCTTTGCCAGCTCTTCTTTTCATGCTTTCTTTCTTTATCTCTTGTTACATAAAAGCTTTGCATCCTTGCCCCAGTCCTTTTACTTCATACCAGTCCTTCAAGCAACTGAAACCAATTTGCACTTGCTACAAATATGCTAGGTCCGTGGTGGCGAACCTATGGCATGGGTGGCACAGTTGGCACGCAGAGCCCTCTCTTTGGGCACACACACCGTCAGCCCAGTCCTAGGCCTTCAGTTAGTATGTAGCTGTGAAAAAGCGTTTTATTCAAATATTTACAAATTAAAGCCATAGTTGCATTTTGACAAAATCTGTTAACCAGAAACAGCATTTTTCAAAAAAAAATCAGTCTCTCCCTTCCAACCATTAATGTACATCAACTTCACTATTAAAACCATGAAATAAGCAAGGAGTGATTGGAATTATTCTAAGTATTTTCATTCTAAATGATGCATTTGCAATGGCATCCACAGGAGTAGGAAAGGGGAGAGCAGACTGACAAAGTAGTGATAATTCAATGTAAACCCTGTTCCTTTGGTAGATATTTAGAATGTAACACTTTGAATGCAAAAAGCCAAAAGAACACTTTAGAACTGAGGTCTGGCTATAGTGAAAAGTGTGACTGGCAGATCTGAAGAGTCTTTGTTGTTTTAGGCTTTTGATTTCTTTAGCCCACCTGGACCATCGAATGGAGAGCAGGGTTTGCTTAAGAAATATTAGCTGCAGAAAACATTGGGAAAGTGAAGAAAATCTGAAGAATAAGTAAACCACGGAAAGGATTTCTAAATAAAGAATTTAAAGAATGTGATCTTGAGAGTGTTGAGCAGCTGGCAGAAAAGGAAAGGGGGAAAATAAATTCCGAGCATATATATACTTATTTCAAAGGAATGTGAATAAAAGTGTGATGTGGGTTTTTTCAGAGATAAAAATATCTTCCAGATTAAAAAGAAGGGAACCAACGTTCCTTGTCCTGAGGATTCCATTAGATCAGTGCAGAGAATAGATAGTGAGGATTCCATTAGATCAGTGCAGAGAATAGATAGTGAGGAGAGATGGCATAGATATATGTCACAAAATATTTTTTAAAAATTATAAAAAGATTGACCATAGCACTAACATCCTTGATCCCTTTTCATCTTCTTTCCTAATGGGCTCTTTCTGCAGTAATGTGCATTGTAGTTCTTGATAAATTTCCCTTTAATTTTATTTTAGAAATCCCATTTGCTTATCCAGGTGAAAATTTCAAAGATTTGACATTTCTAGTTCAAGCTATGTTTTATATGAGGTATGTGTGCTAGTTTTTGACTCCTGGTGGCTTCCTGAACTAGTCTCTGAAGTTTTGTTGGCAAGATTTTTTGGGAAGTGATTTGCCATTGTCTCTTTCTCAGGGTTAAGAGAGATTGTCTGGCCAAGATTATCCAGCTGGCTTTTTGTTTAAGAGGCAACTAGAATTCACAGTTTCCTGGTTTATAGCTGATGCTTTAACATCTACAAAAAACTCTCTTCTTATCTGAAAAGAAAAGAAAAATTCTCTTTCATCCACAGCAGTCTTGTCACTCACCACCAAGGATTGTATGAAAGCAGTTATTGGTGGATATTTATATAGGTGTAACCGTTTTTTGTTCTGAATTTCTTTAGAACCATTTGATTTCCAAATTTAACAGGTGCCACCCGTCTGTTCCTGTTTTCTTTCCATCTAATCTATAACGTTGCTGTTTCCCAAATGCTAGCTGTGTCCAACCTTGCTTAGTTTTGGATACAGCTAAATTTAACTAAAGGCTGCCACCTTCTGATACAATGTTTAAAATATAGATTTTTGCACTGATAAAGCTATTTAACTGATCACTTTTGACATACTGCAGAGTCTGCATTATCTCTGCTATGAGGGGTTTTGAGGATAGGCAAACAAATTAATGCATTCATAATTTTAAAATCTAATTGCCCTGAGTTTTTGGTCATTGTTCTTTAACTCCTGTGTGGATATGAGTCATTTAGGAGCTGGGCAGCCTATAAATTAATTAAATAAATAAATAAAATAAAGGCTGAAAAACAAACAGAGAACAAAGCATTCAGAATGAAACCCCTTGTTAAATGAAAATACTTTAGTCAAAGAAAGTATTATTTCTAATAGAGCAACAAAGAATCTCAGCACAGCTGGGTGTTCATCCCTTTCTTATATTAATCTGCTCTGCTGGAGACATGTACTATTTTGCTTTAAGGCACATACTATAATATTTGGTGGAAATGCCCCAAAGTGAAAGGTTTTGGACAAAAATACATACTTGGCTAGAAAAGATGTTAAGAAAACATGTAGTTTTTAAACCAGAATTATTTTTATTAGTATAATATCAGAAAAAACATAATAAAGAAACTATATATTTGATTTTGCATATATTAACAGCAGCAAGAATTGTATTTGCCCAGCACTGGAAAAATGAAGAAATACCATCTGAAGAAGAGATAATCAAGAAAATACTGCACTGTGCAGAAATGGACTGACTGACATTGAAAATTCAAGAAAAAGAAGATTCAGAATATTTTCAAATATGGGATGTACCGTATTTTCCGGCGTATAAGACGACTGGGCGTATAAGACGCCCCCTACATTTCCTTTTAAATTATAGGGTTTGGGCTATACTCGCCGTATAAGACTACCCCTCTTCCAACGCACACCAAATAAAAATTAAAAAACATCAGATTTGATTTTAATATGGTAATTTTAATTCAAATGCTTATGACATGCAGGTACTTAGTAGGAAAACTGTCACTTATAAACATAAGGCTGTTTGTCATCAAACATGTAAACATAAAACACTGCAAGTGGATTAAACTTTTCCTAATTCACTCTAAAGCTTTCCCTGCGCAGAGCCTTAAGTAACACCAGCTGCCTGCAATTAGCGCAGCTTCGCATCCCACCAGGCTCAAGGTTGACTCAGCCTTCCATCCTTCCGAGGTAGGTAAAATGAGGACCCAGATTGTTGGGGGCAATAAGCTGACTTTGTAATAATGCTGCTTGGGGGGGGGGGGCGAAAGCCCTAATAAGCAGGCATATACATAGAATGAAGGCTATTGCCAAGCACATTGATTTGTGCTTTAAATTGTAAGCCACCCTGAGTCTTCGGAGAAGGGCGGGATATAAATGGGATTTAAAGAAAAAGACCAAATGGGAGATCCGCTCCAGGTTTTCCAGCCAGCCCGCCCAGTTCCTGAGTCAAATGTGTCCTTAGAGCTAAGCAGCTGCTCTGACTGCTGCATTCCCCACCTGCCTTTCAAGTTGGGATAGACTACAGCTGCTCTTCAACTTTAGAAGGAAAGACGGCCAGACCCCAGCCTGTAAAAAATCACAGACTGCAGCTTCTTCTCCAATTGGTCTCGCTTTCCTTGCGCAGAGAAAATGGGAGATCCGCTCCAGGTTTTCCAGCCAGCCCTGTCCCTAAAGTTTCAGCACCCGGCGTATAAGATGACCCCTGACTTCTGAGAAGATTTTCATGGGTTAAAAAGTCGTCTTATACGCCAGAAAATACGGTATTTTATCAATGGCTGGAAAAACAGGGTAGAGATTAGGAACTTAATGTGTATTATTAAGCAAACTGGACCCAGACAACACGTTGTTTACTAAGCACTTATGAATTGTAAATACAGAAAATTAATAAAAAATATTATATATAAAAAAGAAACTCTTCTTTTTCTTTTTTCCTCTCACTTATTCTTTTCCATAGATAAACTACAAAACTGGTAAATAAACAAACAGATCATTAGAGTATTTCAATAAAGATTTCCAAAAAATTGATTTCATTAAAATAAAATTACCAAAGTCAGTTAAGGCACCTCTTTGTTAACAACACACACACACACACATGTGTGTGTATGTGATTTTTTTTGGCTTGCTAACAACGAATAAAGGGAGACAGATATGATCATTTCAAACTTATTTGTTCTCATCAGTCAGCCATACCCTTCTGAGATTTGAACCTGGGCCAACTGCATCTTAAGCAGTTGTTTTAACCCCTAGGCCACAGGCTCTCTCTCTCTCTTTGTTAGCTGAGAAGCAAGGGAGAGATGTGTTAAATGTTTGTTAAGTATTTAGAATGCACTTGCTTGGTCTCAAACACGAGACAAATCTTATTTCCTGTTTCAGCCTAGCCCAAGGCCATCTATAGGCAGTAGCCACAGCAGTGGCAGCTCATATGCCACTGCTGTGGCTACTGCCTGTAGATGGCCTTGGGCTAGGCTGAAACAGGAAATAAGATTTGTCCCGAGTTTGAGACCAAGCAAGTGCATTCTAAATACTTAACAAACATTTCACACACACACACACACACACACACACAAACACACACACACACACACATCAATCCTCCTATCTCCTGGGCCGCTCGCAGTCGGTGTTGATGGGAGGGCAGAGATCCACCCCGAACCTCTCGTTTGTGGAGTCCCTCAGGGGTCGGTTCTCTCTCCCCTCCTATTCAACATCCATATGAAGCCGCTGGGCGAGATCATTCATGGTTTTGGGGTGGGGTATCATCAGTACGCTGATGATACCCAACTTTTTTTCTCCACCCTGAACCAACCCAGTGATGCCCTCACCGTGATGTCCCGCTGCCTGGAGGTGGTCCGAGTTTGGATGGGGAGAAACAGGCTTCGTCTCAATCCTGCCAAGACTGAGTGGCTGTGCATACCGGCATCTCGGGTTAACCAGACTATTCCATCATTAACGATGGGGGGTGAGGTGTTACACCCCGTTGATAGGGCTCGCAACTTGGGTGTCCTCCTGGATCCGCGGCTCAGTTTTGAAGACCATATAGGAGCCGTGACCAGGGGGGCTTTTGCCCAGGTCCGCCTGGTGCGCCAGTTGCGACCCTACCTGGACCGAGATGCCCTACGCACAGTCACTCATGCGCTCGTGACCTCCCGTTTAGACTACTGCAACGCTCTCTACATGGGGCTGCCCTTGAGAACCACTCGGAGGGTTCAGCTGGTGTGATGGGGGTTTCCCGTTACTCCCATGTAACACCTCTGCTCCGTGAGCTGCATTGGCTCCCGGTTGCCCTCCGGGTGAAATTCAAGGTGCTGGTCATTACCTATAAAGCCCTAAATGCTTGGGTCCAGGATATCTGAGGGAACACCTGCTGCCGGCATCAAGTTCCCTTCGTCCTGTGCGCTCCCACAGAGAGGGCCTTCTCAGGGTGCCGCCGGTAAAAGAATGCCGGCGGATAACACCCAGAGGGAGGGCCTTCTCATTGGGTGCACCTGCCCTTTAGAACCAGCTGCCCGTGGAGCTTAGGACTGCCCCCGACCTTCGATCATTTCGCCGAGACCTGAAGACCTGGCTCTTCGAGCTTTCCAGCCCAGGCTGAGTTTTAATTGGGGTTTTAACTGGGGTTTTATATGTTTTATATTTTTTTCAGGGATTTAGTTTAATCTTTTTAATTGTTCTTAATTTTTGTATTGACATTTTTTATGCCCTGTAAACCGCCCTGAGTCCTATGGGAAAGGGCGGTATATAAATTAAATTAAATTAAAATTAAATTAAATTAAATTTGACAAGTGTTACCTAGAGAAGGCCAACTTTTAGATTTAGATTAGATAGCTAAAGTTATTCCTTACTGTTATGCCTTCAACGAGCACTGAAAGACCATGTGCCAACATTTCAGAAAAAAACAATAAACTAAATGTAATGGAGAAAGCCTTGACACTTACTGCCATAACTGTTTTAATCACTTGCTTAATGTCTGACCTAGATTACTGTATTGCTTAATGGTTGCTATTACTGAAAGCCAGATTGGCTGTCTCCAAGCAGATAAGGAAAGGACGGCCACTGAGGCTCTTGACCGAGTTGTACCCCTGCGGCCCCTGACCCGGTGCAGATCCCGTCGAGCTCCATGGTTCTCTGCGGAGCTCCGGGAGATGAAGCGTCGGAGACGGGGCCTAGAGAGCGGTTGGAGGTCCAGCCGATCCGAATCCGACCGATTGCGACTAAGAGCCTACATTAGGTCTTATCTCGCTGCGATAAGGGAGGCGAGGTCTAACCACTTCGCCACCCTTATCGCGTCCGCAGATAATCGCCCGGCCGCCCTGTTTAGGGTGACTCGCTCCCTCCTAAATCAGGAGGTGAGGGAGGATCCCTTGCAGGGTCGTGCCGAGGAGTTTAACCAACATCTGTCGGACAAAATCGCTCGGATTCGGACCGGTCTGGACTCTGACTGGGCAGAGTCTGACGATCAGGACACGGGCGGTCTTGTCGATATCACCTGGGAGGAGTTTGATTCTGTGACTCCGGAGGAAGTGGACAGGATCATGGGGAGGCTGAGCACCACCACATGTTTATTGGACCCGTGCCCTTCCTGGCTGGTCTATGCAGCCCGGGAGAGGACACGCAGCTGGTTCCAGGCAGTTATATCGGCTTCTCTGAGTGAGGGTATCTTCCCCGCCGTCTTGAAGGAGGCGGTGGTGAGGCCTCTCCTCAAGAAGCCTGCCTTGGACCCAGCTGTATTGAACAACTTTCGTCCTGTCTCCAACCTTCGCTTTCTTGCGAAGGTTGTTGAGAGTGTGGTGGCGCATCAGCTCCCTCTGGTCCTGGATGAAGCGGATTATCTAGACCCGTACCAATCGGGTTTCAGGCCCGGGCACAGCACGGAGACGGCATTGGTCGCGCTGGTGAATGATCTCTGGAGGGCTCGGGACAGGGGGCATTCCTCTGTTCTAGTCCTATTAGACCTCTCGGCGGCTTTCGATACCATCGACCATGGTATCTTGCTGCGGCGTCTCAGGGGACTGGGAGTGGGAGGCACAGTTTTACAGTGGTTCTCCTCCTATCTCCAGGGACGTTCGCAGTCGGTGTTGGCAGGGGGGCAGAGGTCAACCGCGAGGTCTCTCATTTGTGGAGTTCCTCAGGGGTCGGTCCTCTCGCCTCTCCTGTTCAACATCTACATGAAACCGCTGGGTGAGATCATTCGTGGCTTTGGAGTTGGGTATCATCAGTACGCTGATGATACCCAGCTTTTTCTTTCGACCCCAAAGCACCCCAGTGATGCCCTCAACGTGATGTCCCGTTGCCTGGAGGCGGTTCGGGTCTGGATGGGGAGGAACAGACTTCAACTCAACCCCAACAAGACCGAGTGGCTTTGCATACCTTCATCCCGGGTTTATTTGGATATTCCATCTCTTTCTATGGGGGGTGAATTATTACCCCCCCGTGGATAGGGCTCGCAACTTGGGAGTCCTCCTAGATTCACGGCTCACCTTGGAAGACCATATAGGAGCTGTGACTAGGGGGGCCTTCGCCCAGGTTCGCCTGGTGCGCCAGTTGCGGCCCTATCTTAGCCGGGATGATTTGTGCACGGTCACTCATGCGCTCGTGTCCTCTCGTCTGGACTACTGCAACGCTCTCTACATGGGGCTGCCCTTGAGGACCACCCGGAAGCTCCAACTGGTACAGAATGCAGCCGCGAGAGTTGTGTTGGGAGTCTCCCGATACTCCCACGTTACACCTCTGCTCCGTGAGCTGCATTGGTTGCCAGTTGTCTTCCGGGTGAGATTCAAGGTACTGGTAACGGTGTTTAAAGCCCTCCATGGCATGGGGCCGGAGTACCTTAGGGAACTTCTGCTGCCGGCATCAAGCTCCCTGCGCCCTGTGCGTTCCCACAGAGAGGGCCTCCTCAGGGTGCCACCGATCAGAGAATGTCGATTGGTGGCCCCCAGGGGGAGATCCTTCTCTGTGGGCGCTCCGGAGCTGTGGAATCAGCTACCGGTAGAGCTCCGGATGGCGCCCGATCTTCGCTCCTTTCGTCGCGATCTCAAGACGTTTTTGTTTGTACAAGCTGGCCTTGCCTGATGGGGATCGGTGGGGTTGTTTTATCTTTGGTCTCTCAATTTTATCTTGGGGTTTTTAGAATTGTACTCCTATTGTTTTAACTAGGGCAACTGTTTAATCTCTTTTTAATGTTTGTATTTGGTATTTTATTCTGCCCTGTGAACCGCCCTGAGTCCTCAGGGAGAAGGGCGGTATATAAATGTTATTAAATTAAATTAAATTAAATAATTAGGCTTTGGGCAGGAAACTGTTACTTTAAACCTATTGGTTGCCATCTAGAGGCCAACAATATAAATAGCTGTGCAGCAGCCATTAGGGCTGCTTCGGTTCTGAGTTAATAAACTTTTCTAGGGGAGAGAGAGAGAGAGAGAGAGAGAGAGAGAGAGACTGATTCAAGGTCACCCATCTGGCTTCATGTTTAAAACAAGGCCCAAACTAAGAATGTCCTGGTTTCTAGCTTGGTGCCTTAACCATTACATAGTTGATTTTCTTAACTATGAATTATTTCCTTTAATATTTAACTTAATTCCATACTCCAAATAAGAAATACTATTGATTGTTAAGCACAATTCCCCTTTCAAACTGGCATTTCTTGTGTACTTAAAAAAAAGAAAAATCAAGAATCAGCCAGTATTCTGGGATCAGACATAATAAGTATGGTTAACATACTACAAAATTAGTAAAACCAGATTCCTTTCTTGAGAAATAAATAAACAAATAAATAATAAATTGAACATTATGATAACATAAAAAATAAAAATAATTCATGTGAGTTGGAATTAAGCAGTGTCAAATTTTAGTAGCAAGATGGGAGACACTAAAGGCTTTAATTTGGAAGGTGTTTTTTTTAAAATTCCATCAAGTTATCTGGAGTTGTGCTCAAAAGACACTTCACCTAAATGGTTAACTGACATCATAACATCAATTAATCATTGTTGGGGTTGTTGTTTTTTTAAAAAAAAGATGATGTTTCCTTTCTAAATAGGAGATTTTAATAGCATACATCTAATAATATTTTACAGCATCCATTCATAATGTTATCCACCTTACTGATCTTATGGCCATAAAGCTCTTGGAAAAGAGTAAAGAACAGAATCCTGAATTATGTGGTGTCCTTTTTTAATATTGACTAAAGGTGGAGAAGAAGTAGCTGTACTGATGCACCTAAACTGCATCTGGAATAGGTTTGTTCATTGTGAACCATGTTATAGTCCAACAACATCTGAAGGACAACAAATCTAGGATATTAGACAAATGATTTCTTTTGCAATAGGATCAGCACTGATTATCAAATTCTTATGGATTATATTGACATCCACAATGCTTTGTTACTCAAATGTGTAGACTGGAAAAAAATGTAGACTGCTTATAACACAGCAGCACCCAACCTTTTGGATGCCAGGGTCTGGTGCCATGGATCACGGATGTGGTTTGGTACACTGATTGGATCCTGCACATGAACAGATAGGGCTTCACTTCCTTGTGTGGCCCAGTTCCTGGGGATCCCTATTATAACACAACAAATCCATGGTACCTAACATCAAACCGTATGGAGGTAATTGCTTGCAGTGGTCTCTGTCTGGACACTTCGCCTCCAAAGCAAAAGATTCATGTTGATTCGAGGACTTCTTACCAAAAAGGTAAAATAGTTTTAAAGAAAATGCAGGTATAACATATTAAACATAGTTTGGAGGAGGTCAGTAGGAAGATAAGCTTTCTGTCCTCCTAATATGATTTACAACCATATATCATGTGTCATACATGATATCACATATTATTTCATAATATTATATCAGTTGTATCCCAACCCATTTACATCCTAAATCATTCAAATTTGGAAAAGCTAAACTTGTTGTTTTTTTCCTGTGGGCTAAACCCTTTATGGCTGCAGCTGTGGGCCTCAAGGATAATCATGCAAAGACAATCCTAGTTTGTCATAGAAGAATACATTTAGCAAATGACACACAGCTCAGACATTTATATACAGTCTTTAATATTTCATTATCATGTCAGATTAATTTAGAAACTGGCAACTAACTTTGAAGAGGTTTGTAATGCCCAAAGTATTATTTTGCTTTCATATGCCTATCTTTATGACAGTTTGTTTACTCTTTATTTTATCAGAGACAGTTCTGGATTTGAAAATGTGAAGAAGCCTGCATAAAGAAGAAACAGCAAAATGTGAAGTGTTCTAAATTTGTCTGATGAAATGTGACATAGGAAATAGAGAAGAAAGAGTAGATGAGTGTATGTGTGGCATTAAGGTTTACATGACAAAAAAGAAGTTCTTATACTTCTGATAGGTATTTAAAATCAACTGATGTTCATAGGCTAATAATGAAAATACATGAAAGCCCCATTTCTGCCTTTTTAAAAATGTGCTACATGAAGGTTGATGGACCAGAATAAGGGACAGACTTATACTGCAATATCATGATGTTCCAGAATCTGAAATGTCCATAAAATTGCTTGGTATGTTTTGTTGCTGTTGTTGTTAGCTGCAAAGTCGTGTCCGACCCATCACGACCCCATGGACAACATTCCTCCAGGCCTTCCTATCCTCCACCATCTTCTGGAGTCCATTTAAGCTCACGCCTACTGCTTCAGTGACTCCATCCAGCCACCTCATTCTCTGTCGTCCCCTTCTTCTATTGCCCTCAATCTTTCCCAGCATTAGGCTCTTCTCCAGTGAGTCCTTCCTTCTCATTAGGTGGCCAAAGTATTTGAGTTTTAGCTTCAGGATCTGGCCTTCTAAAGAGCAGTCAGGGTTGATTTCCTCTAGAACTGATCGGTTTGATCTCCTTGCACTCCAAGGGATTCGCAGGAGTCTTTTCCAACACCATAGTTCAAAGGCCTCAATTCTTTGGCGCTCAGCCTTTCTTATGGTCCAACTTTCACAGCCATACATTGCAACTGGAAGGACCATAGCCTTGACTATACGCACTTTTGTTGACAGGGTGATGTCTCTGCTTTTTAGTGTGCTGTCTAGATTTGCCATGGCTTTCCTCCCGAGGAGCAAGTGTCTTTTAATTTCTTGGCTACAGTCCCCATCTGCAGTGATCTTGGAGCCCAGGAAAATAAAATCTGTCACTATCTGTCCATTTCTTCCCCATCTATTTGCCAGAAATTGAGAGGGCCAGATGCCATGATCTTGGTTTTCTTAATGTTTAGTTTCAACCCAACTTTTGCACTCTCCTTCTTCACTCGCAACAAGAGGCTCTTTAGTTCCTCTTCACTTTCTGCCATTAGAGTGGTATCATCTGCATATCTTAGGTTGTTGATGTTTCTTCCAGCAATCTTAATTCCAACTTTTGATTCATCTAGCCCTGCCTTTATCATGATGTGCTCTGCATATAAGTTAAATATGCAGGGTGAAAGTATACAGCCTTGCCGGACTCCTTTCCCAATTTTGAACCAATCAGTGGTTCTGTTTCCAGTTCTCACTGTTGCTTCTTGACCCACATTTAGGTTTCTCAAGAGACAAATAAGATGGTCTGGCACTCCCATCTCTTTAAGATTGACTCAGCCTTCCATCCTTCTGAGGTAGGTAAAATGAGGACCCAGATTGTTGGGGGCAATAAGCTGACTTTGTAATAATGCTGCTTGGCGGGGGGGCGAAAGCCCTAATAAGCAGGCATATACATAGAATGAAGGCTATTGCTAAGCACATTGATTTGTCCTTTAGATTGTAAGCCACCCTGAGTCTTCGGACAAGGGCGGGATATAAATGGGATTTTTTTAAAAAAACTTGCCACAGTTTATTGTGATCCACACAATCAAATGCTTTAGCATAGTCAATGAAGCAGAAGTAGATGTTTTTCTGGAACTTTCTAGCTTTCTCCATGATCCAGCGTATGTTGGCAATTTGATCTCTAGTTCCTCTGCCTCTTCGAAATCCTGCCTGTACTTCTGTAGTTCTCGATCCACATACTGCTGGAGTCTAGCTTGTAGGATTTTAAGCATAACTTTACTAGCATGAGAAATGAGTGCAATGGTACGATAGTTTGAACATTCTTTGGCTCTGCCTTTCTTTGGATTTGGAATGTAAACTGATCTTTTCCAATCCTGTGGCCACTGTTGAGTTTTCCAAATTTGCTGGCAAATTGAGTGTAGCACTTTTACTGCATCATATTTTAAGATTTTGAATAGCTCAGCTGGAATACTGTCACCTCCACTAGCTTTGTTGTTGCTCAGCTTTTCTAAGGCCCACTTTACTTCACATTCCAAGATGTCTTGCTCAAGGTCAGTGACCACCTCATTGTGATTATCAGGGACATTAAGCTCATTCTTGTATAGTTCTCCTGTGTAATTTTGCCACCTATTCTTAATCTCTTCTGCTTCTGTTAGGTCCCTGCCATTTTGGTCCTTTATTGTCACTGCGTGTTTTTTTAGTTTTGCCAGCTTCACTCATTTCTAATTGTACATCTCTTTCTGCTCTGCACCTGTGTTATTATCTTATCATGTAACCATAGTGAATCCAGCTATGTCCAGCTATGTTTTGGTTTTAAAATGTTTTGTGCGCATGCCTAGAAAAAGTTTCCCACAGTTACTACTTTTACTTTGTTCTTCTGCCTGATGGAAGAATGTAGTCAGGTTTAGGTCTTTTGTTTTCTCATTAAAAGTTTTACTATAGAATATGCCTTGGATTTCTTTTCTTTGATATTGACCATGTAAATGAACCACGGTCCATCCTCCTCTAGTAGGACTGTTAATTGTTCCGCAACATTTGGTAGCAGAGGATGGTTTATTTTTATTTTCAAGATTTATTGATAGGCAATAAGCCAGGCAGTTAGTCCGGCACTGAGGAGTCTGTGAATAATTGCTGCAAAATATGCCGAGGAAAAGAAGAAAGAAGAAGGCCAGTTATCTCTCTGCTGAGGAGGAGGCAGCCGTTTCACAGAGACATCTCCCTTCAAGTTTACAGACTCCGTTGGCATTGGCTACACGTCTTGGAGAAGCAGCCTCTGAGCCAAGGTCAGTTTCACCATTTTCTGTTTTTACAGACTCTCAAGCTGATGCCCCAGTTGTAACCTCTGCTCATGGGGATCAGGCTTATTATGAGAGATTTGGTGCTAGACCTAAGGTTTCACTAGGGAAGTGAGTGATGTATTATCCTCCAAGCCCTGAGAGAACTGTGCAGGAGAAGGCTTTGCAAAGTTATTATGAACAAATTGAAGTTTTTGAGCAGGAGCTGCAAAACGCAAAGTTGTGTGCAGCATGGTATAAAAAGCATGGGAGAACCTCTGCTGGCATTCAGTTTTCAGAATCGGCCATTTTGCCTCCCTCTTCACAAGCAAAGCCACACCCACAAGGGATCGCCATTTTGCCTTCTTCCTCAAAGACAGAGGCACGCCCACAGTGGAATCTTGTGTCAGACGAATGGGAGCCTGACTGCCTTCTGTGTCAAATGACACATTAGGATACAATGGTGTCTGAATCTAATGTTATAGCACCATCTGCTGGTGAATCTGTTTTACAAGATGCATTTCAAAGAATGCAGAATGCATTTTCACAGATGTCCCTTCAGCAGGCATCACTCCAAGCTGCCACACCTCCTCATTCATTGGGAGCTTCAGCTAGAATGCCTATTAATACTGCTACTATTAAAGTTCCTGTCTCAGATGGAGCACAGCAGCCTTCACCCCAAGTGCAGCCTCCACTGCTTCCTCAAATACAAAAGCCAGTGCTAACTGCAGGCCAACTTACTGTAGCAGCTCAAGCACCAGCACCTTCTGCTAGCCAGTGTGGTATTGCAGCTCAAGTACAGCCACCCCCAGCACCAGTACCTGTAGCAGCTTCAATGCAACTGCCGCAGGCCCTGGCACAGGCACCACTGGTGCCCCCTGCTGGTTATGTCTGGATGGCACAGCCTGCACAACCAGCACCTCCTGCAGGCCAAGTCCCAGTTGCACAACCTGCACAGCCAAAACCCCAATTGCATGCTCCTCAAAAGGCACCCTCTATTGTACCACTGGCTGGTGATTCAAAACTGAAGCAGTCAGAACAGAATTACAGGGCATGGGTCAGTGAAGTTGGACTTTTACTCCGTAGAGAAGGTACCCATGTGATGGTGTTTAATCCTCCTGCCCAGCCATGGATTCTGACATATGGGACTTGAATAATAGAGCATGCACAACGTTATTGATGTCCATGGACACTGAATTGCAGCTCACATTTTCACAAGATGCAACTGCCCAACAAATTTGGGCTCAATTAGAAGCATGTTACCGGCCTACGTCCATTGAGTCTACATGTTTGCTTTTGTCTGAGTTTCATGGTTCCAGATTAAAACCTGGTGAGCATATTGGAGAACACTTAACTAAAATGAAAGGAATAAGAAAAGAACTGGGTGAAAAAGGCTATCCTATTGATGACTTTCAAATGATCAGCATTATCATTAACTCATTGAATTATGAATGGAAAGATGCTATTTCCAAGATTAATCAAGTGCCTATTGCTCAACGCACAGTGGATCATGTATGTAGAATTTTAACTGAAGAAGAGGCACTTATGCAAGCCGCGCCACATTTAAGGGAACCACCTGCATCAAAGGCTTCAGTGAGGCATTCCTTCCGTGGAAGGGCCTACATTCCAAGGATGCCAAGATGCTACATCTGCAATCGTGTGGGACATGCCACTCGGGATTGTCCCCAACGGTTTCCAGCGCCCGCCATGTACCAGCCCAGAGGAACAGATTCCAGAGGAGGCAGAGGTAGAGGCAGATGACAAGGTCGTGGTCCCAGGTGTGATCCGCAAGCTCCACTTGCCACATTGGCTTTAACCAACGATCCACAGCCTCAACCAGAGTATGACAGACGACTTCTTTGGACTTTGGACAGTGGAGCAGCATTACATGTTACCTACAGAAAAGAGCTGTACACAGAGATGCACGAGCCTGAACCTGAACTTTGTGAACTGTACTCTTTTTCAAATCATCCTGTTCAGGTCACTGTTTATATTGAACAGCTTGGTGCATTCATTCCCGATGTTTACTACGTACCATCAGCTAATAGTAGTTTGCTTGTCTAGGGTGTCAAAATTCCAGGTCCAGCATCTTGAAAAAGCAAGTTATGTAGTTAAAGATGGAGATATTGTTGCTGAAACAATGTTGATTGGTGGTGTTTATTACATAAATCCAAAGTCTAAACCGCAAGAGCAGGCAAGTATACAAGCTCCAAAAAGGGAGAGCACAGGCCCAGTGAGAGATGTCCCAGAGAGAGATCCTGTTGCTACTCCAAAGGCTCCTAAAGCCAACAAAAAGACAACTAAGACACAGGTTGCTCACAGCAAGCCTGAGGTTCCTAATAAAAATGCTAATGTTGAGAATTCACTAACAGGTAAACCTTTGCATTCCAGGTGTATCCATAAGTGGCATAGAAGATTGGGTCATGCCAGTTTCCGTGTTCTGAAGAAGATGCCAGAGTTCACTAGAGGTTTGGATCTAAAGGGGTGTAAGGTGTTCTTGGACTGTGCTGTCTGCAAGAAAGCCAAATTTAAAGCAGCAGCAATTCCAAAACGCGCTACACGCCTGTCAACACGCATTTTTGATTTGGTACACACTGACATAGTGGGTCCTTTTGCACCAACAATTGGTGGTAAAATATATTTCTTGACAATTGTTGATAATTACTCTAGATATGGTTATGTATTTCCTATGAGAGAAAAATCTGAGACCTTTCAGATCTTTAAAGACTTTGCCAATCTTGTTTATATCCAATTCAAAATCAGCATCGCCAGAATCCAGAGTGATCGTGGTGCTGAATTCATGTCTCAGTGTTTCCAGGACTGGATGCGTAAGAATGGGATACTACACCAGACCTCATCTTCTTACGCTCTGGCTCAAAATGGAGTGGCAGAACGCAGAAATGGAGTTCTGCAAACCATGATGCGTTGCCTTCTTGAAGATGCTAACCTCAGTCTCCCATACTGGGGTGAAGCTATCAAATATGCTAACCATATCATCAACCGCACTTGGAGTAGTGTGATAAATCAGACCCTTTATTTCATGTTATATGGACACAAGCCTGACCTCTCACATCTCCACATTTTTGGTTCATACGCTATGGTCAATATTCCTGTAGCCCAAAGAAAGAAAGGGGGTCCTGCAGCAAAAAGGATGAGATTTATGGGCATTGATGATAATTCAAAATGGAGCAAATACATGGACTCTCATCACTTCGTAGTGATTTCACAATCTACTACTTTTGAGGAAGATGCTGACTGGTCCAGGATTCATTCTAACGATCCTGGAGTTTATTTTCCTAGAGATGCTGCTGCTGATGCCACGCAGCCTGATGATCAAGATGCACAGGCAAATGTTCCTTCCACAAGTTCTTCTCAACCCACTGTTCCATCTTCGAGAGCCTCCGATGCTACTGGTGACGATGACGAAGACAAGGACGACATGAAAGAAGAATGGACGGTTGTTCCGAGACTTTCCAAGTGGGCCACAAAGGGAATTCCACCAAAATGGTATTCATGGCAAGTAACAAAAGCACCTTTACCATTGATTTGTAACTTCCTCCTGAGACGTTCACACAAATCAAACATCTTCCTGAAGCAGAGCAAGATAAATGGTTTGAGGCAATGCAGGCTGAAATGGACAGTCTAAAGAAACTTCAGGTGTTTACGCCTGCAAGCCCTCCAGCAAACAAGAAAGTTATTGGCACTCGATGGGTCTACAGAATTAAAAAGAAGCCGAATGGTGAATCGTTGTACAAGGCCAGACTTGTAGCCCAGGGTTTTGCTCAACGTTATCCTGAGGACTATACAAATACTTATTCACTCACAGTGTGGACTGAGAGTGTGAAAATCGCCTTAGCCACTGCAACTATCCTTGGCCTAGAGGTTTTCCAGTTTGATGTTGAAACAGCTTATCTACATGCTGATCTTGATGAAGAGATTTATGTGAAAGGTCCTCCAGGTTTCCGACAGCAAGAAGGGGATACTTGGTTTCTACACAAAAGTCTTTATGGTCTGAAACAGTCTGGTTTAATGTGGTACTTATGTCTTTCTGACAAACTAAATTCAATGGGCTTTATTAAGTCCGAAACAGATGAATGTGTGTTTACAAAAAGATCTGATAATAGGTATGAGATAATTCTTGTTTATGTTGATGATATTGTTTATATTGGTCCAAATAAGCAGATGAGTGAATGTTTTGCTAAAGCTTTACAACAGTTTTTCACATTGAGGTCTTTAGGACATATTAACACTTATTTAGGTGTTCAAGTTACCAAAACTCAGAAGGGGTTCAGTCTTACACAGGAAGATAAGATTGAGCAACTATTGCATCACTGCAACATGAAGGATGCTAAACCTGTGAGTATACCCATGCAAACTGACTTTCACAACTTGACACATGAACCGAGTCCTGAGTTCGAGGATCAAACACTTTATCGCTCAGTCATTGGGTCGCTGCTATATATTAGTAGTTGGACTAGACCTGACATTGCACTTAGTGTTAATCTCCTATCACGTCACGTAGGCAAGGCAAAACAGTTTCATTGGACATGTGTTAAGAAATTATTGAGATATCTAAAACACCCCAAAGACATGAAGTTATTGTTAGAACCCACACATACTGACTATGCAGAGTTATGTTGTTATGCAGATTCAGATTGGGCAAGTGATAAGAAATCACGTAAAAGCACTTCAGGTTATATGATGTTTCTAAATGGATGTCCTGTTTACTGGCATGTGCGTAAACAGAATTTTGTTTCTTGTTCCTCTACAGAAGCTGAATATGCTTGTGTTTCAGATGCATGTAATTCTCTAACGTGGTTTGATGCCTTAGTCACAGATATCTTTTCATGTGTCATTTATATCTGGACACCTCCGATTCGACCAATCACTGTGATGGAGGACAACGAATCTGTGGTTTATATATCTGAGAATCGCTTTACAGGTTCCAGGTCTAGACACATTGACATCCGTTAACAAAACATAAGACAAGCAGTTAAACAAGGTTTTGTCAAATTGCGGCTTCCGGGTGGCAAGGCTTCGCCGCAGGCAGCCATTCTGGCTGTCAGCCCCGTCGTATTTCCCGGAGGACTCAGGGCGGTTTACAGGGTAATTAAAAGCCAAAAATACAAAAGTTAAAAACCAAGTTTAAAAAAGATTAAATTTATCCCTGTACAAATAAAACCCCAATTAAAATAAATTAATCCTCAGCCTGGGCCAGAGAGCTCAAACAGCCAGGTCTTCAGGCCCCGGCGGAATGAACGGAGGTCGGGGGCAGTCCTCAGCTCCACCGGCAGCTGGTTCCAAAGGGCAGGCGCCCCCACTGAGAAGGCCCTATCCCTGGGTGTTACCCGCCGGCAATCTCTTACCGGTGGGACCCTGAGAAGACCCTCCCTGTGGGAGCGCACTGGACGAAGGGAATTTGATGCTGGCAGCAGGTGTTCCCTCAGATACCCCGGACCCAAGCCATGTAGGGCTTTATAGGTGATGACCAGCACCTTGAATTTCACCGGGAGGGCAACCGGAAGCCAATGCAGCTCGCGGAGTAGAGGTGTTACATGGGAGTATCGGGAGACCCCCATCACAACTCGTGCGGCCGCATTCTGCACCAGTTTTAGCCTCCGAGTGGTCCTCAAGGGCAGCCCCATGTAGAGAGCGTTGCAGTAGTCCAAACGGGAGGTCACGAGCGCATGAGTAACTGTACGTAGGGCATCTCGGTCCAGATAGGGTCGCAACTGGCGCACCAGGTGAACCTGGGCAAAAGCCCCCCTGGTCACGGCTCCTATATGGTCTTCAAAATTGAGTCGTGAATCCAGGAGGACGCCCAAGTTGCGAGCCCTATCAACGGGGGGGGGGTAACACCTCACCCCCCATCGTTAGAGATGGAATAGTCTGGTTGACCCGAGATGCCGATATGCACAGCCACTCAGTCTTGGCGGGATTGAGATGAAGCCTGTTTCTCCCCATCCAGACCTGGACCGCCTCCAGGCACCGGGACATCACGGCGAGGGCATCGCTGGGTTGGTTTGGGGTGGAAAGAAAAAGTTGGGTATCATCAGCGTACTGATGATACCCCACCCCGAAACCACGAATGATCTAAGGGTAAGGTAGTGTACCAGCAGAGTCTTATCAAAAAGACTTGTTGATTTTTACTCTAAGTTGTACGCTAGAGATAAGATTAGTGAGGCAGATATTGATGATTATTTGATGAAGGCAGATATTCCTGTTCTCACACAAGAACAAAAGGAAGAGATGAACCATTTGATAACTGAGGAAGAAATTTTTTCAGCAATTAAACAATTGAAAGTGGGTAAAGCGCCAGGTACGGATGGATTGACTGCTGTGTATTACATTACATTTAGAGATGGTAAAGCCATTAAGGGAATTGTTTCAGACAATTCAAATGGGAGGAGGGGTGCCTCCGTCTTGGAAAACTGCCTTTATTTCTTTGATTCCGAAGGAAGACCAGGATGTCACCCAAGTAAAAAATTATAGGCCAATATCACTTTTGAACACGGACTACAAGATATTTGCTAAGGTTTTAGCTAACAGATTAATGAGGGTATTGCAACAAGTAATTCATGGTGATCAAACTGGGTTTATAAATGGTAGACAAATGAAGAACAATGTGAGGCATATAGTTAATTTGTTGGAATTTTTGGAAAGAAACAACCAGATCCCTGCAGCATTGATCTTCTTGGATGCTGAAAAAGCCTTTGATCAATTGGATTGGCAATTTTTGCTGAAAGTATTGGATAAAATGAAATTTGGGGATAAATTTCTACAACCAATTAGGGAATTATATCAAAAGCAAACAGCCCGCATAATAGTTAATAATAGTTTGACGGAAGTATGTAACATTGAAAAGGGTACAAGGTAGGGGTGCCCGTTGTCACCCTTATTATTTGTTTTAACATTGGAGATATTATTGATTAAAATACGGGGTTCGGATAAAATTAAGGGAATTCAAATTAGAGATCAGGATTATAGATTGAGGGTGTTTGCAGACAATCTGGTTGTTACAGTGACTCAGCCTAAGGACTCAGTTGCTAGAACTGATGGAGATAATAATGCAATATGGGAAAGTTTCTGGATTTAAGGTTAACATACAAAAAACTAAAATGTTGTCTAAGAATATGACAGTATTACAAAAGGCTGTTTTGGAAGAGCTAACGGGATTTGAAATAGTTAAAAGGGTTAAATATTTGGGGATATATTTGTCACCCTCAAATGTAAAGTTATATAAAAATAATTATGAAAAGTTATGGGGAAAAGTTCAAAAAGAATTGGATAGCTGGAAAAAACTAAATTATCTTTATTGGAAAGAATTGCAGCTGTGAAAATGAATGTTTTGCCAAAATTTTTATTTTTATTTCAAATGATACCTATACTTAAAAAGGATTCAAACTTGGAGGAATGGCAAAAAGGTATTAATAAATTTGTTTGGGCAGGGAAAAGGCCACGAGTTAAATTTAAGATTATGCAGGATACGTCTTAAAATGCCTAATTTTAAATTATATTATGAAGCTGCTGCTTTGTCAGCGATAAGTGATTGGTTTAATTTAACACAAGTGAGATTACTAAATCTTGAAGGCCATGATTTGTTATTTGGTTGGCATGCATATTTATTGTATGATAAGAAGGTGGATAATGTGTTCAAGGTACATATTTTAAGGCATGCTCTGTTGCGAGTTTGGAAAAAGTATAGACACAGGTTAAATTATAAGATACCTATATGGGCAATACCGAAACACGCAATAGAAAATATAAGTGTTGGGTTTAAACATGATGTGACTACATATAAGGAAATTTTAAGTTTGGAAAGGAATGTATGGCAATTAAAGCCATATAATATTTTAAGAGAAGAAAAGATTGTACAAACTTGGTTTCAGTATGGGCAATTACAGGCCAGGTGGAAGGAAGACCAGAAAACTGGTTTTTCAACGATTGATGAAAATTTGGTAAAGCAAATTAGAGATCAAGGTCAAGCACATATTAAAAGGTTATATCTTGCATTGATAGAAATTGATTCAGAGACAGAAATTGTTAAAGACTGTATGATAAAGTGGGCTCAGAATTTTCAAGAAGTCATTACAATGGATACTTGGGAAAAGATTTGGGTGAGAAATGTAAAATTCACGCAGGCTCAAAACTTAAGAGAGAACTTTTATAAAATGTTTTATAGGTGGCACTTAGATCCTAAAAAATTAGCAAGTATGTATCCGAACTGCCAGCCCAAATGTTGGAGGTGTGGTGGTGAAGATGCAATGTATTTTCATATATGGTGGACCTGTAAAAAGGTTAAAGCTTTTTGGATTAAAATTTGGTGGAACATGCAAAAGATATTCAAGAAAAGGATAAAGTTTTGTCCGCAACTGTTTTTACTGGGCATTATTACTGATACTACTGTTGTGGACACTAAGCTGATGTTGAATTTAATTACGGCAGCGAGACTTTTAGTAGGGCAATATTGGAAGAAGGAAGGACTGCCGACTATAGAAGAATGGACTTTAAAAGTTTCCAATCTGGCGGAAATGGCAAAGATCTCAGTGTACTTGAAAGACCAGTCGCAACAGAGATATATTGTGGAGTGGAGAAGATGGATTGATTATATCCAGAATAAATATGGGACTAAAAAGTTTCATCTAGCATTTGAATAAGTACTGATGTGATATTTATATTAGTTGTAGTTATTTTATAAGAGTTAAAGTGCGATAGATTTAATATTTTATTGTTGTTTGCATAAGGTAGACTATGATTGCTTGTATTTTTATACCCTGTATTGAGCTCTGGGAAGTCAGGGAGGGGGGAGGGGGAAGGGAGGGAGGTGTTGGGGAGGGTTGGGGAGAAGGGAGGGGGTTGGGAGGGGTTTTGTCTTTTTTAAAAAATGTATTGTAAAACTTTTCAATAAAAAAAAGGTTTTGTCAAATTGCAGTATGTCTACACATGACCAAATTGCTGATATGCTGAACAAACCACTTCCTACAGCCCAACACGAGTATCTGCGCAAGAAGATGTGCCTTATCTTATTTTCTGCTTCGCTGACAAAAGAAGGGGATGTCACTGTGTGTTTTTTTAGTTTTGCCAGCTTCACTCATTTCTAATTGTACATCTCTTTCTGCTCTGCACCTGTGTTATTATCTTATCATGTAACCATAGTGAATCCAGCTATGTCCAGCTATGTTTTGGTTTTAAACTGTTTTGTGCACATGCCTAGAAAAAGTTTCCCACAGTTACTACTTTTACTTTGTTCTTCTGCCTGATGGAAGAATGTAGTCAGGTTTAGGTCTTTAGTTTTCTCATTAAAAGTTTTACTATAGAATATGCCTTGGATTTCTTTTCTTTGATATTGACCATGCAAATGAACCACGGTCCATCCTCCTCTGGTCGGACTGTTATTTGTTCTGCAACATGCCCATTTTTGCATTAAACGTTCCCTTCATCTCTCCAATTTTCTTGAAAAGATCTCTGGTCCTCCCTATTCTATTGTTTTCTTCTATTTCTTTGCACTGTTCATTTAAGAAGGCATTCTTATCTCTTCTTGCTATTCTCTGGAATTCTGCATTCAATTGGGCATATCTTTCTTTTTCTCCCTTGCCTTTCACTTCCCTCCTTTCCTCAGCTATTTGTAAAGTTTCCTCAGACAGCCATTTTGCTTTCTTGCATTTCTTTTTCTTTGTGATGCTTTTAGTTGCTACCTGTTGTACTATGTTGCGAACCTCTGTCCATAGTTCTTTGGGCACTCTGTCTATCAGATCTAATTCCTTAAATCTATTTGTCACCTCTAATGTATATTCAACAGGGATATGATTTAATTCATACCTCAGTGGACTAGTGCTTTTCCCTACTTTCTTCAGTTTAAGCCTAAACTTTGCAATGAGAAGCTCATGGTCTGAGCCACAGTTGGCTCCTGGTCTTGTTTTTACTGACTGTTTAGAGCTTCTCCATCTTTGGCTGCAGAACATATAGTCAATCTGATTTCTGTGTTGACCGTCTGATGATGTCCATGTGTAGAGATGTCTCTTGGGTTGTTGGAAAAGAGTGTTTATTTATTTATTTATTTATTTATTTATTTATTTATTTATTTATTTATTTATTTATTTATTTTATTACATTTATATACCGCCCTTTCCCGGAGGACTCAGGGCGGTTTACAGGGAATTAAAAACCAAAAATACAAAAGTTAAAAACCAGTTTAAAAAAGATTAAATTTATCCCTGTACAAATAAAACCCCAATTAAAATAAATTAATCCTCAGCCTGGGCCAGAGAGCTCGAAGAGCCAGGTCTTCAGGCCCCGGCGGAATGAACGGAGGTCGGGGGCAGTCCTCAGCTCCACTGGCAGCTGGTTCCAGAGGGCAGGCGCCCCCACTGAGAAGGCCCTATCCCTGGGTGTTGCCCGCCGGCAATCTCTTACCGGTGGGACCCTGAGAAGACCCTCCCTGTGGGAGCGCACTGGATGAAGGGAACTTGATGCTGGCAGCAGGTGTTCCCTCAAATACCCCGGACCCAAGCCATGTAGGGCTTTATAGGTAATGACCAGCACCTTGAATTTCACCCGGAGGGCAACCGGAAGCCAATGCAGCTCGCGGAGTAGAGGTGTTACATGGGAGTATCGGGAGACCCCCATCACAACTTGCACGGCCGCATTCTGCACCAGTTGAAACCTCCGAGTGGTCCTCAAGGGCAGGAGTGGGTGGATCTCTGCCCTCCCGTCAACACTGACTGCGAGCGGCCCAGGAGATAGGAGGAGAACCACCGTAAAACGGTGCCTCCCACTCCCAACCCCCTGAGACGCCGCAGCAGGATACCATGGTCGATGGTATCGAAAGCCGCTGAGAGATCTAATAGGACCAGGACAGAGGAGCATCCCCTGTCCCTAGCCCTCCAGAGATCATTCATCAGCGCGACCAATGCCGTCTCCGTGCTGTGTCCAGGTCTGAAACACGATTGGTACGGGTCCAGATAATCAGTTTCCTCCAGGAACAGAGGAAGCTGATGCGCCACCACACTCTCAACAACCTTCGCCAAAAAGCGAAGGTAGGAGACTGGACGATAGTTATTTAAAACAGCCGGGTCCAAGGCAGGCTTCTTGAGGAGGGGTCTCACCACCGCCTCCTTCAAGGTGGCAGGGAAGACACCCTCCTTGAAAGAAGCAGTTATTACTGCATGGAACCAGCCTCGTGTCCCCTCCCGGGCCGCATAAGCTAGCCAGGAGGGGCACGGATCCAACAAACAGGTGGTGGTGCTCAGCCTCCCCATAATCCTGTCCACATCATCAGGGGAAACAGGGTCGAACTCAGTCCAGATAACATGCTCAAGACCGTCCGATTCCTCCACATCAGACTCTGCCCAGTCAGAGTCCAGACCAGTCCGGATCTGAGTGATTTTGTCTGCCAGATGATGACTAAACTCCTTGGCTCGTCCCCGCAAGGGATCCTCCCTCACCTCCTGGTTAAGGAGGGAGTGAGTTACCCTAAACAGGGCAGCCGGGTGATTATCTGCGGACGCGATAAGGGCAGCAAAGTAGTTAGACTTCGCCGTCCTTATCGCCACAAGATAAGACCTTATAAAGGTTCTTAACTGCAATTGGTCAGATTCGGATTGGCTGGACCTCCAACCGCTCTCTAGACCTCGTCTCCGACGCTTCATCTCCCGGAGCTCCACAGAGAACCATGGAGCCCAGCGGGATCTGTGCCGGGTCAGAGGTCGCAAGGGTACAATGCAGTCAAGTGCCCCGGCGGCCGCCCTTTCCCAGGCATCCACCAGAGCATCGACTGGGCTGTGGGTAAGGGTGATGGGTATAGGCCCAAGCGCCCTCTGGAACCGTTCCGGGTCCATTAGGCGCCTGGGGCAGAACCACCTGGTCGGTTCCGCAGCCCAGCAGTGGGGGGGTGGCATAACGGAAAACCAGCCGCAGGAGGTAATGATCTGACCATGACAGGGGGGTGATGGTTGGTGAACCCCCTCCCAGATCATCCAACCACTGTCCAGATCGGAACACCAGGTCGAGAGTATGATCCCCCACATGAGTCGGGCCCTCAATAACTTGGGTCAGGCCCATGGCCATCATGGAGGCCATGAACTCCCGAGCTAACTCAGACGACCCTCCCAGTGATGGCAGGTTGAAGTCACCCAGGACTATTAGCCTGGGGAACTCCACCGCCAGCCCTGAGAAAGTGTCGAGCAGCTCGGGCAGGGCTGTTGCCACACAGCCGGGCGCCAGGTATGTGAGCAACAAGCCCAACTGAGCCCAAGGTTCACATCTCAAGAGGAGGGATTCACTCCCGGCCATCAGGACAATGGTGGCCTCCCGCGGGCACAGAGTCTCCCGAACAACCACTGCCACCCCACCACCCCTGCCCTGAGCCCGTGGCTGGTGTAGCACCCGGAAACCTGGAGGGCATAACTCGGTCAGAGGCACCCCTCCCTCCGAGCCCAACCAAGTTTCCGTAATGCACACTAGATCCGCACATTCCTCCTCGATCAGATCATGAATGAGGGGAGCTTTGTTAATGATGGATCTAGCGTTAAAATAGACCAGCCTGAGCTCAGGGACCTGATCACCCTCATCCCCGGGTAAGAGGGTGCTAACCGGAGGGTCGGAGCGCGCCACCGCTCAAAGATAGCGGTGGCGCGATCCCAGGTGTTGATATGGCCCTCCGTGCAACCACCTGCTGCCATTCCCTATCATCGTGGGGATTTGAAGCCCCACCCCAACATTCACAGAACCAGCAGCCACCTCCCCCAACCCCGTCCCGTCAGGACCCCTAACAGGCCCAGACTGAGTGCCGGTTAAAGATTCCCTCCTCACCCTCCTACCCCTCCCCCTCCCTAACCCTAACCTTTTAAAATAATAATAAAAATTTTATCAGGGGCCTCTTAGCACCTCTCAACTCGAGGCCCCTATCTAGGCCCAGCCACCTCTCGGAGTCCCAACACTTGGGCTCGTCATTAAGGGGAGTGTGGAAACAGGTGGTAGGTCGCGCCCAGGAGGGAGAAACCCCCCTGAGGGCATACAGATCAGCTTCGGAGTAATGGAAGCAAACCATGCAGCGCTAGAATAATCACATAGGGCAGATGTTCCAGATATGTCCAAAGGGTAGTTCGATGGTATTGTTATAGATGAGAAAAGAAGTCCAGTAGGCATGTCTCTCAATCCACAAGACCATCTCAGCTCTCACCTGAGATGGCAATCAAAAGGGAAGCCTCAGCCGTCCTCTCACTCCGGCTGAGGGGTCCAATCTGGAGTGGAGAGAAAAGGGAGTCCTGGGCCGACCCCACCCCAACTGGTCTCTCACACCAGTGAGGTGGTCAATGACCAGTCCAAAACCGTCCTCCCACCACGGTCAAGTCCCAGCCAAACTGGACTGTCAATGGGGGGGTCTTGATTCCAGCCGGGCATGGAGATAGCCATAATACCTGCCTGCCAGCACAAAAAGCAAGAAAGCAAGCAAGCCAGGCCTCTGCCGATCTTCAAGTCACCGGCCAATGCTGCCAGTCTGGGGGGGGAGGGCAAAAACATTCTCTCCCCCAAGCGCCCGCCCGCCAGTCCAAACGGTATTCCAGCGGTGGAGAAAGGCATTCCCGGCAGCTGTCTCGAGTCCGAGCATTCACCAGCACGTCCGCCGAGGCCGATGTCCAGGCCCACAATCCACTGCCGCCATTCGGGAGGAGAGGGAGGCTCCGCGCTGCCGAAGATGGCGCCTGCCAGCTGATAGCCCTAATCGAATCTCCAGCCGGTGGGATCGTCGCCGCTGCCCCTCCGAACGAGCAGAGGGTATCCACGACGAACGGACAGGAAAGGAAAGGCAAGCAAGGACGCCCAGAGCCTTCACAGTATTGCAGCATTGGTCGGCAGGCCGGCAGGCCGGCGATTTCCAAAACGCCGCTATTCGGAGGGGGGGGGCTCAGCGCCGCCGAGAACAGCGCCCAGCAGCTGTTTCTGCATCCCCCAGCCCCCGGAGTCGCCCCATCATACCGTGCCGCGGGTGGGCCTCCCTAAACTGACACATTTGGAGCCCTTGTGGAGCACACGAAGCTCAAACTGCGGCCGCCGCCATCTTGGGCAGGAAAAAAAATTCTATCAGCCTGTGCCCTGCTTCATTTTGTACTCCAAGGCCAAACTTGCCTGTTATTCCAGTTATCTTTTGGCTTCCTACTTTAGCATTCCAATCCCCCATGATGATAAGGACATCATTTTTTGGTGTTAATTCTATAAGGTGTTGTAGGGCTTCATAGAACCAGTCAATTTCATCCTCTTCAGCACTGGTGGTTGGGGCATAGACTTGGACTACTGTGATATTGAATGGATTGCTTTGGATTTGAACTGAGATCATTCTGTCATTTTGGGGATTGTATCCCAGTATTGCTTTTCCTACTCTTTTATTGACTATGAAGGCTACTCCATTTCTTCTGAGGGATTCTTGCCAGCAGTAGTATACCTGATGGTCATCTGAATTAAATTCACCCATTCCTGTCCATTTTAGTTCGCTGATACCTAAGATGTCTATGTTCAGTCTTGTCATCTCTTCTTTCACCACATCCAGCTTTCCTTGATTCATGGATCTTACATTCCAGGTTCCTAAGGAGAAAAAATCTCTACAGCATCGGACTTTCCTTTCACCATCAGACACATCCACAGCTGAGCGTCCTTTTGGCTTTGGCCCAGTTGCTTCATTCTTTCTGGTGATACTAGTACTAGCCCTCTGCTCTTCCCCAGTAGCATATTGGACGCCTTCTGACTTGAGGGGCTCATCTTCCAGCATCATATCATTTTGCCTTTTGGTACTGTCCATAGGGTTTTCATGGCAAAGATACTGGAGTGGGTTGCTATTTCATTCTCCAGTGGATCACATTTTGTCAGAACTCTCTGCTATGACCTTTCCGTCTTGGGTGGCCCTGCACGGCATAGCTCATAGCTTCATTGAACTACGCAAGCCCCTTTGCCACGACAAGGCAGTAATCCATGAAGGGGTTGGTATGTTTACAATGGTTTAACTGATGCTTGTTATTTTGTTTTTCTAGAACTTCTGGTTTCATGTAGGGAGCTCAAATGGCCTCACTAATGACTCCATGAAATAATAAGTATCATAGAATATGCTTTGATCAAGACTATTAACATGATAGAAGATCTGCAGGTGTTTCTTAACAACTATCAAAAACTGTCTAAAATGATATTCTCAATATTTTGGGGTGTTTTCTCTAGTCATCTAATAAAACGTATGCAATATAGGAGATGCCTTTTACTTCAAATGGCTCTAAAGTCCCTATTTTTATTCTTCTCTTTCTCTTTTCCCTGTAGTCCCATACAATAATGTTTAGTTTCAGAAATCATGCCAAAATTTGCATCATCAAAGTGCACTGGATAATGGTAGTGATATTTGGTGGTAAATCACCATCTAATTGTGTAAACCTTGAGTTGATTTTTTAAAAAAAAAAAGCTTTAAAATACATGTTTTAAGGCTCTTAGAGCTTGAAAACACCCATTTTACAGTGGGAAGGGAGGGAGGAAAGAAAGAAGGAAGGATATCTGAGATATCATTCTTTTATCAATGCTTACACATTTGAAGCAGAATTCTTTTTAAAAAAACACTCTGGATGGGGGGCGGAAGCCCATCAAAGAAAGCATACCTGGACCAGCCAAAGACTGATAATAGGCTTTGACAAATGTAGATTTAATGCTAATATAACATGGCCTGCCACAAATAATGTGATTAAGCAGCATTAAAGCCAGTGCACATGTCTATACTGAGCAATGGAACAAACTAAACTGAGTAAAAAGTGAATTAGTCAATCCAGTACTATTTGCCAATAAATCTCATGCATTTTTCATATAAGTAGCAAAATATTAATGAACCATAACCCATAAATATACTTGAGATCAGCAAGGACAGTGAACAGTCTTTTTGTTTAAAATACAGGTGTATTTCATTCTTTTCTGCATTACCATCTGGAAGAGGCAAAAGGTTTAGATTAGTATATTTTTCCCCATTCTCCCCTCTTTCCTAATAAACCAATATGCAAAATAATGCATAAGTAATCAAGCTTTGAAGTCTGCAGGATGACACATCTTTAAAATATTTTTATTCCTGAGTCATAATTAATTAGGGCAATGGTTATTGTAACATTCGTCACAAGGAAAATCCATAGATGTTTCTGTTTGGTGTAAAAAACAACTTCCATGTATATTAGATTTGCATTCAACCAATCTTCCTTTTAAAAAAAATTCATGTTGTCAATAAAGAATAGGGTAATAAAATGAAGAGGATGATACATATTGGCAAACAAAAATAAAAGACATCATTCAGTTCTAGAAAATACAATTACTACTGGAAAACTGCTATGGAGCAATACACACTCCTGTACATAAACTTTCAAACTTCTATAAATACATATCAAGAAAGATGTAATGGGATCCATATTGTGTTTCTTAATGCATGTAGATTGTGTTTTATTTCCAAAGCAGTCAGGATAGGTGTATCCTGAAGAAAAGTGCTCAATGTCTTCTATGTCTTCAAACAAGGAAAAAATTATATATATTTATATTCTTTGTATCTTCCACTTTCCTGCTTATACTTGGTTTGTCGTGAGGCATTGGATCATGTACCTACTAAGGAGATGAACAGGTCTCTTTGGGAAGATAGCACATGGTTGGAGGCGTACAGTGGTGATGGCTTCTTTGAGGGAGATGGAGGTTTCTCTAGCTTTAAAGAAGTGGTGTTGCACTCCCTCCTCAAGAGGGATCTCATAGAAACAGAAAAGCATGGTCAAATCAATTCACCCTTAACTTTTTTATCTATTTATCACAAAATATCATCCCAAATATTTTCTTGTAATTCAGAAACCATGTATTAATAACCATCCAGACTTCTTTCTCTTTATGAGTCAAGAGAGGCCATTTTATTACTAAATGCCTTTCTTAGCCACAGTTATTATTAGAATCTGCACCTTTGTCTGCAATTCTAATAAAACTGTCAATTTGTTTCACAAGTGGTCAAAATATGATACTTATTTAAATTCATTTTGTTTCTCACATCTTTTTATAGATTTCAATATGACATAAATTTCAAATATACTCTCAAAACCCATTCCTAATTTATTTTATTTCATTTCTATTTCATTCCACTTTTTCCTGGGTTTTGCCATACTTCCAAGGGGGGGGGGGATGTGGCTGTCAGCTTTCACATCAGTAGATTTCACCCAAATGGCTTCAGACAATAGGTATCTCTCCCATTGTACTAGGTACTGCAATTTTCCCTTAAAGATTCTAGAGTCAAGAATATGTTTCACTTCATAATGGGTCTGGCCCAGGTGCTTTCTTAGGGGGAGATCTTAAAGTGGAGGTTCGAAAAGGTTTCAGCAAGCTACAATGGAACACTAAGTGAATTTTCCCCAAAAGTCTTCCTGGTATGTAGTTTAGAGTAAAGTTAAAATGGTTGAAGTACTGTGCCCATCGTACTTGTTTTGGGGACAATTTGCGGGGAGTTTTTAGTACCTCTAAATTTTTATGATTTGTCCATACTTCAAAAGGAACCTTGATCCCTCCTAAGTAGTGCCACCAGTTTAATAGCCCCCACCTGATAGCAAAGGCCTCCTTCTGCCAGACTGTCCATTTCCTCTCATTTTCAGTGAATTTCTTAGAGGTGTAAGCACAAGGTTTCAGGACCCCACTTTTATTCTTTTGCAATAACACCACTCCAACTGCCACGTTGCTGGCATCTGCCTGAATTATGAAGAGCTCCCCAGGGCAGGGTGCTTTAGGACTGGTTCAGCTGCAAATAGTCTTTTTAAATTTTCAAAACCTTTCTGACAACTCATAGTCCATGCTAGTGGTTGGCCAAGTCATGGTTTTCCCCCTCCATTGCCTGTTTTTGAGTAGTTCTGTAAGGGGTAGAGCAATCTTAGCAAAGGAGGGAATGAATTGATGGTAGAAGTTGGCAAATGCTAGGAAGCTCTGGAGCTATTTGTGAGTCTTTGGGAGCTGCCATTCAATTATAGCTTTCACTTTGGCTGGGTCCATTTCGATGCCCTCTTCAGAAATTCTATAGCCAAGATAATCTAATCAGGTTTGGTGAAATTCACATTCTGACAATTTGACATAAAGTTTGGCATTCAATAGTTTCTTTAACACTTCTCTGACCAGTTTTATGTGGTCGGTCATATTTGTGCTGTATATCAGGATGTCATCAAGGTATACTAGGACCCCTTTGTATAGGTGATCATGTAGGACCTCATTGATCAACTGCATAAATATGGCTGGGCCCCCCTGTAGTCCAAATGGCAGGACGTTGAACTGGTAGCTTCCCAAGGGTCTTTTGAAGGTGGTTTTCCACTCATCCCCCTTCTTTATTCTCCCCTGGTAATAAGCTTATCTCAGGTCTAATTTAGGGAAGACACTCCCCTTCGCCAGGTGGGTTAGTAAGTTTTTCATGAGGGGGAGAGGGTATCTATTTTCCACACTCACAGCATTTAGACCTTTATAGTCCATGCAGAGATGAAAAGACCCATCCTTTTTCTCTTTGAACAACACAGGGACACCCATGATTGACTTGGCCCGCTCAATGAACCCCCTCACTAGGTTTGTATCTAAATATCGCTGCATCTCCTCCATTTAAAGGGGGGACATAGTGTACATTCTTGGTCGGGGGAGTTTGGCCCCTGGTAACAGTTCAATAGAACAATCATTGGGATGGTGAGGAGGCAAGGTGTCACATTCTTTCTCACTAAACACTTCCACTAGGTCATGGTACTCGCTGGGGATGAGCAGCTCACCAGGTGACCGTAAGTTTCTCTGGCTCCCCATTGAAGGTTGCTCTGAAAGGTGGGCTCATCATTGCTTGTTGGAGCCCCCATTGCTGCTTGCCCCACCCTAGTTGTTGTTTCAATGGCTGCTGGGGCCCCTATTGCTGTTGTTGTGCTCCCAGTTGCTGCTGGCCCCCTCCTGGCTGTAGATTCACTGGCTGCCAGGGCTCCCACTGCTGCTGTTGGACTCCTAGATGCTGTCTACCCCATTGGTGCTGTTGTAAGTCCAGGGGTTGTACGTTTGGGCCCTTCTGCTGCCTCCCCTACTGTGGTTGTCTGAGGGGAGGGTGCTGTTGGTCAGCAGGATGTTCTGGCACCATCTGCTGTTGTAGGCCCCTCAATGGTTGTTGGACGGCCAGGGGTTGCTGTTGTCTACTCTGGATTTTGGCTGCAGGGAATGGTGGTGCCCTCTTCTGCTGATCTACTAACAGTCGTGTTAGTCTCAAAGGCTGTGGTGCCTCCCTCACTTGTGGGCCCCTCACTAGTTGCTTGGCACTCGGAGATGGTGACCAGTGTCCATGGGATTGTTATCCCCCAATTGGCTGCTGTCCTCCAGGCTTCTGCAACACCCCAATCTGCTGCAAGGCCTCTATCAACTGATTTAGGCTCAGAGGTTGCTGCTCCTCCTTCTGTGGGGGCTGCCACACTGCCCACTGCTGAGGGGGCCCTAGTTCCTCTTCTTCTGGGGGACTGGAGGCCCCAGCAGGGAACTCCAGGGGTTGGAGGGCCATTAGCTCTGTGAAAAGGGGGCTGGTGGCCTCTTTTGGCAGAAGCTGTTCTGTGCTTCTCACTTCTAGTTCTTCAAAACTTTCTGGTAAATTGTCAACTGAATGGCTTTGGGCTGCAGACAGGAAATTTCCCTCACCCGAGTATTCAATCTCAGCTTGCCTGGCTGTTCCCCACTGGACTGGGGAATATGATGTGCAGGATTCTCTTTGTTCTCATCCCACCTCCTCTTCCTTTGAAGCCCTTGGGGATGGCAAGGCTGCTCCAAGGTGCCTGGAGTCTCTGCTGGGCTTAATCCACTCTGATGACCAGACCATTTCTACTGGTTGTTTGGGTCTAGGTCCCAGCTGGGAGGATTCCTGAAACTCTTTCCCTGCCGGCTCCTTCGCTGGCCCTTCCCCCGCTCCCAGGGTGGCTACTGGTGCCAGGAACCTGGCTTCAGGCAATTTTTCTTCCTCCATTATGGGATCTTCCCCAACTCTTTGTCAGCCTGCCTCCCAAACTTGGAGACAGCGATGGGAGGTCAGGACTCCCTAATTATTTATTTATTTATTTATTTATTTATTTATTTATTTATTTATTTATTTATTTATTTATTTATTTATTTAATATACCGCCCTTTTCCCGGAGGACTCAGGGCGGTGTACAGAGCAGTAAAGTAAGAATACAATAAAGCAATAAAGTGAGAAAATTTTAAAACCCAAATCCATCAGGCCAGGCCGGCTTGTTGGAATAGATAAGTTTTTAGATCACGCCGGAAGGAGCGAAGGTCGGGGGCCATCCGGATTTCAGCTGGTAAGCGGTTCCAAAGGATTGGCGCACCCACCAAGAATGCTCTCCGCCTGGGGGTCACCAGCCGACATTCTCTGACCAGTGGCACCCTGAGGAGGCCCTCTCTGTGGGAGCGCACAGGACGGAGGGATGTTGACGCTGGCAGTAGGTGCTCCCATAGGTAATCCGGACCCACGCCATGTAGGGCTTTGTATGTCATCACTAGCACCTTGAATTTCACCCGGAAGGCAACTGGAAGCCAGTGCAGCTCACGGAGCAGAGGTGTAATATGGGAGTATCGGGAGACCCCCCAAAAGCACTCATGCAGCTGCACTCTGCACCAGCTGAAGCTTCCAAGTGGTTCTCAAGGGCAGCCCCATGTAAAGAGCGTTGCAGTAGTCAAGACGAGAGGTCACGAGTGCATGGGTGACTGTACGCAAGGCATCCAGGTCCAGATAGGGTCGCAGCTGGCGCACCAGACGAACCTGGGCGAAGGCCCCTCTAGTCACAGCTCCTATATGATCTTCTAAGGAGAGCTGTGAATCTAAGAGGACACCCAGATTGTGAGCCTTATCTGTTTAATTAGTTTAAAAAGTAGGAAGATTCCAGCTTGATGTCAAGTTTCCGACGTATGGGCTTTTCAAGTGACTCTGAGGCATTGTTTACTTTAAAAGTCCTTTATTAGCCTAATATACCGGCAAATGGTTGCTCGAAGGAAGCTGGAATCTGAAATCTCTGCCCCCTTGCACAATATATTAAAACACAATTCTCCACCTTTTAATTTTGTCATTAATCATATTATCCAATTAATTTAAAGAATCAGTTTCCCTTCCGTTAGAAAACCCGCCAAAGCCTTATGTTCTTTAGTTAGACAGATGGCCTTGAGGAACAATCCTCCTCTTTCCCCTTCCCAACCTTAATCCAATTGTCTTAAAGCAATACACAAGTTTAACATATGAAATGGCTACTTCTTCATCTCTTGTCAAGCAATTAAATTCGATGTTAGCAGCATTTACACAAGAAATGGAGAGATCCCTTCACCTTAGCGAAGAGGAAGGAGATCACATGCAGCACTTGAATTGGATCCTAGAGAAGTCTATTGACCTGATGAGGAAAATCCTCAGTGCTTTTGAGGATGAGAAACCTGAACCCTGCAGCCGCTCTACTACCTTGAACTGCAGCCAGAGAGACACTGAGGGGGAATTGGACACTGAAGTCCTGGGGATGTCTGCTGAGGCAGCAGCCACCATTTCGGCAGTCCCCACTCCTTGCTGACCCACAACTGCCAATAGGGAAGGAAGAGAACACGAAGGTACTGGTCCATCCAAAGATTCCCACTGCTGGATGTGAAATTCAGGAGGAGTCACAGTGCTTGGGGTTCTTCCTAACCCAAGTCCTGAGCTACATGGAAGAGTATGGACGAAACATCCCCAGTGACAAAGCCTGTATCTGTATCGTGCAATCCACTCTGGACGGGGCAGCCGCAGACTGGATGGTGAACCTGCATGATTCCAACACCCCAGAGCTCCACAACTTCAACCACTTCATGTCCTCTCTGAGAAGGCGATTTAAGGATGCCCTGGCTGACCAAAAAGCCCATGAGAGAATCAAAACAGTGAGGCAGGGCAGACGCCAAGTAGCCAAATACAAACAAAAATTCTGGGCCATTGCCAACAAGCTGAACTGGCTGGAAGACATCCTCCTTAGCCATTCAAAGATGGTCTAAACTACAACCTGTATGATGCTTGCTTACTTAGAGGCAACCCATGCCAACTTGACAAATGGTACATCAATCTACTGAAGAGACACCACTGAGGAAAACCATGGGTCTGCTTGCCTCATGAGCTGTTGCGCGAACCAGCAAAACCATCAGCCATGGCCAAGAAATCAACAGGCTGTTTCAAGTTCAGGAGAGAGGGGCATTGTGCCTTAGAGTGCTGTTCAAAAGTCCCTCCATGCAACCCAGGCCAATCAGTGGCCAGAAAATTGGGGAAGTCCCCAGCCAAGCCGTGAAAACCTGCCATGAGGGCTACAGAGGCTGTAGAGTCCCCACCGTCTGCCACACATGGGCAGGGAAGTCCGGCCTACACCATGGGGTGGTGGATACCTCGGATGACAACTCAGTCCTTGGTAAGGACGGGGACGGAGCCAGAAGCCTGGGTCTCTGCATGAGGGTCAGCACCAGCCTCTTCCAGGAGATGGCAGCAGCGGCAGCCGGAGCCTGTGGTGAGAACAGCGACCACAACTACATGCTCCCAATCTGGGCGGAAAACCCAGTGAAGGAGAAGCTGCGCCCATCGTCCGGCAGCCCCAGTGGCATTTGCCTCCACATGGACCACAACCACCTTTCGGTGGAGATTTGCTCTCTCTGCACCAAGTGGGCAGCCAGCTCAGAGACTTGGGCAGCCACTCCTCTTCCTCCTGCTGCTGCCCCCTCCTTGGTCTCCAAAATTTTCTCTTTTAGGTCCTTGCCCTGTCAGGCTCCATTGTGTAGGGGTTAAAAGAACAGTCGTTTGCCACTTGCAACCTGGAAAGACCTGAAGTGAGGAGGAGTGCTGGAGGAGTAATACATCCCTAAAAAACCTTGGTCTAGCTGGCCTGGCTGGTAGCACCTCATAAGGGCCCCTTTCCAGGGTTACAGGAGAAGATAGTTAATGTTTTTGAAGGTGGAAAAGGGCTTTATGCCCCAACGGTGGATAAAGCGGCAGAACCATCATCTAGGAGAAGGGAAACTCTGATTTCAAACCTCCACTGCCTTGTGGCTATATCTACTACTGGAAAAGGCTTCAGGAGTCAACCTCGAAGCAAAATCTGGAGCCGGAGTCCAGGAAGCAGTTCGTGACTGTGTACAATCAAGTTCTGGTAACTCCTGCAACACAGCTGGAACTAATTGTATTGGCTTTGCCATTTCATTGGACTATTTCAGTGACATGGAGAGGGGGGATCTGCTGCCTGGGTAACAGCCTATCCTCCATGCTCTGGAGAGTACACTCCAGCTTTGCATATAGCATTGAAACAACATGGGAAGTGGCAGTTACCAGTTATAAGTCTTTTCTTGATTGGCATAGAGCGTGATGCCGGGGGCCACTTTTGATGGTGGGAGAGGTCATAGTACCTCATTGGGCAGCTACTGCCCGCCTTAATCTGAGCAGCCCCCAGCCAGTAAGGTGCTGCCCTGCCATGGTCTGTTAACCTCACTGGGTATGTGGGGTTTAGGATCAAAGCCAACAAGCAGATTGATAACTCTGCACCATGCAACAAACAAGAAAATTTTAGCCCTAAAGTTGGGCACTTGGAATGTTCAATGACCCCCAGCCTTTCTGACGATTTGCAAGAAATAGATGATGTACGTAAGTCAGCTGTCATCGATATGGAGCTGAGCAGACAGCAGATGGACATCATTGCCCTTCAAGAGAAAAGGCTGTCAGACTCAGGATCTGTTAAGGAGAGAAATTTTTCATTTTTCTGGCAGGGAAAACCATTGAATGAGACTAGAGAATACGGGGTTGGCTTTGCGGTCAGAAACACCCTACTAGGATTCATTACTCCACCTGCTTCTGGAAGTGAAAGAATTCTGTCCTTGCAGCTACACTCATTAGCTGGGGTGGTTACTCTTATTAGCGCATATGCACCAACATTATCATCTTCAGTAGAATCCAAAGACAAATTCTACGATGATCTGTCTGCTACTATCAAGAAAATCCCTGAGAAAGAACCACTGTTTATCCTTGGTGATTTTAATGCCAGAGCTTATTATAGTTCTTGGGCCACTTGTTTAGGTCAGTTCAGTGTCAGGAAGATGAACAAAAATGGCCAATGCCTGCTGGCGTTTTGCTGCTACTACAGTTTTTGTGTTAGCAATACATTCTTTAAAACAAAACCTCAACACAGAGTCTCTTGGAGACATCCAAGATTGAAGCATTGGCACCAGCTTGACTTGATTCTTACCAGGCATTCCAACCTTCCCAGTATTACAATCACACGAAGCTATCAGGGTGCTGATTGCGATACAGACCACTCCTTGGTGTGCAGCAAAATAAAACTGAAAATAAAGAGATTGCATCACTCAAAGGAAGGAAGGAAGACCAAGAATTGATATCAGCAAGACCTGCAATCAGGGCAAAGTGGAGGAATTTGCACAAGCACTAAAGGAGACTTTCCCAGGCCCAGCTAAAGCAAATGCATCTGAATGATGGGAATATTTCAAGAATGCTGTTTATAACACCACCTTGTCAGTATTTGGTAAAAAGATCAGAAAGATAGCAGATTGGTTTGAAGCCCATTCAGAGGAACTGATGTCAGCCATCGAGGAAAAAAGGAGAGCTCTAATTGCATATAAAGCCTGTTCCAGTCAGTGGAACCTAAAGGTTCTGCGAGCTGCTCATAGCAAAGTCCAACAGACCACCAGGAGATGTGCTAATGATTATTGGCTGCAGCTCTGCTCTCAGATACAAATAGCAGCTGACACAGGCAACATCAAGGGGATGTATGATGGCATCAAGCAGGCCTTAGGTCCAACACAGAAGAAATCCATCCCTCTAAGTCTGCTACAGGTGAGGTTATCCAGGAATGAGCACAGCAGATACCACACTGGGTGCAGCACTACCCTGAGTTATATTCCATAGAAAATGGGGTAACTGAAGAAGCATTAAATAATATTGAGTGCCTGCCTGTCTTGGAGGAGCTTGACAGTGAACCAACTTTAGAAGAACTAAACACGGCACTGGACTCCCTTGCCTCTGGCAAGGCACCTGGGAAAGATAACATCCCTGCCGAAATTCTGAAATGCTGTAAAGAGAGCATCCCAACTGAACTGCATGAAATTGTCTGCCTTTGCTGGAGGGAAGGTGAAGTACCACAGGACATGAAGCATCCAAATATCGTCACATTGTATAAGAACAAAGGCGACAGGGGTGACTGTAGCAACTATCATGGCATCTCTCTTCTCAGTGTTGTAGGGAAGCTGCTTGCCCGTGTCATACTGAAGAGGCTCCAGGTGCTTGCAGAGAGTCTATCCATAATCAGAGTGTGGATTCCAAGCCAACAGGTCCACCACTGATATGGTATTTTCCCATAGACAGTTGCAGGAGAAATGCAGGGAACAAAGACAGCCACTTTTCATAGTCTTCATACATCTTATGAAGGCTTATGACTTGGTTAGTAGGGACGGCCTATATAAAATTCTCACCAAGATTGGATGTCCACCTCAGCTCCTCAAAACCATCAGGTCCTTTCACAAGGAAATGAAAGGTAATGTTGTTATTGATGGCTTAACATCAGATTCCTTTGACATTCGAAGTGGAGTGAAGCAGGGCTGCGTCCTCACACCAACATTGTTTTTGTTAGTTACAAAGTCATGTCTGACCAATTGCGATGCCATGGACAACGTTCCTCCAGGCCTTCCTGTCCTCTACCATCTTCTAGAGTCCATTTAAGCTCACGCCTACTGCTTCAGTGACTCCATCCAGCAACCCCATTCTCTGTCGTCCCCTTATTCTCCTGCCCTCAATCTTTCCCAGCATTAGGCTCTTCTCCAGTGAGTCTTCCCTCTCATTAGGCAGCCAAAGTATTTGAGTTTCAACTTCAGGATCTGGCTTTCTAAAGAGCAGTCAGGGTTGATCTCCTCTAGGACTGACCATTTTGAACCCCTTGCAGTCCAAGGGACTCGCAGGAGTCTTTTCCAGCACCATAGTTCAAAGGCCTCAATTCTTTGGCACTCAGCCTTTCTTATGGTCCAACTTTCACAGCCATACATTGCAACTGGGAAGACCATAGCCTTGACTATATACACTTTTGTTGGCAGGGTGATGTCTCTGCTTTTTAGTGTGCTATCTAGATTTCCCATGGCTTTCTTCTCCAGGAGCAAGCGTCTTTTAATTTCTTGGCTGCAGTCCCCATCTGCGGTGATCTTGGAGCCCAGGAAAATAAAATCTGTCACTACCTCCATTTCTTCCCCATCTATTTGCCAGGAATTGAAAGGGCTCAATGCCATGATCTTGGTTTTCTTAATGTTAAATTTCAAACCAACTTTTGCACTCTCCTTCTTCACCTGCAACCTCTTTAGTTCCTCTTCACTTTCTTCCATTAGAGTGGTATCACCTGCATAGCTTAGGTTGTTGATATTTCTCCCTGCAATTTTAATTCCAACTTTTGATTCATCTAGCCCTGCCTTTCTCATGATGTGCTCTGCATATAAGTTAAACAGGCAGGGCGACAATATACAGCCTTGCCGGACTCCTTTCGCAATTTTGAACCAATCAGTGGTTACATGTCCAGTTCTCACTGTTGCTTCTTGACCTGCATATAGGTTTCTCAAGAGACAAATAAGATGGTCTGGTACTCCCATCTCTTTAAGAAATTGCCAGTTTGTTGTGAGCCACACAATCAAATGCTTTAGCATAGTCAATGAAGCAGAATAGATGTTTTTCTGGAACTCCCTATCTTTCTCAATGATCCAGCATAAGTTGGCAATTTGATCTCTAGTTCCTCTGCCTCTTCGAAATCCTGCCTGTACTTCTGGTAGTTCTCGATCCACATACTGCTGAAGTCTAGCTTGTAGGATTTTAAGCATAACTTTACTAGCATGTGAAATTACTGCAATGGTGTAATAGCTTGAACATTCTTTGGCACTGCCTTTCTTTGGAATTGGAATGTAAACTGATCTTTTCCAATCCTGTGGCTACTGTTGAGTTTTCCAAATTTGCTGGCAAATTGAGTGTAGTACTTTTACTGCATCGTCTTTTAAGATTTTGAATAGCTCAGCTGGAATACTGTCACCTTCACTACCTTTGTTGTTGCTCAGCTTTCCTAAGGCCCACTTCACTTCACATTCTAGGATGTGGTTATCAGGGACGTTAAGCTCGTTCTTGTATAGTTCTTCTGTATAATTTTTCCACCTCTTCTTAATCTCTTCTGCCTCTGTTAGATCCCTGCCATTTTGGTCCTTTATCATGCCCATTTTTGCATGAAATGTTCCTTTCATCCCTCCAATATTCTTGAAGAGATCTCTGGTCCTCCCTATTCTATTATTTTCTTCTATTTCTTTCCACTGTTCATTTAAGAAGGCATTCTTACCACTCCTAGTTATTCTCTGGAATTCTGTATTCAGATGGGTGTATCTTTCTTTTCTCTCCCTTCCCTTTCACCTTAGCTCCTGGTCTTGTTTTTACTGACTGTATAGAACTTTTCCATCTTTGGCTGCAGAACACATAGTCAATCTGATTTCTGTGTTGACCATCTAGTGATGTCCATGTGTAGAGCTGTCTCTTGGGTTGTTGGAAGAGTGTTTGCTATCACCATCATATTCTCTTGACAAAATTTTGTCAGCCTGTGCCCTGCTTCATTTTGTATCCCAAGGCCAATCTTGCCTGTTATTCTGGTTATCTTTTGGTTTCCTACTTTAGCATTCCAATCCCCTATGATGATAAAGACATCATTTTTGGTGTTAATTCTATAAGGTGCTGTAGGGCTTCATAGAACTGGTCAATTTCATCCTCTTCAGCACTGGTGGTTGGGGCATAGACTTGGACTACTGTGATATTGAATAGTTTGCCTTGGATTCAAACTGAGATCATTCTGTCATTTTGGGGAGTGTATCCTAATATTGCTTTTCCTGCTCTTTTATTGACTATGAAGGCTACTCCATTTCTTCTGAGGGATTCTTTCCTGCAGTAGTATACCTGATGGTTATCTGAATTAATTTCACCCATTCCTGTCCATTTTAGTTCACTGATTCCTAAGATGTCAATGTTTAATCTTGTCATCTCTTGTTTGACCACGTTCAGCTTTCCTTGATGCATGGATCTTACATTCCAGGTTCCTATGGAGAAAAAATCTTTACAGCATTGGACTTTCCTTTCACCACCAGATACATCCACAGCTGAGCATCCTTTTGGCTTTGGCCCAGTCACTTCATTCTTTCTGGTTCTACTAGTACTAGCCCTCTGTAGCATATTGGATGCCTTCCGACCTGAGGGGCTCATATTCCAGCATCATATCTTTTTTCCTTTTGGTACTGTCCATGGTGTTTTCATGGCAAAGATACTGGAGTGGGTTGCCATTTCCTTCTCCAGTCGATCATGTTTTGTCAGAACTCTCTGCTATGACCTGTCGATCTTGGGTGGCCCTGCATGGCATAGCTCATAGCTTCTTTGAATTATGCAAGCCCCTTCGCCTCGACAAGGCAGTAATCCATGAAGGGAGCACCAACTTTATTCGGGATCTTTCTTGCTGTCATGCTGATACACACTTTTGGAATTGCAACAGAAGGTATCTATCTCCAGACCAGATCAGACAGAAAACTCTTTAACCTCTCTAGATTGAGAGCAAAGTCTAAAGTCCAGCTGAAGTGGCTACGGGATTTCCTCTTCGCTGACAATGCTGCTATTACTGCTCAGTCTGCCAAAGTCCTTCAACAACTTATGGACTGTTTTTTTTTATTGAAAAGTTTTAAAATACATTTTAAAAACATAAACTCCCTCCCTCCCCTTCCCCCCCCACTTCCCCTCCCTCCCCCCCAACTTCCCAGAGCTGACTACAGGGTATTACACTTTACAAACTTAAGCTAAAATATGCTAACTAAAAAAAATACTTTAAATTCTATTGCACTTTAACTCCCCTTAAACATAACTAAATAACTAAATAATAATAACTAAGTAATAATACATCTTATAATACTAATACTTATTCATATGCTAAATGAAACTTTTTAGTCCCATATTTATTCTGAATATAATCGATCCATCTTCTCCATTCCAAAATATATCTCTGTTGCGGTTGTTCTCAATGTTCTCAATTAAGCTATGAGCTACCCAAGATGGACAGGTCGTAGCTGTACACATGGACATCACCTGACGGCCAATACAGAAATCAGATTGACTATGTTCTGCAGCCAAAGATGGAGAAGCTCTATACAGTCAGTAAAAACAAGACCAGGAGCTGACTGTGGCTCAGATTATGAGCTTCTCATTGCAAAATTTAGGCTTAAACTGAAGAAAGTAGGGAAAAACAGTAGGCCATTCAGGTATGAACTAAATTATATCCCTCATGAACACACAGTAGAGGTGACAAATAGATTTAAGGAATTAGATCTGATAGACAAAGTGCCTGAAGAATTATGGACAGAGGTTCGCAACATTGTTCAAGAGGTAGCAACTAAAACCATCACAAAGAAAAAGAAATGCAAGAAAGCAAAATGGCTGTCTGAGGAAGCTTTACAAATAGCTGAGGAAAGGAGGGAAGTGAAAGGCAAGGGAGAAAAAGAAAGATACACCCAATTGAATGCAGAATTCCAGAGAATAGCAAGAAGAGATAAGAATGCCTTCTTAAATGAACAGTGCAAAGAAATAGAAGAAAACAATAGAATAGGGAGGGCCAGAGATCTTTTCAAGAAAATTGGAGAGATGAAGGGAACGTTTAATGCAAAAATGGGCATGTTGCGGAACAAATAACAGTCCGACCAGAGGAGGATGGACCGTGGTTCATTTGCTGTACAGGGCACAGAAAGGATATAAAAATGACACAAAAGTGCATAAATCACAACCTCCAGAAATGTATTTATTTGAATATTTTAATTATATTACAGCCTAAAATTGGCTAAGATAGTTCACCATTAAATGACGTACCATCTAACAAAAAAGCAGTAACCAATAGAAAACAGCATATGATCAAACCAATTTAGCAGGAGAAGAGCCTAATGCTGGGAAAGATCGAGGGCAATAGAAGAAGGGGACGACAGAGAATGAGGTGGCTGGATGGAGTCACTGAAGCAGTAGGCGTGAGCTTAAATGGACTCCAGAAGATGGTAGAGGACAGGAAGGCCTGGAGGAATGTTGTCCATAGGGTCGCGATGGGTCGGACACGACTTCGCAGCTAACAACAACAACAACAGCAACAGGAATAGAAACAGAAGCAGGGCAGATATTGCCAGCCTGAACAGAATGTCTAAGAAGAACACGTACCTATGAAGAAAATCCTCAGTTTGCATTGACAATGTTGCGAATTGTTGTTCATGCTGTTCCATAAAGGATTCACCAAGTGTGCCATGACTTACTTACAAAATTCTGAAGCCAGCACTGGACCTAACTGGTTTTAAAAATAATTAAGAGCAATCCTTGATATTATAAATCAAGGCAATGCTCTTAATGCACATAGCATTAAGTTGACATAGCACCTCCAAGAGTTTACAACTAACTTCACAACCAACTTGCCAAGAGACAACAGTACCTTGAAGGCAGAAAAACCGTCATTTTTTTCATCTGTATGACAGAAATAAAAAAGTGATGTATATTGCCAGCCTGAACAGAATGTCTAAGAAGAACACATACCTATGAAGATAATCCTCAGTTTGCATTGACAATGTTGCGAATTGTTGTTCATGCTGTTCCATAAAGGATTCACCAAGTGTGCCATGACTTACTTACAAAATTCTGAATTCAGCACTGGACCTAACTGGTTTTAAAAATAATTAAGAGCAATCCTTCATATTATAAATCAAGGAAATGCTCTTAATGCACATACCTTGAAGGCAGAAAAACAGACAATTTTTTCATCTGTATGACAGAAATAAAAAAGTGATGTATAGAATTTAAATATTTCTTTTCATATTATCATAAATTTTAATTATCCTCCAGTCCTAATGAAATATATTCATTATTATATTATAAGGTAAAGGTAAAGGTTCCCCCGCACATGCGTGCTAGTCGTTTCCGACTCTAGGGGCCGGTGCTCATCTCCGTTTCAAAGCCGAAGAGCCAGCGCTTGTCCGAGGACGTCTCCATGGTCATGTGGCCGGCATGACTAGATGCCAAAGGCGCATGGAACGTTGTTACCTTCCCACTGGAGCGGTCCCTATTTTTCTACTTGCATTTTTACGTGCTTTCGAACTGCTAGGTTGGCAGAAGCTGAGACAAGTAACAGGTGCTCACTCTGCTACACGGCACTCGGGATTCGACCCGCCAAACTGCCGACCTTCAGATCGACAAGCTCAGCGTCCTAACCCACTGAGCCACCGCGTCCCTTATATTATATGTAGCTGTATATGTATATTCCCCTTTATGGATTACTGCCTTGTCACAGTGAAGGGGCTTGCGTAACTCAATGAACCTATGAGCTACCCAAGATGGACAGGTTGTAGCTGTACACATGGACATCACCTGACGGCCAATACAGAAATCAGATTGACTATGTTCTGCAGCCAAAGATGGAGAAGCTCTATACAGTCAGTAAAAACAAGACCAGGAGCTGACTGTGGCTCAGACCATGAGCTTCTCATTGCAAAATTTAGGCTTAAACTGAAGTAAGTAGGGAAAAACAGTAGGCCATTCAGGTATGAACTAAATTATATCCCTCATGAACACACAGTAGAGGTGACAAATAGATTTAAGGAATTAGATCTGATAGACAAAGTGCCTGAAGAATTATGGACAGAGGTTCGCAACATTGTTCAAGAGGTAGCAACTAAAACCATCCCAAAGAAAAAGAAATGCAAGAATGCAAAATTTGAAAAACATAATAATAATAATAATAATAATAATAATAATAATAATAATAATAATAATAATAATAATAATAATAATAATAATATGATGATGATGATGATGATGATGATGATGATGATGATGATGATCATGATCATGATCATGATCATGATGATGATCATGATGATGATCATGATGATGATGATGAACATGATGATCATGATGATGGAAGGGACCTTGGAGATCATCTAGTCCAACCCTGTACTCAGGCAGGAAACTTATACCATTTCGGACAAATGGCTGTCCAGTCTCTTCTTAAAAACCTCCAGTGTTGGAGCATTCACTGCTTTTGGAAGCAGGTTGTTCTGCTGGTTAATTGTTCTAACTGTCAGGAAGTTTCTCCTTAGTTCTAGGTTGCTTCACTCCTTAATTAGTTTCCATCCATTGCTTCTTGTCCTGCCCTCAGGCACTTTAGAAAATAGCTTGACTTCCTCCTCTTTGTGGCAGCCCTTGAGATATTGGAACACTGCTATCATGTCCCTCCTCACCCTTCTCTTCACTAAACTAGACATACCCAATTCCAACAACCATTCCTTATATGTTTTAGCCTCCAGTCCCCTAATCATCTTTGTTGCTCTTCCCTGTACTCTTTCTAGAGACACAGCATCTTTTTTACATCGTGGTGACCAAAACTGGATGCAGTATTCCAAGTGTGGCCTTACGAAGGCATTGTAAAGTGGTATTAATACTTCATGTGATCTTGATTCTATCCCTCTGTTAATGCAGCACAGCACTGTGTTGGCATTTTTGGCAGCTGGAGCACACTGCTGGCTCATATTTAAGTGATTGTCCACTAGGACTCCGAGATCCATCTCACAGTTACTACTTTTGAGCAAGGTACCCCCCTATACTATACCTGTACATTAGGTTTTTCTTGCCTAAATGTAGAACCTTACTTTTTTCACCATTGAATTTAATTTTGTTAGATAGCGCCCAGTGTTCAAGTTTGTCCAGATCCTCCTGTATCTTAAGCCTGTCTTCTGGAGTGTTTGCAATTCCTGCCAGCTTGGTTGTCAATGCAGCAAACATTGATATGTTTTTGCACTGACAATATAAGAGGCAGTCTTTTGCTTTAACTGTTTGGCTTTGAATCACTAAAGCAAGGGAGGAGGTGGTTCCTCATGTATTTAAGAATTCGTGAAGTTGTGGATGCTGGAGTAATGAAGTGGGGAGGGAGTGAGCAGCAGCAGGCAAGTAGGCTCTTTACTTTTAACTAAGATTAAATCAACCTATTTTATTTACTATCTGATTTTAAGGCTACTGTTTTACCTTATCCTAGTCTTTTAATCTCCTAAGTTTTAAACCTTCTACACTTTTGAAATTTTATGTAGTGTGGCCACTAATCCACCCTCAGTTATATTTCATTTACAACTTAGCTACAGTTTAGCTGTATTTTTAACAACCCGAGCTGGGCCTCAGCTACGGGAATGCCTTGCTGCTGCTTTTTTGTTGTTGTTACATAGGTTTTACTGATTAGCCAGGAAGCCTAGTACTGTCTAGCTTTGACGTGACCTTTTTATCTGATCTATTTATTTATTTACTTTATTTTTTACTATTTTTCTACTATTTTTATTATTTTATCATTTTTACTTACTCCCTGCTCCCTGCTTTGCCGGGAGGGTAGGATCCTTGCCTTACTTGTGAGGAGCCCTATCATTGTTTGCATCAGGACTTGCTTCCTCTCGACTCCTGACTCCTCTTCCTCTGGATCCAGGAGTCATCTCAGAGACTAGACTCTTTACTATATTACACAGTTCCTCCTCTATTGTGCTACTTAACGTAATGAAGTGAAGGAAAAGGAGCAGATCCCTCACTGACTTGGTTCCTCAACCTTCTCTGAAGCAATCCAAGATTGAGGACTTTGTTTTAACTCGGCCTCTCTGCTTGAAAACTCCAGCTCCCTTTTATCTGGCTGCTGCCAGTCGTTGCGATTCTCCGATGGCTGAGGGTGTCGTCCCTCGAGTTGTGAAAAAAGGCTCCCCAAAAACTACAGTCCTCAACCAATCTTTAAATGAGCCCACCCTTACAGAACTTCTGGCCCAGTAATGTTTCCTGGTTGCAAATAAAACAGCAAGCATACAGCTCCAGCTTGATAAAATAATAAGTACCCTAAACTGGGTTGCCAGTGGTAGTCCTGGGCTGGCCGCTCGGCAGCCTGATGTGGGAGCAGGGTCCTCTCTGTCAAGCCTCAGCAAAAGCTCTGCTCAATGTAACCCTACCAATAGTTTGATCTCTACACCTCTAGATGCAAACAGTCACCTGGTTTTACAGCCAAAACAGGTGGCCCTTAATATCAATCCCATCAATGGCCATTTGCCTCGTTGGGGCTCAATACGGCTGGCAAGGGGTCATATACTACAGCTATTGTGGTTGAAAGCTGATGATTTGAAGGAGGTTGAATTTTTACCCTCCCCTATATATTGCACCAGAGTGCTACTTAGTTTTGACAACCCTAACACCCCAAAAGTATTCTTCAGGAGAAGATCTCTGTTAAGATCCTTCGGCATTTTGCCAAGAAGAATCTTCAAAGATATGTCGACTAAGCCTCTTCTAAGCAATCAACAACCTGTGAGTGCCAGTAGATTTATTGCCCCCAAAAGACCTTCAGCAGCACATGCTAATGTGCCAACCTTGAATGTCATCCATGATATTAGACCATCTACTAAATATACACCTATTCCTGTAAATTCTCCTGATGGCATCCTCTCAGATGGTATCCTGACTGATCCTCCTTCAGCCGGCCAAACCAACCCCCCTCAGCGAGCAGCATCTTATCAGGAAGCTTGCCTTGACTTAATGAGCTGGGAAGAAGTGGCCCCAGAGGAAGCGACACCAGCCAAGGGCATCCAAGGCTTCTTAGTGAATAAGCCCCAGACCAGCACCTCTGGGATTCCATCTATCCATGAGGTTGACTCATCTCAAGATAATTTCTGGAACCTGGAGTTTCGACTCCTTTCGTGTGCTCCCACAAACAGAAAGGGCCCAAATTATAAAGCATCTGGCTGCAGTTAAATCCAAGCTCTGATAAGGATCTCCTTGGACTTCAGGGAGTCCATACCGATTCACCAGTGGAAGCTCCCTTGGCCCTTTCTCCACAATGTCTAATTTGTGAATCTGAAGATTTTGGGCTTCCTCAGACTCCATCTGCTGGTACCACTGAATGCTTGCCAGCTAAGCAACCATCTAATGCGACAAGTACGAACTGGAGCCCCATGAACAAGGCTTGGCTCCCTTCCCCCCCTTCCCTGCCTTTGTCTCCCAAGAGGGTGACACTGCCTTTTAACAATGGGTGTATCTTTTTGGACCTGAAGGGTTCACTGGAAAAGAATAATTATACAGAATGACCATCAAACCAGGCAACACCCCCCTGCACTCTCAAATGCCTTTTGTGGAACATAGCAGGTTGGGGGAGAAGGTGCGGCACCATAGAATTTACCAACTATATCCAGTCATTCGATGTGGTCTTGCTTCAGGAGACCTGGGCATGTGATAAGATATCCCTTACAGGGTTTACGGCCACTTCCTTGGCCGCTACCAAACAATCTACGACGGGAAGACCCAAGGGTGGTTTAGCTTGCTTGGTCTCTACCTGTTTAAAAGTGGAGACAGTGGAGCTGCCCTCCTGTGGCTCCTTAGCCATGGCGCTCCTAATTAAGAGAGGTCGCAGCAAATTGTTAGTGTTTAACGTCTACCTTCCCCCGATGGTGAGGCAAGCTGATACTAAGGCTCAATGGGGCAAACTGGAGAATTACATTACTTGTATTGAAACTAAATTCCCAGCACTGTACACCCTTATAAGGGGCGACTTTAACGCCCAATTGGGAGTCCAAGTCCCCCCATCGATTGAGGCACTCTACTCCCAAGAAATCCTTCAGGCAATAGGTCACCAGATTTCAACTCTAAGGATGAGCTAACAAATTTTGCTGGCATTCAGTTAGCCCTATTAGCATCCCAACACAATAACAACACTACGTGGGAGTAGTGTTATTGGTTTTATGCTGGTTACTAAGAAAGGCAGTCCATGCTTTCTATGTGGACTGCCTCACAGAGAGCGACCACTATCCCCTGGTTACAATTATTGGGCTTTCCTTAAATATACATCTGTCTAAAAGCCCCCAGATACTGGATCCCTATGTGGCCTCGTATACAAGGAGGATCAAATGGTCTTCTAATACTGAAAGAAAGTTCCACTCCTTTTTATCATCTCCAGCATGTCTCGGCCTATATAATCAGATTCTAACAAGTAGTGGCTCAGAGACAATTTTGACCTTTGAATCCCTGTGCGCTCCCACAGAGAGGGCCTCCTCAGGGTGCCACCGCTCAAGGAATGTTGACTGGTGGCCCCCAGGGGGAGGGCATTCTCAGTGGGTGCGCCAGCCCTCTGGAACTGCTTACCAACTGAAATCCGGATGGCCCCCGACCTCCGCACCTTCCGGCGCGACTTGAAGACTTACCTATTCCAGCAGTCCGGCCTGGCTTGATAGCTCTAATTGGGGTCCCAGTTTGTTTTGTTTATTGTTTTTCAGTACTGTTTCATTATGTTTGCCTACCTTACTCTGTACACCGCCCCGAGTCCCTCGGGAGAAGGGCGGTTTATAAAAACAAATAAATAAATAAATAAATAATAAATAATTAATAGTGTCCAAAGGGAGCTAGGAGCTGACCGTAGGCCAAGGGGTCCATATCACTTAAGAAGCAATCCCTGGTTATACAAAGAATGATGCTTAGGAACCAGATTAACCGGGTTTACTTGCTCTATCGTAATCGAGGGGATAAACGCCCACCAGAGGACTACTATCACCTGAAGCGGGAGTATAAAAGGCTAATTCCGGGTTACTTATGGGAGCACCTGCTGCCGGCATCAACTTCCCTTCGTCCAGTGCGCTCCCACAGAGAGGGCCTCCTTAGGGTGCCATCGGTCAAAGAGTGTCGACTGGCGACCCCCAGAGGGAGGGCGTTCTCTGTGGGCACACCAGACCTTTGGAACCGTTTACCAGTTGAGCTCTGGATGGCTCCCAACCTTCGCTCCTTCCGACGTGACCTAAAAACATACTTATTTGAACAAGCTGGCCTGGTCTGATGGGTTTGGGGTATTTTAAATATTACCGTACTAATTTATTGGATTTGGGCTGCAGTATTTAATTTTTTTTAACTTTTGTATATTGTATTTTTATTGTATTGCCCTGTACACTGCCCTGAGTCCTTCGGGAGAAGTATAGAAATTAAATTAAATTAAATTAAATTAAATTAAATTAAATTAAATTAAATTAAATTAAATAATTAAATTAAATTAAATTAAATTAAATTAAATTAAATTAAATTAAATTAAATTATTAAATAATTAAATTAAATTAAATTAAATTAAATTAAATTAAATTAAATTAAATTAAATTAATTTAAATTAAATTAAATTAAATAATTAAATTAAATTAAATTAAATTAAATTAAATTAAATTAAATTAAATTAAATGTTAAGAAAAAGAGGGCTAAAGAGAGAGAGAAGTGGGATCTATTTCTCTTCTCCATCCAGCAGAAGAACACCCAACTATTTTGGCAAATTGTTGCCAGCTCTTTGCCTGGTCACCAAGAAGTCCCTCTCTGTTGTATCTCCAACAGAGATTGGGAAAATCATTTCTTGTCAATCTTCCAGGCTTCAACAATTTTGACCGAGCTCAGACCACAACTGCCTCCTGCAATTCACGACTCATGCTGAGATTACTGAGCTTATTTCTGAACTCAAGTCAGGCAAAGCCCCTGGCCCTGATGCCATACCCCCCGATTTGCTAAACTCTAATCCCGAGTGGTGGATTCCTCTCTTAGTAACACTTTTCACCCATATTAATTCTTCTGGCAGGATCCCTACGTCCTGGAGCCTAGCAATTATTGTTCCAGTTTTTAAATGAGGAAATAGGAACAACCCAGCCGACTATCGCCCTATAAGCCTGCTTTCCATCATTGGAAAATTGTATGCTAAATATCTCCAATGCAGACTCCTCATCTGGGTCAAGGAGTCCAACACTAATGGTGCAGAACAGATCAGGTTTAAAGCGGGCTGTGCCACATTGAACCACTGCTTTGTCCTAGCGCACCTGGTTGACAAATACACTATCACACCAGGTGGCAAACTCTTTACTGCTTTCATCAATTTAAAAGCAGCGTTTGACTCAGTCCCTAGGGAACTGTGGTGGTCAAAATTGCTCAAACGTTCAATCGACAGACACCTCTTGTTCCTAATTAGATCCTTGTATAACCAGACCTCCAGCCAGGTCAGGTGCAGCTTGCAGGGAGAATTTTCAAATCCCATCCCGATTAAGAGCGGAGTTAGGCAGTGTTGTGTCCTGGCCCATGTTTTGTTTAATTTATTCTTATCTCACTTGGCCTCTTACATTGGTCGTATTGAGTCCCATGCCCCAAAGTTGTCAAATACGAAGATTCCGCTTCTCCTTTATGCTGACGATGTGGTCCTTCTATCACTATCAAGGCTCAATCTGAAAAGATTACTTTCTGCATTTGGGTCCTACTGTGCCGAGAACCACTTGCCCATTAATTACGACAAATCCAAAGTATTGGTGTTCTCTAGAGCCCGAAAATTATACAACTGGGCTATCAATGGTAATGTTGTTAGGCAGGTCTTCCACTTTAAGTATTTAGCTATTCAATTTCAGAACACTGGCGCTTGGACTAGACATTGAACCCAGGTGCTGAATTCGGCCTCCTGTAGCCATCAGCAGATCCTAAGATTTTTCTTTACCCAAGGAGGCCAGTTTATCCCTTCTGCTCTGTGTATATACAAAGCCAAAACCTTGGCCCAAACTCTTTATGGAATTCCCATATGGATATGGTGCTTCAAGGATTGTATTGAAAGAACCCAGGCTATTTTTCTTAGGAAACTTTTGGGTCTCCCTCCCTGTGTTGGCTTTGCTCCGATGTACCTGGAACTGGGCACTCGATCAGTCGAATGCATAGTGTGGATCAACACCTTTAAATGGTGGTTTCGGGTGCTCTTTTCGGCACTCCTTGGTAGCTACCTCTCCCGGGTGTTTGCTGACCCTCATACCTCTCGTTGGGAGAGGGAGCTGACGAAGAAACTCCACTTGCTAGGTTTTACGGGGATGACTTGGGAGATTATGGCCTCAAGGACGCCCAGTCTAGGGTAGTCCAATGGCTTGTGGACATAGATTTGCAATATTTAAGAGCCAGAGCTAACAAAACGTGCTCCCCTCTGATCTTCAGCCAATCTAATAATTATGGACTGAGGATGGCTTCATACTTCTACACTCTAACCATCCCCAAATATAGAAGAGTCTTCTCCCTAGCCCATTTCAATGTCTTGCCCTCAGCACTACACGACAGGTGATTTAAGAGGCTCCCGATTAGCGAGCGACTATGCCCCTGTCGGTTGAAATTGTGGAGCATGTCTTTTTATACTACCCTATGTATAACGCAAGCAGAACTAAATTACTGTCTCTCCTTGAAATAGACCCTTCTGGTCCCAATACTAGTAATTTGGTCTTTTTTTATTGAAAAGTTTTAAAATACATTTTAAAAACATATATTCCCTCCCTCCCCCTCCGCCCAACTTGCCCTCCCTCCCCCTCCCCCCCTGACTTCCCAGAGCTGAATACAGGGTATTAACTTTTACAAACTTAAGCTAAAATATGCTAACTAACTAAAAAAACACTTTAAATTCTATCGCACTTTAACTCCCCTTAAACATAACTAAATAACTAAATAATAATAACTAAATAACAATACATCTTATAATACTACTACTTATTCATATGCTAAATGAAACTTTTTAGTCCCATATTTATTCTGAATATAATCGATCCTTCTTCTCCATTCCAAAATACAGTATATCTCTGTTGCAATTGTTCTTTCAAATATGCTGAGATTTTTGCCATTTCTGCCAGGTTTGAAACTTTTAAAGTCCACTCTTCTATCGTAGGCAGGTCTTCCTTCTTCCAGTATTGAGATACCAAAAGTCTTGCTGCCATTATTAAATTCAAAATCAATTTGGTTTCTATAACAGTACAATCTGTAATAATACCAAACAGAAATAACTGTGGAGAAAACCTTATCTTTTTCTTAAATATTTTCTACATATTCCACCAAATTTTAATCCAAAAGGCTTTAACTTTTTTGCAAGTCCACCATATATGATAATACATTGCATCATCACAATCACACCTCCAACATTTAGGCTGATAATTTGGATACATACATGCTAATTGTTTTGGATCTAAATGCCATCTATAAAACATTTTATAAAAATTCTCTCTTAAATTTTGTGTCTGTGTGAATTTTACATTTCTGACCCAAACTTTTTCCCAAATATCCATCATTATTGGCTCCTGAAAATTCTGGGCCCATTTTATCATACAATTTTTAACAAGTTCCGTTTCTGAATCTATTTCCATCAATGCATTATATATCCTTCTTATATGCGCTTGACTTTGATCTCTGATTTGTTTTACCAAGTTTTCATCAGTTGTCAAAATGCCAATTTTCTGGTCTTCTTTCCATCTAGCTTGTAACTGCCCATACTGAAACCAGGTCTGAACTATTTTTTCTTCTTTTAAAATATTAAACGACTTGCAATAAACTGAGTACCCAATCTAGAACTTATCAAATATTTTTGATCAGATACACGAATATGCGTCTCTTGCAAACATGTAACATCACTTTTAAATTGTTTCAAATACTGAAATATTTTCTTTCTCTTTTGCGGTGAATTTAAACCATTAACATTCCAAGTTAGAAGCTTTGTCACCATCTTTTGCGATATGAAGCTTTCGGAGTGCGTCTTGCAGATCCTCACGCACCTGCCTCTTTGGTCGTGCACCTCCCACTGCTTCACTATAAGTAAATTCTTGAGTTGTAGTTATAGATTTCTGTTGTTCTTGTTCTTGTTGCTTTTGTCTAGCTGCAGCCCGTGTCACTCTTTGAGTCTTAGATTTTTCTAACAATCCCTGGGGCTGCGCAGTTTCCAAAGTTTGCTGAGCTTCTTTTGCAATCAATGAAATAATTTCTGCATCTCCCTGTATATTTTCCATTTGTGCCTGTCTCGCTCCTTCTTCCTTCCTTCTTTTAAATTCCGGGGATGGCGGAGAACCTGCTTTCAGTACATTGCAATAAAAATCTCATGCCTTCAAAACAGTATTAAGACGATATCTTGTACCTACATAGTTCACCACCAATCCAATTGGTATCTCCCATCTAAACTGGAGTTGCCTTTTCTTTAATTCATCTGCCAAAAAACCAAACTCTTTCCTTTTCCTTAAAGTTCTTGGAGGAATTTCTTCAAAATCAAAACCTCTTGACCAACCACTTTAAATCTGTTATTATAAAAAGCTTGAACAATCACATTTCTAATTGATCTCTTTGTGAAATAAACTATCACATCTCTTGGTAATTTTCTTTGCCTGGCAATCCAGGAGTTGACACGAACTATTTTATCTATATCCACCATAATATCTTCAGCTTGACACCCCAAAATTGGTTCCAAAGCTTCTGCTAAAATCTCCTTCAAATTTTCCTTTGAAACCTCTTTCAAACCTCTTATCCTCCGGTCAAACTCCATGTCTCTGTATTGTATCATTACCACATCGTCGTCAATCTTATCCATTTTATTCTCTGTTTCAGACATTTTAGCCTCCAATCTCAAATTATTTTGATTTACTTCTTCCACACGTTCATCCAAATGCTCAATACAAGCTGCCAGCCCCTGAAATGCCAATAAAATGTCCTCTTGTATTTCCTTATTTTTCTCATCAATAAGCTCTGACATTTGCTTAGATGTTTGCTCAGATTGACTTCTTAAAGCATCTTGTAAAGAATCTTGTAGATCTTTTAATGTCAATGCAGGTATAGGTGCTGCGGGGGGTGGCATCAAAGTCTGTAATACAGATTGTTGAGTTGGTGATGTGCCCGCACTTCTCAAAGTAGAAACTCTGGGTGGTTTAGAAGCCATTTTAACACCCAATTAACTTTCATTTCTCACTTTCACTTTTCCACCCAAATTGCAACTTTATTACTTCCCAGTCAAATATTCAAATCTTCAAGTCACTTTTAAACCAATTTCAAATATTTTGCACAAAGTCACTTTATAACCCAATTTCTTCTTTCCACTCAGTCTTTTATTTTTATTTTATTTTATTTTATTTTATTTCCCTTGTCCTTTTGATCTTCACTGTTCTCTGGCAATTCACTCCCGCGCCATCTTCCTTCCTTTCTTTTAAAATACACTGGAGTTAAAGATCATATACTTGCTATTTCAGTATTGTCCTGCACAGCTCTGCCTGCATCCAAGTAATCCAAAGTACGATATTGATTGCAGGGATGGTTGCAGCATCCTGCATAATAATAATAATAATAATAATAATAATAATAATAATAATAATAATAATAATAATAATAATAATAATAATAATAATAATAATAATAATTTGGAAGGGACCTTGGAGGTCATCTAGTCCAACCCCCTGCTCAGGCAGGAAACTGTATACCATTTCAGGCAAATGGCTGTCTAGTCTCTTCTTAAAAACCTCCAGTGTTGGAGCATTCACCACCTCTGGAGGCAGGTTGTTCCACTGGTTAATTGTTCTAACTGTCAGGAAGTTTCTCCTTAGTTCTAGGTTGCTTCTCTCCTTGACTAGTTTCCATCCAAAGCCTTAGAACAGACGAGTCCCTGAGTCCGGAGCTGATTCAGGCTCCGAGGGAGCTCTCAACCTTCAACCCCCAGAATAATAATTCTGGGGGTCTAGGGCAGGGGTCAGCAACCCGAAACAGCAAAAGAGCCACTCGGAACCGGTTCCGTCATACAGACAAAAAAGTGGGAGCCGCAAAATGTGCGCGTGCCTCTGGGCACGCACGTGCATGCGCAGAACAAGCAAAAACAATAGCATCAGTTTTGCCAAGGAGAAACAAATCTATATTATTTACCTGAAAGAAATACTACTTCTGTTCTCCCAAATAATTTACATAACAAAGACAAAGGAGTTTTTCTTTTCAAACTTCCATTTTCATAAAGGGGACATCCTAAATTTAGGAATCTGTTCCTTTTGGGTAAATATTAATTTTTGATGTGGCCCCCAAATCAGTCATGGTTCTTCCTCCCATTCTAAGCAATTTCCTTTATGAACAGTTCTCAAAATTTACAAGCTTGTTGCAGTTTTGTAAAATTTTAATTGCTCTGTTCCTTCCAAGAAACAACTAAGTTTTCAGATCGTAAACTGAGAAAGTAATTAAGCCAAAGTTCCAGAAAGCGGCACACATTTCATGGAATACTACTAACCTCAGTGGACTTTACTTCTGTGTAAGCATACATGTACCCAGGCTACATGTCGGCAAAACTTTGAGAAAATGCAGTGTAGTTAATTTAAGTTCTTAAGTTTGGAGACCTGCCGTGCTCGTCAAACATGGACAAACGCGGCAGCTGTGCAAATGGGACGGCGGTGGTTTGGAGAGGTGCACGCACACCTCTCCAAACCGCTGCTGTCCTGTTTGCACAGCTGCCACGTTTGTCCATGTTTGACAAGCGTGGCAGACCTCCGAACGGGACGGCGGCGGTTTGGAGAGGTGCACGCGCACTCTCCAAACCGCCGCCGCCCGTTTGGAGACTTGCCGTGTGTTGCGGAACAATTAACACTCCCACCAGAGGTGGATGAACCGTGGTTCATCTGCATGGTCAATATCAAAGAAAAGAAATCCAAGACATATTCTATAGTAAAACTTTTAATGAGAAAACCAAAGACCTAGACTGACCACATTCTCTAATGAGGCAGAAGGAGAAGAAAAAAAATATGAAACTGAACTTTTTCTAGGCCTGCGCACAAAACAGTTTAAAACCAAAACATTGGCTGGACATAGCTGGAGTTACTATGGTTACAAGATAAGATAATACACAGTTGCAGAGCAGAAAAAGATGTACACTTAGGAATGAGCGAAGCTGGCAAAACAAAAAAACACGCAGTGACATCCCCTTCTTTTGTCAGCGAAGCAGAAAATCAGATAAGGCACATCTTGCGCAGATACTCGTGTTGGGCTGTAGGAAGTGGTTTGTTCAGCATATCAGCAATTTGGCCATGTGTAGGCACATACTGCAATTTGACAAAACCTTGTTTAACTGCTTGTCTTATATTTTGGTAACGGATGTCAATGTGTCTAGACCTGGAACCTGTAAAACGATTTTCAGATATATAGACCACAGATTCGTTGTCCTCCATCACAGTGATTGGTTGAATCGGAGGTGTCCAGATATCTGTGACTAAGGCATCAAACCACGTTAGAGAATTACATACATCTGAAACACAAGCATACTCAGCTTCTGTAGAAGAACAAGAAACAAAATTCTGTTTACACACATGCCAGTAAACAGGACATCCATTCAAAAACATCATATAACCTGAAGTGCTTTTACGTGATTTCTTATCACTTGCCCAATCTGAATCTGCATAACAACATAACTCTGCAGAGTCAGTATGTGTGGGTTCTAACAACAACTTCATGTCTTTCGTGTGTTTTAGATATCTCAATAATTTCTTAACACATGTCCAATGAAACTGTTTTGCCTTGCCTACGTGTCGTGATAGGAGATTAACACTAAGTGCAATGTCAGGTCTAGTCCAACTACTAATATATAGCAGTGACCCAATGACCGAGCGATAAAGTGTTTGATCCTCGAACTCAGGACTCGGTTCATGTGTCAAGTTGTGAAAATCAGTTTGCATGGGTATACTCACAGGTTTAGCATCCTTCATGTTGCAGTGATGCAATAGTTGTTCAATCTTATCTTCCTGTGTAAGACTAAACCCCTTCTGAGTTTTGGTAACTTGAACACCTAAATAAGTGTTAATATGTCCTAAAGACCTCAATGTGAAAAACTGTTGTAAAGCTTTAGCAAAACATTCACTCATCTGCTTATTTGGACCAATATAAACAATATCATCAACATAAACAAGAATTATCTCATACCTATTATCAGATCTTTTTGTAAACACGCTGTTGTGACTCAGGGCCAGCCTGTGGGTCCGACAGCCGGCTCCGATGTATCGGAGGACTCAGATGTGGGGGAGGAGGGAAACGAACCGGCTGATGATGATTTGGAGGCTTTGCAGAGTCCTCAGCCGGGGACCTCTTCTCAGCTGTGTGAGCCCGAGAGTGCGGAGGATGATGACCCACAGCTGGCCCTGTTCAAGGACGCCCGACGCAGGAGGCAGACGAGCAGGGACAAACAAAGAAAGACTATGGGACTCCTCGGGAGGAGGCACAGGGAGACCACGCCCTGAGCTCTCTATAAAAGAAGTGTTTGGGGAGGGGCTGGTTGCTGAAAGCAACTTTTCCGCTTGAGAAGACAAGCTCTTGTGTTTTTGTTAACTGCGTAATTAAATCTTGGCAGAAGCCTTTTAGCCTTGGACGCTTTCCAGACTCTTCTTTTAATTAGGGGTTGCGAGAAGAGGGCTGGTTCAGAACACACGCATTCATCTGTTTCGGACTTAATAAAGCCCATTGAATTTAGTTTGTCAGAAAGACATAAGTACCACATTAAACCAGACTGTTTCAGACCATAAAGACTTTTGTGTAGAAACCAAGTATCCCCTTCTTGCTGTCGGAAACCTGGAGGACCTTTGACATAAATTTCTTCATCAAGATCAGCGTGTAGATAAGCTGTTTCAACATCAAACTGGAAAACTTCTAGGCCAAGGATAGTTGCAGTGGCTAAGGCGATTTTCACACTCTCAGTCCACACTGTGAGTGAATAAGTATTTGTATAGTCCTCAGGATAACGTTGAGCAAAACCCTGGGCTACAAGTCTGGCCTTGTACAACGATTCACCATTCGGCTTCTTTTTAATTCTGTAGACCCATCGAGTGCCAATAACTTTCTTGTTTGCTGGAGGGCTTGCAGGCGTAAACACCTGAAGTTTCTTTAGACTCTCCATTTCAGCCTGCATTGCCTCAAACCATTTATCTTGCTCTGCTTCAGGAAGATGTTTGATTTGTGTGAACGTCTCAGGAGGAAGTGTAACATTACAGATCAAAGATAAAGGTGCTTTTGTTACTTGCCACGAATACCGTTTTGGTGGAATTCCCTTTGTGGTCCTCTTGGAACATCTCGGACCAACCGTCCATTCTTCTTCCGTTTCGTCCTCGTCTTCATCACCAGCAGCATCGGTGGCTTGCAAAGATGGAACAGTAGGTTGAGAAGAACTCATGGAAGGAACATTCGCCTGTGCATCTTGACCATCAGGCTGCGTGGCATCAGCAGCATCATCTCTAGGAAAATAAACTCCAGGATCATTAGAATGAATCCTGGACCAGTCAGCATCTTCCTCAAAAATAGCAGATTGTGAAATCACTACGACGTGATGAGAGTCAATATATTTGCTCCATTTTGAATTATCATCAATGCCCATAAATCTCATCCTTTTTCCTGCAGGACCCCCTTTCTTTCTTTGGGCTAAAGGAATATTCTCCCCGAGTCCCTCGGGAGAAGGGCGGTTTATAAAAACAAACAAATAAATAAATAAATAAATAAATAAATAAATAAATAAATAAATAAATAAATAAATAAATAAATAAATAAATAAATAAATATTGACCATAGAATAGGAACCAAAAATATGGAGACGTGAGAGGTCAGGCTTGTGTCCATATAACATGTAATAAGGGGTCTGATTTATCACACTACTCCAAGTGCGGTTGATGATATGGTTTGCATATTTGATAGCTTCACCCCAGTATGGGAGACTGAGGTTAGCATCTTCAAGAAGGCAACGCATCATGGTTTGCAGAACACCGTTTCTGCGTTCTGCCACTCCATTTTGAGCCGGAGTGTAAGGAGCTGAGGTCTGGTGTAGTATCCCATTCTTACGCATCCAGTTCTGGAAACGCTGAGACATGAATTCAGCACCACGATCACTCTGAATTCTGGCAATGCTGACTTCGAATTGGGTATAGACAAGATTGGCAAAGTCTTTAAAGATCTGAAAGGTCTCAGATTTTTCTCTCATAGGAAATACATAACCATATCTAGAGTAATTATCAACAATTGTCAAGAAATATCTTTTACCACCAATTGTTGGTGCAAAAGGACCCACTATGTCGGTGTGTACCAAATTAAAAATGCGTGTTGACAGGCGTGTAGCACGTTTTGGAATTGCTGCTGCTTTAGATTTGGCTTTCTTGCAGACAGCACAGTCCAAGAACACCTTACACCCCTTAAGATCCAAACCTCTTGCGAACTCTGGCATCTTCTTCAGAACACAGAAACTGACATGACCCAATCTTCTATGCCACTTGTGGATACACCTGGAATGCAAAGGTTTACCTGTTAGTGAATTCTCAACATTAGCATTTTTATTAGGAACCTCAGGCTTGCTATGAGCAACCTGTGTCTCATTTGTCCTTTTATTGGCTTCAGCAGCCTTTAGAGTAGCAACAGGATCTCTTTCTGGGACATCTCTCACTGGGCCTGTGCTCTCCCTTTTTGGAACTGGTATACTTGCCTGCTCTTGTGGCTTAGGCTTTGGTTTTAAGTAATAAACACCACCAATCAACATGGTTTCAGCAACAATATCTCCATGTTTAACTACATAACTTGCTTTTTCAAGATGGTGTACCTGGAATTTTGACACCCTAGACAAGTGACTCTGACTAAGCAAACTATTATTAGCTGATGGTACGTAGTAAACATCGGGAATGAATGCACCAAGCTCTTCAATGTAGACAGTTCCTTTTCCCATGACCTGAACAGGATGATTTGAAAAAGAATACAGTTCACGAAGTTCAGGTTCAGGTTCATGCATCTCTGTGTAAAGCTCTTTTCTGTAGGTAACATGTAATGCTGCTCCGCTGTCCAAAGTCCAAAGTAGGCATCTGTCATACTCTGGTTGAGGCTGTGGATCGTTGGTTACAACCAATGTGGCAAATGGAGCTTGAGGATCACGCCTGGGACCACGACCACGACCTTGTTGTCCGCCTCTACCTCTGCCTCCTCTGGAATCTGTTCTTCTGGGCTGGTACATGGCGGGCGGTGGAAACCGTTGGGGACAATCCCGGGTGGCATGTCCCACACGATTGCAGATGTAGCATCTTGGCATCCTTGGAACGTAGGCTCTTCCACGGAAGGAACGCCTCGCTGAAGCTTTTGATGCAGGTGGTTCCCTTAAATGTGGCGCGGCTTGCATAAGTGCCTCTTCAGTTAAAATTCTGCATACATGATCCACTGTGCGTTGAGCAATAGACACTTGATTAATCTTAGAAATAGCATCTTTCCATTCATAATTCAATGAGTTAATAATAATGCTGATCATTTGAAAGTCATCAATAGGATAGCCTTTTTCACCCAGTTCTTTTCTTATTCCTTTCATTTTAGTTAAGTGTTCTCCAATATGCTCACCAGGTTTTAATCTAGAACCATGGAACTCAGACAAAAGCAAACATGTAGACTCAATGGACGTAGGCTGGTAACATGCCTCTAATTGAGCCCAAATTTGTTGGGCAGTTGCATCTTGTGTAAATGTGAGCTGCAATTCAGTGTCCATGGACATCAATAATGTTGTGCATGCTCTATTATTCAAGTCCCATATGTCAGGAGGCCATGGCTGGGCAGGAGGATTAAACACCATCACATGGGTACCTTCTCTACGATGCAAAAGTCCAACTTCACTGACCCATGCCCTGTAATTCTGTCCTGACCGCTTTAGTTTTGAATCACCAGCCAGTGGTACAATAGAGGGTGCCTGTTGAGGAACATGCAATTGGGGTACTGGCTGTGCAGGTTGTGCAATTGGGACTTGGCCTGCAGGGGGCACCAGTGGCGCCTGTGCCAGGGCCTGTGGCAGTTGCACTGAAGCTGCTACAGATACTGGTGCTGGGGGTGGCTGTACTTGAGTTGCAATGCCACCCTGGCCAGCAGAAGGTGCTGGTGCTTGAGCTGCTACATTAAGTTGGCCTGCAGTCAGCACTGGACTTTGTATTTGAGGAACCAGTGGAGGCTGCACTTGGGGTGAAGGCTGCTGTGCTCCATCTGAGACAGGAACTTTAATAGTAGCAGTATTAATAGGCATTCTAGCTGAAGCTCTCAATGAATGAGGAGGTGTGGCAGCTTGGAGCGATGCCTGCTGAAGGGATATCTGTGAAACTGCATTCTGCATTCTTTGAAACAGAAAACAGTCAGGCTCCCATTCGTCTGACACAAGATTCCACTGTGGGCGTGCCTCTGTCTTTGAGGGAGAAGGCAAAATGGCGATCCCTTGTGGGTGTGGCTTTGCTTGTGAAGAGGGAGGCAAAATGGCCGATTCTGAAAACTGAATGCCAGCAGAGGCTCTCCCATGCTTTTCATACCATGCTGCACACAACCTTGCGTTTAGCAGATCCTTCTCTAAAATTTCAATTTGTTCATAATAACTGTGCAAAGTCTTCTCATGCAGTTTGCTCAGGGCTTGAAGGATAATGGCTCACCTCCTTCCCTAGTGAAGCCTTAGGTCTAGCACCAAATCTCTCATAATCAGCCTGATCCCCATGAGCAGAGGTTACAACTGGGGCATCAGCTTGAGAGTCTGTAAAAACAGAAAATGGTGAAACTGACCTTGGCTCAGAGGCTGCTTCTCCAAGACGTGTAGCCGATGCCAACGGAGTCTGTAAACTTAAAGGTAGATCTCTCTGTGGAACGGCTGCCTCCTCCTCAGCAGAGGGATAACCGGCCTTTTTCTTTCTGCTTTTCCTGGGCATATTTGCAATGAATCACAGCCTCCTCAGTGCTGGACTAACTGCCTAGCTAATTGCCTATCAATAAATCTTGAAAATAAAAATAAACCATCCTCTGCTACCAAATGTCGCGGAACAATTAACAGTCCCACCAGAGGTGGATGGACCGTGGTTCATCTGCATGGTCAATATCAAAGAAAAGAAATCCAAGACATATTCTATAGTAAAACTTTTAATGAGAAAACCAAAGACCTAGACTGACCACATTCTCTAATGAGGCAGAAGGAGAAAAAAAAACTGAAACTGAACTTTTTCTAGGCCTGCGCACAAAACAGTTTAAAACCAAAACATTGGCTGGACATAGCTGGAGTTACTATGGTTACAAGATAAGATAATACACAGTTGCAGAGCAGAAAAAGATGTACACTTAGGAATGAGCGAAGCTGGCAAAACTAAAAAACACGCAGTGACACCGTGCTCATCAAACATGGACAAATGTGGCAGCTGTGCAAACGGGATGGTGGCGGTTTGGAGAGTGCGCTCTCCAAACCTCCTCCGCAGGCAGCAGTTCTGCAAACTGTTTGGAGAGCTTTTTGGAGAGCTGCTTCCTTTGTCAAACATGGACGAAGGCAGCATCTCTGCAAATGGGGCAGTGGAGGTTTGGAGAGCTGCGTGCGCAACTCCCCAAACCTCTGCCGGTGGAGGAGGACTGGGAGCCGCAGGAGACGGCTCAAAGAGCCGCATGCGGCTCCAGAGCTGCGGGTTGCCGACCCGTGGCAGGGGTCAGCAACCTGAAACAGTGAAAGAGCCACTTGGAACCGGTTCCCTCACAAAAGGAAAAACTGGGAGCCGCAAAAAATGTGTTCACATGCGCGTACATGCGCGCATACGTAGAACAGGGTTTGACTGAAGAGTGGAGCCAAGGTGAGATATGCACCTACCCTGCATATTTGAATTGATTGGTTGAACTTTTTTAGTCCCACTTTTTTTTTGACTGCACATGGCAGAGGACTGGGAGCTGCAGGAGACGGCTGAAAGAGCCGCATGCGGCTCTGGAGCCATTGGTTGCAGACCTGTGGTCTAGGGAATGGCTCCTCATACATCACTTCTCAGGTTTCTAAATTTCTTTTAAGAGCTGTAACTATTAGAGGAGAATGTTGTAATTCCCTTCAACCAAGTCTTCTGGTGTCCAATTGTCTATGATTTTACTTTCCCCATGTTTTTCTTTTGTTGCACTTGTACTTTGGTCTGTGACCACAAATAAATAAAAATGAAAAAAAAATGTAAAGCATGGGAGGAATTCAACCCAGATATTTTGAGAAGATAAGGGATAGTCCACTTCAGAAGGGAAGTGAAACTTTGTGTGTTAAACTAATTGGTGAATGTGATTCATGAAGTGTAATTAAGAGAGGAAAATTCTGTATGACATGATGGGTTAATGGGAGGAGAATTCAGATTCTGGCATCCATCCATGAGTGCCAATGCTCCGTTCTCATTATTATAGACTTTTTTTGAATAAACAATCATGTAGTGTTCTTTGATCTGTCTCGTTAATTGGAACCATGACATCATGCCAGAATCTTCTTTCTTTCAAACATTCTGGGGGGTTCTGAGCCCCCTCTGCTATCTCTAGTAAAGGAGAGAAGCTGGCAAAGTTTCAGGAAAGAATCTTCATCATGGGAAGATGAAGCCTGGCTGCTGTTGAAACCTCAGAGGCATGAGTAATAGATGGCTTGCTGTGGGAAGATGAGTTTGGGCAGATCTCCAAACCTCAGTAGCTAAATGAGCCTATCTGGTCGTCAGGCTGGAACCACTCCAGCGGAGACTACTGATCCCTCGAGACTGCACTGCCAGAGTCTTCAAAAGCAGAATGGTGGAGAGCTACCAGACCATCTGCCACTGAGAATTTGGGTGAGTGGAAAATCCTATCTGCAGACCAGACAGCCTGTCAGCACCAGGAGTCTCCTGCTAGGTCCTCCAGACTCACAGAGACAGAAGACCACAGCTTGGGGCCACTGCAGCAAAGGGAGGTTGGGGAACCCCCCACAAGTGAAAGGCCAACAACCTCTGAGCTTGCCATAGCTAATAGAGGCCTTGCAACAGCTGGGGGTGGTGCAGAAGCCTGGAGATCAGAAGCTGGTGGGAGGACAACAACAGCAAGGGTGGTAGAAGCAGGGCCCAAATGTGCAACCCCTAAACATACAGCAGGACCAGTGGGGCCAGCAGCAGGGGGACCCTCAGCAACAGTTGATCCAACAACCAAGGGGGGGACAGCACCAATGGGGGCCCCAGCAGCCGTTGAACCAACAACTAGGGTGGGGCTAGCAGCAATGGGGGCTCCAGCAAGCAATGATGAGCCCACCCTTCAGAGCAACCTTCGATGGGGACCCAGAGAAACTGACTTTTTTCCTCAACCAAGTACGCTCTCACTTGAATCGCTGGGGTCACTCTTATCTGGACCCGGGTGCGATGGTCGATGTGATTGCATCCAACCTAGAGGGAGAAGCATCTGAATGGTTGAACAATTTATATAACGAGCAGGCCCCTGAATTGGAGGACCCCCACCTTTTCCTCCTGGGGCTGAGGGAAAGGTTTGAGGACCCATCCATTGCCCTCAAAGCAGAAAAAAAATGGAGGACATTGAGCAGCGAAATGCCCAGTCCCCTACCCCCAACAGCAGAAAAGACCAGGACCAGCAGTGAGAAAGAAATCTGCACAGTGGCTAATGGGAGAGAAATCCAACTGGATGACACAGAAACCTGTTGCCCAGGTCACATCCCCCACATGGGAGGATGCCAGAATTCAGGCTGGATCCACCCCCGTTCTGCCTTCTTTTGACAGCAACAATGAAAGAAAGAATGACCCGATGGTGAGCCAACATGTCCCACCTTTTCTACTACCTGCCAAGCACATAATCCCTAAGTTGGGTACGCAGGTAGATTTAAAGGTACTAGTTGATTGTGGATGCTCCCGATGCATCATTAGCTTGCCATTTGCCATGAAACTGGGCATATGAGCAAAACTGCTCTCCAAACCTGTCAGGTTCGAGCAAGCCAATGGCTCCTTGAAGGGAGGGACTTTAAACATGCAATTAAGAGAGACCCTACACTTAGAAATAGGTGAGCACTGGGAATTTATTCACTACATGGTGGCCCCAAAAATGACTGGGACAGTGATCTATGGATTAGCCTGGTTGTACAAATGGAAGTCTCACAGTTCTCATTCCTTTCTCCCACCAGATAAATGGCTTCCATTTGTACAACCAGGCTAATCCGTAGATCACTGTCCCAGAATGTATGCTATGTCCCCCCTTGAAATAAAGGAAATGCAGTGATATGTGGATACAAACCTAGCAAGGGGATTCATTGAATGGCCAAGTCTACTGTGGGAGCCCGTGTTGTTCAAAGAAAAAAATGGGTCTCTTCATCTTTGCATAGATTATAAGGGCCTTAACACTGAGAGTGTGAAAAATAAATACCCTCTCCACCTCCTGAAAGACTTACTAACTTACCTAGCAAAAGGGGGTTTCTTCACTAAGTTAGACCTTAGAGAAGCATATTACCGGGTGAGAATAAAGGAGGGGGATGAGTGGAAAACAGCCTTCAACTGCCCCTTGGGAAGCTACCAATTCAAAGTCATGCCATTTGGACTGCAGGGGCCCCCAGCCGTATTCATACAGTTGATTAATGAGGTCCTGCATGATCATTTATACAAAGGGGTTCTGGTGTATCTTGATGACATTCTGATGTGCAGTACGAATATGACTGACCACATAAGGCTGGTCAGAGAAGTATTAAAGAAACTATTGATGCCAAACTTTATGTCAAATTGTCAGAATGTGAATTTCACCAAACCCGATTAGATTATCTTGGCTATAGAATTTCTGAAGAGGGCATCGAAATGGACCCAGCCAAAGTGAAAGCTATAATTGAATGGCAGCTTCCAAAGACTCGCAAATAGCTCCAGAGCTTCCTAGCATTTGCCAACTTCTACCATCAATTCATTCCCTCCTTTGCCAAGATTGCTCTACCCCTTACAGAACTACTCAAAAATGGGCAATTTTTGAGGGGGAAAACCATGACCTGGCCAACCACTGGCATGGACTATGAGTTGTCAGAAAGCTTTTGAAAATTTAAAAAGACTATTTGTGGCTGAACTGGTTTTAAAGCACCCCTGCCCAGGGGAGCCCTTTTCTTGTGATTCAGGGTCAGCCTGTGGGTTCGGCAGTTGGGTCGGACGACTCAGAGGAGAAGGGGGGTGTTGAAGAGCTTGCTGAGGGGGTTGGAGAGCTTGCTGAGGGGGTTGGAGAGCTTGCTGACGAGAGCCGTCAGCCAGGCCCCTCCCACCTGGTCACGACGGAGACCCAGCTGTGTGAGCCTGACAGCGTGGATGAAGATGACCCACAGCTGGCCCTGTTCAAGGACGCCCGACGCAGGAGGCAGTCAATCAGGAGTAAACAGAGGAAGGCAATGGGGCACCTCAGAAGGAGGCAGAGAGAAGCCACGCCCTGAACTGTATAAAAGGGGAATGCGTGGGAGGGCTGGTTTGCTGAAGGCAACTGCTTGAATAGTTCCTGTTTCATAATTCCTGTTTCAGGGTTCGTGTCTTGTTTTGCACTGTTTTATGTTAATAAATTTGGCAGGCTTAATTCCAGCCTCTTGCCATTTGTAAAGGGGTTGTCCCTGCTTTTTCTGCAGGGCCGGTAGCAGGCTGGTACAGAACAGTTTGCCTTCAGCTTCCCACCCCTTACTATTATTATGGAGCAGCTACATGCTGAGAATGCCCAGCTCCCCCAGCAACTCACTTTGCTGGCAGCTCAGGTGGCTCAACTGCAAGCTCAGGTCCATGCTGCACCCCCACCATCACCCCCACCGAGGAGAAAATGCCAAGTTGCGATGCCGGATAAATTTACTGGTAATCCAGAACTGTTTCCTGCTTTCCTGGGACAATGCCAGCTCTTTATCAGCGTGAGAGCAGCTGATTTCCCCACTGACCGGGATAAATTGGGGTTTGTGTTAAGCCTTCTTTCGGGTGATGAAGCTCGTTGGGGCACGCCTCTGCTGGCTCAACCTAGTCCATTGTTGGACAACTTTGTGGGGTTTTGTGATCATATGCGTCTGATGTATGAGGACCCTGTTAAGACGCAGACTGCTACTCGACGCCTGAAAGCTCTGAGGCAGGGTCAACGCCCCCTACAGGGCTATATCAGCGATTTTCAGCTGCTTAGCCAGGATTCCGCCTGGAATGAGGCTGCGTTTGTGGATGCCTTCCAGGATGGATTGTCGGAGGAGATGTTGGATGAGCTGGCCCGTGTGGATATTCCCTCAGACCTGAATGGGCTGATCTATCTCTGCCCGCGGATCAATGCTCGGTTGCAGCAGCGAAGGAGTCGCCGTGCCACCCCACAGACCCCTGCAGCCCCTGTTGTGCGTGAGCCCCCAGTTCAAAGGGAGGAGCCAATGGAGCTGGGTGCCGCCAGGTCTCGTCTATCGGTGACTGAAATGAACACATGACGATCGGGGGGGTGTTTTTACTGTGGGGACCCTGGGCATTTGGCTGCTTTTTGCCCAAAGAAGCGACAGCGGGCATCAGTGACCGAGACTGCCCCGAGAAAGTCCCCTACTTTTCTGTCGGGAAACGCCCCGAGCCTGATCTAGACGGTGTGATAGATCGGGCGTCCCACAACAACACTGAGCGATGTCTTTCTGATGCTGCCTGTGGACCTCCACGGCATCTGATATTGGAGGCACGTCTGATCCTTCCTGGCAAGCCAGAGGGGATTCTAGTCCATGCCTTAATTGACTCTGGGGCCACTACAAATTTAATGGACTCAGCATTTGTGGCCAAATGGGCTGTTCCCCAGTGCCCGGTGGATCCGCCCATGTTAGTGGAGACTATCGATGGTCGAGTGCTCCTTTCTGGGCCAATTACGACCGCCACGCAACCATTATGTATGGCCATCAGTTCCCATGTGGAGGCCATCCAGTTCTATATCACCTCAGATCTGCATTTCCCCGTGGTCTTGGGACTGGTGTGGCTCCGGGCGCATGACCCACAGATCTATTGGTCACAGAACTTGGTCACCTTCCCAAGCTTGCAGTGCGTGGACCACTCCCGCCATATCTGTGCCGGCCAGGTGGAGGGTTCCCCAGGGGTTTCCTTGCCTCCTGAACTGTCCAACTTTGCTGATGTGTTCAGCGAGACAGAGGCGGATCAATTACCCCCGCACAGGCCCTATGACTGCCCCATTGATTTAGTCCCTGATGCGCCTCTCCCAGTGGGGCGTTTGTACTCCATGTCGGACCCCGAGTTGGCTGCATTGCGGGACTTTCTGGAGAAGAATTTGGCTCGCGGTTTCATCCGGCCCTCGTCCTCGCCAGTGTCTGCACCCATGCTCTTTGTCAAAAAGAAGTCCGGTGAATTGCGGCTTTGCTGCAATTATAGGAAACTCAATGCCATCACGGTGCGCAATTGTTACCCGCTGCGCCTCATCCCCGAACCCTTGGACCGACTCCGGGAGGCTAAGATCTTCTCGAAACTGGACCTGCGTGGAGCTTACAACCTCGTCAGGGTTCGGCCGGGTGATGAGTGGAAGACGGTGTTTGGTACTCGCTATGGACATTTTGAGTACACGGTGATGCCGTTTGGCCTGACCAATGTCCCCGCCGTGTTTCAGCATTTCATGAACGACATTATCCGGGATTTGTTGGATCAGTTTGTCGTGATCTACTTGGACGACATCCTGATCTACTCCCCGTCGCGTGAGGTGCACCATGAGCATCTCCATCAGGTCCTGCAGCGACTGCAAGAACATCGGCTGTTTGCCAAGTTGGAGAAGTGCCAGTTCTACCGGGTGACCATCGATTTCCTGGGTCACCGCATTTCTCCTGAGGGCATCGCCATGGAGCCGAGTAAGGTTGAGTCTTTGCAGAGTTGGCAAACCCCGCGTCACGTGAAGGATGTTCAGCGACTTCTTGGGTTCGCCAACTATTACCGAACTTTCATCCCTGGGTTTGCTGCCTTGACAGCCCCCCTCACCCGGCTCCTGCAGAAGAAGACTCGGTTCCAGTGGAACGCTCCAGAACAACGGGCTTTCCAGACTTTGAAGGAAGCCTTCATGAAGGAGCCCATCTTGAAGCATCCTGACCCGCAACAGCCATTCGTCGTGGAGGCGGACGCCTCTGACATTGCCATTGGGGCGGTGTTACTCCAGGCAATGACGCCCAGCGGTACCCTCTTCCTTTGCGCATACCATTCACGAAAACTGAACCCTTCGGAGCACAATTATACAATCTGGGAGAAGGAGCTGCTCGCCATCAAAGTGGGGTTTGAGGCCTGGAGGCATCATCGGGAGGGAGCGCGGCATCAAATCGAGGTCCGTTCATGCCCCTGCTTTGGTGACCGCTTTTCATGAACAATTTCCATCCCGACCGCATCCGGATCGGCAGACCTGGGGGAAGGGCCCTGCGGTGCGGGATAGTGTTGTGATTCAGGGTCAGCCTGTGGGTTCGGCAGTTGGGTCGGACGACTCAGAGGAGAAGGGGGGTGTTGAAGAGCTTGCTGAGGGGGTTGGAGAGCTTGCTGAGGGGGTTGGAGAGCTTGCTGATGAGAGCCCTCAGCCAGGCCCCTCCCACCTAGTCACGATGGAGACCCAGCTGTGTGAGCCTGACAGCGTGGATGAAGATGACCAACAGCTGGCCCTGTTCAAGGACGCCCGACGCAGGAGGCAGTCAATCAGGAGTAAACAGAGGAAGGCAATGGGGCACCTCGGAAGGAGGCAGAGAGAAGCCACGCCCTGAACTGTATAAAAGGGGAATGCGTGGGAGGGCTGGTTTGCTGAAGGCAACCGCTTGAATAGGTCCTGTTTCATAGCTCCTGTTTCATGGTTCGTGTCTTGTTTTGCTCTGTTTTATGTTAATAAATTTGTCAGGCTTAATTCCAGCCTCTTGCCGTTTGTAATGGGGTTGTCCCTGCTTTTTCTGCAGGGCCGGTAGCAGGCTGGTACAGAACACCTTTGTAATTCAAGCAGATGCCAGCAGTCAGAGCTATATTACTGCAAAACAATAAATGTGGGGTCCTGCAACCTTGTGCCTAACCTCTAAAAAATTCACTGAAGGTGAGAGGAGATGGACAGTCTGAGAAAATGAGGCCTTCACAATTAGGTGGGGGCTACTAAACTGGCAACAATATTTAGAAGGGAGCAAGGTGCCTTTTGAAGTATGGACAGATCACAAAAATTTAGAGGCACTAAAAACTTCCCACAAATTATCCCCAAAGCAAGTGCAATGGGCAAAGTACTTTAACCATTTTAATTTTACTCTAAAGTACATATCAGGAAGAAAAACCTCCTAGCTAATGTGCTATCCCGATTGCCACAGCACAAAAGCAAATGTGAAGAGGTCTATCAGGCAATTATCCTCAGTTCACAACCTTCGGTACAACTCACACCTTGCAGAACCCCTAATCCTGATGACTGAAGAGCGAAGAAGATAAAATGATAGCTCCTAACTGATCAATGGTTCAAAGATAATCAAACCTCCCTAATTTGCAGGGATGGTTTAGTATACAAAGGGGGGAAATTGTATCTACCTGAAGCCCTCCATCTCAATGCTCTCAAGCACAGCCATGATGTAAAACAGGCTGGACACTTCAGATATTAAAAAAACTCTACACCTCATCAGCTGGCAATTTTGGTGGCCAGGGCTAAAACGAGATGTAGAAAACTATGTCATGAGTTATACCCTATGTGCCACCATGAAAGGAATTCCAGGGAAAACCCCTGGTTTACTGCAGTCGGTGGCAGACTCTTCTCAACCATGGGAAGAAATAGCTATGGACTTTATTGTAGACCTATCCAAAAAGAGAGGAAATACTGTCATCTGGGCTGTGATAGATCTCTTTTCAAAGCAGGCTCATTTTATTTCCTGTAAAGGACTCCCATCTGCACAATGACTGACTAAATTGTTCCTAAAACATATCTACCAACTGCATGGCGCCCCTAAGCAAATAATTTCAGATAGAGGAGTGCAGTTCACAGCATAATTTTGGAGGAATTTCCTTAAATTAATTGGATCATCATCCAGCTACCAATGGGGCTGCAGAATCTGCTAACAAAATGGTGGCCTACAATAGTTCTGTTCACAGCAGCACTGGCTACACACCTTTCAGAGTAGCCACAGGAAAAGAGTTTAGCCCAATATTTGCTGATATTCTGACTTAGTTATATACCCCTTTCCACTTTCTATACTTGTCCTTTTTATCTTTCAATTTATCAGAGAGTTCTTTATGCAGCCATGCTGGTTTCTTTTGTTATATTTCTTCTTTGTTGGTATTGTGCTACACTGGGCTTTTATTATCTCACTTTCCAAAAGTTCCCAAGCTTCTTGAGTTGTTTTCCCCTTGAGGATTCTCATCCATAGAATCCTTCCCAAGCCATCTCTAACTTTATTGAAATTAGGTCTCTTAAAGTTCAAGACTCTAGTTTGACTGTGTTCTATTGCTTGTTCTTCCATAAAGTTGAATTCCAATATTGCATGATCACTACCTCCCAAGGTTAGTTAAAAGGCAATTTAATAACTAAGTCAAAATATCAGCAAATAGCCTGAGCCTGCAAAGATGAAGTGAGGAAAGGCTCATAATGAACTAAGTCTTGTGACCAAAGTAAAAAATAACAAAAAAAGCTTCTTTCAACATGTAAAAAACAAGAAAAAAGTGAAGGAAATGATTGGTCCATTAGTGGAGGAAAGTGGCAAGAAGGTGACAAGCAACAGGGAGAAAGCAGAACTATTTAACTCCTTTTGTGCATCTGCCTTTACACAAAGGGAAAAAACAGGCAAAAAAAATGGTGAGTACCTGTCCAGCCCAGATGAGTTCAGATCACCAGGACCAGATGGATTATACCCCAAAGTTGTCAAGAAACTGGTAGATGTGATCTCAGAACCACTGAACTATATTTTTCAAAGATCCTGGAGCACTGGGGAACTACCCTCAGACTGGAAAAGAGGTGATGTAGTTCTCATCTTCAAAAAAGGAAATAAAATGGATCCTGGAAATTACAGACCTATCAGCCTGACCTCAATACCTGGGAAGATTCTGGAAAAGATAATCAAACAATGAATCAGCGAACACCTTGATGCAAACAAAGTCATTACTAAAAGCCAACATGGGTTTGTCAAAAACACATCATGCCAGACAAATCTTATTGCATTCTTTGACCAAGTGACAAAATTAGTGGATTCGAGGAATGCTGTGGATATAATTTACTTGGACTTCAGTAAGGCATTTGATAAACTAGATCACAACCTACTACTCGATAAGATAGAAAAATGTGGGTTAGACAGCATCACCACCAGATGGATTCGTAGCTGGCTGATGGGCCGTACTCAGTGGAACCGCATCTACATGGAGGGAAGTGTGTAGTGGGGTGCCCCAGGGCTCTGTTCTGGGCCCAGTGCTCTTCTTTTTTTTAATAATCTTTATTAATTATTTACAGTAAAATTGACAACAGAATAATACATAGGGAAAAGGAAAAGGGGTTTAAAGACACAAACTATATAATCACATAGTACAAATTGTGAAAAACAAATAAAACAGACCGAGTTATATCTACTCTTCTATTAAAAAAAAAATATCATCCCAGCTAAACTTTCCAGTACATAGAATATCCTTATTATTAGAAAAACAAAAAACAAAAAACAAAAAAAGAAAACTACCATTGGTCATATCTTATCAACGTTGTAGGCCTAATAAATTACACAAATCAATTGAGTGGGCGATCTCATCACTCGTCTCCTAAATTGAGCCTTCTTTTAAGCCATACAAAACATTTGTTCCAACTTATATTATATAGTGATTCACGTTTATCTTTTAAAATGTACGTTAACCTGTCCATCTCGGCACAACGGAGAATCTTGTTTATTATCAAATGATCAGGGGGTATATCTGGATCCTTCCACAATTGGGCAAAGGTCATCCTCGCTGCTGTTGAGACATGAACAAATATATACCAATCTCTTTTGTCAATATTGTCTGGTCTTATAACCAATGAGTAGAGGTCTGGCTGCATAGGGAAGCTCACGCCAGTTATTTCCAACAGTCACTGTTGAATTTTTCTCCAATATCGTGTGGCATATAAGCAGGTCCACCATTGGTGGAAGAAGGTACCCTTGGCTGAGCAACATTTCCAGCATCTGTCAGAAGATCCTGGAAACATTTTAGCGATTCTAACAGGGGGGAGATACCAACAGTAGATCATTTTATAGAAATTTTCCTTAAAGGAGGAGGATAGAGTCAGTTTCATGGTCTTATTCCATAAGTTCTGCCACATATCAAGCTGTATTGTCCTCCTGATATTTCTCCCCCAGGCAATCATCGTGTCTTTTACAATCTCTTTCTCCATGAAACTGGACAACAGAAGCTTGTATACATTAGAGATAAATTTCCTTTGACTACCCAAGAGGAGTTTATCGATTGATTGTAATTGAAGAGCGATACCATACTCTTAAGGGACGCGGTGGCTCAGTGGGTTAGGACACTGAGCTTGTCGATCAGAAGGTCGGCAGTTTGGTGGATCAAATCCCGAGTGCCGCGTAGCAGAGTGAGCGCCTGTTACTCGTCCCAGCTTCTGCCCACCTAGCAGTTCGAAAGCACGTAAAAATGCAAGTAGAAAAATAGGGACCACTACGGTGGGAAGGTAACACCGTGCTAGTCATGCCGGCCACATGACCACGGAGACGTCCTCGGACAAGCGCTGGCTCTTCGGCTTTGAAACGGAGATGAGCACCGGTCCCTAGAGTCGGAAACGACTAGCACGCATGTGCGGGGGAACCTTTACCTTTACCTTTTACCATACTCTTGTTTGTCTCTGGCGGTTCTAGTTTGTATTTGGGCATAGGACTACCAATCTACGTTGCATCCTCTAATTTGAAGATCAGCTCTGGATCTAAGTTTCCCACCTTCATCCAGCAAGTCACCATAGGTCCAATTTCTCTTTATGCTGTGTACAGTTGGGAGGGTCACCGCTTCTAGCGGAGATACCCATTTGGGGATCTGTGTATACACTTGTTTTTTAACCGCCTCCCAAACCCTTTGCAAATTTCCTCTAATGTAATGAGTGGTAAAATACTTAGATTGCTTATCCTTCTGTGGCCATAAAAAGGAATGCCAACCTCGCTGCAAATCATACCCTTCAAGTGTCAAAATACGTTTCCTTGAAAAGGTCAGCCAATCTTTTATGCAAACCAAGGAACAGGCTTGGTAATAAAGCTCCCACATAGGGAGCCCCAAGCCACCTTTTGTTTTATGCTCCTGCAACATCTTCCTTTTTATACAAGGTTTTTTTCCCTTGCCAGATAAATTTACCCAAAATTTGATCTAATTTCCTAAAAAAAAAATTCCCCAATCTTGCACGGGCCATTTGGAATAAAAAGATCCATTTTGGTAGGATATGAGCTTTTATCATGGCTCTTGAACATCTTCATCAACAATTTGAACAAGGGGATAGATGGGGAACTCATCAAATTTGCAGACAACACCAAGCTCGCAGGCATAGCCAACACTCCAGAAGACAGCACTAAGGAGGATCTGGACAGGCTTAAGAAGGATCTGGACAGACTTGAACACAGGGCACTATTGAACAAAATGAAATTCAATGGTGAAAAAAGTAAGGTTCTACATTTAGGTATAGTATAGGGGGTACCTTGCTCAAAAGTAGTAACTGTGAGAGAGATCTCAGAGTCCCAGTGGACAATCACTTAAATATGAACCAGCAGTGTGCTCCAGCTGCCAAAAAAGCCAACACAGTGCTGGGCTGCATTAACAGAGGGATAGAATCAAGATCACATGAAGTATCAATACCACTTCACAATTCCTTGGTAAGGCCACACTTGGAATACTGCATCCAGTTTTGGTCACCATTATGTAAAAAAGATGTTGAGACTATAGAAAAAGTACAGAGAAGAGCAACAAAGATGATTTAAGGGGCTGGAGGCTAAAACATACAAGGAAAGTCGCTGGAATTGGGTATGTCTAGTTTAATGAAGGGGGACATGATAGATGAGGGGGACATGATAGATGAGTACCAATATCTCAGGGGCTGCTACAAAGAGGAGAGAGTCAAGCTATTTTCCAAAGCACCTGAAGGCAGGACAAAAAGCAAAAAATGGAAAATAATCAAGGAGCGAAGTGTCAGTGCGTTTTTATGTGTTTGTCAGCTAGCACGTTGCAGTCTGTTTTTTTGCCAGCTGTGCTGTTATCTTATCATTGTAACCCTGGTGAGTGTCACATGTTCAACCATGTTTTGGTTTCATATCTGGCTCTACTACAGTGTGCGCATGTCCAAACAAAAGTTTTTCTTTTTTCTTTCTCTTTGTGCTATCTGGTGAGAAAGAACATGTAGTCAGTTAAGAGTTTTTCTTGTTTTTTTCCTGATTAAAGTGTTTTTTTACAGTAGAATTTTTTTTTTCGGGTTTTCTTTCTTTTACCTGTTATGCACCATGTGTCAAATGAACCACGGTTCATCAACCTCTGATGGGGACTTTTTGATTTACTCCTTTGACATGGTAGCAGAGAATGGTTTGATTTTACTTTCAAGAGATGCTGATAAGCGTTTAGGCTATTAGTCAGTTAGTTAGGTCAGCGACTGAGGAACGCTGTGATTAATTACTGAAATATGCCAAAAAAGAAGAGCAGGAGGAAAGGCAAAAAGGAGCCTCATTATCAGTCTGATGAAGAGGAGGAGGCCACTTCACCCAGGCATCTTCCTTCAAGTTTACAGACTCCACTTGCTTCTGCCACGCGTTTAAGGTCAGTCACATCGTCTCCTGATTTTACAGGCTCTCAGGCAGCTGCCCCAGAAAGAGTTCATACTCAAGGGGCCCATGCTGACTTTGAGTGGCTGGGTGCCAGACCTAAAGTGTCACTCAGGAGAGATGAAATTCATTATTCTCCTCTTAGCCCTGAACAAACTGCATGAGAAGGCCCTGCAAAATTATTTTGAACAAATTGAGGCATTTGAACAGGGGCTGCACCAGGCAAAAGCATATGCATCATTGATTAAGTAGCTGTTCTGTACCAGCCTGCTACCGGCCTTGCAGAAAGGCAACCCCTGTACAAACGGCAGAGGCTGGAAAACGTCTGCCAAATTTATTACACAAACAAACAAAACATGAAACAAGATACCGGAGCTTTGATCCTCTATCGGAGCGGTTGCTTTCAGCAAACCAGCCCTCCCCCAAACACTCCCTTTATAAGAGTTCAGGGCGTGGCCTCTCTTTGCCTCCTTCCGAGAAGTCCCACAGCCTTTCTCTGCTTGCTCCTACTTGACTGCCTCCTGCGTCGGGCGTCCTTGAACAGGGCCAGCTGTGGGTCATCTTCATCCACACTGTCGAGCTCACGCAGCTGGGTCTCCACCAAGTAAGAGGGGCCTGGCTGAGGGCTCTGCGGAGCCTCCAAGCCATCATCAGCAAGTTCTTCTTCAACACCCCCCTCCTCCCCCTCATCTGAGTCATCCGAGTCATCCGACCCAACTGCCGAACCCACAGGCTGACCCTGAATCACAACAGCAGCATAAGAGGGACTCTGCTGTGAGTCAAATCCCAGATTCCGCCATATTGCCTTCTTCTTCCAAGCCAAAGCCACTCCCACAAGTGGGTGTTGTGTCAGACAAAGGGGAACAGAAAGCACCTGCATCACAGTCTCAGGATCAAATGACACACAAGGCTACAGTGATGCCTGAATCTAATGTTATAACACCATCTGCTGGTGAAACTGTTTTACAAGATAGAAATGAACTACTATTTGCATTACAAGAGCAAATACAGAGAATGCAGTACGCATTTTCACAGATGTCTCTTCATCAAACATTGCTTCAAGCTGCAACACCCCTTCGAGATGTTGTATCTGTACAAAAGCCAATCCATTCATCGGGAGCTCCAGCCCCTGATGGTGCTAGAATTCCTATTAATACTGCTACTATTCAAGTTCCTGTCCCAGATGGAGCACAGCAACATTCAGCCCAAGTGCAGGTACCACTGGGTTCTCAAATACAAAGGCTAGCACCATCTGCAGGACAACTCAATGTTGCAGCCCAAGGGCCAACATCTTGTGCTGGCCAGGGTGGAATTGCGGCTCAAGTACAGCCACAGCCAGCACTGGTACCAGCGGCAGCTCCAATGCAACTGCCGCAAGTCTTAGCACAGGGGCCACTGGTGCCTCCTGCAGGTCATGTCCGGATTGCACAACCTGCACAGCCAGTACCTCAAATGCATGTTTCTCAACAGGCATCTTCTATTGTACCACTGGTTGGTGACTCGAAATTGAAGTGGTCAGGACAAAATTACAAGGCATGGGTCAGTGAAGTTGGACTTTTGCTCTGCAGAGAAGGTACCCATTGCATGGTATTTAATCCTCCTGACCAGCCATGGACTCCTGACATATGGGACTTAAATACTAAAGCATGCACCACATTATTGATGTCAATGGACACTGAATTGCAGTTCACTTTTTCACAAGATGCAACTGCCCAACAAATTTGGACTCAATTAGAAGCATGCTATTGGCCTATGTCAATTGAGTCTACATGTGTGCTTTTGTCCAAGTTCCATGGTTCAAGATTAAAACCTGGTGAATGTATTGGAGACCATTTGACTAAAATGAAAGCAATAATAATAATAATAATAATAATAATAATAATAATAATAATAATAATAATAATAATAATAATAATAATAATAATAATAATAATAATAATAATAATAATAATAATAATTTTATTTGTATACCGCCCTTCTCCTGAAGGACTCAGGGTGGTGAACAGGGCAATAAATACTAATACAAGAATACAAAAATTAAGAAAAAATTAAACAAAGTGCCCAATATCTTAAAACAATAAGTTAAAATACATTAAAAACAGTAATAAAACCCCAAAACCCATCAGGCCAGGCCAGCTTGTTCAAACAAGTAAGTCTTAAGATCCCATCGGAAGGAGCAAAGGTCGGGCGCCGTCCGGAGCTCAGCCGGTAAACGGTTCCACAAATCCAGCGCACCCACAGAGAAGGACCTCCCCCTGGGGGGCCACCAGATGGCATTCTCTGACCGGTGGCACCCTGAGGAGGCCCTCTCTGTGGGAGCGCACTGGACAGAGGGAAGTTGATGCCGGCCGCAGGTGCTCCCTAAGGTACTCTGGACCCATGCCATGTAGGGCTTTAAAGGTAATTACCAGCACCTTGAATCTCACCCGGAAGACAACTGGAAGCCAATGCAGCTCACAGAGCAAAGGTGTAACATGGGAGTATCGGGAGACTCCCAACACGACTCTCGCGGCTGCCTTCTGCACCAGTTGGAGCCTCCAAGTGGTCTTCAAGGGCAGCCCCATGTAGAGAGCGTTGCAGTAGTCCAATCGAGAGGTCATGAGTGCATGAGTGACCGTACGCAAGGCATCCCGGTCTAGATAGGGCCACAACTGGTGCACCAGGCGAACCTGGGCGAAGGCCCCCCTAGTCACAGTTAATATATGATCTTCTAAAGAAAGCTGTGAATCTAGGAGGACACCCAAGTTGTGAGACCTATCTACGGGGGGTAATAATTCACCCCCCATAGAAAGAGATGGAATATTCTGAATTTCCCAGGATGCCGGAATGCACAGCCACTCAGTCTTGTCAGGGTTGAGTCGAAGCCTGTTCCTCCCCATCCAGACCCGAACCGCTTCCAGGCAACGGGACATCACGTCGAGAGCATCACTGGGGTGGTTTGGGGTCAAAATCATCAGTATGCTGATGATACCCAACTCCAAAACCATGAATGATCTCACCCAGCGGCTTCATATAGATGTTGAACAGGAGAGGCGAGAGGACCGACCCCTGAGGAACTCCACAAACGAGAGCGACCTCTGCCCCCCTGCCAACACCGACTGCGAGCGTCCCAGGAGATAGGAGGAGAACCACTGAAGAACCGTGCCTCCCACTCCCAGTCCCCTGAGACGCTGCAGCAGGATTCCATGGTCGATGGTATCGAAAGCCGCTGAGAGGTCTAATAGGACTAGGACAGAGGAATATCCCCTGTCCCGAGCCCTCCAGAGATCATTCACCAGAGCGAACAATGCCGTCTCCGTGCTGTACCCGGGCCTGAAACCCGATTGGTACGGGTCTAGATAATCCGCTTCATCCAGAACCAGAGGGAGCTGATGTGCCACCACGCTCTCAACAACCTTCGCAAGAAAGCGAAGGTTGGAGACAGGACGAAAGTTGTTTAACACAGCTGGGTCCAAGGCAGGCTTCTTGAGGAGAGGTCTCACCACCGCCTCCTTCAAGATGGCGGGGAAACTACACTCACTCAAAGATGCAGATATAACTGCCTGGAACCAGCCTCATGTCCCCTCCCGAGCTGCATAAACCAGCCAGGAAGGGCACGGGTCCAATAAACATGTGGTGGAGCTCAGCCTCCCCATAATCCTGTCCACTTCCTCCAGAGTCACAGGATCGAACTCCTCCCAGATAACATTGACAAGATCACCCATGTCCTGATCGTCAGATTCTGCCCAGTCGGAGTCCAAACTGGTCCGAATCCGAGCAATTTTGTCCGACAGATGTTGGCTAAACTCCTCGGCACGACCCTGCGAGGGTTCCTCCCTCACCTCCTGATTAAGGAGGGAGCGGGTCACCCTAAACAGGGCAGCCAGGCAGTTATCTGCGCACACGATGAGGGTAGCGAAGTGATTAGACCTCGCTACCCTCATCACAGCGAGATGAGACCTTATATAGGTTCTTAGTCGCAATCGGTCAGATTCAGACCGGCTGGATCTCCAACAGCTCTCTAGGCCCCGTCTCCAACGCTTCATCTCCTGGAGCTCTGCTGAAAACCATGGAGCCTGCTGGGATCTGCACCGGGCCAGGGGCCGCAAGGGTACAACTTGGTCAAGTGCCTCCGTGGCTGCCCTTTCCCAGGCTTCCACTAAGGCATCAGCCGAGCTGTGAGCAAAGGAGGCAGGTGGGGACCCCAGCGCTGCCTGAAACCTCTCAGGGTCCATTAAGCGCCTGGGGTGGAACCATCTCATTGGCTCAACAACCCCACGATGGGGAGTGGCAAAACGGAAGACCAGCCGCAGGAGATGATGAGAATAAGAAAAGAACTGGGTAAACTGGTGCGCCAGTTGCGGCCCTATCTGGACTGGGATGCCTTGCGCACAGTCACTCATGCACTCGTGACCTCCCGTTTGGACTACTGCAACGCTCTCTAGTGGGGCTGCCCTTGAAGACTACTCGGAGGCTCCAACTGGTGCAGAAGGCAGCCGCGCGAGTTGTGGTAGGGGTGTCCCGACACTCCCATGTAACACCTATACTCCGCGAGCTGCATTGGCTTCCAGTTGTCCTCCGGGTAAGATTCAAGGTGCTGGTTATGACCTATAAAGCCCTAAATGGCATGGGTCCGGGTTACTTACAGGAGCACCTGCGGCCGGCATCAACTTCCCTTCGTCCAGTGCGCTCCCACAGAGAGGGCCTCCTCAGGGTGCCGTCGGTCAAAGAGTGTCGACTGGCAGCCCCCAGGGGGAGGGCGTTCTCTGTGGGCACGCCAGACCTGTGGAACCATTTACCGGTGGAGCTCCGGATAGCTCCCGACCTTCGCTCCTTCCGACGTGACCTAAAAACATATTTATTTGAACAAGCCGGCCTGGTCTGATGGGTTTAGGGGTATTTTAATGTTACTGTATTAATTGTATTGAATTGGGCTGTAATATTTAATATTTTTTTAATTTTTGTATGTTGTATTTTATTGTATTGCCCTGTACACTGCTCTGAGTCCTTCGGGAGAAGGGCGGTATAGAAATTAAATAATAATAATAATAATAATAATAATAATAATAATAATAATAATAATAATAATAATAATAATAATAATAATAATAATAATAATTATTATTATTATTATTATTATTATTATTATTATTATTATTATTATTATTATTAAAAAAGGCTATCCTATTGATGATTTTCAAATGATCAGCATTATTATTAACTCATTGAATTATGAATGGAAAGATGCTATTACCAAAATCAATCAAGTACCCATTACCCAACATATGGTGGATCATGTATGCAGGATTTTAACCGAAGAAGAGGCACTTATGCAAGCTGCGCCACATTTGAGAGGACCACCTGCATCAAGAGCTCCAGCAAGACATCCCTTCCATTGGAAGAGCCTACGTTCCAAGGATGCCAAGATGTTACATCTGCAATCGTGTGGGACATGCCACCCAGGATTGTTCCCAACGATTCCCAGGGCCCGCCCAAAGGAACAGATTCCAGAGGAGGCAGAGGTAGAGGTGGATGACAAGGTCGTCGTGGTCCCAGGTGTGATCCGCAAGCTCCACTTGCCACATTGGCCTTAACCAACGATCCACAACCTCAACCAGAGTATGACAGACAACTTCTTTGGACTTTGGACAGTGGAGCAGCATTACATGTTACCTATAGAAAAGCTTTATACAGAGAAGCACGAGCCTGAACCTGAACTTCGTGAGCTCTTTTTCAAATCATCCTGTTCAGGTCATGGGGAAAGGAACTGTTTATATTGAAGAGCTCAATGTATTTATTCCTGATGTTTATTATGCACCATCAGCAAATAGTAGTTTGCTTAGTCAGAGTCATTTGTCTAGGGTATCAAAATTCCAGGTCCATCACCTTGAAAAAGCAAGTTATGTAGTTAAAGATGGAGATATTGTAGCTGAAATCATGGTGATTACTGGTGTTTATTACATAAAGCCAAAATCTAAGCGGCAAGAGCAGGCAAGTATACAAGCTCCAAAAAAGGAGAGTGCAGGCCCAGTGAAAGATGTCCCAGAGAGAGATCCTGTTGCTACTTCAAAGGCTTCTAAAGCTAACAAGGAGCAAATAAGACACAGGTTGCCCACAGCAAGCCTGAGGTTCCTACTAAACATGCTAATGTTGAGAATTCACTAACAGGTAAACCTTTGCATTACAGGTGTATTCATAAGTGGCACAGAAGATTGGGTCATGCCAGTTTCTGTGTTCTTAAGAAGATGCAAGAATTCGTGAGAGGTTTGGATCTAAAGGGGTGTAAGGTGTTCTTGGATTGTGCTGGCTGCAAAAAATCGAAATCCAAAGCAGCAGCAATTCCAAAGTGAGCTACACGCCTGTCAACATGCATTTTTTATTTGGTACACACTGACATAGTGGGTCCTTTTGCACCAACAATTGGTGGTAAAAGATATTTCTTGACAATTGTTGATAATTACTCTAGATATGGATATGTATTTCCTATGAAAGAAAAATCTGAGACCTTTCAGATCTTCAAAGACTTTGTTGCTCTTGTCTTTACCCAACATGATGTTAGCATAGCTAGAATTCAGAGTGATTGCGGTGCTGAATTCATGTCTCAGCGTTTTCAGGACTGGATGCGTAAGAATAGCATACTACACCAGACCTCAGCTCCTTACACTCTGGCTGAGAATGGAGTGGCAGAACGCAGAAATGGGGTACTGCAAACCATGATGTGTTGCCTTCTTGAAGAAGCTAACCTCAGTCTCCCATACTGGGGTGAGGCTATTAAATATGCTAATCATATCATCAACCGTACGTGGAGTAGTGTAATAAATCAGACCCCTTACTTCATGTTATATGGATACAAGCCTGATCTCTCGCATCTCCATATTTTTGGTTCATAGGCTATGGTGAATATTACCTTAGCTCAAAGAAAGAAAGGAGGTCCTGCAGCAAAAAGAATGAGATTTATGGGTATTGATGATAATTCAAAATGGAGCAAATACATTGACTCCACTCATGTAATTGTGCTATCCCAATCCGCTACTTTTGAGGAAGATGCTGACTGGTTGAGGATTCATTCTAACGATCCTGGAGTTTATTTTCCTAGAGATTATGCTGCTAATACCACGCAGCCTGATGCTCAAGACACAGGTGAATGTCCCTTCCACGAGTTCTTTGCAACCTACTGTTCCGTCTTCACAAGCCGCCGATGCTGTCGCTAGTGATGATGATGAAGATGAGGACAAAACGGAAGAAGAATGAACGGTCGTTCTGAGACGTTCCAAGAGGGCCAGAAAGGGAATCCCTCCCAAACGGTATTCATGGCACGTAACGAATGCACCTTTACTTTTGATTTGTAATGTTACACTTCCTCCTGAGAAGTTCACACAAATCAAACATCTTCCTGAATCAGAGCAAGATAAATGGTATGAGGCAATGCAGGTTGAAATGAACAGTCTAAAGAAACTTCAAGTGTTTATGCCTGCAAGTCCTCCAGCAAACAAGAAAGTTATTGGCACTCGATGGGTCTACAGAATTAAAAAGAAGCCAAATGGTGAGCTGTTGTATAAGGCCAGACTTGTAGCCCAGGGTTTCTCTCAACGTTATCCTGAGGACTATACAAATACTTACCCACAGTTCGGACTGAGAGTGTGAAAATCGCCTTAGCCACTGCAACTATCTTTGGTTTAGAGGTTTTCCAGTTCGATGTTGAAACGGCTTATTTACATGCTGACCTAGATGAAGAAATCTATATGAAAGGTCCTCCAGGGTTCTGACAACAAGAAGGGGATACGTGGTTTCTACACAAAAGTCTTTATGGTCTGAAAGTCTGGTTTAATGTGGTACTTACGTTTTACTGACAAATTAAATTCAATGGGCATTATTAAGTCCAAAACGGACAAATGCGTGTTTACTAAAAGATCTGATAATGGGTATGAGATAGTTCTTGTTTATGTTGATGATATTGTTTATATTGGTCCAAATAAGCAGATGAGTGAGAATTTTGCTAAAGCTTTACAAAAGTATTTCACATTGAAGGCTTTAGGATATATTAATACTTATTTGGGTGTTCAGGTTGTCAAAACTCAGAAGGGGTTTAATCTCAAGAAGATAAAATTGAACAACTGTTGCATCACTGCAACATGAAGGATGCTAAGAGAGTGAGTATACCCATGCAAACCGATTTTCACAACTTGGAACATGAACCAAGTCCTGAGTTCGAAGATCAAACACTTTATCGCTCAGTCATTGGGTCGCTGCTGCATATTAGTATTTGGACTAGACCTGACATTGCCCTTAGTGTTAATCTCTTATCACGACACGTAGGCAAGGCAAAACAGTTTCATTGAGATACTTAAAACACACTAAAAACATGAAGTTATTATTAGAACCAACACATACTGATTATGCAGAGTTATGTTGTTATGCAGATTCTGATTGGGCGAGCGATAAGAAATCATGTAAAAGTACTTCAGGTTATATGATGTGAGATCATTCGTGGCCTTTGAGTTGGGTATCATCAGTATGCCAAGAGCCTTGGTGGAGCAGTGGGCTAATGCCTCCTTAAGTAACACCAGCTGCCTGCAATTAGTGCAGGTTCGCATCCCACCAGGCTCAAGGTTGACTCAGCCTTCCATCCTTCTGAGGTAGGTAAAATGAGGACCCAAATTGTTGGGGGCAATAAGCTGACTTTGTAATAATGCCGCTTGGGGTGTGTGTGTGAAAGCCCTAACAAGCAGGCATATACATAGAATGAAGGCTACTGCTAAGTTTGTAAGCCGCCCTGAGTCTTCGGAGAAGGGCGGGATATAAATGTAATAAAAATAAATAAAAATAAATAAAAATACCCAGCTTTTCATTTCGACCCCAAACCACCCCAGTGATGCCCTCGACTTGATGTCCCGTTGCCTGGAGGCCGTCCGGGTCTGGATGGGGAGGAACAGGCTTCAGCTCAACCCTGACAAGACTGAGTGGCTGTACGTGCCAGCATCTCAGGAAATTCAGATCATTCCATCTCTCACTATGGGGGGGTGAGTTATTACCCCCCGTAGATAAGGCTCGCAACTTGGGAGTTCTCCTAGATTCACAGCTTTCTTTAAAAGATCATATAGTAACTGTAACTAGGGGGGCCTTCGCCCAGGTTCGCCTGGTGCGCCAGTTGCAGCCCTATCTAGACCGGGATGCCTTGCGTACAGTCACTCATGTGCTCGTGACCTCTCGGTTAGACTACTGCAACACTCTCTACATGGGGCTGCCCTTGAGGACCACTCGGAGGCTCCAACTGGTGCAGAAGGCAGCCGCGCGAGTTGTGTTGGGGGTCTCCCGATACTCCCATATTACACCTCTGCTCCGTGAACTGCATTGGCTTCCGGTTACCTTCCGGGTGAGATTCAAGATACTGGTAATGACCTACAAAGCCCTACATGGCATGGGTCCGGAATACCTTAGGGAGCACCTGCGGCCGGCATCAACTTCCCTCCGCCCAGTGCGCTCCCACAGGGAAGGCCTCCTTAGGGTGCCACCGGTCAGAGAATGCCGTCTGGTGGCTCCCAGGGGGAGGGCGTTCTCTGTGGGTGCACCTGACCTTTGGAACCATTTACTGGTTGAGCTCCGGATGGCTCCCGACCTTCGCTCCTTCCGACGTGATCTAAAAACCTATTTGTTTCAACAATCCGGCCTGATCTGATGGGTTTGGGTTTTAATTATTGTTTTAATATAATTTATTTTTACATTTGGGCACTAGGGTTTAATTTGTTTTTAATTTTGTATTTTGGTTATTTTGGTATTTATGGCCCTGTTCACCGCCCTGAGTCCTTCGGGAGAAGGGCGGTATACAAATTAAATTAAATTAAATTAAATTAAATTAAGTGGATGTCCTGTTTACTGGCATGTGCGTAAACAGAATTTTGTTTCCTGTTCATCTACTGAAGCTGAATATGCTTGTGTTTCAGATGCATGTAATTTTCTAATGTGGTTTGATGCTTTAGTCGCAGATATCTGGACACATCCGATTCGACCCATCACTGTGATGGAAGACAACGAATCTGTGGTTTATATATCTGAAACACGGTTTACAGGTACAAGGTGTAGACACATTAATATCCATTATCAAAATATAAGACAAATAGTTAAACAGGGTTTTGTGGAATTCCAGTATGTGCCTTCACATGATCAGATTGCTGATAGGCTTAACAAGCTGCTTCCTTCAGCCCAGCATGAGTATCTGCGTAAGAAAATGTGTCTTATCTGAGTTCTGCTTCACTGACAAAGAAGGGTTTGTCACTGCATTTTTATGTGTTTGTCAGCTAGCACGTTGCAGTCTGTTTTTTTGCCAGCTGTGCTGTTATCTTATCATTGTAATCCTGGTGAGTGTCACATGTTCAACCATGTTTTGGTTTCATATCTGGCTCTACTACAGTGTGTGCATGTCCAAACAAAAGTTTTTCTTTTTTTCTTTCTGTTTGTGCTTTTCGGTGAGAAAGAACATGTAGTCAGTTAAGAGTTTTTCTTGTTTTTTTTCCTGATTAAAGTGTTTTTTTACAGTAGAATATGTTTCGGGTTTTCTTTCTTTTACCTGTTATGCACCATGTGTCAAATGAACCACGGTTCATCGACCTCTGATGGGGAGTTTTTGATTTACTCCTTTGACACGAAGCAGCCTAGAACTAAGGAGAAACTTCCTGACAGTTAGTACATTTAACCAGCAGAAAAACCTGCCTCCAGAAGCAGCACTGGAAGTTTTTAAGAAGAGCCATTTGTCTGAAATGGTATAGGGTTTTCTGCCTGTGGAACAGGTTGGACTAGATGACCTCCAAGGTCCCTTCCAACATTATTATTATTATTATTATTATTATTATTATTATTATTATTGTTATTGTTATTGTTATTGTTATTGTTATTGTTATTGTTATTGTTATTGTTATTGTTGTTGTTGTTGTTATTGTTATTGTTACTGTTACTGTTATTGTTATTGTTACTGTTACTGTTACTGTTACTGTTACTGTTATTGTTTTTGTTGTTGTTGTTGTTGTTATTATTATTATTATTATTATTATTATTATTATTTTTATTGAAAAGTTTTAACATACAATTTTTCCCTTAGAAAATCCCCCCTCCCCCACCCTTCTCCCTCCCCCCCTTCCTCCCCCGCCTCCCCCCCTCCCCCCCGACTTCCCAGAGCTAAATACAAGGTATGTATAAAAAAAAACAATCATAAACAACCATATATTAACAACCATAAACTCTAAAATCTATCACTCTCTAGCTTATATAGGATAAAACAAACCTTAGTAATATTAAATATATATATAAAAAAAACTAATATAGAAAAAGAAACAAAGAAAAAAGCCTTATTCAAATATAAAACTTCTTAACCCTATACTTATTCTGGATAAACTCAAACCATTCTCTCCCTTCCATAATATAGCGTTCCTGCAAGTAATCTTGCAAATAGGCCGAAATCTTCGCCATTTCAACCAAGTCGGAAACCTCTAAAACCCACTCTTCTATGGTCGGCAGTTCCTCTTTCCAGTACTAACCTATCAAAAGTCTTACTGCCGTAATTAAATTCAACATCAACTTAGTATGTTCCACCAAACTTTTATCCAAAAAGCCTTAACCTTTTTACAAGTCCACCATATATGAAAATATATTACGTCTTCATCACCGCACCTCCAACATTTAGGCTAATGATTCAGATACATACTTAGCTTTTTAAAATCTAAATACCATCTATAAAACATTTTGTAAAAATTCTCTCTTAGATTTCAAACTTGTTTAAATTTTACATTCCTCACCCAAATCTTTTCCCACCTCCCACTACTTGGCTGTAAGTACGTTGTGAAAGTTCCATAGACTTCTGCTGTTCTTGTTCTTTTATCTTTTTTGATCGTTTTAAAGCAGCACGCGTCACCCTCTGTTCTCTAGGATCATCCAAAAGTGTTATAACTTGATCTCCTCCAGCACCATTCTCCTCTGTCTGTCCATCTTCAGCCTCTTGATGTTCTCCTTCTCCAGATCCCTTTGCAGCTTCCAGAAGTGTTAATGGGGTTGCTTTTAAAACATTATTGTAAAAATCACGCGCTTGCATCACAGTAACCAGACGGTACCTTTTACCTTCATGCATCACCATCAACCCAGCTGGGATCTCCCATCTGAACCTTATATCTCGTTGCTTGAGCTCTTGCACAAGAAATGTAAAATCCTTCCTTCTCCTTAAAATCTTTGGAGGAATTTCTTTTAGAACCAGAACTTCTTGATCAGCAATCACAACTTTAGTGTCATAGGCAGCTTGTATAACTTCATCTCTAATTTCCCTTTTTGCAAAATAAACCACCACATCTCTAGGCAACTTTCTCTGTCTAGCAATCCATGAATTCACACGAAACACTTTATCCATGCCTCCTTTTATTTCGGATGCTGGCTGATTCAATACCACTTCAAGAGCCTCAGAAACCAGCTGCTTTAAATCTTCCGTAATATTCTCCTTTAAACCTCTGATTCTAATGGCAAACTGCATCTGGAAATATTGAGCAAGACTCAATTCTCTATCCATTTTATCTCTTAAATCTTCATTCTCCAGTACTTTTGCTTCTAATATGGCATTTTTTTGAGTCAAATCTTCCACTTTTTCATCCAAATCTTCCACACATTCAGCCACTTTATACACTGAAGACAAAATGTCTACCTTCATCACCCTGAACTTCTGTTCCATCCTCTCCTCCATTCTCTCCTCCAACTTCTTCAATTTCTCCTCCATCTGTGCAAATTTATCACCAATTGATTGATTAATTGATTCCAAAAGTACCTGGGCATGTTTATCCAAAGCATCTCGTAAATCCTTCAGTGTCAATACATCAGGAGGGTGCAACGCCTGTAATGATGATTGTTGCACCGGAGAAGATCCACCACTCCGAAGAGTTTTAGGGGGAGGTTTAGCCGCCATCTTTAACTTTCAATTGTGACGCACTTTCACTTAAAGTTTAAAAAAGTCCATCAAGCTCGAGAGTAAAATAAAATAATCCTCTTCACCTTTTCCTCTTGTACCGCTCTGCCTGCTCCTTTTAATTCATAGTCCTTCCTTCAGGCAGGGGTGGTCGCAGACGCCTGGCTCTGCTCCATGAAATCAGGAGCAGAGGCGCTGGCCAGCTGGGAGCGACCCAGGCTACGGGGGAGTTCGATCCTTCAGCTGCCCAAGCTGCAAGCTCAGGCGGCCCCGGAGAACTCGACCCCTACCTGGGGCCTCACCCCCTCCTCTTCTCCCGAGGAGGGGGCTTCAAATTCGCCCGAACAGCTGATCGGCACTGTTTCGGGCGAAAAAACACTCAGCTGAGCCGCGGGCAGCCCGGGAAGGCTGTCTCCGTCGCCGCGGAGCCACCGGAAGTCAATTATTATTATTATTATTATTATTATTATTATTATTATTATTATTATTATTATTATTATTATTATTATTATTATTATTATTATTATTATTATTATTATTATTATTATTATTATTATTATTATTATGTTTTTACAAATCCAAAATGCCCTTCTGATTTTGTATCATGGCACAGCTGCATGAAATTGACCCTCTGGGTGGTTGGTATATATAACTTCTCCCCCACCCATGGCAGCCTGTCCTATTTTTCTCTAACCATTCATTTGTTTCTAAATTTTTCTGGAATTTGATTCCGGTTTGGCTACTCAGCTTTGGCTTTGGGCCCTGGTGGTTACTGGTACTGCCAGTTGTGGTTCAGGCATGAGTGGTTTAGAATCGGTGGCTCATGTGCTGTTATATTGGGGCATGCGAGACAGTAAATCTGACATGAAGTTCTTTTCCCTCAGCAAGTGTTTGAGTGTGAAATGGAATTGGTGAAAGTGCTGGGACCAGCGGGCTTGCTTAGGAGTGAATTTTCTGAGTGTTTTTAGTTTCCAAGTTTTTGTGGTCATTCCTTATCTGAAATGGGATTTTATTGGGCATGTTTATCCAAAGCATCTCGTAAATCCTTCAGTGTCAATACATCAGGAGGGTGCAACGCCTGTAATGATGATTGTTGCACCGGAGAAGATCCACCACTCCGAAGAGTTTTAGGGGGAGGTTTAGCCGCCATCTTTAACTTTCAATTGTGACGCACTTTCACTTAAAGTTTAAAAAAGTCCATCAAGCTCGAGAGTAAAATAAAATAATCCTCTTCACCTTTTCCTCTTGTACCGCTCTGCCTGCTCCTTTTAATTCATAGTCCTTCCTTCAGGCAGGGGTGGTCGCAGACGCCTGGCTCTGCTCCATGAAATCAGGAGCAGAGGCGCTGGCCAGCTGGGAGCGACCCAGGCTACGGGGGAGTTCGATCCTTCAGCTGCCCAAGCTGCAAGCTCAGGCGGCCCCGGAGAACTCGACCCCTACCTGGGGCCTCACCCCCTCCTCTTCTCCCGAGGAGGGGGCTTCAAATTCGCCCGAACAGCTGATCGGCACTGTTTCGGGCGAAAAAACACTCAGCTGAGCCGCGGGCAGCCCGGGAAGGCTGTCTCCGTCGCCGCGGAGCCACCGGAAGTCAATTATTATTATTATTATTATTATTATTATTATTATTATTATTATTATTATTATTATTATTATTATTATTATTATTATTATTATTATTATTATTATTATTACTATTATTATTATTATTATTATTATTATTATTATTATTATTATTATTATTATTATGTTTTTACAAATCCAAAATGCCCTTCTGATTTTGTATCATGGCACAGCTGCATGAAATTGACCCTCTGGGTGGTTGGTATATATAACTTCTCCCCCACCCATGGCAGCCTGTCCTATTTTTCTCTAACCATTCATTTGTTTCTAAATTTTTCTGGAATTTGATTCCGGTTTGGCTACTCAGCTTTGGCTTTGGGCCCTGGTGGTTACTGGTACTGCCAGTTGTGGTTCAGGCATGAGTGGTTTAGAATCGGTGGCTCATGTGCTGTTATATTGGGGCATGCGAGACAGTAAATCTGACATGAAGTTCTTTTCCCTCAGCAAGTGTTTGAGTGTGAAATGGAATTGGTGAAAGTGCTGGGACCAGCGGGCTTGCTTAGGAGTGAATTTTCTGAGTGTTTTTAGTTTCCAAGTTTTTGTGGTCATTCCTTATCTGAAACGGGATTTTATTGGGCATGTTTATCCAAAGCATCTCGTAAATCCTTCAGTGTCAATACATCAGGAGGGTGCAACGCCTGTAATGATGATTGTTGCACCGGAGAAGATCCACCACTCCGAAGAGTTTTAGGGGGAGGTTTAGCCGCCATCTTTAACTTTCAATTGTGACGCACTTTCACTTAAAGTTTAAAAAAGTCCATCAAGCTCGAGAGTAAAATAAAATAATCCTCTTCACCTTTTCCTCTTGTACCGCTCTGCCTGCTCCTTTTAATTCATAGTCCTTCCTTCAGGCAGGGGTGGTCGCAGACGCCTGGCTCTGCTCCATGAAATCAGGAGCAGAGGCGCTGGCCAGCTGGGAGCGACCCAGGCTACGGGGGAGTTCGATCCTTCAGCTGCCCAAGCTGCAAGCTCAGGCGGCCCCGGAGAACTCGACCCCTACCTGGGGCCTCACCCCCTCCTCTTCTCCCGAGGAGGGGGCTTCAAATTCGCCCGAACAGCTGATCGGCACTGTTTCGGGCGAAAAAACACTCAGCTGAGCCGCGGGCAGCCCGGGAAGGCTGTCTCCGTCGCCGCGGAGCCACCGGAAGTCAATTATTATTATTATTATTATTATTATTATTATTATTATTATTATTATTATTATTATTATTATTATTATTATTATTATTATTATTATTATTATTATTATTATTATTATTATTATTTTTCTGGAATTTGATTCCGGTTTGGCTACTCAGCTTTGGCTTTGGGCCCTGGTGGTTACTGGTACTGCCAGTTGTGGTTCAGGCATGAGTGGTTTAGAATCGGTGGCTCATGTGCTGTTATATTGGGGCATGCGAGACAGTAAATCTGACATGAAGTTCTTTTCCCTCAGCAAGTGTTTGAGTGTGAAATGGAATTGGTGAAAGTGCTGGGACCAGCGGGCTTGCTTAGGAGTGAATTTTCTGAGTGTTTTTAGTTTCCAAGTTTTTGTGGTCATTCCTTATCTGAAACGGGATTTTATTCCCTTCAAGGAAATGGCGCCATGTAAGTAATGACCACCTCACAGTATAAGCTTCCTTCTCCCACACAACCTAGAGTTGTTCCATCTCAGTGAGTTTCCTGGACATACACACAAATTGTTGCAAAATTGTCATTTTCTTGTAATAGTACATCCCCCACTACCACATCACTTGCATCCACCTGTATTACGAAGGGTTTATCCAGATCTGGGTGCCTCAGTACGGGTTTGGCAGAAAAAAGTCTCTTTAACCTCTCAAATGCTGCTTGGCATTCCATTGTTTATTTCAGTGGGTGGCTCGGTTTCACCGAGGATCTCTCCTTCATTTTTAACAAGTTAGTGAGGTGTAGGGCTATTTGGGCGAATGAAGGGATGAACTGGTGGTAGAAGTTTGCGAAACCCAGGAAACTTTGTTATTGCTTTCTTGTGTGAGGTGGTGCCCATTCTAGTACTGCCCTGACCTTCTTGGATCTATTTCAGTGCCCTGTACGATAACCCAGGTAGTCTCTTCTTTCCTGGTGTAATTCGCATTTTGATAGCTTAGCATATAGGTTCACAGTTTTTAAAAAAACTGCTCTGACTAGGTCTACATGCTTCTCTTTGGACTCAGTGAAGATAAGGATTTTTTATTTTTTATTTTTTATTTTAATTCCATTTATATCCCGCCCTTCTCCAAAGACTCAGGGCGGCTTAGAAGCTTAGCAGTAGCCTTCATTCTATGTATATGCCTGCTTATTAGGGCTTTCACACACACCCCCAAGCGGCATTATTACAAAGTCAGCTTAATTGCCCCCAACAGTCTGGGTCCTCATTTTACCTACCTCGGAAGGATGGAAGGCTGAGTCAACCTTGAGCCTGGTGGGATGCGAACCTGCACTAATTGCAGGCAGCTGGTGTTACTTAAGGAGGCATTAGCCCACTGCTCCACCAAGGCTCTAAAGGATGTCATCTAAATAAACCAGGAACCCCTTAAATAAGTGCTCCCTTAGCACTTCATTGATTAATTGCATAAATAATGCAGGGGGGCCCTTGTAGTCCAAACAACAAAACTGTGAATTGGTAGCATCCCATTGGGCAATTAAATGCAGTTGTCCATGCATCCCCTTCCTTAATCCTAACATGGTAGTATGCTTCTCTTAGGTCTAGTTGCCCTTCAGGTGAGATTCAAGGTGCTGGTGATGACCTATAAAGCCCTAAATGGCGAGGGTCCGGGATATCTGAGGGAACACCTGCTGCCAGCATCAAGCTCCCTTCGTCCAGTGCGCTCCCACAGGGAGGGTCTTCTCAGGGTGCCGTCGGTTAAAGATTGCCGGTGGGTAACACCCAGGGGTAGGGCCTTCTCAGTGGGCGCACCTGCCCTTTGGAACCAGCTGCCCGTGGAGCTTAGGACTGCCCCTGACCTCCGTTCATTCCGCCGGGACCTGAAGACCTGGCTCTTCGAGCTCTCTGGCCCAGGCTGAGAATTTTTTAACTTTAACTGGGGTTTTTATTTTTTCTCAGGGAATGATGTAATCTTTTTAAATTGTTTTTAGCTTTTGTATTGATCTTCTTTTAAATATCCTGTAAACCGCCCTGAGTCCTTCGGGAAAGGGCGGTATATAAATCTAAATAAATAAATAAATAAATAGTTCGGTAAAAATCCTTCCTTTCAATAGGTGGGATAACATGTACTTCATTAGGGGTAGGGGATACAAGTTACTTTCAATGATTGCATTCAGGGTGCAGTAATCCATGCACAGATGCAAAGTGCCATCCTCCTTCTCCCTAAAGAGGACTGGGGCAGCCACTTTGGGTTTGGCAGGTTCGATAAATCCCCTTTCTAGATTTTTATTTATGAATCTTTCCATCTCCTCCATCTCTTTAGGGCTCATGGAGTACAGTCTAGACTTCTGGGGTTTTGCCCCAGGTTTGATTTCTAGAACACAGTCCATGTGTCGGTGAGGAGGGAGCTCATCTGCCCATTCCTCGCTAAAGACTTCAGCAAGGTCTCGGTATTCTTCTCATATTTCTGGTAACCCTTTCTCTTCTCCTACTAACACTTTCCCCACTCCTAGGATTAGTGGGGCCCTTTGAGTTTTAGGTTTGCACGATCCCCCTCTGGGAAATTGAGCTCTGCTATCTTCCAATTTACCAAGGGGTTCCATCTCTTTCATCAGGATCATTGGGCATTCCATGCCTGGGATCAGTACAAATATTATGTCTTCTTTGTGGTCCCCCAGGGATAGATGGATTGGTAAAGTGGCTAGGGTAGCTGCCCCCGACCTGCTATGGACCCATTTAACCGGCCAAACGAGATCGGCTGTCTCAGCCTCCTCACCGGAATACCCAACTTCCCCACTAGCATCAGGCTAATGAGGCAGTGGGTACAGCCAGAGTGTCTATTAAGGCTTTAACTTTGACAGCTTTGGGCATGGAGGGGGCTAATATAGTCACTGTCTTCAGGATGGGCATGATGGGTCCACTTACTATGACCATTGGCATCCTTCAGTCTTGAGAGGCTATGGTATTGTGCTCTGGAAAGAGGTCCTAAAGCAGCATTTGGTGTGGCTAAAAAGGCCAGTTTGAGAGTGGCAATCCCTTCCACACTGGGGGCAGATACAATCTGTCCCCTGTCCAGCCCCCAGATTTTGCTGGTTCCAGGACTGCCTCTTTGTCTCAGCCTGCTGCACAAGTGTCACTTCGAATTGGAGAAGGCCATGCTGCAAATTTAGCTTCCAGGCTGAATAATCAGAGGTCAAGGTTTCCCAGCTGTTAATGTCCATTCCCAAGCCCTTTAGATCTCTCTTGCAGATATCCTTATATCACAGCTCTGGTCTCCCTCTGGGCCGCTTTTCCTCCATTAGTTCTCTTTACAGGAGATCTTTCAGAATCCAACCATCAGCTATTCTCATGACATGTCCAAGCCAGTGTAGACGTCGCTGTTTCAATAGTGTATACATACTAGAAAATTACAGCATATTCCAGGACAGCACTATTTGAAACTTTGTCATGCCAGGTGATGCCGAGAATATCTCAGAGACAGCACATATGAAAGGTGTTCAGCTTTCTTTTCTGCCATACATAAAGGGTCTAAAACTCACTGCAGTACAAGAGTGTGCTCAAGATGCAGGCTCTATATACTTGGATCTTTGTATCTTCTGTCAGTATCTTATTAAGTCATACTCTCTTTGTAAGTTTGGAAAATGTGGTGGCTGCTTTACCAATACATTTATTCAGCTCAGTATTTAAAGAGAGAGTGTCAAGATAGTTGAGCTGAGGTACACAAAGTCATGGATGACTCCAGGTCTTGTGCAGATATTGTAATATAGGGTGGTGAACCCACATCCTGACCCATGACTTGTGTTTTTTTTTTCAGGCTGATTGTTAGACCAAAGTCTTGGCAAGCCTTGATAAAACAGTCCATAAGTTGGACTTCCGGGTGGCAAGGCTCCGTCGATGGCGGTCGTTTCGACCGTCAGCCCCGTTGTTTTCCGTTGAATCATGAAAACAGCAACAATCACCTGTTTCACGGTTCGGGAACCAACCCTTGGGAGAAGAGGGGAGGGTGAGCAATCAGGTAGGGGTAGAGCTCCCCTAGACCCCCAGAATTATTATTCTGGGGGTTGAAGGGTGAGAGCTCCCTCGGAGCCTGAATCAGCTCCGGACTCGGGGACTCCTCTGTTCTAAGGCTTTGGAACAGAGCAGGACACTGCAACCATCCCTGCAATCAATATCGTACTTTGGATTACTTGGATGCAGGCAGAGCTGTGCAAAAGAATATTGAAATAGCAAGTATATGATCTTTAACTCCAGTGTATTTTAAAAGAAAGGAAGGAAGATGGCGCGGGAGTGAATTGCAAGAGAGAACGGTGAAGATCAAAAGGACAAGGGAAATAAAACAAAATAAAAGATTCAGTGAAAAGAAGAAATTGGGTCATAAAGTGACTTTGTGCAAAATATTTGAAATTGGTTTAAAAGTGACTTGAAGATTTGAATATTTGACTGGGAAGTAATAAAGTTGCAATTTGGGTGGAAAAGTGAAAGTGAGAAATGAAAGTTAATTGGGTGTTAAAATGGCTTCTAAACCACCCAGAGTTTCTACTTTGAGAAGTGCGGGCACATCACCAACTCAACAATCTGTATTACAGACTTTGATGCCACCCCCCGCAGCACCTATACCTGCATTGACATTAAAAGATCTAAAAGATTCTTTACAATTTATTATTATTTAGTTATTTAGTTATGTTTAAGGGGAGTTAAAGTGCGATAGAATTTAAAGTGTTTTTTTTAGTTAGTTAGCATATTTTAGCTTAAGTTTGTAAAAATTAATACCCTGTATTCAGCTCTGGGAAGTCGGGGGGGGGAGGGGGAGGGAGGGCAAGTTGGGCGGAGGGGGAGGGAGGGAATATATGTTTTTAAAATGTATTTTAAAACTTTTCAATAAAAAAGACCAAATTGGGACCAGAAGGGTCTATTTCAAGGAGAGACAGTAATTTAGTTCTGCTTGCGTTATACATAGGGTAGTATAAAAAGACATGCTCCACAATTTCAACCGACAGGGGCATAGTCGCTCGCTAATCGGGAGCCTCTTAAATCACCTGTCGTGTAGTGCTGAGGGCAAGACATTGAAATGGGCTAGGGAGAAGACTCTTCTATATTTGGGGATGGTTAGAGTGTAGAAGTATGAAGCCATCCTCAGTCCATAATTATTAGATTGGCTGAAGATCAGAGGGGAGCACGTTTTGTTAGCTCTGGCTCTTAAATATTGCAAATCTATGTCCACAAGCCATTGGACTACCCTAGACTGGGCGTCCTTGAGGCCATAATCTCCCAAGTCATCCCCGTAAAACCTAGCAAGTGGAGTTTCTTCGTCAGCTCCCTCTCCCAACGAGAGGTATGAGGGTCAGCAAACACCCGGGAGAGGTAGCTACCAGGGAGTGCCGAAAAGAGCACCCGAAACCACCATTTAAAGGTGTTGATCCACACTATGCATTCGACTGATCGAGTGCCCAGTTCCAGGTACATCGGAGCAAAGCCAACACAGGGAGGGAGACCCAAAAGTTTCCTAAGAAAAATAGCCTGGGTTCTTTCAATACAATCCTTGAAGCACCATATCCATATGGGAATTCCATAAAGAGTTTGGGCCAAGGTTTTGGCTTTGTATATACACAGAGCAGAAGGGATAAACTGGCCTCCTTGGGTAAAGAAAAATCTTAGGATCTGCTGATGGCTACAGGAGGCCGAATTCAGCACCTGGGTTCAATGTCTAGTCCAAGCGCCAGTGTTCTGAAATTGAATAGCTAAATACTTAAAGTGGAAGACCTGCCTAACAACATTACCATTGATAGCCCAGTTGTATAATTTTCGGGCTCTAGAGAACACCAATACTTTGGATTTGTCGTAATTAATGGGCAAGTGGTTCTCGGCACAGTAGGACCCAAATGCAGAAAGTAATCTTTTCAGATTGAGCCTTGATAGTGATAGAAGGACCACATCGTCAGCATAAAGGAGAAGCGGAATCTTCGTATTTGACAACTTTGGGGCATGGGACTCAATACGACCAATGTAAGAGGCCAAGTGAGATAAGAATAAATTAAACAAAACATGGGCCAGGACACAACACTGCCTAACTCCGCTCTTAATCGGGATGGGATTTGAAAATTCTCCCTGCAAGCTGCACCTGACCTGGCTGGAGGTCTGGTTATACAAGGATCTAATTAGGAACAAGAGGTGTCTGTCGATTGAACGTTTGAGCAATTTTGACCACCACAGTTCCCTAGGGACTGAGTCAAATGCTGCTTTTAAATTGATGAAAGCAGTAAAGAGTTTGCCACCTGGTGTGATAGTGTATTTGTCAACCAGGTGCGCTAGGACAAAGCAGTGGTTCAGTGTGGCACAACCTGATCTGTTCTGCACCATTAGTTTTGGACTCCTTGACCCAGATGAGGAGTCTGCATTGGAGATATTTAGCATACAATTTTCCAATGATGGAAAGCAGGCTTATAGGGCGATAGTCGGCTGGGTTGTTCCTATTTCCTCATTTAAAAACTGGAACAATAATTGCTAGGCTCCAGGACGTAGGGATCCTGCCAGAAGAATTAATATGGGTGAAAAGTGTTACTAAGAGAGGAATCCACCACTCGGGATTAGATTTTAGCAAATCGGGGGGTATGGCATCAGGGCCAGGGGCTTTGCCTGACTTGAGTTCAGAAATAAGCTCAGTAATCTCAGCATGAGTCGTGAATTGCAGGAGGCAGTTGTGGTCTGAGCTCGGTCAAAATTGTTGAAGCCTGGAAGATTGACAAGAAATGATTTTCCCAATCTCTGTTGGAGATACAGCAGAGAGGGACTTCTTGGTGACCAGGCAAAGAGCTGGCAACAATTTGCCAAAATAGTTGGGTGTTCTTCTGCTGGATGGAGAAGAGAAATAGATCCCACTTCTCTCTCTCTTTAGCCCTCTTTTTCTTAACAATTAATTTAATTTAATTTAATTTAATTATTTAATTTAATTTAATTTACTTTACTTTACTTTACTTTAATTTAATTTAATTTAATTTAATTTAATTTAATTTAATTTAATTTAATTTAATTTAATTTAATTTAATTTAATTTAATAATTTAATAATTTAATTTAATTTAATTTAATTTAATTTAATTTAATTTAATTTAATTTAATTTAATTTAATTTAATTTAATTTAATTTAATTTAATTAATTTAATTTAATTTAATTTCTTTACCGCCCGTCTCCCGAAGGACTCAGGGCAGTGTACAGGGCAATACAATAAAAATACAATATACAAAAGTTAAAAAAAATTAAATACTGCAGCCCAAATCCAATAAATTAGTACGGTAATATTTAAAATACCCCAAACCCATCAGACCAGGCCGGCTTGTTCAAATAAGTATGTTTTTAGGTCACGTCGGAAGGAGCGAAGGTCGGGAGCCATCCAGAGCTCAACCGGTAAACGGTTCCAAAGGTCTGGCGCGCCCACAGAGAACGCCCTTCCCCTGGGGGTCGCCAGTCGACACTCTTTGACTGACGGCACCCTAAGGAGGCCCTCTCTGTGGGAGCGCACTGGACGAAGGGAAGTTGATGCCGGCAGCAGGTGCTCCCATAAGTAACCCGGAATTAGCCCTTTATACTCCCGCTTCAGGCGATAGTAGTCCTCTGGTGGGCGTTTATCCCCTCGATTACGATAGAGCAAGTAAACCCGGTTAATCTGGTTCCTAAGCATCAGACATTCTTTGTCAAACCAGGGATTGCTTCTTAAGTGATATGGACCCCTTGGCCTACGGTCAGCTCCTAGCTCCCTTTGGACACTATTAATTTGGGATTCAAAGGTCAAAATTTTCTCTGAGCCACTACTTGTTAGGATCTGATTATATAGGCTGAGACATTCCAGAGATGATAAAAAGGAGTGGAACTTTCTTTCAGTATTAGAAGACCATTTGATCCTCCTTGTATACGAGGCCACATAGGGATCCAGTATCTGGGGGCCTTTAGACAGATGTATATTTAAGGAAAGCCCAATAATTGTAACCAGGGGATAGTGGTCACTCTCTGTGAGGCAGTCCACATAGAAAGCATGGACTGCCTTTCTTAGTAACTGGGAAACCAGCACAAAACCAATAACACTACTCCCACATGAGGAACTAAAAGTAAACTCACTAGCTAGATCACCTGGGGTACTCCCATTAAGGATTATCTTATTGTGTTGGGATGCTAAAAGGGCTAACTGAATGCCAGCAAAATTTGTTAGCTCATCCTTAGAGTTGAAATCTGGTGACCTATTGCCTGAAGGATTTCTTGGGAGTAGAGTGCCTCAATCGATGGGGGGACTTGGACTCCCAATTGGGCGTTAAAGTCACCCCCTATAAGGGTGTACAGTGCTGGGAATTTAGTTTCAATACAAGTAATGTAATTCTCCAGTTTGCCCCATTGAGCCTTAGTATCAGCTTGCCTCACCATCGGGGGAAGGTAGACGTTAAACACTAACAATTTGCTGCGACCTCTCTTAATTAGGAGCGCCATGGCTAAGGAGCCACAGGAGGGCAGCTCCACTGTCTCCACTTTTAAACAGGTAGAGACCAAGCAAGCTAAACCACCCTTGGGTCTTCCCGTCGTAGATTGTTTGGTAGCGGCCAAGGAAGTGGCCGTAAACCCTGTAAGGGATATCTTATCACATGCCCAGGTCTCCTGAAGCAAGACCACATCGAATGACTGGATATAGTTGGTAAATTCTATGGTGCCACACCTTCTCCCCCAACCTGCTATGTTCCACGAAAGGCATTTGAGAGTGCAGGGGGGGGGGGGTTGCCCAGTTTGATAGTCATTCTGTATAATTATTCTTTTCCAGTGAACCCTTCAGGTCCAAAAAGATACACCCATTGTTAAAAGGCAGTGTCACCCTCTTGGGAGACAAAGGCAGGGAAGGGGGGGAAGGGAGGCGAGCCTTGTTCATGGGGCTCCAGTTCGTACTTGTAGCATTAGTTGGTTGCTTAGCTGGCAAGCATTCAGTGGTACCAGCAGATGGAGTCTGAGGAAGCCCAAAATCTTCAGATTCACAAATTAGACATTGTGGAGAAAGGGCCAAGGGAGCTTCCACTGGTGAATCGGTATGGACTCCCTGAAGTCCAAAGAGATCCTTATCAGAGCTTGGATTTAACTGCAGCCAGATGCTTTATAATTTGGGCCCTTTCTGTTTGTGGGAGCACACGAAAGGAGTCAAAGAGCTGTATCTCCTCCAGGTTCCAGAAGTTATCTTGAGATGAGTCAGCCTCATGGATAGATGGAATCCCAGAGGTGCTGATCTGGGGCTTATTCACTAAGAAGCCTTGGATGCCCTTGGCTGGTGTCGCTTCCTCTGGGGCCACTTCTTCCCAGCTCATTAAGTCAAGGCAAGCTTCCTGATAAGATGCTGCTCGCTGAGGGGGGTTGGTTTGGCCGGCTGAAGGAGGATCAGTCAGGATACCATCTGAGAGGATGCCATCAGGAGAATTTACAGGAATAGGTGTATATTTAGTAGATGGTCTAATATCATGGATGACATTCAAGGTTGGCACATTAGCATGTGCTGCTGAAGGTCTTTTGGGGGCAATAAATCTACTGGCACTCACAGGTTGTTGATTGCTTAGAAGAGGCTTAGTCGACATATCTTTGAAGATTCTTCTTGGCAAAATGCCGAAGGATCTTAACAGAGATCTTCTCCTGAAGAATACTTTTGGGGTGTTAGGGTTGTCAAAACTAAGTAGCACTCTGGTGCAATATATAGGGGAGGGTAAAAATTCAACCTCCTTCAAATCATCAGCTTTCAACCACAATAGCTGTAGTATATGACCCCTTGCCAGCCGTATTGAGCCCCAACGAGGCAAATGGCCATTGATGGGATTGATATTAAGGGCCACCTGTTTTGGCTGTAAAACCAGGTGACTGTTTGCATCTAGAGGTGTAGAGATCAAACTATTGGTAGGGTTACATTGAGCAGAGCTTTTGCTGAGGCTTGACAGAGAGGACCCTGCTCCCACATCAGGCTGCCGAGCGGCCAGCCCAGGACTACCACTGGCAACCCAGTTTAGGGTACTTATTATTTTATCAAGCTGGAGCTGTATGCTTGCTGTTTTATTTGCAACCAGGAAACATTACTGGGCCAGAAGTTCTGTAAGGGTGGGCTCATTTAAAGATTGGTTGAGGACTGTAGTTTTTGGGGAGCCTTTTTTCACAACTCGAGGGACGACACCCTCAGCCATCGGAGAATCGCAACGACTGGCAGCAGCCAGATAAAAGGGAGCTGGAGTTTTCAAGCAGAGAGGCCGAGTTAAAACAAAGTCCTCAATCTTGGATTGCTTCAGAGAAGGTTGAGGAACCAAGTCAGTGAGGGATCTGCTCCTTTTCCTTCACTTCATTACGTTAAGTAGCACAATAGAGGAGGAACTGTGTAATATAGTAAAGAGTCTAGTCTCTGAGATGACTCCTGGATCCAGAGGAAGAGGAGTCAGGAGTCGAGAGGAAGCAAGTCCTGATGCAAACAATGATAGGGCTCCTCACAAGTAAGGCAAGGATCCTACCCTCCCGGCAAAGCAGGGAGCAGGGAGTAAGTAAAAATGATAAAATAATAAAAATAGTAGAAAAATAGTAAAAAATAAAGTAAATAAATAAATAGATCAGATAAAAAGGTCACGTCAAAGCTAGACAGTACTAGGCTTCCTGGCTAATCAGTAAAACCTATGTAACAACAACAAAAAAGCAGCAGCAAGGCATTCCCGTAGCTGAGGCCCAGCTTGGGTTGTTAAAAATACAGCTAAACTGTAGCTAAGTTGTAAATGAAATATAACTGAGGGTGGATTAGTGGCCACACTACATAAAATTTCAAAAGTGTAGAAGGTTTAAAACTTAGGAGATTAAAAGACTAGGATAAGGTAAAACAGTAGCCTTAAAATCAGATAGTAAATAAAATAGGTTGATTTAATCTTAGTTAAAAGTAAAGAGCCTACTTGCCTGCTGCTGCTCACTCCCTCCCCACTTCATTACTCCAGCATCCACAACTTCACGAATTCTTAAATACATGAGGAACCACCTCCTCCCTTGCTTTAGTGATTCAAAGCCAAACAGTTAAAGCAAAAGACTGCCTCTTATATTGTCAGTGCAAAAACATATCAATGTTTGCTGCATTGACAACCAAGCTGGCAGGAATTGCAAACACTCCAGAAGACAGGCTTAAGATACAGGAGGATCTGGACAAACTTGAACACTGGGCGCTATCTAACAAAATTAAATTCAATGGTGAAAAAAGTAAGGTTCTACATTTAGGCAAGAAAAACCTAATGTACAGGTATAGTATAGGGGGTACCTTGCTCAAAAGTAGTAACTGTGAGATGGATCTCGGAGTCCTAGTGGACAATCACTTAAATATGAGCCAGCAGTGTGCTCCAGCTGCCAAAAATGCCAACACAGTGCTGTGCTGCATTAACAGAGGGATAGAATCAAGATCACATGAAGTATTAATACCACTTTACAATGCCTTCGTAAGGCCACACTTGGAATACTGCATCCAGTTTTGGTCACCACGATGTAAAAAAGATGCTGTGTCTCTAGAAAGAGTACAGGGAAGAGCAACAAAGATGATTAAGGGACTGGAGGCTAAAACATATAAGGAACGGTTGTTGGAATTGGGTATGTCAAGTTTAGTGAAGAGAAGGGTGAGGAGGGACATGATAGCAGTGTTCCAATATCTCAAGGGCTGCCACAAAGAGGAGGAAGTCAAGCTATTTTCTAAAGTGCCTGAGGGCAGGACAAGAAGCAATGGATGGAAACTAATTAAGGAGTGAAGCAACCTAGAACTAAGGAGAAACTTCCTGACAGTTAGAACAATTAACCAGCAGAACAACCTGCTTCCAAAAGCAGTGAATGCTCCAACACTGGAAGTTTTTAAGAAGAGACTGGACAGCCATTTGTCCGAAATGGTATAAGTTTCCTGCCTGAGTACAGGGTTGGACTAGATGATCTCCAAGGTCCCTTCCATCATCATGATCATCATGTTCATCGTCATCATCATGATCATCATCATCATCATCATCATGATCATGATCATGATCATGATCATGATCATGATCATCATCATCATCTTATTATTATTATTATTATTATTATTATTATTATTATTATTATTATTATTATTATTATTATTTTCAAATTTTGCATTCTTGCATTTCTTTTTCTTTGGGATGGTTTTAGTTGCTACCTCTTGAACAATGTTGCAAACCTCTGTCCATAATTCTTCAGGCACTTTGTCTATCAGATCTAATTCCTTAAATCTATTTGTCACCTCTACTGTGTGTTCATGAGGGATATAATTTAGTTCATACCTGAATGGCCTACTGTTTTTCCCTACTTTCTTCAGTTTAAGCCTAAATTTTGCAATGAGAAGCTCATAATCTGAGCCACAGTCAGCTCCTGGTCTTGTTTTTACTGACTGTATAGAGCTTCTCCATCTTTGGCTGCAGAACATAGTCAATCTGATTTCTGTATTGGCCGTCAGGTGATGTCCATGTGTACAGCTACAACCTGTCCATCTTGGGTAGCTCATAGCTTCATTGAGTTACGCAAGCCCCTTCACTGTGACAAGGCAGTAATCCATAAAGGGGAATATACATATACAGCTACATATAATATAATAATGAATATATTTCATTAGGACTGGAGGATAATTAGAATTTATGATAATATGAAAAGAAATATTTAAATTCTATACATCACTTTTTTATTTCTGTCATACAGATGAAAAAATTGTCGGTTTTTCTGCCTTCAAGGTACTGTTGTCTCTAGGCAAGTTGGTTGTGAAGTTAGTTGTAAAGTCTTGGAGGTGCTATGTCAACTTAATGCTATGTGTATTAAGAGCATTGCCTTGATTTATAATATCAAGGATTGCTCTTAATTATTTTTAAAACCAGTTAGGTCCAGTGCTGGCTTCAGAATTTTGTAAGTAAGTCATGGCACACTTGGTGAATCCTTTATGGAACAGCATGAACAACAATTCGCAACATTGTCAATGCAAACTGAGGATTTTCTTCATAGGTACGTGTTCTTCTTAGACATTCTGTTCAGGCTGGCAATATCTGCCCTGTTTCTGTTTCTATTCCTGTTGCTACTAACTGCTAAATTGGTTTGATCATATGCTGTTTTCTATTGGTTACTGCTTTTTTGTTAGATGGTACGTCATTTAATGGTGAACTATCTTAGCCAATTTTAGGCTGTAATATAATTGAAATATTCAAATAAATACATTTCTGGAGGTTGTGATTTATGCACTTTTGTGTCATTTTTATATCCTTTCTGTGCCCTGTATGGTCATTTGTTCAACAATCCTACAGGCTTACAACTTGTCAGAACCCATTCCTATTTCATTTCTATCTATCTCCTCTAACCCAAAAGCAAATATCACCTTTCCCTGGGTTCTGCCATACTCCCAAGGGGGAGCGGGGATGTGCCCGTGGGTTTATTGCCTCTGCTTCCTCTATCTGCTACAATGTAACCTTTTGCTTTCATTTATTGCCTTTGCTTCCTCTATCCACTACAATGTAACATCTTGCTCCCCTGCACTATATCTCTCTCTGAACTTATCTCCCTAAACTGTCAGTAAGAACAAGGGAAGGAATAAAGAATGTAACCTCCATGCCTAGTTTATTTCTACGATCCAAGAGAAAGGTGTGAAGAGCCGTCAAACATCGCTTTGTGATCTGGAGATGGACCGATGTTATTTTCCCTTTTCTCATGATGGACCTAACACCTGGGGATTGGTTGTCCCACACTGGCCAGATGGACTATGGGGTGGGGCTTTGCTTGGGGATACCTTAACCTATCGTTCTGCATGGGAAATCTCAGAACCTGTCTATTATGCCTGCTATCAACTACTCTTAATAAAAGTTACTGTTGGAAGAAATAGCTTCCAAGAGTTCTGCTTTCTTAAGATGTGGGATTTATTTATTTATTATTATTATTGGGACTTAAGATTGAAGTGGGTCCTGACACAACTAGAAAGCATAATGGTGGCTGAAGGCTACATCCATATTTGTTTGTAGTTACTGAGTAGGGATAATGCTTATTAACATATCTATACTTTCCTCTCCTTCTCCTCTGTAATAAAGCTTATGTTCAGAATCTATGAGTAGCCTGCAGAAAAGTTAATTGGAATTCTCTAATGCATTGCACATTCACTGCAGGAAAGAGTAGTTAATACCTAAGAATCCTTTATGTGCACTACAAGAGAAATTAATCCTATTAAGTATGAACAGGTAAAAAGGTCTCAGAATGCTAGTGGAATATGGAATATAGGAAAAAATATTTTTTTTAAAATGGGGAGGGAGGGGAAATGTCATCAGGAACATATGCTGAACAAAATAAGCCTATTCATGCCAAGGAAAAAGAAATGCTAGAAAAAACATAATACATAAAAAGTGTAGGAGGGATATTGTAGAAGAGATCTGTCACAGGTCTTGAATGTTCTTGTATTTAGGAAGGGAAGGAAGTAATGAAGAAAATAGTAAGAAGTCTCTCCCCCTCTCCCTCTCTCCCTCTCTCTCTCTCTCTCTCTCTCTCTCTCTCTCTCTCTCTCTCTCTCTCTCTCTCTCTCTCTCTCTCTCTCTGTGTGTGTGTGTGTGTGTGTGTGTGTCTTGGTTGATCAGTGGCTTTTTAAAGGCCAGAATTAAAACCTGAAGATCTACAGAGCTCCTTTCTATAACATACACTAATATAGCCAGGGCCAATTATATTTTGAAATATTGTTGGAGTCCAGGGGTTAGAAGGGGGACAAGGTTGAAATTTTCAATCTTTTATTTTGAGATAATGTATTTTATTTAAAAAATGGATTTTTTAGACTATCATCCTTGACTCATTTTTGTAAAATTTTAAATTTCCATTCATCTCATTCCTACTTTAGTGTATTTTTGTTCAGTATTTTTACTAAGAGATAGATTTTTCTGCACTTTTAATTGTCATCTATTGCCTTGTAATATTTTCATTATTCCATCTTCTTTTTAAAATAGATATTTGTCAAAGGTTTAGAAAAGTTCAAATTTTGAAGGCCAGTTGTAATCCAGTCTTCTTTGCATAATGGATTACAAATGTATTAATAGTCTTCATATTCAAATTCAAGCAAAGTGAACTTTGATTTTCTCACTCCTTGGTCTTTATGATGATAATGATACTTCAGGGACAACTGATTTTGCATTACAAAAGTCTGTATTTCCATTACTTATGAACTATAGAATTTATGGATGGAGTTTTCCCATGTATGAATTTTAGAACCGTGAGCAGAATTATTTTTCCCCTTAATCTTTAGATAGATTCAATCTGCAGTCTCCAGCCCTCCCACCCACACCAGCTCATGGTTACCAAACAAACTCACTTCTTCTAGTTTGTAAACTTCTATGTGTGTATATCCAGGGATTTTCCTCTCCCAATTATGTAGAAAGGATTACTTTATTTTGGGATGACCTATTTCACTTTCAAATTGACAGGTAGTCATCCAAATTTGCTATTAGAGGGAATGATTGATGGGAAATTCAGTTTCTTTCTACTTCATTCTTCTATAATCTCCATGCTGAGATGAGGGAATTATCTTAACTAATTTCTGTTTCTCATCTAGTTATTAAGAACTGAATATTTCTAGCTGGGGAATGGGGGCTAGAAATGATGACAAAAATTAAATGTTGTTTTGAATATGGAAGAAAGTCTGGAGAAAAGAATAAATATATCTTAACTTATTAATATATTTGTTATTAATCATAGTTAGAAGAGCAAACCATTTAAGCATTGTATGGAGCCCAGAATCACTTTCTTTGGAGATGGACAGCTATACAAACATGACAGATATAAAGAAATATATATAACCTAACATTCAAGACACAGGAGGCAAGAGATGTCAAGGAAGATAGTGAAATGAAGGGCATATCTCTGTAATCACCAGATGCAGTGAAAGCAACATCAATGACATGGCAGTCAAGAAGATGTACTAGAGTTGGGTGCATATAGGCAAAGTCCCAACTCTAAGGATTTCTCTTAAGAACCCGCCAGATTCTAAATGTTCTTGATGTGATCTAGTGCAAGTTATGAATAGTTACATATTAATAAAGATGACATCTTAAAAAGATCAGGTGGTACCTGGGGAACATACAGGGCTTTTTTTCTCATAGAACGCTCAGAACAGAGTTCCGGCACCTTTTTTTGATGGATTTTTTCAACTTTTGCACAAGCTGTGCTACTCCCTCTATTGGCTTTTGAAAGCCAATTGGAATTGCTGCTGAGCACACCAAAAAACCCAGCCAGCAAATGTTGTACATGCAAGTTGTCTGCAACGAAGGTGAGTTGGCAGGAACTTTGCACCCCTCCCTGCTACCCAACTACACCATCTCCTAGTTGTATGTAAAAGAGGACCAGGAGTGGGAGGTGGGTAGCAGCACTTAATTCTGCCCTGCTGAAAAAGTGGAGTCCATGTGCACTCCTGCCTAGTGCTCACCTGTGCAAGCCAGGCTCTCCATGCCACACTGCAGCATGGAGAGCCTGGCACCGAAGCACGGAAAACATGTGCACGCCTGCCTCATGCTCACCTCATGTCATCTAGGCTGAACACAAGTCAGAAGGAGAAAATGCAGTGGCAAAGAAAACCCCTCCTCAAATAACTTGCATTTGTCAAGTCCACCCTGCCCTCTGCAACACCCTTGGCCCAATGGGGAGGCAAGGCCTGGTGGACACAATTTCCCTCTCTACCTGTTTTTAACGGTAGTCGTGAAGATATCTGGAGGAGATGGGAGCGGCAATGCCATGGTGCTGTGGGAGCCACAGGGCCCACTCTACACAGCAGGGCTGTGCGGGGCAGGTGGCAAGGCATAGACCATGCTGGTGGGGCAGCTGCGGGTGCTGGGTGGGTGGCTGACCTTCCATGGGCCAGGCCAGCTGGTGGCCTACCTGGTGCTGGACCTGCACAGCTGCCGCCTCACCCTCTGCACCTATGTGGCCACCCTGGAGCGCCTGGCCTGCAAAGCCTGCTGCTGCCTCAGCTTCCCTGCCGCCTGAACCCTCCAGCCGCCCCACACTGGCGTCTGCCTCGGCGACTGCAAGCTCTGTGCCATCAGTGTGCATTGTGGCTGGTGCTGTGGGAGCCGCAGGGCCCGCTCTACATAGCGGGGCTGCGTGGGGCAGGCAGAGGTGGTGCTGGCAGGGTGGCTGTGGGTGCTGGGCATGGAGGTGGCACATGTGGGGCATGGCAGGCAGCTGACCTTCCATGGGCCGGGCCAGCTGGTGGCCTACATGGTGCTGGACCTATGCTGCCTCCTCGCCCTGTGCACCTACGTTGCTGCCCTGGAGCGCCTGGCCCATGACACCTGCCGCCGCCTCGGCCTGCCTGCCACCCTTGTCCTCCCGCTGCCCCATACTGGCATCTGGCTCGGCGACTGCAAGCTCTGTGCCATCGGTGTGCATTGCGGAAGACACATCACCTTGCATGGATTGGCCCTGAACTGCTGCACTGACTTAACCTGGCTTGACCACATTGTTCCATGTGGCCTGGAGAGGTGGGGGTCACCTCCCTCAGCCAGGAACTGTGTCTCATGGCTACTATTTTAGTGGTTATCTGGATTCTTGCAGATTTTGTACGTCTATCTGAAGTGGTAATTTTTTCATAAATTACTTAAGGATATGCAACTATATTTTCTCTTATTTATCTGATGTTACTTTTGCATCTACTTTTTTCAATCCATTTTCTTTCTGTCATTAATTCCCCAAGAATAAGAAATGTAAATTGTAAGCTCCTCATAGCACAGTTCTATATCATTGTTAAAATACACTGGGCAATTATGGACATATTCATTCATATTCATAAATAGATTGAATTGTAACACTTTCCCCCCTCACCTAAGCCTATTCTCTTGTGTGTATAATTTGAACATAGCCAGGCCATTTTTATCAGCAGTTGTAAAGAAATAGAAACAAAATGTTTAACTTATGTATTAATAACAATTTCTTTGCAATTTGTTATCTTGTCAGTAACATGAGTCCATCAATTAAACAGTTATGTTGAAGGCAGCATATGTACTTGTATTAGACATCTATTATCTCCCACTGGTAGTCCTTCCAAAAGGAACTCAATATATGTCATACTATATATGCAAAAGTTGTCTCCTGTATTAAAGTGCAACACATCATTTTCCAAGTAGAATAATATTCCATCTTTACTATACCCACCTGCAGTGTATAAACATGGGGAACTATCCCACAATTTTTCACCCCATGGCAGCCTACTATGCTCTCTTCATGATAAATTTGATAAAACAGAACTTACTGTTCTAAGTTCATCATAAACTAAGTCTGATGACAATAACAATTTTGGCAGGGATGAATTAATAGCATGCATTTTGGGTTATAGGAGCACCTCATTCACTTGAACCAATGTGATCTTATCTTTAAAATGGTATGTACAAGCCATCAGTAATGTGGTTGCTAATATAGATAGGTCCGGCTTATGAGCTGTTTGTATTTAAGCAGATGCTCACAACAAATTCTAGTTTATTTGGTGAATGCCTGAAAGATGCATTACTTCATCTAAGTCAAAAACAGATGAAAAAACTAAAGGCAATTATGAATTAAACTTGGCTCAAATCTCAAAGATTTGCCGGATGAGATTTTGATAAAACTGAAATTTACTATGAACATTTTCCTTAAATACAATAAATTAAATTTATGTTAAGAATTGAATATATAATTTTTAATTATATAAATAAATAAATAAATAAAAAATAAATGAATAAATAAATAAATAAATAAAATTATATAAATAAAATATTAAGAAGATGAGAGTTCCGACACTTTTTTTTTTAGAAAAAAAGCACTGGGAACATATAATATTTCTAATTAAGTGGAAATATTAGCAATTCATTATTGTAGTATTCAACAAGTAGTCAACAGTGAAACAATTTGTATTGTTGTCTGGCATATTTATGAGCAACCTGATTCAAAAATGGCTTTTAACATCTTCTGCCATGGAGAAAGAATATTTTCTTCATTGAATTAAATGGCATATTGAAGCTGTGTAGTATTACAAACATGGAAATTGAGGGCAATATCCTTGGAAACCATTAAATAAACCTTCAATTTATAGATTAAGGTGGAGTTCAGAATGCTTTAGTATAATGATGGAACACTATTTTATGAGTACTCTCTGTGATAAGATTGTAAAAACCTGAGGATATGATGAAATAATCAACAATTGTTCTAGTTTCTGGACAGCAATTAACTCAGGTTGAACAAAAATTCTTTAGTAAGTGAATGAATTGTAACCATAGATGATAACAATGTGACATAGTGTAAAACACAATAAAAGTAATTAACAATAAAATAAAATAGAATTATAAAAAGAGCACTAGATACAAAGAATTCAAAACGAGTTAAAGTCAATAATAAATATTCTTCAGGTTAACCATGATTTTCTGATCCAAAATGTTCCCAGGAGTAGCACTTCATGTTGATGGGATATCATTGTCTAAGAAAACTTTTGTTGTAGGTCTGATGTTGCTTGATGTGATAGCAAATTGTAATGTAATAATTAGAAAAAGAGCTATAAACTCTGATTGCATCAGAACTTTCCTCTACAACCAAAGGCTCTCCAAACCCCTCCTCCTCCTCCTCTTCAGAATTGTCCGACTCAGCTGCCGAAACCACAGGCTGACGCTGAATCACAACAGATTGTTGGGGGCAATTAAGCTGACTTTGTAATAATGCCGCTTGGGGGTGTGTGAAAGCCCTAATAAGCAGGCATATACATAGAATGAAGGCTACTGCTAAGCTTGTAAGCCGCCCTGAGTCTTCGGAGAAGGGCGGGATATAAATGGAATTAAAATAAAAAAATAAAATAAATAAACAGGAACCAGGCTGGTGGGCGGGCTCAAAAACCTGGAGCAGATCTCTGATTTGGTCTGTGCAGGGAAAGTGGGACCAATTGGAGGAGAAGCTGCAGCTAGAGGCAGAGTCTGTGATTTTTTACAGGCTGGGGTTTGGGCATCTTTCCTTCTAAAGTTGAAGAGCAGCTGCAGTCTATCCCAACTTGAAAAGCAGGTGGGGATCGCAGCAGCCAGAGCAGCTCTTTAGCTCTAATGATGCATTTGACTTGGGAAATGGTCGGGCTGGCTGGAAAACCTGGAGCGGATCTCCCATTTGGTCTGCGCAGGGAAAGTGGGACCAATTGGAGGAGAAGCTGCAGCCAGAGGCAGAGTCTGTGATTTTTTGCAAGCTGGGGTTTGGGCGTCTTCCCTTCTAAAGTTGAAGAGCAGCTGCAGTCTATCCCAACTTGAAAGGCAGGCAGGGAACGCAGCAGCCAGAGCAGCTCCTTAGTTCTAAGGACGCATTTGACTCAGGAAATGGTCGGGCTGGCTGGAAAACCTAGAGCGGATCTCCCATTTGATCTGTGCAGGGAAAGTGGGACCAATTGGAGGAAAAGCTGCAGCCAGAGGCAGAGTCCGTGATTTATTACAGGCTGGGGTCTGGGCGGCTTAGTGCTGGACAATGGAAGGGAGGGAGGGAAGAGACAAAGAAGGAGGAAAGAAAGGAAGGAAAGAAGGAAGGAAGGGACAATGGAAGAGAGGGAGGAAGGAGGACACCCACCCCAATCCCACCCCCCTCCACCAGAGTCCCATGGATTCCCCCCCAAACATAGGCACCCTGCAATCTTGAGTGATGACTCCCCCCCACCCATTAACTTTGTTTGTCAAAAGTTGCAAAAAGTGATCACATGACCCTGTGACCATCATAAGTATGAATCAGTTGCCAAGTATCCAAATATAAATCACATGACCCTGGGGATGCTGCAACTGTCATAAGTGCGAAATAGGGTCATAAGTCACTTTTTTCAGTGCTGTCGTAACTTCAGTCACTAAGTGAATTGTTGTAAGTCGAGGACTACATGTACTTTATCTTTTTTTTTCTTTATTTTTTTGGTCAGGTTTTTGACACATTGTTGGGCAACTGGTGGTACTCAGTCATTGCCTTATCCTAAAAGTGGTACAATGGGTGAAAAGGTTGAAAAGCCCTGACCTAGATGACATCCTTATCTTCACTGAGACCAAAGAGGAACATATCAACCTAGTCAGAGCAGTCCTGAAAAACTTGCGGGCTGCCCACCTATATGCTAAACTATCGAAATGTGAATTCCACCAGGAAAGAATAGACTATCTGGGGTATCACATATCCCCAGAGGGCATCGAAATGGACCCTGAGAAGGTCAGGTAAGTATTAGAATGGGCACACACACCCCACACACGGAAGCAATTGCAAAGTTTCCTGGGGTTTGCAAATCTCTACCACCAATTCTTCCCTTCATTTGCCCAAATAGCCCTTCCCCTCACAAACTTGTTGAAAACAAGGGGGGGTTCCCCAGTGAAACCCAACCAGCCTCTGAAGTGGACAATGGAATGTCAAGCAGCATTTGAGAGGCTAAAGAGGCTTTTTTCTGCTGAACCTGTCCTGAGACACCCAGATCCTGATAAACCTTTCGTAATACAGGCAGATGCTAGCGATGTGGCGGTGGGAGCTGTATTATTACAGGAAAATGATGAGGGGGCATTGCAACCATGTGCATATACACCCAGGAAACTCACAGAGACAAAAAAATGTTGGTCTGTGTGGGAAAAGGAGGCTTATTCTGTGAGATGGTCATTACTTACATGGCGCCAGTTCCTGGAAGGAAATAAAATCCCTTTCCAGGTCTGGACAGACCACAAAAATTTGGAAGCACTAAAAACACCTAGGAAACTCACTCCTAAGCATGCCCGCTGGTCCCAACATTTTCGCCAATTCAATTTCACTCTCAAACACTTACCGGGGGGGAAGAATTTCCTGGCGGATGCATTATCTCACATGCCCCAATATAACAGCACACGGGCCACTGACTCTAAACCACTTGTGCCTGAACAACAACTGGCAGCACCAGTCACCACCAGGGCCCAAGCAAAAATGAAGCCGAAGGTGGATAGCCTAACTGGAATAGAATTCCGAAAGTCTTTGGAAAGTGATGAATGGTTCCAGAAAAATAGACATGTGTGCACAATTAAAGATGGACTACCCTGGGTGGGTGAGAAGTTATACATACCTGCCACCCAGAGGATCAATTTCATGCAACTGTGCCATGATACAAAATCAGCAGGACATTTCAGATTTGTAAAAACCTCACACTTAACTAAAAGGCAATTTTGGTGGCCATTCATGAAAAAGGACATAGAAAGCTATGTGGGCAGCTATCAAATTTGCGTGATGGCTAAGAGGACCAAAATATATTGGACCTTTTCCAATTAAAAGAATCATAAACCCAGTAACAATTGAATTAGGACTACCCAAAAATCTTAGGCAGATACACCCAATTTTTCACTGCAGTTTACTAAAAAGAGAACAACATTCACCCCTACGAACAAAAACACCACCACCACCACCTCCCATCATGGTGGAAAGAGAACAACACTTTGAGGTGAAGGAAATAATAGATTCCAGGAAACACCATGGAGCAATTCAATATCTAGTAGCTTGGAAACACCTCCCCTCCTCAGAAAATGAGTGGGTCAGTAAATACCATGTTAGAGCACCAAAGTTGCTTAAGAGGTTTCATACAGAATATCCTAACAAACTGGGCTAACATTTATATTTTATTTCCTCTATAGATGGACCTATCTTTCTTTTAAGGAGAGCAGATTGTCAGAATCCATTTATATCCCATTCCTAAATCCCTATCTGTATACTCCTAAATCTCACCCCTCACTGGATTCTGCCATTCCCAAGGAGGAGAAGAGAAGATGTAATTGGCTATCCCTATCCATTAGATGCAAGGTTGTTTATTCAGCCTGCCTGGAGGCCGTCATCAAAGACCAGGGAAAGAACCTTTCAACTAAGGAGAACAAAGAAAGGGGGGGGGAGAGATTCTGGTTTGTATCTCCAATTGGAATCTGAAGGGGAGGAAGTAAATGTCATAAAGGCATGGAAGATCCCTTTTCCCATGGAAGGTTTTGACACCTGAACCTGAATTGATCTGGGATTGACCAAATGGACTGAGGGGAGGATTTTTTTATTCGGGGACACTTTAAAAGTATCAATCTGCAACACAGTTTCCAGATCCTGTCTAGATTTTCCACTGACAATTATGTTTTAGTAAAAGTTCCTGCTTGGACAATCCTGTCTCCAAGAGTTCTTCTTTCCTAAGATGTGGATTGGGTTGGGTCCTGACAGAATGTTTCCCTTGACACAGTTTTATGCAGCAGTAGCTGTAGTAAAGTAGTGGTTTTATTTTGTGCATACTTATTCACACATTTCTGCTCTGCACCACTTGTCATCTCATATTCATTCACACATGATTATATTATCCTCATGCAATACTTTGGTACTCATCTTATTTACATGACTAATTCATACTTGCTGTTATATAACATTCACACACACTTTGAGCAGTGCTTTAATCATGCTCCTTTTTGTCTGTGAATGTCTTCCACACTTTGTATATTCCTATTTCTCTATTCAGTTAAGTGCCAATATTTTTTCCCCAGAGGTATTGCTGCCAAGAAATGTAACTGGCTCAGAATGTAAATGTGTCCAAACTATAATGCTCAGCTGTGCTGTGAATTGAACATAATTTTCCTCCTAGAACTTTTCCACTATAAATGTACACTAATCAGTTTGCCTTGTGGGCATGTATTTGTTTTTTTTTATTGAAAGGTTTTACAGTACATTTTTTAAATAGAAAAACTCCCTCCCTCCCCCTCCCCTCCCCCCAACCCTCCCCTCCCCTCCCCCCTCCCCGACTTCCCAGAGCTGAATACAGGGTATAAACTTACAAACTTAAGCTAAAATATGCTAACAACAAAAATAAAACATTAAATTCTGTTGCACTTTAACTCTCCGTAAACATAACTATATTACTAACAAATAACAAATAACTAATAATACATCGTATAAAACCACTACTTATTCAAATGCTAAATGAAACTTTTTAGTCCCATATTTATTCTGAATATATTCGATCCATCTTCTCCATTCCACAATATATCTTTGTTACGATTGTTCTTTCAAATATGCTGAAATTTTTGCCATTTCCGCCAAGTTAGAAACTTTAAAAGTCCACTCTTCTATAGTAGGCAGTTCCTCCTTCTTCCAATATTGTGCTACTAAAAGTCTTGCTGCCGTAATTAAATTCAACATCAGTTTAGTATCTATAACAGTAAAATCTGTAATAATACCCAACAAAAACAACTGCGGAGAAAACCTTATCTTTTTCTTAAATATCTTTTGCATGTTCCACCAAATTTTAATCCAAAAAGCTTTGACTTTTTTACAAGTCCACCATATATGATAATACGTTGCATCCTCACAACCACACCTCCAACATTTGGGCTGGCAGTTCAGATACATACTTGCTAGTTTTTTAGGGTCTAAGTGCCACCTATAAAACATTTTATAAAAATTCTCTCTTAAATTTTGGGCCTGTGTAAATTTTACATTTCTAACCCAAATCTTTTCCCAAGTATCCATTGTTATAACCTCCTGAAAGTTCTGGGCCCACTTTATCATACAATCTTTGACAAGTTCCGTTTCTGAGTCAATTTCTATCAATGCATTATATATCCTTCTTATATGTGCTTGACCTTGATCTCTAATTTGTTTTACCAAATTTCCATTAGTTATTGAAATACCAACTTTCTGATCTTCTTTCCATCTTGCTTGCAACTGCCCATACTGAAACCAAGTTTGTACAATCTTTTCTTCTTTTAAAATATTATATGGCTTTAATTGCCATACATTCCTTTCTATCCTTAAAATTTCTTTGTCTGTAATCACATCATGTTTAAATCCAACATTTATATTTTCTATTGCATGTTTAGGTATTGCCCAAATTGGTATTTTATAATTTAACTTATGTCTATATTTTTTCCATACTCGCAACAGAGCATACCTTAAAATATGTATCTTAAACACATTATCCACCTTCTTATCATACAATAAATATGCATGCCAACCAAATAACAAATCATAACCCTCGAGAATTAATAATCTCCCTTGTTTTAAATTAAACCAATCACTAATTGAAGATAGAGCAGCAGCCTCATAGTATAATTTAAGATTAGGCATTTTAAGACCACCTCTTTCACATATATCGTGCATTATCTTAAATTTAACTCGTGGTTTTTTTCCCTGGCCAAACAAATTTATTAATACCTTTCTGCCATTCCTCCAAATTTAAATCCTTTTTAAGTATAGGTATCATTTGAAACAAAAATAGAAATTTTGGCAAAACATTCATTTTTACTACTGCAATTCTTCCCAATAAGGATAATTGTAATTTTTCCCAACCATCTAGCTCTTTTTGTATTTTTGACCATAACAATTCATAATTATTTTTATATAATTTCACATTTGAAGCTGAAAGATATACCCCCAAATATTTAATCTTTTTAACTATTCCAAATCCTGTTAACTCTTCTAAAACAACCTTTTGTTCTATAGTCATATTTTTAGACAATATTTTAGTTTTTTTGCGTATTTATCTTAAATCCAGAAACTTTCCCATATGAGGTTATTATCTCCATCAACTCTACAACTGAGTAAGTCGGTTGACTTACTGTAATAACCAGGTCATCCGCAAACGCTCTCAGTCTGTAATCTTGATCTCTTATTTTAATTCCCTTAATTTTATTTTAATCTCATATTTTAATCCATAATATTTCCAATGTTAAAACAAACAGCAAAGGTGACAACGGACACCCCTGTCTTGTACTCTTTTCAATATTACATGTTTCTGTCAAACTACCATTAACTATTATTTTAGCTGTTTGCTTCTGGTATATTGTTCTAATAGATTGTAATTTTTTTTTCCAAACTCCATTTTCTCCAATGCCTTAAACAAAAATTGCCAATCCAATTGATCAAAGGCTTTTTCAGCATCCAAAAAGATCAGCGCTGCGGGAACCTGGTTATTTCTGTCCAAAAATTCCAATATGTCTCACATTATTCTTCATTTGTCTACCACTTATAAATCCAGTTTGGTCACTATGAATCATTTGCTGCATTACCTTCATTAATCTATTTGCTAAAATCTTTGCAAATATCTTGTAATCAGTATTTAAAAGCGATATTGGCCTATAGCTTTTGGCTTGAGTAACATCTTGATCTTTCTTCGGAATCAACGATATAAAGACTGTATTCCACGATGGAGGCACTTCTCCCAATTGAATTGTCCTAAACAATTCTCTTAAAGGTTCCACCATTTCTGACTGTAAATCTTTATAATAGATGGTAGTCAAACCGTCTGTTCCTGGTGCTTTACTCACCTTTAATTGCTTAATTGCTAAAATAATTTCTTCATCGTTTATCAATTGATTCATCCCTTCCCTTTGCTCTTGTGTAAGAATAGGGATATTAACTTCTCGTAGGTATCTATCTATATCTACATCTCGAATCTTGTCTCTAACATACAACTTAGAATAAAAATCAACAAAGGCCTTTTTAATAAGATTCTCCTGAAACACCACTTTACCCTTGTACTCTATTCTATCTATATTACGTGACCTTTGTTTCTTCCTTAACAAGTAAGCTAAGCACCTACCCAGCTTATTAGCATTGCAAAAGGTATTATGTTTAGCATACCGTAAATTGGTTGCCACTTGATCTGCCATCAACATATCAAACTGGCCTCTTAGTAAAGTAATTACCTCTTTAATCTTCCCATCAGATGGATTCAAGATTAAAGTCTTCTCTTTTCTCTTAATTTCCTCCTCTAATTCTTTTCACCTATGTTCCAGTTTACATCTGTATTTATTATTCAAATATATTAACACTCCTCTCATATAAGCTTTACTTGCATCCCAAACCATTTCAATAGAAGTACCCTTGTGCATATTCATATTAAAAAATTCTTTCATCTGTTTTTTACACTCTTCCACATTTTCTTGATATCTAAACAAATTTTCATTTAGTCGCCAAGACCATCTGTCTCCATTAACTTTTTCTATTTCCAACCATACTGGACTATGATCTGATATAGTTCTTGGACATATCTTAATCTTCTTAATCCTAGAAAAGAATCATTGGTAATTAGTACAAAATCAATCCTGGAGAAAGATTGATGCCTATTGGAGAAAAAAGTAGTCTTTTTCTTGCAAATTTCTTTCTCTCCAAACATCTCTGAATTCCAAGTCGCCTTCCATCTCAAAAAAAGATTTAGGCAATCTAGCATGACGGCGTACTTCTAAAAAGGCCTTTTATGTCCATTTGTACATCCAAAACCCCATTCCAATCTCCCATAAAAATACAAGATTTGTAATCCCACTGGATAATCTTAAAAGGTAAAGGTAAAGGTTCCCCCGCACATGCGTGCTAGTCGTTTCCGACTCTAGGGGCCGGTGCTCATCTCCGTTTCAAAGCCGAAGAGCCAGCGCTTGTCCGAGGACATCTCCGTGGTCATGTGGCCGGCATGACTAGACGCCAAAGGCGCACGGAACGCTGTTACCTTCCCACCGTAGTGGTCCCTATTTTTCTACTTGCATTTTTACGTGCTTTCGAACTGCTAGGTTGGCAGAAGCTGGGACGAGTAACAGGCGCTCACTCTGTTACGCGGGACTCGGGATTCGACCCGCCAAACTGCCGACCTTCCGATCGACAAGCTCAGCGTCCTAACCCACTGAGCCACCGCGTCCCTCTTACTGGATAATCTTACTGTGTAATAAATTGTAAAAATCTCCTTGCTGTTGATTAGGAGCATATAATCCAACCAAAAGTATTTTCTTGCCTTCTATTAATAGATCAATTATAACATATCTTCCTTGTTTATTTGTTTCAATTAAATTAGCTGTTGAATTGTTCTTAACATAAATAACAACTCCATTTTTCTTGTCAGGAGCAGAGGAAATAAACTGTGTGCCCAGCCTAAAGTTTATCAAATACTTTTGATCAGCTGCTCGAATATGCATTTCCTGTAAGCAAATAACATTATTTCTAAATTGTTTTAAATACTGAAATACTTTCCTTCTCTTGTGCAGGGAATTTAATCCATTAACATTCCAAGTTAGAAACTTTGTCGCCATCTTTTGCGACCTGAAGCTTTTGGAGCGCCTCTTCCAAAACCACCTGCGTTCTCTTCGGTTTCGCTCCTCCCACTGCTTCACTATAAGTAGGTTTTTGAGATGTAGTTGCAACTTTCTGTTGTTCTTGTTCTTGTCTCATTCGTCTGATTGCAGCCCGTGTCATTCTTTGTTCTCTGACCTCTTCCATTGGTGCCTGAGTCTGATCCACTCCTGTAGTTTGCTGGGATTCTCTATCTTTCTGCAGAGTAACTCCTTCAGCTCCTTGTATACTCTCCATTCATGACTGACGCTCTCCTTCACCATTCCTTCCTTTAAATTCTGAAGATGGCGGAGAGCCTGCCTTCAAAATATTGACATAAAAATCTCGTGCCTGCAAAACTGTATTAAGATGATATCTCATGCCTGCATGCATCACTGCCATACCTACTGGAATCTCCCATCTAAACTGAATCTCCCGTTTCCTTAATTCTTCTGCCAAAAAAGCAAATTCTTTTCTTTTCCTTAGAATTCTTGGAGGAATCTCTTTCAGAATTAAAACTTCTTGCTCAGCAACTGTAAATCTATTGTTGTAGAAGGCTTGAATAACCACATTTCTGATTGCTCTCTTTGTAAAGTAAACCACCACATCTCTAGGTAACTTTCTTTGTCTTGCAATCCAAGAGTTAAAACGAAATATTTTATCTATATCCCCCATAATATCTTCTGCTGGATGCTCCAAAACCTGTTCAAGGGTCTGTGCCAGTATTTCTTTCAAATCTTCCTTAGGATCTTCTTTCAAACCCCTGAACCTCAAAGCAAATTCCATGTCACGGTATTGTAACATTACTACATCATCATCAATCTTTTCCATCACATTTTCAGCATCCAGCATTTTAGCATCTAATCTCATATTATTTTGACTGAGCTCTTCCACGCGATCATCCAGATGCTCAATACAAACTGCCAGCCCTTGAAATGCAGCCAAAATGTCTGCTCTTATTTCGGTATTCTTCTCCTCAATAAGTTCAGCTATTTGTTGGGATTGTATTTTTAAAGCATCCTGCAAATCTTTTATTGTTAAAGCTAGTGCGGGTGCGGGTGCCACAGGAGGAGGCATCAAAGCCTGTAATGAAGAATGCTGAACTGGCGAGGCACCAGCACTTCTAGGAACTTTGGTTGATTTAGAAGCCATTTTAACACCCATTTATTTCTATTGCGCACTTTCACTTTCCGCACCCCTTGCAACTTTTTCTCTCAAAATACTCTGAGTTAAAGTTCAGATACTTGCTATTATAGCATTCTCCTGCACAGCTCTGCCTGCATCCAAGTAATCCACAGTTAATTATCGATGGCAGGGATGTTTGCAGCGTCCTGCTCTGCTCCAAAGCCATGGAGCAGAGGCGTCCCGGAGTCCAGAGCAAACTCAGGCTTTCGGGGGGCTCACACCCTTCAACCACCAGAGTTTAAACTCTGGTGATCTAGGGGAGCTCTACCCCTACCTAAGCACTCACCCCCTCCTCTTCTCCCGAGGAGCAGGTTTCCAAGCTGCTAAACAGCTGATTGTCGCTGTTTTTAGCAGCTCTACGGAGAACAATGGGGCTGACAGCCAGAACGGCCGCCATCAACGGAGCCTTGCCACCCAGAAGTCGTGGGCATGCATTTGTTAATGTTAATCTTTGGTCTTGAGGAAACTCTGATTGACTGCCATGAACTATGTAATCACACCATGAGATCAAGTGGCATTCTGTCTAATTGGATCAGCTTTACTGGGTTCAGTTTTCTTGATGGTATGTTGTTAAAGAAGCTGACTTTCCCAGATCTAAAGTTCTGTTTTTCATGGTTTATTTTATTTTAATAGGAACCAGGGTTATTATAGTTGAATTTCTAAGAATCTTAAAGATATGGGAGTTGTACTCCTTTGGAACAAATGAAAGTAACAGAAAGTCTTTCATAAATGTTAGTACCAATATTTCAAAGCAGGATAGCATTATCAGAAATAATTGAACTTTTTTTTAAAAAAAATCTAGTGTTGGTAAGTGTTCACAAATCCAAATTTCATACAGACTCAATAGCCATTGTTGTTCATTTGGTACTACAGAATGATATAGAGTTGTGCTTTATTGCAAGTGGGAAAATCCATGATTCAATTCTCATTCAGCTTCAGAACTTATTGAGTGATACTGGGCAAATCTTTCTACTTCAGCTTAAACTACTTAACATTTTTTTGTGTGTGTGATGACAATATAGGAAGAATCTTGTCACTGTCCTGAATGCCTTGATGGAAACAAACAAATGCCCCATAAGTCCTTAACAATTCTGCTAGTGGTAGGAATTTTAATATAATTCAAATCAATATTACTTCAAACTTTATTCACCTACTTTTAATTTTACTTTTCTTTCAAATGGATTGTGTTTTGGACCAATTAATTGGTTATGTGCCATCAAATCAGTATTAATTGTTAGAAATCGTATAGGTAGACATTGTCCAAGATGATATTTGTACAAACTGGAAAGATTTTCCAATGGTATATAGATCAATCAAGTCTAACCACTTTGCTGAAGGTCATTCTTCTCTTCTCTTCCTTCTACACTTCCCAGTATAATGGACTTTTCAAGAGAGCTAAGTCTTTACATTGTGTCTGTAATTTGAGCCTCTTCCATATATTCACCTTCAGGTTTAAGGGTGATGGCGGTACCTGAATTATCTCGAGCAATGAAGAGGGAGATGATGGCTTCAGCTCAAACATTTATTTAACTCAGCCCGGACGGGGCAAAACGGTACAACAAGCCTTTATATAGGCAACTGTCAAACGGGTTAACAAATCAGGGACGGGTGTTTTCCCGCCGAGGGGCCGTGCCCAATAATCAGCTGGCAGCTTTTGACATTCTCCCAGTGATAGCGCATGTGCCGCTGAGCTGGGGAACCCTGTCAGCTGGCTGCTGCTTCAGCTGGGAACCCGGGTAAACCTAGCCAGCGTTTTGACAGCTAGCGCTGTCAGTTGGCTGGTGTATCTGCGCATGCGTGACTTTGACAGCTTGCGGCTGCTGCCGCTTTGACAGCTTGCGGCTGTTACTGCGCATGCATGGCTTTTTTGACAGCTGTCAGTGCGGCCACGTGGAGCGGCCTTTTGACAGCTCGTGGCTGTTCCTGCGCATGCGCGGCTTTTTTGACAGCTGTCAGTGCGGCCACGTGGAGCGGCCTTTGACAGCTGTCATTCTTGTGAGGGATACACTACACCCCTTTCCCCTCCCCCTTGAAAGAAAACAGTGGAACTGGAACAGTTTTTTAACTATGGCCGAATACTCGAAGTCCGCCAGGTAGGCAGGGGGTCATCTGGGTCTTGTGGAGTGATGAAGTGGTGGCTCTTCGTCTGTCGCGGGATTATCCTTGGGGGGCAGGGTTTGTGGATCGGGGGGTGTTTGGGGGTTAGCAGGGTGATCAGTGCCGGGTCGGTCGGTATCTTCTGGCATTGGCCCTGGAGGGGTGTTGAGGGGTGCCCTGGGGCGCAGTTGGTCTGTGTGCCTCCGAAGGGTGATCCCTCTGCCGATGTTTATAATATAAGAAAGGGGGCCGGTTTGTTCAAGGATAACCCCCTGAGTCCATTTGTCCCTTCCCCCATAGTTGCGGGCCCAGACATTTTGTCCCTGCGTGAAAGTCCTTGATGGCGGGATGATGGTTTTTTCGGCTGCAGGTCTATCAGGGTGGAGCCTGTCGAGTCGAGCGACCAGCCGGCGACCCCAGCGGAGTTCGGCGGGGGATTTACCGGTGGTGGATACGGGTGTGGTGTGTTGGGTGAGGAGGAATCGGGCGAGTCGGAGGTGCCAGTCCCCGGTGACGAGCCTGCGGAGGGAGTCTTTGGTGGTCTACACCATGACCTCTGCAAGGCCATTGGTCGATGGGTGAAAGGGGGCCGACGTGGCGTGTCTAATACAATTGCTCGTCGTGAAGATCTGAAATTCACGGGAGGTAAATTGAGGCCCGTTGTCAGTGATTATTACATCGGGAAGACCGTGCGTCGCGAAAACCCCCCTTAGAGCCTGTATGGTGGCACTTGTGGTGGTGCTAGAAACCGGGAGAACCTCCAACCACTTAGAGAAACTATCTACAATGATAAGAAAGATTTGTCCCTGGAAGGGGCCAGCGAAGTCGACGTGGATGCGGGACCAGGGGTTTTTTGTAGTTTCCCATTTGTGAATAGGGGAATGGGGGGGCGCTGGCCTGGTTTGCTGGCACAGGTAGCAGCCAGCTACGTGCGCCTCGATGTCTTTGTCAATTGAAGGCCACCAAACGTAGCTGCATGCCAAGGCTTTCATTTTTATGACGTCCGGGTGACCGTCGTGCAAGGTTTGGAGGACCTTGGGTCTGTGACATGGAGGAACTATCACCCTGCAACCCCATAGAATGCAGCCTAAATGGGTGGTGAGCTCGTGGCATTTCACAAAATACGGCTGGAATGGTGGGGCTGGGGCAGGTAGATTGCCATCCTGACGATACCCAGGCTAGGATTCTGCTGAGCATCGGGTCCCTGCTGGTGGCGGACGCAATGTCCTTGGCTGTCACTGGGCATTCTGAGAGTTCCTGAATGGCTAGAATATGACCTGCTGGGGCTGGGGCTGGGTCTATTTTTTTTTTAAATTCCATTTATATCCCGCCCTTCTCCGAAGACTCAGGGCGGCTTACAAGCTTAGCAGTAGCCTTCATTCTATGTATATGCCTGCTTATTAGGGCTTTCACACACACCCCAAGCGGCATTATTACAAAGTCAGCTTAATTGCCCCCAACAATCTGGGTCCTCATTTTACCTACCTCGGAAGGATGGAAGGCTGAGTCAACCTTGAGCCTGGTGGGATGCGAACCTGCACTAATTGCAGGCAGCTGGTGTTACTTAAGGAGGCATTAGCCCACTGCTCCACCAAGGCTCTTATTTGCGGCAGGGGCAGCCTGCTGAGGCCATCTGCATTGGACATCTCTTTTCCAGGTTTATAGATTAACTGGTAAGAATATGCGGAGAGAACTCCCGACTATAGAAGAATGGACTCTAAAAGTTTCTGACCTGGCAGAAATGGCAAAGATTTCGGCTTATTTGAAAGATCATTCGCAACAACGTTATATTATGGAGTGGAAAAAGTGGATTGATTATATCCAGAACAAATATGGGACTAAAAAGTTTCACTTAGCATTTGAATAAGTTTTTTTTATGTGATATTAGTATTGCTTGTAGTCATTTCATATGAGCTAGAGTGCGATAGACTTAATAGTTTATTGTTGTTAGCATATGGTTGTTTATGATTGCTTCTTGCTTTTATACCTTGTATTTAGCTCTGGGAAGTCGGGGAGGGGGGAGGGGGGAAGGGGGGACGGTTAGGGAGGGCTAGGAAGGGGTGGGCGGAGGGAGGGGGGGAGGGATTGTTAAAGATAAAATGTATTGTAAAACTTTTCAATAAAAAAAAAGAATATGTGGAGAGAAAGGTAGTCCATCGCAGCATGCGAGGGGACAATATTTGGGGGGTTTGACGGTCCCATGTGAACAACCCAAGGAGTGGCTTGTGGTCCGTGTAAATGGTGAAGGGTCTGCCGTAGAGATAATCATGGAAATTTTAAATTCCAGCTACTATGGCCAGTGCCTCTTTATCTATTTGTGCATAGTTGCGTTCAGCCCTCGAGAGGGTCCTAGAGTAATATGCTACTGGGGCTTGAGTGCTATCGCCAAATGTATGGCTTAGGACCACTCCGATTCTGTAAGGGGATGCATCGCAAGCGATGCATAGGGGCTTGGATTCATTGTAGTGTGAAATGGTGGTATTGCTAGACAGTAATTGTTTGAGTTTTATAAAACTGTCGTTGTGAGCGGCGGTCCACTGCCAGGGCGCTCCTTTGTCCAGCAATCTATGGAGGGGCTCTGCTATTGTCGCTTTGCCGGGTAGGAAAGCGTGATAAAAATTCAGGAGCCCCAGGAATGCCTGGAGCTCTGTTTTATTCTTGGGTGCTGGGGCGGCCTTGATGGCTTGGATTTTTGAATTTGTAGGGTGAATGCCTTTGCAGTCTATCCTGTACCCTAAGAATTCAGTGGAGGGGACCCCGATAGAACATTTTTCCCGTTTTAGCTTTAATCTGGCTGCCCGGAACCTACTCAGAACTTCATGCAGCCTGGATGCCAGCATACATTCGGAGTCGCCCGCGATGAGCACGTCATCGAAGTACGGGCATACTCCGGGAATCCCTTTTAAGGTGCGTTCCATGACCTCCTGGAAAATCCCAGGTGCCACGGATATGCCGAATTGGAGGCGGTTCACTCTGAACGCCCCGCGATGAGTGACTATAGTTTGGGCGTCTGCAGTCTCTCTGGTGACAGGGAGTTGCAGAAATGCATGAGCTAGATCTAATTTGGCGAAAACGGAGCAGGAACCAATTTCTGACAGGACATCCCTGACAGAGGGGACGGGGTACACGTGTGGGTTCAGTGCGCGGTTGAGGGTGGCTTTATAATCCGCACAAATCCTCACGTCCCCATTTGGTTTGACAGGCGTCACTATGGGAGTCTCCCATGTTCCGCTGTCGGTGGGCTCTAAGACTCCTAGGGCGACTAAACGATCTAACTTCTTATCTATTTTTTGCTTCAGCGCAAAGGGGACTCTTCTAGCTTTAATCCTGATTGGCCCAACCTCAGGTTTGAGTTTAAGGTCGATGGGCAGGCCGTTGTATCTGCCTAGTGTTCCGTCGAAAACATCTGCAAAGATTTTGCAAATGTCTTCTAACGACTGAGGTTGGATGCGGTTTGTCCCTTCTAGGCGAATGCCTAATGCCTCAAACCAGTCCAACCCGATAAGGCTGGTCCGGGGGTGTTCGGTTATCTGGGCTAAAAGGTTCCCTTTGAATTTTTTGAATTCAATCTTTAGGCTGGCCTGTCCCTTTAATTCTATAGGGGTGCCCTGGAAATCTGCTAGCAGGACCTTGGAAGGTTGCAAGGGAATGCGGCGTTTGGTTTTAAGCGCTATTTTTTGGAGTGTGTCCCATGATAGGATGGAGACGGAGGACCCTGAGTCGACCTCCATCTCGCAGGGGACTCCCTGAATTTTGACCCAGGCCTTGACCTTGGCACGAATGAGGTGTGTGGCAGTGGGTTTGGCTTGGGAAAGTACGGACCCTACAGACCCTTGGAGATGGTGGGGGAACTTGGTCCTACCTGCGGGGATCTCATCAAGCTCGTGGAGGGTCTCCTGGTTTTGACTGCGGCATGCTGAACGGATGTGGCCGGTCTTCCCACAACCGTGGCATTTTGCATTCCTGAAGCGACAGGTGGCTCTCGTGTGGGCCCTGCCACAACTTGCACATCTGGCCCTGTTGCCTGCTGGAGGTTTCTTCGTGCTGGGGCCTGCTGGTCTGTTCTGTCCATGATTTCCTTCTTGACCGGCAGCCATCCGGTTGAATCGGGAGAGGATTGCGTCTACTCCGGAGCCGGGCTCCGGATGTCCTTGGTCAGCTTCCCGGGCTTGATGGACCGAGGCGCCGGGGTTGTCGCTGAACACCGGGGGATCTTCACGGTGGCTGTCTTCATATGCCATTATCTCTAACGTGAGCTCTGTGAGGTCCATTGTGGGTCTTGCCACAAGTTTCCTCTGGAGGCATTCGTTCTGGAGGCCGGCAATGACTTGATCCCGGATGCGGTCCTCCATGTCCGGGAAATGGCATTTCCGAGCGGCGTGCCGGACCCCGGCGATGAAGGCAGTGGAAGGTTCCCCCGGTTGCTGGCGACGGCGGGCGAAATGGAGTCGCCAATACAGCTCTGATTGCCTGGGCATGAAATGTTTGCTAAGGCGATCTGTTAGCTCAGCGTACGGCACTGTAGCGACCGGGTCCGGGCTGCAGAGTCCCACGGCGATGTCATATACTGCCAGCCCACTGAGGCATAGGAGCGCGGCGGCCTTGTGGCGGTCCTTGGTGATTTTATTCACAATGAGGTACCCCTCGACTTGGCCCCAATGCGACTCCCAGCCTTCAGGGTGGCGGACGTCGAATTCTCTAACATGCCCGAGATTTGCCATGTTGGGTCAGTGGTACCGTGGCACTAAGAAGGTTAACCTGCCCCAGCCAGTGACTTAGCTCGTGACTTCAGCGATATCGAGCGGCTGGGACGGCTTGCCTTCTTGGCCGTGACTTCAGCTCAGTTGTACCGCGATCCCACCTTCGTCGCCAGGTGAATTATCTCGAGCAATGAAGAGGGAGACGATGGCTTCAGCTCAAACATTTATTTAACTCAGCCCAGACGGGGCAAAACAGTACAACAAGCCTTTATATAGGCAACTGTCAAACGGGTTAACAAATCAGGGACGGGTGTTTTCCCGCCGAGGGGCCGTGCCCAATAATCAGCTGGCAGCTTTTGACATTCCCCCAGTGATAGTGCATGCGCCGCTGAGCTGGGGAACCCTGTCAGCTGGCTGCTGCTTCAACTGGGAACCTGGGTAAACCTAGCCAGCGTTTTGACAGCTAGCGGCTGTCAGTTGGCTGGTGTATCTGCGCATGCGCGACTTTGACAGCTTGCAGCTGCTGCCGCTTTGACAGCTCGCGGCTGTTACTGCGCATGCACGGCTTTTTTGACAGCTGTCAGTGCGGCCACGTGGAGCGGCCTTTTGACAGCTCATGGCTGTTCCTGCTCATGCGCGGCTTTTTTGACAGCTGTCAGTGCGGCCACGTGGAGCGGCCTTTGACAGCTGTCATTCTTGTGAGGGATACACTACAGTACCTGTTTTAATTAGTTTGGTTTTTTATTGATTGTTTCAATGAATGAGTTTATAAGGCCACCTAGCTCAACATACTCATGCAGGGTAACTAATAACATAGCATTAAAAAGTGAGAAAAAAATAAAAGAAATTATTATATAAAAGAAATTCAATGTACTGCAACCATATTTATAAACAGAATTCACACATAACATCTAAAAAAGATACATGTTAGATACAACTAACATCCTGGCTCCAGTTTTTGGGAGAAAAGCTACATCTTCCAGAATGCAAACAGGATGGAGGCCATTCAATCTGTAATCCCCCTTTTTAATTGTGTTGCTTGACTTTTATTACTATAGCTTGAAGATGTTTTGCATTTTCAGCAAATGACACTATCAAAGTAGTGTCATTAGTATAATACAGGTTACTTTGTCCCTGCAGTTGTAACACTACACTAAACTTTGGGGATGCATATTCTTTCAATATATATTTAGTATATATTGAATAAATAAAGGAAGACCTGAGCAGGAACCATTTTCTTTTGCTGTGTTCCATATGGTTTGTGGTTCTTATATATAGATGTTCCCCTAATTTTCTGTGACACAGTATCCTGCACCATTCTATATATGGCCACTTAGAAGTAGGTCTCACAGACCTCAGAGAAGTGGGTGTAGAACTGCAGTTTTAATATGATATCCCATTTATCTTTCATCAACTACACTCAACATTCATCAACCACCTAAAAAGATTATCGAAAGCAATCTTGTATTTTATAATTTAGTTCATAGATGGTAATATTAATACTGACCCGTGGCAAGTGGTATTAAAATATTTCACAATAAATCATTTAAAATCTTGTTAACATGCCAAACCTTTGCCCTTAAACAGATGAATATTTACTGTCTTATTAAGTCTAGAAGAGTAAAATGCCCAATTCATTAATCTATGTTTCACTGCTTGCTAATGGATTCCACAGTTAATGATGTAGCTTACTTCAGTGAAGGTACTAAAAACAAACCAAAGTTTTGAATCTGAAATAAATGATTCCCAAGGCTGACTTTACCTATGATTTACTGTAATTTTAATCCAACAATTTTTATTAATCCTCCCAGGATGGCTTCACTCTTTGAAGCCTTACACTTTCACTTAGTATTCATTTTTTTCACACATCATAGTTTCCCTCTCTCTGGGCATTTGTCTGAAAACAGCATTTTCTGTAAATGTGTGAAATTTCATAAGGAGAACATAATTATATCCCTGATTAGGATTTAAAGTACAACCATGGATAGTTCTACTTGAATTTTTAAATCTGTCTACACGTTCAATATAATATACAAGAGCTGAGCTTCTGGGGGAGGAAAAGTCAAGCATATGCTTGAATATTTTCCATTTATTCACTGGGATTTAAAATTACTTAACTTTGTCTGAATAATGTCATGAGTCTATAAGATTTCTTTTATCTAATGCAAGCTTTGCTTCCCTGAGGAAGAACTGGAATGGAAGTCCAGGAAAAGCAAGTATAAATTAATATCAAAGCTATTTTGCATTAATCTGGCCAGCTCCAGTTTAAATTCTGTGTTGAATTCTAGACATGCACCCTTCATGTAGGATTCATCAAATTGGAACAGGTGCATGAAAGGACATTCAGGGGATTGCAAAATAATATATTTCCCCTGAATAGTGGTTGAAGAGATTGTATATATTTAATCTTCAGAAGGCTTGAAGGCACATTCATGTCAACATTTTGCACCACCTAGGGACTGAATAGCCTAGAGATACTTTACCTAGTAATCAAGTATGAGCTAAGATGGCTTCACAACTTTCAACTTTATTTAATGATTGGTAGACATTGTTATTAAACTCTGCATTATACTTAGCTGTCTATATTTCATTGTACTACTATTGTGAACATATTCTCCTTCCCATTTGAGAGACCCTCACACATTCCCATTGCACATCCACAAAGAAGAGATGTTCTTTGTTACACAGATGCTCTGGTCTCCTAGAAATAGAATGGGTATGTCTGCTTAAGAAGAAAGCAGAGCTAAACCACTGAGGTAGTCTAATTAAGAGCATGAGGTCACCTGTCAGGACCCACCCCAATCCACATCTTAGGAAAAAGAACTCTTGGAGATGAGATTGTTCAACAGGAACTTTTACTAAAACATGGTTGACAGTGGATATTCTAGACAGGATCGGGAAACTGTCTCGCAAGTCAATACTTTTAAAATGTCCCCGAGTAAAACCCCTCCCCTCATACCATTTGGTCAGTACCAGATCAGTCAAGTTTCAGATGTCAAACTCGTCATGGGAAAGGAGAGTTCCAATACATTTGCAACATTATTAATTCCTCCCCTTCACGAAGAGGCAAAGGAACTAGAGATCAAATTGCCAACATATGCTGGATCATGGAGAAAGCTAAGGAGTTCCAGAAAAACATCTATTCTGCTTCACTGACTACGCTAAAGCATTTGATTGTGTGGATCACAACAAACTGTGGCAAGTTCTTAAAGAGATGGGAGTACCAGACCATCTTATTTGTCTCTTGAGAAACCTATATGCGGGCCAAGAACCAACAGTCAGAACTGGACACGGAACAACTGATTGGTTCAAAATTGGGAAAGGAGTCCAGCAAGGCTGTATATTGCTGCTCTGCCTATTTAACTTATATGCAGAGCACATCATGAGAAAGGCAGGAGTAGATGAATCAAAAGTTGGAATTAAGACTGCCAGGAGAAATATCAACAACCTAAGATATGCAGATGATACCATTCTAATGGCGGAAAGTGAAGAGGAACTAAAGAGCCTCTTGATGCGGGTGAAGAAGGAGAGTGAAAAAGTGGGCTTGAAACTCAACATTATGAAAACCAAGATCATGGCATCCGGCCCTTTCAATTCCTAGCAAATAGATGGGGAAGAAATGGAGGTAGTGACAGATTTTATTTTCCTGGGCTCCAAGAACACCGCAGAAGGGGACTGCAGCCAAGAAATTAAAAGACGCTTGCTCCTGAGGAGGAAAGCCATGGCAAATCTAGACAGCATACTAAAAAGCAGAAACATCACCCTGTCAGCAAAAGTGTATATAGTCAAGGCCATGGTTTTCCAAGTTGCAATGTATGGCTGCAAAAGTTGTACCATAAGAAAGGCTGAGCAACAAAGAATTGAGGCCTTTGCACTATGGTGCTGGAGAAGATTCCTGCGAGTCCCTTGGACTGCAAGGCGTTCAAAGTGGTCACTCCTAGAGAAGATCAACCCTAACTGCTTTTTAGAAGGCCAGATCCTAAAGTTGAAACTCAAATACTTTGGTCACGTAATGAGAAGGAAGGACTCACTGCAGAAGAGTCTATTGCTGGGAAAGATTGAGGGCAGGAGAAGAAGTGGATGACAGAGAATGAGGTGGCTGGATGGAGTCACTGAAGCAGTAGGCGTGAGCTTAAATGGACTCCAGAAGATGGTAGAGGACAGGAAGGCCTGGAGGAATGTTTTTCATGGGGTCGTGATTGGTCAGAGATGACTTTGCAACTAACAACAACAACATATATATACATATACAGGGCTTTTTTTCTGATAGAACGCTCAGAACGTTCTGGCACCTTTTTTTTGCAAACAAAACACCAAAAGCTCCCTCTATTGGCTTTTGAAAGCCTATAGCAGGGCTAGGCAATCTTGGCTCTTTTTTATGACTTGTGGACTTCAACTCCCAGAAATCCTGAGCCAGCCACGCTGAGGGGAAAGGGAGATGTTTCCAAGTTGAGCCATGCTGGCTCAGGAATTCTGGGAGTTGAAGTCCTTGAGTCTTAAAAGAGCCAAGGTTGCCTACCCTGCACTAGAGGAGGACATTAAATATTTTACAGGGTTACTTCTTTAGGAAGTAAACTTTTAGAATCTAAAACAGCTAATTCAAAAAAGCCAACAGGAAAGAACCTCACATTTTTCATCTGCTTTTGTCTTTTGGAAGGTAAAATTAAATAACAAAATAATCTATTTCCTATGTTAACATCTCTGCAATGAAATCAATAACGGTAACATAACAGAAATGAGATACATTTTTCTCAATTTAATATGTCTAATTTAGCTGATGTTAGAAAAAAAATATTCTCTTTTGTACATACTCTTGAAAACTATTTTGAATCTAACCATCTATTACAACTAAACCACTTTAAATTAAACAATTCTTAAGAATGAAATATTCTTTTTTATTGAAAAGTTTTACAATACATTTTATCTTTAACAATCCCTCCCCCCCTCCCTCCACCCAACCCTTCCTAACCCTCCCTAACCCTCCCCCCACCCCTTTCCCCCTCCCCCCTCCCCGACTTCCCAGAGCTAAATACAAGGTATAAAGATAAAAACAGTCATAAACAACCATATGTTAACAACAATAAAGTATTAAGTCTATCGCACTCTAGCTCATATAAAATGACTACAAGCAATACTAATCTCGCATCAAAACTTATACAAATGCTAAATGAAACCTTTTAGTCCCATATTTGTTCTGGATATAATCAATCCACTTTTTCCACTCCATAATATAACGTTGTTGCGAATGGTCTTTCAAATAAGCCGAAATCTTTGCCATTTCCGCCAGGTCAGAAACTTTTAGAGTCCATTCTTCTATAGTCGGCAGTTCCTCCTTCTTCCAATATTGACCTACTAAAAGTCTTGCTGCCATAATTAAGTTCAAAATCAACTTAGTGTCCACAACAGTAGTATCCGTAATTATGCCCAATAAAAACAATTGCGGACAAAACTTTATCCTTTGCTTAAATATCTTCTGCATATTCCACCAAATTTTAATCCAAAAAGCTTTAACCTTTTTGCAGGTCCACCATATATGAAAATACGTTGCGTCTTCGCCACCACATCTCCAGCATTTAGGTTGATAGTTCGGATACATACTTGCAAGCTTTTTAGGATCTAAATGCCATCTATAAAACATTTTATAAAAGTTCTCTCTTAAATTTTGAGCTTGCGTAAATTTAACATTCCTCACCCAAATCTTTTCCCAAGTGTCCATTGTAATAACTTCTTGAATATTCTGAGCCCACTTTATCATGCAATCTTTAACAAGTTCTGTTTCTGAGTCAATTTCTATCAATGCAAGATATATCCGTTTGATATGTGCTGGACCAAGGCTTCCGGTGGCGACGCGACGCCGAAGACAGCCGTTTTCGGGCTGCCCGCTCCGCAGCTGTGTTTTTCCATCGTAAACAGCGGCGATCAGCTGTTTAGATGGATTTGAAGCCCCCTCCTTGGGAGAAGAGGAGGGGGTGAGGCCCCAGGTAGGGGTTGAGCTCTCCGGGGCCGCCTGAGCTGAGAGTTTGGGCGGCTGAAGGATTGAGCCCCCCCCGAAGCCTGGGTTGCTCCGAGCTGCGCAGCGCCCCTGCTCCGGGATTTATGGAGCAGAGCCAGGCGTTAGCAACCACCCCTGCCAAAAGGAAATACTTTTGATTATCAAGATGCAGGCAGAGCGGTACAGGAGGTCAAGGTGATGTGGACTCTTATCTTTACTCTCTAGCTCAATGGATTTTATAGCTTTAAAGTGAAAGTGTGCAATAAGTGAAAGTGGGGGAAGATGGCGGCTAAAACTTCTAAAGCTCTTCGGAGTGCGGGGTCTTCCCTGGTGCAACAGACCTCATTGCAAGCTTTGCTTCCTCCTGCACCTCCTCCGGCATTGACGCTTAAGGATTTACAAGATGCTCTTGGAAAGCATTCACAATTGATGTCTGACATGATGGATGAAAAGCTGAAAAAGTTGGAGGAGAAACTGGAGAAGAAGATGGAAGAGAAGTTTAGAGCAATGAGGGTGGACATGTTGTCTATGATTGAATCTGTAGCTGAATGTGTGCAACAGCTGGATGAAAAAGTGAAGGATCTCAGTCAAAAGAACTCTATATTAGAAGCAAAGGTATCAGAAAATGAAAATATAAGGGATAAAATGGACGGAGAATTGAGCCTTGCTCAGTATTATCAGATGCAGTATGCTATTAGAATCAGGGGTTTAAAGGAGAACTGTAAAGAAGATTTAAAGCAGCTGATTTCTGAGGCTCTGGAAGGGGTATTGGGCCAGCCAGCATCTGAAATTGACGGAAATATGGACAAAATTTTTCGTGTAAATTCATGGATTGCAAGACAAAGTAAGTTACCCAGAGATGTGGTAGTCTATTTTACAAAGAGAGTAATTAGAGATGAAGTTATTCAAGCTGCCTATGATACTAAACTGGTAGTGGCTGAGCATGAAGTCTTGGTTTTAAAAGAGATTCCTCCGAAGATTTTAAGGAGAAGGAAAGATTTTGCATTTTTAGTACAGGAACTTAAGAAATGTGATATTAAGTTTAGATGGGAGATTCCAGTTGGACTGATGGTGACGCATGAAGGTAAAAGACATCGTCTGGTTACTGTGGCCCAGGCACGTGATTTTTATAGCAATGTGTTAAAAGCAACCCCCCTATCATTTTTGGAAGCTGTTAAGGGATACGGCGAGGGAAAGCTTCAAGATGTTGCAGACAGACAGATAGAGGACAATGGTGTTGGAGGGGATCAAGATACAGTTTCATTGGATGTTGCAGGAGGCCAGAGGAAGACGCGTGCCGCCCTAAGAAGAGCGAGACGAGAGCAAGAGCAAGACCAGCAGAAAGTTATGGAATCTCCAAAGTGTACTTACAGTGAAGCTGTGGGAGGGGCGCGGTCCAAAGAAGTTTTGGGGGTCATGACAGACGTGCTCCAAAAGCTTTGGAGCGTCAAGATTGGTGATTAAATTTTTAAATTAGAATGTCGATGGATTAAATTTATCATAGAGGAGAAAGAAAGTTTTTTTTTAATATTTAACACAATTTAAGATTGATGTTATTTGCTTGTTAGAAAAGTATATTAGGGTTATGGACTAAAAGTGTGTGTTGAACTAAGAATGGGTATGCAAGCTCCTAATTAACAACAAGTTGTCTTACAGACTGCTTAACCCCCTTTTTTTTTTACTCTTTTTATTTGAACTCAAGGATGACTTGGAACTGCGAGACATTTGGTGTGATACATGCAAGAATTATTTCTGATTATGGTTTAGTTTGGTTGGAGATTATTAAGGTTAATAGATAGGCGCTTTTGGCGCGTAACTGAGAATTTGTTTATTTTTTTTCTTTGAAATTAATATGAATAAGGACTGGGATTAAGAAAATCTATTTTGAGTAAAGCTCTTTTCTGTTTTTCTCTTTTTCTTTTTTACTTTATTTGTAATATTAATATTGTTTGTATTCATTTTATATGAGCTAGAGGGAGATAGAACTAATAGTTTATTGCTGATAACATAGGGGTGCTTATGTTTGTTTTTTGATTTTATACCCTGTATTTAGCTCTGGGAAGTCGGGGGGGGGAGGAGGGAATGGGGGGAAGGGATAGGGAGGGTTGGGTGGGGGTGGGGGAGGGGGGATTAAAGTCAAAATGTATTGTAAAACTTTTTTAGATATGTGCTGGACACTGATTTCTAATTTGCTTTACCAGATTTTCATCAGTCATCGAAAAACCAATTTTCTGATCTTCTTTCCACCTGGCCCGTAATTGACCATATTGAAACCAGGTTTGAACAATCTTCTCTTCTCGTAAAGAATTGTACGGCTTCAAACACCATACGTTCCTCTCTAAACTTAAGATTTCCTTGTATGTAGTCACATCATGTTTGAACCCAACATTTATGTTTTCTATTGCATGTTTCGGTATTGCCCATAAAGGTATCTTGTAGTTTAGCTTATGTCTATGCTTTTTCCAAACTCTCAGCAATGCCTGTCTCAGAATATGCACTTTAAACACATTATCTACCTTCTTATCATACAATAAATATGCATGCCAGCCAAATAACAAGTCGTGGCCTTCAAGATTTAATAATCTCCCTTGTGTTAAATTAATCCAGTCACTTATCGCTGACAACGCAGCAGCTTCATAATATAATTTAAAATTGGGCATTTTAAGACCACCTCTTTTACGCGTGTCCTGCATAATCTTAAATTTAACTCGTGGCCTTTTACCTGCCCATACAAATTTATTGATACCCCGTTGCCATTCCTCCAAATTTGAGTCTTTTTTAAGAATAGGTATCATTTGAAATAAAAATAGAAATTTAGGCAAAACATTCATTTTCACTGCTGCAATTCTTCCCAGTAGAGACAATTGCAATTTTTTCCAGCTCTCCAATTCTTTTTGAATTTTTCCCCATAACGTTTCATAATTAATTTTATATAACTTTGCATTTGAGGGTGACAAATACACCCCCAAATATTTGACCCTTTTAACAATCTCAAATCCAGTTAACCCTTCTAGAAGGGCCTTTTGCGATACTGTCATATTTTTGGCTAATATTTTAGTTTTTTGTACATTAACCTTAAATCCAGAAACCTTTCCATATTGCATTATTATCTCCATCAGGTCCACAACAGAATTTTTTGGCTGGGTCACCGTAACAACCAGATCGTCTGCAAACGCCCTCAGTCTATAATCCTGATCTCTAATTTGAATTCCCTTAATTTTTTCCGAATTCCGTATTTTAATCAGTAATATCTCCAATGTTAAAATAAATAATAAAGGTGATAACAGACACCCTTGTCTTGTGCCCTTTTCAATATTACATACTTCGGTCAAACTATTATTTACTATTATTCGGGCTGTTTGTTTTTGATATAATGCCCCAATTGGCTGTAAGAATTTATCCCCAAAATTCATTTTATCTAAAACTTTCATCAAAAATTGCCAATCCAGTTGGTCAAAGGCTTTTTCGGCGTCTAGAAAAATCAGCGCCGCAGGGATCTGGTTGTTCCTTTCCAAAAATTCCAACAAGTCTACTATATGCCTCACATTATTTTTCATTTGTCTACCACTAATGAACCCAGTTTGGTCCCCATGAATTATCTGTTGCAAAACCCTCATTAATCTGTTAGCTAAAACCTTAGCAAATATCTTGTAGTCCGTGTTCAAAAGTGATATTGGTCTGTAATTTCTTACTTGAGTGACATCCTGATCTTCCTTCGGAATCAGAGAAATAAAAGCAGTTCTCCAAGATGGAGGCACCCTACCTCCCCTTTGAATTGTCTGAAACAATTCCCTTAATGGCTTTATCATCTCCAATTGTAGGTTTTTGTAATACACCGCAGTCAGTCCATCCGTGCCTGGCGCTTTATCCACCTTCAATAGTTTAATTGCTAAGAGAATTTCTTCTTCTGTTATCAATTGATTAATCTCTTCGTTTTGTTCTTGTGTAAGAACTGGGATGTTGGCATTCCTCAAATATACATCAATATCTGCTTCATTAATCTTATCTTTAGCATATAATTTGGAATAAAAGTCCACAAAAGCTTCCTTAATAAGGTCCTGTTGATACACAACCTTACCCTTATGTTCTATTTTATCTATGTTGGAAGCCCTTTGCTTCTTCCTTAACCTGTAAGCTAACCATCTGCCTGGTTTATTGGCATTGCAAAAAGTGTTATGCCTAGCAAACCGTAAGTTAGTTGCCACCTGATCAGCCATCAACTTATCAAATTGTCCTCTTAACAAATTAATAACCTCTTTGATATTCACATCCGATGGATTCAGAATTAGGGCCTTTTCTTTTTCCCTAATTTCATTCTCTAATTCTTTCCTACTAAATTCCAAGCTACGTCTGAATTTGTTGTTCATATATATTAACACCCCTCTCATATAAGCTTGGCTAGCATCCCAAACCATGTCCATAGAAGTACCCTTGTTCATGTTAATTTCAAAAAAGTCCTTCATCTGTTTTTTACATTCTTCCACATTTCTCTGATTTCTAAACAAGTTCTCATTTAAGCGCCAAAAGCGCCTATCTTTATTATCCTTGTCAATCTCTAAACAAACTGGACTATAGTCAGACATAGTTCTTGAACAAATCTTTATCTTCTTGATCCTGGAAAAAAAATCATTAGTCATTAATATAAAATCAATCCTGGAAAAAGATTGATGTCTATCAGAAAAAAAGTGTAATCCTTTTCTTGTAAATGTCTTTCTCTCCAAATGTCTCGCAACTCCAAATCATCCTTCATCTCAAAAAAAGATTTAGGCAATCTAGCGTGGCTTGGAGTATGCCTAAAAGAGCCACACTTGTCCAGTTGTACATCCAAGACGCCATTCCAATCTCCCATCAAGATAAAAGATTTATAATCCAACTGAGTAATCTTGCTGTGTAATGCACTATAAAAATCAGCTTGTTGTTGGTTAGGAGCGTACAGTCCAACCAAAAGCGTTTTTTTGCCTTCTAACAACAAATCTATTATAACATATCTTCCTTGTTTATCTGCTTCTATTAATTCCGCTGTCATAGTATTCTTGATATAAATAACCACTCCATTTTTCTTATTCATTGCAGAGGCAATAAATTGTGTACCCAATCTAGAGTTCAATAGGTACTTTTGGTCCATAACCCTAATATGTGTTTCTTGCAAGCAAATAACATCAGTCTTAAATTGTTTTAAGTATTGAAAAACTTTCTTTCTCTTCTGTGGTGAGTTTAAGCCATTGACATTCCAGGTTAGAAACTTAGTCGCCATCCTTAGCGATCCAAAGCTTCTGGAGCACGTCTGCCATGACTCCTTTAACTTCCTTAGGCCGCGCCCCTCCCACAGCTTCACTATAGTTACGCTTTGAAGGTTCCACAACATTCTGTTGATCCTGCTCTTGCTCTTGTCTCGCTCGTCTCGAGGCAGCACGCGTCATCCTCTGCTCTCTGGCATCTTCCGATGAAGCTGTAATTTGATCCACTCCAGTAGCTTTCTCATCTGTCTGCATTCCTTCAGCATCTTGAGGCTTTCCCTCACCATTTTTCTTTGTAGATTCCAAAAGTGGTAAAGGGGTTGCTTTTAAAACATTGCTGTAAAAATCACGTGCCTGGATCACTGTGACCAAACGGTATCTCGTGCCTTCATGCATCACCACCATACCCACTGGTATCTCCCATCTAAACTTAATGTCGCGTTTCTTAAGTTCCTGTACCAGAAAAGCAAAATCTTTCCTTCTCCTTAAAATTCTTGGAGGAATCTCTTTTAAAACCAAAACTTCTTGCTCAGCAACCACAAGCTTAGTATCATAGGAAACTTGGACAACTTCATTCCTAATTGCTCTCTTTGTGAAGTAAACCACCACATCTCTAGGTAGCTTTCTTTGCCTTGCAATCCATGAATTCACACGAAAGATTTTGTCTATATTTCCCTCAATTTCAGCTGCTGGCTGTCCCAGAACCACTTCCAAAGCCTCAGAGACTATCTGCTTTAAATCTTCTTTAGGATTCTCTTTTAAGCCTCAGATTCTGATAGCAAACTCCATCTGGTGGTACTGGACCAGAGTCAAATCACCGTCCATTTTATCCATCACAGTTTCATTCTCTAACACTTTTGCTTCTAATCTGGAATTATTTTGGCTAAGATCTTCCATTTTTCCGTCCAAGCATTCAATACATAAAGCCATACCTTGAAGTGCAGGCAACATGTCTGCCCTCATTGCTGTAAACTTCTCCTCCAGCTTTTCCATCTTTTTGTCTATAATATCTGCTATTTGTTGTGAATGCTTCTCCAAAGCGTCCTGTAGATCTTTAACCATCAGTGCCGGAGCAGGTGCAGGAGGCAATAAGGCTTGCAGCAAGGACTGTTGCACCGGGGAAGCCCCCGCACTCCTGAGAACTTTAGAAGTTTTAGCCGCCATCTTCCCCCACTTTCACTTGCTATGCACTTTCACTTTTAAAGTCCATAAGATCCGTTGAACTAGAGAACAAAAATCCACTTTCACCTTGATCTCCTGTATCGCTCTGCCTGCCTCTTCACACTCCAAAGTCCTTCCTTCTGGCAGGGGTGGTTGCTAATGCTTGGTTCTGCTCCCAAAAACACGGAGCAGAAGCGCTGCACAGCCCGGAGCAAACCCAGGCTTCGGGGGGGCTCGATCCTTCAGCCGCCCGAACTAAAAGCTCAGGCGGCCCCGGAGAGCTCAACCCCTACCTGGGGCCTCACCCCCTCCTCTTCTCCCGAGGAGGGGGCTTCCGAACTGCCAAAACAGCTGATCGGCGCTGTTTTTGGTGGTTCTACGAAGCCGCAGAGCGGACAGCCCAGGAATGGCTGTCTTCAGCGTCGCATCGCCACCGGAAGTCAAGAATGAAATATTCTTAATTTGGACTTTACTTTTACTGTTTGGACTGTTGTGTGTTTTGAAAAATAGATTATGTAGAATCTAGTTATGTTGCACTTCAGTCTTTAAATAATTAACCTAGTATATACATAACAATATATGATGTTTTCCATGGTGAGCTTAACATCAATAACAACATTTATTAAAAAGGCTAAAATAATTTCTGGTGGTATTATCTGTACATTAAAATTTTGTTTAGTCACAATCTTTTCACATTCTGGACAAGCAGTGGTCATGTATCCTAGCAAAAGATGTTACATATGTGCATAAGTGTAGTCAGTAGCATATGCCTTTTTAAAAATATCAAACATTCAAAGAAACAAAAATAAGTCCAAAATATCTGTATTACATCCAGAAATGCCAACTTTGCAACTAATATTTCTCATCCATAACTATGGCACCCTAAGGATACCTGCATACATGCAAATGCTTCTCTGGGATCAGTAATGCAGCAGGGATTGCTTTTTCTTTCCAGTAACAGATTGCTTGGAAATAACAAACATGGCCTTTAGAATTCCAATGTTTGTTACAAATTTTCCTGGATGTGGTTGGAAAGAGGCCTAGAAATGCCAGCACAAATACATCACACTTGCTCATTCACTCACTCACTTACTGCCCCATCGCTTCCAAACACCACTTGCTTGCTCACTCACTGCATTTGGAAGCGACGGGGCAGTAAGTGAATGAGTGCCAGTGCCAGAGGCCATCAGCTGTTTGGCACCGGAGACCACTGCCATGAGAAACACAGCTCTCAGTCTGGGTTAAGAGCAGCTCTGGGTGGGGGTTCAGCAAGGGCTGCAGCGTGGCAACTGCAGGGAGGGGAATCCCCACAGCATGTGGCTCTGAGCCACAGGGGCAGGGGTACAAAGGCCGGGCAGCGACGCCATAGCAAGACACTGGCATCGCTCCAAGTGACAGCACCTCTGAGTTCTGGGACCTTTGTTTTCTTGAAAAAAAGCACTCTCTCTCTCTCTCTCTGTGTGTGTGTGTGTGTGTGTGTGTGTGTGTACACACACACACACACACACAGGGATAAGGTAGAAAACTAAAACAGTTTTATTAAAGATCAAGCTTTTGTTGGCTAACTACCAACAAATCAGGATGCCGTCATCAGAGTGGGGAGACTGCATTTATATTATCAGTGTTTCTGCACTCCACTCATAGAGTGCGTCACCGCTCTGTTTGTTTCAACCAGCCATATTCTTTTGAGTCACCTCGCATTCATTCCTATGGAGTGTGATTTTCTCTGAGTGCCTGCTGTCAGAAGAGGATTGCTGTCAGCTATAGTCATTGCTCTTGTCATTGCCTGTGTTTTCATGCCAGAGGCTTTAAATAGTTATTCTTCCTCTTTTTTACATTCCACTGTGGGGGGTAATTGTGTAATTATGCAGTTTTGGTCTTGGTTTGACAGAGCGCTCTGTGAGTGCTCGCATTGTCTGCATTCACGTCGTGCATGCCGCTCCTCTTCCCAACCCCTGAAAGCTTCATACACAGCGGGGAGATCAATATGCCAATTGATCGAGAAGTGGTCAGAAAACCAAGCTTCCTTGAATAGTCATCCGCCCTTGGTGTTATCACAGGTGATTGCCTTGACCCCAGCCAAATTGAAGGTGTGATTGTGTGTGGCCATGGGTGCCCTCACCTGTGAGTGCTGTTCTTGTCTTTTGATGGCGAGCTCGTGTTCATGTACCCTGGTCCTCAGTCATTTTGCAGTCACTCCAATATAATTACAATGGCAGTTTTCACATGCCATCCTATATATGACGGCCGCTGATAATATAAATGCAGTCTCCCCACTCCGATGATTTCATCCTGACGATGTTGGTAGTTAGCCAATGAAAGCTTGATCTTTAATAAAACTGTTTTAGGTTTCTACCTTATTCCAGTGTTCGGATTTCTTGTTCTGATTTAAATATGCCTGGGATTCATATTATTAGTTTGATTAAGGAGTATTATTTGCAAGCAGTACTGCTCATAGCTAGGAGATGGGAGAAACTTTCACAATGCTTCACAAGTGTTTACTGCAAACTGGCTTTCATACATGACTGTTTATGTAATGATATACCTCCTAAATTGCTCCAAAAGAAACCGCTCGTGGATTCCATGGAATGTCAACTCACCGTTCGTCAATTTGACATATATATATATATATATATATATATATATATATATATATATATATATATATATATATATATATGTATATATATATATGTATGTATATATATATATTGTATATATATACTGTATATATATATATACTGTATATATATATATACTGTATATATATATATACTGTATATATATATATATATATATATATATATATACTGTATGTATGTGGACCTTTGGTTACATATATATATATATATACAACCTTTGGTTATATATATATGTTTTCTGAGGTTTTCGCGGGTGTTTGTATGTGGATCTTTGGTTATTCAGGTTTTTTCCCCACGTAGAATTGAAGGTGTAAGAGCAATGTTTCGACGGAATCCCATCCGTCATCCCCAGGCTGGTGGCTTCAGCTTCCTTCTTCTGGGAGAAGCATGTGGTAGTGGCTGTTTGTTCCTCTTTTTTAAACTGCCAGAGGGGGGGTGTTCTGTGGGTGGAGGTGTGCTCTGATTGTGTGTGGGGTAGCTGTGTTCTGATTGGGTGGGGGTGTGTTTTGAGTGGATGGGCTGGTCTCAGCTGCCAGCCTTAGACCTGAGCTGGTGAGTTGTGCTGCTTTTGTTCGGCTTCGTGTTTGTGGTGGTGCCATGTTTTTATAGTGGGTGTCAGTTTGCTTATTGTGTGGTTTGGAGGGGTTTAAAGTGGCTGATGTTGCAGCTGTAGTTAGGTTTCTGTTTTGTGGTTGTGCATCGTTATCATTGTGGGTTCGGATTTGCTTTTTGAATGGTTGTGTGGTGTTGATGTCATGTGATATTGTCATGAGTTTGGGTCTGGTATCATTCTTGGTGGTTGGGACTCATCTGTCAATCAAGGCGGGTTTCCAAATGGCTGGTAGGCGAGAGGTATCATCTCGTTTGTTCATGCTGTGGGGGCGTTTTTCTATCTCAATGGCTTCTCTGATTATTCTGTTGTTAAAATGTTCAATTTTGGCGATAGTTTTGGTTTTTTTAAAATCAATTTCATGTCCCGTGGCTTCAAAGTGTTGGACCAGGGATGAAGTTTGTTCTCCCTTTCTGAGTGAGTTTTTGTGCTCTTCAATGCGTGCACTTATTCTTCTGTTGGTCTGTCTGATGTATGTGTTGGGGCAGGTGGTGCATGGGATTACGTATACTCCTTGGTTTTCTAACCCAATTATGTCTTTGGGGTTTCTTAGGATGGTGGATATTTTTCTGTCTGTGTAGAATGCTGTTTTGATGTTGTGTTTTTGGAAGATCTTGCTGATTCTGTCTGTGGTCCCTTTTAAGTATGGGAGGAGGGCTTTGCCATTTTCTTGTTCTCTGTCTTGGGTTTTTGTGGGTGTCTCTCTTCGGATTAAGTTGGTAATCATGTTTCTTTGGAATCCATTGGCTGTTAGTACATTAGTGAGAGTGTGTAGTTCGGTTTTTAGGTGTTGTTTGTCAGCTAGGTGTTTTGTTCTGGAGATGAGTGTCTTGGCTACGGAGTTGATCTGTGCTGGGTGGTGGTGTGAGAGTGCGTTCAGATAGCGGTTTGTGTGTGTTTTTATATGGTAGATAGTGTGTCCTAGGGAGCCATTGGATTTCTTGTAGACTAAGACATCAAGGAAGGGAAGTTGATTGTTAGCTTCTGTTTCCATGGTGAATTGTATTTTGGGGTGTAGGCTATTGAGGTGTGTGAGGAAGTCATCCAGTTTTTCTTTGCCGTGTGGCCAGATTACGAAGGTGTCATCTACGTTTCTGAGCCAGAGTTTGGGTTTGTGGTTGGATTTTTCTAGAGCGAGGGTTTCAAAGTGTTCCATGTAGAGGTTTGCGATGACAGGTGAAAGGGGTGATCCCATGGGTGCTCCTTCCATTTGTTTGTACCTTTGTCCATTGTAGATGAAGTATGTGTTAGATAGGCAGTGGTTGGTCAGATCTAGGATGTGTTTTGGGGGGTTGTATTTATTTAGGATAGCTGTCAAGGCTTCTTTGATTGGCACTTGGGTGAAGAGGGATACGACATCGAAGCTCACAAGTAGGTCACAGGGCTGTAAGTTTAGTTTACTTATGATCTCTATGAATTGGAATGAGTTTTGTACGTGTGAGGTGATGGAATTTGCGTAAGGCTGTAGTTGTTTGGCAAGAAATTTGGCTAGATTTTGTAGAGGTGAGCCTATGGAGCTGACTATGGGTCTGAGTGGGGTTCCTTCTTTGTGTATCTTGGGCAGACCATAGAGCTTAGGACATCTGGATGATTTTTCTCTGGGAATGATTGTTTGCTGGATCTCTTCACTGATGCAGGTGGCTTTTATTTTGGATTTTGTGGTTTTTTTCCAGGTAGGTGGTGGGATCTGTCTTGAGGAGTTTGTATGTGGAGTCTCGGAGTAGGTTGGATAATTTGGTATGGTAGTTAGATGAGTTCATTACCACCGTGGCGTTGCCTTTGTCTGCTGGCAGAATGATTATGCTGGTGTCTTTTTTTAGGTTATATATATGTTGTTGTTGTTAGTTGTGAAGTCGTGTCTGACCCATCGCGACCCTATGGACAATGTTCCTCCAGGCTTTCCTGTCCTCTACCATCTTCTGGAGTCCATTTAAGCTCACGCCTACTACTTCAGTAACTCCATCCAGCCACCTCATTCTCTGTCATCCCCTTCTTCTATTGCCCTCAATCTTTTCCAGCATTAGGCTTTTCTCCAGTGAGTCGTTCCTCCTCATTAGGTGGCCAAAATATTTGAGTTTTAGCTTCAGGATCTGGCTTTCTAAAGAGCAGTCAGGGTTGATCTCCTCTAGGACTGACCGGTTTGATCGCCTTGCAGTCCAAGGGACTCGCAGGAGTCTTCTCCAGCACCAGAGTTCAAAGGCCTCAATTCTTTGGCGCTCAGCCTTTCTTATGGTCCAACTTTCACTGCCATACATTGCAACTGGGAAGACCATAGCCTTGACTTACGCACTTTTGTTGACAGGGTGATGTCTCTGCTTTTTAGTGTGCTGTCTAGATTTGCCATGGCTTTCCTTCCGAGGAGCAAGCATCTTTTAATTTCTTGACTACAGTCCCCATCTGCAGTGAGCTTGGAGCCCAGGAAAATAAAATCTGTCACTACCTCCATTTCTTCCCCATCTATTTGCCAGGAATTGAGAGGGCCGGATGCCATGATCTTGGTTTTCTTAATGTTTAGTTTCAACCCAACTTTTGCACTCTCCTTCTTCACTCGCAACAAGAGACTCTTCAGTTCCTCTTCACTTTCTGCCATTAGAGTGGTATCATCTGCATATCTTAAGTTGTTGATATTTCTTCCAGCAATCTTAATTCCAACTTTTGATTCATCTAGCCCTGCCTTTCTCATGATGTGCTCTGCATATAGGTTAAATAGGCAAAGCGACAGTATACAGCCTTGCCGGACTCCTTTCCCAATTTTGAACCAATCAGTGGTTCCGTGTCCAGTTCTCACTGTTGCTTCTTGGCCTGCATATAGGTTTCTCAAGAGAGAAATAAGATGGTCTGGTACTCCCATCTCTTTAAGGACTTGCCACAGTTTGCTATGATCCACACAATCAAATGCTTTAGCATAGTCAATGAAGCAGAAGTAGATGTTTTTCTGGAACTCTCTAGCTTTCTCCATGATCCAGCGTATGTTGGCAATTTGATCTCTAGTTCCTCTGCCTCTTCGAAATCCTCCCTGTACTTCTGGTAGTTCTCAATCCACATACTGCTGGAGTCTAGCTTGTAGGATTTTAAGCATAACTTTACTAGCATGAGAAATGAGTGCAGTGGTGCGATAGTTTGAACATTCTTTGGCACTGCCTTTCTTTGGAATTGGAATGTAAACTGATCTTTTCCAATCCTGTGGCCACTGTTGAGTTTTCCAAATTTGCTGGCAAATTGAGTGTAGCACTTTTACTGCATCGTCTTTTAAGATTTTGAATAGCTCAGCTGGAATACTGTCACCTCCACTAGCTTTGATGTTGCTCAGCTTTTCTAAGGCCCACTTCACTTCACATTCTAGGATGTCTGGCTCGAGGTCAGTGACCACCTCATATATATATAGTATGTATGTTTGTGTGTGTGTGTGTGTATATATATATATATATATATATATATACATATATATATATACATATATATATATATATATATATATATATATATATATATATATATATATATATATATATATATATATATATATATATATATATATATATATATATATATATATATATACACACACACATCCTTCCTCTCGTATCATCCATCTCGTGGGAAAAAGGAAGTTAGGACCCTTTTGTTTATTGCTGTCTTCCGTTACAAAGACCAGATGCTAGCCCCCCCTTTTGTTTCCCCAGTTCAAAAGGCTTCTCCTTTCCTTTGAAATGCCTATTGCCGGTTCAATACACATCTATCCTCTTCTCTTCGGGAGATGGCAGAATCCATGGGATATGTTTGAAACATTCCATTTATGAATATGATATAAATGGATTCTGACAGTCCGCTCTCCTAAGAAAAAAAGATGTGTCCATCTGTAGGGGGAGAAAAGAAAAGAGAAGAAAAAAAAACATGTGTAAATGTTAACTCGGTTTGTTTGGATATTCTGTATGAAATCTCTTAAGCAGCTTTGGTGCTTTAACGTGGTGTTTGCTGACCCATTCATTTTCTGAGTAGGGGAGGTGTTTCCAAGCCACTAGATATTGAGTTGTTCCATGATGTTTCCTGGAATCCAGAATTTCCTTCACCTTGAAATGTTGTTCTCCTTCCACCATGATGGGAGGTGGTGGTGGTGGAATTTTTGTTCGTAGGGGAGATTGTTGTTCTCTCTTTATTAGACTGCAGTGAAAGATTGGGTGTATTCGTCTAAGATTTTTAGGTAGTCCTAATTCAACTGTTACTGGGTTTATGATTCTTTTAATTGGAAAAGGTCCAATGTATTTTGGTCCTAGTTTTTTACAGGGTTGGAGAGACTTAAGGTATTTTGTAGACAGATATACCATCTCTCCCACCTTGAACGGTGTGGGATCGGATCTTTTCTTGTCTGCCTGTGTCTTGTGTGCTAATCTAGCCTCTGTTAATGCTTTTCTGACAATAGGCCAGGTGTATTGTAACTGAGCAATCCATTCCTTTAGTGCTGGAATTACCGGTTCTTTTGGAGTTAGATCAGGTATGGGGTTGAAGCTCTGGCCTGTGGCTACTTGAAAAGGAGTGTAACCTGTGCTGGAGTGAATTGCGTTGTTATATGCCACTTCTGCAAAAGGCAGCAGGTCTGTCCAATTGTTCTGCTGAAAATGTACATAACATCTTAAATATTGCTCAAGTACAGAGTTAGCCCTTTCCGCTTGCCCGTTACCCTGAGGGTGATGACTAGATGTCAGTCCTTGGGTAGTTCCTAACAGAGATAAAAATTCCTTCCAGAATGCTGAGGTAAATTGCACCCCCCTGTCAGATATGATGCGTTGTGGTGCCCCATGCAATCTGTAAATATGTTGTACAAAAAGTTTTGCTAATGCTTTTGCAGTTGGAATTTTTGGGCAAGGTATGAAATGGACTTGCTTAGAGAACAGATCAGTAACAGTCCAGATAACAGTGTTTCCGTTGCTTTCTGGTAGTTCCACAATAAAATCCATGGCTATTTCTTTCCATGGGGCTGAGGGATTCGCCACTGGTTGTAACAGTCCTGGCGATTTCCCTTGTAACCACTTGGCCATTGCGCAAATTTGACAACTACCCACATAGCTTTCTATGTCCTTTTTCATAGATGGCCACCAAAATTGCCTTTTAGTTAAGTGTAAGGTTTTTACAAAGCCAAAGTGTCCTGCTGATTTTGTATCATGGCACAGTTGCATGAAATTGATTCTCTGTGTGGCCGGTATATATAGCTTCTCCCCCACCCATGGCAGTCCATCTTTAATTGTGCACACATGTTTATTTTTCTGGAACCATTCATCACTTTCCAAAGATTTCCTGAATTCTATTCCAGTTTGGCTATCTACCTTCGGCTTCATTTTTTCTTGTGCTCTGGTGGTGACTGGTGCTGCCAGTTGTTGTTCCGGTACAAGTGGTTTAAAGTCAGTAACTCTTGTGCTGTTATATTGGGGCATGCGGGATAATGCATCTGCCAGGAAGTTCTTTCCCCCCGGTAAGTGTTTGAGAGTGAAATTGAATCGGTGAAAATGTTGGGACCAGCGGGCTTGCTTAGGAGTGAGCTTCCTGGGCGTTTTTAGTGCTTCTAAATTTTTGTGGTCAGTCCAGACCTGGAAAGGTATTTTATTTCCTTCCAAAAATTGACGCCAAGTTAATAATGACCACCTTAATGAGAATGCTTCCTTCTCCCATATTGGCCATCTTTGTTCAGTTTCTGTAAGTTTCCTGGATGTATATGTGCAAGGTTGCAATGCCCCCTCATCATTTTCCTGTAGTAATACGGCTCCGACTGCTATGTCGCTCGCATCTGCCTGTATTACAAAAGGTTTGTTGGGATCTGGGTGTTTAAGTACAGGTTCTGCAGAAAAGAGTCTCTTTAGCCTCTCAAATGCTGCTTGACATTCCATTGACCATTTTAGAGGCTGGCTGGGTTTCACGGGTGACCCCCCCTTCGTTTTCAACAAATTTGTGAGGGGCATGGCTATTTGGCCAAATGCGGGGATGAATTGGCAGTAGAAATTTGCAAACCCCAGGAAACTTTGCAATTGCTTCCATGTGCGGGGGGGTGCCCACTCTAGTACTGCCCTGACCTTCTCTGGGTCCATTTCGATGCCCTCTGGGGATATGTGATATCCCAGGTAGTCGATTTTTTCCTGATGGAATTCACACTTCGATAATTTAGCATATAAATGGGCAGCTCGCAATTTCTTCAGGACTGCTCTGACTAGTTTGATATGTTCCTCTTTGGTTTCTGTGAAGATAAGGATGTCATCGAGGTAAACCAGGACCCCCTTATATAGGTGCTCTCTCAGTACGTCATTAATTAATTGCATAAAGACTGTGGGGGCCCCTTGCAGTCCGAATGGCAATACTTTGAATTGATAGCACCCCATTGGGCAGTTGAATGCAGTTTTCCATTCGTCTCCTTCCTTAATCCTAATACTGTAGTATGCTTCCCTCAGGTCTAGTTTGGTAAAAAATCTTTCCTTTCGATAGGTGGGATAGCATATCCTTCATTAGGGGAAGGGGGTACAGATTACATTCACTAATTGTGTTCAAATTTCTACAATCCACAACCAAGCGAAAAGACCCATCCTTCTTCTCCCTGAACAGAACTGGGGCGGCTACTTTGGGTTTGGCGGGCTCAATAAATCCTCTTTCTAAGTTTTTCTTTATGAATCTTTCCATTTCTGCCATTTCCCTTGGGATCATGGCATACATCCTGGGTTTTGGGAGTTTTGCCCCAGGTTGGAATTCTATGGTGCAGTCTGTGGGGCGGTGGGGCGGGGAGCTCATCTGCTCTTTCCTCACTGAAAACCTCAGCCAGGTCCCTGTATTTCTCCAGTATCTCTGTTAGCCCCTTCTCTTCCCCCACTGCTGCTGTTTCCTCCCTCTGGGTTGGGGGGGTGTTTGGGGGTTTTACGTTTTCCTGTTCCCCTTTTGGGAAGTTGAGTTCTGCAGTCCTCCAGTTTATCCCGGGGTTCCATTTCTTCAGCCATTCCAGTCCTAAAATCATTGGGCATTCCATGCCTGGGGCCACTATAAACGTTATGTCTTCCTCATGGGACCCCAGGGACATGTGGAGTGGTAGAGTGGCTAGGGTAGCTGGTCCCCCCCCCTGCTATAGACCCGTCTAATTGACTGAAGGAGATTGGTTGTTTTAGCCTCCTCACTGGGATGCTCAGTTCCTCCACCAGCGTTGGGCTGATGAGGCAGCGGATGCAGCCAGAGTCTATCAGAGCTTTTATTTCATTGGCTTTTGGTGCAGAGGAAGCTAATATAGTCACTGTCTTAAGTATGGGTGGAAGAGGTCCACTTACCAATGGTTCTCCCTCTGAGCTGTCTTCCGAGGTGTCCACCGCCCCTGCAGTGTAGGCCAGAGTCCAATCCCAGGTTTTGGCAGGAATTGTGGACTCTACAGCCTCTGTCCCCTTCATGGAAGATTCTTTTGGGTTGCCTTGAGACTTCCCCAGCTTTTTGGAAGATGGTGCCTCTGTTTTGCGTGGAGGGGCTTTCGAACGACATTCTGCAGCACGGTGGCCCTCTCTCCCGCAATTGAAACATCCCTTTGATTTTTTAGCCGTGGCCTGTGGGTTTTCCCCCTCACGTGTTTGCTCAAATGGCGGGCGGCCCCATGGTTTTCCTCTGCGTTGTCTTTTCAATAGGTCTATTTCCACTTCCTCTGCCAGGACATACCAGTCATCGAGATGGTAGGGGTCTCCCCGAGGCAGGCAAGCGTCATACAGGTCGTAGTTTAGACCGTCTTTGAAATGGCTGAGGAGGATGTCTTCTGGCCAGTTCAGCTTGCTGGCGATGGCTCGGAATTCTTGGGTATATTCGGCCACTGTTCTCCTGCCCTGCCTCACTGTCTTGATTCTCTCCTTTGCCTTCCGGTCAGCCAAAGGGTCCTCGAATCGTCGCCTCAAGGATGACATGAATCGGTTGAAGTCGTTGAGTTCTGGGGCGTTGGAGTCATGCAGGTTCACCACCCAGTCTGCAGCCGTCCCATCCAGGGCAGATTGCACAATTCGAATGCGTGTTTTGTCACTGGGGATGTCCCGTCCATACTCTTCCATGTAGCTGAGGACTTGGGTTAGGAAAAATCCCAGTCGTGATGGCTCCCCCTTGAAGTTTGCTTCCAGGGGTGGGAATCTTTGGCTGGATCGTTGTCTGCGCCGCAGAGTGTATCGCTCCTCATCTCGATCCCCGTCTGTGGGTCTGGGGGGGGTACCGCTGAGTCAGCGGCTCCTGTTCGATTGGACGGCCCTGGGGTTTCAGGTGTTGGATCCCTTCCGTTACCCCTCCAGTTGCGACCCCAGGTGTTGTGGTTTCCAGCTCTCTCCTCCCTTAGTGAGCTCAGGGTTTTTTTCATCAAGTCAATAGCTTTTTCCAGAATCCGCTCTTTCTCACTGGCATGCAGGGAGTTCTCCATCTCTTGTTTCCATTCCGGTTGGTGGTCGCTCCGTCTCAGGGTCACTTCTCTCGAAGCCTTTTCCCACTCACTTTTCCTTCCAACGCCCATCAACCACTGGGGGTTCTGTTCATGCTGCTCCCCCGTTTTCTCCCAGGAGGAATATGATGCTTCAGCTTCCCAATGTTTCTGGGAGTTCGGCTGGGAGGAAGGCTCCTTCTCCATGGGGCTTCCTTCCCTTCTTGCTTCATCGTCAGACATCATATTTATTTGCAAAGTCCCCCGGTAAGGTTCTTCTTCCCGGGTTGACTTTCGTTGCAAGCCCTGTCTAATGTCAGGACCCACCCCAAACCACGTCTTAGGAAGACAAAAACTCTTGGAGTCAAGTTTTTAGTCCAAAAGGAATCTTTACTATGGCATGCTTGGTTGTAGGAAATGAGACAGGGCTTAATGGTTCCACGATGTAAACCCTTATAAAGAGTTCCCGGTTTAACCCCCCTTAATCCCCATTTGGTCAGTCCCCCCATCCTTCCTCTCGTATCATCCACCTCGTGGGAAAAAGGAAGTTAGGACCCTTTTGTTTATTGCTGTCTACCGTGACAAAAACCAGATGCTAGCCCCCCCTTTTGTTTCCCCAGTTCAAAAGGCTTCTCCTTTCCTTTGAAATGCCTATTGCCGGTTCAATACACATCTGTCCTCTTCGGGAGATGGCAGAATCCATGGGATATGTTTGAAACATTCCATTTATGAATATGATATAAATGGATTCTGACACTCGCTCTCCTTAGAAGAAAGATGTGTCCATCTGTAGGGGGAGAAAAGAAAAGAGAAGAAAAAAAAACATGTGTAAATGTTAACTCGGTTTGTTTGGATATTCTGTATGAAATCTCTTAAGCAGCTTTGGTGCTTTAACGTGGTGTTTGCTGACCCATTCATTTTCTGAGGAGGGGAGGTGTTTCCAAGCCACTAGATATTGAGTTGTTCCATGATGTTTCCTGGAATCCAGAATTTCCTTCACCTCAAAATGTTGTTCTCCTTCCACCATGATGGGAGGTGGTGGTGGTGGAATTTTTGTTCGTAGGGGAGATCGTTGTTCTCTCTTTATTAGACTGCAGTGAAAGATTGGGTGTATTCGTCTAAGATTTTTAGGTAGTTCTAATTCAACTGTTACTGGGTTTATGATTCTTTTAATTGGAAAAGGTCCAATGTATTTTGGTCCTAGTTTTTTACAGGGTTGGAGAGACTTAAGGTATTTTGTAGACAGATATACCATCTCTCCCACCTTGAACGGTGTGGGATCGGATCTTTTCTTGTCTGCCTGTGTCTTGTGTGCTAATCTAGCCTCTGTTAATGCTTTTCTGACAATAGGCCAGGTGTATTGTAACTGAGCAATCCATTCCTTTAGTGCTGGAATTACCGGTTCTTTTGGAGTTAGATCAGGTATGGGGTTGAAGCTCTGGCCTGTGGCTACTTGAAAAGGAGTGTAACCTGTGCTGGAGTGAATTGCGTTGTTATATGCCACTTCTGCAAAAGGCAGCAGGTCTGTCCAATTGTTCTGCTGAAAATGTACATAACATCTTAAATATTGCTCAAGTACAGAGTTAGCCCTTTCCGCTTGCCCGTTACCCTGAGGGTGATGACTAGATGTCAGTCCTTGGGTAGTTCCTAACAGAGATAAAAATTCCTTCCAGAATGCTGAGGTAAATTGCACCCCCCTGTCAGATATGATGCGTTGTGGTGCCCCATGCAATCTGTAAATATGTTGTACAAAAAGTTTTGCTAATGCTTTTGCAGTTGGAATTTTTGGGCAAGGTATGAAATGGACTTGCTTAGAGAACAGATCAGTAACAGTCCAGATAACAGTGTTTCCGTTGCTTTCTGGTAGTTCCACAATAAAATCCATGGCTATTTCTTTCCATGGGGCTGAGGGATTCGCCACTGGTTGTAACAGTCCTGGCGATTTCCCTTGTAACCACTTGGCCATTGCGCAAATTTGACAACTACCCACATAGCTTTCTATGTCCTTTTTCATAGATGGCCACCAAAATTGCCTTTTAGTTAAGTGTAAGGTTTTTACAAAGCCAAAGTGTCCTGCTGATTTTGTATCATGGCACAGTTGCATGAAATTGATTCTCTGTGTGGCCGGTATATATAGCTTCTCCCCCACCCATGGCAGTCCATCTTTAATTGTGCACACATGTTTATTTTTCTGGAACCATTCATCACTTTCCAAAGATTTCCTGAATTCTATTCCAGTTTGGCTATCTACCTTCGGCTTCATTTTTTCTTGTGCTCTGGTGGTGACTGGTGCTGCCAGTTGTTGTTCCGGTACAAGTGGTTTAAAGTCAGTAACTCTTGTGCTGTTATATTGGGGCATGCGGGATAATGCATCTGCCAGGAAGTTCTTTCCCCCCGGTAAGTGTTTGAGAGTGAAATTGAATCGGTGAAAATGTTGGGACCAGCGGGCTTGCTTAGGAGTGAGCTTCCTGGGCGTTTTTAGTGCTTCTAAATTTTTGTGGTCAGTCCAGACCTGGAAAGGTATTTTATTTCCTTCCAAAAATTGACGCCAAGTTAATAATGACCACCTTAATGAGAATGCTTCCTTCTCCCATATTGGCCATCTTTGTTCAGTTTCTGTAAGTTTCCTGGATGTATATGTGCAAGGTTGCAATGCCCCCTCATCATTTTCCTGTAGTAATACGGCTCCGACTGCTATGTCGCTCGCATCTGCCTGTATTACAAAAGGTTTGTTGGGATCTGGGTGTTTAAGTACAGGTTCTGCAGAAAAGAGTCTCTTTAGCCTCTCAAATGCTGCTTGACATTCCATTGACCATTTTAGAGGCTGGCTGGGTTTCACGGGTGACCCCCCCTTCGTTTTCAACAAATTTGTGAGGGGCATGGCTATTTGGCCAAATGCGGGGATGAATTGGCGGTAGAAATTTGCAAACCCCAGGAAACTTTGCAATTGCTTCCATGTGCGGGGGGGTGCCCACTCTAGTACTGCCCTGACCTTCTCTGGGTCCATTTCGATGCCCTCTGGGGATATGTGATATCCCAGGTAGTCGATTTTTTCCTGATGGAATTCACACTTCGATAATTTAGCATATAAATGGGCAGCTCGCAATTTCTTCAGGACTGCTCTGACTAGTTTGATATGTTCCTCTTTGGTTTCTGTGAAGATAAGGATGTCATCGAGGTAAACCAGGACCCCCTTATATAGGTGCTCTCTCAGTACGTCATTAATTAATTGCATAAAAACTGCGGGGGCCCCTTGCATGAATGGCAATACTTTGAATTGATAGCACCCCATTGGGCAGTTGAATGCAGTTTTCCATTCGTCTCCTTCCTTAATCCTAATACGGTAGTATGCTTCCCTCAGGTCTAGTTTGGTAAAAATCTTTCCTTTCGATAGGTGGGATAGCATATCCTTCATTAGGGGAAGGGGGTACAGATTACATTCACTAATTGTGTTCAAATTTCTATAATCCACAACCAAGCGAAAAGACCCATCCTTCTTCTCCCTGAACAGAACCGGGGCGGCTACTTTGGGTTTGGCGGGCTCAATAAATCCTCTTTCTAAGTTTTTCTTTATGAATCTTTCCATTTCTGCCATTTCCCTTGGGCTCATGGCATACATCCTGGGTTTTGGGAGTTTTGCCCCAGGTTTGAATTCTATGGTGCAGTCTGTGGGGCGGTGGGGGGGGCGCTCATCTGCTCTTTCCTCACTGAAAACCTCAGCCAGGTCCCTGTATTTCTCCGGTATCTCTGTTAGCCCCTTCTCTTCCCCCACTGCTGCTGTTTCCTCCCTCTGGGTTGGGGGGGGTGTTTGGGGGTTTTACGTTTTCCTGTTCCCCTTTTGGGAAGTTGAGTTCTGCAGTCCTCCAGTTTATCCCGGGGTTCCATTTCTTCAGCCATTCCAGTCCTAAAATCATTGGGCATTCCATGCCTGGGGCCACTATAAACGTTATGTCTTCCTCATGGGACCCCAGGGACATGTGGAGTGGTAGAGTGGCTAGGGTAGCTGGTCCCCCCCCCTGCTATAGACCCGTCTAATTGACTGAAGGAGATTGGTTGTTTTAGCCTCCTCACTGGGATGCTCAGTTCCTCCACCAGCGTTGGGCTGATGAGGCAGCGGATGCAGCCAGAGTCTATCAGAGCTTTTATTTCATTGGCTTTTGGTGCAGAGGAAGCTAATATAGTCACTGTCTTAAGTATGGGTGGAAGAGGTCCACTTACCAATGGTTCTCCCTCTGAGCTGTCTTCCGAGGTGTCCACCGCCCCTGCAGTGTAGGCCAGAGTCCAATCCCAGGTTTTGGCAGGAATTGTGGACTCTACAGCCTCTGTCCCCTTCATGGAAGATTCTTTTGGGTTGCCTTGAGACTTCCCCAGCTTTTTGGAAGATGGTGCCTCTGTTTTGCATGGAGGGGCTTTCGAACGACATTCTGCAGCACGGTGGCCCTCTCTCCCGCAATTGAAACATCCCTTTGATTTTTTAGCCGTGGCCTGTGGGTTTTCCCCCTCACGTGTTTGCTCAAATGGCGGGCGGCCCCATGGTTTTCCTCTGCGTTGTCTTTTCAATAGGTCTATTTCCACTTCCTCTGCCAGGACATACCAGTCATCGAGATGGTAGGGGTCTCCCCGAGGCAGGCAAGCGTCATACAGGTCGTAGTTTAGACCGTCTTTGAAATGGCTGAGGAGGATGTCTTCTGGCCAGTTCAGCTTGCTGGCGATGGCTCGGAATTCTTGGGTATATTCGGCCACTGTTCTCCTGCCCTGCCTCACTGTCTTGATTCTCTCCTTTGCCTTCCGGTCAGCCAAAGGGTCCTCGAATCGTCGCCTCAAGGATGACATGAATCGGTTGAAGTCGTTGAGTTCTGGGGCGTTGGAGTCATGCAGGTTCACCACCCAGTCTGCAGCCGTCCCATCCAGGGCAGATTGCACAATTCGAATGCGTGTTTTGTCACTGGGGATGTCCCGTCCATACTCTTCCATGTAGCTGAGGACTTGGGTTAGGAAAAATCCCAGTCGTGATGGCTCCCCCTTGAAGTTTGCTTCCAGGGGTGGGAATCTTTGGCTGGATCGTTGTCTGCGCCGCAGAGTGTATCGCTCCTCATCTCGATCCCCGTCTGTGGGTCTGGGGGGGGTACCGCTGAGTCAGCGGCTCCTGTTCCATTGGATGGCCCTGGGGTTTCAGGTGTTGGATCCCTTCCGTTACCCCTCCAGTTGCGACCCCAGGTGTTGTGGTTTCCAGCTCTCTCCTCCCTTAGTGAGCTCAGGGTTTTTTTCATCAAGTCAATAGCTTTTTCCAGAATCCGCTCTTTCTCACTGGCATGCAGGGAGTTCTCCATCTCTTGTTTCCATTCCGGTTGGTGGTCGCTCCGTCTCAGGGTCACTTCTCTCGAAGCCTTTTCCCACTCACTTTTCCTTCCAACGCCCATCAACCACTGGGGTTTCTGTTCATGCTGCTCCCCCGTTTTCTCCCAGGAGGAATATGATGCTTCAGCTTCCCAATGTTTCTGGGAGTTCGGCTGGGAGGAAGGCTCCTTCTCCATGGGGCTTCCTTCCCTTCTTGCTTCATCGTCAGACATCATATTTATTTGCAAAGTCCCCCGGTAAGGTTCTTCTTCCCGGGTTGACTTTCATTGCAAGCCCTGTCTAATGTCAGGACCCACCCCAAACCACGTCTTAGGAAGACAAAAACTCTTGGAGTCAAGTTTTTAGTCCAAAAGGAATCTTTACTATGGCATGCTTGGTTGTAGGAAATGAGACAGGGCTTAATGGTTCCACGATGTAAACCCTTATAAAGAGTTCCCGGTTTAACCCCCCTTAATCCCCATTTGGTCAGTCCCCCCATCCTTCCTCTCGTATCATCCACCTCGTGGGAAAAAGGAAGTTAGGACCCTTTTGTTTATTGCTGTCTACCGTGACAAAAACCAGATGCTAGCCCCCCCTTTTGTTTCCCCAGTTCAAAAGGCTTCTCCTTTCCTTTGAAATGCCTATTGCCGGTTCAATACACATCTGTCCTCTTCTCTTCGGGAGATGGCAGAATCCATGGGATATGTTTGAAACATTCCATTTATGAATATGATATAAATGGATTCTGACACTCGCTCTCCTTAGAAGAAAGATGTGTCCATCTGTAGGGGGAGAAAAGAAAAGAGAAGAAAAAAAAACATGTGTAAATGTTAACTCGGTTTGTTTGGATATTCTGTATGAAATCTCTTAAGCAGCTTTGGTGCTTTAACGTGGTGTTTGCTGACCCATTCATTTTCTGAGGAGGGGAGGTGTTTCCAAGCCACTAGATATTGAGTTGTTCCATGATGTTTCCTGGAATCCAGAATTTCCTTCACCTCGAAATGTTGTTCTCCTTCCACCATGATGGGAGGTGGTGGTGGAATTTTTGTTCGTAGGGGAGATTGTTGTTCTCTCTTTATTAGACTGCAGTGAAAGATTGGGTGTATTCGTCTAGGATTTTTAGGTAGTTCTAATTCAACTGTTACTGGGTTTATGATTCTTTTAATTGGAAAAGGTCCAATGTATTTTGGTCCTAGTTTTTTACAGGGTTGGAGAGACTTAAGGTATTTTGTAGACAGATATACCATCTCTCCCACCTTGAACGGTGTGGGATCAGATCTTTTCTTGTCTGCCTGTGTCTTGTGTGCTAATCTAGCCTCTGTTAATGCTTTTCTGACAATAGGCCAGGTGTATTGTAACTGAGCAATCCATTCCTTTAGTTCTGGAATTACCGGTTCTTTTGGAGTTAGATCAGGTATGGGGTTGAAGCTCTGGCCTGTGGCTACTTGAAAAGGAGTGTAACCTGTGCTGGAGTGAATTGTGTTGTTATATGCCACTTCTGCGAAAGGCAGCAGGTCTGTCCAATTGTTCTGCTGAAAATGTACATAACATCTTAAATATTGCTCAAGTACAGAGTTAGCCTTTTCTGCTTGCCCATTACCCTGAGGGTGATGACTAGATGTCAGTCCTTGGGTAGTTCCTAACAGAGATAAAAATTCCTTCCAGAATGCTGAGGTAAATTGCACCCCCCTGTCAGATATGATGCGTTGTGGTGCTCCATGCAATCTGTAAATATGTTGTACAAAAGGTTTTGCTAATGCTTTTGCAGTTGGAATTTTTGGGCAAAATATGAAATGGACTTGCTTAGAGAACAGATCAGTAACAGTCCAGATAACGGTGTTTCCGTTGCTTTCTGGTAGTTCCACAATAAAATCCATGGCTATTTCTTTCCATGGGGCTGAGGGATTCGCCACTGGTTTTAACAGTCCTGGCGATTTCCCTTGTAACCTCTTGGCCATTGCGCAAATTTGACAACTACCCACATAGCTTTCTATGTCCTTTTTCATAGATGGCCACCAAAATTGCCTTTTAGTTAAGTGTAAGGTTTTTACAAAGCCAAAGTGTCCTGCTGATTTTGTATCATGGCACAGTTGCATGAAATTGATTCTCTGTGTGGCCGGTATATATAGCTTCTCCCCCACCCATGGCAGTCCATCTTTAATTGTGCACACATGTTTATTTTTCTGGAACCATTCATCACTTTCCAAAGATTTCCTGAATTCTATTCCAGTTTGGCTATCTACCTTCGGCTTCATTTTTTCTTGTGCCCTGGTGGTGACTGGTGCTGCCAGTTGTTGTTCTGGTACAAGTGGTTTAAAGTCAGTAACTCTTGTGCTGTTATATTGGGGCATGCGGGATAATGCATCTGCCAGGAAGTTCTTTCCCCCCGGTAAGTGTTTGAGAGTGAAATTGAATCGGTGAAAGTGTTGGGACCAGCGGGCTTGCTTAGGAGTGAGCTTCCTGGGCGTTTTTAGTGCTTCTAAATTTTTGTGGTCAGTCCAGACTTGTAAAGGTATTTTATTTCCTTCCAAAAATTGACGCCAAGTTAATAATGACCACCTTAATGAGAATGCTTCCTTCTCCCATATTGGCCATCGTTGTTCAGTTTCTGTAGGTTTCCTGGATGTATATGCGCAAGGTTGCAACGCCCCCTCATCATTTTCCTGTAGTAATACGGCTCCGACTGCTACGTCGCTCGCATCTGCCTGTATTATAAAAGGTTTGTTGGGATCTGGGTGTTTAAGTACAGGTTCCGCAGAAAAGAGTCTCTTTAGCCTCTCAAATGCTGCTTGACATTCCATTGACCATTTTAGAGGCTGGCTGGGTTTCACGGGTGACCCCCCCTTCGTTTTCAACAAATTTGTGAGGGGCATGGCTATTTGGCCAAATGCAGGGATGAATTGGCGGTAGAAATTTGCAAACCCCAGGAAACTTTGCAATTGCTTCCGTGTGCGGGTGGGTGCCCACTCTAGTACTGCCCTGACCTTCTCTGGGTCCATTTCGATGCCCTCTGGGGATATGCGATATCCCAGGTAGTCGATTTTTTCCTGATGGAATTCACACTTCGATAATTTAGCATATAAATGGGCAGCTCGCAATTTCTTCAGGACTGCTCTGACTAGTTTGATATGTTCCTCTTTGGTTTCTGTGAAGATAAGGATGTCATCGAGGTAAACCAGGACCCCCTTATATAGGTGCTCTCTCAGTACGTCATTAATTAATTGCATAAAGACTGTGGGGGCCCCTTGCAGTCCAAATGGCAATACTTTGAATTGATAGCACCCCATTGGGCAGTTGAATGCAGTTTTCCATTCGTCTCCTTCCTTAATCCTAATACGGTAGTATGCTTCCCTCAGGTCTAGTTTGGTAAAAATCTTTCCTTTCGATAGGTGGGATAGCATATCCTTCATTAGGGGAAGGGGGTACAGATTACATTCACTAATTGTATTTACGTTTCGGTAATCCACAACCAAATGAAAAGACCCATCCTTCTTCTCCCTGAACAGAACCGGGGCGGCTACTTTGGGTTTGGCGGGCTCAATAAATCCTCTTTCTAAGTTTTTCTTTATGAATCTTTCCATTTCTGCCATTTCCCTTGGGCTCATGGCATACATCCTGGGTTTTGGGAGTTTTGCCCCAGGTTTGAATTCTATGGTGCAGTCTGTGGGACGGTGGGGGGGGGGAGCTCATCTGCTCTTTCCTCACTGAAAACCTCAGCCAGGTCCCTGTATTCCTCCGGAATCTCTGTTAGCCCCTTCTCTTCCCCCACTGCTGCTTTTTCCTCCCTCTGGGTTGGGGGGGTGTTTGGGGGTTTTACGTTTTCCTGTTCCCCTTTTGGGAAGTTGAGTTCTGCAGTCCTCCAGTTTATCCCGGGGTTCCATTTCTTCAGCCATTCCAGTCCTAAAATCATTGGGCATGCCATGCCTGGGGCCACTATAAATGTTATGTCTTCCTCATGGGACCCCAGGGACATGTGGAGTGGTAGAGTGGCTAGGGTAGCTGGTCCCCCCCCCTGCTATAGACCCGTCTAATTGACTGAAGGAGATTGGTTGTTTTAGCCTCCTCACTGGGATGCTCAGTTCCTCCACCAGCGTTGGGCTGATGAGGCAGCGGATGCAGCCACAGTCTATCAGAGCTTTTATTTCATTGGCTTTTGGTGCAGAGGAAGCTAATATAGTCACTGTCTTAAGTATGGGTGGAAGAGGTCCACTTACCAATGGTTCTCCCTCTGAGCTGTCTTCCGAGGTGTCCACCGCCCCTGCAGTGTAGGCCAGAGTCCAATCCCAGGTTTTGGCAGGAATTGTGGACTCTACAGCCTCTGTCCCCTTCATGGAAGATTCTTTTGGGTTGCCTTGAGACTTCCCCAGCTTTTTGGAAGATGGTGCCTCTGTTTTGCGTGGAGGGGCTTTCGAACGACATTCTGCAGCACGGTGGCCCTCTCTCCTGCAATTGAAACATCCCTTTGATTTTTTAGCCGTGGCCGGTGGGTTTTCCCCCTCACGTGTTTGCTCGAGTGGCGGGCGGCCCCATGGTTTTCCTCTGCGTTGTCTTTTCAATAGGTCTATTTCCACTTCCTCTGCCAGGACATACCAGTCATCGAGATGGTAGGGGTCTCCCCGAGGCAGGCAAGCGTCATACAGGTCGTAGTTTAGACCGTCTTTGAAATGGCTGAGGAGGATGTCTTCTGGCCAGTTCAGCTTGCTGGCGATGGATCGGAGTTCTTGGGTATATTCGGCCACTGTTCTCCTGCCCTGCCTCACCGTCTTGATTCTCTCCCGGGCCTTCCGGTCAGCCAAAGGGTCCTCGAATCGTCGCCTCAAGGATGACATGAATCAGTTGAAGTCGTTGAGTTCTGGGGCGTTGGAGTCATGCAGGTTCACCACCCAGTCTGCAGCCGTCCCGTCCAGGGCAGATTGCACAATTCGGATGCGTGTTTTGTCACTGGGGATGTCCCGTCCGTACTCTTCCATGTAGCTGAGGACTTGGGTTAGGAAAAATCCCAGTCGTGATGGCTCCCCCTTGAATTTAGCTTCCAGGGGTGGGAATCTTTGGCTGGATCGTTGTCTGCGCCGCAGGGTGTATCGCTCCTCATCTCGATCCCCATCTGTGGGTCTGGGGGGGGTGGGTACCGCTGAGTCAGCGGCTCCTGTTCCATTGGACGGCCTTGGGGTTTCAGGTGTTGGATCCCTTCCGTTACCCCTCCAGTTGCGACCCCAGGTGTTGTGGTTTCCAGCTCTCTCCTCCCTTAGTGAGCTCAGGGTTGTTTTCATCAAGTCAATAGCTTTTTCCAGAATCCGCTCTTCCTCACTGGCATGCAGGGAGTTCTCCATCTCTTGTTTCCATTCCGGTTGGTGGTCGCTCCGTCTCAGGGTCACTTCTCTCGAAGCCTTTTCCCACTCACTTTTCCTTCCAACGCCCATCGACCACTGGGGTTTTTGTTCGTGCTGCTCTGCCGTTTCCTCCCAGGAGGAATATGATGCTTCAGCTTCCCATGTTTCTGGGAGTTCGGCTGGGAGGAAGGCTCCTTCTCCGTGGGGCTTTCTTCCCTTCTTGCTTCATCGTCAGACATCATATTTATTTGCAAAGTCCCCCAGTAAGGTTCTTCTTCCCGGGTTGACTTTCGTTGCAAGCCCTGTCTAATGTCAGGACCCACCCCAAACCACGTCTTAGGAAGACAAAAACTCTTGGAGTCAAGTTTTTAGTCCAAAAGGAATCTTTACTATGGCATGCTTGGTTGTAGGAAATGAGACAGGGCTTAATGGTTCCACGATGTAAACCCTTATAAAGAGTTCCCGGTTTAACCCCCCTTAATCCCCATTTGGTCAGTCCCCCCATCCTTCCTCTCGTATCATCCATCTCGTGGGAAAAGGGAAGTTAGGACCCTTTTGTTTATTGCTGTCTACCGTGACAAAACCCAGATGCTAGCCCCCCCTTTTGTTTCCCCAGTTCAAAAGGCTTCTCCTTTCCTTTGAAATGCCTATTGCCAGTTCAATACACATCTGTCCTCTTCTCTTCGGGAGATGGCAGAATCCATGGGATATGTTTGAAACATTCCATTTATGAATATGATATAAATGGATTCTGACAGTTTGTTTTCCATATGTAATAGGAAATTAAAGATATTTGTATTTCATAGAGATAGATAGAAAATTGGGTTTTAGCAATCTGCACATACAGATACATGATCTTGAATTAACATACAAGGATGTATATCTCAGCTCCTCACCAGATCTTGTGTATCTGCAAAATTTAGACTACCACTTCTATCAATTCAGAGGTCTAAAATGACTGAGATAAGTTTGGACTGCAATATTTTCTGTCTTATTGATATGTATTATAGTTTTTAATTGATTTTAATGGATAATTTATGCTGGTTGTTTGTTTTTGCTTTAATTGTGTTCACCACTCAAAGTCACATGCAAGTAACAAGGATGGCTATAACAAATAAATAAAAGCATATATTCAAAAGGGGGTTGAAGAGATGTATTCAGATTTATAACTGAAGTCTGCTATTTTTAAAGAAAATAAGGAAGGAGGAGAGATGGCATTCACCAAATATATACTTCCTTGAGTACTATGACAATTTATGTGGAGGTCCCTAAGTTGTCTTTTTCATGACAGACCATGAAAGTCCATCTCTGGAACTGGGGAGCAGACAGAATCTGTACATATCTCCAGTAAGAAACTTTACTAGAACTCATATCATTCTATAAGCAGAAGGAATATTATGGTTCATACAGTGGATTTTATGTACTGAATCTCCAGATTATAAGAATTAAAATATTTCTTAAAACACTTCCTATATTAATACATTAATTGAACGAAATATAGGCAATACTAAAATTTGCAGCAAGGGAAATAAATATTCAGGGTTATTACTCCCTAGGGCTATGTTTTCCTCAGCCATAGACTCTTAAGTCTTAGCTCTTCACAAAGATATTTAAAATATGAATTGTGAAAATAAGTAAACAAATACTACCATTTAAAAATCACCTACAAACAGCAGGCTTTTGGATGGCTCTGAGTTGGTGGAAATTGATTGAGTCTTTTGATGGAAACAGGCAAACAACATGAGCTGATTATGCAAAGTGATGATAATGATTTCAATAGCAATGTAGAGACTTGGATGGTGATTGCTTTCAACCATGCTGTGAATTTTAACTAGCCACCCTATTGTAATCATTTGCCATTGTAGTTCATCCATCTAAACATATTCCGCTACTGTTGTTTTTCAAACAGCTAAGAAATCATTTGCTTTTTGGGAGAAAAAAGATCTAAAACCAGTGCTTTTTTCTTAAAAAAAGAGGTGCCAGAACTCTCATCTTGGTGGCTGCAGGAGGCAGGGGGGCGGCGGCACTGCTGCAGTCACAGGTGTGAGCGGTGTTGGTGGCGGGCTCCCCCCGGGGCCAGAGCTGGTGCAGCTGGTGCTGTGGGAGCAACAGAGCCCGCTCTATATGGCAGGGCTGTGTGGTGCGGGCAGTGGAGGTGGTGCGGGCAAGGCAATGCAGGGCGGCCACTTAGGTGCACAGGGGGAGGCGACAGTGGCACAGGTCCAGCACCAGGTAGGCCACCAGCCTGGCTGAAACGGGTGAGCACAAGGAAGGAGTGCACGTAGACTCCGCAGAACCTACCTCCCACTCCTTGTCCTCTCTTACTTACCTAGTTGAGATGGTGTAGTTGGGCAGCAGGGAGGGATGCAAAGTTCCTGCCTACTCACTTTCGCTGCAGACAACTAGCCGGTGCAACGTTTGCCAGCCAGGTCTTTTGGCGTGCTCAGCAGCAATTCCTATTGGCTTTTGAAAGCCAATAGGCTTTCGAAAGCCAATAGAAAGAGTAGCATAGCTTGTGCAAAAGCTTTTTTGTGTGCAAAAAAAGGTGCCGGAATGCCATTCTGAGTGTTGTATGAGGAAAAAAACCCCTGTTTTTATGTTTTAATCTTATGATTTTAAAAATATATTTTTTTTCTATTGTAAGTTGCCCCAAACTTCGCCATGTGGATTGCATACAAATATTATATAATTGGTAAATAAAGGTAGAACATATGTTAAATATACATCAAATGATAATATCCTTCCCTACAAAGTCAATTCTTGCTCAATGACAGACCAAGGAGTTAACTCAGAAAGGCAAGAGGAAAATATAGAAGAGATCTGTGCAACTTGTAGAAGGGAAAGGCCCACACTGATAAATTAAAAATCTTTGTGGTCTGCAAAGGAATGCTGGTGGGCTAATCAATGATTTGGTGACTAGAGGAGCATCTACAGTGTTGGAGCTTGTGGTCATGGTAAGCCATGGAGGCACTAGGCAACATGACTTTCAGGGCAGTGGTGGTGATTTTATTACTTTTTTTTTTTAAAAAAAGTCTATGCTCTGTCCAAGGGTACTTGGTAGGCTGCATGTAAAGGCCTGATCTAGAATTTATTTTGGAGCACTCAACTATCTAGAGCAGGCATGTCAAACTCATTTTGTTTGAGGCAACTTCTAATATTGCCATTAATTTGTTTTAATAAAATAATTTAAATCAATTTTTCACTTCATTTCAAATTAAATGAATTATATTGGTTGACAATGAGATTTTTTTTAGTACAATTGCCAAATGCAATAAACTGGTTTTAGGTATATGTTACTGGAAGGAAAAAGTAATCCCTGCTGCATTACTGATCCCAGAGAAGCATTTGCATGTATGCAGGTATCCTTAGGGTGCCATAGTTATGGATGAGAAATACTGGTTGAAAAGTTAGCATTTCTGGATGTAATACAGATATTTTGGACTTATTTTTTTTTCTTTGCATGTTTGATATTTTTAAAAAGGCATATGCTACTGACTACACTTATGCAAATATGTAACATCTTTTGCTAGGATACATGATCACTGCTTGTCCAAAATTTTAATATACAGATAATACCACCAAAAATTATTTTAGCCTTTTTAATAAATGTTGTTATTGATGTTAAGCTCACCAGGGAAAACATCATATATTGTTATGTATATACTAAGTTAATTATTTAAAGACTGAAGTGCAACATAACTAGATTCTAAATAATCTATTTTTCAAAACACACAACAGTCCAAACAGTAAAAGTAAAGTCCAAATTAAGAATATTTCATTCTTAAGAATTGTTTAGATTCAAAATAGTTTTCAAGAGTGTGCAAAAGATACTATTTTTTTCTAACATCAGCTAAATTAGACATATTACATTGAGAAAAATGTTTCTCATTTCTTTCCTGTTACCTTTGATTTCATTGCAGACATGTTAACATAAGAAATAGATTATTTTGTTATCTAATTTTACCTTCCAAAAGACAGAAGCAGATGAAAAATGTGAGGTTCTTTCCTGTTGGCTTTTTTGAATTAGCTGTTTTAGATTCTAAAAGTTTAGTTCCTAAAGAAGTAATCCTGTAAATAATTTTAATGTCTTCCTCTAGTGCAGGCTCTTTTATGACTCAAGGACTTCAACTCCCAGAATTCCTGAGCCAGCATGGCTCAGCTTGGAAGCCTCTCCCTTTCCCCTCAGCATGGCTCAGGATTTCTGGGAGTTGAAGTCCACGAGTCATAAAAAAGGGCCAAGATTGCCTAGCCCTGCAATAGGCTTAGGAAAGCCAATAAGGGAGCTGGTGTTTTTTTTCAAAAACAAGGTACCGGAACGCCATTCTGAGCATTCTATGAGAAAAAAAAGGCCTGTCTAAAACATATTGGGCACTATGATATATAGCATTAAGCATTAAGACCTGTCAGTGAGAGCTAGAGCACAGGGCTTTGGATTTGATGATTATAAATTATTTGAAGAAACCATGTTTCAGATTCTGTTATTACAACTGTTTGTGTACTGGAGGAAAATTGAACAGTTCTTGATAATGATTCTTTGTGAATTAAGCATTTTCTTTTTCAATTATTTTCAGTGAGGCTTTTTTTATAGGAATGTAACAAAGAACCATAATTAACTGGTGTAGAATTTTCCTTCACTCAGATTTTGTTAAAAAGGATTTTTTTTCCTTTGTGAGGTTAAGAACTTTCTAATCCACTGTTATGCTCCAACAGCAACTATACCAGTTATTGTAGCCTTATATTTGTCCAAGGATATAGCAATATAATACCTCATCTAAACATAGAAATTCTGATAGATCTTTTCTTTTATTAATTATCTGATAAATGTTCACATCCATAAGCTGCACCCAATGTTATGATGCTGAAGAGAATAGGCTGCTGCATGAAAGAAAGTTTTTACTACACTCAAAATCTCTCTATGCACCAAGTTATTATCCCCAAAATTATTCCATTATGTCCTGGTGGCACAGTGATTAGAATACAATATTGCAAGCTGATTCTGTTCACTGCCAGGAGTTCTTTCCTGACTGGCTCAAGTTTGACTCAGCCTTCCATCCTTCTGAGGTCAGAAAAATGAGGACCCAGATTGTTGGGGGCAATATGTTGATTCGGTAAATCACTTAGAGAGCTCTGTAAAGCACAGTGAAGTGGTATGTAAATATAAATGCTATTGCTATTGCTGTTGCTATACTACTTCATAGTGCTTTACAGCACTCTCTAAGTGGTTTACCGAGTCAGCATTTTGCCCCAACAATCTGGGTCCTCATTTTTCTGACCTTGGCATGATGGAAGGCTGAGTTGAACTTGAGCCAGTGAGAATCAAACTGCTGAACTGCTGGCAATTAGCAGACAACACAATTAGCCTGCAATACTGTATTCTAATCACTGTGCCAGTCATGGTATATAGGTTATTACTATTGTTATTGCTATTCCTGCTTATATGGGTAGCTCAGTCCAGAATCACAACCAGTTGCACAATTAAGATACTTGCATCTTAACACAGACTGTAGCTCAAGCCAAGCCTAAATCCCCCCTCCCTCTCCCCCTCATCCAGCATTTAATCTTAAAGATATTCAAGATGCTTTAAAACAAGCGACATGAGAAATGAAGGAGGAAATGGCAGATCTTTTTGAGAGTAAAAATAGAGAGTTGAGGGAAGATATATTGCTTGCACTTTGAGGGTTGGCTATACATATTGAACGTTTGGATGATCGTGTGGATGAAGTTGTGGAATATACTGGAAAATTAGAAAATAGAGTTGAAAAAGTTGAAAATAAGATTGATAGAACAGAGGATGAAATGATCATCTCACAATATAGAGACATGGAATTTGCTTTGTGTATTAGGGAAGGAGAACCCATGCGAGGATTTGCAACAGGAGGTGGCAGGAGCAATAGCCCCTACTTTGGGATATGAACCTGAGGAGTTAATAAAAGATATGGATAAGATATTCAGGGTTAATTCCTGGATTGCAAGACAGAAAAATTTACCCAAAGATGTGGTGATTTATTTTTCTAAGAGGTCACTCAGAAATGCAATTATTCAGGCTTTTTACCAACAGAAATTTCAAATTGCAGGTCAGAATATTATAATTTTAAAAGAAATACCTCCAAAAATTCTCAGAAAAAGGAAAGATTTTGCATTTTTGTCTGAGGAGCTTAAAAAATGACAAATCCAGTTTAGATGGGAGATACCCATTGGAATAGTGGTGACTCATGAAGGGACATGATACAGACTGAATACAGTTTCAAAGGCAAAAGATTTTTATACTTATGTCCTGAAAGCAGGTTCACCACCATCTCCACATTCTAAAGGAATAGAAGGAAGGCTGGAAGATAAACAACCAACTGAAGGTGCAACATCATTAGTGGTTGGAGAGTTATTGCAGGAGGAGTCTACTGAGCAGAGTTTGACCTTAAAGGATGATCCAAGGGAACAGAGGATGACTCGGGCAGCCTATAGACGTAAAGAAAAGGAGCAGAAACAGAAGGCTGATTCTGGGTCAATGAAACAAGATCTGGTTGTTACAGAGGGGCACGACCGAAGAGATCAATGGCAGATCTTCAGGCAGTGTTCAAGAGGCTCCAGGCCGCCAAGGATGGCAAAGTTTTTGACATGGAATGTTAATGGCTTAAATTCACCACAAAAAAGAAAGAAAGTATTTCATTACCTGAAACAACATAAAAATGACATTGTTTGTCTACAAGAAACTCATATTGCTGCAAAAGATCGAAAGTATTTGATTAACTCTCAGTTGGGATCATATTTTATAGCTTCAGCCCCAGATAAAAAAAGGTGGAGTGGTTATTTACTTAAGAAAAGACTTATCGGCTAGATTAATTGAATCAAATATACAAGGAAGATATGTTATCATTGAATTAGTGTTACAAGGCAAGAAAGTTCTTATTATTGGATTATATGCTCCTAATCAACAGCAACAAAAGTTTATAAACTTATACAATATAAACTTATTCAGCTGGATTATAAATCTGTTATTATGATGGGTGACTGGAATGGTGTTTTGGATTCAAGTAAAGACAAGAAGGGATCTTTTAAAAATTCTCCCAATCATTCTAAATTGCCTAAAGCCTTTTTTGACTTGAAAGAGGACTTGGAATTACGAGATATTTGGTGGGAGCGAAATATGAAAGAAAGAGATTTTACCTTTTTTCAGATAGACATCAATCATTTTCCAGAATTGACTTTTTTTTAATTACTACTGATTTTCTTTCTAGGGTCAAGAATGTCAAGTTTTTTCCTAGAACGTTGTCGGATCATAGTCCTGTATGGTTGGAGTTATTCGTTGAAAATGGGGAGAGAAGATCTTGGAGACTGAATGATGAATCACTCTCGCAGAAATGTAGAGAACATTTGAAAGAATTTTTTGTTTTGAATATGTATAAAGGTACATCTATAGAAATGGTTTGGGATGCTAGTAAAGCTTATATGAGAGGGGTCTTGATTCATATGAATAATGGATATAGGCGTAAGCAGTTGCAAAAATGTAAAGAGCTTGAAGAAGAGATTAAATTGAAGGAGAAAGCTTTTATTTTGAATCCATCAGATAAGAGACTAAGGGTCTCTATAAATTTGCTGAAAGAGCAATTTAATATGTTAATGGCTGATCAGGTCGCAACTAATTTGCGTTATGCCAAACATAATACATTTTGTAATGCAAATAAGCCTGGTAGGTGGTTGGCTTATCAATTAAGGAAGAAACAGAAATCATGCATTATAGAGAAAATAGAATATAAAGGTAAAGAGGTATATCAACAAAAGTTGATTAAAAAGAGTTAAGTAATTAAAAGTGGGTAAAGCTCTGGGTACAGATGGATTATCAGCAATTTATTATAAAATATTGTTTGCAGAGATTATAGAACCATTAAAGGACCTGTTTAATAATATTCAAACTGGAGGAAAAGTTCCTCCGTCTTGGAAAAGGGCATTTATATCTCTCATCCCAAAGGAGGATCAGGACCTTACCCAGCCAAAGAATTATAGACCTATATTGCTTTTGAATACAGATTATAAGATTTTCGCAAAAATATTGGCAAATAGATTAATGCAAGTTTTGAAACAAGTGATTCACGGTGATCAGTCTGGATTTATAACGGGAAGATACATAAAATATAATGTAAGACAAATTGTTAACTTAATTGAGTATTTGGATAAGAACAACCAATTCCCAGCGGCATTGATGTTTTTGGATGCTGAAAAAGCCTTTGATCAATTGAATTGGCAATTTTTACTGAAACTTGTTGAAAAAATGAATTTTGGGGATGAATTTTTACATTCCATCAAGGCTATATATCAACAGCAATCAGCACAAATTATAATCAATGGGGGGTTAACAGAGGCATTTAAAATTGAAAAAGGCACAAGACAGGGATGCCCCCTTTCACCGTTGTTGTTTGTCTTAACATTGGAGATTCTATTGATTAAAATTTGTGAATCAACTACAATAAAGGGAATTAAAATAAAACAGAATGATTATAGATTAAGAGCCTTTGCAGATGACTTGGTGGTGACATTATACCAACCGACTCAATCGGTGATAGATTTGATGGAAATCATAATCCAATATGGGAAAGTTTCTGGTTTTAAGGTAAATAATAATGACTAAGATATTATCTAAAAACATGACCGTGAGTGAAAAGTAAAATTAACAGGTTATGAAATAGTTAAAAAGGTTAAATATTTGGGGTATATATTACAGCTTATAATGTGAAATTATATAAGAATAATTATGAGATATTATGGTTAAAAGTACAAAAAGACTTAAATAATTGAAAAAAACTACAATTATCAGTTCTAGTCAAGCTATTGCACATCCAGTCCTTTTTGCTTCCATTTTAGCCTAATAATGTTGGGAGAACACAATTCCTCAGATAAACAATTAAAACAGTGAACGGTAATGCACTCTGAATAAATTCTTCTCTTTCAGACTTGAAGGGTCATTAAGCAAATAGATCATGATACACAAAAGCCAGCTGAGAGTTTTCATCATATTAGAAAAACTCTACTTTTTTTTCTACTCCAGAATTTCCTTCAAAAGAGAATTAATCACTTTTTCCTTAGCATAGTGTAGTTCTTCTGTCTCACAACCGAAGAGAACTGTCAATGGGAGGGAAATAGAAGGATAAACATAAAAGATTTTCCATCTCCCTTGTTGCTTCCCCAGCCTGTGAGGTAATCTACCTAGCAATTTCTGCAAGTTTTCCTTCTTTTGCAAAAGTAACAAAATAGGATACTGGAAATAGGGATGCTTATATAATGAAACCTAGCAGTTCAAAAGCACGTAAAAATGCAAGTAGAAAAATAGGGACCACTACGGTGGGAAGGTAACAGCGTTCCGTGCGCCTTTGGTTTCTAGTCATGCCGGCCACATGACCACAGAGACGTCCTCGGACAGGCGCTGGCTCTTTGGCTTTGAAACGGAGATGAGCACCGGCCCCTAGAGTCGGAAATGACTAGCACGCATGTGCGGGGGAACCTTTACCTTTTTATATAATGAAAAAAGTACCAATTTGGGGTAGTGGTTAAGGCATCTAAATAGAAACTTGGAGGCCATGAGTCCTGCCTTCAACACAAAGTCAGTGGGGTGACCCTGGCCAGCCACTCTCTCTCAGTTCTAAGAAGAAGGCAATGCTTAAACCACTTCTGAAAATCTTGCCAAGAAAATTTCAGGGATTTTTCCAAGCACTTTCCAAGATTTGGACATGATTGAAAACAAGAATAATTCTCTTGTCTCTCTGTCTCTGTCTCTCTCTCTCTCTGTCTCTCTCTCTCTCTCTCTCTCTCTGTGTGTGTGTGTGTGTGTGTGTGTGTGCTTGTGTAAGTGTGTGTATGTGTATGTGCAAATAAAAAACAGTGTTAAAACCCATTCCTATTTCATTTCTATCTATCCCCTCTGACCCAAAATCAAATCTCACCTTTCCCTGGGTTCTGCCATATTCCCAAGGGGGAGGGGGGATGTGCCTGTGGGGTTATTGCCTTTGCTTCCTCTTTCTGCTACAATGTAACCTTTTGCTTCATTTATTGCCTCTGTGTCCTCTACTTGCTACTTGTTGTGATTCAGGGTCAGCCTGTGGGTTCGGCAGTTGGGTCGGATGACTCAGATGAGGGGGAGGAGGGGTGTGTTGAAGAACTTGCTGAAAGCAACCGCTCCGATAGAGTTTCAAAGCTCCGGTATCTTGTTTCAAGTTTTGTTTGTTTTTGTAATAAATTTGGCAGACGTATTCCAGCCTTTTGCCGTCTGTAAAGGGGTTGCCTTTTCTGCAAGGCCAGTAGCAGGCTGGTACAGAACAGTTTGCTTTCAGCCTCCCACCCCTTACTAATATTATGGAGCAGCTACGTGCTGAGAATGCCCAGCTCACCCAGCAACTCACTTTGCTGGCAGCTCAGGTGGCTCAACTGCAAGCTCAGGTTCATTCTGCACCCCCACCATCACCCCCACCCAGGAGAAAATGCCAAGTTGCAATGCCGGATAAATTTACAGGCACTCCAGAACTGTTTCCTGCTTTCCTGGGACAATGCCAGCTCTTTATCAGCGTGAGAGCAGCTGATTTCCCCACTGACCGGGATAAGGTGGGGTTTGTGTTAAGCCTTCTTTCGGGTGATGCAGCTCATTGGGGCACACCTCTGCTGGCTCAACCTAGCCCATTGTTGGACAACTTTGTGGGGTTTTGTGATCATATGCGTCTGATGTATGAGGACCCTATTAAGACGCAGACTGCTACTCGACGTCTGAAAGCTCTGAGGCAGGGTCAACGCCCCCTACAGGGCTATATCAGCGATTTCCGGCTGCTTAGCCAGGATTCCGCCTGGAATGAGGCTGCGCTCGTGGATGCCTTCCAGGATGGATTGTCGGAGGAGATGTTGGATGAGCTGGCCTGTGTGGATATTCCCTCAGACCTGAATGGGCTGATCCATCTCTGCCTGCGGATCGATGCTCGGTTGCAGCAGCGAAGGAGTCGCCGTGCCACCCCACAGAACCCTGCCGCCCCTGTTGTGCGAGAGCCCCCAGTTCAAAGGGAGGAGCCAATGGAGCTGGGTGCCACCAGGTCTCGTCTATCGGTGACTGAAATGAACAGACGACGATCGGGGGGGTTGTGTTTTTACTGTGGGGACCCTGGACATTTGGCTGCTTTTTGCCCAAAGAAGCGACAGCGGGCATCAGTGATCGAGTCTGCCCCGAGAAAGTCCCCTACTTTTCTGTCGGGAAACGCCCCGAGCCCGATCTAGACGGTGTGATAGATCGGGCGTCCCACAACAACAACACTGAGCGACGTCTTTCCGATGCTGCCTGTGGACCTCCACGGCATCTGATATTGGAGGCACGTCTGATCCTTCCTGGCAAGCCAGAGGGGATTCCAGTCCATGCCTTAATTGACTCTGGGGCCACCACAAATTTTATGGACTCAGCATTTGTGGCCAAATGGGCTGTTCCCCAGTGCCCGGTGGATCCGCCCATGTTAGTGGAGACTATCGATGGTCGAGTGCTCCTGTCTGGGCCTATTACGGCCACCACGCAACCATTATGTATGGCCATCAGTTCCCATGTGGAGGCCATCCAGTTCTATATCACCTCAGACCTGCACTTCCCCGTGGTCTTGGGACTGGCGTGGCTCCGGGCGCATGACCCACAGATCTATTGGTCACAGAACTTGGTCACCTTCCCAAGCTTGCAGTGCGTGGACCACTCCTGCCATATTTGTGCCGGCCAGGTGGAGGGTTTCCCAGGGGTTTCCTTGCCTCCCGAACTGTCCGACTTTGCTGATGTGTTCAGCGAGACAGAGGCGGATCAATTACCCCCGCACAGGCCCTATGACTGCCCCATTGATTTAGTCCATGATGCGCCTCTCCCAGTGGGGCATTTGTACTCCATGTCGGACCCCAAGTTGGCTGCATTGCGGGACTTTCTGGAGAAGAATTTGGCTCGCGGTTTCATCCGGCCCTCGTCCTCGCCAGTGTCTGCACCCGTGCTCTTCGTCAAAAAGAAGTCGGGCGAATTACGGCTTTGCTGCGATTACAGAAAACTCAACACCATCACGTTGCGCAACCGTTACCCGCTGCCCCTCATCCCCGAACTCTTGGACCGACTCCGGGAGGCTAAGATCTTCACGAAACTGGACCTGCGTGGAGCTTACAACCTCGTCAGGGTTCGGCCGGGTGATGAGTGGAAGACGGCGTTTGGTACTCGCTATGGACATTTTGAGTACACGGTGATGCCGTTTGGCCTGACCAACGCCCCCGCTGTGTTTCAGCATTTCATGAATGACATTTTCTGGGATTTGTTGGATCAGTTTGTCGTGATCTACTTGGACGACATCCTGATCTACTCCCCGTCGCGTGAGGTGCACCATCAGCATCTCCATCAGGTCCTGCAGCGACTCCGAGAACATTGGCTGTTTGCCAAGTTGGAGAAGTGCCAGTTCTACCGGGTGACCATCGATTTCCTGGGTCACCGCATTTCTCCTGAGGGCATCGCCATGGAGCCGAGTAAGGTTGAGTCTTTGCAGAGTTGGCAACCCCCGCGTCGCGTGAAGGATGTTCAGCGACTTCTTGGATTTGCCAACTATTACCGAACTTTCATCCCTGGGTTTGCTGCCTTGACAGCCCCCCTCACCCAGCTCCTGCAGAAGAAGACTCAGTTCCAGTGGAACGCACCAGAACAACAGGCTTTCCAGACTTTGAAGGAAGCCTTCATGAAGGAGCCCATCTTGAAGCATCCTGACCCGCAACGGCCGTTTGTCGTGGAGGCGGATGCCTCCAACATTGCCATTGGGGCGGTGTTACTCCAGGCAACGACGCCCAGCGGTACCCTCTTCCCTTGCGCGTATCATTCACAAAAACTGAACCCTTCGGAGCGCAATTATACAATCTGGGAGAAGGAGCTGCTGGCCATCAAAGCGGCGTTCGAGGCCTGGAGGCATCATCTGGAGGGAGCGCGGCATCAAATCGAGGTCCGGACGGACCATAAGAATCTGGAAAGCCTGCAGACCGCTCGGAATTTGAACCAACGCCAGATCCGGTGGTCTCTTTTCTTTGCGAGGTTTGACTTCCGGGTTCAGTACATACCTAGCGGGCACAATCAAAGAGCGGATGCTCTGTCCAGGAAGCCCGAATATTCCCGAGTGGAAGACAAGCTTCTGCCCAGGACAGTGATCCCTGTCGAGTCTTTTGCTGCGGTACGGGAGCCGGTTGATATACGGGCTTGGATCCGGGAGGCACAGCAGCAGGAGGTGTGGGTGGCTCAGCGGAAGGAGGAGGTGGGGCCAGATTCTCCTTGGACGGTCACGGATGGACTCTTGTATTATCGTGACCGGCTCTATGTTCCGGGAGGGCCACTCAGGGGACACATCCTCAGCCAGTGTCACGATAACCCAGCAGCGGGGCATTTTGGCCTGTTCAAGACCCTGAACCTGGTCTCCCGTACCTTCTGGTGGCCCCGAGTCCGACACGACGTCCAGTCCTATGTCACCTCCTGCATCCCATGCAGGCAGGCCAAGTCAGTGACAGGGGCCCCGCCTGGATTACTGCAGCCCTTGCCAACACCCAAAAGACTCTGGGGGGCTGTGTCCATGGACTTTCTGACGGATTTACCCCCATCCTCTGGTTTTACGACAGTGTATATGGTGGTGGACATGCTGACCAAGATGGCGCACTTCATCCCCTGTCGCGGCTTACCGTCAGCCTGCGCCACTAGTCGTATGTTCATTCAGCAGGTGTTTCGGCTGCACGGCCTCCCTGATAGAGTCGTCTCTGATAGGGGGGCCCAGTTTACAGCCCGCTTCTGGCAGGAGTTGATGCATGCGTTGGATATCAAGATTTGCCTCTCATCTGCGCATCATCCTCAAACTGACGGGGGAACTGAGAAGGTCATCGGTATCCTGGAACAATATCTGCGCTGCTACGTCAATCTGCAGCAAAACAATTGGGTGGACTATCTGGCCATAGCTGAGTTTGCATTTAACAATTCGCAGCACACCTCTACACAGATGACACCGTTCTTGGCCAATGTGGGTTATCACCCCCGGTTTTTCCCCCTTTCTCCCGTGGACTCACCAGAGCCGGCAGCGAACGACTTCATGGCAGAGTTACAGGCGATCCATCGATTGGTGCGACGTCAGTTAGAGAAGGCCAAGGCCGATTACAAAAGGTTTGCTGATCGGTCAAGACGGGATACGCCTCCACTATCGGTGGGGGATCGGGTCTGGTTGTCCACCAGGAACCTACCGTCAACACGGCCGGTGAGAAAGTTAGATCACCGATATTTAGGACCGTTCCCAGTCGAGGCTGTCATCAATCCGGTCACCTATCGCTTAACTCTGCCACGTTCCCTGCGCATGCACCCAGTCTTTCATCGGTCTCTGTTGGTCCCCGAGCAACCGGCTTGTCCACTCCGCCGAGCGGAACCTCCCCCATCAGGACCTCGTGATGGAGGCAGCACCCCTGAGTACGAGGTCGCCAGCATCAGGGATTCCCGTTGGCTGAAAGGTCGTTTCCAGTACCTGATTGAATGGAAAGGTTACGGACCAGAGGACTTCACCTGGGAAGACGCGACCGCTGTTCATGCCCCTGCGTTGGTGACTGCTTTTCATGAACAATTCCCATCCCGACCGCATCCGGATCGGCAGCCCCGGGGGAAGGGCCCTGCGGTGCGGGATAGTGTTGTGATTCAGGGTCAGCCTGTGGGTTCGGCAGTTGGGTCAGATGACTCAGATGAGGGGGAGGAGGGGGGTGTTGAAGAACTTGCTGAAAGCAACCGCTCCGATAGAGTTTCAAAGCTCCGGTATCTTGTTTCATGTTTTGTTTGTTTTTGTAATAAATTTGGCAGACGTATTCCAGCCTTTTGCCGTCTGTAAAGGGGTTGCCTTTTCTGCAAGGCCGGTAGCAGGCTGGTACAGAACACTACTATGTAACAATTTGCTTCCTGCGTTATTTCTCTCTCTGAACTTTATCTCCCTAAACTGTCAGCTAGAACAAGGGAGGAAATAAGGAACCTAACCTCAGTGCCTGGTTTATGTCCACACACTCAGAGGAAGGTGTGAAGAAGTCACTGACCATCACTGCTTTTGCTGGAGATGGGCTGATGTTATCTCCCCTAACACCTGGGGATTGGCCATCCCATACCGGCCAGGAGGACTAAGGGGTGGGGTATTGCTTGGGAATACTTTAATCTAGCGCTCTGCACGGGGAATCTCAGGTCCTGTCTGTTATGCCTGCTAACTACTCTTAATAAAAGTTCCTATTGTAAGAAATTGTCTCCAAGAGTTGTGCTTTCTTAAGATGTGGGATTGAAGTGGGTCCTGACATTAGACAGGATCTGCAGAAATAGTCAACCTGGAAGGAAGACCCTTACCAAGGGGACTTTGCAAAATCTGCAATGTCAGACAATGGGGCAGGGAAGGAAGAACCCAGCCAAGAAGCCACCATCTGTTTCAAATCCAGGAGAGAGGGGCATCACACCATAGAGTGCTGCTCAAAAGTGCCTCAACACAACCCAGATCGATCATCGGCAAGAAAGTCAGGGAAGTCCCCAGCCAAGACACAAGAACCTGCCATGAGGGCAATATAGGCTGTAGAGTCCACCCTCTGGGCAGGAAACTCCAGCCTACACTGCAAGTGTGGCAGATATCTCAGATGACAAGTTGGAGGGCAAACCCCTGGTAAGTGGACCCACTGCACCTATCCTCAAGACAGTGACTATATTAGCCCCCTCCATGCCCAAAGCTATGAAAGTGAAAGGCTTAATAGACCCTGGCTGAACCCACTGCCTCATTAGCCCAGTGCTAGTGTGGAACTTGGGCATCCCAGTGAGGAGGCTGAAACAGCCGATCTTATTCAGCCAGTTAAATGGGTCCATTGCGGGGGGGGTGCCAGCTACCCTAGCCACTTTATCTATCCACCTATCCCTGGGGAACCATGAGGAAGACATAACATTTGTAGTGACCCCAGGCATGGTATGTCCACTGATCCTAGGGCTGGTGTGGCTAAAGAAATGGAACCCTTGGGTAAATTGGAGGACAGCAGAGCTCAATTTCCCAAAAGGGGATTGTGCGAACTTAACACCCCAAAGAGCCCTACCAAGCCCAGGAGTGGAGAAAGTGTCGGTGAGAGAGGAAAAGGGTTTACCTGAAAAACTTCCTTGCTGAGGTTTTCAGCAAGGTACGGGCAGATGAGCTCTCTTTTCACCAATCCACAGACTGTGCCAGTTCATCACCTCATTTTCCCAAGTAGCCCTGCCCCTCACAAGCTTGTTAACAATGAAGGGGGAAACCTCAGTGAAACCCAGCCAGCCACTGAAATGGATAATGGAATGGCAAGCAGTGTATGAGAGGTTAAAGAGACTCTTTTCTGCCAAACCCGTACTGAGGCACAAGGACCCGGATAAACCCTTCATAATACAGGTGGATGCAAGTGATGTGGTGGTGGGGCTGTACTACAAGAAAACAACGAATGGACACTGCAACCAAGCATGTATACATCCAGGAAACTCACTGAGATAGAACAATGCTGGACTGTGTGGGAAAAGGAAGTGTATGCTGTGAGATGGTCATTACTTACGTGGCACCATTTCCTTGAAGGGAATAAAATCCCTTTTTCAGGTCTGGACAGACCACAAAAACTTGGAAGCACTAAAACACCTAGAAAGCTCACCCCTAAGCAAGCCCTCTGGTCCCAGCACTTTCACCAATTCTGGTTTACGCTCAAACACTTCCTGGCAGATGCACTGTCTCGCATGCCCCAATATAACAGCATGTGAGCCACTGGTTCTAAACTACTCATGCCAGAACCACTGTTGTGATTCAGGGTCAGCCTGTGGGTTCGGCAGTTGGGTCGGACGACTCAGAGGAGGAGGGGGGTGTTGAAGACCTTGCTGAGGGGGTTGAAGATCTTGCTGATGATAGCCCTCAGCCAGGCTCCTCCCACTTGGTCACCACGGAGACCCAGCTGTGTGAGCCTGACAGTGTGGATGAAGATGACCCACAGCTGGCCCTGTTCAAGGACGCCCGACGCAGGAGGCAGTCAATTAGGAGTAAACAGAGGAAGGCAATGGGGCTTCTCGGAAGGAGGCAGAGAGAAGCCACGCCCTGAACTCTATATAAGGGGAATGTCTGGGAGGGCTGGTTTGCTGAAGGCAACCGCTCGGATGGTTCATGTTTCTTAAAGCTCCTGTTTCTTGGTTCGTGTCTTGTTTGTTTTTGTAGCTATAAATTTGGCAGGCGTAATTCCAGCCTCTTGCCGTTTGTAAAGGGGTTGACCCTGCCTTTTCTGCACTGCTGGTAGCAGGCTGGTACAGAACAATCACAACTGGCAGCACCAGTAACCACCAGGTCCCAAGCTAAAATAAAGCCATAGCTGGGAAGCGAAACCGGAATCAAATTCCGGAAAACTTTAGAAACAGATGAATGTTTCCAGAAAAATAGACACGTGTGCACAATCAAAGATGGACTGCCATTGGTGGGGGAGAGGTTATATATACCAACCACCCAGAGCGTCACTTTCATGCAGCTGTGCCATTATGCAAAGTCAGCAGGGCATTTTGGATTTGTAAAAATACTACATTTAATCAAAAGACAATTTTGGTGGCCGTCCATGAAAACATAGAAAGTTATGTGGCCAGCTGCCCAACTTGCACAGCTGCTAAGAGGTTGCAAGGAAAATCACCCGGACTGCTACAACCAGTGGCGAATCCCTCAGCCCCCTGGAAAAAAATATTCATGGATTTTATAGTGGAATTACCAGAAACCAACGGAAACACTGTCATCTGGGTAGTTACGGACCTGTTTTCAAAACAAGTGCACTTTATCCCTTGCCAGAAGATCACCACTGCAAAAAACTTAGCAAAACTATTCTTGCAGCACATCTACCAACTGCATCGGGCACCCCAATGCGTCATTTCAGATAGTGGAGTGCAACTTACATCAGAATTTTGGAAAGAATTTTTATCCCTCTTAGCAACCACCCAGGGCAGACATGTCCAACACAAGGCCAAGGCCGGGGGCCAGATCCGGCCTGTGAAGTGGTTTCATGTGGCCCGTGAAGCCACCCTGGAAACAGTGAGGGAATGGCCCCCACTGCCTTGGCCCTGGCCCAGGCTGCCCGGGAGCCAATGTACAATTTCATGGTGGCCATCTATCCTGAAACACATTCAGTCTTAGTTCCACAAGGCCGTCTGGAAACAGTGAGGGACCAGCCCCTACTGCGTCAGCCCTGCCCACTGAGCATGCGCTGGGGAGGTATCACCCTTTGTGAGGAATAAAGAAATGCACCATTGCCTGGAAGTGGCCAGCACATGGCCCTGCCTACTTTGGGCAGGCTAGGGGCTGGGCAGCATTGCGCTTCTCTTCAGATTCAAGCCACCTGGCTCAGCCTCTCAGCACTGTGAGGAGAGCACCCCGCTGTCTGCCAAAACTAGGCAGGCTGGAGGCTTAGATTACATGATTAGATCTATTGAATGGAATGCTTAAAGTTTAAATAGATTAAATATATTTTCAGCTATGGTTAAAAAGAATAAGAAATTGAGGAAATAAATATATATTAAATTAGGAGGGATACATATTTTAAGTAGTATGTTATTTTTTGTATGTCAGTGTTTTTGTCTTTTTTTCTCTTTCTTCTCTTTCTCCTCTTTTTTGTCTCTTTCCTCTTTTCTTTTCTCTTTCTCTTTCTCTTTTTACCTATTGATTAAGAAATACAAAAGTATGAGAGGACTTATATGGAAAAAATAAAATTAAATCCACCAATGTAAATGTAATTAATTGTTGAGAAAACTGTCAATAGTAAGAATATTTAGAATTTGGGGGGGAGAAATAAACTGAAATAAGCATGGTAACAGGATTTACAATAAGGCAACTAAAATGACAAATAGGAATATTGGAAAAACTATATACTTAATTGTTGTTTATCAAAATAATGATAATTGTTTTAATCTAATGTTTGCAAAGAAAGATACTTTGGGGAAAGGGGAAATCAACTGAAATTAACATATGGAATATAGATTATAGAAATCAATTGTTAAAGATTGTCTTATAAATGGTACCCAGACAACATACTGTTTACAAATTACTGAATGATTTATGTTCTGTTAAAAAACCAATAAAATATATACAAGAAAAAGAAAACTACTCTTAATAAAAGTTCCTGTTTTGTTTCCGAGAGTTCTGGTTTCTTAAGATGTGGAATTGGTGGATCCAGACAGTCTTCTTCATATCAAAATGATTTAACAGTTTATATAAGTCCACAAATAGGCAACAGACCAACACTTGGTAGAACACCCATGAAGCCCTTAGAAAAGATGTTCAAATGTCAATATGAGTCTATACCAGGGGTTTCAAACTGCCAGCCCATGGGCCTCTTGCATCATATGGAAGCTGCGCCCTCCCCAGCTCTAGCAATGGAAAAGAAATCGTGATATGTCATGACAGATCATGTGATGTGGTGAGTTTGACACCTATGGTCTATATCTACAAAGATCAGAATTCTTCAGCCAATACTGTAGACAGCTGATAAAACAAACAAATGGATCATTCATCCAATTAATCTATAATTATCACTCAGGGCAAGTTATGTAAATAATTAGCCCTGTAGGAGAAATAGTTATTTATATAATGGGAAAGGTGGAAGGAAATGAGCAAGACAACCAGTGGCAATTATCATAGACAAACTCTATGTGGCTGCTAAGAACTGACATTGACTTGATGGCACAACAGTCACATAAAGGTCTACAGGTTTATAGTTTTATTTATTAACTTTTTAAGCCCCAATTTTCATGTTTGTGAAATCTCTAGTTAGTTATAACAATGTCTAAAAAAAGTAGTTATGGAAAGAAAGTTGCCCAGTTTATCACAGTTTGGGTTACTTCTTTTGTTCCCTTTGCTTCATTGATTTGTAGAATTACGCTGATTAAATTAGACCAATCTATTAATGGTTTTCTCAAATCTCTGTTTAAAAGAAAGGGACATTTTGACAAATATCTCCAAGTTTGTTCTGCCAACTACCTTCTTGACAATGATTTGAATATCAAACTGGCCCGTGGGCTGGTTGCTCCTACTCCAGTTCCAGCAATGCAAAAAAAGTCACAATATGTCATGACATGTCACGTGACATGGTGAGTTTGACACCCTTGTTCTAGACCCATTTCAATGAGCAGAATTACACATTGCATCACTAGATCTAACAGTTTTGACTCCAGTCCTTACAAGAATTAGCCCTTGTGTCACATAATGTATATATACAATCTTTCATCATGAATTATATTATTTTTTCACTTATTCACATCTCTTCATTTGCAGATCAAATCACTCAAACTCCAGGTCATATAGCATTGTATTTATCTTAAAGCATTATTCTAATCTATACTATTTATTTTATGTATGTATATTATTTAAAACATCTGCTAAATAATATGTGTACCTATATCCATAGATTTGGACAATAGTTCTGGTCTCAGTTTTCCTTAATGAATACTTGTTATAAACAAGCAATCTCTAATATATGCTTTTTTATTTTTACAGTTAAGCTAATATACAGTTTTGTAAGCAATTGTCATGTGGAGGGCTTAGAACTTTAAAGGATAGAAACTGCTACTAAGGCAATGGTTATGTAAGCAGCTATTATAAACTTGTACCTGAGCCAAGAAAATAACTTGAGAAAATGTTGGAAGCAAGTTTTTCCCTGGTTCACATAAGAATAAAGAGAAGGAGAGAAGCACACTCAGACTGTATACCCTCTAGTAACGGACAAAATTCTGTTACTATTGCTTTTATAATAAAAGTAATCCTAATCTATACTACATGGCATTGGTTTCTTAGTCTGATCTATGCTGTAGTGATGATAATTCAGAAATGAGTGTTATTTCTGAATCCATTCTTTCCAAATATGTTTCTCAAATATATGAAGAGAACAGGACAGGTATAATTAGAGCACATTACAGCCCATCCAGGGTAAGTCAAAAACTATTTTGAGAGATCGCACCAATACGTTAGGCTGAATTCTATTTCTGTTTTATTTTCATATCTTGATAATAAACACTTTATTTTTTATGAGGTAGTTACAGAGTTCAGTTTTAAGGGGCTAATTAAATATAGTTTAGAGAATATTGGTCTCCACTGTAGCAGTGTGTAATTGGCCTTTGCTTATCATGGGTACTAAGCAAGTTGAGACTGGGTTAGCATTTACATGGAATTATTCCAGGAAATACTAGGTTTGTAGACAAGGAAGTTGTGGAAAAATTCTTAGAAGCTGATGACAAACCATTTCCATATTATTCCTAGAAAATGTGTTCATTCATTCTTGATAAAGCTTCTGAGATTACAAGAGACAGTGCTTTCTCATTATTAAGGGATTAAGCTTGCTGATTTAACAGAACAAATATCTCCTTATTCCCTACTCTATACCCCTGGGAATTTTTTGCTATTGGTTTTTGATTTAGCAGCAAAGTCAACAGGTAAAAATATTGACTGCTTCCAGCTCATACGTATGGTTTCTTCCTTTGCCTTTGAAAACAAACAATGCTGTTATGTTGTTCTTACCTTATTTACCAGCTATATACAGTATGTGCTTATAGTATCCTCTTCTATACTTATAGCAGCATGTAACATGACCCATTTGTCTAGTGAAATGCTATTGTAGCCCCATGCTTACAAGCAAGGAAATTAGATAATACTGCATGTTCATTTCAAACTAAGTGAAACCTGGATTCCAATATGTTTTGATCAAGCTCAGTGGACACTGTAATTGTATTACCTTAAAGGCTATGGCTTGGCAGGTGCCTAGAAGGAAAAAAAATAAAAGCAGTGGATCATTGGAGTTGAAAGGTCTGCTCTCGTATCACAAATGATAAGCAAAATCTAGGACTTACAGCTACGCGTAATTTCATCATTTGCTCCACGTGATTCTGCCTTGCTGTTCATACTAATTATTAGATCATATGCTAATTAGTTCTGCAATGTTCTTTTGTCCTTAATTAGTTAATGTTGCCTATGCCAAAGAGAGTCATTGCCATATATATATATATATATATATATATATATATATATATATATATATATATATATATATATATATATATATATATATATATATATATATATATATATATATATATATATATATATATATATATATAGAGAGAGAGAGAGAGAGAGAGAGAGAGAGAGATTTGAACCTGGGCTGATTATATATTAGGCAGTGGTTTTAACTTCCTGAGCCACAGGTTCTTTCTCTCTTTTATTAGCTAGAAGGCAAGGGAAATATGTGTTAAGTATTTGTCAAGGCTTTTGAATGCACCTTCCTAATTAACTAATTAGCAAGGTGCATTCAAAAGGCTTGACAAATACTTAACATACATCCATCCATACACACACACACACACACACACACACACACATATACATATATGTTACTTCATTTGGATCATTAATAGGTAGGCAGCTGCATTCAGCTGTCATCCCCTGATTTCAAAGGAAACATTTTTGTATTTTTAACCTCATCTCTGTTTAAATTCTGCTAAAGCTTGTAGTAAACTAGGAGAGGCAAATTGATGGAAATCAAGTCCATGTATTTGCCAGATGCCTTCATATGGTATTAATCTTGGCTAGTTTATCTAAAACAAACAACAAAAGGCTAAGAAATTTGGGCTTTGTTATATGGATTTTGCATGCATTGTTTTTTTTTAAAAAATATATAGAACTACTGTTTTCTTTCCAAAGTTTTTCTTCCTGCTACATGCTATTTATGCAGATTCCATTATAATGCTATATGTAGCCCTTATAGTATATGCATTGTGTCACGTTTCCAATGGATGAGCTCTTCAAAGAACTCTGAGGCATTGTTTACCTAAAAAGTCTTTTATTAGAGCAATATAACATCGGCAATGCTTGGTTAAAGCCAGAATCTGGATTCCCCTCCCCTAAGCAAAATAATATTAAAACATAGTTCCCTCCTTTTGTTGCTGTCATAAATCACATTCTCCAATTAGTTTGAAGGGTAAGTTCTCCCTCCTTAGCTTAACCCCCAGTTCTTTCTTATCACCTCTTATTACATTCAACCTTGAAAATGTTCTGTTGCTATGTTATTATGTCTAACTAATCCCCCATGCATATTCTTCCTTCCCTCTCCCGTCTTCATCTAACTTTAACTCTAAAAGTGATACAGAAGTAGAAATATAAAATAGCTGCTTCTTCAACTTTTGTCAAAGCAAGAACATTTGATGTTAGCAGTGTTGACACATTGTTATGCAATTTTTCTTCATTCCTTTTTTTTCAAAAGAATGTACACTGTGTTATAGCTTAGAACAATGAACAGTCAACTTCTTTGTTTATACTGTTAGTGCCATGGAAGATTATTATTACATTATTAGATTTTTTAAATCCCATCTTTATTACTTTATAACAGGGGTGTCAAACTGCTGGCCCATGGGCTGGATGTGTCATGGCAAAACTGCACCCACCCCATTGCTGGCAATGGAAAAAAAGTCACAATACATCGCAACACGTCACGTGACGTTGTGAGTTTGACACCCCTGCTTTATAAGTAATGCAAGGGAGCAAACATACATAAAACTACTCATAACTATCCTTTATGGTGGTATGGGCTGAAAGAGAATGACTGGCCCAAAATCAGCATGTCCTTCACTAGACAATGTCAATTTCACTTGAAACAGAATTCATTAACTAGCAAGACAGAATTCAAAGTCTACATTAAAATGTAAAATAGCCTAAACAACTCTGCATAGCTGTTGGATTAGCTATGGCAATAATTAATTTGTTTTATCAATATAGTTGAAAGAATAACCTAGGATATTAACCCAGTTAAGAGCTTTGTTTGTACAAACCTCTTAATTTCTTCACATAGTCAAGGAAAGGGCTTAGTATGTTATGCACTTTATATACAGTAGGTTGACTTTATTTATTTCTTAAGCTTGTTGTGTTCTGCTCAGAGGATTCTATTTAATGATTATTTTATTGAACAAGTTTTATTTCAGAAGTGAGCAAAACTACACACACACACACACACACACACACACACACACACACACACACACATATATATATATATATATATATATATATATATATATATATATATATATATATATATATATATATATATATATATATATATATATATATATATATATATATATATATATATATATATATATATATCATACACACACACACATATATAATACATTTACATACATACATATGCTTTGCTTATCCAGATGTGTGTGTGTGTGTGTCTTTGTGTGTGTGTATCTCAAATAGTTTTGCTCAGTTCAGAAATAAAACTTGTTTTACTGTGTAACTGGTGCTGTTTACACAATGTTTGGGATATGCTTTGCAAACAGCACCAATTACACAGTAAAAGATACACTTCTATTGTCTATAGAATATCACACCAGTAATTCACACTAGCATACATTTCATGCCAATTTCTTGTCCCATATTTTGTCTGGATAGTGGAATGTTTTACTGTTGTATCACTTCTAGCTTTCCATCCACCTAATTTTTAAATGTAGGGTCAAATCCTTAGTGGTTTGGCAAATAAAATCAAGACTGGTATCATATGCCTTTATCATTTTTGTGGCATTACCAAATTACTCATCAAGTTGTTAATCAGCTATCATTTTTTCAAAACTGCAGAAAGGATGTTTATTCTGCACAGTGTCTACTTCTGATTCTTGGGGGGGGGGGTTTAAATAGACTTCTGAATAATAACACCAGCTGTCTCTTGCTAACATTATGGTGAGGCAGTTCTTATATTTAGAAACATTGGAGAATTAATGAGGACAAAAGACAGAAAGTGATTAGACAGATCCTGATGGGGTTTCAAAGCAATTAATTATTCTGAAAAACAAGAAATAATTAAAATATGCTGCTTGGAAATCTCCAATGAAATACTGCATCTGTTGTCATACTTTAGCCTCCCTTCACTTATTCTTTTTGCTTGCTATTAAAATTCAAGAATACACATTTTGTGTGCAATGTGCATACTATTAATCTATCAAATTGAGAGAAAGAAATTATATACAATGCATTAATTTTAAATGTAATAAAGAAGCACAGTAGGAAGTATTCATTAACGGATGGTGGAGTCTTTAGCCAAAGTGTATTCCCATGTAGCTATCTTTCAGGTTCGTTAACATCCCAGCACCTGATTCAAATAAAATTAAGCACTTTAAAGTCAGGTGGATTTGGATAAGAATGTTAATCAGATTTTTTTTTAAAAAAAATCCAGTCACCAGAATCAATGAAATTATGAGTGTTCAGTTCCTGGATGTACAACCATTTGTAAGAAATGGTTATATGGCACTCTTTTTCTCCAAGTGGAAAAATGAAAGTTCTTTAAAACTGAAAGTTTATTTCTGAATCTCAAAGCTGAACTTTTTATATTAAATAATGTTCAGCTTTTAGTCCCTGGAAGCAGATTTTATCGGCTACAGTAGAAATATATCTCAAGACTTCCTGTTTGGCAGCCATCGGGACAACTGGGAAAAGCCGGTGCTCGGCTTTCCAGCTTGGTTTTTCTTTGTCTAGTGACCCTTGAAGGGTCAGAAAGTTGCCCTGGAGGGGCAATGAAGAAGGAGGGATACATCAGGAGCTCAGATCAGGGGGCACCAGATCAGAGCGAATTGTAGGACCCTCTGGAAAAACAAAGGAAAAGGTTGTTAAAATCTATCAACCATAGCCATCTCTGACAGGAAGCAAAAAGGACCATAAATCAGCAGAATTTCAACTGCGTGCTGAAGCTGGGTGAGCAAGATTTTTTCTTTTCTTCTCCTTGAGGATTATAAATGTTGAGCCCCTGATTGGAAAGGGCTGGAAAGTAAAGACCCCCAGAAGATTTATGAATGGAGTTAATTATAACAGGGGGAGAGACTCTTTGTTAAAAATACTGGACATTGATAAATAAACCAAGGAGGACATCTAGTGGTGAAAGAAGAACGATATTACTGATATATTGTTGTTGTTGATTGAAGTTACCCTTGACAAAAGACACCTGCAATGATAAGACTGCCTTGTTGTGAGACTGAGATTCAAAACTAGTTTTATTGACTTTGGCTAAATTTAAACAGACTTTGTTTTGGCTTTAGATTGTAAGCTGTAAAATGACTTCATTGAATATTACTAGACTCATGGAAAAAACTTCTTCTGCACCTCACTAGGACAATCTAGTCCTACAACACAGGGATCTATTGAAGCAATGTTGCATAGGGAAAAAGTAAGTTCTGCTCAAAGTGAAACACAGATTTCATTAAAATTTCTTCAAGATCTTATGTTAAAGAATCAAGAGACTTTGGAAAGGAATCATTTAGAAATGCGAGAAAATCACAAAACTACACAAAGTAAACTGGAGAAATTAAATGAAGACATTTTGGACATAAAGGGAAAATTTGAAACTCAGAATCAAATGATAATAAAAAATCAACAGAAGATACACAAAATTGAAGAAAAAACAGATGAGAATGATAAAAAGATAGAAACGCTACTACAAGAAAATGAAAAATTAGAGAATGCCATTAAGATCTTAGAGATGGAAAAAGCAGAACATTATCTAAGATTTCAAAACATTGCTGAGGATAGAGAAGAAAACATAGTGGAGGTGATTATTGATATCCTTGAGGAGATTTTGAAAGCGGATCAAGACCATTCAACTTGAGTTAGATGATATTTTTCACTTCAATTCAAGCTATGCAAGAAGAAATAAACTGCCAAGAGAAGTACATGTACGGTTTACAAAGAAGATAACAAGCGATAAAGTGCTACGGAAAGTTAGAGATGAACCAATACAATATAAAAATAAAGAGATTGTGGTTTTAAAGCAGATACCTAAGAGAGTTAGAGATGCATGAAGACAGTACCATTTTTTAACCACGAAATTGATTGCCAATAGTATAAATTTTAGATGGTTGATGCCAGAAGGTATCTTAATAAACTGGAACAATACAAGGTATAGACTGGACTCAATTTGGAAAGCAGAAGACTTTGAAGTGAGGAATAGGTCAATTCTAGATGAAGGAGTAAAATTAAGTCAAGGGGAGAGTAAGGAGCAGAAACAAGCAGAAGAGAGGACGCAAGGAGCAACTGCACAAACAGAAGAACAGAAAGAGGAAGATGACCAAAATGGTGAGGATGAAGGACTTGCTAGAGAACAAAGGACTACTGGATCTACTAGACCGAAATATAAATAAATAGAAATGGATACAGAAAATGGAATCTTCTCAGTAAACATAAATGGACTGAATTATCCAATTAAAAGAAATAAGATTTTTAGGAAATTACGGAAATTGAATTTGAATATAATTTGTTTGCAAGAAACACACATAAAAGTACAGCATCATAAATTACTGGAATATTCAAAAATTGGGAAACTTTATTATGCATCAGCACAACAGAAAAAAGAGGAGTCACTTTATATATTAAAGAGAGAATAGATTCTAAAATGGTATATTCAGATGAAGAAGGAAGAATTTTAATGGTAGAAATTTATTTGTATCAAAAGCAAATATTATTAGTGGCAATTTATGCACTGAATAATAATAAAAAAAAATAACATAGAAAAATAATAGAAATGGAGTACCAAAATGTTTGCTTACTAGGAGATTTCAATGCAATAATAGATGGAAAAATTGATTATAAAAGTAACAAAACAGGGAAAAATGGAAGAGGAAGATTACCTAAGACATTTTTTGATATGGCGGAGGAAATTGGAATTCAAAACGTTTGAAGGGAAGTGAATCCACAAAAATTGCAATATACTTTTTATTCAAATAGCCAGAAATCCTGGTCAAGGATTGATATGATTTGGATGACTGCTGATCTGAGAATGAATGTTCAGGACATTGAAATAGAGAAAGGCATATGGGCAAATCATAATCCTTTGAAAATGACCTGGAAAGGAATACAAAAAGGGCCAAGATGGACTTTAAATCGTTCAATATTAAAGGAAAAAGAATTTATAGAGTTAACAAAAAAAGAAATGGAATTCTTCTTCAAAGAAAATAGAAAAGAAGATACTACTGTATAAAATCTATGGGATTCAGCTAAAGCATATTTCAGAGGTATAGCGATAACATATATGGCAAGAAAAAATAAACAGAGAAAACAGCAATATGTATTATTAAAAGAAGAATTTGGAAAGTTAGAATTAGAACTGCAAAGAAATCCACAAAAGAAGACTTTAAAAAGAGAAATGGACATAATAAAACACAAATTAAATTGGTTAGACTCAGAAAAAATGGCAGAACAGATAAAAAGAGCGAAACAATTTTTTTGAAAATGCTAATAAGCCGGGAAGATGGCTAGCTTATAAACTTAAAAAACAGAAAGAAAAAAAGATGATACATAATTTACTTGATGTTGTTGTTGTTACCTGCGAAGTCGTGTCTGACTCATTGCAACCCTATGGGCAACGTTCCTCCAGGCCTTCCTGTCCTCTACCATCTTCTGGAGTCCATTTAAGCTCATGCGACTTCACTGATCTTTTCCAATCCTGTGGCCACTGTTGAGTTTTCCAAATTTGCTGGCAAATTGAGTGTAGCACTTTTACTGCATCATCTTTTAAGATTTTGAATAGCTCAGCTGGAATACTGTCACCTCCAGTAGCTTTGTTGTTGCTCAGCTTTTCTAAGGCCCACTTCACTTCACATTCTAGGATGTCTGGCTCGAGGTCAGTGTCCACCTCATTGTGATTATCAGGGACATTAAGCTCATTCTTGTATAGTTCTTCTGTGTAATTTTGCCACCTCTTCTTAATCTCTTCTGCTCTGTTGGGTCCCTGCCATTTTGGTCCTTTATCATGCCCATTTTTGCATTAAACGTTCCCTTCATCTCTCCAATTTTCTTTTTTTTTCTTTTTTTTGTTGAAAAGTTTTACAGTACATTTTAAACATATACTCCTTCCCTCCCCCTCGCCCCCCACACCCCCTCCCTCCCCCCCTCTCTCCTGACTTTCCAGAGCTGAATACAGGATATTGCCTCTAACAAACCTAAGCTAAAATATGCTAACCAACTATAAATACGCTTTAAATCCTATCGCACTTTAACTCCCCTTAAGCATAAGTAAATAATAATACATGTTATAATTCTAATATTCATTTATATGCTAGGTGAAATTTTTTAGTCCCATATTTATTCTGAATATAATCAATCCATCTTCTCCATTCCGAGATATATCTCTGTTGCGATTGTTCATTCAAATATGCCGAACTTTTGGCCATTTCTGCCAAGTTTGAAACTTTTAGAGTCCACTCTTCTATAGTAGGCAGTTCCTCCTTCTTCCAATATTGTGAAACCAAAAGTCTTGCTGCCGTTATTAAATTCAACATCAATTTAGTTTCTATAACAGTACAATCAGTAATAATACCCAGTAGAAATAACTGTGGAGTAAACCTTATCTTTTTCTTAAATATCTTCTGCATATTCCACAAAATTTTAATCAGAAAGCTTTTTTTAAAAGTCCACCACATATGATAATACGTTGCGTCCTCACAACCACACCTCCAACATTTAGGCTGATAATTTGAATACATACATGCTAATTTTTTAGGATCTAAGTGCCATCTATAAAACATCTTATAAAAATTCTCTCTTACGTTTTGTGCCTGGGTAAATTGTGGGAACGGCCAGAATTTGGCCTCCCAAGAATTTGGCCCCTTAGCCTTCAGCTTTCCCAAACCCCCTTAAGGGCCTCCACGTGAGTTACAGTGATGAGCAAACTCTCCTGACTCACAGGCAGGCTGGCATGTGGGAGGTTTGGGAAACGCTATGATAGAGCTTTCACATATATCTTTTAGTATCTTGTTTTTGTAATGATCTCATAGGCACCTGAGAAGTTCTCACTAGGTATCCAATTATTTCTATGTATCCTATGTTGTATGAGATTGATGGAGTTTTTTGTAATGTTGGTATTCAGAAGAGGGAGGTGAATAAAAGTTCAGCGGGAAGCTGCTTGGGAGGTTTTTTGGAAATGAGGCTGCCGGGCTGGTTCAGAGCATCTCTATCGACCCAGGTCTGAATTCTTTCCTCTTCATCTGGTGCCCCGTGTGAGGTTGTGAGGCCAACTGTAACTTCTAGCTTACCTTCGCTGGCAGGAGCTAAACGAACGCGTTCAACTATTCATTCCGTTTAAGGAATCAACGAGGTAAGTATGGGGACTTCTCTTTCAACAGGACAGAAAAATCAAGTATCTGACCTTTGCAATTTGTTGACAAGGACTACGCAAACAGTTAAAGTCTATAAAGAGGATGTGGAAGAGCTGGTTAAGATGATTGGTAAGTTATGCCCTTGGTATCCTGCAGATGGGTCTCTTAATCCCAATGATTGGCAAGAAATTGGGAAAATTTGCATCGGGCTGCAACCACTCCAATATCAGTACTGCACACTTGGCAACTCTGTGGTAAAGCTATTATTGAGTTGTCCAATCCTCTCCTGTACCCTCCAAAATTAATAATTCCTGAGGCACCAATCCTGTACCCTCCAGACCCTCAGCCACCACTGTCTTATCATAATTCTTCACAGCAGTGGAGCTCTGAGAGTCAGCAAAATTTGGACCCTCAACAGCCTCAAACACAGACTGCTATTCAGCAAATGGTGCAGTCTGCATTGGCCTCTGGAAATTCAGAGGACGTCCAGGAGGCATTGCCATTAATGGCTGTCTGCCCTGTGGTCCAAAATGCTCAAAATCAGCAAGTCCATGAGTCTGTCCCATTTGCAGTTTACAAAGAGCTGAAAAGAAGTGTTACAGATAATGGGTTGCAAAGCAATTTCACTCCTTGAGAAGGTTCAAAATGAAACTGCTGCTGACGTTCTGATGAAACAATTGGCATATGAAAATGCTAATCAGGACTGCAAAACAGTCCTGAAAGCAATTTATTCCAAACCTGAGACTATCATTGCTCCAATGATTAAATTGTATCAGAACATTGGAACTGAAACTCATAAGACAGAACTTTTGGCTACAGCTCTTGCAGCTGTAGTTCATCCAGCCAAAGACAAAAAATGCTTTGCTTACCATTTTATGGATGATATCTTGCTTGCTGGAAAGCCTTTGCCTGCTAACTGTTTACTAACCTTACAGGAAATCTTGGCTAAATCGGGACTTGTTATTGCCCCTGAGAAGGTTCAAATAAAACCTCCCTTCCTATATTTAGGTCATCGGATGCTTCAGTCTTCTTTTTCTCCTTTTGTTCCAGCTCTGCACATTCCATCTCATTTTACTCTGGTACAATTGCAATGTTTTTTAGGCCATCTTAATTGGGCTAGACCATTTTTAGGATTAACTACTGCTTTGTTGTGTCCACTTTTTATTGCCTTGCAAGGTCATTTAACCCCTGACGCGCGGATTCCAGTCTCCACGGCGATGCAACATTGCCTTCATCAAATCAATTCTGCCCTTTGTAAAGTTATGGTTAACAGAGCTCCTCTTTTAGGATCATTGTCAGCAGCCCTCTTCCATACTCCTTTACAGCCAACTGCTATCTTATTTTTTCCTGAAACGCTTAAATCTATATGCATTGTAGAATGGTTGTATTTGCCAAACACACCAGCTAAAAATGTGTCTTCCATCGATGTGTTATATTCTGATCTTTTAATGAAGGTACGGCATCGCGCGCTCCAGTTAACTGGCTTTGATCCTTTAGTCATTCATTTGCCTTGCACCAAGGATCAGCATGATTTCTTTATGCAAATGTCTAATGCTTATGCGATTGCCTTTGTAGATTATGTGGGAGCTGTATTGTTTAAACCCCCCCAGGACCAACGTTTGGTTTTATTACAGGAATTGCCTTTTGTTTTTCAATCTGCACAGGTTTCCACCCCTCTTCCTAATGCTATTACATTATTCACAGATGGGTCTCGTACCCGTGGGGTGGTTGTTTGGCAAGTTAATGGCAAATGGCAAGCTAAGCTTACAGCTTCTCAAACCTCTGCCCAGCGTGCTGAACTTGCTGCAGTGATTTTAGCCTTTAAATTACATGAAACAATTGCTTTTAATCTTATAGTGGACTCACAATATGTTTACAATCTTTTTAACCATATTGCATTTGCTTATTTATCCCCACTTTTGGACCATAACTTACTTTCTCTATTTCTTCCTTTTCAAACTCTCCTGTGTGACCGTACTGCCCCATGTTTTGTTGCTCATATTCGCTCCCATACAGGTTTTTCTGATACTATTTCTGATGGCAACCGATGCAGCTGTCCACTCTTTTTTACTGACCCTTTGACTAGCCATTCCTATTTCCACCAGAATGCTAAATCTCTTCATGCTACCTTTAACATTCCACTTTCTCAGGCTCATGATATTATCTCAGCCTGTCCTTCTTGCTCCTCCTCCCCCCTCTCTTTTCCCTTTGATGCTGTTAATCCAAGAGGAACTGAGGCCGATGCTCTCTGGCAGATGGATGATCTTCACGTTTGCATAGATACTTATTCTGGCTATGTGTGGGTTACCCCCCCTTCATGGCGAAACTGCCTCTCATGTTATTCAGCACCTTCTCGCTGCCATGGCTTTCATGGGACAACCACTTGTCTTAAAGACAGACAATGCTCCTGCGTATACTTCTAATGCTTTTTCTCAATTTTGCAGCACTTGGGATATTTCTCTTCGACATGGCATTCCATACAATAGTTCAGGCCAAGCTATAGTGGAACGTGCACATCGTACTTTTAAAGCTTTGTTGTTTAAGCATTTAAAAGAAAGGTGAATTACTCCCTCAGATCTTAAAACTTTGATTCCAGTATTGTTATTTACTTTGAATCATTTAACGATCACTAATCAAGCATATACTCCTGCAGAGAGACATTTTAGGAAGGAGCTTCCCCTGGAACGACCACAAGCGCTATATAAGGAGCTGCCTGAGCCAACCTGGAAGGGACCAGCTGAATTGATTACTTGGGGAAGTGGGTATGCATCTGTTCTTGCTCCTACAGGACCGGTGTGGGTGCCTGCCAGGTGTGTGAAGCCATTCCGAGCCAAACATGAGCTGGCACCAGAGGCTGAGCAGTCCACTCCCAGAGTTCAATCCAGCTCTGACATTGAACCCGAACCCGATGGGTGAAACACCACGAAGGCGTAAAAGACCTTCGCGGCCAGCAGGAACTCAGCCAACAGTGACATGGGGAATGTTAAAAACACTCAGTGCAGATGCCCTTCGTGACCTTACTACTATTCCTGTCGGCAATTATCGCACGACTTAACACCAATTCAGCACTTGGACTGTTGCTGTGTTTTTTGGTTTTTTTCCTTCAGCTGTAAGAATTCATGAAGATTTAGCAAATAGAGGACAATAGAGGCTTCAGCTGGTGCAGAATGCAGCCGCGTGAGTTGTGATGGGGGTTTCCCGATACTCCCATGTAACACCTCTACTCCACGAGCTGCATTGGCTTCCGGTTGCCCTCCGGGTGAGATTCAAGGTGCTGGTAATGACCTATAAAGCCCTAAATGGCTTGGGTCCAGGACATCTGAGGGAACACCTGCTGCCAGCATCAAGTTCCCTTCATCCAGTGCGCTCCCACAGGGAGGGTCTTCTCAGGGTGCCGCTGGTAAAAGATTGCCGGCGGGTAACACCCAGGGGGAGGGCCTTCTCAGTGGGTGCACCTGCCCTCTGGAACCAGCTGCCCGTGGAGCTGAGGACTGCCCCCGACCTCCGTTCATTCTGCCGGGACCTGAAGACCTGGCTCTTCGAGCTCTCTGGCCCAGGCTGAGAATTTTAATTCTAATTTTAATTGGGGTTTTTTACTTTTTCAGGGACTGTTATAATCTTTTTAATTGTTTTTAATTTTTGTATTTCTTGTTTTAATTACCCTGTTAACCGCCTGAGTCCTTCGGGAAAGGGCGGTATACAAATCCAAATAAATAAATAAATAAATAAATAAATAAATAAATTCAATTTGTGGCTACAACTGATCAGAGTAATTTTTGCTTAAAGATGTCTGCCTCTGCTCATGAAGTTACTAGCTCTTGCATTGTTCCTGTCTGTGCTCCAGCTACTACTATTCAAAATTATACTCTTTTTGCCAATTTTAATATATCTACCACCTATGATACTATGTATTCTTGGGGCTCTCCAACTTATAGACTTAGAAAAAATGCTTTTTCTATGATTACTCCAAATGTCATTTATCATGAGAATATCACTTGTGCTAGAATCGTTAATTGTTCCCATAGCTGTTATAATTTTGGTGATTCAGCTTTGACTAATTGTGTTAAGATTGTTAATGTATCCTACACTATAGATCCCACACCTCTACCTTCAACGCCAAAGATTTACACGTTATGCAAGCTTATTTCGAACATTCTACTTCTGCAATTAAACAAAAAAAGGGGACATGTGGGAACAGCCAGAATTTGGCCTCCCAAGAATTTGGCCTCTCAGCCTTCAGCTTTCCCAAACCCACTTAAGGGCCTCCACGTGAGTTACAGTGATGAGCAAACTCTCCTGACTCACAGGCAGGCTGGCATGTGGGAGGTTTGGGAAACGCTATGATAGAGCTTTCACATATATCTTTTAGTATCTTGTTTTTGTAATGATCTCATAGGCACCTGAGAAGTTCTCACTAGGTATCCAATTATTTCTATGTATCCTATGTTGTATGAGATTGATGGAGTTTTTTGTAATGTTGGTATTCAGAAGAGGGAGGTGAATAAAAGTTCAGCGGGCAGCTGCTCGGGAGGTTTTTTTGGAGACGAGGCTGCCTGGCTGGTTCAGAGCATCTCTATTGACCCGGGTCTGAATTCTTTTCTCTTCAGTAAATTTTACGTTTCTGACCCAAGTTTTTTCCCAAACATCCATCGTTATTGGCTCTTGAATATTCTGGGCCCATTTTATCATACAATCTTTAATAAGTTCTGTTTCTGAATCTATTTCTATCAATGCATTATATATCCTTCTTATGTTTGCTTGACTTTGATCTCTAATTTGTTTTACCAGATTTTCATCTATTGTTGAAATGCCAATTTTCTGATCTCCTTTCCATCTAGCTTGTATCTGGCCATACTGAAACCAAGTTTGTACTATTTTCCCTACTTTTAAAGTATTAAATAGTTTTAATTGCCATACATTCCTTTCCAGTCTGAGAATATCTTTATATGTGGTCACATCATGTTTAAATCCCAGACTTATATTTTCTATCGCATGTTTAGGTATTGCCCAAATTGGTATTTTATAATTTAACTTGTATCGGTATTTTTTCCAAACTCGCAACAGAGCATACCTTAATATATGTGTCTTAAAGATATTATCCACCTTTTTAATCATACAATAAATATGCATGCGAACCATATAATAAATCACATCCCTCAACATTCAATAATCTTCCTTCTGTTAAATTAAACCAATTACTAATTGATGATAAAGCCGCAGCCTCATAATATAATTTAAAATTAGGCATTTTAACACCACCTCTTTCACATATATCTTGTACTCTCGGTCTTTTCCCTGCCCAAATAAATTTATTAATACCTTTCTGCCATTCCTCCAAATTTGAATCTTTTTTAAGTATAGGTATCATTTGAAACAAAAATAAAAATTTTGGTAAAACATTCATTTTAACTGCTGCAATTCTTCCCAATAAAGACAGTTGTAATTTTTTCCAAGTATCTAATTCTTTTTGTATTTTTAACCATAACAATTCATAATTATTTTTGTATAATTTCACATTTGAATCTGAAAGATATACCCCCAAATATTTAATCTTTTTAGCTATTTCAAATCCCGTTAATTTTCCTAGGATTTCCTTTTGTTCTATAGTCATATTTTTAGACAGTATTTTAGTTTTGTGCCTATTTATCTTAAATCCAGAAACTTGTCCATATTGCAAAATTATTTCCATTAAATCTATAACCGACTGAGTCGGTTGACCTAATGTAATAACCAAGTCATCTGCAAACGCTCTCAATCTATAATCTTGATCTTTAATTTTAATTCCCTTTATTTTATTTGAGTCACGTATCTTAATCAATAATATTTCCAATGTTAAAACAAACAGCAATCCCTGTCTTTGCCCTTTTCAATTTTGCAAGCTTCTGTTAAACTACCATTAATTATTATTTGAGCTGCTTGCTTCTGATATATTGCTCTAATAGGTTGTCCCCAAACTCCATCTTCTCTAATACTTTAAATAAAAATTGCCAATTCAATTGATCAAAGGCCTTTTGAGCATCCAAAAAGATCAGCGCTGCAGGGACTTGATTATTTCTTTCCAAATATTCTAATAGGTTTACAATATGTCTCACATTACTTTTCATTTGTCTACCACTTATAAATCCTGTTTGATCACTATAAATCATTTGCTGCATAACCTTCATTAATCTATTTGCTAAGATCTTTGCAAATATCTTATAATCCGTATTTAGAAGAGATATAGGTCTGTAATTTTTTGATTGGGTAAGATCTTGATCTTCCTTTGGAATCAACGTTATAAATGCTGTTCTTCACGATGGAGGCACTTCCCTTCCAGACTGAATTGTCCTAAATAATTCTTTCAAAGGTTCCACCAACTCTAATTGTAAATTTTTATAATAAGTGGCTGTCAAACCATCTGTTCCAGGTGTCTTACCCACTTTTAATTGTTTAATTGCTAAAATAATTTCTTCAGCAGTTATCGGTTGATTCATCCTTTCCTTCTGTTCTTGTGTAAGTGTAGGGATATTCACTTCTTGTAAATACCTATCTATATCTAAACCTTGAGTTATATCCCTTGCAAATAATTTAGAATAAAATTCAACAAAAGCCTTTTTAATAAGATTTTGTTGAAACACCTCTTTACCCTTATATTCTATCTTGTCTATATTATGTGACTTTTGTTTTTTCCTTAACAAATAAGCTAACCATCTACCTGGCTTATTAGCATTGTAAAAAGTATTATGTTTAACATATCGTAAGTTAGTTGCCACTTGATCTGCCATCAACATATCAAACTGCCCTCTTAACAAATTAATTGCTTCTTTCAACCTCTTATTCAATGAGTTCAAGATAAAAGCCCTCTCTTTCATCTTTATCTCTTCCTCTAACTCTTTACGCTAATATTCCAATTTATGTCTATATTTATTATTCATATATATTAAAACTCCTCTCATATAAGCTTTACTTGCATCCCAAACCATTTCAATTGGAGTACCCTTGTGCATGTTTATAGTAAAAAATTCTTTCATTTGTTTTTTACATTCTTCCACATTTTCTTCATATCTAAACAGATTTTCATTTAATCTCCAAGATCTCCTATCTCCCTTCCCCTTGTCCAATTCCATCCATACTGGACTGTGGTCTGATAAGATTCTTGGACATATCTTGATCTTCTTAACCCTAGAAAAAAATCATTAGTAGTTAATACAAAGTCAATCCTGGAAAAAGATTGATGTCTGTCAGAAAAAAAAGTAAAATCCCTTTCTTCCACGTTTTGTTCTCTCCAAACATCTCTCAGTTCCAGCTCGTCTTTCATGTCAAAAAAAGATTTAGGCAATCTAGCATGATTTGGAGTGCTTTTAAAAGGTCCTTTTTTATCTTTTTGTGTGTCCAATACTCCATTCCAGTCTTCCATTAAAATACACGATTTATAATTCCATTGAATTATTTTATTATGTAGAAGTTTATAAAATTCTCCTTGCTGTTGATTAGGTGCATATAATCCAATTAAAAGTATTTTCTTCCCTTCTATTAAAAGTTCAATTATAATATATCTTCCTTGTTTATCTGCTTCAATTAAGTTAGCTGTTAAATTCTTCTTCACATAAATGACTACACCATTTTTCTTTTCTGGAGCAGATGCAATAAACTGCATACCCAATCTAGAGTTTATCAAATATTTTTGATCAGATACATGGATATGCGTTTCCTGCAAGCATATAACATCATTTTTAAATTGTTTCAAGTACTGAAATATTTTCTTTCTCTTTTGCAGTGAATTTAAACCATTAACATTCCATGTTAGAAACTTTGTCGCCATTTTTTACGACTTGAAGCTTTTGGAGCGTATCTTGCAGATCCACAAGCATCTGCTTCTTTGCTCTCGCTCCTCCCACTGCTTCAGTATAAGTAGATTCTTGAGTTGTAATTGTAGTATATTGTTTCTGTTGTTGTTGTTGTTGTTGTTGTTGTTCCTTTCATCTGGTTGCAGCCCGTGTCACTCTTTGAGCCCTTGATTCTTCTAATGGAGCCAAGGGCTGCGCAATTTCCAAAGTTTGCTGTGCTTCTTTGAAATCAGCGAGACCATTTCTTCATCTTGCTGTGTATCTTCCAATTGTGTCTGTCGCGCTTCTTTTTCCTTTCTTCTTTTAACTTCTGGGGATGTCGGTGAATCTGCCTTCAGTATATTACGATAAAAGTCTCGTGCCTTCAGAACTGTATTAAGACGATAGCTTGTACCAACATAATTCACCACTATCCCAGTTGGTATCTCCCATCTAAACTGAATCTGTCGTTTTTTTAATTCATCTGCCAGAAAAACAAATTCTTTCCTATTTCTTAAAATTCTTGGTGGTATTTCTTTCAAAATTAAAACCTCTTGATCAGCCACTTTAAATCTGTTTTTTTAATAGGCTTGTATGATCGCATTTCTGATCTTTCTCTTTGTGAAGTAAACAACCACATCTCTTGGTAGTTTTCTTTGCCTAGCAATCCAGGAATTGACACGAAATATTTTGTCTATTTCGAGTATAAAATCTTCAGCTCGCCAACCCAAAAGATGTGCCACAGCTTTTGCCAATATCTCTTCCAAGTTTTCTTGTGGATTTTCTTTCAGACCTCTAATCCTCAAGGCAAACTCCATGTCTCTATATTGTGTCATCACCACCTCATCATCAATTTTATCCATTTTATTCTCAGCTTCACTGATTTTAGCTTCCAATATCAAATTATTTTGATTAACTTCTTCCACACATTCATCCAGATTCTCAATACAAACTGTCAGTCCCTGAAATGCCAGCAAAATATCCTCTCATATTTCCTTATTTTTCTCATTAATGAGCTCAGATATTTGCTCAGATTGAAGTTTTAAAGCATCTTGTAAGTCTTTTAATGTCAATGTGGGTATAGGTGTAGGTGCTGCGGGGGGTGGCATCAATGTTTGAAGTCCAGATTGTTGAATTGCTGAAGCCCCCACACTTTTAGAAGCAGGGAATGGACTTCCTGTGGCGACACCGTGCCGATGGCGGCTTTCTTCTGGCCACCAGCCCTGTGATTGTGTGAAAAGCGCCCGGAGACAGCAAAAATCAGCTGTCCCGTGGCTTGAAAACCTCCCCCTCGGGAGAAGAGGGGGAGGAGAGTTTTCCTCAGGTAGAGGTCAGGACGCCTTTGCTCCGAGCTTCAGGAGCAAAGCAAGATGCCGCATCCACATCTGCTACTTAAAGGAACTTGTGAGTAATTTAAAATACTCACAGAGCTGACCAGGAGAAGTAAAAATTGCAAGTGCTAGAAACTTTAACTCAGGAAGAATCAATCTTCTCCATATTTTAATTTGACTTAAAGGGGAAAAAGGATGCCGGAATGCTGTTTCTTTGTTTGAAAGGACAGTGTCAAGAAAGAGATACATTTGGCAACAAAGTTTAAACAATGTATCAGACTTTGTGTATTTAGAGCTTCTTTCCTTTTTTAAAAGAAAGAATTCTTACAGCATTTTTCTGGGATTTTTTTTTCTTTAATTGCTGATTTTGTTGAAGGGGAAAGTGAAACTTATAAGAAGTGGATTTTTACAAGCAGGAAAATGGTTTCAAAGCGTTTGGGAATTTCTGCTGTTTCTAAAAGCACAATCTCCTCTCCTGTAGCACAACCTGCAGTGCAACCTACAGCTAAGCCTAAATCCCCTCCACCTTCTCCCCCACCACCTGCATTTACGCTTAAAGACATTCAAGATGCTTTAAAGCAAGCAACACAAGAAATAAAGGAGGAGATGGCTGATCTTCTTGACAGTAAAATGAAGGAGGAGATGGCTGACCTTCTTGAGAATAAAAATAGAGAGATAAGGGAAGATATATTGCTTGCACTTCAAGGGTTAGCTACACATATTGAATGCTTGGATGATCGGGTGGATGAAGTTGTGGAAAATACTGAAAAATTAGAAAGCAGAGTTGTCAAAGTTGAAAACAAGATTGATACAACAGAGGACGAAGTGACCATCTCACAATATAGAGATATGGAATTTGCCTTGCGAATAAGAGGATTAAAGGAGGACCCACGAGAAGATCTGAAAGAGGAGGTGGCAAAAGCTATAGCTCCTATTCTGGGATGTGAACCTGAGGAGTTATCAAGAGAGATGGATAAGATATTTAGGGTCAATTCCTGGATTGCGAGGCAGAAAAATTTACCTAGAGATGTGGTTATTTATTTTTCCAGGAGATCACTTCGAAATGCAATTATTCAGGCTTTTTACAAACAGAGATTTCAAATTGCAGATCAAAACATTATAATTTTAAAAGAAATACCTCCAAATATTCTTAGAAAAAGAAAAGATTTTGCCTTTCTGTCTGAGGAGCTTAAAAACCGACAGGTCCAGTTTAGATGGGAGAAACCTATTGGAATAGTGGTGAATTATGCAGGGACACGATATAGACTTAATACAATTTCAAAGGCAAAAGATTTTTATACTTATGTCCTGAAAGCAGGTTTACCACCATCTCCACGACTTAAGAGAATAGAAGGAAGGCTGGAAGATAAACAACCAGTTGAAGGTGCAATGTCACTGGCTGTTGGAGATTTACCGCAGGCTGAGCCTACTGAATAGAGTTTGGTGTTAAAGGATGATCCAAAGGAACATAGGATGACTCGGGCTGTGTATAGACGTAAAGAAAAGGAGCAGAAGCAGAAGGCTAATTCTGGATCAATAACACAAGGCCCGATTACTACAAAGCCTGTGGGAGGGGCACGACCGAAGAGATCAACGGCTGATCTTCAGGCAGTGTTCCAGAGGCTCCAGGCCACTAAGGATGGCAAAGCTTCTGACATGGAATGTTAATGGCCTGAATTCACCACAGAAAAGAAAGAAAGTATTTTACTACCTGAAACAACATAAAAATGACATTGTTTGCTTACAGGAGACTCATATTGCTGCAAAAGATCAAAAGTATTTGATTAGTTCTCAGTTGGGATCACATTTTATAGCTTCTGCTCCAGATAAAAAGGGGGAAGTGGTTATTTATGTAAGAAGAGATTTATCGGATAGATTAATTGAATCTGATATACAAGGAAGATATGTTATTATTGAATTAGTGCTACAAGGCAAGAAAGTTCTTATTATTGGATTATATGCCCCTAATCAACAGCAAAAATAGTTTTATAAGTTTTTACATCACAAACTGATTCAATTGGATTACAAATCTGTTATTATAATGGGTGACTGGAATGGTGTTTTGCATTCAAGTAAAGACAAGAAGGGATCTTTCAAAAGTTCTCCTAATCATTCTAAATTGCCTAAAGCTTTTTTTTTATTTGAAAGATGACTTGGAATTAAGAGATATTTGGTAGGAACGGAATGTGGAAGATAGAGACTTTACTTTTTTCGGATAGGCACCAATCGTTTTCCAGAATTGACTTTTTTTAATTACTACTGATCCTTCAGGGTCAGGAATGTTAAGATCTTTCCTAGAACATTGTCGGATCATAGCCCTGTATGGTTGGAGTTATTTGTTGAAGATGGGAATAGAAGATCTTGGAGATTGAACGAAAATCTATTCAGAAATGAGGTGCTTTTGCAGAAATGTAGAGAACATTTGAAAGAATTGTTTGCTTTGAATATCCATAAAGGCACATTGATGGCAATGGTTTGGGATGCTAGTAAAGCTTATATGAGAGGGGTTTTGATTCATATGGATAATGGATATAGGCGTAAGCAGATGCAAAAACGTAAAGAGCTTGAAGAAGAGATTAAATTGAAGGAGAAAGCTTTTATTTTGAACCCATCAGATAATAGATTAAGGGTTTCCATAAATTTGTTGAAAGAGCAATTTAATATGTTAATGGCTGATCAGGTTGCAATTAATTTGCATTATGTGGAACATAATACGTTTTGTAATGCAAATAAGCCTGGTAGGTGGTTGGCTTATCAATTAAGGAAGAAACAGAAATCACATATTATAGAGAAAATAGAATATAAAGGTAAAGTGGTATATCAACAAAAGTTGATTAAAAGGAGTTTTTTAGATTTTTACACAAAATTATATGCTAGTGAAAATATACAAGCCTTAGATATAGATAAGTACCTACAGGCAGCACATTCCCCTAGACTTTCAAATGAACAATGAAAGGAGTTGTATGCTAGTGAAAATATACAAGCTTTAGATATAGATAAATACTCACAGGAAGCACATTTCCCTAGACTTTCAAATGAACAACGGAAGGAGATGAATTGTTTAATTACTTCTGAGGAAATTATTTTAGCAATTAAGCAGTTAAAAGTGGGTAAGGCTCCTGGTACAGATGGATTATCAGCAATTTATTATAAAATATTATCTGCAGAGATGATAAAACCATTAAAGGAACTCTTTAATAATATCCAGATTGGAGGAGAAGTGCCTCCGTCTTGGAGAAGGGCTTTTATATCGCTGATTCCAAAGGAGGACCAAGACCTTACCCAGCCTAAGAATTATAGACCTATATCGCTTTTGAATACAGATTATAAGATTTTTTCAAAAATATTGGCAAATAGATTAATGCAAGTTTTGAAGCAAATGATTCATAGTGATAAGTCTGGATTTATAATTGGAAGATATATGAAATATGATGTAAGACAAATTGTTAATTTAATTGAGTATTTGAATAAGAACAACCAAGTCCCTGTGGCATTGATATTTTTGGATGCTGAAAAAGCTTTTGATCAGTTGAATTGGCAATTTTTATTGAAAGTTGTTGATAAAATGAATTTTGGGGATAAATTTTTACATTCTCTTAGGGCTACATATCAACAACAATCGGCACAAATTATAATTAATGGGGGATTAACAGAGGCATTTAAAATTGAAAAAGGCACAAGATAGGGATGTCCCCTATCACCATTGTTGTTTGTTTTAACATTGGAGATTTTATTGATTAAAATTCATGAATCAACTATAATAAAGGGAATAAAAATAAAACAGAATGATTATAGGTTAAGAGCCTTTGTGGATGACTTGGTTGTCACATTATCTCAACCAATTCAATCGGTGATAGACTTGATGGAAATTATAACTCAATATGGGAAAGTTTCTGGTTTTAAGGTAAATAATAATAAGAATAAAATATTATCTAAAAATATGACCATGAATGAAAACGAAATGTTAGTAAAATTGACAGGTTATGAAATAGTGAAAAAGGTTAAATATTTGGGAGTATATATTACAGCCTCTAATGTGAAATTATATAAGAATAATTATGAGATATTATGGTTAAAAGTACAAAAGGACTTAAATAATTGGAAAAAACTACAATTATCTTTGCTGGGGAAAATTGCAGCTGTTAAAATGAATGTTTTACCAAAGTTTCTCTTTTTGTTTCAAATGATACCTATTTTGAAAAAAGATGCTAATTTGGACGAATGGCAGAAGGGTATTAATAAATTTATCTGGGCGGGGAAAAAACCAAGAGTGGTTTTAACCACTGGTTAGTGATTGGCTTAATTTAACAAACAAAAGTATACTTCATCTTGAGGGATGGGACTTATTATATGGGTGGCATGCATATTTAATTTATGATAAAAAAGTTGATAAGGCTTTTAAATCTCATATTTTAAGAAGTTCTTTATGGCGTATCTGGAAAAAGTATTATTATAAGTTAAATTATAAAATACCAATCTGGGGGATTCCTGGACACGCGATAGAGGGTGTATTTATGGGTGTGAATTTTGATATAATTTCTTATAAGGAATTACTTAGATTGGTAGGGAATGATTGGCAATTAAAGTCGTTAGCTGAGTTAAAACAAGAAAATATTGTACAGTCCTGGTTCCAGTATACTCAATTGCAAGCCTAGGTGGAAGTTAGATCAGAAGGTTGGTATTACATAAATGGATGAAAATTTGGTAAAACAGATTAAAGACCAAAATCGAGCACATATAAAGAGAATTTATAATGCTTTAATAGAATTGGATTCGGAAATGGAATTAGGTAAAGATTGTATGGTAAAGTGGGCACAAAATATTCAAGATCCGATCCCATTGGATACATGGGAGGTAATTTGGGTTAGAAATGTAAAATTTACTCAGGCCCAAAATTTAAGAGAAATTTTTTATAAAATGTTTTATAGATGGCATCTGGATCCTAAAAAGTTGTCTTGTATGTATCCTAATTTACAGCCCAAATGTTGGAGATGTGGTAGTTTGGATGCTACTTATTTTCATATTTGGTGGACTTGTAGAAATATAAAAGCTTTTTGGATTAAAATTTGGTGGAATATTCAAAAGATTTTCAAGAGAAAGAAAGTTTACTCCACAATTATTTTTATTGGGTGTTATTACAGATTGTGATATTAAAGAAACTAACTTGATGTTGAACTTGATAACAGCTGCAAGGTTATTGGTAGGGAAATATTGGAAGAAGGATAGCTTGCCTACTATATAAGAGTGGACGCTTAAAGTGTCAAATTTAGCAGAAATGGCTAAGATTTCTGTTTATTTGAAGGATCATTCACAAGAAAGATACATTTCAGTCTGGAGAAGATGGATAGATTATATTCAGAATAAATATGGGACTAAAAAGTTCCATTTAGCTTATGAGTAAATTTTAGATTGTTATTATTATTAATAGTTTATTATAGTGGAATTTTTATTAGTTTTAATTACATGGTATTATTATTATTTCTATATTGTATTGTTTAATAACTTGGATATTAATTTCTTTATGTTTTTACTATTATTATGTTTACTTTTATTTTGCTTGTATTTATGTTAAAGGGGAGTTAAAGCGCATTAGGAACTTGGTTATTTATATAGTTGGTTAATGTTAGTTAGATTATGATTATTATATTTGTAACCCTGTACTCAGCTCTGGGAAGTGGGGGAGGGAGAGGGGGGGTTTAGGGTGGGTTGGTTTTGGGGATTATATTGTAACCTTTATAAAACTTTTCAACAGGGATATGATTTAATTCATACCTGAGTGGCCTAGTGCTTTTTCCTACTTGCTTCAGTTTAAGCCTAAACTTTAAGCCTAAACTTTGCAATGAGAAGCTCATGGTCTGAGCCACAGTCAGCTCCTGGTCTTGTTTTCACTGACTGTATAGAGATTCTCCATCTTTGGCTGCAGAGCATATAGTCAATCTGATTTCTGTGTTGACCATCTGGTGATGTCCATGTGTAGAGCCGTCTCTTGGGTTGTTGGAAAAGAGTGTTTGCTATAACCATCGTATTCTCTTGACAGAATTCTATCAGCCTGTGCCCTGCTTCATTTTGTACTCCAAGGCCAAACTTGCCTGTTATTCCGGTTATCTTTTGGCTTCCTACTTTACCATTCCAATCCCCCATGATGATAAGGACATCATTTTTGGGTGTTAGTTCTATAAGGTGCCATAGGGCTTCATAGAACTGGTCAATTTCATCCTCTTCAGCACTGGTGGTTGGGGCATAGACTTGGACTACTGTGATATTGAATGGTTTGCCTTGGATTGGAACTGAGATCATTCTGTCATTTTGAGGATTGTATCCCAGTATTGCTTTTCCTACTCTTTTATTGACTATGAAGGCTACTCCATTTCTTCTGAGGGATTCTTGCCCGCAGTAGTATACCTGATGGTCATCTGAATTAAATTCACTCATTCCTGTCCATTTTAGTTTGCTAATACCTAAGATGTCGATGTTCAGTCTTGTCATCTCTTTTTTGACCACATCCAGCTTACCTTGATTCATGGATCTTACATTCCAGGTTCCTATGGAGAAAAAATCTTTACAGCATCGGACTTTCCTTTCACCACCAGACACATCCACAACTTAGTGTCCTTTCGGCTTTGGCCCAGTCGCTTCATTCTTTCTGCCACTACTAGTACTAGCCCTCTGCTCTTCCCCAGTAGCATATTGGACGCCTTCCGACCTGAGGGGCTCATCTTCCAGCGTCATATCATTTTGCCTTTTGGTACTGTCCATAGGGTTTTCATGACAAAGATACTGGAGTGGGTTGCCATTTCCTTCTCCAGTGGATCACATTTTGTCAGAACTCTCTGCTATGACCTGTCCATCTTGGGTGGCCCTGAATGGCATAGCTCATAGCTTCATTGAATTACGCAAGCCCCTTCGCCACGACAAGGCAGTAATCCATGAAGGGGTTACTTGATGGGAAAGGTTATTTACAATATAAAAAAATGAAGAAATAAAAATATAGTTAAAGAATTCTATAAGGAACTGTACGATAAAGAGGAGACTTTAAGAGAGAAAACTGTAAAATACTTGGAAGACAGTAATCTTCCAAAGATTTCAGAGACATTTAAAAATATTTTAGATGAAGGTGTTACAATGATGGAAATAACAGAGGCCATAAAGAGACAAAAAAAAATGGGAAAACTCCTAGTCCAGATGGACTTTGTTAGGTATATGTCTGTGGCCTAACTGGTTGGCTTGGCAATATATATGGCTAGAACAATGTTGTCTGATTCTGGGTTACCCGAAAAACTTTGGGGAGAGGTGACAATGTGTGCTAACCACATCTTAAACATTGTGGTTAATTCCACAACTGGTGAATTACCATATACATACTGGTATGGTAGGAAACCTTATTTGGGTTACTTACACACATTTGGAGTCCCAGCATGGGTTCATATTCCATCGCAACTGAGGTGAAAGGGACAACATAGAGCAAAGAAAATGTTTTTTGTTAGCTATGAGTCCAACCATAGGTCATTTAGGTTTTGGGAACAAGGTACCACTAGCGTGTACTGTAGTGCTAGTGCTAGATTTCTAAAACACGTTGGTTGGAGCAAACTGGAGCAGGAAAGTGTTGGTGTTGATCCTCTCATTTTTAGTGATACCCCTGATAATGAAAACAGAAGTGAAGATAAACCTTCTGTAACCATAAAAAAGGAGGACTTGATAGGCGAGGTAGAGGAGGTAGAAGAGGAGAGTCCAACACCAAGTCCTGTACTGCCTAGATGCTCGACTCGTGATAGGCATCCACCTGATAGATACTAGGCTAGTATTGTGTGTCAGGGGAATATAGAGCCTTCTAACCTTGATGAGATTAAACTGTATCCTGCAAAGGATCAGAGTTTATGGAAGGCAGCAATGGATAAAGAGTTGAAATCCTTGCAGGATCTAGATGTATATGAAAACGTTAGACTTCCACCAGGAGAGCATGCAATTGGTTGCAAGTGGGTCTACAAACTGAAGAGGCGTGTAGATGGGACTGTTACCCATAAGGCACGTTTAGTTGCTCAAGGATTTGCTCAGTCAGACAAGGACTATGATGAAGTGTTTGCACCTAGTCTGAGGGCTACTACGTTGAGTGCAGCATTAGTTTGGGCAGCTAAGAATCGGTACAAAATAAACCATGTAGATGTAGAAACAGCATATCTGCATGCGCCTTTACAACACACTATCTATATAACAAAACCACTAGATGTAAAAACAGACCAGAAAACTGATTGTTGGAAACCAAAGAAGAGTCTTTATGGCTTGAAACAATCAAGATATGAATGGAACAAGTGTATTGTAAACAAGTTAGCTGCAATGGGCTTTGTTGCCAACTTCGCAGATCCATGTTTGTTTAAGAAGGAAGATAATGGTGTAATTTCTTTGTTGTTGCTATTTACTGACGACATAGCAGTTGTTACTAAGACTGAACAGGATGCAACTAACATCATTTCTCATTTGCAAAAGAAGTTCAGGATTATAAATCTAGGTGAAATCAATCACTATTTGGGTCTGAATATTGTGAAGACCGATAAAGGTTACAAGATATCACAAGCTGGAAAGATAAGCCAACTGCTGAAGCGATACAACATGGAACTCTGTAAGCCTGCAAAGACTCCAATGGCACAGGATTTTAAACATGCTAATATAAAAAATCCTGCATTTGACAAAACGGTGTATCAGTCTTTGATTGGTAGTCTTTTATATCTAGGTAATTGGTCTAGGCCACATATTTCGTATAGTGTTAACCAATTAGCTAGATATAATGCTGAACCTACTGTTAGGCACTGGCAGGCAGCGAAGCAGGTATTAAGATATCTAAAACAAACAATACATTACTCGTTATATTTAGAACCTAATTGTGAACTGGTTTTAACTGCTTATGCAGATGCGAGTTTTGCTGCTGATGTAACTACTCAGAAATCTACATCAGGTTTGGTGATAATGTTAGGTAATTCGCTAATAGGGTGGAAATCCATTAGGCAGAAACATATCAGTCTGTCCACAATGGAAGCTGAATTTTCCTGTTTGTCTGTTTTGTGTACCAAACTACTATGTTATAAACAAGTATTAATGGATATGGGACTAACTGTAGAAAATCCATTTCTCATTTATGAAGATAATCAATCTGCAATTAAGATGGCAACGAACGCAGCCATCAGAACACGGTCTAAGCATACTGACCTACGATACTTAAATATCAGACACTGTATAAAAGATAAACTAATGCGGTTGGAATACTGTGCAACCAACGATAACATTGCAGATCATTTTACTAAAGCTCAGGGTGCAGTTAAGCACAAAGCTTGTTGTGAAAATTATGACCTAAGGTTGTAAAAAAATCAATATATTATCCTACCCAAAGGGGAGAATGTTAGGTATATGTCTGTGGCCTAACTGGTTGGGTTGGCAACATATATGAACTACGATTGTATCATTGTTATAGAACTGTAATGTATCACTTTAACTGTGTAATGCATTGCATCATACCTTCTAATGATTGGCCAGTGCTGTTTCCTATGGCCATAAGAGGGAGCTAGATACATAGCTTCTCTCTGTGTGTGTTACATTCACTCTTGCTTGCTGCTACTTGCTGTTTATCGTGGTTTGTGGGTTTGCTACTGTTTTGCTAAACCTGTGGAACTATGTTAGACTTACGGACTGGTAAGAAGACTCTGTATTGGATAATCCTTGGACTGTTGTTATCTGCTACATTTCATTACCTGGACTGTTTTTTCCTGGACTGTGCTATTGTCTTATCCCACAAGTAAAACTTTGTACACACCTCAGTGTATCTGTGTGGTTGCTGTGTAAAGTTAACTGCTCTCAGTATCCTCTTTTTCTGTGCAAGCTCTTGTTCGCTCAAGCGTTGCTCTGCTCATCCTTGTCAGACTTCTGGCAAAGTTATATAAGAACTTACAAGAGATATTAAGCGAACCATTGAAAGATGTTTGTAATGGACTTTTATTAGAAGCTAAAATGCCAATGACGTGGATTGAAGCAAATATTACTTTAATATCAAAAGAAGATTCAGATTTGACTCAGCTTAAGAACTATAGAGCGATTTCATTGCTCAATGTGGATTATAAAATTTTTACTTCAATAATGGCAGAGAGATTGAAAAAAATACTTGGTTGAATTTATACACCTGCATCAAAATGGGTGTTTTTTTTACCAAAGAGACAAATTAAAAATAAGAGTGATAATAGATGTGTTAGAATACTATGAGCTACATCCAGGGAGACAAATGGCATTAATATTTTTAGACACTCAAAAAGCATTTGATAACCTTTCATGGCAATTTATGTTTCATCAATTACAAATAATGGACTTTGGACAGAATTTTATAAATATGGTAAAACAATATATAATAAACAAACAGCCAAAGTGATTGTGAATGGAGATTGCACTGAGAGCTTTAAAATAAGGAAAGGCACAAGACAAGGATGCCCTCTATCCCCCCTTCATTTTCACTTTGGAAGTTTTAAATTGAAATATAAGACAAGATACAGAAATTAGAGGGTTGGGGATAAAGGGTGAAACATATAAACTACAAGCATTTGCTGGTGATTTAGTATTTATTTTGGAAGAACCCTTGAAGATGATCCCAAAATTGTGGGGCGAAATAGAAGAATATGGTGAAATAGCGGGATTAAAAATAAATAAAGAGTAAACCAAGATAATAGTTAGGAATCTTACGGATAAGCAAAAAAGCCGAATCTCAGAAGTAATAGAGGTACAGATAGTGAAAATCGAGTGGTCTTGAGAGTATTATCTGGACTGAGTTTGATCCTGTGACTCCCGAGGAGGTGGACAGGATTATGGGGAGGCTGAGCTCTACCACCTGTTTACTGGACCCGTGCCCTTCCTGGCTGGTTTATTCAGCTCAGGAAGAGACACGAGGCTGGTTCCAGGCAGTGATATCTGCTTCTTTGAGCGAGGGTGTCTTTCCCGCCGCCTTGAAGGAAGCGGTGGTGAGACCCCTTCTCAAGAAGCCTGCCCTGGATCTAGCTATTTTGAATAACTATCATCCAGTCTCCAATCTTCTCTTTTTAGCGAAGGTTGTTGACAGTGTGGTGGCGCATCAGCTTCCTCTGGTCCTGGAGGAAACTGATTATCTTGACCTGTACCAATCGGGTTTCAGGCCTGGGTACAGCACGGAGACAGCATTGGTCGCACTGATGAATGATCTCTGGTGGGCTCGGGACAGGGGTTGTTCCTCTGTCCTAGTCCTATTAGATCTCTCAGCGGCTTTTGATACCATCAACCATGGTATCCTGCTGCAATGACTCAGGGGGTTGGGAGTGGGGGGCACTGTTTTGCAGTGGTTCTCCTCCTACCTCTTGGGCCATTCGCAGTCAGTGTTGACAGGAGGGCAGAGGTCCGCCCCGAGGTCTCTCGTTTGTGGAGTTCCTCAGGGTTTGGTCCTCTCTCCCCTCCTGTTCAATATCTATATGAAGCCGCTGGGTGAGATCATTTGTGGTTTTGGGGTGGGGTATCATCAGTACGTCGATGATACCCAACTTTTTCTTTCCACCCCAAACCAACTCAGTGATGCCCTCGACGAGATGTCCCATTGCCTGGAGGCGGTTCGGGTTTGGATGGGGAGAAACAGGCTCAGACTCAATCCTGCCAAGACTGAGTGGCTGTGTGTACAGGCATCTCGAGTGAACCATTCTATTCCATCTTTAATGATGGGGGGTGAGGTGTTAGCCCCCATCGATAGGGCTCGCAACTTGGGTGTCCTCCTGGACTCGCAGCTCAGCCTTGAAGATCATATAGGAGCCGTGACCAAGGGGGCTTTTGCCCAGGTTCGCCTGGTGCAACAGTTGCGACCCTATCTGGACCGAGATGCCTTGCGCACAGTCACTCATGCGCTCGTGACCTCCCGGTTAGACTACTGCAATGCTCTCTACATGGGGCTGCCCTTGAGGAGCACTCGGAGGCTTCAACTGGTGCAGAATGCAGCCGCGTGAGTTGTGATGGGGGATTCCCAATACTCCCATATAACACCTCTGCTCCACGAGCTGCATTGGCTTCCGGTTGCCCTCCGGGTGAGATTCAAGGTGCTGGTGATGACCTATAAAGCCCTAAATGGCTTGGGTCCGGGATATCTGAGGGAACCCCTGCTGCCGGCATCAGGTTCCCTTCGTCCTGTGCGCTCCCACAGGGAGGGCCTTCTCAGGGTGCCGCCAGCAAAGGATTGCCGGCAGGCAACACCCAGGGGGAGGGCCTTCTCTGTGGGTGCGCCTGCCCTCTGGAACCAGTTACCCGTAGAACTTAGGACTGCCCCGACCTTCATTCGTTCCGCCGGAACCTGAAGACCTGGCTCTTTGAGCTTTCCGGCCAGGACTGAGGATTTTTTTAATTTTTTAACTTATTGTAATTGGGTTTTTAATTAGAGTTATAGGGGTTTTAGATTTTAATTAAGGAAAATTTAATCTATTTTAATTGTTATTAATTTTTGTATTTTAATGTTGTTTTAATTGCCTTGTGAACCGCCCTGGGTCCTACAGGAGAAGGGCAGTATATAAGTTAAATAAATAAATAAATAAATAAATAAATAAATAAATAAATAAATAAATAAATAAATAAATAAATAAATAAATAAAGTAAAATATTTGGGTATATATTTATCAGCTAAGTGCTCAAAAATAAAAGAAGATAATTACACAAGGTTATTGAAACAAATAAAGCTAGACTTGGAAAAGTGGAAGAATTTAAAATTGTCATTATTAGGAAGAATTGCTACAGTTAAAATGAATATATTGCCTAAGATTTTATTTTTGTTTCAAACAATTCCGATAAAACTTGGAATTTTTTTTTCCAAGAGTTGAATTCATTAATTTTGAAGTTTGTATGGCAAGGAAAGCAAGCTAGAATAAAGATAAAAACCTTGCAAGATACTAAGGAAAATGGAGGCTTTGGCCTACCTGAGTGGGCTTTGTATTATCAAGCATCTGTATTAACATGAGTGAAAGAATGGATAATGCTTAGGAACAAAAGGTTGTTATACTTGGAGGGACATAACTTACAATTGGGGTGGCATGCTTTTTTGTGGTATGCTAAAAACAAAATTCATAAGTACCATATATACTTGAGTATAAGCCGAATTTTTCAGCCCACTTTTTGGGCTGAAAAATTCCACTTCGGCTTATACTCCAGTCAACAAAAAAACTTACCGAGGACTTGTGCGCGGCCGAGGCTTTGGTGCTTCCGGGATCGCGCGCACCTCTCCCAAGCCACCGCCGTCCGGAGACCTGCCGACGTTTGGGGAGGTTTGGGGAGGCGCCCAAACCTCCCCAAACGTCGGCAGGTCTCCGGACCTCCGCGCCCTGCCTGCCTGCTTCTTTCCGCAGCGTTTGGGGAGGTTTGAGCGCGGATCCACCCTCCGCCGGCATGCAGGCAAATCCTGCTAAAGGGCTTTTCCCCCCCACTGGATCCGCGCTCCGCAAGCCTTTGCCGGCGGCAGGGCGCGGATCCAGCCGGCGGCAGAGGCTTGCGGAGCGCGGATCCAGTGGGGGGGAAAAGCCCTTTAGCAGGATTTGCCTGCATGCCGGCGGAGGCTTGATCCATGCTCCACAAGCCTCTGCCGCCGGCTGGATCCGCGCCCTGCCGCCGGCAGAGGCTTGCGGAGCGCGGATCCACCCTCCGCCGGCATGCAGGCAAATCCTGATAAAGGGCTTTTCCCCCCCCACTGGATCCGCGCTCCGCAAGCCTCTGCCGGCGGCAGGGCGCGGATCCAGCCGGCGGCAGAGGCTTGCGGAACGCGGATCCACCCTCCGCCGGCATGCAGGCAAATCCTGCTAAAGGGCTTTTCCCCCCCACTGGATCCGCGCTCCGCAAGCCTCTGCCGGCGGCAGGGCGCGGATCCAGCCGGTGGCAGAGGCTTGTGGAGCACGGATCCAGCCTCTGCCGGCATGCAGGCAAATCCTGCTAAAGGGCTTTTCCCCCCCACTGGATCCGCGCTCCGCAAGCCTCTGCCGGCGGCAGGGCGCGGATCCAGCCGGCGGCAGAGGCTTGCGGAGCGCGGATCCAGTGGGGGGGGAAAGCCCTTTAGCAGGATTTGCCTGCATGCCGGCGGAGGCTGGATCCGTGCTCCACAAGCCTCTGTCGCCGGCTGGATCCGCGCCCTGCCGCCGGCAGAGGCTTGCGGAGCGCGGATCCACCCTCCGCCGGCATGCAGGCAAATCCTGCTAAAGGGCTTTTCCCCCCCACTGGATCCGCGCTCCGCAAGCCTCTGCCACCGGCGGAGGCTGGAACCGCCGGCGGCAGAGGCTTGCGGCAGAGGCTTGTGGAGCACGGATCCAGCCTCTGCCGGCGGCAGAGGCTTGCGGAGCGCGGATCCAGCCGCCGGCGACAGAGACTCGATCCGCCGTTCTGCAAGCTTCCGCCACCGGTTAATACCCTGTATTCAGCTCTGGGAAGTGGGGGGAAGGGGGAGAGAGGGGGAGTTTGGGAGGAGGGGGAGGGGGAGCTCCACGGTGCAAAAATAAAGCCCTGCCGCTCTTCGCGTTGCTTGCCCGACTGGCTGTCACGGGACCGCACGGATCGCCTCGCTCCCACCGGCAGCTGATTCCTTCGAGTTTGGTCTCGAGCGATTTTGCATTTTCTCCAGTGCTGAAAGCCACTCGGCAGATCCCAGCCTCGGCTTATACTTGAGTCAAGAACTTTTCCCAGTTTTTGGGGGTAAAATTAGGGGTCTCGGCTTATACTCGAGTCGGCTTATACTCAAGTATATACGGTATTTTCAAAATCACTGTATTAGAAATGCTTTGATAACAGTATGGGAAAAAAATAAAACGAAAATATATGTAAATATTCCAGGGTGGTTATCAGCAACTGAAGCTTTTTCACATACAAATTTGTTAGATTTTGAAAAAACTTGGACATATAGAGATATTTTAAATACTGATGGGACATTAAAATCGAAACAAGAGCTGGAAAATCAGGGTATCAACATGTCATGGTGGATATGCTTACAAATACAAAGTAGATATGAAAAAGATGTGAAACTGTATGGATTCTATAAAGATCAAACTGTATTTGATAAGATATTATTAACTTCTGATGAGAAATTAATTAAGAAAATGTATATTTTTTGTTAATTTTAGAGATGGAAAGTCAACAAACTAAAAAGACAATGATAAGGCTGGCAAAAAAACTTTGGTTATAATATAGAATTAGAAAAATGGTAAAAATTATGGGAGAGAAATTATAAATTGACAATGTCAACTGCGTATAAAGAAAATCTGTATAAAATGTTTTATAGATGGCACTTCCCTCCAGCAAGATTAGCAAAAATGTTTAAAAACGTATCAGGTAAATGTTGGAAATGTAAACATAATTTAGGTACGTCTTATCATATCTGGTGGACATGTGACAAAGTTAAGGCCTATTGAAAAAAAATACATGCTTGGCTAGAAAAAATATTAGGAGAACATGTAGTATTTCATCCTGATTTTTTTTAATTAGGTATAGTACCAGAAAAGATTAATAAGCAAAATCTATATTTGGTTTTACATATTATAACCGCAGCAAGAATAAGTTATGCGCAATGCTGGAAGAATGAACGAATACCCTCAGAAGAAGAAGTAATAAAAAATATACTGGAATGCGCAGAGATGGACAGATTAACTATGAGGCTGAAAGATAAAGAAGAAACAGAATGCTACCAAAGCTGGAATTTATTGTACAAATGGCTAGAAGAGAGAACTAAAGAGTAGGACTTGATTATGTATTAGCGTTTTATGAACCCAGATCACACGCTGTTTTGAAAAATTAACATATGTATGTAAAGGGGAAAAAAACAATAAAAAGCTTATATATAAAAAAGAAATATATCTCAAACAGGTGCCTATGATTTAACCACAGTGTTTCAAAAGCAAATTTGAGTAAGTAGGGTCTTTGTACTAATTTCAATAATTCCTTAATATAAAGGATATCCATAGGTCAGGACTAGGCTTAGTTTCCATCTCAAATAATAATCTACCAGATATGCTAGGAACTCCACAGATTGGAAATCAAGACACCTACATTTCTCATTATTACCCCCATGTACATAGCATGCAAAGTGGGGAAGGAGCCTGAGTTGTCAGCCAAGCAACCTAGCATGCAAAGAGAGAGACTGACTAGATGTCTGGAAGCAGCCTCACTCAAGACTAGTAGCCATTGATTTACATTCACAAATTTGATATATTCACATCAGTTTTAAATCTTCTAATAGTTTCCTTGAAGGCCCTCTAGTTCTAGGAGTAAGGGAGATGGAGAGATGCTTATCCTTTTTTACATTCTGTAATTTTATAAACATCAATTCAGTCTTGTAAATATTTTTTTCTCTATGCTAAACAGTTCTGCCTGCAGGTATTGAATGTTGTATTCATATGGAAGGTGGTCAAGTCCCATGATGATACTGTTTGCCCTCTTTTATGCCTTCATTAGCTTAACAATATCCTTTTCAGATGTAATGATCCAAAAGGTATGCAGTATTCTAAATTTGGTATAACACAGATTGGTATGGTACCTTTATTATATTAACTGATTTATAACTGCCTCTTTTCTAGTGTCCGCAACACCAAATTTCCTTTCTTTATAGCTGTTATACATTGTATAGATTATTTCACTGAATTATCTACAAAGTTCCCAAGATCCGTTTATGCAGTTGGTTACTGACAGTTCAGTTCCCATTGTATGATTAGTGAAGCAGAAAGTCCAAGCTTCAAACTTCACACTTGCTACCCCTGAATTGCATTTGACATTTTGTAGCCCAGTCACTAAAACTGAAATACTTTTGGAGTGATTTACATTCTATTTGTATTTTCACCATGCTGAAACTATTCTGGATTATCTGCAAGTTTTTCTACTTGATATAGCTGCTGACGTATTGCCTCTGAGGGATGTCAGCTCCCCAGAGAAGGAAATATTAAAAGGGTAGAAAAATATATTTCCTAAAAAGATATTGAAGAACCAGAAAAGCATGTCCAGTTTGCTTATTAGCCCTAGCTCTCCCTCCCCCAAGCTCTGTACAAATGCAGATGTAGGAGGTTAGAAGCTTAGGAAAAATCTACATACTCCAGCCCCAGGAAAGCAGGATATGACCTTTGGACATAATAGGATTAACCCACAACCATCAACAGTACCAGAAAGGCACATCCAGACTCAGGTCAGAATACATGACACAGGAAATACAAAGCCTGAAACAGGAAATAACTCCAAACAAAAGACTCCAGGGGATATAAAACCACTCCCTATATGTGCTCATCCCTTTTTCTGCTGGATCCATCTTTCTGTCTGGCTTTCCTCTGCAATAAACTGTAACTGTCAGGACCCACCCCAAACTATGTCTTAGGAAAACAAAAACTCTTGGAGTCAGTTCTAGTCCAAAAGGAATTTTTACTAGGACATGTTTGGTTGTGGAAATACAAGACAGGACCTGGTATTGTTTCACAGATTGAAACTTTATAAAGAGTTCCCGGTTCAACCCCCCTTCCCTCAACCCCATTTGGTCAGCCCACCATCATTTACTTCGTGTCATCCCTTTCGTGGGAAAAAGGGAACTTCGGATCTTTACGGTTATTGCCTTCTTCCTTAACAGATTCAAATGGAGACACAGGCCAGATGCCTTCTTCCCTAACCCTCCCCTTTGTTCCCCCAGTTCAAAAGGTTTCCCTTGGTCTTTGAAATAACCTAAGGCAGGCTGAATCCACATCCACTCCTCCTTCCTCGGGAGATGACAGAATCCAGGGGGGGATAATGTTTTAAACATGCATTTATGAATGTGATATAAATGGATTCTGACAGTAACCTTCTTCCTAAAGCAGTCACCGTGTTGTTCATCCCTGGCTTGGATGGAACCATGATGAAGACTTTTCTTCCTACACCTCCTTAATTGAGTCATTCAATCATAAGCACCTTCTTATATGGGTATGAGTATGTGCATATTTATGTTTCTTTTCCTGCATCATGATATACATTCTATCCAGACTTCCATTGTGGTTTAAAATATCTTCCAAGTTTTAAAAATACTGAAAATAGCTTCTGTATTTCATCTTATTTAAGAGTAAATATTGTTTTGGCTACATTTGAATACTTTTGATTTTAATCCTGAAGTCAAACGAGCAAAAATTATTTTGGCTTGCATCAAGTCAAATTTGATGAGCTGAGGTTGGTAAGAATTTGAAATGCTTATATCTTGATTAGGACAAAGAGGACAATGACATTTGACTGAGATCATGAATTTTTCATACACAAAATGCCTAGATGAGTCTCCTGAGATAGCTAGATATGTTCCTTCATTTCCCAATACACGCTCAGCTTTAGTGCAGTCTGAGAAATGTTGATATTAGTCAACATTCTTTTAATGGGTATAATATGAAAACAATGTTTATGATTGCTGAATGCGAGCTTGCTATTTTTTCATCATCTATTCATGCAGCTTTAAACATTTTTCTGCCTCTAATCTAAATCTGCAAATAGTCAGAAAAGAACCTGCTCATACTTCTTTTTAACAACATCCAAAGCACTGTGTTAATGACTTGAGGTTTAATTGCATTGAAGTAATGTGACTTTAGGGATCTGCTGTAGGGGTTGTGTTACATTTCTAAAACACTTTTGCAAAACATTAAATCTTGTCTGTAATTATGCAGCAACTGCAGAATTGTAGAATTAAACAAAGAATCATAACACTATAGAATCACAGAAATGTAGATATTCATTTACTATGAATATGTTAAGTGGAATCCCAACATGCCTGCATAAGGTTGTTCCAACCTTCTTTATCAGAGTTAGAAAAATTATAGCCTGTCAAAGTTGATGAATGACAATTCCCTCTCTACTGTCAATTCTAGAAGAGGTTGCTGGAAGGCAAAGTTCCACAGTAGATGGAAGATTACAGATTCCCTAAGAAGACTGACACATAAATTTCCCATATGTATAAGCTTCCTATTCTCTTCTATGAAATCAAGAAAATTCACAAAATGATTGTGTGAGTTTTCTATAATCATATCAAAGTATATTTTTTGTTCTTATTTCTCATGCCCCTCAAAGGTTTCTCACGTTTCATTAAAAAAGAAAATTATTTTAGATATCTCAGAAATGATTTTGGGGAATTTTACTTAAAAACCTATTTGTATGAAATCCTTACATTTCATTTTTTAATGATCTTTCATAGATTTTAGGGGAAAACTAGTCATCAAAATGTGTTTCCTCCTTATTGCAGAAGGACAGTAACAATGAAATCTACAAGTATCCATCTATTTCAATTTTTTAAATTATATATATATTTATAAGTGACACCCTGAAAAAATGTCTTTTACTGCAAATTTTATATGAAAAGTGAAAAGCCTAGATTTGTGGAATTTATAGTTTGAAAGCCTGAAGTAGGGAAAATTACTTGTCAAGGATATATGTAATAAAAAAGTTTGCTATTAAAAACTTCATGTTTTCTTGAAAGTTAAAAGTTGTTTTCTTGCTATAGAACATTGTATAGAACACAGAAAAATAAGGACAGACTAAAATACTGATTATTAACAGAGATCACATTTATCACATTTATATCTTCTAACTATGAGATATTTATGGGACAGTATAAAAAAGTAATGGTGGAATATGACCATTTGATATTTGTTTATTTCAAACATAACTGGGTCTCTACCTAATGATCATGTCCACTTCTTAATCAAAAGTTGTCCTAAATATGGGATATATTGATAGGTTGGAACCTGTAACAGTGTCTAGATTATTTATTTATTTATTTAGCATATGGTGATGTTATATTAGCCAGGAGACTCCAATGCTAATACAGAATAGTGGTTTGACTGCCTAAGGCTGGTAGCCCATTATGTTCATGCACATGTGCTTTCCAAGGTACACTACAAGGAGCGAGAGAGCTGCACAACAGAAAGAAAGACTAATGGCAACCTGAAGCATTATCCAGGCCTTCTCCTTCCACCAGTCACCTCTTAAATAGGTGTTGCATCCAGGAAGTTCTGACCATCCACAGGAAGCACTCATCTTCCCACCAAAATGGTACCAATTCATCTACTTGCATATAACATGTGCCTAGTTGTTCAAATAGGATGGGCAAGAATTTTTAGGAAAGGCATCCTCTAAAATATACAGACCCTGATGCACAAAGGTTTTGTTGGTTGAAACCAATACCTTGAATTACACTTGAAAATCTACTAATAACTAGTGCATCTCCTGCAGCAGAGACGACATGTGCTAGGTATCACAATCTGTCTCCTTGTTGCATTATGGAGTAGCTAAATATTCTGAGTGGTCTTCAAGGGATAACCCCATGTGGAGCAAATTAGAATAATCTAACTCAGAAGTGACGATGTATCTTCAGTGCATCGTACTCCAAGTAAGGTCACAGTTGACATACCAAGGAAAGCTGTGCAAAATCCACTCTGTCCATAGTCTCCATGTGCTCTTCCAAAAAGAGTCCAGGACAACCTCCAAATTGCAAGGTTACTCTTTCCAGGGAAGGGTTAGAAATAGTATGATTCATCAGTGAAATGGACTTGGAATCAACAGACAATTGGTCTTTTTTTGGTTGACTCAAAGACTATTCTATCTTACCCAAGCATTGCCCATATACAGTGTATATCCATATCCATATCCAAATCCATATCTAGTCATTTATATTTATCTATTTAAATGTCAAGCCTTTGATTGTGTAGATCATAACAAACTGTGGCAAGTTCTTAAAGAGATGGGCATACCAGACCATCTTATTTGTCTCTTGAGAAACCTATATGCGGGCCAAGAAGCAATAGTGAGAACTGGACACGGAACCACTGATTGGTTCAAAATTGGGAAAGGAGTCCAGCAAGGCTGTATACTGTCACCCTGCCTATTTAACTTATATGCAGAGAACATCATGAGAAAGGCAGAGCTAGATGATTCAAAAGTTGGAATTAAGATTGCCAGAAGAAATATCAACAACCTAAGATATGCAGATGATACTACTCTAATGGCAGAAAGTGAAGAAGAACTTAAGAGCCTCTTGTTGTGGGTGAAGAAGGAGAGTGCAAAAGTTGGGTTGAAACTTAACATTAAGAAAACCAAGATCATGGCATCCGGCCCTCTCAATTCCTGGCAAATAGATGGGTAAGAAATGGAGGTAGTGACAGATTTTATTTTCCTGGGCTCCAAGATCACTGCAGATGGGGACTGTAGCCAAGAAATTAAAAGACGCTTGCTCCTGGGGAGGAAAGCCATGGCAAATCTAGACAGCACACTAAAAAGGAGAGACATCACCCTGCCAACAAAAGTGTGTATAGTCAAGGCTATGGTCTTCCCAGTTGCAATGTATGGCTGTGAAAGTTGGACCATAAGAAAGGCCGAGCACCAAAAATTGAGGTCTTTGAGCTATGGTGCTGGAGAAGACTCCTGCGAGTCTCTTGGACTGCAAGGCAATCAAACCAGTCAGTCCTAGAGGAGATTAACCCTGACTGCTCTTTAGAAGGCCAGATCCTGAAGCTAAAACTCAAATACTTTGGCCACCTAATGAGAAGGAAGGACTCACTGGAGAATAGCCTAAGGCTGGGAAAGATTGAGGGCAATAGAAGAAGGGGACGAAAGAGAATGAGGTGGCTGGATGGAGTCATTGAAACAGTAGGCATGAGCTTAAATGGACTCCAGAAGATGGTAGAGGACAGGAAGGCCTGGAGGAACATTGTCCATAGGGTCGCGATGGGTCGGACATGACTTCGCAGCTAACAACAACAACAATTTAAATATCTTTTCCTGTTTTCTAAATAAAGAAATGAAGCTGCTAGGAAAGTCACTAAACTATTTAAAAAATAAAATGCTATTTATTTAGGAAATTCATTAATGCATGATGGCATTAAACATTCAGTTCAACAAAGATAAAACATGATCAGCTGATACAGATAGATATATGGAAATCATTTATCATCTGCTTCTACTGATAATTGTTCTGGGTTCCTGCATCCCTATTGTTTCTCTTCAGGGAATCTTCAAAACATCTAGGAAACACTGTAGTCTTGGGAAAACAAATAACTTATCTTAATCCATCTGCTTTCATATAGTTTCTCCACTGAAAGATGTCTTCTTCCAAGTCATCTACAACTATAATTTCCAAAAGGTGGTTTCCCATCTCAAGATCATGCTGAATATTGTGATCATGGAGTTGATTCCATGGGAAGGTTTTAACATTTTAATTTTTCTTGACACCTTGTTTTGGTTTAGTAGTGTTTTGGTTATGTGTTTTGCATTAGGTGATGTCTTTCCATCAGAAAAGAGACTTGATTAGCTACCTACCTATCTACCTACATACTGTGGAAATTCAGCTCCCCAGAGAAGCAAATATTAAAAGGGCAGAAAAATATATTTCCTAAAAATATATTGAGGAACCAGGAAAGCATGCCCAGTTTTCTTAATAGTTCCAGGTCTCCTTCCCCCAAGCAGAAACCAGTTCTATAGAAATGCAGATGCAAACCATCAGGAACGTTGGAGCTAGAAGCTTAGGAAGACAAAGACACCTAAAATCTACATACCCCAGCCCCAGGAAAGCAGGATATGACCTTGGGACATAATAGGATTAACCCACCACCATCAAGAATATCAGAAAGGCACACCCAGACTCAGGTCAGAATATGTGACACAGGAAATACAAAGCCTGAAACAGGAAATAATTCCAAACAAAAGGATCCAGAGGGTATACAAACCCACTCCCTGCATGTGCTCAACCCTTTTTTTCTGCTAGAACCATCTTTCTATCTGGCTCTCCTCAATAAACTATAACCTTCTTCCCAAAGCAGTCGCCATGTTGTTTATCCCTGGCTTGGACTGAAATATGATGAAGACTTTTCCTTCAACAATACCATAACATTTTTGGTGAAATCTAAATCAAATGCAACCTACTGTATCTCATTGAATATTGTCCATTAACTGGATTTTACACAAATTCTATCTAAGAACAGATTCCAGTACATCAAAACCTTCTCTTCCTGTCATGCACATTTCAGTCTAAAATCTGAATTATTTAAGTACAGTAAATGAAATTTTAGATGCACATTCCAAGACAATTCATAATTACATTTTAAAATTTTTATTTGATGATTAAGCTTGTATGCTGCTCAGCTTCCAACGACTCTGGGAGTTCACAACAACATGCTAAAGAACTCTCCACATATTCAGGAAAGAATCAAATATTTCTTTATTTTGTTTAAAAGAAGAAAGAACTAAATCTGGGTCTACCTGCCTCTTGAACCTAAATAAGTGGCACAGTTTGTTAAGTCCCATTAATAATGTATTACTTTTATTTCCACATTTTCAAGTTTTTGAATGCCTCCCTCATTTCTTACTTTTAACATTTCAAATTACTCAAATAAATAAATGCAGGTTTGGGGGGAAGGTGGGGAGGTTTTCTTTTTGAGATAATCCCCACAATTCTGAATTTAAGGTGTTTGAAGTTTAATTTAATCATCTCATCACAAATAACATTTCTTTGTGTTTATAGACTGAATGTTTTAAGCTGTTGCATTAAAAAAAAGTCTAACCATGATATGCTAAGTCCCAGCTGCATTATTTTCCATCTTTTAGTTTTTCTGTTTCCCTCAGGTAAGTTTCTTCTTGACGTGGTGGGTCCAAGTGGACTTCTAGAATTAGAAGCTTTTTAAACCACAGAGTTAATATTTCTAAATTGTGAAACATCAAAAATAAATTATTTCCTAAGTGATTTTTTTAAGATAGGGAACAAAAAAGAAAGAAAAGAATGCCTTTGTTTAAGAATCCCAAGAAAGACATAAACTCCAAATAAAACTTTAAACATTACTGATGGATTGGCTTTCTATTCAAAAGCAATATGCAGTTAGTGAGGATGACTGAAAATGCCCAATTTGCTGTAAATATTGAACAGAGGACTATTTCCCCTTCATGTGCATGCATAGCAGCTATTAAATGTAATGAGATTAAATTCCTAGGATGAAGGAAATGGTATATCTATTGTGCTTATAAACCTGCAGTGGTTCTTTCTGAAAAGTAATGGCTGTGATTCTTTGGCACAATAATGTTTGTGCAGTACCTGAAACTCCTAAATTGGAGAGTTGCCTTTTCATCATTTAATCATGTTAAAACAGTTGGGGAGGAAAGGGGGGGGAAAGGATGTTATATAAAGTATTTACAAATGGGTAAATGATGAAGTGTCAGTGATCCTCTCCCTCCTGCTTCCCACACCCATTTCCAACAAGGCAATACACATTTATTCTGGTTTTGGGGACTCATCAGAATGCATGCTGAGTAGAAGAAAAGGGACAATAAATGAATACCTTTTAAAGCAGCCCTCTACCTGCTCAAATTGTTGCATTCTTGCTAATCATCTTGATGTATGCAAAGCAAAGTAAGGAATAAATAAATGTCAAGTTTCCGACATATGGGCTTTTCAAGTGACTCTGATTCATTGTTTACCTTAAAATTCCTTTATTAGCCTAATACACCGGCAAATGCTTGCTCGAAGGAAGCTGGAATCTGAAATCTCTGCCACTTGCACAATATATTAAAACACATTTCTCTACCTTGCTAATTTTGTCATTAATCATATTCTCCAATTAATTTAAAGAATCAGTTACCCTACCATTAGAAAACCCGCCAAGGTCTTATCTTCTTTAGTTAGAGATGGCCTTGAAGGTACAAACCTCCTCTTTCCCCCTCCCAACTTTAAACTCAATCTCTTAAAGCAATACACAAGTTTAACATATGAAATGGCTACTTCTTCATCTCTCGCCAAGCAATAACATTTGATGTTAGCAGCATTGACATCCGGCCACCCTTACAAAAAGGACAGATCCTGTAATGTAAATGAAACACAAGTTAGGAATTGGCTTTTGGTTCATTGGGGTGTTTTTTTAAAACCTTTTGATAAGTCTGTCAGCTTTCACATCAGTAGATTTCACCCAAATTGCTTCAGACAACACCTTGCACCATTCTAAGTAGTGCTGCCAGTTTGATAGCCCCCACCTAATAGCGAAGACATCCTTCTCCCAGACTGTCCATCTCCTCTCGCTTTCAGTAAATTTCTTAGAGGTGTAAGCACAAGGTTGCAGGACCCCACTTTTATTCTTTTGCAGTAACACCGCTCCAACTGCCACGTTGCTGGCGTCTTCTTAAATTACAAAGGGCTCTCCTGGGCAGGGGTGGTTTAGGACCCGTTCAGCCGCAAATAGTCTTTTTAAATTCTCAAAAGCTTTCGGACAACTCATAGTCCATGGTAGTGGTTGGCCAGGTCATGGTTTTCCCCCTCCCTTGCCAGTTTTGAGTAGTTCAGTAAGAGGTAGAGCAATCTTGGCAAAAGAGGGAATGAATTGATGGTAGAAATTGGCAAACCCTAGGAAACTCTGGAGCTGTTTGCGGGTCTTTGGGAGATGACATTCAATTATGGTTTTTACTTTGGCTGGGTCCATTTCAATACCCTCATTGGAAATTCTATAGCCAAGATAATCTAATCGGGTTTCATGAAATTCACATTTCGACAATTTGACATAAAGTTTGGCATTCAATAGTTTCTTTAACACTTCTCTGACCAGCTTTATGTGGTCAGTCATATTCGTGCTGTATATCAGGATGTCATCAAGGTATACTAGGACCCCTTTGTATAGGTGTTCATGTAGGACCTCATTAATCAACTGCAAAAATATGGCTGGGGGCCCCTGCAGTCCAAATGGCATGACTTTGAATTGGTAGCTCCCCAAGGGGCATTTGAAGGCTGTCTTCCACTCATCCCCTTCCTTTATTCTTACCTGGTAATATGCTTCCCTTAGGTCTAACTTGGTGAAGACGCTCCCCTTCGCCAGGTGGGTTAGCAAGTCTTTCAGGAGGGGGAGAGGGTATTTATTTTCCACACTCACAACGTTTAGGCCTTGATAGTCCATGCAGAGATAATAATAATAATAATAATAATAATAATAATAATAATAATAATAATAATAATAATAATAATAATAATAATAATAATAATAATTTAATTTGTATACCGCCCTTCTCCCGAAGGACTCAGGGCGGTGAACAGAGCAATACATAATAAAAACCAGGATACAAAAATTAAAAAGTAATTAAACTACAATGCCCGTAATAAATTAATACATATTAAAAATTAAAACCGATTATAAAACCCAGCCCCAACCCATCAGACCAGGCCAGCTTGTTCAAAAAGAAAGGTTTTGAGATCACGCCGAAAGGAGCGAAGGTCGGGGGCCGTTCGGAGCTCAACCGGCAAGCGGTTCCAAAGGTCTGGCGCACCCACAGAGAACGCTCTCCCCCTGGGGGCCACCAATCGACATTCCTTGATCGGAGGCACCCTGAGGAGGCCCTCTCTGTGGGAGCGCACTGGATGGAGGGAAGTTGACGCCGGCCGCAGGTGTTGCCGTAGGTAATCCGGACCCATGCCATGTAGATGTATAGATGTATAGACCCATCTTTTTTCTCTTTGAACAACACAGGGGCTCACACAGTAGACTTGGCTTGTTCAATGAATCCCCTCACATATTGCTGCATCTCCTCCATTTCAAGGGGGGGGACATAGTGTACATTCTTGGTTGGGGGACTTTGGCCCCAGGTAACAGTTCAATGGAACAATCATTGGGACGGTGAGGAGGCAAGGTATCACATTTTTTCTCACTAAATGCCTCCGCTAGGTCCTGGTACTTGCTGGGGATGAGCAGCTGACCAGGTGGCCATAAGGCAGCCATGTGCACTTGCAAATTGGGTGGGCTAAATTCTCCTGTAATTTCTGTTGAATCAATGGGGAGATCGGGTCCTATGGGTAGTCTCACAGTTCTCATTACCTTTTCCCACCAGATCAATGGCTTCCATTTGTCTAGCCAGGCTAGTCCTAGAATCACAGTTTCAGACATCTTTGGAGCTATCAGGAAGCGAATAAAATCCCAGTGCTCACCTATTTCCAGGCATAAGGGCTCCGTTAATTGTGTGACTAAAGTCCCTTCTATTAAGGAGCCATCGGCTTGCTCGAACCTCACAGATTTGGAGAGCGGCTTGGCCCGTATGCCCAGTCTCAAGGCACATGACAGGCTGATGATGCATCGGGAGCAGCCGGTATCAAGTAGCACTTTCAGGTCTACTTGTGCCTTAGGGATTATGACTTAGGGATTATGAGTTTAGCAGGCAATAAAAAAGGTAGGATGCATCAACTCACCATCAGGTCATTCTCTCCTTCATCGTCGCTGTCAAAACTGGGTAAAGTGGGGGTGGGTCTGGTCAGTGGGCCAGCATCCTCCTGGGTGGGGGACTAACCTGGGTAATGGGCTCCTGGATGGCCCAGTTGGACTTTTCTCTCGATGGCTGCTGTGTGGGTTTCTTTCTCGTTGTTGGATCTGGTGTATTCTGCTGTTGCGGGTAAGGAACTGGGCAGTTTGCTGCTCTATGTCCCTGCTGTCCACATCAAAAACACTTGATTGGTTGACCTGTAGGTGGTCTAGGTCTTTGGGCAGTAGCAGTCATTGGGGGTTTTTGGAGGCGTGGTAGCCATCTGGTTCCTGGTTTTGGTGCAGCTTCAGGTGGGGGAGGCTCTTTATAGCGGGCGGGCTGGACATCTAATTTCACCACTGCCTGGTATCATTCATGCAGTTGGTTGGGTACAGCTCAGTAGATACATGCCTGAGAAAGGTGGTCATCTAACCCTTCTCTAAAATGATGAATTACTGGTTGCTCAGGCCATCTCTCTATCCGACCTGCCATCTTTCGAAACTCCCATATATACTGTAGGGCAGGCCGGCCAGTTTGCTTTATCTTATGGATTTGTTCTTCCGCTTTGAGGGCAATGGATAGGTCCTCAAATCTTTCCCTCAACTCCAGAAGGAAAACATGGGGGTCCTCAAATTCAGGGGCCTGCTTATTATATAAATTGTTCAACCATTCTGATGCTTCTCCCTCTAGGTTGGATGCAATCACTTCGAACATCGCATCCGGGTCCGGGTAAATGTGACCCCAGTGATTCAAGTACTTGGTTGTGGAAAAAAATCAGTTTCTCTGGGTCCCCATCAAAGGTGGCTCTGAAGGGTGGGTTCATCATTGCTTGCTGAGGCCCACAATGTTGCTGGCCCCACCCTAGTTGTTGGTTCAATGGCTGCTGGGCCCCCCACTGCTGTTGTTGTGCCCCCAGTTGCTGCTGGCCCCCTCCTGGTTGTTGATTCACTGGCTGCCAGGGCCCCACTGCTGTTGTTGTGTCTCCAGTGGCTGCTGGCCCCACTCTGGTTGCTGATTTAATGGCTGCCAGGGCCCCCGCTGCTGCTGTATGTTCAGGGGTTGCATATTTGGGTCCTGATAGTGCCACCCTTGCTGTTGTCCTACCACCAGCTTTTGATCTCCAGGCTTCTGCAGCAACCCCAGCTTTTGCAAGTCTTCTATTAGCTAGGGCAAGCTCAGAGGTTGTTGGCCATACACTTGTGGAGGCTTCCCAACCTCCCAGTGCTGCAGAGGCCCCAGGCTGGGGTCCTCTGTCTCTATGGGTCTGGAGGGCTTGGCAGGGGACTCTTGGGTCTGGCAGGCAGTCTGATCTGCAGACAAGATTTTCCACTCACCCGAGTATTCAATCTTAGCTGGCCTGGCTGCTCCCCACCAGTCTGTGGAATACGATGTGCAGGATTCTCTTTGTTGTCATCCCACCTCCTATGCCTTTGAAGCCCTTGGGGATAGCAAGGCACCTGGAATCTCCGTTGGGCTTAATCCACTCTGACGACCAGACCAATTCTCCTGCTTGTTTGGGTCTAGCTCCCACCTGGGAGGATTGCTGAAACTCTTTCCCTGCCGGCTTCTTCACTGGCTCTTCCTCCATTGGGGTAGCTGCTGGAGCCGGGGAGCTGGACTCAGGCAATTTTTCTGCCTCCACTATGGGATCTTCCCCAACTCTTTGCCAGACTGCCTCCTAAACTTGGAGACAGAGACAGGAGGTCAGGGCTCCCTAATTAGTTTAAAAAGTAGGAAGATTCCAGCTTGATGTCAAGTTTCCAACGTATGGACTTTTCAAGTGACTCTGAGGCATTGTTTACCTTAAAAATCCTTTATTAGCCTAATACACTGGCAAATGCTTGCTCAAAGGAAGCTGGAATCTGAAATCTCCGCCCCTTGCACAATATATTAAAACACAATTCTCCACCTTGCTAATTTTGTCATTAATCATATTCTCCAATTAATTTAAAGAATTAGTTTCCCTTCCGTTAGAAAACCCACCAAGGTCTTATCTTCTTTAGTTAGAGATGGCCTTCAAGGTACAATCCTCCTCTTCCCCCCTCCCAACTTTAAACTCAATCTTTTAAAGCAATACACAAGTTTAACATATGAAATGGCTACTTCTTCATCTCTTGTCAAGCAATAACATTCAATGTTAGCAGCGTTGACAATAAAAACAAGATAAAACAAAACCACATAGCATACATGAAGTGTGTATCAGGTCTGGATCTGAAATGTTATCAGAATTAAAATGCTTAACGATGTGATCAATTCAATTTTTTTAACATATTTCCCCTGAAGGCTGATACATTTTATTGCCTTTAGTAGCTCAGAATGTTAGAAGTTAAGAAGTTACGTTCCCCAAGCCAGGCTACAAAGGACAGCAGACAACACTTGCAGGGGCTTCAGAAAAAATGTTTTATTTGCAGTAGAATCCAAATCAGGCTGATGACAAGCCAGGATGCATGATTGGCTACATTGGGTCATTCCTCACCATCTCTCATAGAATTCTACGTATTTTAAAGGTTTAGGCCAATCATTAACAATGAAAGTGTTGGCCAGTCATATGCTTCCTCCACTTATTTATGCTTTGTTAGCATGGACAGCCCACATGCAGTTCTCTCTGTCTCATTTATGATTAGTTACAATGGCTATAGAGGTGGCATCTACAATAAACAAGGCCTTTGAATTTTCTTTCATACAATTTTTGTTATGTATATATTTAACCATGACAGAGCTAGCCCTATGGGGTTCTTTGTGCTTTTTGAGCTTGTTTTCTTACAGACATTTTATTACCCAGCTAGGTAACATCATCAGCTGGCCGTCTTTTGCAAAATAGCCTCACTACTGTTCATTACAATCATTTAGTTTCTTAGCAGTATTTTCACTACTTTAGATATTAAAATAAACAAATATTCCAACAAGAAGAATGACCATTTCTCCACTGAATTTATATAAACTGAGGAAGGAGTTGATCGACTTAAGGCCTCAATTGAGCCCCAAACTACCATTGCTAAGCAAGGCAGTTGTTGAGTTATACCCCATTTTATGACTTTTCTTGCCACAATTGTTAAGTGAATCACTGCAATTGTTAAGCTAGTAACACGGTTGTTAAGTGAATCTGGCTTCCCTATTGACTTTGCATGTCAGAGGGCCAGATCACATGACCCCGGCACACTCAGCCAACATAATATATGCCAGTTGCCAAGTGTCTGAATTTTGATCATGTGACCATGGGGAAGCTTCATTTGTGGTAAGCATGAAAAATAGTCAAAATTTATATTTTTCTGGTGCTGTTGTAACTTTGAACAGTCACTAAACAAATGATTGTAGGTCAAGGACTACCTGTATGGACTAATACCTATTTGATAGCAGTGAGCATTGCTTATTTGGCTGAATAGGTTGGGGAATAAAATTTCTTACATAGAAAATGTTCACTTAACTAAAACACGTAGGAAGAAAAGTCTCCATCATAGTTCCATCCAAGCCAGGGATAAACAACATGGAGACTGCTTTAGGAAGAAGGTTACAGTTTATTACAGAGGAAAGCCAGACAGAAAGATGGGGCCAACAGAAAAGGACTGAGCACATGCGGGTAGTGGGTTTTTATAACCCCTAGACTCTATTGTTTGGAGTTATTTCCTGTTCCTGTTTGAGGCTATTTCCTGTGTCACCTATCCTGACCTGAGTCCAGGTGTGCCTTTCTAGGATTCTTGATGGTTGTGGGTATGTCCCAGCCCCTGCTTCCTTGGGGATGGAGTATGTAGATGTTAGGCCTTTGTGTTCCTAAGCTTCTAGCTCCAACCTTCTTGACGGTTCACATTTGCATGTCTATATAACTGGTTTTCTGCTTGGGAGGAAGGAGACCTGAGACTATTAAGAAAACTGGGCATGCTTTCCTGGTTCTTCAATTTCTTTTTAGGAAATACATTTTTATGCCCTTTTAATATTTCCTACTCTGGGGAGCTGACCCCTCAATCCCCCCTTTGTGCCATATAGTGTGGGCAACACACTTACTGGCACAAGATTAAAATTGGTCTGATATGGGATACTTGGTAAACAAGCTTTAAACTGTTAATGCAAAAAGAAGAAAAAACACTAATGGAGGCAGCAGAAAAAGATCCCTGCCCATAAAATTCTAAAAGTCAGGGCAAAAGTTTGGTGGAAAATTATAGTTACCAATATTCTGTGCCAATTATTTCCAAATGTTGAATGTCACCTTTAGCTTCCAGTCAGGTTTGCACATTCCTCCCAAAATTTTTCACAGCCATGGTTTGTCTCAGTATACAACTGGCTGCCCATTTTCAAGAGTTGTTTCCTGTCTTAGCTCTTAGTTCACTGCATCCAGGTTTGTAATGTCAAATTGAAGTTAGCCAGTAGGCAAGCCAGGCTATACATTTTCCTTAAATTGCACATAGTGAGCCCAATCTGAGTCCACCAGTGCAAGATATTCAGGATTTAGATCTCTTTCCTTCTACCTCATTCAGGGCATACGAATTGCAAATCACCTGAGGGGGCCTGGTTCCCTCCCCCTTGGAATTTGCTGGAGATTGTTCCTACAAAGTTTTAATGACACAGGGCAAGAATCAGGCTGGAGCTTTACTGAAGGTAAGTGGAGGGGATAGACTCAATGTGATTCTAATGGTGTGTGTCTGTGTGTGCAGCTACTAATACAAACAGGCAATACAAGAATTCCAGATAATTTTTTCCTCCCACCAGACAGAAGTCCCAAGGTGTTCAGCACTTGCTGTGCCAACTATTCCCAAATGCCATCTCTCCATAAATACATTCAACTGGCTTATTACAATATAAATGGAGCAAGAAAGAAAACTTTACAATGAGTTTCCACCTCCCCCAAAGTCTTAACTTTCTTCTAAGGCTTCACATGAGGGCCCATGGCTCTAGGACTTCTTTCTTCAGCTTTTCACAGGCATCTGGGTGACTGGTAAGGCTTGAGAAATCCTCAGGTTCCATGGTGGGTGTCATGGTTCCAATTAATGAGACAGTTCAAACAAAATTCAGGCATTTTTTAATCTAAACAGTCTTAATAATAAAACACAGCATCGGCACTCATGGATGGATTCCAGAATCTGAAATCTCCTTCCCTAAGTCCATCATATCATACACAATTCCCACCCTTATTTACACGTCATTAATCACATTATCCAATTAGTTTTACATATGAAGTTTCACTTCCCTTTCTGTGCACGGCTATTTCTTAACTTCCCAAAATAGCCGTTTGACATTTTCCTCCCTTCTGTGATTCAAAGTGAAGCAGTTTAAAAAAAGAAGGCTGTCTCTTATATTGTCAGTGCAAAAACATGTCAATGTTTGCAGCATTGATATCTGGCCCCCCTTACAAAAAGAACAGATCCTGTAATGTAAACAAACACAAGTTAGGAGCTGGCTTTTGGTTTGTTGGGATGTTTCTCATAAAACCTTTTGATAAGTCTGTCAGCTTTCACATCGCTAAATTTCACACAATTGGCTTCAGACAATGGGTATCCCTTAAAGATTCTAGAGTCAAGATTATATTTCACTTCATAATGGGTCTGACTCACTGCTATGAGGGGTCCAGGTGCCTTCTTAGGGGAAGGTCTTAAGGTGGAGGCCCGAAAAGGTTTCAGTAAGCTACAATGGAAAACTGGGTGAATTTTCCCCAAAAGTCTGGGGAGTTTCAATTTTACTGTGACTGGGTTGATGATTCTCACAATGGGGAAAGGCCCCAAGAATTTTGGTCCCAATTTCTTGCTGGGTAATTTGAGACATAAATATTTAATTGACAGATAAACCTTTTACCCAACTTGGAATGTTCTTTGGGGAGCCCTCTTTTTATCAGCCTGTTTTTTTATAAGTCTCCAAAGTCTTTTTTTAATGCCATTTTCATGTTTCTCCAAACCTCTTCCCACCCACTGACCCTTTGATCAAGTGTCTGGGAAGCGGAGGGCAACTGAGGGTAGTCAGGCATCGGGCTGAACTCTTTTCCTATGGCTACTCTGAAAGGCGTGTAGCCAGTGCTGCTGTGAACAGAATTATTATAGGCCACCATGGCGAAATGGAGGAGGTCAGTCCAGTTTGTCTGTTGGTAGGAAACATAGCATCTGAGGTATTACTCCACAATTTTGTTAGTGGATTCTGCAGCCCCATTGTTAGCTGGATGAAAAGCAGATGATAATTAATTAATTAATTTAAGGAAATCCTACAAAATTTCGCTGTATACTGCACTCCTCTATTTGAAATTATTCGCTTAGGGGCACCATGCAGTCAGTAGATATGTTTCAGGAACAATTTAGTCAGTTGTTGTGCAGATGGGATTCCTTTAAAGGCCATAAAGTGATCCTGCTTTGAAAACAGACCTATCACAGTTCAAATGACAGTATTTCCTCTACTGTTGGGTAGGTCTACAATAAAGTCCATAGCTATTTCTTCCCATGGTTGAGAAGGGTCTGCTATCAACTGCAGTAGCCCAGGGGTTTTCCCTGGAATACTTTTCATGGTGGCACATATGGTACAACTCTTGACATAGCTTTCCACATCTCGTTTTAGCCCCAGCCACCAAAATTGCCAGCACAGGAGGTGTAGAGTTTTTAAATATCCGAAGTGTCCAGCCTCTTTTACATGATGGCTGTGTCTGAGAGCATTGACAAAGAGGGTTTCAGGTAAATACAATTTCCCCCCCCCATGTATGCCAAACCATCCCTGCATGTTAGCGAGGTTTGATTATCTTTGAACCATTGATTGGTAAGGAGCTCTCATTTTATCTTCTTCACTCCCAGGTCATCAGGATTAGGAGTTCTGCAAGGTGTGAGTTGTGCTGCAGGTTGTGAACTGGGGATAATTGCCTCATAGACCTCTTTGCGTTCACTTTTGTATTGTGGCAATCAGGATAGCGCATCAGCTAGGAAGTTTTTTTTCTTCCCCGTATGTACTTAAGTAAAGTTAAAATGGTTAAAGTACTGTGCCCATCGCACTTGCTTAGGGGACAATTTGTGGGGAGTTTTTGGTGCCTCTAAATTTTTGTGATCTGTTCATACTTCAAAAGGCACCTTGCTCCCTTTTAAATAGTGTCGCCAGTTTAATAACCCCCACCAAATTGTGAGGGGCTCCTTCTCCCAGACTGTCCACCTCCTCTCACCTTCAGTGAACTTCTTAGAGGTGTAGGCACAAGGTTGCAGGACTCCACTTTTATTCTTTTGCAGTAACACAGCTCCAACTGCCACGTCACCGGCATCTGCTTGAATTATGAAGGGTTCCCCAGGGCAGGGGTGCTTTAGGACCAGTTCAGCCACAAATTGTCTTTTTAAATTCTCAAAAGTTTTCTGACAACTCATTGTCCATGCTAGTGGTTGGCCAGGTCATGGTTTTTGTCACTGCATTTTTTTCTGTTTTGTCAGCTACACACGTCTCACTCTGTTTTTCTGCCGGCTACATAGTAATCTTATCAATGTAACCAAGATGATTGTCACATGTCCAGCCATGTTATGGTTTCAATCTGTTTTTTGCTATTAAGTGTGCATGTCTACAAAAGTTTTTCTCCTTTTACTTTTCTCTCTTCTTTTTGATTCTGTCTGATGAGAGGATGTAGTCAGTTAAGTTCTTTCTTTGTTTTCCAATTAAAGTTTTATATACAGTAGAATATGCCTCGGGTTTCCTTATTTTTACCTGATGTTTACCATGCGTCAAATGAACCACGGTTCATCACCCTCTGATAGGGAATTATTGATTTATTTCCCTGACAGTTTTTCCCCTCCCTTGCCTGTTTTGAGTAGTTCTGTAAGGGGTAGAGCAATCTTGGCAAAAGAGGGAATGAATTGATGGTAGAAATTGGCAAACCCTAGGAAGCTCTGGAGCTGTTTGCGAGTTTTTGGGGGCTGCCATTCAATTATAGTTTTTACTTTGGCTGGGTCCATTTCAATACCCTCATTGGAAATTCTATAGCCAAGATAATCTAATCAGGTTTGGTGAAATACACATTTCAACAATTTGACATAAAGTTTGGCATTCAATAATTTCTTTAACACTTCTCTGATCAGTCTTATGTGGTCAGTCCAATTAGTTTTACATATGAAGTTTCACTTCACTTTCTGTGCGCGGCTATTTCTTATCTTCTCAAAATAGCCATTTGACATTTCCCTCCCTTCTTTGATTCAAAGTGAAGCAGTTTAAACAAAAGGCTGTCTCTTCGATTGTCAGTGCAAAAACATGTCAATGTTTGCAGAATTGACATCAGCTTTTTGTGTATGGCTGGAGTCAAAACTCAATTCCGTGGCTCAAATGGATGGAGGCAGCATCCTGCATACAAAGGTTGGAGGGGGGGGTTCATCTGTGCAGGGCTGAAAGACATGAGAACAAGAACTCCTCTCCCCTTTCTGGGTGGACTCTCCCAGGGTAGCTTGTAAAGAAACAGATAGGCAGGCAAAATGAGGATATCCCAGATGAGAACAAAAGGAAGGCTGGATTCTGGTAAGAACATACATAAAAGGTCTCATTTAATGAAACAATGTAAAACAAACAAAAAATGGTTTGCATCCATCAAAGAAAGGGAGTGAGTTACTTGGCAATAAACTTACAGATTTTCTGGAGAAATATTTAAGCTAAACTATGGGGACAGTAAGTTAATTGATACAGAACATCCCTGTCTCTGGCAATCAAAAGCTACAGGGTTAGCAGTGCATGTAACATAGGTGTGTGTGTGTGTGTGTGTGTGTGTGTGTGTGTGTGTGTGTACAAGAATATAAACCTTGCTATCAAGCAAAATCAAGCTTTTAATAGAAAGTGCCACACAAAGTGCACTAACCAAACAGGTGGTTAGAAAATAGGGGAACTCAGGCACCACACACAGGTTATATAGAAAGTAAACACAGGGTCAGTTATAAAGGACTCAAATGTCTGTGCACTAATGCACATAATCTGAACAGTAAACAGGGCGAACTAGAAATTCAGGTAAATGAGGGCAGATATGATAACGTTGCTATTATGGAAACTTGGTGGGATGAAACCCACAAATGGAACACTCAGATAGAGGGATTTAAATTATTTAAAAGAAACAGACCAAAGAAAAGAGGAGATGCATTCCTGACAAGCCTAGCAGACAACTTTGTCTCCCTAAAGTAGAGAAGGGTACTAGGAGATTAGCCATACTGGATCTAATCCTCACTAACAGAGATGAAATGATAGGTGTTGAAGCCACAGGAACCTTGAGGGGCGGGAGGGTTGTTCATGAAATATTGGAATTCAACATTATGGAAGCACAAGCAATAGAACATAGTCAAAATAGAGTCTTGGACTTTAAGAGAGCTAATTTCAATACACTTAGGAGGGCTTGGGAGGGATTCCATGAATGAGAATCCTCAAGGGGAAAACAATTCAAAAAGCTTGGGAAATTTTTTTAAAAAAAGGAGTCCAGCACAATACCAACAAAGAAAAATAACAACTCTCAAAAGATATCAGCATGGCTGCACAAAGAACTCTCTGATAAATTGAAATATAAAAAGACAAGCATAAAAAGTGGAAAGGGGCACATAACTACAGAAGAATATCAGCAAATAGTCCAAGCCTGCAAAGATGAAGTGAGGAAAGCTAAGGCTCAGAATGAACTAAGGCTTGTGATCAAAGTCAAAAGTAACAAAAAAAACTTTCTTTCAACATGTAAAAAAACAACAAAAAAATGAAGAAATGATTGTGGCAAGAAGGTGACAAGGAACAGGGAGAAAGCAGAACTATTTAACTCATTTTTTCTTTTGCATCTGTCTTTACACACAAAAAAAATAGTCCAACCTATCAAAAACAATACAATAAAAATAGATTAGAAATACAAATTAAGATATGGAAGAAAATGGCAAGTGAGCACCTATCCAGCCTAGAAGAGTTCAAATCACCAGGACCAGATGGATTACACCCCAAGGTTCTCAAGGAACTGGCAGATATGATCTCAGAATCACTGAACTATATTTTTCAAAGATCCTGGAGCACTGGGGAACTACTAGAGGACTGGAAAAGAGCTGATATAGTTCCCATCTTAAAAGAAAAGAAAGAAAGAAGAAAAAATAGATCCAGGAAACTACAGACCTATCAGCCTGACCTCACCTGGGCAGATTCTGGAAAAGATAATCAGACAACAAATCAACAAACACCTAGAGGCATACAAAGTCATTACTAAAAGCCAACATGGCTTTGTAAAAAACAGATAATGCTAAACAAATCTTATTGCATTCTTTGAGCAAGTGAAAAAATTAGTGGAGCAGAGGAATGCTGTGGATATAATTTACTTGGACTTCAGTAAGGCATTTTATAAAGTTGGTATATGGTTTCCTGCCTGAGTGGGGGGTTGGACTAGATGACCTCCAAGGTCCCTTCCAACTTTATCATTCTTATTAATTGCAAGAGTGAATCTTTTCCAGCAGATGAACTTAAAACATTCCCTCCTGCTAACTTTGAGCTGTTCTTAAGAGTATAGAGAGAGGGAGGGCGGGGGAGAAGAAAAACAAACGAACACAATTTTCTTCACTCTGTTTGTTGGCCAGACAGACAGAATGAGGGCATTTTCTTTTTTGGGTTATTTTAAGCAGAATTTCTAGCAGAATTTTAAAATTCTTTTCTCTTTGGATTAGAGACAGTTAACAGTCACATTTACTTCACACACAAAGACTTTGACACACATATAAACATAAAGACAGAACAGAAAAGGAAACAGAAGTCTTAGTTTTACACATCCTAGTCATTCCCACCATTAACTCGAATTAGGGAAGGCACATCTTAAACATACCATGTGGTTGCAGAGAGAGAGAGAGAAAGAGAGAGAATCACTATTTCTTACTTTCCCTTTAAGTACCTTTATTTAGCCAAATTGGTTTCCCAGCAAAACCCTGAGCAAAGCCCATTTCTCATAAATTTGTCCTGCTCACTTCCTTTCCATACCATGCAGGACGGGCACTCACCTCTTGTCCCACACCTCGAGCAAATCTCCAATAAGTGACCTAATTCCCACCCTTGAACTATAGCTAACCATGTTCCCCTTATGATGTGAGGTTCAATCAGCTTAGTCGGGTGCCTAGTAGCACTTCCCAGCTGCTCCTAGTGCACTTCCCAGCCACTTTTAGCGACACTATTCTTGCCACCCCACCTGTAGGTTTTGGGGCTCAAAAAAAATGCCCAGGAAGACTTTGGTTCCCTAATGAAGTACTAGTGACCCTTCCTACCTAGGGAACTCCCTGCCATCACTTTTCAGACTTAAAAAATGTCTGGGGAGGACCTGCCACAACAGGTACCCAGCCTCCATCTCTTAACACCACCTGTCGTTTTTCAGACTTAGGAGAAGTCTGGGAAGACCTGTGCTTTCTAGTACAGACCCTTCCTATAGGTGGGCTTTGCTTACAGGGCCTTACCAGCTGGTTGCCCCAAATCCAATTCTCTCATTCTCTCATTCCATTCCATTTTCACACAGCCTTTCCCTTTTTCATAACAAAAGGTCCTGTGCTCTGGCCAAAAAGGTTTGCTCACTCTCACACAGAGAGACATACACACATTTCTGTCACTCCCATGGGCTCTAAAGTTAAAATTTAGAGGTACTCACCTTCACCTTCTTTCCAAAGCAGCCCATGAGCTCAAACCCAAAACTCCCTTTACTACCCTGGCTCCACATGGGCAGGGCCTGGGAAACCCATCCACAGACACAAAGGGGTCTGCTGCCGGCAAGATAGGCTTACCAGTCTCAGTTCATTGGAGAAGTTAGCTTAGAGTCCCATCTGGGTCACCAAAATTGTAGGAAGAACAGTCTTCATCATGGTTCCATCCAAGCCAGGGATAAACAACATAGAGACTGCTTTAGGAAGAAGGTTACAGTTTATTACAGAGGAAAGCCAGACAGAAAGATGGATCCAATAGAAAAGGACTGAGCACATGTGGGTAGTGGGCTTTTATACCCCCTAGACTCTATTGTTTGGAGTTATTTCCTGTTTCTGTTTGAGGCTATTTCCTGTGTCATATATCCTGACCTGAGTCCACATGTGCCCTTCTAGGATTCTTGATGTCCCAGCCCCTGCTTCCCTGGGGCTGGAGTATGTAGATGTTAAACCTTTATCTTCCTAAGCTTCTAGTTCCAACCTTCTTGATGGTTCACATTTGCATGTCTATAGAACTGATTTTCTGCTTGGGGGGAAGGAGACCTGAGACTATTAAGAAAACTGGGCATGCTTTCCTGGTTCTTCAATTTCTTTTTAGGAAATATATTTTTCTGCCCTTTTAATATTTTCTTCTCTGGGGAGCTGACTTCCCTCAAACCAAACAGCCTTTTTGTATGAAGTTGCCAATTACTAGTAGTGAGCCATACTGAAATTTTAATGATTAATATGTACTCTGAAATAGCTGGTATAATTCTATGCAAACAGGTCTTTTAAATTATTTTGACAGTTTCTCCTGCTTTTCCTGAAGATGTTAGATGGAACTAATGTTTCAATGACAGCAGCAAAAAAACAAAATTGACCTCAAAGTCTGGATTAGATTTGCATGACACTCTGAAGTTATCCATGCTTGGTGATCTCATGATTCTTGTTTTTAAGAATTCTTAGCCAATATTCTCACCTAATTTCATTTTACTCAACCCCCCTTCCCCCAGTTACTAGTTTGGGGTGACAGGGTTATAGTTTAGGAAAAAGGGCATTCGAAGTTTGGGTTACACTTTTATGCCCTGAGAAAACTAATGTCCAAGGTCACCAAGATCAGAAACAAGATCAGCAACACTGGCTGATTAGCAAGTGAATTCACAACTTCCTGGTGGAGCAATTGCATAAATAAAGTGATGTCAAAGTTGCCTGGGCCGCGCATGCGCAGAGCAACCGGAGCTGTCAAAAGTTGCCAGCTGGCCGGAGCAACAGCCTGTTGACAGCTCGCGGCTGCTGCAGCTGAACCACACCTGATTGGCTGCCACCACGTGGCGGGAGAACACCACCCGCTGATTGGTTTAGCGTTTACCAAGTAAGAGTATAAATAAGAAGGAATCCCGGCGGTGCCGTGCCTGGGACACAATCCCTAAATAAATCGTTTTAAACTGTGCCTGCTGTCTCCTGGTCTTCCCTCGACTACAAAACACCTGGCGACGAAGGTGGGATACGGGTCTGCTTATTAGAGCTGAAGTCACTGAGCTGAAGCCACGAACTGAAGGAGGGAAGCCATCCCACCAGCCGACACTGCTGAAGTCACTTGCTGGCTAGGGAGAGCCCTCCACCCACTCAACCCACAAGCAGACCCGTGGACCGGACAGCATGGCCACTCTTGGGCACATCAGGGAATTCGACGTTTCCCAGCCAGAAGGCTGGGAATCGCATCTCGGGCAGGTCAAGGGGTACCTCCTCGTCAACAAAATCTTCGAAGACTGCCCCAGGGCCGCAGCGCTCCTTTGCCTCAGCGGGCCAGCGGTCTATGATGTCGCCGTAGGGCTCTGTAGCCCGGACCCCGTGGCCGCCATGCCCTACGCAGAGCTAGTCGACCGCCTCAACCAGCACTTCACGCCAAGACGGTCTGAACTTTATTGGCGGCTGAATTTCGCCCGCCAATTCCAATGACCGGGCGAGTCAGCCAAGTCCTTTATCGCTACGGTCCGCCAGGCAGCCCACCACTGTCGCTTCCCCGACCTGGAAGACCGCATCAGGGACCAGGTCATCGCCGGTCTGCGGAACGAAAAGCTTCAAAAGAAAATCATCACCAAGCCCACAATGGACCTTGCCGAGTTGACACTCGAAATCATGGCCTATGAAGACTGCCACAGGGAAGACTCGGCCCCATCGGGAAACTCCTTCAGCGGGTCAGTCCACCAAGACTACCCCAGAAATCCCGATCTTGGAGCATCTGAGGAGAAAACCGAAGTGGACACCATCCGTCCAAGACCTGGCAACCCCCAAACTCTCTGAGAAAGCGACAGAAGACCAGACAGACCAGCCGGGGGCACAAAAAACCTCCCCACCATCCTCACCAAATGTGCCAGCTGCGGCAGAAATCACGCCAGAGCCTCTTGCAAATTTTGCAACGCCAAGTGCCACGGATGCGGCAAAACGGGCCACATCCGCTCCGCCTGTCGCAGCACGAATCGTGAGACCCTCAACGATCTGGAAGTCGCCCCTGAAGGTAGGACACCCCCCCTAAATTGCCCAGGGAAACCCCAAGGTCATCTATCTTGACCATCAGTACAGACCAGGGGCCCTTATTCACCAACTACATCAGGCCAAAAGTAAAAACCCAAATTAGAATACAAGGAGTCCCTTGCGAGATGGAGGTGGACTCAGGGTCCTCAGTCTCCATCTTATCCTGGGACACACTGCAAGGAATAGCGCATCAATGCAGATGCCGTTTCCCTCTTAGCCCCTCAAAATATTTTTAGCTGATTTCCAAGGCGCCCCGATCAAACTTAAAGGGGAAACCAAACTTATGGTCGACTACAAGCAATTTCACAGCGAACTCACAGCCCAGATTGCAGTAGGGAGGCGAGCTAGCCTCATCGGCCTCGATTGGTTTGAAGCTCTGGGCATAAAAATCATTGGAATTAACCAATCTCAGTCCCGTCAATTAGAAGCTGTCTGCTACCAGTGCGCAGACGTGTTTGACGGAACCCTGGGGAAGTACAACGGCCCTCCCATAGATTTAAAGCTGAACCCGGAGATCATGCCTGTCAGGATTAAGGCAAGGAGGGTTCCCTTTGCCCTCAAGTCTAAAATTGAAGCTGAACTTGATAGGCTAGTTAGCCTCGGAGTGCTTGAACCCACAGAAGGGGGCACTTGGGAGACCCCCATAGTTACCCCAGTTAAGCCCAACGGGGAAGTCCGCCTCTGCGCAGACTATAAGGCCACCCTGAACCGCGCATTAAACCCCCACACCTATCCAGTCCCAGCTGTCAAGGATGTCCTCTCAGCCATCCAGTCGGGTACCATTTTTGCTGTTATGACTCAGGGCCAGCCGGTGGGTCCGGCAGCCGGTTCAGATGTATCGGATGACTCAGATGAGGGGGAGGAGGAGGGTGTGGAAGACGAACCGGCTGATGATGGCTTGGAGGCTTCGCAGAGCCCTCAGCCGGGGCCCTCTTCTCAGCTGCGTGAGCCCGATAGTGCGGAGGATGATGACCCACAGCTGGCCCTGTTCAAGGACGCCCGACGCAGGAGGCAGTCAAGCAGGAACAAACAAAGAAAGGCTGTGGGACTCCTCGGGAGGAGGCACAGGGAGACCACGCCCTGAACTCTAAATAAAAGGAGTGTTTGGGGAGGGGCTGGTTGCTGAAAGCAACCCTTCCGCTTGAGGATTCAAGTTCCTGTGTTTCTTGTTCTGTTGTTTTGCTTGTGAATTAAACTTGGCAGACGCTTTGCAACCTCAGACGCTCTCCAGTCTCTACTGCTTGAACAGGGGTTTGCCTTATTACAAGGCCGGTAGTTGGCTGGTTCAGAACAGTTTGCTTTCAGCCTCCCACCGGCAGCCGGTTCAGATGTATCGGATGACTCAGATGAGGGGGAGGAGGAGGGTGTGGAAGACGAACCGGCTGATGATGGCTTGAAGGCTTCGCAGAGCCCTCAGCCGGGGCCCTCTTCTCAGCTGCGTGAGCCCGATAGTGCGGAGGATGATGACCCACAGCTGGCCCTGTTCAAGGACGCCCGACGCAGGAGGCAGTCGAGCAGGAACAAACAAAGAAAGGCTGTGGGACTCCTCGGGAGGAGGCACAGGGAGACCACGCCCTGAACTCTAAATAAAAGGAGTGTTTGGGGAGGGGCTGGTTGCTGAAAGCAACCCTTCTGCTTGAGGATTCAAGTTCCTGTGTTTCTTGTTCTGTTGTTTTGCTTGTGAATTAAACTTGGCAGACGCTTTGCAACCTCAGACGCTCTCCAGTCTCTACTGCTTGAACAGGGGTTTGCCTTATTACAAGGCCGGTAGTTGGCTGGTTCAGAACATTTGCCAAGCTCGACTTGGCTCACGCCTTTTTACAATTACCAGTCTCAGAAAAGACAGCTGATGCCCAGACCATCGTCACCCACCGCGGGGCGTTCAGGGTTAACCGCCTGCAATTTGGAATCGCTGTGGAACCTGGCATTTTCCAGGAGGCCATGGAAAAAACCCTCAAAGGGATCCCCGGAGTCTGCCCCTACTTCGATGATGTGCTCATCGCAGGGGAGACTGAGGAAATTTTAGTGGATAGGCTGCAGGAGGTGCTGCAAAGATTCCGCGCCACCGGCCTTAAATTGGAAAAAGAAAAATGCTCCATAGGAGTCCCAGCCACCGAATTCCTGGGCTACAGAATCGATGCCAAGGGAATCCATCCCACTGATTCAAAGGTCCAAGCCATCAAGGCAGCCCCACCCCCTAAGAACAAGGCTGAACTCCAAGCCTTCTTAGGACTCCTTAACTTTTATCACGCCTTCCTTCCCCAGAAGGCAACCATAGCAGAACCACTTCATAGGCTGCTAGATAAAGGAGCCCCCTGGCAGTGGACTTAGACCCACAACGACAGTTTTCAGAAACTAAAACAGCTCCTATCCAGCAAATCCACAGTCACCCATTACAGGGAAAAGATGCCCCTCTGCGTCGCTTGCACCGCCTCCCCCTATGGCATAGGCGCAGTCCTCAGCCATCTGCACATGGATGGGACACAATCTCCCATCGCTTATTATTCCAGGACCCTCTCCAGGGCTGAGCGGAACTACGCTCAAATAGACAAGGAGGTCCTAGCAATAGTGACAAGCATGAAAAAATTTCACAATTACCTATACGGCCGCTCCTTCATGATCTTTACCGATCACAAACCACTGCTAGGGCTCTTCACCTGGAACAAATTAACACCCCAAATCCTCTCCCCAAGAATGCTGCGCTGGACCACATTCCTAGCCGCTTATTCATTCAAACTTGAACACAAACCCGGGAAGGAAATGGGTCATGCAGATGGGTTAAGCAGGCTGCCCCTACCCACTCTCGAGCCAGATCCTGCACCAGCCAGCCAAATCCTGGCAATCCAGGAATTGCCAGATCGCCCCTTGTCCGCCAAGGACATAGCCGCAGCAACTAGCAAAGACAAGGTCCTAGGCAGAGTTCTCACCTGGGTTCTGACAGGCTGGCAGTCCGCCTGCCCCGGGCCAGAGTTCCAACCCTACTTCCTCAGACAACACGAACTGTCCGCCCACCTAGGGTGCATCCTCTGGGGCAGCCGGGTCATTATCCCAATTCCCCATAGACAACAGGCTCTACAATCCCTCCACGAGGGCCACCCAGGTGTGGTTAAAATGAAATCGCTCGCCCGCAGCTACCTTTGGTGGCCGGGGCTTGATGCCAAGATAGAAAACCACGTAGCCAGCTGCTTCATGTGCCAGCAAACTAGACCACCCCCGCCACACGCCCCTGTTCACAAGTGGGAGGTGACCAAGAATCCCTGGTCCAGGGTACATATCGACTATGACGGCCCCTTCCAAGGCCAAAACTTCCTCATAATAGTTTACAGTTTCTCCAGATGGCTGGAGGTCATCCCCGTCTCCAGCACGACCACTGCGGCCACAATCAGGGGTTTGAGGAGGGTTTTCACCACCCACGGGTTACCCGATGTCCTAGTGTCCGACAACGGCCCCCAATTTACCTCTCATGACTTCCAGATTTTCACCAGGGACAACTTAATTAGGCACACCACGTCTGCACCCTTTCACCCATCTTCGAACGGCCTCGCAGAGGTCATGGTGAAGGCCACCAAGGACTCCCTGAAGAAAATCATCTCCGGAGACTGGCACTGCCGGCTGGCACAATTCCTCCTGGCCCAACACTCAACCCCTTACTCCTCCACCGGGAAATCACCAGCCAAGCTCCGCTGGGGCCGCCGCCTGGTCACCAAGCTGGACCGCTTGCACCCCGACAGGACAGCCGCAGAAACTGACCATACACCGCCCATCAAAACCTTCCCTCCCGGACAACTCATCTGGGCCAGAAACTTCGGGGCTGGCAACAAATGGGTTCAAGGCGTAGTACTAAACCAAACAGGACCAATCTCCTATCTAATTTACTTAGAGGGAGGACGGCACATCAAATGGCACGCCGACCAGTTGAGACCCAGGGTGCCGCAAAACTGCCCCCCAACACCCCCCACTACGCTGCATAACCCAACTCCACCACAAATGCCACCAAGCCCACTGCCGCACATCTCCGACCCCTCCGACCCCTCCGAACCTCCAGGCCCAACACCTTCCATCGCCGGGGGAAAGGAAGATCAGCCCGGAGAGAACCTCCACCGCTCCACCAGACTGCGGAAAACACCAGCATACTTAGCCGACTACAAATGGGCCGGAAGCAGAAGCAGTGAAACCCAGCCAAGTTAAAAACTTTCAAGGGGAGGGGGAAGGGGTGTTATATATTGACTGTTTAAACTGTTTATTCACCTCACACGTTCGTGAGGGAAAACATGGGTTTATTCACCTCACACGTTCGTGAGGGAAACATGGCAGCCCGATGACAGCTGTTAAAAGGGCTGCCGCCTCTCATCCACGCAGGCGCAGCGAAGCGGCTGACTTTGACAGCTGTCAAGCTGCCGCGCAGGCGCAGCTCCCTGACAGCTGTCAAAGTTGCCTGGGCCGCACATGCGCAGAGCAACTGGAGCTGTCAAAAGTTGCCAACTGGCCGGAGCAACAGCCTGTTGACAGCTTGCGGCTGCTGCAGCTGAACCACACCTGATTGGCTGCCGCCACGTGGCGGGAGAACACCACCCGCTGATTGGTTTAACGTTTACCAAGTAAGAGTATAAATAAGAAGGAATCCCGGTGGTGCCTCGCCCGGGACACGATCCCTAAATAAATCGTTTTAAACTGTGCCTGCTGTCTCCTGGTCTTCCCTCGACTACAAAACAGACTCCATCCAGCCACCTCATTCACCTCATTCTTATCTCTTCTAGCTATTCTCTGGAATTCTGCATTCAATTGGGCATATCTTTCTTTTTCTCCCTTGCCTTTTGCTTCCCTCCTTTCCTCAGCTATTTGTAAAGCTTCCTCAGACAGCCATTTTGCTTTCTTGCATTTCTTTTTCTTTGAGATGGTTTTGGTTGCTACCTCTTGTGAACCTCTGTCCATAGTTCTTCAGGCACTCTGTCTATCAGATCTAATTCCTTAAATCTATTTGTCACCTCTACTGTATATTCAACAGGGATATGATTTAATTCATACCTGAGTGGCCTAGTGCTTTTCCCTACTTTCTTCAGTTTAAGCCCAAACTTTGCAATGAGAAGCTGATGGTCTGAGCCACAGTCAGCTCCTGGTCTTGTTTTTACTGACTGTATAGAGCTTCTCCATCTTTGGCTGCAGAGCATATAGTCAATCTGATTTCTGTGTTGACCATCTGGTGATGTCCATGTGTAGAGCCGTCTCTTGGGTTGTTGGAAAAGAGTGTTTGCTATAACCATCATATTATCTTGACAGAATTCTATCAGCTGTGCCCTGCTTCATTTTGTACTCCAAGGCCAAACTTGCCTGTTATTCCAGTTATCTTCCTACTTTACCATTCCAATCCCCCATGATGATAAGAACATCATTTTTGGTGTTAGTTCTATAAGGTGCTGTAGGGCTTCATAGAACCTGTCAATTTCATCCTCTTCAGCACTGGTGGGTGGGGCATAGACTTGGACTACTGTGATATTGAATGGTTTGCCTTGGATTGGAACTGAGATCATTCTGTCATTTTGAGGATTGTATCCCAGTATTGCTTTTCCTACTCTTTTATTGACTATGAAGGCTACTCCATTTCTTCTGAGGGATTCTTGCCCGCAGTAGTATACCTGATGGTCATCTGAATTAAATTCACCCATTCCTGTCCATTTTAGTTCGCTGATACCTAAGATGTCGATGTTCAGTCTTGTCATCTCTTGTTTGACCACGTCCAGCTTTCCTTGATTCATGGATCTTACATTCCAGGTTCCTATGGAGAAAAAATCTTTACAGCATCGGACTTTCCTTTCACCACCAGACACATCCACAGCTGAGCGTCCTTTCGGTTTTGGCCCAGTCGCTTCATTCTTTCTGGCGCTACTAGTACTAGCCCTCTGCTCTTCCCCAGTAGCATATTGGATGCCTTCCGACCTGAGGGGCTCATCTTCCAGCGTCATATCATTTTGCCTTTTGGTACTGTCCATAGGTTTTCATGGCAAAGTTACTGGAGTGGTTTGCCATTTCCTTCTCCAGTGGATCACGTTTTGTCAGAACTCTCTGCTATGACCTGTCCATCTTGGGTGGCCCTGCACGGCATAGCTCATCGCTTCATTGAATTACGCAAGCCCCTTCACCACGACAAGGCAGTAATCCATGAAGGGGAAAAAAGAATAGCCCTGCATAAATATTCAGTTAAGAAATTTAATTAAAAGATGACCTATTTGATTTAATGATTCAGTCCAAATTTCTGAAAGCATCAAATCAAATTGCATAGCTCTGATGCACTTTGGAAATTTTTGAATTCTTTTGCGCAACCTAAAATAAACCATATAATGATTTTCAGAGATAGCCTTTTTTCCACAACATGCTAAATCACAGACTATAGAATACCATTTTAATGTATCCATTTCCCTCAAAGTTATCAAGAGCAGATGAAATGGTGTCTTCCATGGAATTTGAGTTAAAATCCCTATAATTGCTTTTTGCTGAAGGTAGCTGAAATTGGAAATGAAGGTATCAGGTTGTTTGCATGGAACAAAATTTGTAAGGTTGTTGTCTCAATTGTATCATGTAGTGATAGCTTTCATATTATAATTAAAATATTAAAATAGTGCAAAGGATGGCTGAGACAGCCTTTAGAGGTGGAGGAGTTTGGAATGATTGAAAAATCAAAGGACGCAATAACTTTTTTCTAAATCTTTCTTCTCTTTGGAACACTATTCCTTTTGGCTGCAAAATGTGCAGCTTTGTAGAATGCATCAAGTCCATTGGGGATTTATTAGGTGAATGTAGAGATCCCCAAAATGAATGACATAAAATGTTGGTTTTTTATTTTATTTTTTAAATCAGAATGAAGCAAGTTTAAGGGGAAAACCTAATGCCTTAAGTCTTGTAGTCATGCAGAAGTGTAAACTTTCCAAGCCACCCAAAGCCTGAAGTGGCCCTTGCTCAATAAAATCTACTTGAGTTCTGTCAAAAGAGGCTGAAAAGATATCATTCTATTACAGGCTAATGAAAGTTGTCTGGCCCAATTTTCTGAAGAACAGGAATGATTTGCTTTTGTCCATTAAGAAAAATGGAATTAAAGGCCTGGAAACTAAAACATATGAAGAACAGTTGCAGGATTTGGATTTGGCTAGTTTAGAGAAAAGAAGGATGTGATAGCAGTATTCCAGTATTGGGAGAGGTTGCCACAAATAGGGGAGTAGGGCAACTTATTTTCTAAAGCACCAGAATGCAAGACAAGAAACAATGGATGGAAACTAATCAAGGAGAAAAGCAACCTGGAATTAAGGAGAAACTTCCTAACAGTGAGCACAATTAACCAGTGGAACAATTTGCTGTCAGAACCTGTGGGTGCTTCATCACTTGAGGTTTTTAAGAAGAGACTGGACAGTCACTTGTTTGAAATGGTATAGGGTCTCCTGCTTGAGCAGTGGATTGGACTAGAAAACCTCCAAGGTCCCTTCCAGCTCTATTCTGATTGATTGATCCATCTGTCTCCCTGTCTTGTTTCATTGTTAGCCATTCCAGCAGTATCAACCTTGTAATTTCCCAAGTTGGTACACAGCTTTTGTTTGAGTCCACCTCAACTCAACATGACTATAACATTGTTTTCCTGAAGGGTTTCTTTCTGGATGGTAACTGTTTACCCAGACCATTTCCATGGAAGTCCTCAAACTTAAAATGAAAGTTAGCACTTACAGCTGAACAGCGCTTCTGATTTTCCTTGCTATCTCCAACTATCCTTTTACTACCTTTTACTACCCAAATAAAAACACCAAAAAGGGAGGAGTAATGGTGTTTTACCTTAATTCTTTCTCCTGCTCCATCATATTGATTTGCATAGGGAGCAAAGTGTGTTTGCTTTTTCAGTTGTTATTTCCATAGTTGTTTATAGTATGGCTAACTTTTAAAGCCATACATTTATCAGGAGAATCATAGATAACTTTGAATAAGAACAGAATGTATGTTCTTCCTTGCATAAATGACAATAAAATAATTCCTGTCCATCTTCAGAATTTGATCTTCAGCTTATTCCAGTGTAGAATATTATTAGTCTATGACTAGGATGCAAAATGTTAGTGTGTGGATGCCAGCATCTCTCTTGTGGATTTCAAAGATTAAGGCCAATATTTTGAGTTCTATTTTTTGAGAAATGAGGGGGCGGGGTAGAGTGTAAGGAGAAGAATGAGTTGCTCAAAATTTGCAGATGCTTAAGTTGTTTGTTGTATTCACACTAAAGTATCAGCTTAAATAATTTGATTATTATTATCATTATAGCATACTTTGAAGGTTCAAAATGACACTTAGCTAAAAAAAAGCTATATCTTTTTTATGTAATGAAAAAACACATTTCTGTTCTATTTGACCTGAACTGAATAAAGTGAAATGAGAAAGCATATATATAAATATTATACTTGTGACTTTTTAAAACTTTTACATTATAGTAGAGAAGTTGATCCTTTTCTTTGCAAAATAGAAAAATACATAATTTTACTAAAAAAAATTAAATCAGAATCTTATTTCTATATCACATCTACAGCAAGGATGCAAAATAATTCAAAAAAATATTTATGGGGAAAAAATATTGCTTTTCATGAATTCCTTTTAATTTGTAATACAAGAGAAGACTATCCATTGGAATTAACTGGAAAGATTCCACAAACTCCTTAAAAATCAAAATTGAATAAAAACAGTGAAAGAACTTGCTTAAACACAAAGGGAAGCTATGCCTCAGGTTGTGATTATGAAGACAATAATGTTAGATTTCATCCAGACAGAAACATGTGAGCATGTTTAATTTAACATTTAACCCATCTTTCAAATATGCTCCCTGCATTCAAAATCTGTGGGATACATCCCAAGTTTAATCAAATCTGTCACATTTTATTCCAGGCAATTCAGCATGGAGCATGGAGCAAGATAGCAAACTATGTCTTTCACTGAAAAGGACTTAGATATATTTTGTAGAGCTTCCTTTGTTTGTATAGGTCCTAAGAAATTGTACAGAAGAAACACTTCCCAACTGGAAATAGACAACCTAATAGTGAATAAGCACTGATTACAAATGAGAAATTTCATTGTGGCTCCAACAATGTTATCATTATGTAAGTTGAATGGAACACAGTTTTTTTTAAAGTTTTTTCTGGAGGATGTTCATGAAATAATCACATGTTTCCTAAAAACATGCTAAAGTCACAATAATTCAAAATTATTTTTTCTGCATACAAAGTAATTGTGATTACTGATTCAGTAGTACTGTTTACACCTTTGGGAAAACAAAAAGAGAGAAGGAAAAGGACAAAGAGGGAATACTTTATTCAATTTAAATGAATATTGTCAGAAAATAATGAGTTGTTGAATGGATTGATCATTACATGGATTTAAAAAACTTTGAACTCCAGCTAACTCTGGGTGACTTCCACATTAAAATAAAAACAGAGAAATGATATACATCCAGAAAAACAAAATAAAACCTTCAAAGCATTTTTTTTTATAAAGGCAAACCTACTATCTTGCCACAAGTCCTGGGAAATCAAACACGCTTTCAAAGCTTTTAAAAAAATAACTTTATTTAGGTGGAAGCCACACAGATTTCTGGGAGTATAATATTCCAAATGACACCAATGTAAAAGAGAAGACATGTCTCTGAGGCTCCAATAAGGAGCTAAGTGAGATTTCTGTGCTGGATCTTATGGATGGACAGTAGGTGATCCCTCAAATAACCAGCTCCTGTGCCATGAAGGACTTTGTAGATAATAACCATCTAGTGCCATGGTATCATAGGCTTATTGTGAATTCCTATTATTCCACATGCTAGCACATTCTGGACCAACTGTATCTTCTGAGTGATGTTCAAGGCCAGCCACATGCAGAGTGGTTTATTGTAATACATTCATGAGGTGATTAGCGCATGAGTGACTCTCTGAAGGGCTTTCAAATTCAGAAATAGGCACAAATGTTCAAGACAAACCTGTGCAAATGCTTTGTTTGCTACCTACTCTACAAATGTGAATCCAATACAACTGCCAGATTGTGCACAAGTCCTGAATAGAAAAGTGCCATTCACCCAATACTAAGAATGCAAGCTCATGAGGATGAGGTCCTCACAAAATCCAAAGCTATTTGGTGCCATCAGAATTTAGCCCATTTCTAGTTTTAATCATCCAGATTCACACAAATACTAAGACTGTTTACCCAGAATTAGGGGGCAGTATAGGAAATATCAATTGTGAATGTGCAGATGGCCCTATTGTCTTTGGGCTCTTGCAAAGTCCTGGATGCAGGGTCATGAAAGGCCTGCAAGGAAAATACCCAATGTCCTAACCCACCCAAGAACATACAATATCTTTAGGGAAACACCCAAAAGGGAACATGTTTGTTACTTCTGCTCTCTTAGTATGCCAGACATCTGGGTGAAATCTTTATCATATGTGCATCAGCTTTGCTGGATGGCTTGCTTACGTAACCAGAAAGAATAAATACAAGGATTTCTTGTCTTTCGGGGTTGCTATCATTTAGAGGAGCCCATCATTTTGTTCAGCTGAATAAAAACGTAAAGCTTGAAGGCAACTTCTGGATTCCTGTATTTTTTACCAGCAAAATCTCAGAAACTGCATATCATTTTTGGCGAGCCTGGTTTCCAGGGGAGATGCTTGGTTGGTCCTAGGGAGGCTCAGGAAAGGGGAAGGCACTGACTGCACTCCGGGATTTCCTGGAGGTGCCCCCCTTCTTGACTCTTCATTGTGGTTTTAACAGGAACTAGGTTTTTTCTTCTTCTTTTTGGTTGCCTTTTACTTGGTTCCTGCATACTCAGGAGGGCTGAAGATAAGGTAGGACACACAGATATACATTACTTTGTTGCACCAGCTTGCTTGGGGAGTGTGTGTGTGTGTATGTGTAAATGTGTGTCTGTATCCTTGAATCATTTCCCACCATTGACCAGAGCTGGGCAGAAGGGTTAATGTCAGATGCACTTAGGGCCCCCCTCTTTTTTGGGTTGCTGGGGGCACTTAGAAAGCAAGGAGCATTAATCTTGTACTTTCGTGCTCCAACGGGTTGTGGTGATGTGTGGTTTGAGGTTTGTGGTTGCTCCTCATATATTTCCCACTGTTGTCTAGGCCTAGGCATGATACTGATCTTAGCTGAAGGTCAGTGGATCTCTTGTGGCCCAACAGGCTGTGCAAGTGGTGTGAGTGACTTGAACACATGGGCTCAGCCCAGGAAGACCAGTTAGAATGAATAAAAGGAAGGGATTTGTCCTCAGGCCCCTTGACTGTGTCATAAGGAACTTTAGTAAGCATAAAAACCATCAGGATATGAAATTGAAACTGTGATTAAGTACAATGCCCTCTGTCACCAGGACATACCCACTGTTTGGCCCACAGGGGAATCCATAAATTTGGGAGTTTTTTATTGAAAAGTTTTACAGTACATTTTTTAAATAGAAAAAACTCCCTTCCTCCCCCTTTTTACTCCCATATTTATTCTGAATATATTTGATCCATCTTCTCCATTCCACAATATATCTCTGTTGCGATTGTTCTTTCAAATATGCTGAAATCTTTGCCATTTCCACCAAGTTAGAAACTTTCAAAGTCCACTCTTCTATAGTAGGCAGTTCCTCCTTCTTCCAATATTGTGCTACTAAAGGTCTTGCTGCCGTATTTAAATTCAACATCAATTTAGTATCTATAACAGTAAAATCTGTAATAATATCCAACAAAAACAACTGCGGAGAAAACCTTATCTTTTTCTTAAATATCTTTTGAATGTTCCACCAAATTTTAATCCAAAAAGCTTTGACTTTTTTACAAGTCCACCATATGTGATAATATGTTGCATCCTCACAACCACACCTCCAACATTTGGGCTGGCAGTTCGGATACATACTTGCTAGTTTTTTAGGGTCTAAGTGCCACTTATAAAACATTTTATAAAAATTATCTCTTAAATTTTGGGCCTCTGTAAATTTTACATTTCTAACCCAAATCTTTTCCCAAGTATCCATTGTTATAACCTCCTGAAAGTTCTGGGCTCACTTTATCATACAGTCTTTAACAAGTTCCGTTTCTGGACTTCCGGATGGCAAGGCGTCGCCGGAGGCAGCCATTTTCAGGCTGTCAGCCCCGTGGCTCCGTAGAGCCGCCGAAAACAGCGCCGATCAGCTGTATTGGCGGCTCAGAAGCCCCCTCCTCGGGAGAAGAGGAGGGGGCAAGCGCCCAGGTAGGGGTAGAGCTCTCCAGGGCCACCAGAACTTAAAGTTTTGGCGGCTGAAGGATTGAGCTCCCCCGAAGCCTGGGCATGCTCCGGACTGCGAGGCGCTTCTGCTCCGGGTTTTTTGGAGCAGAACAGGGTGTCCGCAACCATCCCTGCTAGCAAGAGAGAACTTTGGAGAACGAGGATGCAGGCAGAGCGATACAGGAGATTCAGGTGAAAGTGGTCTTTTGATCTTTAACTCAATGGACTTTGCTGAGCTTGAAAGTGGAAGTGTGTAGCAGACAATAGTGGGTGAAAATGGCGGCTATATCTTCTAAAGTTCCTGCTCTGGTGCAGCAGTCTTCATTGCAAGCCTTATTGCCCCCTGCACCCATATTTGCATCAGCCCTTACAGTTAAAGATTTGCAGAATGTGATGCAAGAGATTATGGAAAAGCAATTGCAACAATTTGCTGAGATAATGGATAAAAAGCTGGAGGAGAAGTTAACAGAAAAACTAGCTGAGGTTATGGATGAAAAGATTACAGAGAAACTAACAAATAAGAGCAGACATCTTATCTGCATTTCAAGGCATGGCTATATGTATTGAGAATTTGGATGAAAGAGTGGAAGATCTCAGTCAAAATAATACTAGATTGGAAGTAAAAATGACAGAAGCTGAAAATGTGGTGGAGAAAACTGATTGTGATTTGACCTTGGTACAGTATCATCAGATGGAGTTTGCCATGAGAATCAGAGGCTTAAAAGAAGATTCTAAAGAAAATTTGAAGAAAATAGTTTCTGAGGCTCTGGAAGGGGTGCTGGGGCGACCAGCAGATGAAATAATGGAAGATATAGATAAAATATTCCGTGTTAATTCGTGGATTGCAAGACAAAGGAAATTACCCAGAGATGTGGTGGTTTATTTTACAAAGAGAGTGATTAGAAATGAGGTTATTCAAGCCTCCTACAATACTGAATTTGTAATTGCTGAGCAAGAAGTCTTGATTTTAAAAGAGATCCCTCCAAGAATTTTAAGTAGAAGGAAGGAATTTGCTTTTTTGACACAAGAATTAAGACGACGTGATATCAAGTTCAGATGGGAGATACCAGTGGGTATGGTGGTGACTTATGAAGGTATGAGGCATCGTCTTACTACGGTGATTCAGGCACGTGATTTTTATAGTAATGTTTTAAAAGCAGTCCACATACCACTTTTGGAATCTACAAAGAAGAAAGGTGAGAGAGAGTCTCAACGACACAGAGAGAATCTACAAGGTGCTGAAGGAACAATGCAGACAGATGAGAAAGTTACAGGAGTGGATCAAATTTCAGTGTCACTGGAGGAGGCCAGAAATTGGAGGAGGCGTGCTGCTTCTAGACGAATGAGACGAGCCTGAAGATTTAGTTGTAGAACTGAAGGAGATAATAATGCAATAAGGATCATAAAAGGTGGTTTTAGAAGAGTAAATGGGAATTGAAATTGTTAAAAGGGTTAAATATTTGGGGATATATTTTTCACCCTCAAATGTAGAGTTATATAAAATAATTATGTTTTGTAATATTTTATGTTGTTTTAATTTTAAGATAATCATGAAAACTTAATTGGGAAGAATTGTAATAGTGCTTACTGAAATTTTGAAGGTTATGATTTGCTATTTGGTTGGTATGTATATCTATTGTGTGATAAGAAGGTGGATAATGTGTTTAAGGTATATATTTTATGACATGCTTTGTTGCGAGTTTGGGAAAAAGTATAGATGAAAGTTAATTTGTAAGCTACTTTTATGGGCAATAATGAAACACGTAATAGAAAATATAAAAATGATGTGATCACATATAACTGTATAATATATTAAGAGAAGGAAAGATTGTATAAACTTGGTTTTAGTATGGGAAATTAAAGACCAGGTGGAAAGAAGAATAGAAAATTGTTTTTTTAATGATTGATGTAAATTTGTTTTGTCTGTAATTGTTTTTATTGGGTATTTTTATTGACACTATTGTTGTGGATATCAAGCGGATGTTGAATTTAACTACGGCAGTAAGACTTTTAGTAGGGCAATATTGGAAGAAGGAAGAACTGCCGATTATAGAAGAATGGACTGTAAAAGTTCCCAACTTGGAGGATATGGCAAAGATTTTAGTGTACTTGAAAGACTATTTGCAACAGAGAGATACTGTGGAGTAAATATGGGACTAAAAAGTATTATCCAGCATTTGAATAATTATTGATGTGATATTTATACTGTTTGGAGTTAATTTATATGAGTTAAAGTGCGATAGTTTTAATAGTTTATGATTGTTTGCATAAGGTAGATTATGATTGTTTGTATTCTTATACCCTGTACTTAGCTCTGGGAAGTCGGGGAGGGGGGAGGGGGAAGGGAGGGAGGGGTTGGGGAGGGTTGGGGAGTGGGAAGGGGGTGGGGTAGAGGGGAGGGGGTTGGGAGGGGTTTTGTTTTGTTTTGTTTTGTTAAAGATAAAATGTACTGTAAAACTTTTCAATAAAAAAACAACAAGTTCCGTTTCTGAGTCAATTTCTATCAATGCATTATATATCCTTCTTATATGTGCTTGACCTTGATCTCTAATTTGTTTTACCAAATTTCCATCAGTTATTGAGATACCAACTTTCTGTATTGTATTGTAACATCACTACATCATCATCAATCTTTTCCATTACATTTTCAGCATCCAGCATTTTAGCATCTAATCTCATATTATTTTGACTGAGCTCTTCCATGCGATCATCCAGACGCTCAATACAAACTGCCAGCCCTTGAAATGCAGCCAAAATGTCTGCTCTTATTTCAGTATTCTTCTCCTCAATAAGTTCAGCTATTTATTTATTTATTTATTTATTTATTTATTTATTTATTTATTTATTTATTTATTTATTTATTTATTTATTTATTTATTTTTGGGACTTATATGCCGCCCTATCTCCCGAAGGACTCAGCCCCAAAATAAATTAACTAAACAATTAAAAATTAAAACATTTTAAAAACTCGTCATCAATCCAGGTCAGCCTGATGAAAAAGGAGGTCGCGGCGAAAGGACCGGAGATCCGGGGCCATCCGGAGCTCAAGGGGAAGTTGGTTCCACAGGGCTGGCGCTCCCACAGAGAAGGCCCTCCCCCTGGAGGTCGCCAGCCGACATTGTCTAGTCTAGCCAATGGCACCCTGAGGAGGCCCTCTCTGTGTGAGTGCACTGGGCGATGGGAAGTCGTTGGGATTGTATTTTTAAAGCATCCTGCAAATCTTTTATTGTTAAAGCTGGTGCGGGTGCGGGTGCGGGTGCCACAGGAGGAGGCATCAAAGCCTGTAATGAAGAATGCTGAACTGGTGAGGCACCAGCACTACTGCTAAGCTTGTAAGCCGCCCTGAGTCTTCGGAGAAGGGCGGGATATAAATGTAATAAAAAAAAACTTCTAGGAACTTTGGTTGATTTAGAAGCCATTTTAACACCTGTTTATTTCTATTGTGCACTTTCACTTTCTGCACCCCTTGCAACATTTTCTCTCAAAATACTCTGAGTTAAAGTTCAGATACTTGCTATTACAGCATTCTCCTGCACAGCTCTGCCTGCATCCAAGTAATCCACAGTTAATTATCGATGGCAGGGATGGTTGCAACATCCTGCTCTGCTCCAAAGCCTTGGAGCAGAGGCATCCCGGAGTCCGGAGCAAACTCAGGCTTCGGGGGGGCTCACACCTTTCAACCACCAGAGTTTAAACTCTGGTGATCTAGGGGAGCTCTACCCCTACCTAAGCGCTCACCCCCTCCTCTTCTCCCAAGGAGTGGGTTTCTGAGCCGCTAAACAGCTGATCGTCGCTGTTTTTAGCGGCTCTACGGAGAACAGCGGGGCTGATGGCCAGAACGGCCGCCATCAACGGAGCCTTGCCACCTGGAAGTCAAATTTGGGAGTTTTTGAAACCATGGAGACTGTGCTTAAAGAGGCAAGAATCATGATCAGCACACTTCATTTGCTCTTTTGGTTTTTTTGTTTTTCTGGACCTTACATGTGAATAAGCAGGTGCTTAAAGACTGTGGATTGTGGTGACCTTCCATGGCACTACCTTTTCCTGCTTTAGCTTCTGCTCCATCACCCTTTAAGGGGATCTACTCCCTCATGGGGCAGGTAGCTGTTGGGAGGTGGGACACTAATATCGTCCTGGTTCATACCCCCTTCTCCACATCTGATCTTTATGCATGGGAGTACCAATTGGGTTCTTACACTGAATTCCCACACAAATATTCTGAATTGTTTCTGTCCACTAACTAGGCAGACCTCCAAGCCATGCTGGATGTCTTTTTAACAACGGTGGAGGGGCATCTGGTAGGGAATGTTACTAAAAGGAAGGAAGGTCCTTGGTCTGCAACTTAAAGGTTTCCAAGATGTTATTGTCAATGCATTGCAGATTGCCCTCCCTAAACAGGAAATGTGGGCATAATTTATGATGTTCATCAGTTGCCAGCTGAAAGTCCCAGTGAATTCGTTGAGCGCTCCAGATGTTAAGTGTGAATTACAGAAGGTGGAGGGGACTTCAGGTGATGATAGACAAATTGTTGGAAGGATCGTATAAAGCTTACATGACATGGTCTGAAGTATAACCAGGGGGGCTGAAGAGGGTGAAAAATAACCACAGTATTGTTTTTCTGGCTTAAGCTCTGTAACAGGTGCCCTGGTATGTGGCTTTTCAACCTTTTCACCCATTGTACTGCTTTTCGGATACAATATCAGTTACAATATTTGAGAATACACCCCCAAAACTCTTATGCAAACACAGTGCATCATGTCAGTTGTAGGACAAATAACATGAGCAAGCATTTTATTTCCTCCCTGGATACAATTCCTGCAGCTGCAGAAAAAGCAGCAAATGTGAAAAAAAGGATGTGCATTTCCTTGCTGTAGACAGTGTTTTTTTGTAAAAAAGAAGAAGAAGAAGAAGAAGAAGAAGAAGAAGAAGAAGAAGAAGAAGAAGAAGAAGAAGAAGAAGAAGAAGAAGAAGAAGAAGAAGAAGAAGAAGAAGAAGAAGAAGAAGAAGAAGAAATAATGAAAAGGTGCCGGAACTCACACACATGACACAACCCGCCTTGCCTACCCTACAAGGTTCCATCCAAAAAAGGTGCCAGAACTCTATTCTGGGCATTCTATGACACACACACACAAAAAGCCCTGGCTGTAGAACAAAGGGACAGTGAGTAACTTAGACTTAAGAGGAAAAAGTAGGCTAAAGATAAATAAGAATAGAAATAGTTGACACTAGGGGGCCAGCTGTCAAGCCGACCGTTTGTGTTAAATGGCTCGCCGAAATACACAACCGCTTTACCAGCCTTTTGGGCTTGCTTTTTGGAGCTGCGGTTCCTCGGAAGGAAGCCGAGAAGGAAGGATGACCTGCAGTGCAATCTAGGTGGTGACTGGAGCACGACAGCAGAGACGCGCCTGGCAGACTGAGCGGGGAAGAAGATGGCCTTCAATGGCCGACATAGAGGCTTGACAGAGGGACAAGACAGGCAGTGAAGTAGCTGAACAACAAGTGACTGGAACTGACCAAGAATTGGTTCTGATGGAGGAACGGGAGGCAACTGGAAAGGAAGAGTCCTTTGGAAGTTTTCCCCAGGTAGCACAGTTCAAGAGGATCCCAGGAAAAAAAGGGGACAGGTTTTTTTTCCATCCCCGCCCTGCAAAAGCGGTGAGAAAGGCTTGTTTGGAAAAAAATTTAAAAAGTCCTTAAATTGAATTTGGAATGAGATAGAGACACGCTAGGAGGGAAAGAACAGAAGGGAACCTAGACCGGAGAGCTTTGAGGACTATATGAAATCGAATTGTCAGTAGAAGAGTGAAAAAGAAGGTGATTTGGAAAGACAGGCTGACATTTTGAAAGTGACATTTTGAAAGTGACAGCACATTCTCTATGTGGAGCTGAAGTTTAAAAAAAGGCAAGAGGGACATCTAGTGGCTAAAATAGGATTTTTTTCTTTTTTTCTTTTTCTCCTTTCCTTGGAACTTATTGACATTGAACACATCTTCTTGGAAATCTTTCTTTTCTTCTTTGTGTGATTATCTATAAACTTTGTGTCAACGCTGCTAACATTGAATGTTATTTCTTGACAAGAGATGAAGAAGTAGCCATTTCATATGTTAAACTTGTGTATTGCTTTAAAAGATTTATTGAAAAGTTTTAACATACAATTTTTCCTTTAAAAAAATCCCCCCTCCCCCTCCCTTCTCCCTCCCCCCCTACCTCTCCCCCCTCCCCCCCCTCCCCCCCGACTTCCCAGAGCTAAATACAAGGTATATATATAAAAAAACAATCATAAACAACCATATACTAACAACCATAAACTCTAAAATCCATCACTCTCTAGCTTATATAGGATAAAACAAACCTTAGTAATATTAAATATATATAGAAAACAAAAATAGAAAAAGAAGAAAAGAAAGAAGACTTATTCAAATGCTACATGAAACTTCTTAACCCTATACTTGTTCTGGATAAACTCAATCCATTTTCTCCATTCCATAATATAGCGTTCTTGCGAGTGATCTTTCAAATAGGCCGAAATCTTCGGCATCTCAGCCAGGTCGGAAACCTTTAAAGTCCACTCTTCTATAGTCGGCAGTTCCTCTTTCTTCCAGTACTGACCTATCAAGAGGATGGAACAGAAGTTCAGTGTGATGAAGGTAGACATTTTGTCCTCAGTGCATAAAGTGGCTGAATGTGTGGAAGATTTGGATGAAAAAGTGGAAGATTTGACTCAAAAGAATGCCACATTAGAAGCAAAAGTATTGGAGAATGAAGATTTAAGAGACAAAATGGATAGAGAATTGAGTCTTGCTCAATATTATCAGATGCAGTTTGCTGTTAGAATTAGAGGCTTAAAAGAGAATATTAAGGAAGATCTAAAGCAGCTGGTTTCTGAGGCTCTCGAAGTGGTATTGAATCAGCCAGCATCTGAAATAAAAGCAGGCATGGATAAAGTGTTCCGTGTGAATTCATGGATTGCTAGACAGAGAAAGTTGCCTAGAGATGTGGTGGTTTATTTTGCAAAAAGGGAAATTAGAGATGAAGTTATACAAGCTGCCTATGATGCTAAAGTTGTGATTGCTGATCAAGAAGTCTTGGTTCTAAAAGAAATTCCTCCAAAGATTTTAAGGAGAAGGAAGGATTTTACATTTCTTGTGCAAGAGCTCAAGCAACGAGATATAAGGTTCAGATGGGAGATTCCAGTTGGGTTGATGGTGATGCATGAAGGTAAAAGGTACCGTCTGGTTACTGTGATGCAAGCGCGTGATTTTTACAATAAAGTTTTAAAAGCAACCCCATTAACACTTCTGGAAGCTGCAAAGGGATCGGGAGAAGGAGAACATCAAGAGGCTGAAGATGGACAGACAGAGGAGAACGGTGCTGGAGGAGATCAAGCTACAACTTCTTTGGATGATCCTAGAGAGCAGAGGGTGACGCGTGCTGCTTTAAAACGATCAAAAAAAAAAATAAAAGAACAAGATCAGCAGAAGTCTATGGTACTTCCACAACGCACTTACAGCCAAGCAGTGGGAGGAGCATGGCCTAAAAAAGATAGCCCTATCAAAGCTGTGCTCCAAGAGCTTTGGGATGATCTGCATGGCAACTAAATTTTTAACTTGGAACGTTAATGGACTAAATTCACCACAGAAGAGGAAGAAAGTTTTTCAATATTTAAAACAATTTAAGATAGATGTTATATGTTTGCAAGAAACGCATATTAGGGTTGCGGATCAAAAGTATTTATCGAACTCAAGGTTGGGCACGCAATTTGTTGCTTCTGCAATGAATAAGAAAAATGGAGTGGTTGTTTATGTTAAAAGTGCTTTAACAGCAGACTTAATTGAAGCAGATAAGCATGGAAGATACGTTATGATAGAGCTGCTGCTAGAAGGTAAAAAGACGCTTTTAGTTGGATTATATGCTCCTAATCAACAACAAGCTGACTTTTTTAGCTTACTTCATACAAAGCTTACCCAGTTGGATTATAAATCTTTTATTTTTATGGGGGATTGGAATGGTGTTTTGGATGTACAGATGGACAAGGCTGGAGCTTTTAAGTGCGTCCCAAGTCATGCTAGACTGCCTAAATCTTTTTTTGAAATGAAGGATGACTTGGAACTGCGAGATATCTGGCGCGAGAGACATTTGCAGGAAAAGGATTATACTTTTTATTCTGACAGACATCAATCTTTTTCCAGGATTGATTTTATTTTGTTGACTAATGATTTTTTTTTAAGGACCAAAAAGGTGAAGATTTGTGCAAGAACTATCTCTGATCATAGTCCAGTTTGGCTAGAGATTGATAAGGAGAATAGAGACAGGCGCTCATGGCGCGTAAACGAGAATTTGTTTAGAAATCAGAGAAATGTGGAAGAGTGTAAACAGCGGATGAAGGATTTTTTTGAAATTAATATGAATAAGGGCACCTCTATGGACATGGTTTGGGATGCTAGCAAGGCCTATATGAGAGGGGTGTTGATATATATGAATAATAAACATAGACGTGCTGTGGAAGCTAGGAGGAAAGAACTGGAGAATGAAATAAAGGAAAAAGAAAAGGCTTTGATTTTGAATTCAGAGGATGTGAAGACTAAGGAGGCTATTAAACTGTTAAGAGGACAATTTGATAAATTAATGGCTGACCAAGTGGCAACCAATTTGCGGTTTGCCAGGCATAATACTTTTTGCAACGCTAATAAACCAGGTAGATGGTTAGCTTATAGATTGAGGAAAAAACAAAGGGCTTCTAATATAGACAAAATTGAGTATAAAGGAAGGGCTGTGTTTCAACAGGATCTTATCAAGGATGCTTTTGTGGATTTTTATTCTAAATTATATGCTAAGGAGAAGATTAATGAAAAAGACATTGATATATATTTGGAGAATGCTAGCATCCCGGTTCTTACGCAAATACAAAAAGAGGAGATTAACCAATTAATTACAGAAGAAGAAATTTTTACAGCAATTAAGGAATTGAAGGTGGATAAAGCACCAGGTACGGATGGTTTGTCTGCGGCTTACTACAAAAATTTACAATTAGAGATGATCAAACCGTTAAAGGAACTGTTCCAGACAATCCAGAGGGGGGGAAAGGTGCCACCGTCTTGGAGAACAGCTTTTATTTCTTTGATTCCGAAGGAAGACCAAGATGTTACTCAAGTTAAAAATTATAGACCGATATCGCTATTAAATACAGATTACAAGATATTTGCTAAGGTTTTGGCTAATAGACTGATGAGGGTTCTGCAACAGGTGATTCATGGGGACCAAACGGGGTTTATTAGTGGTAGACAAATGAAAAATAATGTGAGGCATATAGTTGATGTGTTAGAGTTTTTGGAAAGGAACAACCAGATCCCTGCGGTGCTAATTTTTCTAGATGCTGAAAAAGCTTTTGATCAATTGAATTGGCAATTTTTGATGAAAGTTTTAGATAAAATGGATTTTGGGGAAAAAATTTTACAACCGATTAGGGCATTATATCAAAAACAAACTGCCCGAATTATAGTTAATAATAGTCTGACAGAAGCATGTAATATTGAGAAGGGCACAAGGCAAGGGTGTCCGTTATCGCCCTTGTTATTTGTGTTAACATTAGAGATATTATTGGTTAAAATACGGAATTCGGAAAAAATTAAGGGGATACAAATTAGAGATCAGGATTATAGATTGAGAGCGTTTGCAGATGATCTGGTTGTTACGGTGACCCAGCCAGAGAACTCTGTTGTGGACCTGATGGAGATAATAACACAATATGGGAAGGTTTCTGGATTTAAAGTTAATATACAGAAAACCAAAATTTTGGCCAAAAATATGACAGTTTCGCAAAAGGCTCTCTTAGAAGGATTAACTGGATTTGAGATTGTTAAAAGGGTTAAATATTTGGGGGTGCTTTTGTCGCCCTCTAATACAAAGTTATATAAAAATAATTATGAAAAATTATGGGGGAAAATTCAAAAAGAATTGGAGAGTTGGGGAAAATTGCAATTGTCTTTGTTGGGACGGATTGCAGCAGTGAAAATGAATGTCCTGCCTAAATTTTTATTTTTATTTCAAATGATACCGATTCTTAAGAAAGATTCTAATTTGGAGGAATGGCAGTGAGGTATCAATAAATTTGTCTGGGCAGGGAAAAGGCCACGAGTTAAACTTAAGATTATGCAGGATACTCGTGAGAGAGGTGGTCTTAAAATGCCTAATCTTAAACTATATTATGAAGCTGCTGCATTAGCAGGAATAAGTGATTGGATTAATTTGACACAAGAGAGATTATTAAATCTTGAGGGCCACGATTTGTTGTTTGGCTGGCATGCATATCTGTTGTATGACAAGAAGGTAGACAATGTGTTTAGAGTGCATATTTTAAGACAGGCATTGTTGAGAGTTTGGAAGAAGTATAGACATAAGTTAGATTGCAAGATACCACTGTGGGCAATTCCAAAACACGCAATAGAAAATATACATGCTGGTTTCAAACATGATGTGACTACGTACAAGGAGATCCTAAGCTTGGAAAGAAATGTTTGGTGTTTGAAATCATATAGCCTCTTGCGAGAAGAGAAGGTTGTTCAAAATTGGTTTCAATATACTCAGTTACGGGCCAGGTGGAAAGAAGACCAGAAAAATGGTTTTACAATGACTGATGAAAATTTGATAAAGCAAATCAGAAATCAGGGACCAGCACATATTAAACGGATATATCTTGCGTTGATAGAGATTGATTCAGAAACAGAACTTGTTAAGGATTGTATGATAAAATGGGCCCAAAATATCCAGGAAGTTATCACAATGGACACGTGGGAAAGGATCTGGGTGAGGAATGTAAAATTTACACAAGCTCAAAATCTAAGAGAGAATTTTTACAAAATGTTTTATAGATGGCATTTAGATCCTAAAAAGCTTGCAAGTATGTATCCGAATTATCAGCCTAAATGTTGGAGGTGCGGTGATGAAGACGCAACATATTTTCATATATGGTGGACTTGTAAAAAGGTTAAGGCCTTTTGGATAAAAGTCTGGTGGAACATGCAGAAGATTTTTAAACAGAGGATAAAGTTTTGTCCGCAACTTTTTTTGTTGGGAATAATTATAGATGCTACAGTTGTGGACACTAAGTTGATGTTGAATTTAATTATGGCAGCAAGACTCTAAAAGATTTAGTTTAAGGTGGGAAGGGGGAATGAGTAGGATTGCACCTTCAAGGCCATCTGTCTTACTAAAGAAGATAAGGCCTTGGCGGGTTTTCTAACAGAAGGGAAACTGATTCTTTAAATTAATTGGAGAATATGATTAATAACAAAATTAGAAAGGTGGAGAATTGTGTTTTAATATATTGTGCAAGGGGCAGAGATTTCAGATTCCAGCTTCCTTCAAGCAAGCATTTGCCAGTGTATTAGGCTAATAAAAGACTTTTAAGGTAAACAATGCCTCAGAGTCACTTGAAAAGCCCATACATCAGAAACTTGACACTTTGGATACCAAGGACTGTTTGGAGTAATAGATAAGATCTAATTGTGGCTGTGGTTCAAACTTTAGGCTGTGTATTTATATATATTATTGCTATTATAATTAAGAAACAGTGAATTTGTGCTCAGAAATTAATATTTAAAATTATATTCTATCTACTGCTATTAATTATCTTATATTGCTATTTGTATTGTTATTACTATTGTTATTTTAGGTATAATTAAGCTAAGTATGATAATCTATTGATTGAGGTGTGGAGAGATATAGTAAAGGAATAAAGGGAGTGCGTTGGTTTAAAGCAGTGCTTTTCTTCTTTAAAAAGGTGCTGGAACTCTCATCTTGGCGGCCGCAGGAGGTGGGGGGGCAGGGGGAGTGTTGCTGCGGTCATGGGTGTGAGGGGTGTTGGTTGCGGGCTGCCCCCCAGAGCTGGAGCTGGCACAGTTGGTGCTGTGAGAGCAGCGGGGCCTGCTCTATATGGCGGGGCTGACAAAAATATGATTGACAAAAATATGTAATATTGCAAAGGGTACAAGACAGGGATGTCCGTTGTCACCTTTGCTGTTTGTTTTAACATTGGAAATATTATTGATTAAGATATGAGATTCAAATAAAATTAAGGGAATTAAAATAAGAGATCAAGATTATAGACTGAGAGCGTTTGTGGAAGACCTGGTTATTACAGTAAGCCAACCGACTTATTCAGTTGTAGAATTGATGGTCGGATACTGTTCTGGGAGAAGAAGCATTTTGTGGATGGGAGCCCAACGCCCCCTTAAAGAGAAGCTGAGACTTCAAGTCAAACTACAAGAGGTCCCTTGTTCCATGGAGCTAGACACTGGGTCAGCTCTGTCCATCATTTCTTACAAGACTTTCAGTTATATTTGCAAACAAGGTAAGAAGCGAGTTCAACTCAAACTGTCAAGTCTTGTTTTGACAGATTTTCAAAATTGCTGCATTGCGGTGAAAGGTGAAGCCACCATAAGGGTCAGATTCAAAGAGTATGATGGTCCCCTCAGCACTGTGGTCATTGAAGGACAGTGTACCAGTCTAATAGGATTGGACTGGTTCGAAGCCCTGGGCATCTGAGTAACTGGCATTCATTGCACTCAAACAGCTGACCTGGCAGCAGTATGCCAAGAGTATGCTGATGTGTTCAGTCTTAACCTAGGACAATACAAAGGGGCACCCATCTCCCTTTATTTTATTTTATTTTTATTTTAATTCCATTTATATCCCGCCCTTCTCCGAAGACTCAGGGCGGCTTACAAGCTTAGCAGTAGCCTTCATTCTATGTATATGCCTGCTTATACCCCAAGCGGCATTATTACAAAGTCAGCTTAATTGCCCCCAACAATCTGGGTCCTCATTTTACCTACCTCGGAAGGATGGAAGGCTGAGTCAACCTTGAGCCTGGTGGGATGCTAACCTGCACTAATTGCAGGCAGCTGGTGTTACTTAAGGAGGCATTAGCCCACTGCTCCACCAAGGCTCTTTATCTTGATCCGGATGTCATTCCATCAGGATAAAACCATGCAGAGTGTCTTTCACTTTAAAACCAAAGATTGTCCAGAGCTATTATTATTATTATAAAACTTTTATTCATAAAACATGAAACTCAGTCAACTGAACACTCAAATTGACTGGCACTAATGGTTGACATGGGTTGCTGCCAGCATCCTAGGTATCAACCAGGTATCTCCTTAAAATGTAAGATTTACCTTTCTGCCAGACATCTGCAGTCTGAGCATCTCTCTGGCAACCTCTACAGACTCTGGTGATATGACCTTGCTTCCCACAGGACGATCCCATCCAATGGGTTCCCTCTGCAACCAGTCAATCTCATTGTCCTCTTCTGAATCTTCTGGTCTCTCAATGGTCTCTTGATGCACGGCTACCTGGCTGGAGGGTGTCTTTTGAGACCATAGAGCCTTCATCGCTCCACTGGTGGCCTCATCTGCCATGATTTCCTTCAGGGAATCTTGGAGGATCAGCTTTTCCATGGCAAATAGGTGCTGCTGCCAGTCTCTATTCACACGAGTCTGTCCCTGAGACGATCCTCCAGGTCTGGGAACTCACAGTGGTGTGAAACCTGCCACAAACTCAGCTACTGACTCCTCTGACTTTTGTTCTCTCTGTTCAAAAGCATGACACCACGCAATTATGGACAGCTTGGGCTCAAAGTGTTCTTTCAATCTTCTTTTTAAGTCAGCATAAGTTACTGACTCAATGCTGGCTGGCACCACCAGATTCTCGGCGATGTTAAATGTGGCCTGTCTACATGTGCAGAGCAGGGTCGCTGCTTTCAACCCATCCTCTCTGACCTGGATGGCCCGCAGATAGTTGTCCACCCTGGAGACGTAGGAGTTCCACTGTTCTGGGTGGGAGACATCGAACTCATTGAGCCTGCCAAGCTTGGCCATGGCAGGCATTCAGTGAGGTCCTGGTCTCTGCCTTCTGCTGCAAGAGGAGCTGAGCTGCCTAGATCCTGGGGATGGATCCCTCAGGACAACTGTGCCTCCAGTGTGGCTTACTGGCAGGCAGGGTGGGGATGTGGGGATGATGATGATGATGATGATGATGATGATGATGACTTAAAACTGTATGCAAAAAGCCACACTTTACTTGAATCAATACTCAACGCTGTTCAACTGTTTAGCAGTGACATAAGAATGGACTTTGGACTTGGAAAATGTGCTATATTATCCATGCAATGAGGAAAAATGGGGAAAATAGAAGGAATAGAACTGGGAAACAGAAGTATTATGAAAGCACTAGAAAAGGATGATGGTTACAAATACCTAGGCATATTGGAAGCAGATAACATCGTGAATGGAAAAATCAAAGAGTCAACACAAAAGGAATACATCAGAAGTGTCTGCAAAATACCAAAATCAAAGCTGAATGGTGGAAATATAATTAAAGCCATTATTACATGGGCATTCCAAGTGATACGCTACCCAGCTGGAATTATCAACTGGACATTGGCCGAATTGGAACACCTAGACCAGAAAACGTGTAAACTTTTGAACATGCACCATGCTCTACATCCACGTAGTGACATCGACAGATTGTACCTGCCAAGAAGAATAGGGGGCGGAGGGCTACTGCAAATCCACCAAACTGTAGAAGAAAAATGAACTTTGAATTACTATTTGAATCAAAGTACAGAAAAATTGCTGCAGGCTGTGAAAACAGAGAGCATTATTAAAATAACAGACACAAAGGCAGAATATAAGGAAAAACGGCTGGATTATAGATTAAATAGATGGAAAACCAAAGCTTTGCATGGACAACATTTGAAAAACATTGAAGGAAAATGTGATAACAACTTGACATGGGCATGGCTTAAGATGAGAACCATCAAGAAAGAAACAAAAGGCTTAATACTGGCTGCTCAAGAACAAACACTACAAACTAATGCCATGAAAGCGAAGATACAAAAATCTACTGACAATACAAATTGCCGACTTTTCAACAACAAAGTTGAAACTGTTTCACATTTAATTTATGAGTGCAGCAAAATCGCGCAAACTGATTACAAAACTAGACATGACTGAGTTACTAAACTAATCCATTGGGCATTATGTAAAAATATGACTTGCCTGTGTCTGAAAAGTCATGGGAACATAGGGTGGAAAAAGCTGTCGAGAATAAGAGGGTGAAGATCTTGTGGGACTTCCGAATACAGACAGATCGCCATTTGGAACACAACAAGCCAGATATCACAGTTGTAGAGAACCGAAGCGTACAGCTGATTGATATCGCTGTACGAGGAGATGCCAGAGTCAAAGAAAAAGAAATGGGGAAAAAAATGAAATACCGTGACCTGGCCATCGAAACTGCACGATTATGGATGAAATGCGTAACAGTGATACGTATTGTCATTGGGGCACTGGGAACTATGTCCAAAAACTTTGCAAAATACATCAAGAAATTGCAGCTTCCTGCAATAACTCCAGCAAAGCTACAAAAACTACACTACTTGGAACATCTTACATTTTAAGGAGATACCTGGTTGATACCTAGGATGCTGGCAGCAACCCGTGTCAACCATTAGTGCCAGTCAATTTGAGTGTTCAGTTGACTGAGTTTCATGTTTTATGAATAAAAGTTTAATAATAATAATAATAATAATAATAATAATAATAATAATAATAATAATAATAATAATAATAATAATAATAATAATAATAATAATAATAATAATAAAGTTGGAAGGAATATTGCAGGTCATCTAGTCCAACCCCCTGCTCAGGCAGGAAACCTTATACCATTTCAGACAAATGGCTGTCCAGTCTCCTCTTTAAAACTTCCAATGTTGGAGCATTCATATCTTCTGGTGGCAGGGCTGTTCCACTGATTAATTGTTCTAACTGTCAGGAAATTTCTCCTTAGCTCTAGGTTGCTTCTCTATTTTTCTTTTTTAAAAGAAAAACTACAGATTAGTAGATATAGAATGAATAACTACACAGATACACACATTTTCCTGTTTGCAACATGAATGAAAGAGACAATATTGCATCTCTTAATTTGTTTGTTAGATTTCTTTATAGATTTCCCCTTGCCAGTATTATTTTCTTAAACAAGATAATCAAAATGTTGTCTTTGAAGAATAAAACTTCTTGAATTTATATTTAGCACAAAATAAATGAATCTCTCTCAATATTTAGTAATTCTTTACTTCCTTTTTAGATACTGTCTGCTTCCTTTTTTCATGACACACCTACAATTATATGACCTTAATTATATGCCTATCCCTTATCAATGGCAGTTCTCTTTTAGATGTTTTTCTTCTGCTAATCCTTTGACTTAAGTTTGTAAATGTTTCCAACACACTGTTAGTAGCTGAAGGAGCCTACTAGCAAATTAAAGAGTCAGTAAGTCAGTGAAGCTCAAACATTTATATATATTAGGGACATGCTACAATCACTCAGACTCTTCTGAGGTGACTAAGATCAAGCACTATTTATCCTAGATATTACTTAGCAAATACAAACCAGCATCACAGGATTAACCTCAGCAATGGTTCCAGATGCACTTGGGTCAATATAAATAGCATCTGAGAAGCCGGGATAAAGTCACCCTGCCAATAACTCTGAGGTAATCACTTTATTACTGTGGAACATTGCTCTCCATTCCAAATGGGAAATTAGATTTACCCTTTTGAAGTTTATTAATATCTTTAATCAAAGTCAGTTGGAGTTGTTGTAAAGAGACAAATGTTTTCATTATTGTCAAAGCTCAATTAAATAAAATTGTTGTACTGCCTTGGAAGAAATAACTTCATTTCTCATGCCAGGCACAATATTGCATAGTATCAGCAGGAAATTTATAGGAAAATTGTTTAATGGCAAGAAAATTGGATCTAAACAAAGAAATACACAGAATATTGCTACCTAAATAGAAAATATTGGAAAATACTGTAAGCAGAGCTGTGAAGGATGACAAATATAATGCTGCTGCATTTTTAAGGAGTGCATAAGAAAGATTTTTCTTTTTCATATCTGCATAATATGCTTCACTTGTCAAAACTCCATCTGCTAAATAAAGGTAGAGAAGACCTGTTTCATCACTTCAGTCAATCAGAATAGAGCTGGAAGGAGCTTGCAGGTCTACTAGTCCAACCCCCTGCTCAAGCAGGAGATTCTATACCATTTCAGACAATTGACAGTCCAGTCTTCTCTTAAAAGCCTCATTGATGAAGCACCCACAACTTCTGAAGGCAAGCTGTTCCATGGTTAATTGTTCTCACTGATAGGAGAGGAATTCTCCTTAATTCCAGGTTGCTTCTCTCCTTGATTACTTTCCATCCATTGTTTCTTGTCTTGCTTTCTGGTGCTTTGAAAAATAAGTTGACCCCCTCTTCTTTGTGACAGCCTTCAAATACTGGAATACTGCTATCATGTCATCCCTCTTCTTTCTTTTCTCTAGACTAGCCATACCCAGTTCCTGCAACCATTCTTCATATATTTTAAGATCCAGCAACTAAGATTAATCATCTTAGTTGCTCCTTTCTGCACTTTTTCCAAAGTCTCAACATCTTTTTTTGTAATGCGATGATCAAAACTGAATGCAGTATTCAGTAAGTGTGATCTTACTAAGGCTTTATAAAGTGGTACTAATACTTCACATGAAATATTAATACTGCTTTACTTCACTTGTGCATGGTAATCCAAATCCTAATCTCAGATGGTTCCAAAGTCTGGAGGGCTCTCATGATTCCTTAAACCCTTCCAGTTGTAGAGCAGAAATAAGAACAGAGAGATATTTGCATCACACTGGGAAGGAATTTATCCAGAGCAATCCCAGGACTCTTTTAAGGGTTTTGACAGTTTAAGGGTATGAAGGAGGACCGGAGAGGTTTGGGAACTATCAGAGTCACAGATCTTTCAACCATCCTTGAATATTAAGATGTCAGAAATAGACAGTTTCTCTATTTAATCTTGGAAGAGAAGAACTGGGTATGCCCTTTGGGATTCTAATTGATCTGGCCACATTATTGCAACTAATTTATTTGGTTGGTGTTGTGTATGCCACCATAACATCAGGTGGCATTGGTCAGGTGGCCTGATTGGTCATCCTGTCCGGTGGGAAATACAGGGCTTCGGGTTGGGTGTCACCTGGCCGGCGGGAATATGGAGCAACCGGGTTGGCTGGCTACAGGGCGTGATGTAGCTATAAGGCACACCAGAGGAGGAGGGAGATCAGTTCCATCTTGTATTCAATAAAAGGTATTACGTACAATGCCATCTCATCATTGTCTCCACGCAGTCGGCCACTCCACAACAGTGGTGACGAAGGTGGGATCCCGTGAAGCGTGATAAGGCAGGACCCAGAAAAGCCGGACATTGTTGTGATTCAGGGTCAGCCTGTGGGTTCGGCAGTTGGGTCGGACGACTCAGAGGAGGAGGTGGGGGGTGTTGAAGAGCTTGCTGATGATGGCTTTGAGGCTCCGCAGAGCCCTCAGCCAGGCCCCTCCCACCTGGTCACGACGGAGACCCAGCTGTGTGAGCCTGACAGTGTGGATGAAGATGACCCACAGCTGGCCCTGTTCAAGGACGCCCGACGCAGGAGGCAGTCAATCAGGAGTAAACAGAGGAAGGCAATGGGGCACCTCGGAAGGAGGCAGAGAGAGGCCACGCCCTGAACTGTATTTAAGGGGAATGTGTGGGAGGGCTGGTTTGCTGAAGGCAACCGCTTGGATTGTTCCTGTTTCATAGCTCCTGTTTCATGGTTGGTGTCTTGTCTTGCTCTGTTTTATGTTAATAAATTTGGCAGGCTTTATTCCAGCCTCTTGCCGTTTGTAAAGGGGTTGTCCCTGCTTTTGCTGCAGGGCCGGTAGCAGGCTGGTACAGAACAGACAGCGCCTGCCACTGAAGGCAGAAGACGGCTGCGCACCACGGGAAAATTTGAAAAGCAGGAATGAAAATGGTGAAGTTAGGCTTCATGAGGGAATTCGACACCCATCACCCTGAAGATTGGGAGAATCACGTAGGGTAAGTCGAAGGATACTTGCTAGTAAATGGCATCACAGATGACCGCAAGAAAATGGCAGCACTATTGTCCCTCAGCGGACCGGCGGTATACCACGTAGCTGTGGAGCTGTGCCAACCAGATGGGGTCGCTGCAATGTCATATGCCCAGCTCAATAAAAGACTGAGCCAACACTTTACGCCCAAACGGTCCGAGCTCTTTTGGAGGCGAATATTTGAGCACTGGAACCAGAGACCGGGCAAATCCATAACTGATTTTGTGACAGCTGTGCGAGAAGCCGCATGCCGCTGCAAATATGATAACCTAGACATCCGGATCCGAGACAGAGTGGTCCTGGGGCTCCGAGACAAAGGGCTACAGAACAAGATCATTGCGAAGCCCACCGGGACTCTACAAGAAGTCCTGGAAGTCAACTGACCAGCGCGACTCCCCCCGCAATAGCAATGGTGCAAGCGGTTCCATCCACCAAGAAAGCCTTGTGGATGGTGGGATGGGAGACTATGATTACGACACGGAGATAGATGAAGTTGCACAAAGATTTGAAAGGACACCCATCAGGAATGACCGCAGAGACACAGCAGACAGACAAAGAAGACCAACTTCAACCACAACTTCAAAACCTCCGAGAGACGCATACAACAGGTGCAACGACACAGAGCAGAGGTGCGGGAGCTGCGGGGGAAACCACTCCAGGGCATCTTGCAGACTCCGAAATGCAAAGTGTCGGAACTGTGGAAAGCCGGGCCACATCCAAGCTATTTGCAGGAGCCAGGTCCACGACAGCCTCCACGACTTAGAAGCATGGGCACCAGGTACAAAAAACCCCTTGCGCCATGGCACCGAGCTCCTTCAGCCTCAGGCATGTACTTCTAACTGGGGAGGGGGAGTGAGACCTGCAGGACAGGCCACTATTCACCAAATGTTAGGCCCAAAAGTTAGAATCGATGTCCGGTTGCAAGGAATTCCTTGCAACATGGAGATCAATTTGGGGGCTTCAGTTTCAATAATTTTGGGGGAAACGTTGTCCAAAATTGAAGGAAAGAGTGGCCGCAAGATCCACCTAAAGCCAACCCCAATTCAGCTAACAGATTTCCAACGGGCCCCGATCAAAATAAAGGGTAAAGCAACAGTAGAAGTCTGTTTTAAAAAATTCAAAGGCCCGTTGGAACTGCTGGTAGTTGAAGGGAGGAGAGCTAGTTTAATAGGGTTCAATTGGTTTGGTGCACTAGGAATCTGGCTGGGGGGAATAAATTCGATTAAAACCAAAAACCTGGAATACGTTTGCAAAAAATTTGCAGACGTATTCGATGAGACATTGGGCAACTACAAGGGGCCCCCAATCGAATTTAATTTAAACCCAGAGGTACTCCCCATTAGAATTAAGGCTAGGAGAGTTCCCTTCGCTCTCAAACACAAAATTGAGAGAGAACTGGAAAAGTTTGTAGGCCAGGGAGTGTTAGAGCCGGTGGACGGGGGCCCCTGGGAAACACCCATCATCACCCCCCTCAAGTGCAATGGAGAAATTAGGATCTGCACTGACTACAAGGCCACATTAAACAGGGCCTTGACTCCGCATGCTTACCCTGTCCCGATGCTGAAGCATGTCCTCTCCGCAATACAGAAGGGCACCATCTTTGCTAAGCTGGATTTGGTGCAGGCGTACCAGCAATTGACTGTAAGTAAAGAAGCTGCAGAGGCACAAACAATAGTCACCCACAAGGGGGTGTTCCGAGTCAACAGATTGCAATTTGGCATAGCTGCAGCCCCAGGTATCTTTCAAGAAGTGATGGAGAAAACTTTAAAAGGTATTCCTGGGGTTTGCCCTTATTTTGATGATGTGTTAATTGCAGGGGAGAATGAGGAAACCTTAGCTAACAGGCTAGAGGTTGTGCTTGAAAGGTTCAGGGCAGCTGGCCTGAAACTAAAAAGGGAAAAATGCTCTATTGGGGTAGCATCCACAGAGTTCTTGGGCTATAGAATTGATGCTCTGGGCATTCAGCCCACTGAATCAAAAATCAAAGCAATCACAATGGCCCCAGAACCAAAGAATAAAGCTAAACTCCAGGCATTCTTGGGGTTAATTAATTTTTACCACACATTCCTGCCACATAAGGCTGCAATTGCAGAACCCTTACACAGATTACTTGACAAAAAAACTCCATGGGCTTGGAAGGAGGTCCATCGTAAGAGTTTTGAGAACCTCAAACAGTTACTGTCTAGTGACTCTACAGTAACATTTCATTGAGGACAAACCAATCTGTATAGCGTGTGATGCATCCCCGTATGGGGTGGGCGCTGTAATCAGCCATCTGGAAGCAAATGGGGAACAGAAACCCATTGCATATTATTCCAGAACACTGTCTAGGGCAGAGAGGAATTACGCGCAAATTGATAAGGAAGCACTGGCAATTGTGGCCGGTGTTAAAAAATTCCACGATTATCTATATGGGAGACAGTTTACTATTTTCACAGATCACAAACCATTGCTAGGGCTATTCACAGTTGACAGACAAACACCACAAATAATGTCCCCAAGGATGTTACGTTGGTCAATATTCCTCTCTGCATACACATATAAAATGGTCTACAGACCTGGTAAGGAGATGGGTCATGCAGACGCTTTGAGCAGATTGCCATTGCCTGTAATAGAGCTTGATCCTGCACCGGCAGGTCAAATCTTAGCATTACAAGAACTCCCTGAATGCCCACTAACGGCAAAGGACATTGCAGCAGGCACAACAAGTGATCCAGTGCTCAGCAGAGTGGCAATGTGGGTACAATCGGGCTGGCAAGGAAAAAACCCGGGGCCACAATTTCAGGCATACTTTGTTAAGAGGAACGAAATGTCTTCACACAAAGGATGTCTGTTATGGGGCAACAGAGTGGTAGTGCCAGACAAACTCAGGAACAGGGTTTTAAGAGATCTGCATGAGGGTCACCTGGGAATAGTGCGCATGAAAGCCCTGGCAAGGAGTTTTGTGTGGTGGCTGGGTCTGGATAAAGACATTGAACAACAAGTTGCGGGGTGCTATCAATGTCAGAAATCCAGACCGGAGCAACCACATACAAGTGGGAAACCACTCACAACCCGTGGTCCAGGATCCACATTGACTACGCTGGGCCTTTCCAAGGACAGCTGTTCTTAGTGGTAGTTGACAGCTACTCTAGGTGGTTAGAGGTGGTGCCTGTGAACAGTATGACGTCTGCTAAGACCATACGGGTGCTGAGGGGGTTCTTTGCCACACATGGGTTACCTGATGTAATTGTATCTGATAATGGACCTCAATTCACATCTAATGAATTCCAGGATTTCCTCAAGGCCAACTCGATTAGACACACAACGGCTGCACCTTTCCACCCATCCAGTAATGACTTGGCTGAGAGAAACGTAAGATGTACAAAAGAGGCACTGCGAAGAATTATTGCTGGCGACTGGCATCAGAGACTAGCGCAATTCTTGTTGGCTCAACACACTACACCTTGCACAGTAACGGGTAAGAGTCCAGCTGAGCTGCGCTGGGGATGAAGATTGATAACTAGATTGGACAGACTTCACCCAGACAGAGTGGCCGCTGAGATAGAACAGCCTAACACAGTCAGGACATTGGCAGTAGGGGACGTAGTGTGGGCCAGAAACTATGGATTGGGTGAGAAGTGGATGCAAGGGGTGGTGGTGGACAAAATTGGGCCCTTGTATTACGTTGTTGAGGGGGAAGGGGACTGGCAGGTAAGAAGACATATCGACCAGCTAAGAAAGAGAGCACTGGAGAACCGCCAACAACAACAACAACAAGAAGAGGACTATACTCAGCAGTAGCTCAATGGACTGCATGTAGAACCGTTCCAAGATCATTCAGAACCACCACTTCTGGCAGCAGCTCATCAAGCAGTGAGGCCAACACCATCCATAATAATGCCAACAGAGCCAATGGAGGCCAACAGTGACTCTGGACCAGGGGAGCGGCAATTGCCGGAGCTAATCATGGAACAGACACGGGAAGGGGGTCAGCCAGTTTCTGAAGAGGTTTCTCAGGGTAGTGATGCAATGAATGGGAGGCAGTCAGGGAGGTACCCAGCCAGGATTCATAAACCCCCAGAATACCTAAAAGACTATGTGAGGTCTTGAAGAGTGGGAGTTAGAAGTAGTGTTGTAGTGTTCTCGTTGGGGGGGAAGGGGTGTTGTGTATGCCACCATAACATCAGGTGGCATTGGTCAGGTGGCCTGATTGGTCATCCTGTCCGGTGGGAAATACAGGGCACCGGGTTGGGTGTCACCTGGCTGGCGGGAATATGGAGCAACCAGGTTGCCTGGCTACAGGGGGTGATGTAGCTGTAAGGGGCACCAGAGGAGGAGGGAGACCAGTTCCATCTTGTATTCAATAAAAGGTATTACGTACAATGCCATCTCGTCATTGTCTCCACACGGTCGGCCACTCCACAACAGTTGGGCTGCAAAAATCCAGACAACCAAAGCAAGCAGGCATAAAAGACTTATAGAAAACAACCAACTTGTTTCCTAAGCAAATCTAAATGATCTAGTAGTCATCCAGGTCATGGCTGTCTCAAAGGTGCTTTTTCAAAAGACAACTGGACTTTGTTTTTATTTGAAAAAAACATTTAGCTTCTTATCCATGAAGCTTCTTCATTCAGTCAAAACTGAAGAAGCTTCTTGGATGAGAAGCTAAATGTTTTCCTCAAAGAAAAATAAAGTCCAGTTACCTTTTGAAAAAGCACCTTTGAGACAACTTTACTGAAGAACTACTGTAGATAACATGCCATTTTTTTTGCTTTTCTACTATGTAAAGATACATATGTGTGTACTATGTTCTGACACTAGGGGTTGTTGATTTTGTATATATCAGAGAAGGCTAAAGGAAATTAATTTGGTTATAGATGAGAACTTCATGCTGTAGACAAGGCAAGGCAAGTGGATGTAAATAATAGGAACCAAGTAAGCAGATCATATGCAAAACTCCTACTGAGGTCAATGGGGTTTCTTTCCAGGAGAAATTTGATTATAGAAATTAAAAACTATTTGAAGCTGAGATTGGATATACCAAAGAATCACTTGTCCCGTTACACTGTTTGATCAAATAAGACATCTTGAGATTTTTGCTTTAATGCAGTCTAAACTATTTTGAATAAAATCTTTTAATGAATGCCATCATTTATTTTCTGCAAAATTGAGTAGCACATATGTTAAAGATCCAAGAGCAATTATCATCAACAGGTCATGGGGATTTTTTTATACCTAATACTAGAGATAATTTCTTAAGATTCCTACATGCATGCAATACCATTTTTAAATAAATACTATTCTATTTTGGGGAGGGAGGAGGAAAAATATTGGTAGGCAAGCTTGCATTCAGATTCAGATAAAACTGTATGATTTTTTCCTCTTTATATAAGGCAGAGTAACTGACAGCTTTTAGCTTTGAATGCAGTTTTTAAACCAGGTCTTATACCAGGGCACCTTACTACATTGGACGGAGAGCTTTATATCTGAAACTGTGTCAGAATCCTATTATATGATGCTACTATGATGATGGTCAGATAAGAATAGCATGAGGGACATGGCTTCTTTTAATACAATATCTCAGGATGCTCAAAACTTGATTACAGTCTATTTATCTACCTCAAAACTACCCAATTATTCTTTCTGAGATTGAAGTGTTATTTTTGGTGAGAGAGAGAGAACAATTCTGAGATTATGAAACTAACCTCAGCTATGACTGATAAAGTAGGTTTTATAACTATTACAGAATGGAGATTGGTTTTTAAAAATGAATTATGGGAATATGGAAAAACTACTTCTTAACAGGAGTACAATAGAATCTTTTGTCTTGGTAAAGTTTTTCAGCTTTTATATTTACCGTTTGTTTATATTTTGCCTTTATTATTTTTATAAATAATTCAAGGTGGCAAGCATACCTAATACTTTTATTCCTACTATGGTCTTCCAGATTCTAATCTGGTGTCTTTAACCATTAGACCAAACAAAGGTGCTGATATTTTATTTTTAACACTCCCCATTATTCCAGAGCCTCTATTCATATGTATAAGGTTTGTTCATAATATTTGTCCTTCGGATTAAAATCAAATGTGGAAATTCAAGTAACCTGCAGAACTTTGGAAAGATAGTTATATAAAGAAAGGCAGGAACATACTTACACATACAGAACAGCTGCTTTAAAATTAAGATAAATTGAAGAACCTTGCCTTTTTACTCATTAGGAGTCTGGAGTTCAATTCATTGGATGCATAGTTTGGCTAGGCTGATACTATATAGGATTTAAATGGGGATAAGTTGTAGGGGAAGGGAACACAGGTTGATTATACAGATGGAGGTTAAATGTGAGATTGTCATTACCTTCTCAGTTTACAACTATAATGTGTTAACAACCCACTGTGTTTCTTGAGGCCTTTTGAGATTGTTAGTTAGTTAGTTCAACAATCTCTTACTCAGTGATAATGATAGAATCTCATTTTTCCAAGATAGTTGACAATAGTGTCCAGGGAGGTTGGGTTTCTCTGATAACATTTCGTCCTTGTTTTGAGTCCTGATATGAAATTCGGGTCCATTAATCATTTTACACAAAGTTTGTTCCATTTGTCATATATACAATTCAGAAGGGCATTGATGGCAGATAATGGCCTATCTCACATACAAGGAAATGAATGCAAAGATGCCTCCGATCTTGTGTGTGAATTTGCTGTGGCTGGTGATGCTGTTGTTCCTGACTGTAATGGCTGTAGGATATAACCTGGCTGTGGATAATAGATTTGTGAGTGGAAGCTGGAAGTGTGTAAGTGTGCATAATAATCTGTAGACTTCCTGTATAACCTGATGTTTATGTGTCTATTTACTGTGACGTCAAGTAATTGGATTGTTTTATAGATGTATCAAGGCTGAAGCTGAAGCTGAGGTGGAAGCTGTTGAAGTTATGGTGAAATCTGATGAGACATTCATTTCTGCAGATCTAGATTATGAAAAATTCATCAATGGATTCTCAAGCAAATGAGAGTTTAAGGAAAGAAGAGTTGAGAAAATGTTCCAGATCAGAATACAAATGTTGACATAGATTAGCATTGACTAATCAGACTCTCTTTGTCCAAGCCCTTTACTCCTTTGAATATCACTGCTTTTTTTAAACTTTACATTTGGAGAAGGGACCATTTTCAATCTTTAATGAAAATGTTTTTTTAAAAAAAGTGTTGAACAATTTGTCATCACAGCATTTGACATAGATCAGTTTGAGAATGACTTACTTATAGATCTAAAATCTTTAAGATGAATGCTCTGCATCATTGACTTTCTAGTTCTTTGATTCTAAAAGATACTTCACTACACAGTAAAAGACAACCCTTAATGTGCCCTCACTTGAATGCAATTATGACCTCAGGAGAATCTTATGGCAGTTTAAAGGCTATGCTTGATTAACTTCATTTCATAAATGCTTCCTAGGGATAATGAATGATTAGTTTTTGTTTTTTTTAAAAAAATGAATGAGTGTAATTCTTAGAGCAAAGTAAAGCTTGCATCAGCAGCCAAGCACATAAAATGGAGGGGGTTTTTTCATCAAAATTGGTAACATAACATCATCTCCCTGTGCAACAGTTGGTGTATATAGCACTGCAAATTATTCATAGCAATTCAAGATACATGGCTTGTGCCACTGGAGAAAGGATGTCGAGCTGATGGCATACTCAGCTCTGAATCTTTGATGAGGCATTGCATAAATTTCCAGAGATTACACAGTGACATCAATAAACAGCATTAAAAATCAAGCCTCTGAAAAGCCTGTGGAGGGCAATGCTGTTGACACATGACAGAAAATTTATCTTTTCTTTACTCAAGCAGATCTTTGTTGGAAACTCTTCTGTAGTTTCCTCCACTGATGAAAAGAACATTTTTGGCCAAGGTGGGAATACCTAAACTGATATTTTTAGTGATATTGCATAGTGACAATATAATGCCCCAAAGTCATGTAACGTAAGTGTTAAATAGTGGGCTCCGGACCGCATGGCCAAGATGGACAACTCAGGACACCAGGGTTCAGCATTCCAACTCTTTATTGATGTAGCACAGACTGGGCGAACAAAGGGGAAACTGCCCCACTTATATACCTAGCCAGGTATACTTGGAACCAATCCCATTATCTGGATTTCCCGCCAAAGACTACCCTGCCAATCCAGACAAGGCACCCTGCCACCTGGTGGAGTCAGTGGCTTATATCTGTGTAACATCCCCCATGTACATAACACCCCTTCCCCCATACAAAAAACAACAACAATGGAAAACAATAAACATACTAATGAAAAAAACATCTGCAGTGTGGAGCTTGCTTTATCACATAATAACCCTAGCCTCAAGACCTTACATAGTCCTTGAGGTACGCCGGTGGCCTATGGATTCTTGCTGACCATTTCACTGTTTGCCCCGTTTTCTGGTCAACCGGGTCTGCAATGGAGTCATCAGTTGGGTCACCAACTGGGTCCTGATTCCGAGCCCTATCCACCCCATGTCATTGTGCTTCCCAGCCAGATGTTGCTCTGGAATCACAGTTTGTGGTTTTTGGGGGTGTTTCTTCCTCAACTGGTCAATGTGTCTTCTCACCTCGCGACCCTCCTCCACCTCTACAATGTATGATACAGGCCCCGTTTTGTTGACTACCACCCCCTGAATCCAGGTATGCCCATGACCATAGTTCCAGGCCCAAACCTTTTCACCTATGTGAAGTTCTCTGGAGGTGTCCATTTGGGGTTGATCCTCTTGTGCTGCCACTCTGTCAGGGTGAAGTCTGTCCAACTTAGTAATGAGGCGCCGACCCCAACGTAACTCAGCAGGACTCTTGCCTGTCACTGTGCATGGTGTGGTATGTTGTGCCAACAGAAACTGAGCCAACCTTTGATGCCATTCTCCACTGATGATGCGCCTCAATGTGTCCTTGGTTGTCCTCACCATTCGTTCTGCCATACTGTTAGACGCCAGGTGGAAAGGTGCTGATGTGACGTGCCTAATCGAGTTGGCCCTGGTGAATGCCTGGAAATCAGCAGATGTGAATAGTGGGCCATTATCGGAGACCAACACATCAGGCAACCCATGAGTGGCAAATAGTCCCCGGAGCACTTGAACTGTCTTTGCAGTGGTCATGCTAGAGACTGGAACTACTTCTAGCCATTTAGAGTGACTGTCAACTACCACCAGGAACAATTGTCCCTGAAAAGGGCCAGCATAGTCAATATGCAACCTAGACCATGGGGTGTGTGTTGCTTCCCATTTGTGAATGGGAGCCTGTGGCTGTTCTGGCCTTGATCTCTGACAAATGTAGCACCCCGCTACTTGCTCCTCTATGGCTTTGTCAAGACCAGGCCACCATAAGTAGCTCCTAGCTAATGCCTTCATCCTGACAATGCCTGGATGACCCTCATGTAGTGACTGTAATACCCTTTCCCTCAATTTCTCTGGAATAATAACCCTACTACCCCACAACAGGCACCCTTTATGAGAAGACAACTCATGCCTCCTCATGAAATATGCCTGGAATTCTGGTCCCGGGCTCTTTTCCTGCCACCCAGATGTTACCCATGTGATGACCCTGCTCAGTACCTTGTCCAGTGTGGTGCCAGAAGCAATATCTTTCACCTGGAGGGGGCAGTCTGGAAGATCTTGGATGAGTAGGATCTGCTCCGCCAGTGCTGGGTCAGGATCAGTGGTAATTAATGGCAATCTGCTTAATGCATCTGCATGGCCCATGTCCCTCCCCGGTTTATGGACCAGTTTGCAAGCATAGGCAGATAGAAAAATGGACCACCTAAGCATTCTTGGGGATAGAACTTGTGGTGTTTGTTTATCAGTTGTGAATAACCCCAACAAGGGTTTTTGATCAGTAAAAATGGTGAACTCTCTGCCATACAGGTAATCATGGAATTTTTTAACTCCTGACACAATAGCCAGGGCTTCCTTGTCAATTTGTGCATAATTCCTTTCTGCCTTTGACAGTGTCCGGGAGTAGTATGCAATAGGTCTTTGCTCCCCATTGTCCTCCATGTGACTTAATACAGCACCCACCCCATAAGGGGATGCATCACACGCGATACAGATGGGCTTATTTTCTATAAAATGTGTGATGGTTGACACACTGGATAATAGTTGATTGAGATTTCTGAAACTCTGTTTGTGGACCTTGGTCCAAATCCATGGGTTTTCTTATCCAGCAGTCTGTGTAAAGGTTCTGCAATTGCTGCTTTGTGAGGTAAAAACGTGTGATAGAAGTTAAGTAACCCCAGAAAAGCTTGCAATTCAGCCTTATTTGTTGGGGTTGGAGCCAACTTAATTGCTTTTACCTTAGAGTCAGTGGGGTGAATTCCTTTGGCATCAATCCTGAACCCTAAGAACTCAGTGGATGCCACACCAATACTGCACTTACTTTTTTTGAGTTTAAGCCCAGCAGAGAGAAATCTGCTTAAAACAGCTTGCAGCCTGTCAGCCAAGATCTCCTCAGATTCAGCAGCAATAAGGACATCATCAAAATAAGGACATACACCAGGGATGCCTTTCAGAGTCCTTTCCATGACTTCTTGGAAAATTCCAGGAACTATTGAAATACCAAACTGTAACTGGTTAACTCGGAAAGCTCCTCTATGTGTCACTATTGTCTGAGTGTCAGCTGTTTCTTTAGTAACTGTGAGCTGCTGATACACCTGCGCCAAGTCAAGTTTTTCAAAGAAAGCGCCACCTTGGACAGCGGAGAGTACCTGCCGAACTCTCGGGACCAGGTAAGCGTGCAGATTTAAAGCTCAGTTAACCGTGACCTTGTAATCTGCATATATTCTAATTTGAATTGGTACTGCCAATACATTGGGGCTCTCGCCGGCATGAAATGCTCAACCAACTTCACTTTGAGAGCAGCATAAGAGACGTTTGTGACAGGTGTCGGTGAGCACAGTCCAACGGCCACATAATACACGACCTGACCGCTTAGGCACAAAAGCGTCACTGCTTTCATTTTGTCTTCTGTGATCTTGTTGATCATTGGGAACCCTTTGATCCGTCCCAGATGCGCTTTCCAACGCTCTGGTTCATCAATGTTGAAACGGAATTCGCTGATCGCTCCGAACTTAGCCATGTTGCGCTGGTCCTTGAATGCTGCTTCATTAGGAAGGTTTCAGAAAGTTTACCTTTCCTGCTTCTGAGTGTCTTCAGTGTTAGGAAGGTTCCCTTGGGAAAGATTTGCCTTTCCTCCTTCCTTGTGATTTCAGCTCTGTTTGAAGCAGCATCCCACCTTTGTCACCAGTGTTAAATAGTGGGCTTCAGACCGCATGGCCAAGATGGATGACTCAGGACACTAGTGTTCAGCATTCCAACTCTTTATTGATGTAGCACAGACTGGGCGAACAAAGGGGCAACTACCCCACTTATATACCTAGCCAGGTATACTTGGAACCAATCCCATTATCTGGATTTCCAGCCAAAGACTACCCTGCCAATCCGGACAGGGCACCCTGCCACCTGGTGGTGTCAGTGGCTTATATCTGTGTAACATCCCCTATGTACATAACAGTAAGGCAAAGAAGTTTTATTAATTTTTGAGATAAGTGTGATTAAGCAGTTTTTTAAAATATGCTTGAAACTATTTTGACCAACAAGCAGCAAATAGTGCAAGTTTGTCTTTGAAGATATTTGACTCCCTTGGATTATAAATATAGAGAAGCTTAGAATTCCTATTATTGGTTTTTGAATATAACTTCTTGGATTACAATTTTGACAATTTTACTTGCTTTTACTATATTTTACTTATTCCCATCACCTACTTCTATTTCCCCAAGGTTCCTAATTGTAAATTTGTTTTGCAACCTTGAAATAATGTTCTGTGCAATCATAGCTTCGTTATGATTGCAATATCATCAGTGAATAAGAGAATTAATGTGTTCTCTCCTAAACAAACATGGATCAGCATCACTGGCTACAAAACCTATCGCACTCAACAAGCCTTGATGGAGCAGTGGGCTAATGCCTCCTTAAGTAACACCAGCTGCCTGCAATTAGTGCAGGTTAGCATCCCACCAGGCTCAAGGTTGACTCAGCCTTCCATCCTTCCAAGGTAGGTAAAATGAGGACCCAGATTGTTGGGGGCAATTAAGCTGACTTTGTAATAATGCCGCTTGGGGTGTGTGTGAAAGCCCTAATAAGCAGGCATATACATAGAATGAAGGCTACTGCTAAGCTTGTAAGCCGCCCTGAGTCTTCGAAGAAGGGCAGGATATAAATGGAATTAAAATAAAAAATAAATAAAAAAAACTCGTTGACTATACATTTATTCCATTCGTAACCTGATTGTTTTAATCCATACAGGCTTTTCTTTAATTTCCAACAATCATGGTCTCTATCATTGGTCACTCCTGGTGGTATTCTTAAATAAATAGTGTGTTGCAATGGAGCATGTAGGTATGCAGTCTCCACATCCACATGGTTAACTATATATTGGTTTTTAGCCGCCCACACTAAAGCTGCTCTTAAAGTAGTTGCCCTCAGACTGGGTGCAAATACCTCGTCATAATCCTCAGTAGTTTGGGCAAAACCTTGCACAACCAAACATGCATTATGGGTTACAGTCCCATCTACACTCTTCTTTATTTTGTAAATCCATTTGCAACCAATAGCTTGCTCACCAGGTGGCAGTTTAGCTTTTTCGTAGACCTTAAGATCCTGCAAAGACTTTAACTCCCTATTCATTGCAGCTTTCCATGATTTATGTTCTTTTTCAGGATACATCCTGATTTCATCGTAGTTAGAAGGCTCTAACTCAACTTGGCATATTACACTGGCTTCATAACAATCTTGTGGCCATCTTTCGCTCATTGAACGCCTAGGTAGTACAGGGCTTTGTACTGATATTTCCTCTGTTTCCTCCTTTATCTCCCCTATTGCATCTTCATCTTTTAAAGGTACAGAAGATGTATTTACATTTCTAGTTATGTCATCAGAGGAGTCTTCAAATACTAGAAGATCTGTGTTAACAGTTTCTTGTTCTAATCTATCCCAACTAATGTGCTCAAGGAATTTGGCGCTTGCACTACTATATACATTGGTGGTGCCTTGTTCCCAAAAATGATAGCATCTATGATTAGATTCATAACCCACAAAGTATAATTGCCTAGCCCTATGTTGGCCTTTACTCCTGAGTTGTGCAGGAATGTGGACCCATGCTGGGGTGCCAAACATGTGCAGGTAATCAAGGTTTGGTTTTTTACCATGCCATAGTGTATATGGAATTTTACCAGTAGAATTCACCACTACATTTAGAACATGGTTTGCACATTTTGCTGCCTCCCCCCACAGTCTATCTGTTAAGCCAGAATCTTTTAACATAGTTCTCATCATGGCTTGTAACGTTTGCCCACGTCTCTCAACGTATGCATTATGTTGAGGCCTATAAGGGGCTGAACATTTATGCTCAATGCCAGCTGATTCTAGCATATCTATAAAACGCTTGTTTGTGAATTCAGTGCTGTTATCAGTTATTATGCACTGAACTTTCTGCTTTGTTTTCCTCTCAACAAACTTAAGCCAGTTTGAAAATTGTTGGAAAGTGTCTGCCTTTGACTTAAGCAGATAACAAAAACCATAACGAGAGTAATGGTCAAGGATACTTAAAATATAACATGATCCTCCTAAACTAGGCTTCATGGGTCCAATTAGATCTGCAAATACCACTTCCAAAGGGACAGTAGTTTTGAAACCGTTTACCCTGTTTGCAGGAGTTGCCTTACTCTTTTTCTGATTACAGGCATTGCAATTCAGGTATTTCTTACATGGCTTCAGTTTTATGCCTTGTACTAACTCAACTGTTCTACGTAATGAGTTAAAGTTCACATGCCCTAACCGCCTATGCAGTAAATGTATGCACTCGTCATGTGGCTTCTTGTTCTCACATATAGAGTTAGCATTTGATGTACTAACTGGGTTACCAGTGAGAACAAACAAACCATTTTTTGGTTAGCAGTTACACAGGTTCCATTCCTTTCTATCATACATTTCTCCCCTTTGAACGTTACCACAAACCCAACCTTAACCAATTCCCTTACGGATAAAAGGTTAAATCTTCATTTAGGCATATACAACATAGGTAACTGTTCATCAATGTATGGACAATAGGAATTACCTTCACCAGCGGCCTTTATCCTCCAACCATTGGCCAGTGAAACATGTTGATTGCTGTTTTTCATATGAACAAACCTCTCATTAACTTTGGTGATACATTGTGAAGCCCCACTATCAACCACCCATAGCTCATTATTTCTGGATGTTGGTTCACCAGAAACAGCCAAACCAATGCCCTTCTTTGCCTTCCCACCACTATTCACATTCTGTTTTCTACTCTTCCTACAGAATTTGGCTATATGCCCTCTAGCCCCACAAGAGTAACAGTGACTGTTCTTGTGCCATTATTACACCAGATAGCTAACACAAACTCAGCTACCATACTGTGTGTACTAACTCTCAGTACAGGGCTGGGCCCATAACCAGTGTTAGGAAATTGTTGTGCAGAGGCCTACTTGTGCTACCAAGGAGTTGCACAGACAAAGAAGAGTACTGAGAGCAGTAGGAGTCACACAGTAACCACAAGAGTACACTGAGTTGTGAAAACAAAAAGTACTTTACTTTTAAGGTGGTATAAAAACAAAAATGCATGGTCAAAAAGAAACAGCCCAGGTCATACACAATAGCAACAGTCCAAGGAGTATTCCAAAAACAAAGTCTTCTTACCAGTCCAGAGGTCAATACACAGTTCAGGTTTATCACAGTAGTAAACCAAAAATACAGCAAAACAGTAATAGTAGAGAGAGAGCAGTGAATTAAGAGAGAAAGAAGCTACGTTCCTAGCTCCCTCTTATGGCCATGAGAACACTTACACACCCATTGGCCAATTAACATCTTAAAGTCACAACATCATGGTTTATATATTTTCAACCCAACTATGTAGGCTATCACCATATGCCTAACATCAACGCTGCTAACATTGAATGTTATTGCTTGACATGAGATGAAGAAGTAGCTATTTCATATGTTAAACTTGTGTATTGCTTTAAGACGTGTATTGTTTTAGTTTAAGGTTAGGAGGGGGGAATGAGTAGGATTGCATTTTCAAGGCCATTTGTCTCTCTAAAGAAGATACGGTTTGGTGGTTCTTCTAACAGAAGGGAAACTGATTCTTTAAATTAATTGGAGAATATGATTAATGACAAAATTAGAAAGGTGGAGAATTGTGTTTTAATATATTGTGTAAAGGGCAGAGATTTCAGATTCCAGCTTCCTTTGAGCAAGCATTTGCCGGTGTATTAGGCTAATAAAGGACTTTTAAGGTAAACAATGCCACAGAGTCACTTGAAAAGCCCATACGTTGGAAGCTTGACATCAAACTGGAATCCACACTACTTTTTAAACTAATAAGGGAGTCCCAACCTCCCGTCACTGTCTCCAAGTTTGGGAGACATTCTGGCAAATAGTTGGGGAAGATCCCATAATGGAGGGAGTAAAATTGCCTGAAGCCAGCTTCCCAGCACCAGCAGCCACCTCAGTGGGGGAAGGGCCAGCAAAGAATCCGGCAGGGAAAGAGTTTCAGCAATCGTCCCAGCTGGGAGCTAGACCCAAACAACCAGAAGAGTGGATTAAGCCCAGCAAAGACTCCAGGAGCCTCGGAGCAGCCAGGCCAGCTGAGATTGAATACTCGGGTGAGTGAAAAATCCTGTCTGCAGATCAGACAGCTTGCCAAACCCAGGAGTCCCCTGCCAAGCCCTCCACATTCATAGAGACAGAGGACCCCAGCCTGGGGCCTCTGCAGCAATGAGAGTTTGGGGAGCCCCCACAGGTGAAAGGCCAACAACCTCTGAGCTTGCCCCAGCTAATAGAAGACTTGCAAAAGCTGGGAGTGGTGAAGAAGCCTGGAGATCAGGAGCTGGTGGGAGGACAACAGCAAGGGTGGCAGCAGCAGGACCCAGATGTGCAACCCCTGAGCGTACAGCAGGGCCAGAGGGGCCAGCAGCAGGGGGGGCCCTGGCAGCCATTAAATCAGCAACCAGAGTGGGGCCAGCAGCCACTGGAGACACAACAATAGCAGTGGCGGCCCTAGCAGCCAGTGAATCAACAACCAGGAGGGGGCCAGCAGCAGTGGGAACCCCAGGAACAGTTGATCCAACAACCAAGGGGGGGACAGCACCAATGGGGGCCCCAGCAGCCATTGAAACAACAACTAGGGTGGGGACAGCAGCAATGGGGGCCCCAGCAAGCAATGATGAGCCCACCCTTCAAAACAACCTTTGATGTGGACCCAGAGAAACTGATTTTTTTTCCTCAACCAAGAATGCTCTCACTTGAATCGCTGGGGTCACTCTTACCCGGACCTGGGTGCGATGGTCGATGTGATTGCATCCAACCTAGAGGGAGAAGCATCTGAATGGTTGAACAATTTATATAATGAGCAGGCCCCTGAATTGGAGGACCCCCACCTTTTCTTCCTGGGGCTGAAAGAAAGATTTGAGGACCCATCCATTGCCCTCAAAGCAGAAGAAGAAATCCATAAGATAAAGCAAGCTGGCAGGCCTGCCCTAGAGTACGTGCGGGAGTTTTGAAAGATGACAGGTGAGATAGAGAGATGGCCTGAGAAATCAATGATTCATCTTTTTAGAGAAGGGTTAGATGACTACCTCTCTCAGGCATGTATCTACCAAGCTGTACCCGACCAGCTGCATGAATGGTACCAGGCAGCAGTGAAATTAGATGTCCAGCTTGCCTGCTATAAAAAGCCTCCCCCACCTGAAACTGTACCAAAACCATGATCCAGATGGCTACCACCACCCTGAAAACCACCACCGTCTGCTACTGCCAAAAGACCTAGACCACCTACAGGTCTGACAATCAAGTTCTTTCGATGGGACATGGAGCAGCAACCTGCCCAGTTCCTTACCCGCAACAGCAGAATACACCAGATCCAACAATGAGGAAGAAACCCACACAGCAGCCATCGAGAGAAAAGTCCAACTGGGCCACCCAGGAGCCCATTACCCAGGTTACGTCCCCACCCAGGAGGACGCTGGCCCACTAACCAGACCCACCCCCACTTTAACCAGTTTTGATAGCGACGATGAAGGGGAGAATGACCCGATGGTGACTTGACCCATCCTACCTTTTTTATTGCCTGCTAAACTCATAATCCCTAAGTCAGGGGCACAAGTAGACCTGAAAGTGCTACTTGATATCGGCTGCTCCCGATGCATCATTAGTCTGTCATGTACCTTGAGACTGGGCATATGGGCTAAGCCGCTCTCCAAACCTGTGAGGTTCGAGCAAGCTGATGGCTCCCTAATGGGAGAGACTTTAGTCACACAATTAAAAAAGCCCTTACGCCTGGAGATAGGCGAGCACTGGGAGTTAATTCACTTCCTAGTAGCTCCAAAGATGTCTGAGACTGCAATCCTAGGACTAGCCTGGCTAGACAAATGGAAGCTGCTTATCTGGTGGGAAAAAGGAATGAGAACTGTGAGATTACCCTTAGGGCCCTATCCCCACATTGATTCAACAGATGTTACAGGGGATTTTAGCCCACCCAATGAGCAAGCACACATGGCTGCCTTACGGCCACCTGGCAAGCTGCTCATCCCCAGTGAGTACCAGGACCTAAAGGAGGTGTTTAGTGAAAAAGAATGCAATACCTTGCCTCCTCACTGTCCCAATGATTGTTCCATTGAACTGCTACCAGGGGCCAAACTCCCCCGACCAAGAATGTACGCTATGTCCCCCCTTGAAATGGAGGAGATGCAGCGATATGTGGCGAGGGGATTCATCAAATGGGCCAAGTCTACTATGGGAGACCCTGTATTGTTCAAAGAGAAAAAAGATGGGTCTTTACATCTCTGCGTGGACTACAAAGGCCTAAACACTGTGAGTGTGGAAAATAAATACCCTCTCCCCCTCCTGAAAAACTTGCTAACCCACCCTGGTGAAGGGGAGCGTCTTCACCAAGTTAGACCTGAGAGAAGCATATTACCAGGTAAGAACAAAGGAGGGGGATGAGTGGAAGACAGCCTTCAACTGCCCCTTGGGGAGCTACCAATTCAAGGTCATGCCGTTTGGACTGCAGGGGGCTCCAGCCGTATTTATGCAGTCGATCAATGAGGTCCTACATGAACACCTATACAAAGGGGTCCTAGTATACCTTGATGACATCTTGATATACAGCAGGAATATGTGTTGTGACTCAGGGCCAGCCTGTGGTTTCGGCAGCCGGCTCAGAGGTGTCGGATGACTCAGATGAGGGGGAGGAGGACCGTGTGGGAGACGAACCGGTTGATGATGGCGTGGAGGCTTGGCAGAGTTCCCAGCCGGGGCCCTCTTCTCAGCTGCGTGAGCCCGATAGTGCGGAAGATGATGACCCACAGCTGGCCCTGTTCAAGGACGCCCGACGCAGGAGGCAGTCGAGCAGGAACAAACAAAGAAAGAATGTGGGACTCCTCGGGAGGAGGCACAGGGAGACCACGCCCTGAGCTCTCTATAAAAGGAGTGTTTGGGGAGGGGCTGGTTGCTGAAAGCAACTTTTCTGCTTGAGAAGACAAGCTCTAGTGTTTTTGTTAACTGCGTAATTAAATCTTGGCAGATGCCTTTTAGCCTTGGACGCTCTCCAGTCTCTTCTTTCTGAATAGGGGTTGCCTTACTCAAGGCCAGAAGAGGGCTGGTTCAGAACAGTTTGCTTTCAGCCCCCCACCCCTTATTACTACGATGGAGCAGCTTCTTGCCGAGAATGCCCAGCTCACCCAGCAACTCACTTTGCTGGCAGCTCAGGTGGCACAACTGCAAGCTCAGGTACATGCTGCACCCCCACCCAGGAGGAAATGTCAGATAGCTATGCCGAATAAATTTGCTGGTAAACCGGAACTGTTTCCTGCCTTCCTGGGACAATGCCAGCTTTATATCAGCGTGAGAGCAGCTGATTTCCCCACTGACCGAGATAAGGTGGGATTCGTGTTGAGCCTTCTGTCGGGAGATGCAGCTCGTTGGGGCACGCCTCTGTTGGCACAGCCTAGCCCTTTGTTGGATAACTTTGGGGGGTTTTGTGACCATATGCGCCTCATGTACGAGGACCCGATTAAGGCGCAGACTGCCACCCGACGCCTGAAAGCTTTGAGGCAGGGTCAGCGCCCTCTACAGGCCTATATCAGCGATTTCCGGCTGCTTAGCCAGGATTCCGCCTGGAATGAGGCTGCGCTCGTGGATGCCTTTCAGGATGGCTTGTCAGAGGAGATGTTGGATGAGCTGGCCCGCGTGGACATTCCCTCAGACCTGAATGGGCTGATCCATCTTTGTCTGCGGATCGATGCCCGGCTGCAGCAGCGTAAGAGTCGCCGTGCCATCCCACAGACCCCTGCCGCCCCTGTTGTGCGTGAGCCCCCAGTCCAGAGGGAGGAGCCAATGGAGCTGGGTGCCGCCAGGTCCCGTCTATCGGTGACGGAAATGGACAGACGACGATCGGAGGGGTTGTGTTTTTACTGTGGGGACCCTGGACATTTGGCTGCTTCTTGCCCGAAGAAGCGTCAGCGGGCGTCAGTGACCAAGCCTGCCCCGAGAAAGTCCCCTGCTTTGCTATCGGGAAATGGCCCGAGCCCGATCTAGACGGTGTGAAAGATCGGGCGACCCACAACGACCACGCCGAGCGACGCCGTTCCGACGGTGCCTGTGAACCTCCACGGCATTTGATTCTGGAGGCACGACTGATCCTTCCTGGCAAGCCAGAGGGGATTCCGGTCCATGCCTTAATTGACTCTGGGGCTACCACTAACTTTATGGATTCGGCCTTTGTGGCCAAATGGGCTGTTCCCCAGTGTCCAGTGGATCCGCCCATGCTTGTGGAGACCATCGATGGTCGAGTGCTCCTGTCCGGGCCTATTACGGCCGCCACGCAACCCGTGTGTATGGCCATCAGTACCCATGTGGAGGCCATTCAGTTTTACGTCACTTCGGATCTGCACTTCCCCGTGGTCTTGGGACTGGCGTGGCTCCGGGCGCATGATCCACAGATCTATTGGTCTCAGAACTTGGTCACCTTCCCAAGTTTGCAGTGCGTGGACCACACCCGCCATATCTGTGCCGGCCAGGTGGAGGGTTCCTCAGGGGTTTCCTTGCCTCCCGAACTGTCCGACTTTGCTGATGTGTTCAGCGAGTCAGAGGCGGACCAATTACCCCCGCACAGGCCCTATGACTGTTCCATTGATCTAGTCCCTGATGCGCCTCTCCCAGTGGGGCGTTTGTACTCCATGTCGGAGCCCGAGTTGGCTGCATTGCGGGACTTCCTGACAAAGAATTTGGCTCGTGGTTTCATCCGGCCCTCGTCCTCGCCAGTGTCTGCGCCCGTGCTCTTCGTCAAAAAGAAGTCGGGCGAGTTACGGCTTTGCTGTGACTACCGGAAACTCAACGCCATCACGGTGCGTAACCGCTACCCGCTGCCCCTCATCCCCGAGCTCTTGGACCGACTCCGGGAGGCTAAGATCTTCACGAAACTGGACCTGCGTGGAGCTTACAACCTCGTCAGGGTTCGGCCGGGTGATGAGTGGAAGACGGCGTTTGGTACTCGCTATGGACATTTCGAGTACACGGTGATGCCGTTTGGCCTGACCAACGCCCCCGCTGTGTTTCAGCATTTTATGAACGATATCTTTCGGGATCTGTTGGACCAGTTTGTCGTGATTTACCTGGACGACATCCTGATTTACTCCCCGTCGCGTGAAGCGCATCATCAGCATCTCCGTCAGGTCCTGCAGCGCCTCCGGGAACATCGGCTGTTTGCCAAGTTGGAGAAGTGCCAGTTCTACCAGGTGACCATCGATTTCCTGGGTCACCGCATTTCTCCTGAGGGCATCGCCATGGAGCCGAGTAAAGTCGAGTCGTTGCAGAGTTGGCAACCCCCGCGTCGCGTGAAGGACGTTCAGCGACTCCTTGGATTTGCCAACTACTATCGGACATTCATCCCTGGCTTTGCTGCCTTGACAGCCCCCCTCACCCGGCTCCTGCAGAAGAAGACTCGGTTCCAGTGGAACGCCCCCGAACAACAGGCGTTCCAGGCTTTGAAGGACGCCTTCATGAAGGAGCCCATCTTGAAACATCCCGACCCGCAACGGCCGTTTGTCGTGGAGGTGGACGCCTCCGACATTGCCATTGGGGCCGTGTTACTCCAGGCAACGACGCCCAGCGGTACCCTTTTCCCTTGCGCGTATCACTCTCGGAAATTGAACCCCTCGGAGCGCAACTATACCATCTGGGAGAAGGAGCTGCTGGCCATCAAGGCGGCGTTCGAGGCTTGGAGGCATCATCTGGAGGGGGCGCGGCATCAGATTGAGGTCCGGACGGACCACAAGAATCTGGAAAGCCTGCAGACCGCTCGGAATTTGAATCAACGCCAGATCCGGTGGTCCCTCTTCTTTGCGAGGTTTGATTTCCGGGTGCGGTACATACCAAGCGGGCACAACCAGAGAGCGGATGCTCTGTCCAGAAAGCCCGAATACACCCGAGCGGAAGACAAGCTTCCGCCCAGGACAGTGATCCCCGTCGAGTCTTTTGCTGCGGTGCGGGAGCCGGTGGATATACGGGCTCGGATCCGGGAGGCGCAGCAGCAGGAGGCGTGGGTGGCTCAGCGGAAGGAAGAGGTGGGGCCAGATTCGCCTTGGTCGGTCGCGGATGGACTCCTGTATTATCGTGACCGGCTCTATGTTCCAGGAGGGCCACTCAGGGGACTCGTCCTCAGCCAGTGTCATGATAACCCGGCTGCAGGGCATTTTGGCCTGTTCAAGACTCTGAACCTGGTCTCCCGTACCTTCTGGTGGCCCCGAGTCCGACACGATGTCCAGTCTTATGTCACCTCCTGCATTCCTTGCAGGCAGGCCAAGTCAGCGACAGGGGCCCCGCCTGGTTTACTGCAGCCCTTGCCAACACCCAAGAGACCCTGGGGGGCTGTGTCCATGGACTTTCTGACGGATCTACCCCCATCCTCCGGCTTCACAACAGTGTTTGTGGTGGTGGACATGTTGACCAAGATGGCGCACTTCATCCCCTGTCGCGGCTTACCGTCAGCTCGCGCCACTAGTCGCATGTTCATCCAACAGGTGTTCCGGCTGCATGGCCTTCCCGATAGAGTCGTCTCCGATAGGGGGGCCCAGTTTACAGCCCGCTTCTGGCAGGAGTTGATGCGGGCGTTGGACATTAAGGTTTGCCTCTCGTCCGCGCATCATCCTCAGACCGACGGGGGTACCGAGAAGCTCATCGGCATCTTAGAGCAGTATCTGCGCTGCTACGTTAACCTGCAGCAGGACAATTGGGTGGACTATTTGGCCATAGCCGAGTTTGCCTTTAACAACTCGCAGCACACCTCCACGCAGATGACACCGTTCTTGGCCAACGTGGGTTATCACCCCCGGTTTTTCCCCCTTTCTCCCGTGGACTCATCGGAGCCGGCAGCGAACGAATTTATGGCGGAGTTACAGGCGATCCATCGGTTGGTGCGACGGCAACTGGAGAAGGCCAAGGCCGACTACAAGAGGTTCACCGATCGGTCGAGAAGGGATACGCCTCCACTATCGGTGGGGGATCGGGTCTGGCTGTCCACCAGGAACCTACCATCCACTCGGCCGGCGAGGAAGCTGGACCACCGTTACCTTGGACCGTTCCCAGTCGAGGCCGTCATCAATCCGGTCGCCTATCGTTTAACTCTGCCACGTTCCCTGCGCGTGCACCCCGTCTTCCATCGGTCCTTGTTGGTCCCCGAACAACCGGCCTGTCCACTTCGCCAAGCGGAACCTCCCCCATCAGGAACTCGTGATGGAGGCAGCACCCCCGAGTACGAGGTCGCCAGCATCCGGGATTCCCGCTGGCTGAAAGGTCGCTTCCAGTACCTGATCGAGTGGAAAGGGTACGGGCCGGAGGACTTCACATGGGAAGACGCGACCGCCGTTCATGCCCCTGCGTTGGTGACTGCGTTTCACGAACAGTTCCCATCCCGACCGCATCCGGATCGGCAGACCCGGGGGAAGGGCCCTGCGGTGCGGGATAGTGTTGTGACTCAGGGCCAGCCTGTGGTTTCGGCAGCCGGCTCAGAGGTGTCGGATGACTCAGATGAGGGGGAGGAGGACCGTGTGGGAGACGAACCGGTTGATGATGGCATGGAGGCTTGGCAGAGTTCCCAGCCGGGGCCCTCTTCTCAGCTGCGTGAGCCCGATAGTGCGGAAGATGATGACCCACAGCTGGCCCTGTTCAAGGACGCCCGACGCAGGAGGCAGTCGAGCAGGAACAAACAAAGAAAGAATGTGGGACTCCTCGGGAGGAGGCACAGGGAGACCACGCCCTGAGCTCTCTATAAAAGGAGTGTTTGGGGAGGGGCTGGTTGCTGAAAGCAACTTTTCCGCTTGAGAAGACAAGCTCTAGTGTTTTTGTTAACTGCGTAATTAAATCTTGGCAGATGCCTTTTAGCCTTGGACGCTCTCCAGTCTCTTCTTTCTGAATAGGGGTTGCCTTACTCAAGGCCAGAAGAGGGCTGGTTCAGAACAATATGACAGACCACATAAAACTGGTTAGAGAAATGTTAGAGGAAATACTGAATGCCAAACTTTATGTCAAATTGTTGAAATGTGAATTTCACCAAACCCGATTAGATTATCTTGGCTATAGAATCTCCAATGAGGGTATCGAAATGGACCCAGCCAAAGTAAAAACTACAAATGAATGGCACCACCCAAAATCCGCAAACAGCTCCAGAGCTTCCTAGGGTTTGCCAACTTCTACCGTCAATTCATTCCCTCTTTTGCCGAGATTGCTCTACCTCTTACTGAACTACTCAAAATAGGCAAGGGAGGGGGAAAACCGTGACCTGGCTAGCCTCAAGCATGGACCATGAATTGTCAGAAAGCTTTTGAGAATTTAAAAAGACTATTTGTGGCTGAACCATTCCTTAAACCTCCTTGCCCAGGGGAACCATTCATAATTCAGGCAGACGCCAGTGACATGGCAGTCAGAGCGGTGTTATTACAAAAGAATAAAAGTGGGGTCCTGCAACCTTGTGCTTACACCTCTAAGAAATTTACTGAAAGCGAGAGGAGATGGACAGTCTGGGAGAAGGAGGCCTTCGCTATTCGGTGAGGACTATTAAACTGGTGGCACTACTTAGAAGGAAGCAAGGTGCCTTTTGAAGTATGGACCGATCATAAAAATTTAGAGGCACTAAAAACTCCCCGTAAATTGTCCCCAAAACAATTACGATGGGCACAGTACTTCAACCGTTTTAACTTTACTCTAAAGTACATACCAGGAAGAAAATATTTCCTAGCTGATGCACTCTCCTGATTGCCACAATACAAAAGCGAATGCAAAGAAGTTCACGAGGCAATTATCCCCGGTCCACAAACTGTGGCCCAAATCACACCTTGCAGGACCCCTAATCCTGATGACCATGGGGTAAAGAAAATAAAGTGAGAACTCCTTACTGATCAATGGTTTAAAGACAATCAGACATCCCTAACATGCAGGGATGGTCTGGCTTACAAGGGGGGAAAATTGTACTTGCCTGAAGTTCTTCATCTTAATGCCCTCAAACACGGCCAGGATGTCAAACAGGCTGGACATTTTAGATGTCTAAAAACACTACATCTCACTCGCTGGCAATTTTGGTGGCCAGGACTAAAACGAGATGTAGGAAACTATGTCAAGAGCTGTACTGTATGTGCCACCATGAAAAAAATCCCAGGAAAGACCCCTGGGTTACTGCAACCAGTGGCTGAACCTTCTCAACCATGGGAAGAAATAGCTATGGACTTTATAGTAGACCTACACGACAGTAGAGGAAATACTGTCATTTGGACTGTGATAGACCTATTTTCAAAACAGGTTCACTTTATCGCCTTCAAAGGACTTCCATCGGCTCAACACCTGACTCAGTTGTTCCTAAAACATATCTACCAACTACATGGTGCTCCTAAGTGAATAATTTCAGAAAGAGGGGTGCAGTTCACAGTGAAATTTTGGAGAAACTTTCTTAAATTAATTGGATCATCTCAAGGCCTATCAACTGCTTTTCACCCAGCTACTAATGGAGCCGCAGTGTCCGCCAACAAAATGGTGGAACAATACCTTAGATGCTACATCTCTTAGGTAAAGGTTCCCCTGCACATGTGTGCTAGTCATTTCTGACTCTAGGGGCCGGTGCTCATCTCCGTTTCAAAGCCGAAGAGCCAGCATTTGTGCGAGGATGTCTTCCGTGGTCATGTGGCCGGAATGACTAGATGCCAAAGGTGCACGGAACGCTGTTACCTTCCTACCGCAGTGGTCCCTATTTTTCTACTTGCATTTTTACGTGCTTTTGAACTTCTAGGTTGGCAGAAGCTGGGACGAGTAACAGGCGCTCACTCTGTTACGCAGCACTTGGGTCGAATCCCGAGTGCTATGTCTCTTACCAACAAACAAACTGGACTGACCTCCTCCCTTTTGCAGAAGTGGCTTACAATTATTCAGTACATAGCAGCACCAGCTACACTCCTTTCCATGTAGCCACAGGGAAAGAATTCAACCCCATACTGGAATACCCTCAGTTACCCTCCACTTCCCAGACTCTTGATCATTAGGTGAGGGGTTGGGAAGAGGTTTGGAAAAATACAAAGGTGGCCTTAAAAAAGACTTTTGAGACCTACAAAAAGCAAGCTGACAGAAAGATAGCTCCCCAAAGAACATTCCAAGTTGGGGAAAAGGTCTATTTGTCAACCAAATATCTACGCCTCAAACTACCCAATAAGAAATTGGGACCGAAATTCTTGTGACCTTTCCCCATTGTGAAAATCATCAACCTGGTCAGAGTAAAATTGAAACTCCCCAGGCTTTGGGGGAAAATTCACCCGGTGTTCCACTGTAGCTTGCTGAAAACTTTTCAAACCTCCACTTTAAGATCTCCCCCTAAGAAAGCACCTGGACCCCTCGTGGTAGCAGGTCAAACCCATTATGAAGTAAAATGTATTCTGGACTCTAGAATCTTTAAGGGAAAATTGCAATACCTAGTACAGTGGAAGGGATACCCATTGTCTGAAGCCAGTTGGGTGAAATCTACTGATGTGAAAGCTGACAGACTTATCAAAAGGTTTTATGAGAAACACCCCAACAGACCAAAAGCCAATTCCTAACTTGTGTTTTGTTTACATTACAGGATCTGTCCTTTTTCTAAGGGGGGCTGGATGTCAACGCTGCTAACATCGAATGTTATTGCTTGACATGAGATGAAGAAGTAGCTATTTCATATGTTAAACTTGTGTATTGCTTTAAGACGTGTATTGTTTTAGTTTAGGGTTAGGAGGGGGGAATGAGTAGGATTGCACTTTCAAGGCCATTTGTCTCTCTAAAGAAGATAAGGTTTGGCGGTTCTTCTGACGGAAGGGAAACTGATTCTTTAAATTAATTGGAGAATATGATTAATTGCAAAATTAGAAAGGTGGAAAATTGTGTTTTAATATATTGTGCAAGGGGTGGAGATTTCAGATTCCAGCTTCCTTCGAGCAAGCATTTGCTGGTGTATTAGGCTAGTAAAGGACTTTTAAGGTAAACAATGCCTCAGAGTCACTTGAAAAGCCTATACGTCACAAACGTGACACTCTAACTAAAAGCAAATGTGTTTTATGGGAATTAACTACCATTGAACAAGTGTTTTCCAGTGAGACTAGTCTATCAGGACAACCTGGTCTACCCCAAATATGGGACGGAGCAGCCATTGAACAGCTATTTCACATATATCTTCAGATCATTGGATTTTATTAATTGGCTGTATCCTTATCAAACCATAGTCCTTCAGGCAGTGGAGGGCGTATTTATTTTCCACACTCTCTGCATTTAGATCTTTATAATCAACACATAAATAATTATAGCCATCTTTTTTTTCTTTAAACAACACAGGGGCTCCCACCGCAGACTTGGCTCTTTCAATGAATCCCCACGCTAGGTTTTTATCCATGTATCGCTGCATCTCCTCCATTTTGAGGGGGGACATAGCGTACATTCTTGGTAGTGGGAGTTTGTCTCCCAGCAACAGTTTGATAGAGCAATCATTGTGTCACTGAGGAAGCAGGGTATCATATTCTTTCTCACTAAATGCCTCCACTAGGTCCCAGTACTCACTGGGGATGAATGGCTCGCCTGGTGGCAGTGAGGCAGCCATGTGGGCTCACTTATTTTGTGGACTAAACTGTCCTGCAATGTCGGTTGAATCAGTGGGAGGTTTAGGCCTAAAAGGTTGTCTCACAGTTCTCATTCCTTTCTCCCAGCAGATAAATGGCTAATCCTAGGATCACTGCCTCAGTCATTTTTGGAGCCACCAGGAAGCAAATAAACTCCCAGTGCTCATCTATTTCTAGGTGTAGGGGTTCAATTAATTGTGTGACTATAGTCCCTCCCATCAGGGAGCCATCAGCTTGCTCTTATCTTACAGGCTTGGAGAGTAGTTTTGTGCTCCCACCAGCTGCTGATCTCCTGGCTTCTGCACCACCCCAAGCTATTGTAAGGCTTCTATTAGTTGTTGCATGCTCAGGGATTGTTGACTTTCCACCTGTGGTGGCTGGCATATTCCCCATTGCTGCAGGGGGCCCAGACTGGGTGATCAATATGCACACCAGTCTTGGGATTGGCTGTCCCAGAGACTGGAGCTGTCTCTCTCTGTGGGGCTGGAGGCCCTGGCAGGGCACTTCAGGGGCTGGAAGGCTTCTCTCAGCAGGAGATGATCTCTGCTTCTCATCTCTAGCTCTTCAAATCTTTCCAATGACTGACAAGCTGTAGACAGGTATTTCCACTCACCCAAATCCTCAGTGGCAGACAATCTGATAGCTCTCCACCAGTCTGCTTTTGAATCCTTTGAGGGTGGTAAGGCAGTCTTGAGGTGTCTGGAGTCTCTGCTGGGCTGGGTTCAATCTGACAATCAGATCAGCTCTCCTAGCTGCTTGGGTTTTGCCTCCAGCTGGGAGTCCTGCAAAAGCTCTTCCTCCCTCTGCTTGCTGTCTGTCGCTTTCCACCACCACCACCATCCGGGGTAGCACTGCTGCTGGGTTGCTGGCTTCAAGCAGTTTCTCTTTCTCCATGATGAAATCTTCTCCTGAATCTTTGTCAGCTTCCCTCAAGTCTAGGGACAACGACTGGGGCTCAGGACCCCTAGATAGTTTTGAAAATTTGTAGATTTTGGCTTAATGTCATGGTTCTGACAAATGAAACCCTGATTTTGAACCAGGATGAATTGGTTGACAAATCTACTACAAGCTTTGACTCTTAGATTCCTCCTGACCACTCTGCTACTTGCAACTTCAACTTGGAATTCTTGTAAGCAAAGAAAATGTTGGTTCTTACTTTCCATCATCATCTTCAGCTCCAGCAAGAACTTTATATTAATTGAGTAGAAAGACGTCTTATTTTCTTCAGCATACCTTCTTGGCTAGCACCCAACAATTTCTCTTCAACAATTGTCCCATTTATCTATGAATCAATCCAATTTAGGTTTATCGATTCAGATTGTATTTTACTAAAAATCAATAATCTAACCACAATATCTAATTGCTGCCTAAATCATTTAATCTATTTTTGTTGTCAGTCATCAATTCCAATTCTATTTCTTTTAATTCTCTGCTTCCTGGACTCCTTTCTGATTGTGGTTAATTGGACCTTTAATATCAATATAATATCTGATACTGATACTGATACCAGAACAGCTGAAACCACATAAGAGGTCGGAATGCGAGAATCAACAACTACCCCACCTTTCCCCCTGTCTTATGGATATTCAGGACAGCCTGATGAACCACAGAGAGATGGAAAAGGATCCTTGCCATGGATTGACTGATACAGCTGAACAACCGGGGGCCATGACAATCAGTGACACAGAGGGACAGATCAGACCGGCTACGAGATCAAAGTGAATTAGCACAACTGATGCTGCAAATGCGACCAGGAGGCCAGATAAACTGTACAAGGTGACAATAACATACTGGAGAGCGAGTGCGGGATAATGCCCAACAGTTTGACATCATGTGATAAGTGCACACAGCCTAGGAAGCAGACCGGGAAACAGGGCAATGAGATCTATGCATACATCAACCAATACAGCTGAGCCAGATGCAACTCATCCAATTATATGCGGCCGGTGAATTGACAGACCTATCACACGTTCAATGGCTAAATTACTGATAGTTAAAGGGCTATAAAGGGACACGGTGGCTCAGTGGGTTAGGAGGCTGAGCTTGTCGATCAGAAGGTCGGCAGTTTGGCGGGTCGAATCCCGAGTGCCGCGTAACAGAGTGAGCGCCTGTTACTCGTCCCAGCTTCTGCCCACCTAGCAGTTCGAAAGCACGTCAAAATGCAAGTAGAAAAATAGGGACCGCTACGGTGGGAAGGTAACAGCGTTCCGTGCGCCTTTGGCGTCTAGTCATGCCGGCCACATGACCACGGAGATGTCCTCGGACAAACGCTGGCTCTTCGGCTATGAAACGGAGATGAGCACCGGCCCCTAGAGTCGGAAACGACTAGCACGCATGTGCGGGGGAACCTTTACCTTTTTAAAGGGCTATAAAAACAATGTATTTCTAATGATGTCTCTCTAATATATATATATATATATATATATATATATATATATATATATATATATATATATATATATATATATATATAATTCCTTTCTACATTTACTAAAGAGGCAGTGAGCAGACTGTGGCTGTCAAACATTTTGAAATGAGCAGAGCTAATTCAGGTATTACCTAACTTTCTCATATGTTATTCTATTGTATAAGCATATTTGTCTGATTTGTCCCCTAAGATGTTTTGCAATAGATTAAGTGTTAATGTGAGAGACATAGTATGAACCATAGTCTGACTGACAATGGGAGCAACTATAATAATAATATGCACAGTTTACATCTTTGGGCATTTTACAAAATTTAGATTTAATTAAAAAATAAAACAGTCTAAATCTCTACAAAGCAAGAAAATCAATGAGAAAAATAAATAATAAGCATTAACAAAAACATTAGCAAAATGCATTAACTCAGAATCATAGTGACTGTCAGAACATATTCCTATTTCATTTCTATCTATCCCCTCTAACCCAAAAGCAAATATCACCTTTCCCTGGGTTCTGCCATACTCCCAAAGAGGAGGGGGGAATGTGTCCATGGGTTTATTGCCTCTGCTTCCTTTATCCACTACAATGTAACCTTTTGCTTTTGTTTATTGCCTTTCCTTCCTCTATCCACTACAATATAACATCTTGCTGCCCTGCACTATATCTCTCTCCAAATTTATCTCCCTAAACTGTCAGCTAGAACAAGGGGAAGAATAAAGAGTGCAACCTCCATTTGTTTGTTTGTTTCTACGATCCCAGAGGAAGGTGTGAAGAGCTGTCAGCCATCGCTGTGTGATCTGGAGATAGGTCGATGTTATCTCCCCTTTTCCCATGATGGACCTAACACCTGGGGATTGGTCATCCCACACTGGCCAGATGGACTATGGGGTGGTGTCTTGCTTGGGGATACCTTAACCTATCATTCTGCATGGGAAATCTCAGATCCTGCCTATTATACCTGCTATCAACTAATCTTAATAAAAGTTCCTGTTGGAATAAATTGCTTCCAAGTGTTCTGCTTTCTTAAGATGTGGGATTGAAGTGGGTCCTGACATTAGACAGGATCTGTAGTAATAGTCAACCTGGAAGGAAGACCCTTACTCAGGGACTTTGCAAAAACTACAGTGTCAGACAATGAGGCAGAGAAGAAAGAACCCACGGCAAAGGGGGATCCCTCTTCTAGCCAGGACCCTTCCAGCTGTCTGGATCCGAGACATCTTATTCCTCGGAAGAAGTGGAGTGAACATGCAGCCACAAACCTTGGTGGCCGATGGGCATAGGAAAGAAAGACAAGTGGGAGAAGAGATCAAGAAAGGTGACCCTGAGATGAGGCAGCCACCAACCCGGATAGAAAGGTATGTGGCTAGTGTTCTGTACCAGCCTGCTACCGGCCTTGCAGAAAAGGCAGGGACAACCCCTTTTACAAGAAGGTAAGAGGCTGGAATTAAGCCTGCCAAATTTATTGATACAAAAACAAACAAAACAAGACACGAACCAAGAAACAGGAGCTTTTCAAGCGGTTGCTTTCAGCAAACCACCCCTCCCACGCATTCCCCTTTTATACAGTTCAGGGCGTGGCTTCTCTCTGCCTCCTTCCGAGGTGCCCCATTGCCTTCCTCTGTTTACTCCTGATTGACTGCCTCCTGCGTTGGGCGTCCTTGAACAGGGCCAGCTGTAGGTCATCTTCATCCACGCTGTCAGGCTCACACAGCTGGGTCTCCGTTGTGACCAGGTGGGAGGGGCCTGGCTGAGGGCTCTCATCAGCAAGCTCTTCAACACCCCCCTCCTCCTCTGAGTCATCTGACCCAACTGCCGAACCCACAGGCTGACCCTGAATCACAACACTATCCCGCACCGCAGGGCCCTTCCCCCGGGTCTGCCGATCCGGATGCGGTCAGGATGGAAATTGTTCATGAAAAGCGGTCACCAAAGCAGGGGCATGAATGGCGGTCGCGTCTTCCCAGGTGAAGTCCTCTGGTCCATAGCCTTTCCATTCAATCAGGTACTGGAAACAACCTTTCAGCCAACGGGAGTCCTTGATGCTGGCGACCTCGTACTCGGGGGTGCTGTCTCCATCATGAGGTCCTGATGGGGGATGTTCCACTCGGCGGAGTGGACAGGCTGGTTGCTTGGGGACCAACAGAGACCGATGAAAAACTGGGTGCACGTGCAGGGAACGTGGCAGAGTTAAGCGATAGGCAACCGGATTGATGACAGCCTCGATTGGGAACGGTCCTAAATATTGGTGATCTAACTTTCTCACCGGCCGTGTTGACGGTAGGTTCCTGGTGGACAACCAGACCCGATCTCCCACCGATAGTGGAGGCGTATCCCGCCTTGACCGATCAGCAAACCGTTTGTAATCGGCCTTGGCCTTCTCTAACTGACGTCGCACCAATCGATGGATCGCCTGTAACTCTGCCATGAAGTCGTTCACTGCCAGCTCCGGTGAGTCCACGGGAGAAAGGGGGAAAAACCGGGGGTGATATCCCACATTGGCCAAGAACGGTGTCATCTGTGTGGAGGTGTGCTGCGAATTGTTAAATGCAAACTCAGCTATGGCCAGATAGTCCACCCAATTGTTTTGCTGCAGATTGACGTAGCAGCGCAAATATTGTTCCAGGATACCGATGACCTTCTCGGTTCCCCCGTCAGTTTGAGGATGATGCGCGGATGAGAGGCAAATCTTGATATCCAACGCATGCATCAACTCCTGCCAGAAGCGGGCTGTAAACTGGGCCCCCCTATCAGAGACGACTCTATCAGGGAGGCCGTGCAGCCAAAACACCTGCTGAATGAACATACGACTAGTAGCGTGGGCTGACGGTAAGCCGCGACAGGGGATGAAGTGTGCCATCTTGGTCAGCATGTCCACCACCACATACACTGTCATAAAACCAGAGGATGGGGTAAATCTGTCAAGAAGTCCATGGACACAGCCCCCCAGGGTCTTTTGGGTGTCGGCAAGGGCTGCAGTAATCCAGGCAGGGCCCCTGTCGCTGACTTGGCTTGCCTGCATGGGATGCAGGAGGTGACATAGGACTGGACGTCGTGTCGGACCCGGGGCCACCAGAAGGTATGGGAGACCAGGTTCAGGGTCCTGAACAGGCCAAAATGCCCCGCCGCCGGGTTATCGTGACACTGGCTGAGGATGAGTCCCCTGAGTGGCCCTCCCGGAATGTAAAGCCAGTCACGATAATACAAGAGTCCATCCGTGACCGTCCAAGGAGAATCTGGCCCCACCTCCTCCTTCCGCTGAGCCACCCACACCTCCTGCTGCTGTGCCTCCCGGATCCGAGCCCGTATATCAACCAGCTCCCGCACCGCAGCAAAAGACTCGACGGGGATCACTGTCCTGGGCAGAAGCTTGTCTTCCACTCGGGAATATTCGGGCTTCCTGGACAGAGCATCCGCTCTTTGATTGTGCCCGCTAGGTATGTACCGAACCCAGAAGTCAAACCTCGCAAAGAAAAGAGACCACCGGATCTGGCGTTGGTTCAAATTCCGAGCGGTCTGCAGGCTTTCCAAATTCTTATGGTCCGTCCGGACCTCGATTTGATGCCGCGCTCGCTCCAGATGATGCCTCCAGGCCTCGAACGCCACTTTGAGGGCCAGCAGCTCCTTCTCCCAGATTGTATAATTGCGCTCCAAAGGGTTCAGTTTTTGTGAATGGTATGCGCAAGGGAAGAGGGTACCACTGGGCGTCGTTGCCTGGAGTAACACTGCCCCAATGGCAATGTCGGAGGTGTCCACCTCCACGACAAATGGCCGTTGCGGGTCAGGATGCTTCAAGATGGGCTCCTTCATGAAGGCTTCCTTCAAAGTCTGGAAAGCCCGTTGTTCTGGAGCATTCCACTGGAACCGAGTCTTCTTCTGCAGGAGCCGGGTGAGGGGGGCTGTCAAGGCAGCAAACCCAGGGATGAAAGTTCGGTAATAGTTGGCAAACCCAAGAAGTCGCTGAACATCCTTCATGCGACGTGGGGGTTGCCAACACTGCAAAGACTCAACCTTACTCGACTCCATGGCGATGCCCTCAGAAGAAATGCGGTGACCCAGGAAATCGATGGTCACCCGGTAGAACTGGCACTTCTCCAACTTGGCAAACAGCCGATGTTCTCGGAGTCGTTGCAGGACCTGATGGAGATGCTGATGGTGCACCTCACGCGATGGGGAGTAGATCAGGATGTCGTCCAAGTAGATCACGACAAACTGATCCAACAAATCCCGGAAAATGTTGTTCATGAAATGCTGAAACACGGCGGGGGCATTGGTCAGGCCAAACGGCATCACCGTGTACTCAAAATGTCCATAGCGAGTACCAAACGCCGTCTTCCACTCATCTCCCGGCCGAACCCTGACGAGGTTGTAAGCTCCACGCAGGTCCAGTTTCATGAAGATCTTAGCCTCCCGGAGTCGGTCCAAGGGTTCGGGGATGAGGGGCAGCGGGTAACAATTGCGCACCGTGATGGTGTTGAGTTTCCTATAATCGCAGCAAAGCTGCAATTCGCCCAACTTCTTTTTGACGAAGAGCACGGGTGCAGACACTGGCGAGGACGAGGGCCGGATGAAACCGCGAGCCAAATTCTTCTCCAGAAAGTCCCGCAATGCAGCCAACTCGGGCTCCAACATGTAGTACAAATGCCCCACTGGGAGTGGCGCATCAGGGACTAAATCAATGGGGCAGTCATAGGGCCTGTGCAGGGGTAATTGATCCGCCTCTGTCTCGCTGAACACATCAGCAAAGTCGGACAGTTCGGGAGGCAAGGAAACCCCTGGGGAACCCTCCACCTGGCCGGCACAGATATGGCGGGAGTGGTCCACACACTGCAAGCTTGGGAAGGTGACCAGGTTCTGTGACCAATAGATCTGTGGGTCATGCTCCCAGAGCCACGCCAGTCCCAAGACCACGGGGAAATGCAGATCTGAACTGGATGGCCTCCACATGGGAACTGATGGCCATACATAATGGTTGCGTGGTGGCCGTAATTGGCCCAGACAAAAGCACTCGATCATCGATAGTCTCCACTAACATGGGCGGATCCACCAGGCACTGGGGAACAGCCCATTTGGCCACAAATGCTGAGTCCATAAAATTTGTAGTGGCCCCAGAGTCAATTAAGGCATGGACTGGAATCCCCTCTGGCTTGCCAGGAAGGATCAGATGTGCCTCCAATATCAGATGCCATGTAGGTCCACAGGCAGCATCGGAAAGACGTCACTCAGTGTTGTTGTGGGACACCCGATCTATCACACTGTCTAGATCGGGCTCGTGGCGTTTCCCGACAGAAAAGTAGGGGACTTTCTTGGGGCAGACTTGGTCACTGATGCCCGCTGTCGCTTCTTTGGGCAAAAAGCAGCCAAATGCCCAGGGTCCCCACAGTAAAAACACAACCCCCCCGATCGTCATCTGTTCACTTCAGTCACCGATAGACGAGACCTGGCGGCACCCAGCTCCATTGGCTCCTCCCTTTGAACTGGGGGCTCATGCACAACAGGTGCTGCAGGGGTCTGTGGGGTGGCACAGCGACTCCTTCGCTGCTGCAACCGGGCATCGATCCGCAGGCAGAGATGGATCAGCCCATTCAGGTCTGAGGGAATATCCACCCAGGCCAGCTCATCCAACATCTCCTCCGACAATCCATCCTGGAAGGCATCCACAAACGCAGCCTCATTCCAGGCGGAATTCTGGCTAAGCAGCCGAAAATCACTGATATAGCCCTGTAGGGGGCGTTGACCCTGCCTCAGAGCTTTCAGGCGACGAGTAGCAGTCTGCATCTTAATAGGGTCCTCATACATCAGACGCATATGATCACAAAACCCCACAAAGTTGTCCAACAATGGACTAGGTTGAGCCAGCAGAGGCGTGCCCCAACGAGCTGCATCACCCAAAAGAAGGCTTAACACAAACCCCACCTTATCCCGGTCAGTGGGGAAATCAGCTGCTTTCACGCTGATAAAGAGCTGGCATTGTCCCAGGAAAGCAGAAAACAGTTCTGGATTGCTAGTAAATTTATCCGGCATTGCAACTTGGCATTTTCTCCTGGGTGGGGGTGATGGTGGGGGTGCAGCATTTACCCAAGCTTGCAGTTGAGCCACCTGAGCTGCCAGCAAAGTGAGTTGCTGGGTGAGCTGGGCATTCTCAGCACGTAGCTGCTCCATAATAATAGTAAGGGGTGGGAGGCTGAAGGCAAACTGTTCTGTACCAGCCTGCTACCGGCCCTGCAGAAAAGGCAGGGACAACCCCTTTTACAAGAAGGCAAGAGGCTGGAATTAAGCCTGCCAAATTTATTGATACAAAAACAAACAAAACAAGACACGAACCAAGAAACAGGAGCTTTTCAAGCGGTTGCCTTCAGCAAACCAGCCCTCCCACGCATTCCCCTTTTATACAGTTCAGGGCGTGGCTTCTCTCTGCCTCCTTCCGAGGTGCCCCATTGCCTTCCTCTGTTTACTCCTGATTGACTGCCTCCTGCATTGGGCATCCTTGAACAGTGCCAGCTGTGGGTCATCTTCATCCATGCTGTCAGGCTCACACAGCTGGGTCTCCATCATGACCAGGTGGGAGGGGCCTGGCTGAGGGCTCTCATCAGCAAGCTCTTCAACACCCCCCTCCTCCTCTGAGTCGTCCGACCCAACTGCCAAACCCACAGGCTGACCCTGAATCACAACAGCTAGCTGCCCAACTTGTGCAGCTGCTAAGAGGCTGCAAGGGAAATTGCCAGGACTGTTACAACCAGTGGCGAATCCCTCAGCCCATGGAAAGAAATATCCATGGATTTTATTGTGGAGTTACCAGAAAGCAATGGAAACACTGTCATCTGCAGTTAGCAGAAAGCAGGCTTCTCCATGAATGTTGTGTGATAGTTGTCACGGAGACCTGGCTACATTCAGAGATACCGAATGAAGCTGTGGAGTTGATAAGCCGAGTTTTTCACCGCTCTGACAGAGATAAACGCTCCGGGAGGGGTAAAGGAGGAGGACTGTGTGTGTATATATACAGTGTGAATGGTGTGTTAACAGCAGATTGGTATACACGTATTGCTCCCCAGATGTGGAACTGATGACTGTTATATATAGGCCTTTCTACCTGCCTAGAGAAATTACTGTGGTAATTATTATAGCTGTTTATGTTCCACCTGATGCCAATGTCAACATGTCACTTTGTAAGCTGTATGTCGTCATCAACAGGCAGCAGCAAACTCACCCAGAGGGCGCTCTTGTTGTGGTTGGGGACTTCAATCAAGCTTGTCTGAAGACAGTTCTGCCTAAGTTTGTACACTATGTGCAAGTTTCCACCAGAGGGAAGAACACTTTGGACCATGTGTATTCCAATCTGAAACAGGCATACAGTGCTTTCCCTCTTCCCCACCTGGGTACATCTGACCATCTTTCACTCCTGTTGTGCCCAAAGTATGTTCCTCTCAGGAAAAGGACTCAGGCAGTCACAAAAAGGGTCAGAACAAGATCTAAATTCATATACAGATGCCGTACTCTCTTATATTAGAACATACACTGATAGTGTAACAACGGATAAGTGCATTAGAGTTTACGGGAACTGTAAACCCTGGATGACTGCAGAGATACGAACACTCCTGAGAGCCCGGTATTCTGCCTTTAAGGCAGGGGACAGGGATGCATACAGAGAGGCCAGGGCAAATCTCAGAAGAGGCATTAGGATGGCAAAACAACAATACAAACAAAAGGTGGAGAACCACTTAGCGAATAACGATCCGAGGCAAGTATGGCAGGGACTGCAGCACTTAACCAACTATAAGGGCAGCACGAGGAGCATGTCAAACACCGATGCCTCGTTGGCTGAGGAGCTGAATATCTTCTTTGCCCGCTATGAGGTTAAAAGACCAGACCCCTTAGCCTTTGCTGGCCGGCCTTCTGACTCTCAGCCACTCACCCTGTGTGAGCACCAAGTGAGAGCTGTATTGAAGGCTGTGAATCCCAGCAAAGCTGCAGGTCCAGATGGGGTGCTGGGGATAGTGGTCAGGAATTGTGCCGATCAATTAGCAGGGGTCCTGACAAGGATTTTTAACATCTCCTTGCAAACTGCATGTGTACCATCATGCTTGAAAGCAGCTACCATTGTCCCAGTCCCCAAGAAAACTGCAGTTGAGTGCCTGAATGACTACAGACCTATTGCATTAACGTCTGTAGTCATGAAATGCTTCGAAAGATTGGTTCTCCAACATCTTAGGACATGCCTCCCACTGGACTTTGATAAACATCAATTTGCCTACAGGGGAAATAGGTCAACAGACGATGCCATAGCTACTGCTTTACACTCTGTAGCAAGTCATCTCGAGAGACCTGGAAGTTATGTCAGGATGCTTTTTGTTGACTACAGCTCGGCTTTCAACACCATTTTGGTGAGCATTCTCATCGAGAAGCTGACTGACTTGAAATTCTCCCCCGCCATCTGCGATTGGATTCAAGACTTTCTTAGGGATCGGTTACAAACAGTGAGGGTTGGGTCTGCTTTGTCCAGCCCCCTGAAGCTTTGCACCGGCACGCCACAGGGCTGTGTGCTTAGCCCCTACCTGTACTCTTTATACACTTATAATTGTGTATCATCTGACCCATCCACTGCGATAATCAAGTTCGCAGATGATACAACTGTGGTGGGTCTTATTACAGGTGGGGATGAGACAGCATATAAGGCGGAGGTACAAAAACTATCCATATGGTGTAGTAACAACAACTTGCACCTAAACATCGGCAAGACAAAAGAGATGGTGTTAGACTTCCGGAGAAAAAAGGAGGAACCTGCCCCACTTTACATCAGGGAGGACTGTGTAGAGAGAGTTTCCTCCTTTAAATTTCTGGGAGTCTACCTCTGTGAAGATCTGACCTGGAAAGTTAACACAACCCAGGTGGCTAGAAAGGCCCAACAGAGGCTTCACTTTCTTAGGGTCTTGCGGAAGAACAGGGTAGAACAACGGCTAATGACCCTTTTTTACCGGTCTACTATAGAGAGTATCCTCTCGTATGGTATTGTGGTTTGGTATGCTGGTCTGACAGCCGCAGACAGAAAAGTATTACAGAGGGTAGTGAGCACAGCACAAGACATTGTGGGCTGTTCCCTGACACCACTGGATGACATCGCCAGGGCTCGTTGCCTTGGAAGAGTGAGGAAGATTCTCAGGGATGACTCACACCCTGGACGGTATCTCTTTACTCTCCTACCATCCGGTAGGAGATATAGGAATATAGCCAGCTGAAAAATAGCTTTTATTTGTGGGCTGTTAGGCTTTTAAATGGGACATAATCTCTGTGAACGTATGCAGAATTGACTTGGGAGGCCGGTGTGTGGTATAGTTGGTTCACATGGTGTGGTAGGATGGAGGGTTTGTTGTCACTGTGTGTTGGGGGGAGAGAGCACAGGAGGAGGCTCAGCTAATCTCAATGTACACATGTTGTACTTTGACAATAAAGGTTTATTGTTATTATTATTATTATTATTATTATTATTATTATTATTATTATTATTATTATTATTATTTATTATCTGGGTGGTTACGGACCTGTTTTCAAAACAAATGAACTTTATCCCTTGCCAAAAAATCCCTACCACAAAAATCTTATCGAAACTATTCGTGCAGCACATTTACAGACTGCATGGGGCACCCCAATGCATCATATCAGATAGGGGAGCGCAATTCACATTGCGCTTAGGAACCAGGCAGAGACTGTCATCTAGTCATCATCCTCAGACTAATGGATTGACTGAATGTTCAAACTCAGTACTTGAGCAATATTTAAGGTCCTTTATTAATTTCCAACAAACGAATTGGGTGGACCTACTTCCTTTCGCAGAAGTTGCCTACAATAACGCAGTCCACTCCAGCACAGGCTACACTCCCTTTCAAGTAGCCACCAGCCAAAGTTTCAACCCTATGCCAAACTAACTCGAAATGAACTGGCAATCCCATCACTGAAAGAATGGATATCCCAATTACAAAACACCTGGCCAGTAGTTAGGAAAGCCTTAGATGAAGCTAGACAGGCACACAAAACACAAGAGGATAAAAAAAAGAGTCGAACCTAAACCATTCACTGTAGGAGAAATGGTATATTTGTCTACAAAATACCTAAAATCCCTACAGCCTTGTAAAAAACTTGGTCAAAAATATATAGGACCTTTTCCAATTAAAAGAATCATAAACCCACTAACAGTAGAATTAGAATTGCTGAAGAACCTCAGACAAATACACCCAATCTTTCACTGCAGCTTGCTGAAAGAAGAACAACAATCACCCTTACGGCCAAAAATCCCACCACCACCACCTCCAATCGTGGTTGAAGGAGAACAACACTTCAAAATAAAAGAAATTCTACATTCTTGAAAGTACCATGTGGCAACCCAAAACCTAGTAGCGTGGAAACACCTTCCCTCTTCACAGAATGAGTGGGTCCACAAACAATATGTTAGAGCACCCAAACTGCTAAAAAAGTTTCATACAGAATTTCCCAACAAACCCGACTCACCTATATATCTGTTTTGTTCTCTCTACAGGTGGATCTCTCCTATTTTTAAGGGGGGCAGGACGTCAGAACACATTCCTATTTCATTTCTATCTATCCCCTCTAACCCAAAAGCAAATATCACCTTTCCCTGGGTTCTGCCATACTCCCAAGGGAGAGGGGGGATGTGCCTGTGGGTTTATTGCCTCTGCTTCCTCTATCCACTACAATGTAAACTTTTGCTTTTGTTTATTGCTTTGCTTCCTCTATCTGCTACAATGTAACATCATGCTGCCCTGCACTATATCTCTCTCCAAACTTATCTCCCTAAACTGTCAGCTAGAACAAGGGAAGGAATAAAGAATGCAACCACTGTGCCTGGTTTGTTTCTACAATCCCAGAGGAAGGTGTGAAGAGCCGTCAACCATCACTGTGATCTGGAGACAGGCCGATGTTATCTCCCCTTTTCCCATGATGGACCTAACACTTGGGAATTGGTCGTCCTACATTGGCCGGATGGATTATGCAGTGGGGTCTTACTTGGGGTTTGTGTGAGAAATGTCAGATCCTGTCTATTATGCCTGCTATTAACTACTCTTAATAAAAGTTCCTGTTGGAAGAAATCAGCCCAGTTCAGCCCTTCTACCCTATTGAGCCTCCATGCTATCAGCCCCCTCTACCACAAAGATCCTGCAGGAGAAGGGCAGTGTGGACAACCGTGGGATCTGGCAGGGTGAGATCTGTGAACCATAAACCCAAAGCTTTCGCTGTGTCCCTGCACAACAGATACAGTGCCCTTTCTGACCTTAATAAGGACATTAAGGAGACAGGTAAAGGTATCTGTGATAATAACTCAAATAAGCAGGGGATCGTGGTCCAAGATGAAAAACTTGTTTTCGACAGGGAGAAGTGTGAATCTGGTATTACACACCAGTCATGCAAGAACAGAAAGGCATCCAAAAAGAGAAGCCACCTTCTGGTTGGTGATTCAATTATAAGGGATGTAAATTTAGGAAAGGACACAGAGGTTTTGAAAGAGGTCAGGTGTCTTCCAGGTGCTACTGCCAGTAGGGACAAGAAGCGTATTTCCAAAATAATCAAGAATGCCAGCAAGGACTGTGATGTGGAGGCTATTGTACATCTTGGCACTAATGATCTGTCCCAAAAAGATGTACTCTCTGTGCAGAATGATTTCCAGAGCTTGGGGCAGGAACTTAGCAGAATAGGCTGTAGGCTTACTTTTTCAGAGGTTTTACCAGTGTATAAGGAGCAAAATGGAAAAGGCCAGCGTATAGCAGAATTTAATATGTGGCTAAAGGAGTGGTGTAAAGGAGAAGGCTTTGGTTATATTAGTCATGATGTCTGTAGCTGGTCCAATGAAAAAATGTATAAAAGAGATGGTCTGCATCCATCCAAGAAAGGGACTGAGTTACTTGGCAATAAAATCACAGCTTTTTTAGAGGAACATTTAAACTAAATAATGGGGATAGTGAGTTAATTGATACAGAACATCACTGTCCCCGGCAATCTAAGAAAATAGGGGAAGCCAGGCACCACACAAGTTATGCAGCAAGTAAACACAGGGTCAGTCATAAAGGACTCAAATGTCTATACACTAATGCACAGAGTATGAACAGTAAGCAGGGTGAACTAGAAATTCAGGTAAATGAGGGCAGATATGATATTGTTGCCATTACGGAAACATGGTGGGACGAAACCTACAAATGGAACACACAGCTAGAGGGATTTAAACTATTTAAAAGAAACAGACTAAACAAAAGAGGAGGAGGAGTTGCTCTCTATATAAGAAATGACTTTATCTCTACAGAAATAGAGCACAACAATGACGAAAACTGTAAACCTGAAAGCATTTGGGTCAATATAAAAGGGGGGAAAATGACATTGCCATAGGTGTATACTATAGGCTGCCCAACCAAGCAGAGGAAATAGATGAACTTTTTGCTAGTCAGCTAACTAAGGTATGTAAGAAGCACATCACAATAGTAATGGGGGACTTTAATTACACTGATATCAACTGGGAGACAAACTCTGCACCAAGTGGAAGATCAAACAGATTCCTGACAAACCTAGCAGACAACTTTCTCTCCCAAAAAGTAGAGAAGGGAACTAGGGGATTAGCCATATTGGATTTAATTCTCACTAACAGAGATGAAATGATAGAAGGTGTCGAAGCCACAGGAACCTTGGGGGGAAGTGATCATGCAATATTGGAATTCAACATTCTGGAGGCACAAGCAATAGAACACAGCCAAACTAGAGTCTTGGACTTTAAAAGAGCTAATTTCAATAAACTTAGAGAGACCATGGGAAGAATTCCATGGATGAGAATCCTAAAGGGGAAAACAACTCAAGAAGCTTGGGAAATTTTGAAAAGTGAGATAATAAAGGCCCAGTCTAGTACAATACCAACAAAGAAGAAAAATAACAGCTCTCAAAAGAAACCAGCATGGCTGCATAAAGAACTCTCTGATAAATTGAAAGATAAAAAGGACAAGTATAAGAATTGGAAAGAGGAGCACATAACTAAGTCAGAATATCAGCAAATAGCCCGTGCCTGCAAAGATGAAGTGAGGAAAGCTAAGGCTCAAAATGAACTAAGGCTTGCGACCAAAGTCAAAAATAACAAAAAAGCTTCTTTCAACATATAAAAAACAAGAAAAAAGTTAAGGAAATGATTGGTCCATTAGTGGGGGAAAGTGGCAAGAAGGTGACAAGCAATAGGGAGAAAGCAGAACTATTTAATTCGTTTTTTGCATCTGTCTTTACACAAAGGGAAAAAAACAGTCCAACCTACCCAAACCAGTGCCATAAAAAACAGAATAGAAACGCAAGTTAAGATAGGCAAGAAAATGGTAAGTGAGCACCTGTCCAGCCTAGACGAGTTCAAATCACCAGGACCAGATGGATTACACCCCAAGGTTCTCAAGGAACTGACAGACGTGATCTCAGAACCACTGAACTATATTTTTCAAAGATCCTGGAGCACTGGGGAATTACCAGAGGACTGGAAGAGAGCTGATGTAGTTCCCATCTTCAAAAAAGGGAAAAAAATAGATCCAGGAAACTACAGACCTATCAGCCTGACCTCAATACCTGGGAAGATTCTGGAAAAGATAATCAAACAACAAATCAGCGAACACCTTGATGCGAACAAAGTCATCACTAAAAGTCAACATGGGTTTATCAAAAACAGATCATGCCAGACAAATCTTATTACATTCTTTGACCAAGTGACAAAATTAGTGGACCAGAGGAACGCTGTAGATATAATTTACTTGGACTTCAGTAAGGCATTTGATAAAGTAGATCACAACCTACTACTTGATAAGATAGAAAAATGTGGGTTAGATAGCATTACCACCAGATGGATTCGTAGCTGGCTGACAGGCCGTACTCAGCGTGTGGTCCTCAATGGAACCGCATCTACATGGAAGGAAGTGTGTAGTGGGGTGCCCCAGGGCTCTGTTCTGGGCCCAGTGCTCTTCAATATCTTCATTAATGATTTGGATGAGGGGATAGATGGGGAACTCATCAAATTTGCAGACGACACCAAGCTGGCAGGAATAGCCAATACTCCAGAAGATAGGCTTAAGATACAGAAGGATCTGGACAGACTCGAACACTGGGCACTATCTAACAAAATGAAATTCAATGGTGAAAAAAGTAAGGTTCTACATTTAGGCAGGAAAAATCAAATGCATAGGTATAGTATAGGTGGTACCTTGCTCAATAGTAGTAACTGTGAGAGGGATCTCGGAGTCTTAGTAGACAATCACTTCAATATGTAGCCAGCAGTGTGCTGCAGCTTCCAAAAAAGCCAACACAGTGCTAGGCTGCATTAACAGAGGGATAGAATCAAGATCAAGTGAAGTACTAATACCACTTTACAATGCTTTGGTAAGGCCACACCTGGAATACTGCATTCAGTTTTGGTCACCACGATGTAAAAAAGATGTCGAGACTCTAGAAAGGGTACAGAGAAGAGCAACCAAGATGATTAGGGGGCTGGAGGCTAAAACATATAGGGAACGGTTGCTGGAATTGGGTATGTGTAGTTTAACGAAGAGAAGGGTGAGGGGTGACATGATAGCAGTGTTCCAATATCTCAGGGGCTACCACAAAGAAGAGGGAGTCAAGCTATTCTCCAAAGCACCTGAAAGCAGGACAAGAAGCAACGGATGGAAACTAGTCAAGGAGAGAAGCAACCTAGAACTAAGGAGAAACTTCCTGACAGTTAGAACAATTAACCAGTGGAACAACCTGCCTCCAGAGGTGGTGAATGCTCCAACACTGGAGGTTTTTAAGAAGAGACTGGACAGCCATTTGCCTGAAATGGTATAGGGTTTCCTGCCTGAGCAGGGGGTTGGACTAGATGACCTCCAAGGTCCCTTCCAACTTTATATTATTATTATTACTTCCAAGAGTTCTGCTTTCTTAAGATGTGGGATTGAAGTGAGCAAGCCATAATCAAGAGATTATTCTTGAAAAGATCCTGAAATTTGTAGCAGCATGGGCCTACTGAACTTCAAGTATTTATTTATTTATTTATTTGTTTGTTTTTATAAACCGCCCTTCTCCCGAGGGACTCGGGGCGGTGTACAGAATAAGGTAGGCATACAGAATGAACAATAGTGAAAAAACAATAGTAAAATACAAACTGGGACCCCAATTAGAGCTATCAGGCCAGGCCGGACTGCTGGAACAGGTAAGTTTTTAATTCGCGTCGGAAGGTGCGGAGGTCGGGGGCCATCCGGATTTTGGTTGGTAAGCTGTTCCAGAGGGCTGGCGCACCCACTGAGAATGCCCTCCCCCGGGGGCCACCAGCCGACATTCCTTGAGCGGTGGCACCCTGAGGAGGCCCTCTCTGTGGGAGCGCACAGGACGGTGGGGTGCTGACATTGGCAGAAGGTGCTCCCGTAGGTAGTCCGGACCCATGCCATGTAGGGCTTTGTATGTCATTGTTAGTACCTTGAACTTCACACGGAAGGCAACTGGAAGCCAGTGCAGCGCACGGAGGAGAGGTGTGATATGGGAGTATCGGGAGGCTCCCAAGAGTGTCCGTGCCGCTGCACTTTGCACCAGTTGAAGCTTCCGAGTGGATCTCAAGGGCAGCCCCATGTAGAGAGCGTTACAATAGTCTAGGCGAGAGGTCACAAGAGCATGGGTGACTGTACGTAAGGCATCCAGGTCCAGATAAGGCCGTAATTGGCGAACTAGTCGAACCCGGGAGAAGGCCCCCTTGGTCACAGCTCCTATGTGATCTTCCAGGGAGAGCTGCGAGTCAAGGAGGACACCCAGGTTGCGGGCCCTATCAACAGGGGGTAGTAACTTGTCTCCGATGTTAAGGGATGGGATGTTCTGAGTATCCTGGCTTGCCGGTACGTACAGCCATTCAGTCTTGTCCGGGTTCAGTTGAAGCCTGTTCCTCCCCATCCATTCCCGGACCACTTTCAGGCAGCGGGACATCACGTCGAGGGCATCACTGATGTTGTTTGGAGTTGAGATGAAAAGCTGGGTGTCATCAGCATACTGATGGTACCCTACTCCAAAGCTGCGAATGATCTCGCCCAGCGGTTTCATGTAGATGTTGAACAGGAGAGGCGAGAGGACCGACCCCTGAGGGACTCTGCAAGCGAGAGGCCTCGGGGTCGACCTCTGTCCCCCTGCCAACACCGACTGCGAGCGACCCTGGAGAAAGGAGGAGAACCAACGCAGAACCGTGCCTCCCACTCCCAGTCCCCTGAGGCGTCGCAGTAAGATACCATGGTCAATGGTATCGAAAGCCGCCGAGAGGTCTAATAAGACTAGGACAGAGGAATGGCCCCTGTCCCGGGCTCTCCAGAGATCATTTATCAGAGCGACCAATGCCGTCTCCGTGCTGTAGCCCGGCCTGAAGCCCGATTGGTACGGGTCTAGATAAACTGCTTCATCCAGGATCTGAGGGAGTTGGTGCGCCACCACGCTCTCAACAACCTTCGCAAGGAAGCGAAGATTGGAGACTGGACGAAAGTTATTCAATGAGGATGGGTCCAAGGTGGGCTTCTTGAGGAGAGGTCTCACCACCGCCTCCTTCAAGTAACACAATATTCCAATATTCCATCACAGATAAAATCTGTCTGAAAGTTATAGCAATGGTATTGTGAAGTTTTAGGCATGTCAATCAAATCCATATTTTCCAACTTGCAATACCACTGACAGGGAACTAAGTTTTTTCAATACACCAAATCTTCAATATTATATTATGGTGAAGGAAAGTTATCCTAGGTCCTGTTTTTAGTAGGGGTGGAAAAGGAGGTATACAATTTGCTGCAGAGTTCAACTGCTTTAAAATCTGAGCAACAACATGATTAGTTATAGATATCAGAATCCATTTATATTTCATTTCTAACTATCTCCTCTGTGCTGAAAACAAATCTCATCTTCCCCTGGATTCTGCCATTCCCAAAGGGGAGAGGTGAAAGGCATGTGGGCTTTATTGTTTTCACTTCCTCCATAAATATACCCTTTTGTTTATCCACCTGTCTGTTATCCATTACAATGTAACAAATTCCTTTCTATGCTATGCATTCTCTCTGAACTTCCCTCCCTTACTGGGCAACTAGAAAAAGGGGTGGGGGAAGAGATACAGCCCTCTGGGATCTGGTTTATTTCTTCTAAGGAAGTGTCAGGAGCTGTGGAAATGATTGGACTGCAAACGGAATTAGATTGATGTTAGTTTTCCTTTCCCACGATGGACTTATCACCTGGAGATTGGCTGATCTGGAACTGACCGAATGAACTGTGGGGTGGGGTTTTGCTTCGGGACACTTTAAAAATATCAATCTGTAAGGGAATCCCTCAGATCCTGTCTATTATGTCTGCTCTCTCCTATTTTTTAGTAAAAGTTCCTGCTTGGAAAAACTGTCTCCAAAGATGTGGGTTTGAGGTGGGCCCTGACAATAGCTCTCTGCCAAAATGCATACAAACATTAGTGAGCAGGAATATTCTCAAGATAAGTTTTATCAAATACACAAGAACAGATGGTTCGTATGAATTTGTGACAGATATATTTGAGTGCTTATGTAGTCCCCAATGGTTCCAACATAACATATAATTTATTCTGTGCAATAAATCTTCCCTATTCCCATTTGTTTGTTCTGCATACAATGCTGTCTGTGTTTATATATTTAGAATAAAGGGCTCTATTAGAGAGGGATTTGTTTTATTATTTAGCATTGTGTCTTTCAACAAGAAAAATAATGTAAAAAGGCATGGGAGAAGCCTTAATATGAAGTAACACACTCAAAGGAAAAGCTTTCTTTTGTGCCAAGTTTGAACTATAGGACAGTTTTTTCCTATAGCACGGGCCGGCAATCCGTGGCTCCAGAGCCACATGCGGCTCTTTTGGCCATCTCCTGCGGCTCCCAGTCCTCCTCCGTTTCCATGTGCAGTCCAGGAAAAAAAAACTGGGACTAAAAAAGTTCAACCAATCAATTCAAACTTCTCACGGGGAAAAAAAACTTGTGAAGTTTGAACTGATTGGTTGAAGTTCTTTGGTTTGTGGGACTGCCCACAAACCTCTTTTCTTCTTCAGACTGCACATGGCAGCAGCAGAGGAAGAGACAGGAGGACTGCTGGAAAGGTGAGTGGGTCAGTCAGATGGGGCGTGCATGGGTGGTGGTGGTGGTGTTTCTGAGTAGCATATGGAGTCTCGGGCGCTGCCAGACCCCCTCCTTCTTTCCACCCTTTTCTTTTTCTCTTTCTCTCTCTCTCTATCTGTGTATGAGAGAGTGAGAGAGAGACCAAGTCCGTTGATTTACCAGCGAGCGACCGCTGCCTTATCTCCTGCCCTTGCTGCCTCTCCTGTGGAGACACGTTTGCGTCTCTCTGTGTCTCTCTCTGCCACTCAAACCCATCGTGCAGCAGTTTCCATCAGCCCCAATTATCAAGCATCCCCATGGAAGTCAATGGAGGTCCATGGCGCCTCAAAAGGCCAGCCGCGGCACCTCCAAGTCTGTTGGTTTTACTGGTGAGCCACCACCTCCTGCAGCTCTGCACCACCTTCTTTCACTCTGAACCGTGGCCCGCGAGGATTCCTCTCCCCACAGTTGCCACGCTGGGTCATCCCTCACCCTGTTGGTGCTGTGAGCCACAGGGATGCCTTGCCCTGGTGGCATTCCTGGCCCGCCTCCACTGGCTCCTCTGTGCTCCGGCTGTGCCGATGATGTCAGAACCACACCGAGCCACTCATTGACTCTGGTGGCATCCCGGAGCTGGTCTGGCCTTGGCCGATGGGCCGCAGTCCACATGGTCTGCTCATTGGGCCACCCGGCTTCCTGGCAGCACATCCCATAAGGGTGATCTGCTAGGGAGGCGGCGGTCTGGTGTTGTTTCCCTCCTCAGACCCATGGGAATGGCTGGAAGAGGCAGCCAGCAGTCTGGCATTGTCTCCCCCCTTGTGCATGTGTGCATGTGTGTGTGTGTGTCAGAGCCACAGGAATGGCTGGAAGAGGCAGCTTAGTGCCCTTGCAGAGATCCTGGAGGTGCTGCACAGCTTTGGCGGAGGGGTAGCAATGATTGCCTGTCATGCGGAAGAAACAGGAAGGTTGGCAGCAGCAGTGGTGGCTGCTGTTGAGGCAGCTTAGTGCCCTTGCAGAGATCCTGGAGGTGCTCCAGGCCTGGCAGAGTCACCACACTGCATGGCTTTGGCAGAGGAGTAGCAACGCCTGCCTGCTGTGTGGAAGAAAAAGGAAGGCGGCGTTGGTGGCGGGGCACCCGGCAGGTAGTACTCGGCAAGTTCAACCAATCAATTCAAACTTCTCACGGGGGAAAAAAACTTGTGAAGTTTGAACTGATTGGTTGAAGTTCTTTGGTTTGTGGGACTGCCCACAAACCTCTTTTCTTCTTCAGACTGCACATGGCAGCAGCAGAGGAAGAGACAGGAGGACTGCTGGAAAAGTGAGTGGGTCAGTCAGATGGGGCGTGCAGGGGTGGTGGTGGTGGTGTTTCTGAGTAGCATATGGAGTCTCAGGCGCTGCCAGACCCCCTCCTTCTTTCCACCCTTTTCTTTTTCTCTTTCTCTCTTTCTCTATCTGTATATGAGAGAGTGAGAGAGAGACCAAGTCCGTTGATTTACCAGCGAGCTACCGCTGCCTTATCTCCTGCCCTTGCTGCCTCTCCTGTGGAGACACGTTTGCATCTCTCTGTGTCTCTCTCTGCCTCTCAAACCCATCGTGCAGCAGTTTCAATCAGCCCCAATTATCAAGCATCCCCATGGAAGTCAATGGAGGGGTAGCAATGCCTGCCTGCCATGCAGAAGAAACAGGAAGGTGGCGGCAGCGGTGGCTGCTGTTGAGGCAGCTTAGTGCCCTTGCAGAGATCCTTAGTGCACTTGCTCAGTACTGCCTGCCGGGTGCCCCGCTGCTGCCAACCTTCCTGTTTCTTCCACCTGGCAGGCAGGCGTTGCTACTCCAGCTGCCAAAGATGCTCCAGCATCTCAGCAAGCGCACTAGGTCGCCCCAACAGCAGCCACTGCTCGTGGAGCAATTGCCCAGTCCTTGGGGCTTGCTGCTGCCATGGGGGCCGGCATAGGGATTTGTTTTTGCGGGGGAGGCAGAGACTGACGGAGAGGCGGCAGACCTCCAGCATATCTCTTGCTGCCGCCACCACCACTACTGTCATTGGCTTCTGCTACAGCCGAACCCAGGCAGCCTCCTCCACCCCTAGCAGTGGCATCCTGGGATTCTCTGGTTTCATCGGAACCAAGCAGCAAGTGAAAAAGTTAGCAGTAGCAGCACTAGTGGGAGCGGTTTTAATCAGCTCCTTCATTGCCAAGCATCCCCATGGAAGCCAATGGAGGCACTGCGGCTGGCCTTTCAAGTGAATGAGAGCAAGAGGGAAGGAAGCATTTTTGAGCAAAGTGTGAGTGAATGAGAGCAAGAGAGAAGCTTTTGCAAACAAAATGTGAGTGAATGAGAGCGAGAGAGAAGCTTTTCCAAGCAAAGGCGAGTGAATGAGAGTGGAGGGGCAGGACGGCTGCGTGTCTCGCCTTAGGCTCCACTCTTCTGTCAAGCCTCTTCTTTTGCGCATGCACGTGTATGCGCACCCATTTTTTCTGGCTCCCAGTTTTTCCTTTTGTGAGGGAACCAGTTCCGAGTGGCTCTTTCACTGTTTCAGGTTGTCAACCCCTGTCCTATCGGAAAGACCAAGTGCTCTGATTGTCTGATGAGAAGATTCCTGGCATTGTGGGTCACTCATCACATGGGATTCATGGATAAAAACTCAACATAAAATGCAACATGAATTTTTCTGCACAGTTTCAATATCTGGCTGGTAACCAATAAATGGCAGCAAAGAGAGTTTTCTTATCTGTATTTCTAATCTGTACAGGCCAGATTAGTAGCCTAGAATTATATAGCTTACTGTGAATGCTCCAGAAGCTAGAAGTGCAGATAAATAGTTCTTTTTAAAATGGTTGGATGTTAGATAAATAGTTGTCTTGGAAGATGACCAGTAAGATATTTTTAATAACTGACTGTTCATTTCTGAAGAAATAACTAATCAATGATCAACTTTTCTCTTTTAAGAAAAGAACACCATGTTAACTAGTTTAAATGAAAATCAATGTATACTTTTTCATAAGATATTTTTTTAAATCTAGAATTTTAGATTGAACTTCGCATATTCAGTGTGAAGTTTTTCTGGATTTCAGATATTTTTAAAAAGAAAAGCTTTACTCTAAGTTATTTACACATTCTTTTATTGATCTTCCTATTTTATTTGCACATTATCTTTTATTGATCTTCCTAATTAGAAATCTTGTTAGATATTTATCCCAAATCCAGATGGTAGGCTACAAATGAACTGAATTGACAGAATTGTTGTAAACCTGTATATTGAAAGCCAGTCCATTTTCAAAAAGACTGAACATGTCATGTTGTATATATGAGCCTTGGTGGAGCAGTGGGCTAATGCCTCCTTAAGTAACACCAGCTGCCTGCAATTAGTGCAGGTTCGCATCCCACCAGGCTCAAGGTTGACTCAGCCTTCCATCCTTCCGAGGTAGGCAAAATGAGGACCCAGATTGTTGGGGGCAATAAGCTGACTTTGTAAAAATGCCGCTTGGGGGGGGGGGCGAAAGCCCTAATAAGCAGGCATATACATAGAATGAAGGCTATTGCTAAGCACATTGGTTTGTGCTTAAATTGTAAGCCGCCCTGAGTCTTCGGAGAAGGGCGGGATATAAATGAGATTAAAATAAAAAATAAATAAATAAATATTTTAGTAAGCACTGAAAAAGTTAAGCTGTGTTAAATAACATTGCATTCAAGTTCATCATAGAAAAAGGGCAGCCTAAAAAAACCAGTTACATTATTTATAGTTATTTGTTCCATGGGTGCCTTCTGTTGACCTTCAGTCTTACCTTCATTAGACATCAGAAGAAATATTACTATTTGCAATCCAAGTAGGTTCTCCTGCTTGAGCAGGAGGCTGGACTAGAAGACCCCCCCCATGGTCCCTTCCTATTCTATTCTATTCTATTCTATTCTATTCTATTCTATTCTATTCTATTCTATTCTATTCTATTCTATTCTATTCTATTCTATTCTATTCTATTCTATTCTATTCTATTCTATTCTATTCTTCTATCAAATTATGTTGACTGTTCCCATTGAATGCTCAAAATGGAGCTACATTGTTATGAAATTAGAATAATGTATATACACCATTACCACATCTAAATAAGTGAAGGGTAACAAATAAAAAATCCCTTTTTGTATTTCTACATACATTGGGATACATAGATATGTACACACACACACACACAAAGACACACACACTTAGTCCAGCTACTTCAACTGGATTTTGCAACACAGATCTGCCCTATTTTATCACATTAGTCATCTAGTTCAAACTAGGGATGAATGCATATTTCTGTACCCTTAATGTCATTTCATATGTTTCCAGAAGAGTAACTGCAGCAAACTAGGAGTTATGTATAAGACTATTTTTTTGGGGGGGGGGAATTGGGGGGAATGTAAATTTCATTTCATTTCATTAGAGTCACCAGCATTATCCACAAATCTCTTCTGATTTCTCTCTCCATGCCTCCCTCAATCCATCAATCTATCCATACATCCATCCACCCACCATCCATCCATCCATCTGTGCTTTATTGAGCTCTTTTTCAGAGCTACATTTGAAGGATAAGAGGATTCCCTATATTTTCTCAATCAGTATCAATATTTTGCTTTTCTTGCCCTTCCTCCAAATTTTAGGCTGCTGATAGACCTATTATTTACTTTACTTTATGTCTGTTTCTTAGACAGTTAATTCATTGATTAATTTTAGTTGCTTTACCTTTCCTGTGGTAGTGCAGTCGTTAGAATGTAGTATTGCAGGCTAATTCTGCCAACTGCCAGCAGTTCAATCCTGCTGATCCTGATCAAGATTGACTCATCCTTCCATCTTTCCAAGGTTGATAAAATGAGGACCCAGATTGTTGGGGGCAATATGCTGACTCTGTAAACTGCTTAGAGAGGGCTGTAAAGCACTCTAAAGTGGTATATATGTCTAAGTGCTATTGTTATTCTTCACTTAGTTTAGAAACATTTAATTGGAATAAAAAATAGTAAAAAAATGATGTTCAGTATCTTATGGTACCAGGAACATTTATTTGCAATCCTATCTGTTTTGCCTTCATAAATGGCTTTCAGAATGGCTAAATCAAACCTGTAGCCTTTCTTTAAAAGAAATCATTGGTATGCATCCAAGACATGAGACAAAAATAATCACTATACCATAATTCAAGAAGTGTGACAGTTTGGCAAACTTATTGCCTTCATAAATACTTAGTGTCAGGGCCCACTTCAAAACCTCATCCCAAGAAAGTAGAACTCGTGGAAGCAGTTTCTTCCAAAAGGATTTTTTTATTAGGGGAAATTAATAGCAGCATACTAGACAGGATCTGAGGGTTTCCCACTCAGATCGATAGGTAAAAGTGTCCCAAGCAAAACCCCACCCCATAGTTCATCCAGTCAGTTCAAATGGCCCAATCCCCAGGTGTTAAGTTCCTCGTGGGAAAAGGGAGATAACATCAGGCCATTTCTGGTTGTAGCTGCAATGTTTTGGTGACTCTTCGCACCTTCTCCTGGGAGCACAGAGATAAACCAGTTGCCGAAGGTTGCGTTCCATTCTCCCCCTCCCTTTGCTAGCTGACATTAAGGGATGGGAAAGATCACAGAAGAATAATGCAGGAAAGCAAAGTTTTACATTGTAGCAATAGAGGAAGTAAAGGCAATAACCCTCAAGCACTCCCCCCTCTCCCCTAGGAGTATGGCAGAACCCAGGATGAGGAGAGAGTGAGATTCGGGTCAGGATGAAAGAGGAAAAGAAAGAATTGGAAGAGTGGGGGGGGGGAGAAAGGATTGGGGAACCTATTGATATGAGTTCTGACACTTAGAGTAAAACTTGCAAATTTCAAGTTCTCTCCATAAATTGAAATCAAAGGAATGTGGAAAAACAGGAATTATTTAAAGATTTAAAAATATATAAATATATAAATATAAATATAATGCACACTTTGGTGTATGTTGTATAATGATGTCTGCAAACAAATTTCTGATCTTGAAACCTACTGAAAGGTGTTTTTTTTAATTTACTGAAAATCTATTAGGGGAGAAGCAATTGAAATTCTCATTAAATATAAAGTTTACCATTTTTGGACTGAGGTTCCTGAGGAACTGCCTCAGTACATTAGTAAGATGCGTTACTTGGGAAAAAAAACTAATCATGGTGGATAGGGCCACTATATGCATTTTGGGGATATGTTCCTAATGAATTATTTTTTTTGCATGTGTGTGGATTTTTGTTGTAAACCATGTGAATGGTTCAGTAAGTATGAGTTTTTGGTATAAGATAAGATAAACTTTCCCCTTCATGGATTACTGCCTTGTCGTGGCGAAGGGGCTTGCGTAATTCAATGAAGCTATGAGCTATGCCGTGCAGGGCCACCCAAGACGGACAGGTCATAGCTGAGAGTTCTGACAAAACGTGATCTACTGGAGAAGGAAATGGCAACCCACTCCAGTATCTTTGCCATGAAAACCCTATGGACAGTACCAAAAGGCAAAACGATATGACGCTGGAAGATGAGCCCCTCAGGTCGGAAGGCGTCCAATATGCTACTGGGGAAGAGCAGAGGGCTAGTACTAGTAGCGCCAGAAAGAATGAAGCGACTGGGCCAAAGCCGAAAGGACGCTCAGCTGTGGATGTGTCTGGTGGTGAAAGGAAAGTCCGATGCTGTAAAGATTTTTTCTCCATAGGAACCTGGAATGTAAGATCCATGAATCAAGGAAAGCTGGACGTGGTCAAACAAGAGATGACAAGACTGAACATCGACATCTTAGGTATCAGCGAACTAAAATGGACAGGAATGGGTGAATTTAATTCAGATGACCATCAGGTATACTACTGCGGGCAAGAATCCCTCAGAAGAAATGGAGTAGCCTTCATAGTCAATAAAAGAGTAGGAAAAGCAATACTGGGATACAATCCTCAAAATGACAGAATGATCTCAGTTCGAATCCAAGGCAAACCATTCAATATCACAGTAGTCCAAGTCTATGCCCCAACCACCAGTGCTGAAGAGGATGAAATTGACCAGTTCTATGAAGCCCTACAGCACCTTATAGAACTAACACCAAAAAATGATGTCCTTATCATCATGGGGGATTGGAATGCTAAAGTAGGAAGCCAAAAGATAACCGGAATAACAGGCAAGTTTGGCCTTGGAGTACAAAATGAAGCAGGGCACAGGCTGATAGAATTTTGTCAAGAGAATACGATGGTCATAGCAAACACTCTTTTCCAACAACCCAAGAGACGGCTCTACACATGGACATCACCAGACGGTCAACACAGAAATCAGATTGACTATATGCTCTGCAGCCAAAGATGGAGAAGCTCTATACAGTCAGTAAAAACAAGACCAGGAGCTGACTGTGGCTCAGATCATGAGCTTCTCCTTGCAAAGTTTAAGCTTAAACTGAAGAAAGTAGGGAAAAGCACTAGGCCAGTCAGGTATGAATTAAATCATATCCCTGTTGAATATACAGTAGAGGTGACAAATAGATTTAAGGAATTAGATCTGATAGACAGAGTGCCTGAAGAACTATGGACAGAGGTTCGCGACATTGTACAACAGGTAGCAACCAAAACCATCCCAAAGAAAAAGAAATGCAAGAAAGCAAAATGGCTGTCTGAGGAAGCTTTGCAAATAGCTGAGGAAAGGAGGGAAGCGAAAGTCAAGGGAGAAAAACATAGATATGCCCAATTGAATGCAGAATTCCAGAGAATAGCTAGAAGAGATAAGAATGCCTTCTTAAATGAACAGTGCAAAGAAATAGAAGAAAACAATGGAATAGGGAGGACCAGAGATCTTTTCAAGAAAATTGGAGAGATGAAGGGAACGTTTAATGCAAAAATGGGCATGATAAAGGACCAAAATGGCAGGGACCTAACAGAGGCAGAAGAGATTAAGAAGAGGTGGCAAAATTACACAGAAGAACTATACAAGAATGAGCTTAACGTCCCAGATAATCACAATGAGTTGGTCACTGACCTCGAGCCAGACATCCTAGAATGTGAAGTGAAGTGGGCCTTAGAAAAGCTGAGCAACAACAAAGCTAGTGGAGGTGACAGTATTCCAGCTGAGCTATTCAAAATCTTAAAAGACAGTGCAGTAAAAGTGCTACACTCAATTTGCCAGCAAATTTGGAAAACTCAACAGTGGCCACAGGATTGGAAAAGATCAGTTTACATTCCAATTCCAAAGAAAGGCAGTGCCAAAGAATGTTCAAACTATCGCACCATTGCACTCATTTCTCATGCTAGTAAAGTCATGCTTAAAATCCTACAAGCTAGACTTCAGCAGTATGTGGATCGAGAACTACCAGAAGTACAGGCAGGATTTCGAAGAGGCAGAGGAACTAGAGATCAAATTGCCAACATACGCTGGATCATGGAGAAAGCTAGGGAGTTCCAGAAAAACATCTACTTCTGCTTCATTGACTATGATAAAGCCTTTGATTGTGTGGATCATAACAAACTGTGGCAAGTTCTTAAGGAGATGGGAGTACCAGACCATCTTATTTGTCTCTTGAGAAACCTATATGCGGGTCAAGAAGCAACAGTGAGAACTGGACACGGAACCACTGATTGGTTCAAAATTGGGAAAGGAGTCCGGCAAGGCTGTATACTGTCACCCTGCCTATTTAACTTATATGCAGAGCACATCATGAGAAAGGCAGGGCTAGATGAATCAAAAGTTGGAATTAAGATTGCCGGAAGAAATATCAACAACCTAAGATACGCAGATGATACCACTCTAATGGCAGAAAGTGAAGAAGAACTAAAGAGCCTCTTGTTGCGGGTGAAGAAGGAGAGTGCAAAACTTGGGTTGAAACTTAACATTAAGAAAACCAAGATCATGGCATCTGGCCCTCTCAATTCCTGGCAAATAGATGGGGAAGAAATGGAGGTAGTGACGGATTTTATTTTCCTGGGCTCCAAGATCACTGCAGATGGGGACTGTAGCCAAGAAATTAAAAGACGCTTGCTCCTGGGGAGGAAAGCCATGGCAAATCTAGACAGCACACTAAAAAGCAGAGACATCACCCTGTCAACAAAAGTGCGTATAGTCAAGGCTATGGTCTTCCCAGTTGCAATGTATGGCAGTGAAAGTTGGACCATAAGAAAGGCTGAGCGCCAAAGAATTGAGGCCTTTGAACTATGGTGCTGGAGAAGACTCCTGCGAGTCCCTTGGACTGCAAGGCGATCAAACCGGTCAGTCCTAGAGGAGATAAACCCTGACTGCTCTTTAGAAGGCCAGATCCTGAAGCTAAAACTCAAATACTTTGGCCACCTAATGAGAAGGAAGGACTCACTGGAGAAGAGCCTAATGCTGGGAAAGATCGAGGGCAATAGAAGAAGGGGACGACAGAGAATGAGGTGGCTGGATGGAGTCACTGAAGCTGTAGGCGTGAGCTTAAATGGACTCCAGAAGATGGTAGAGGACAGGAAGGCCTGGAGGAACATTGTCCATAGGGTCGCGATGGGTCGGACACGACTTCGCAGCTAACAACAACAAGATAAACTTTATTGTCATGTTTTGACTGTGGGCACAACGACACACATCAAAAATGAAATTTAGTTGCCCGCTCTCAAAGTGAACACATACATGACACACACCTAAACATACTATATACAACATATACATACTATATGCAACATATGTATAGACCTACATCCCTACATATACATAACATATGAATATTAAACACTGTCCATCTTGAATATATAAGGAGGAAGGAGGAAGCTTTAGAGTTCACAAGGTTTATACTGTATGGAATGAAACTGTGGCTGAATCTGGATGTTCTGCTTCAGATACCACGGAGCCTCCTCCCAGAAGTTAACAAGGAAAACAGGTTATAAAGAGGATGGATAGTGTCCCAGACAATCTTACGGACCCTGCTCAAGCAACACTTCTGTGCTATGTCCTGGATGGGAGGGAGGAACTGACGATGATCTTTTCAGCCATCCTCACCACTCTCTGCACCGCCTTTCTATCTGAAGCAGTGATGCTTCCAAACAAGTAGATATGTAGTGGATATTGTTGGTTCTTTAATGAGTGAATCCAAACCCAGGATTTTCATCTAAAAATTAGGAAAATAAATAAAGATGCATCGCCCACTACTATATGTGACAGTCTCTGCCCCAGGCTAAATAGCGTTTTGATATTTATGTATTTGGAAACTGCCTTTCTTCAGAGCTAGTGCATAAGATAATTTAACTAACCATCATTTTGGAGGCAAACTCAAAAGAACAATTTGTGTTGAATCATAAACAGAGAGGGTTTCCTGAATTATTTTCACATGAAAAGGCAAGAGCTTTCAGATATAGAAAAGATGTGTACCTCTCATTTTACTTACGAAGGAAATGTAACTTTGTCATCAAGAAAGAACAATGAATTCCAGTAGTAGCACTTCAATTTGCATTCTCCAGAGGGCCATTTCATAAAAGTTCTGTGCACTTGGAGAATGCAATCAAATGAGACTGTCAAGGTCTGTTTAATTTACAAGTCTTTCAGCCTTGAGAGTGTCTCTTTCATTTCCAACACCATTAGCTTTCATTTTCCTAATTGGGAGAGCAAAAGGTCTACATGCAAAGTTGGGATATTAATTTAGATACAATACCCTGGATCTCCATTTCTTTAATTCGGGTTGACATATTCAATTATGGGTCATTTGGTCAGTGACTTTTGGTTCAAGGGATGTCAGGAGCAAGACTAATCAGTGCATTGGGAGTTCACTGGAGGATGAGATCTACAAGTATCAAAACAGAGAAAAAGCTGGGAATTTTTCCACATTATACTATCCTAGCAAGAATCAGAGAGTCATGTTTGCTTTTAGCATTGGCACTGTGCTTCACAACACATGTTTACAAGTTTAATTTTGCAAAAAAAACCCTGCTTTGTTTTATTTAAGTGATTACTAATCCAGTGCCCTTTTCTGTTAAGGATGGATTGTGTGGCATTGGAAAATCAACTTTGTGTCACAAATCTTTATTTGCAAATGTGGCACTCCAATTAAGAATTCAGTCCAATAGAAATCTTTTTTTTAAACAATGGAAGTCTGCCAAAGTAGTTGTGAGGTGACATAATCTGTGTGAGATCAGATGGTTGATTTGGAAACTACATTGGAACAACTGCAATTATATATTTGTGCCACTGTATGTGCTATATTAGGGGCAGTGGTGGGATTCAGATATGTGAACAACCAGTTCTCTATGTGGATGCCACTTCCAGAAGTCCATTCTGGGCCTGGGCAACAAAAAAATAGCTACCAGTTCTGCTGAAGTGGTGCGAACCAGCTGAATCCCACCACTGATTAGGAGGTAAAAAAGAACTTAATTTGCTTCCTCAGGGATTCCCTTAAAGAGTACTCTAGTTCTTTCCACTTCATTAGTGTAAGTGTAAAAAGAATTTTAAAGCTCTGTCAGATACAGAATTTGGGGAATTATAATTAGCCTCTGGGATGCTCTAGGAATAATTCAGAGTAACAATAATGAAAACAACTGCAGAAAAAACAGAGAAACTTTTGTTAAAATAGTATTACCTTACAGAAATTTGCTTAATAATGTACCCATCAGAAGAATTAATTTTAGTAAATAAACACATGAATGTGTGTTGGTGTGAAATATATCAAATATTGGCTGAAGACATAGTGGAAGAGAGGGCTACAAAATTGTGTATCTGAATTTTGAGGCAAACCAACTGTTTACAGAAATGTAAAGGAAGAAGTAGTTATTGTTTCCAGTTAGAAGTTGTAATAATAATAATAATAATAATAATAATAATAATAATAATAATAATAATAATAATAATAATAATAATAATAATAATAATAATAATAATAATAATAATAATAATAAGTTGGAAGGGACCTTGGCTTTTGTATTCAAAAGCTAATCAAATATACACTTACATTTGGTTAATGGATTCCTACATGAAAAATTCTGGATCTTGAGGACTAAAACTTATGGTAAATTTGTTGTTGTTGTTAGTTGCGAAGTCATGTCCAACCCATCATGACCCCATGGACAATGTTCCTCCAGGCCTTCCTGTCCTCTATCATCTTCTGGAGTCCATTTAGGCTCATGCCTACTGCTTCAGTGACTCCATCCAGCCACCTCATTCTCTGTCGTCCCCTTCTTCTCTTGCCCTCAACCTTTCCCAGCATTAGGCTCTTCTCCAGTGAGTCCTTCCTCCTCATTAGGTGGCCAAAATATTTGACTTTCAACTTCAGGATCTGACCTTCTAAAGAGCAGTCAGGGTTGATCTCCTCTAGGACTGACCGGACTGACTGATCGCCTTGCAGTCCAAGGGACTCGCAGGAGTCTTCTCCAGCACCACAGTTCAAAGGCTTCAATTCTTTGGTGCCCAGCCTTTCTTATGGTCCAACTTTCACAGCCATACATGGCAACTGGGAAGACCATAGCTTTGACTATATGCACTTTTGTTGGCAGGGTGATGTCTCTGCTTTTTAGTTTGCTGTCTAGATTTGCCATGGCTTTCCTCCCCAGGATCAAGTGTCTTTTAATTTCTTGGCTGCGGTCCCCATCTGTGGTGATCTTGGAGCCCAGGAAAATAAAATCTGTCACTACCTCCATTTCCTTCTCATCTATTTGCCAGAAATTGAAAGGGCCGGATGCCATGATCTTGGTTTTCTTAATGTTTAGTTTCAACCCAACTTTTGCACTCTCGTTCTTCACTCGCAACAAGAGGCTCTTTAGTTCCTCTTCACTTTCTGCCATTAGAGTGGTATCAACTGCATATCTTAGGTTGTTGATATATCTCCTGGCAATCTTAATTCCAACTTTTCATTCATCTAGCCCTGCCTTTCTCATAATGTGCTCTGCATATACATTAAATAGGCAGGCTGACAGTATACAGCCTTGCTGGACTCCTTTCCCAATTTTGAACCAATCAGTAGTTCCGTGTCCAGTTCTCACTGTTGCTTCTTGACCCACATATAGGTTTCTCAAGAGAGAAATAAGATGGTCTGGTACTCCCATCTCTTTAAGAACTTGCCACAGTTTGTAGTGATCCACACAATCAAATGCTTCAGCATAGTCAATGAAGCAGAAGTAGATGTTTTTCTGGAACTCCCTAGCTTTCTCCATGATCCAGCATATGTTGGCAATTTGATCTCTAGTTCCTCTGCCTCTTCGAAATCCTGCCTGTACTTCTGGTAGTTCTCGATCCACATACTGCTGGAGTCTAGCTTGTAGGATTTTAAGCATAACTTTAATAGCATGTGAAATGAGTGCAATGGTCCAATAGTTTGAACATTCTTTGGCACTGCCTTTCTTTGGAATTGGAATGTAAACTGATCTTTTCCAATCCTGTGGCCACTGTTGAGTTTTCCAAATTTGCTGACAAATTGAGTGTAGCACTTTTACTGCATTGTCTTTTAAGATTTTGAATAGCTCAGCTGGAATACTGTCTCCTTCACTAGCTTTGTTGTTGCTCAGCTTTCCTAAGGCCCATTTCACTTCACATTCTAGGATGTCTGGCTAGAGGTCAGTGACCACCTCATTGTGGTTATCAGGGACGTTAAGTTTGTTCTTGTATAGTTCTTCTGTGTAATTTTGCCACTTCTTCTTAATCTCTTCTGCCTCTGTTAGGTCCTTGCCATTTTGGTCCTTTATCATGCCCCTTCATCTCTCTAATTTTCTTGAAGAGATCTCTAATCCTCCCTATTCTATTGTTTTCTTCTATTTCTATGCACTGTTCATTTAAGAAGGCATTTTTATCTCTTCTAGCTATTCTCTGGAATTCTGCATTCAATTGGGTGTATCTTTCTTTTTCTCCCTTGCCTTTCGCTTCCCTCCTGTCCTGAGCTCTTTGCAAAGCTTCCTCAGACAGCCATTTTGCTTTCTTGCATTTCTTTTTCTTTGGGATGGTTTTAGTTGCTACTTCTTGTACCTCTGTCCATAGTTCTTCAGGCACTCTGTCTATCAGATCTAATTCCTTAAATCTATTTGTCACCTCTACTGTATATTCATCAGGGATATAATTTAGTTCATACCTGAGTGGCCTAGTGCTTTTCCCTACTTTCTTCAGTTTAAGCCTAAATTTTGCAATGAGAAGCTCATGTTCTGATCCACAGTCAGCTCATGGTCTTGTTTTCACTGACTGGATAGAGCTTCTCCATCTTTGGCTGCAGAGCATATAGTCAATCTGATTTCTGTGTTGACCGTCTGGTGATGTCCATGTGTAAAGCCGTCTCTTGGGTTGTTGGAAAAGAGTGTTTGCTATGACCATCGTATTCTCTTGACAAAATTCTATTAGCCTGTGCCCTGCTTCATTTTGTACTCCAAGGCCAAACTTGCCTGTTATTCTGGTTATCTTTTGGCTTCCTACTTTAGCATTCCAATCTCCCATGATGATAAGGACATCATTTTTTTGGTCTTAGTTCTATAAGGTGCTGTAGGGCTTCATAGAACCGGTCAATTTTATCTTCTTCAGCACTGGTGGGTGGGGCATAGACTTGTGATATTGAATGGTTTGCCTTGGATTTGAACTGAGATCATTCTGTCATTTTGGGGATTGTATCCCAGTATTGCTTTTCCTACTCTTTTATTGACTATGAAGGCTACTCCATTTCTTCTGAGGGATTCTTGCCCACAGTAGTATACCTGATGGTTATCTGAATTAAATTCACCCATTCCTGTCCATTTTAGTTTGCTGATTCCTAAGATGTCGATGTTCAGTCTTGTCATCTCTTTTTTGACCACATCCAGCTTTCCTTGATTCATGGATCTTACATTCCAGGTTCCTATGGAGAAAAAATATTTACAGCATCAGACTTTCCTTTCACCATCAGATACATCCACAGCTGAGCATCCTTTCAGCTTTGGCCCAGTTGCTTCATTCTTTCTGGCGCTACTAGTACTAGCCCTCTGCTCTTCCCCAGTAGCATATTGGACGTCTTCCAACCTGAGGGGCTCATCTTCCAGCGTTATATCTTTTTTCCTTTAGGTACTGTCCATGGGGTTTTCATGGCAAAGATACTGGAGTGGGTTGCCATTTCCTTCTCCAGTGGATCACATTTTGTCAGAACTCTCTGCTATGACCTGTCCATCTTGGGTGGCCCTGCACAGCATAGCTCATAGCTTCATTGAATTATGCAAGCCCCTTCGCCACGACAAGGCAGTAATCCATGAAGGAGATGGTAAGTTTACAACAATGTAAATACAGTGAATAGTATTAATATAGATCTCGATATTGCATATCTTTTTTTGGATCTTAGGCAAAATTGAATTTTTATATCTACCATATTTCTGAGATTAAGAGCCAATTTGGTGCAATTATTAAGGCATCAGGCTAGAAGCTGGGTGTTATGTTCCAGCCTATGACCGGCCCTGTTTGTCTGTGAAGGACAACCCCTTTTTCATTTTAACAATCAATAGGCTGGAAAAAACCCAACCCAAATTTATTTACAGTTCCAAATAATGAAGTCTTTCAAACAAAAAAGCAGCAGAATATTTTCTTCAACCAAAAATACATGATTCAAAACATCCAACAAGAGTCAAACAAGAGTCAAACAGATTAATAAGAACAGACCAGAATTCTCTTTGAAGGTCTCCGAATGGTTGTCTTCAGCAACCAGCACTGCCCACATCTTCCCCTTTTATTATCTGTCCCAAGGCGTGGCTTCTCAATTCCTTCTCCTCCTTTCACTGTTGCATCATAGATTTTCTCTGCTCTGCTCTACTCTGCTGGATTGCCTTCTGCTTCTAGCGTCTCTGAACAGATTCAGGTATGACTCCTCTGAGTCTGACACCTTCTCACACAGTTGAGCCTCAAGAGGAACACAATTGGAGGGGCCAGGCTGAGAGTCCTGCAGTGCATCAGAGCCTCCCTCTGACACCAAAGGCTCTCCAAACCTCTCCTCCTCCTCCTCCTCCTCCTCCTCCTCCTCCTCCTCCTCCTCCTCCTCCTCCTCCTTCTCCTCAGATTCCTCACACTCAGCTGCTGAGAGCACAGACTGACACTGAATCACAACACTGGGCGACTGTTAGTTCTAGTTCCTTCTTAGCCACAAAGGTAATTGGGTGACCTTAGGCCAGCCACTTTTTCTCAGCCTAATAAGGAGGCAATGGTAAACCACTTCTGATAAACCTTGCCAAGAAAACTGCAAGGACTAGTCTGGGCATTCTCTGAGAACTTGAAATGATTGAATGATATATATATATATATATATATATATATATATATATATATATATATATATATATATATATATATATATATATATATATATATATATATATATATATATATATATATATATATATATATATATATATATATATATATATATATATATACATCTGGCATATGTCAGGGTGGGCATTTCTAAATATTAACTTCCAGAAGTATATTTTTAATTTCCTCCCATGAAATTCCCTTTTGCAATTTGTCAAAGATGCACAGAATGCTATTACCTTCCCACTTAAGTGTTACCTAATAGTCTACTTGTATTTGCATGCTTTCGAACTGCTAGGTGGGCAGGAGTTGGGGCAAGTTGTTTAGCTAACATGCTCAGAATCAGGCCCTCCATATCCATACCCATACCCACATACACATACACATACCTACATACACATACACAGATATAATTTTGTGATGCACTTTCTCTGAGAAGTGTGCAGTTCTTCAAAGATGTGCTTTACTTCACCAAACATTGTCTCAGCTTGATTTACCTCCATAGCCTCCTCCTTGCAAGTGCCAAAGAAGACAACGATGGGGCTACAAGTTGACACAAAGCATCTTGTCAAGGCAAATCACAGCTCAAATTTGTCTCAGTGAGGTGAATGACCATGTATTGTGGCACTGAGCATGTCAGAATGAAACAAATTTGCCCTCCACAGGCTTCTTTTCTTTAGCTAAAAGAAACTTGACTTGCTCTTCATATGAATGCATAAATTTTGTAGACAGGGCATGTAGACAGGGCATGTAAGCAAACATTTAAAATTAGTGTTTTACACTGCTGGCTTGAAAAATGGTAAACTTCTCTATTTGCTCTTTGTTTTCCAAGTGCACAATGCATGTAATTACTTTTCTTCATTTGTTGAGTAAGTAATTAGGGCATTTCCCAACACTGAACATGTGAAAAAGCATAACATTCTGAATGTCTTACACAAGCCCCAGACAGCTTGTAAATCTAAAGGTTTCCCATCCATTTCAGCATAGGGGGTCACAGCATACTCAGGAGAATAGTAGAAGAACTATCATAACTTCTACTATTCTAACAGAGATGTCTGTGGGTAAGGATGAAAAATTAAAATTGAATAGTCAGCAGAAGGATACTTTCTTGAATGCAATACAACACCTACAAAAGAGATAGACTTATATTACTATATTCCTTCTACCACTGTGTAGAATTTGACATCTAAAAGCATATTGTGGCAGAAAGAAGAGAATGTTGTCATGGTTCTGACAGATGCAATTCTTCAAAGAACCTTGTGGCATTGTTTACCTTAAGGAGTCTTTAATTAAAAGAGCATAGCTTTGGCATGTACATGGTCAAGCCAAAATCTGGATTCCCCTCCCCTAAGCACACAGTATCAATTATCTAATTAACCATCATATATCATATTCTCCAATTAATTGGAATTGTAAGCTTTCCCTCCTGTTAAACAACCCGCCAAATTCTTATCTTCTGTTATTTCAAAACAGACTTGAGAGACATTCTTCCTACTCTCCCCCAGCATCAACTAATTCTAACTTTAAAAGTAACACACAAGTTTTAAAGAAGCAAAGCTGCCTCTCCACATGTTGTCAAAGCAAGAACATCTGATGTTAGCAGCATTGACATCCAGCCCCCCTTACCAAAAGGACAGACCCTGTAGCATAAACAAAATCATATGTTAGGGGCTGTCTCTTGGTCTGTTGGGGTGTTTCTCATAAAACCTTTTCATGAGTCAGTCAGCTTTCATATCACTAGATTTCACCCAAATGACTTCAGACAATGAGGATCCCTTCCATTGTACTGCAATTTCCCTTTAAAAATTCTAGAATCAAGAATATGCTTTACTTCATAGTGAGTTTGACCCACCACTACGAGGAGTCCGGGTGCCTTCTTAGGCGGAGGTCTTAAAGTGGATTCTTGAAAAGGTTTCAACAAGCTGCAATGAAAGACATGGTGAATTCTCCCTAAAAGCCTAGGGAGTTTCAATTCTACTGTGACTGGGTTGATGAGCCTTATGAGGGGGAAAGGCCCCAAGAATTTTGGTCCTAATTTCTTACTGTGTAATTTTAGGCGTAAATATTTGGTTGACAGATAAACCTTTTTCCCAATTTGGAATGCTCCTTGAGGAGCTCTCTTTTTATCTGCCTGCTTTTTATAAGTCTCAGAAGCCTTTTTCAAAGCAACTTTCATTTTTTTCTCCAAACTTCTTCCCACCCCCTCACCCATTGATCAAGTGTCTGGGAAGTGGAGGGCAACTGAGAGTATTCAGGTACTGGGCTGAATTCTTTTCCTGTGGCTACCCTGTGTTCTGTACCAGCCTGCTACCGGCCCTGCAGCAAAAGCAGGGACAACCCCTTTACAAACGGCAAGAGGCTGGAATAAAGCCTGCCAAATTTATTAACATAAAACAGAGCAAGACAAGACATCAACCATGAAACAGGAGCTATGAAACAGGAACTATCCATGCGGTTGCCTTCAGCAAACCAGCCCTCCCACACATTCCCCTTAAATACAGTTCAGGGCGTGGCCTCTCTCTGCCTCCTTCTGAGGTGCCCCATTGCCTTCCTCTGTTTACTCCTGATTGACTGCCTCCTGCGTCAGGCATCCTTGAACAGGGCTAGCTGCGGGTCATCTTCATCCACGCTGTCAGGCTCACACAGCTGGGTCTCCGTCGTGACCAGGTGGGAGGGGCCTGGCTGAGGGCTCTGCGGAGCCTCAAAGCCATCATCAGCAAGCTCTTCAACACCCCCCACCTCCTCCTCTGAGTCGTCCGACCCAACTGCCGAACCCACAGGCTGACCCTGAATCACAACACCCTGAAAGGCATGTAGCCGGTACTGCTGTAAACAGAATTATTGTAAGCCACCTCTGCGAAAGGGAGGTCTGTCCAGTTTGTTTGTTGGTATGAAACATAACATCTTAGATATTGCTGCACCATCTTGTTAGCGGATTCTGCAGCCCCATTGGTAGCTGGATGCAAAGCAGATGATAGGTCTTGAGAAGATCCAATTAATTAAAGAAAACTCCTCCAAAACTTTGCTGTGAACTGCACCCCACCTGTCTGAAATTATTCGCTTAGGGGTGCCATGTAGTTGGTAGATACATTTCAGGAACAATTTAGTGAGTTGTTGGGCCGATGGGAGTTCTTTCCAAGCGATCAAATGAGCCTGCTTTGAGAACAGGTCTATCACAGTCCATATGACAGTATTTCCTCTACTTTCAGGTAGGTCTACTATAAAGTCCATAGCTATTTCTACCCATGGTTGAGAAGGATCTGCCACCAGCTGCAGTAAGGCAGGGATTTTCGCTGGAATTCTTTTCATGGTGACACATACAGCCCCGGCCACCAAAAATGCCAGCAGATGAGATGTAGAGTTTTTAGATATCCAAAGTGTCCAGACTGTTTTATGTCATGGCTGTGTTTGAGAGCATTAAGATGGAGGGCTTCAGGCAAATACAGTTCCCCCCCTTGTAACTCAAACCATCCCTGCATGTTAGGGAGACTCGATTGTCTTTGAACCATTGATCTGTGAGGAGCTCTTGCTTTATTTTCTTTGCCCCAGGGTCATCAGGGTTAGGGGCCCTGTGAGGCATGAGTTGAGCAGCAGTTTGTGGACTGGAAATGATTGCCTCATTAACATCTTCGCATTCGCTTTTGTACTGGGGTAATCTTGATAATGCATTGGCTAGGAAGTTTTTTCCTCCTGATACGTACTTTACAGTGAAGTTGAAATGATTAAAGTACTGTGCCCATCGCACTTGCTTTGGGGACAATTTGTAGGGGGCTCTCAGTGCCTCCAGATTTGTGATCTGTCCATACTTCAAAAGATACCTTGTTCCCTTCTAGATAATGTTGCCAGTTTAGTAGTCCCCATCAAATGGTGAAGGCCTCCTTCTCCTGGACTGCCTCCTCTCATTTTCACCTCCTCTCATTTTCAGTAAATTTCTTAGAAGTGTACGTGCAGGGTTGCAAGACCCCACTTTTATTCTTTTGCAATAATACAGCTCCGACTGCCACGTCACTGGCGTCAGCTTGAATTATGAAGGGCTCCCCTGGGACCAGTTCAGCAGCAAATAGTCTTTTTAAATTCTCAAAAGCAATTTGACAGTCATGGTTTCCTTTGCCTGTTTTGAGTAGTTCTGTAAGGGGTAGGGCAATCTCAGCACAGGAGGGGATGAATTGATGGTAGAAGTTGGTAAAACCTAGGAAGCTCTGGAGTTGTTTGCGAGTCTTTGGGGGCTGCCATTCAATTATACTTTTCACTTTGGCTGGGTCCATTTCAATCCCCTAGTTGGAAATTCTGTAGCCAAGATAATCTAATCGGGTTTGATGAAATTCACATTTTGATAATTTGACATAAAGCTTGGCATTCAATAGTTTCTTTAACACTTCTCTCACCAGCTTTTTATGATTATTCATATTTGTGCTGTATATCAGGATGCCATCAAATTACACAAGAACCCCTTTGTACAAATGATCACGTAGGACCTCATTAACCAACTCCATGAATACGGCTGGGGTCCCCTGCAGCCCAAATGCCGTGACTTTGAACTGGTAGCTTCCCAAGGTACAGTTGAAGGCAGTTTTCCACTCATTCCCCTCCTTTCTTCTCACCTGGTAATATGCTTCTCTCAGATCTAATTTAGTGAAGACACTCCCTTTAGCCAGATGGGTTAGTAAGTACTTCATGAGGGGGAGGGGGTATTTATTTTCCACACTCAACATGTTCAGACCTTTATAATCAACACATAAATGAAGAGAGCCATCTTTCTTTTCTTTAAACAACACAGGGGCTCCCAAAGCAAACTTGGCCCATTCAATGAATCCCCTTGCTAGGTTTGTATCCACATATCGCTGCTCCATTTCAAGGGGGAACATAGTGTACATTCTTGGTTTGGAAGTTTGGCCCCCAGCAACAGTTCAATGGAACAATCATTGGGCTGGTGAGGAGGCAAGGTATTGCATTCTTTCTCACTGAATGCCTCTGCTAGGTCCCAGTACTCGCTGGGGATGAGCGGCTCATTGGGTGGGCTAAAATTTCCTGTAACATTTGTTGAATCAATGGGAGGGGGCTTGGACCCTATAGGTAGTCTCACAGTTTTCATTCCTTTCTCCCACCAGATAAATGGCTTCTATTTGTCCAACCAGGCTAGTCCTATGATCACAGCCTGTCATTTTTGGAGTTACCAGGAAGCAAATAAACTCCCAGTGCTCACCTATTTCTAGGCGTAGGAGCTCTGTTAATTGTGTGACTAAAGTCCCTCCCATCCGAGAGCCATCAGCTTGCTCAAACCTCACAGGTTTGGAGAGCAGTTTTGCTCATATGCTCAATTTCATGGCAAATGGCAAGCTAATGATGCATCACGAGCATCCAACTAGCACTTTTAAATCTACCTGTGTACCTGACTTAGGGATTATGAGCTTGGCAGGTAGTGAGAAAGGTGGGACATGTTAGCTCACCATTGTGCCATTCTCTCCTTCATCGTTGCTGTCAAAAGAGAGTAGAGTGGGGGCCAATCCAACCTGAGTCCCTGCATCCTCCTGTGTCGGGGATGTGACTTAAGCAACATGTTCCTGTGCGATCCGGTTAGATTTCACTCTCTTTGGCTGCTAGATAGGTTTCTTTCTTACTGCTGGTCCTGGTCTATTCTGCGATTGGGGGTAGGGGACTGGGCAATTCGCTGCTCGATGTCCCTGCTGTCCATATCGGAAGCATTTGATACGCAGGTCTGCAGGTGGACTGGGTCTTTCAGTAGCTGCAGTAGTTGGAGATCCTCAGGGTGGTGGTTGCTGTTTGGGTTGCTCTGGACTCAGCTCAGCTTCATGTGGGGGAGGTTTCTTATAGTAGGCAAGCTGAACATCTAGTTTTGCCACTGCCTGGTACCATGCTTGAAGCTGATCAGGTACCGCTCAATAGATGCAGGCCCGAGAAAGGTGGTCGTCCAACCCTTCCCTGAAGTGATAGACTATGGACTGCTCAGGCCACCTCTGTCTTGTACAAGCTCTAGGGCAGGCCGGCTGGCTTGCTTTATCTTATGGATTTGTTCTTCTGCTTTGAGGGCAATGGTCAGTCCTAGGAGAAAGAGGTGGGGGTCCTCCAATTCATGTCCTCCAACCCCAAGCTGTTGCAAGGACTCTATTAGCTGTAGCAATCTCAGAGGCTGCTGACCATCCCTCTGCGGGGGGCTGCCAAACTCCCCATTTCTGCAGAGGCCTCAGACTGAGGTTCCCTTTCTCTATGGGGCTGGAGGCTTCTCTCAACAGGAGTTGATTTCTGCTTCTCATTTCCAGCTTTTCAAATCTTTCCATTGACTCACCCGAATCTTCAGAGGCAGATAATCTGGTGGCTCTCCCCAGCTGGGAGGCTTAAAAAGGCTCCTTCTCCCTCGGCTTGCTCACCGTCTCTGCTGCCGCCAAGGTGCTGGCTTCAAGCCATTTGTCTCTCTCCACGATGAAATCTTCCCTGAATCTTTGCCAGCTTCCCCCATGTTTAGGAAAAGCGGCCAGGGTTCAGGACTCCTAGATAGTTTGAAAAGTTTTTGATTTCAGCTTAATGTCATGGTTCAGACAGATGCAATTCTTCAAAGAACCTCGAGGCATTGTTTACCTTAAGGAGTCTTTAATCAAAAGAGCATAGCTTCAGCACGTACATGGTCAAGCTGAAATCTGGATTCCCCTCCCCTTAGCACACAGTATCAAAGTGCAGTTCCTTCCTCTAATTAACTGTCATAAATCACATTCTCCAATTAGTTTGAATTGTAAGCTTTCCCTCCTGTTAAACAACCCGCCAAATTCTTGTTGTTGTTAGCTGCGAAGTCGTGTCCGACCCATCGCGACCCTATGGACAACATTCCTCCAGGCCTTCCTGTCCTCTACCATCTTCTGGAGACCATTTAAGCTCACGCCTACTGCTTCAGTGACTCCATCCAGCCACCTCATTCTCTGTCGTCCCCTTCTTCTATTGCCCTCGATCTTTCCCAGCATTAGGCTCTTCTCCAGTGAGTCCTTCCTTCTCATTAGGTGGCCAAAGTATTTGAGTTTTAGCTTCAGGATCTGGCCTTCTAAAGAGCAGTCAGGATTGATCTCCTCTAGGACTGACCGGTTTGATCGCCTTGCAGTCCAAGGGACTCGCAGGAGTCTTCTCCAGCACCATAGTTCAAAGGCCTCAATTTTTTGGCGCTCAGCCTTTCTTATGGTCCAACTTTCACTGCCATACATTGCAACTGGGAAGACCATAGCCTTGACTATACGCACTTTTGTTGACAGGGTGATGTCTCTGCTTTTTAGTGTGCTGTCTAGATTTGCCATGGCTTTCCTCCCCAGGAGCAAGCGTCTTTTAATTTCTTGGCTACAGCCAAATTCTTATCTTCTGTTATTTCAAAACAGACTTGAGAGACATTCTTCCTACTCTCCCCCAGCATCAACTAATTCTAACTTTAAAAGTAACACACAAGTTTTAAAGAAGAAAAGCTGCCCTTCCACATGTTGTCAAAACAAGAACATCTGATGTTAGCAGTGTTGATATCTGTAGCATTTGGACAAAAACCTCAGTATTAGTGGATCATAGCCCTTAAATATGGATTACATGTACTTTATTTGAAGTAGCTATTCTTTTAGTTTAGGCCACTGCCTTGTTTGTGTATAAATAACAAAAGTAAGGCTGGTGACTTGAACTGTCTCTGAAAGTTATTTTGGAACAATTGCTCCAGAACTGCCCAGAAGCTCATTGCCAAAGCTTCTTTGATATTTAAATGTTTTCTAGCTCTTTTTGGGATTTTTAACCTCATCAAATCAATTCAGTTTAGGTCTGCTGATCATAATGATCTTTATGCTGTTGTTGAAACAGTTATTAATATTATGCATAGATACATACTGAACTGCAATTCAAATTATAAAAGAAGTTATTTTCTTAATGGGGATGTTTTTCCATATGTATCTATGATATATGAAAAATAGGAAAACCTTTCCTTTCCTTCTTTCCTTTCCTTTCCTTTCCTTTCCTTTCCTTTCCTTTCCTTTCCTTTCCTTTCCTTTCCTTTCCTTTCCTTTCCTTTCCTTTCCTTTCCTTTCCTTCCCTTCCCTTCCCTTCCCTTCCCTTCCCTTCCCTTCCAACAACATATTAAACTCATTACCAGAAGAATGACAAATTACTCAAATGTGATTGCTCTTTCTTTACAATAAAACTGCAAGTGCCTTCCTACTTTCAAAATGAGAGATGATTGAATGACTTTAGGCTCATAAATATTCATGTGCTATGGCATTGTCTGTATTGGGGTACATGTATCTGTGTGCTTTACTTTTTACTTTTATTAAATTTGTATACCGCCCTTCTCCCTTCTCCCTTCTCTCTCAGTGCTGCTTTCCTCAACAAAAATAGTTGTTCTTGTAGTGACAAAAATATTTGTCTAACAGATATATTTGAGAGAGTAGACAAAGATCCCCTTCATGGATTACTGCCTTCAATGAAGCTATGAGCTATGCCGTGCAGGGCCACCCAAGACGGAAAGGTCATAGCAGAGAGTTCTGACAAAACGTGATCCACTGGAGAAGGAAATGGCAACCCACTCCAGTATCTTTGCCATGAAAACCCTATGGACAGTACCAAAAGGCAAAATGATATAACGCTGGAAGATGAGCCCCTCAGGTCAGAAGGTGTCTAATATGCTACTGGGGAAGAGCAGAGGGCTAGTACTAGTAGCGCCAGAAAGAATGAAGCAACTGGGCCAAAGCCGAAAGGATGCTCAGCTGTGGATGTGTCTGGTGGTGAAAGGAAAGTCCGATGCTGTAAAGACTTTTTCTCCATAGGAACCTGGCATTTAAGATCCATGAATCAAGGCAAGCTGGACATGGTCAAAAAAGAGATGACAAGACTGAACATCGACATCTTAGGAATCAGCGAACTAAAATGGACAGGAATGGGTGAATTTAATTCAGATGACCATCAGGTATACTACTGCAGGCAAGAATCCCTCAGAAGAAATGGAGTAGCCTTCATAGTCAATAAAAGAGTAGGAAAAGCAATACTGGGATACAATCCTCAAAATGACAGAATGATCTCAGTTCCAATCCAAGGAAAACCATTCAATATCACATTAGTCCAAGTCTATGCCCCAACCACCAGTGCTTAAGAAAGATACGCCCAATTAAATGCAGAATTCCAAAGAATAGCAAGAAGAGATAAGAATGCCTTCTTAAATAAACAGTGCAAAGAAATAGAAGAAAACAATAGAATAGGGAGGACCAGAGATCTTTACAAGAAAATTGGAGAGATGAAGGGAAATTTTAATGCAAAAATGGGCATGATAACAGACCAAAATGGCAGCGACCTAACAGAGGCAGAAGAGATTAAGAAGAGGTGGTCAAATTACACAGAAGAACTATACAAGAATGAGCTTAACGTCCCTGATAATAACAATGAGGTGGTCACTGACCTCGAGCCAGACATCCTAGAATGTGAAGTGAAGTGGGCCTTAGAAAAGCTGAGCAACAACAAAGCTAGTGGAGGTGACAGTATTCCAGCTGAGCTATTCAAAATCTTAAAAGACGATGCAGTAAAAGTGCTACACTCAATTTGTCAGCAAATTTGGAAAACTCAACAGTGGCCACAGGATTGGAAAAGATCAGTTTACATTCCAATTCCAAAGAAAGGCAGTGCCAAAGAATGTTCAAACTATTGGACCATTGCACTCATTTCACATGCTATTAAAGTTATGCTTAAAATCCTACAAGCTAGACTCCAGCAGTATGTGGATCGAGAACTACCAGAAGTACAGACAGGATTTCGAAGAGGCAGAGGAACTAGAGATCAAATTGACAACATACGCTGGATCATGGAGAAAGCTAGAGAGTTCCAGAAAAACATCTACTTCTGCTTCATTGACTATGCTAAAGCCTTTGATTTTGTGGATGACAATGAACTGTGGAAAGTTCTTAAAGAGATGGAATTAAGATTGCCGGAAGAAATATCAACAACCTAAGATATGCAGATGATACCACTCTAATGGCAGAAAGTGAAGAGGAACTAAAGAGCCTCTTGTTGCGAGTGAGGAAAGAGAGTGCAAAAGTTGGGTTGAAACTAAACATTAAGAAAACCAAGATCATGGCATCCAGCCCTCTCAATTTCTGGCAAATAGATGAGAAGGAAATGGAGGTAGTGACAGATTTTATTTTCCTGGGCTCCAAGATCACTGCAGATGGGGACTGTAGCCAAGAAATTAAAAGACGATTGCTCCTCAAGAGGAAAGCCATGACAAATCTAGACAGCACACTAAAAAGCAGAGACATCACCCTGTCAACAAAAGTGCGTAAAGTCAAGGCTATGGTCTTCCCAGTTGCAATGTATGGCTGTGAAAGTTGGACCATAAGAAAGGCCGAGCACCAAAGAATTGAGGCCTTTGAGCTATGGTGCTGGAGAAGACTCCTGTGAGTCCCTTGGACTGCCAGGTGATCAAACCGGTCAGTCCTAGAGGAGATCAACCCTGACTGCTCTTTAGAAGGTCAGATCCTGAAGCTAAAACTCAAATACTTTGGCCACCTAATGAGAAGGAAAGACTCACTGGAGAAGAGCCTAATGCTGGGAAAGATTGAGGGCAATAGAAGAAGGGGACGACAGAGAATGAGGTGGCTGGATGGAGTCACTGAAGCAGTAGGCGTGAGCTTAAATGGACTCCAGAAGATGGTAGAGGACAGGAAGGCCTGGAGGAATGTTGTCCATAGGGTCGCGATCGGTCGGACACGACTTCGCAACTAACAACAGCAACAAGACAAAGATTCTACAGATCACCTATAATGAAGTATTATTAACCTGAATGGTTTTGGTATGGACCAACATTTTCCAAATTATAATAGAAAGCTCTCATAAATAAAATTGGATGAAATATCTAATACTAAACAGCAAGACAACAAAGAGAAGCGAGAAGGGAGGATAATGATAATTGATTTGATTTGCCATCAAGTTGGTGTCAAGAATCCAATATATAGAGAACTAAACTAAACTAAACTAAACTAAACTAAACTAAACTAAACTAAACTAAACTAAACTAAACTAAACTAAACTAAACTAAACTAAACTAAACTAAACTAAACTTCACAAAAGTGTACAGCCTTTTAAAATCCTTCATGTTAATGGCCACCACCAAGTGTTATGGTATTGATGTGTTGTGTCAAAATGTGTTTTCTTTTGTCTGTTTTAAATCACTTTCCAGTGGCTTTGATAGAGGGGGTAAACCTTTATGTCCCTTTTCTTTGTGCCAGGTATTATTTAAAAAACCTGAATCATGTTCTCCATCAGACACCTTTTTCATGTTAAAGTCTTTCAAATATTCTAGCCTTTTCTTGTAGGAAGGTGTTCAAGTCTCTTGACATTTTAATTACCTTCTTCTGCAATTTTTCTGTCTCTATTCATTTTCAAGTAACATGACAGCTATACACAGCAGAACAGATGAAGACACCTATTGTAGATGTATTTAAAGGCATTGCATTGCAACTATTTTTTAGTCTTCTTTTCTAAATGATCTCTAGTATGGAATTTATCTTTTCCCTGTTTCCATGCACTGAACTGACATCTTCACCTTTGCTCAGCTATCCTCCAAGTTCTTGTTCCTAGCTTGTTATGGATAGTCTTTAATTATGTATACCTCCATTATAGTTTGACATACTGTGCATCAGATACAAGTTTACCACTTCAGTAAAAATTAGACCTGAAAGAAGAATGCTGATGGCTGCAAACATTAACCTAGTGTCTTTTACCTAATTTCTGCAAAACTAAAGTTCAGGGAATATTTCCTATGCAGAACATGACATGAGTTTCTGAAAGGAGAAGTGGTTTTGCTAACTGAGATGTTATGAAAAATCCACCTAATATGTCCTTGACTTACAATCACAATTGAGCCAAAATTTATAGAGAGGAATTTGTTAAGTGAGTTTTGCCCCATTTTACAACTTTTCTTGCCACATTTGTTATGTGAATCACTGCAGTTGTTAAATTAGTAAGACTGTTTGTAAGGACCTGACTCAATCCTTCTTCCCAAGAAAGCAGAACTCATGGAACAGCTTCATTCCAAAAGGAATTTTTATTAGGAAAAGTTGACAGCAGGCATAGAAGGTAGGATCTGAGAGTTCCCATGCAAATCAATAGGTTAAAAGAGTAACTGGCAAATCCCACCCCAATAGTCCCTCTGGTCAGTTCAAATGAGCCAATCTCCAGGTGTGAACTTGCTATGGGAATGGGGTTGATAAGACGCTATTGCCAAGGTTGTTAGGCTGTTAGGTCTTTGTGCCTTTCCTTCTGCAGCTAGAGATAAATCAGATGGCCAGAGGTACATTCCATTCTCACCCCAGACTGGCAACAAGAGAAATAGATCAAAGAGCAAGAAGATAGAGGAAAGCAGAAAGGATACATTGTGGTGCCCATAGCTTCCCCCCTCCCCCCAGGAGTATGGCAGACCCCGCAGGAACAGAGAATAAATAAATCAACCCCCTCCCAACAATTGGGTTCTGAAACTGTTGTTAAGTGAATTTGGTTTCCCATTGACGTTGCTTGTGAGAGGTTTGCACAAAGGGATCACATGACACCAGGACACTGGATCAGTCATAAATATGAACCAGTTGTCAGGCGTCTGAATATAAATCACATCATCCTGGGGGAATGCATTTTTTCAGTGCCATTGTAACTTCTAACCATCACTAAGTTGTAAGTTGAGGACTACCTATAATTTTAGTTGCTTTGATTTCTATATTTGAAGAAAGCCAATTTGGGAAAGAATGCATTATGATCTACTGTAGATATGGCAATATTTTCACTGAAAGTATTCTTTGTGACATGAGGTTCTGTAGTTAATGTCATGGTTCCGATGAATAAGACAAATCAAACAAATTTCAGGCATATTATTAATCTAAAAAGTCTTAGTAATGAAACGAAACATCGACACTCATGGAGGGATGCCAGAATCTGAAATCTCCTCCCCCCAAGCCCATGATAACACACACACACACACACACACACACACACCTTTATCTACACATCATAAATCACATTATCCAATTAGTTTTACATATGAGGTTTCACTTCTTATTCTGTATGCGTCTTTTTGCAATCTTATCACAACTTCCGGGTGATTCCTCCCTCCCAAATGAAGCAATTAAAATAACAGGCTGTCTCTTATATTGTCAGTGCAAAAACATGTCAATGTTTGCAGCATTGACACTTAACACAGAGGAGATTGCATCTTCTAACCATTCCTCCATAAATGAAATTTTAAATTTTAGAAAGCCCAATTATGTTCCATTCTCATATGTTCCTAAGTTGAGAGAACTCCCAAGATTACAGGGTCATCTCTCCTCTTCCTTATTTATGGAAAGCTTCAAAATATTCACCAATATTCAATTACAGATAAGTAAATAGCTGAAGATTGCTTACTTAGTTATTCAGAAATGTAAACACTCCAATAATGCCTAGCAACTAAATACAGTTGACATGAGATGAGATGAAGAAAGGAAACAAAATGAAAACCTGCCTTAAATTGTATAAAATGGAGAAAATGTTAGAATAAATGGTGGATGTTCATGATAGCAAAAAAGTTATGGAGAATTCATGCATTTTTTTTAATTCAGAGAGCAAAATAATTTTAATGACTAGAATTATCAAACTCATAATTTATTGATATGCAGGAATCAATTGGAAAACCTAATATAGATGTTATTTGGAGAATAGAATTTACCATATTGATTTTGGCTTTCATGTCAAGACCTCAATTTCCTTTCATCTTCTTTTTTTTTAATTTGAAGGTCAGAAGACCACAGTGATACATTTATTAAGCTCCCTATAGGTTTCAGAGTGACAGATAGGTAAGTGTTAACCCAAGTCATACTAAATTAGAAAAAGGTCACTTCTGGAATCTGCTGTCAGTATCAAGAATAAAGAAAAACACACTATCCTCTCATTTATACTAGCATCTTTCTATACCTTTTCTATTAAATACGTTGAGCAGCTGTGAAATTGTGGCTAATAACCTCAGGTAGAAATCTCTTCTCACTGGTCACAATTTCTGCAATAGCCTCTGGTAAGTTACAGAATTTCCATACGTGGGATTCTTTTGCACCATGTAATATGGATTTGCTTATGGCGATTACTCCCTGAGAAGATGTCCAGTATATCCATGTAGCAAAGTTTACATCCCAATCCTCAGAGTTGTCATAACTCAGGTATAAATGCAATAAAACAACAGCAAAATAGTAATACCTGTCATCTGCATAACAGCTCCAAACAACAGTCCACTAGCAAATTTTAGGGAAAATAAAAATCAATCAATCAAATGATTTTGCCTTTAAAAAAACAATAAGTGATTTTATTCCCTATTTAGAAGCCTCAAAGCTATGAAGAGATTAAGATGGGGAATTCAGATTTTCTAAATAAGTAAACAGTAGGCCGTCTTTCCCCCCTTCTTCAAAGACTGATTGTGACTTATGTATTGAATCTGACACCTTATGTGCTTGTTGCCAGAATGCCTAGTTAGAATGTTAAAAAATTGGGGATTTACGACTTTAGAAGGTTCCAAATGTAGGTGTTAATTTCTGGAGCATTCTACTAGTAGCAGTTGGATATTTGGGTGATATGTACTTCTAATCAAAATGATCTCCCTGTCAGAACCCATCCCAATATACATCTTAGGAAAGAAGAACTCTTGGAGACGAGATTGTCCAAACAGGAACTTTTACTAAAACATGGTTGACAGTGGATAATATAGACAGGATCTGAAAACTGTCTCACAGGTTGATACTTTTAAAGTGTCCCCGAGTAAAACCCCTCCACTCAGTCCATTTGGTCAGTACCGGATCAGTCAAGTTTCAGGTGTCAAAACTCCTTGTGGAAAAGGAGAGCCCCAGTACATTTGCAACATTATTACTTCCTCCCCTTCACATTGCAGTCGGAGATACAAACCAGAATTCCACCCCCTCCCTCTTTCTTCTTCTTAGTTCAAAGGGTTTCTTCCCTGGTTTTTTGTTATGGCCTCCAGGCAGGCTGAATAAACAAACCTTGCATCTAAGGAATAGACATGGCTCTTAACAACCCTGTCTTTTCGTTCCCTCCTTGGGAATGGCATAATCCAGTAAGGGGGTGAGATTTAGATTTGCACAGATAGGGAGTTAGAAATGAAATATAAATGGATTCTGATATTCTGCCCTCCTTTTTTTAAAAAAAAAAAGAAGAAATGTCCACCTGTGGAAGAAACAAAATATAATGTTAGCCTGGTTTGTTAGGATATTCTGTATGAAACTTTTTAAGCAACTTGGGTGCTCTAATGTGATGTTTATGACCCACTCATTTTCTGAGGAAGGGAGGTGTTTCCAAGCTACTAAGTATTGAATTTGTGAGAGGCCTTACAAGACCAATGGCTCATTGAGGCGCTTCCAAGCAAAAGGCAGCATGCAGGGATGCAATCAGGTGAAGCTTTATTTAGATATAAAGCAGAGAGAAAGAGTTCCCTGGCATGGAGGCACGGATGCCTGGATTGAGCCCATGGATCAGTCCCAAAGGGAACTAGAACAAGAGCTAAAGATCAGCCCCTGAGCAGAGGTTTTTATGGGGGTTCCCGGCCCCTCCCTTAGTGAGGGGGCCGGAGGGCCATTAACTCTCTCCAATGGGGCTGCAGGGGTCAGAGACCCCTGACCCACCAGTGGAAGCAAAGGTGCCTCTTTGCTCCCATCTGGTGACCTTTTAAGGAACTGCCATGGCTGGCACAAAAACATCTAACAATTCCCCTTCTTGCCAGCCAATGACAGGGACCAGTGAGCAGTGGTGTAGCGTGGGTTGTCAGCACCTGGGGCAAGGCAAGTAATTTGCACCCCCTAACCGCACCACATGCCTGGCACACCCCCCTCCACAGTGGGCGGTGACCCGGCGGCTCAGATCAGATTCGCACAGCCAGCACTGCAGTGAGAGAGAGTGAGTGAGCCAGGCAGGGGCAGAGAGCTGCGAGTGCGAGCGCGCCCCCCCAGATGTTGCGGCCAGTGCGGCCGGCACCCCCTGCACCCCCCACGCTACGCCACTGCCAGTGAGTGTATGTGAGGGGGCGAGCAGGTGTCATAGACATACAGATGCATTGTATACGTTCAGAAGACCAAACACAAATGCTTACACAGAAGGTTGTGCCAGTCAATGGGTACAGGTTTGGTGAACAGGTCAGCTATCTGGTCAGTTGTGCTACAATGTTTGACATGTAGGAATCCCATTCTGGCAAGCTGCCTGACATTTTTATAGCGGATGTCTATGTGGCGGGACCTAGAGCCCACCGCGTATGCCCCCGAGATTCCAATTGAGGCTGTATTGTCTTCTTGAATCTGGATGGGCAGAGAAGGAGGTACCCAGATGCTCGTTACCAGAGCATTGAACCAAATCAAATCATTGGCTGTGTCCGACAGACTGGCATATTCCGCCTCGGCCGTGGAGCAAGAAACAAATTTTTGCTGCCTAACATGCCAATGGATAGGACAGCCATTTAGCAATATGAGGAAACCAGAGGTGCTCCGTCTACTGTTGGTGTCACCAGCCCAGTCTGCGTCCGAGTAAGCAGAGAGCTGGGCCAGCTTCCCCTTCTCTGGCTCCAGCACAAGGAGAGCATCAGCCGTGCCCCTGAGGTACCTAAGTACCCTCTTAACAGCAGTCCAGTGGAATTCCTTTGGGTGTTCCATATGCCTGGACAATAGATTCACAGCTAAAGCTATGTCAGGCCTGCTCCAATTGCTAATATATAGCAAGGAGCCAATCACAGATCTGTAAAGCTTATTATCTGTGAACTCAGGACTGTCCTCATGAGTGTGACTGTAATAGTCTTTGTATCGGGCTACACATTGGGTTAGATTCTGCTATTTTGCATTTGGCCAACAACTCCTCAATCTTTTCTTTCTGAGATAGGGCGAACCCCTTCTTAGTGGCCAAGATGTGCATACCCAAGTACCTGTCAACCCGCCCCAAGGACTTCAGGGCAAACCTTTCCCCCAGGACCTTGGCAAATTCATCACACCTTTCCTTGCCAGGCCCTACATATAGGAGGTCGTCCACATAAACTAACACCTGTTCTGTGGTACCCTTGGAGTTGCGTGTGAAAACGCACTCATCTGCATGGGATGCCCTGAAACCAACTCATTCTAAACTTTTTCTAAGGCAGTTGTACCATAGTTTCCCTGACTGCTTGAGGCCATATAACCCTTTTCAGAGCAGCCATGTGTTTCCCCCCTCCTGCTGGTAGCCAGGAGGGGCCCTCACGTAGATCTGCCGGTCCAGGTTGGCGTGGAGGTAAGTCTTCTGGATGTCAAATTGGTAGACTTCCTCCCCAGAGCAGCTGCAGTTACGAGGGTGGCCTTGACGCTCTCTGCCCGGATGGTTGGAGAGTAGGTCTCCCCGTAGTCTTCCATGTAGCGCTGGGCGAACCCCTGTGCTACCAAGTGGGCCTTATACAGGTAGCGGCCATTGGCAAGTGGTTTGGCCTTGAAAACCCACCTTGTGCCAATGACTTTCCTCTCCTTCGGTGGTTGCTGGGGGGTGAAGACCTTGAGCTTTTTCAGGCTCGCCATCTCCCGCTCCATTGCAAGCTGCCACTTCTCTTGTTCTTCGATGGGCAGCTCCTGGATGTCAGAGAAGGATTTTGGGGTGACCACAACGCTGTTGACGGACGCGATGTGCCCAATGTTGATTCTCTTTGGCGGGACCCCTTTGTTGGACCGCTTTGACCTCCTGCCACTCACCGCCCTTTTCTTCTGCGGGTTCCTCATCAGCCGGCCATTCACAACCGGGATGTGAAGGCCCTCGGTCCCAGGTGCTGGGCATCATGGGCCTCTGAGACATTGCTGGAGGCGAAGAGTCGGGTGAAGATGGCGTGTCTTCCCCCTCGGGGCTGGACGGCTCATCCTCCCCATCTGAACCAGGTAGGCTGACCTCTTCATCTTGTTCCTCGCTCTCATCAGTGGCAGGGTCTGTGGTTGTCTCAGGTGGTGTCGTGGTCGATGCATCCTTGCTGGGTCGGTTGACATATGGGCCCAGATCATTTGAATGGATCTGGGTCCAATTGGAGTCCTCTTTGAAGGAGGCAGATTGGGAAGTCACAGTCCTGCCCCCCTCTCCCAGGAAACAGTAGGCCTTGGAGCCAGGAGCATAGCTCAAGAACCTTAGTCTCTGGGAGATAGATCTCCCCTTCTTCCGCAGCTGCTTGGGGATATGCACCCAAGCGTAGGAGCCAAACACACGCAAGTGTCCCAGACTTGGCTTCCTACTGTGGACCAGGAAATATGGGCTCTGGTCCACAACACTGCTCCAGGTGCAGTTTAAGGTGTAATTGGCGTAATGCAGTGCCTCCGCCCAGTATGATTCCATGACCCCAGCGTCCACAATCAATAGCGGTGCCGGCACCTTAGGCTCCTTTTCGGGCTTACCTGCCTTAGGTGCCTGCTGAGGCTAGGGGTTCTTGCCCACACTGGCATTGGAAAGCCGTGGGGCTGGCTGAGGCAGCTTGGGTGCAACTGCTTCGGCCTTGCGCTCCTTAGACAGCCTTGGGGCTGGCTGTGGGGCCTTTCTCTCTTTCTGCGCACAGGCCCTTTCTGAGGTGGCACCCGGTAGACTGTCCTCTCTGGCTGGGCCCTCAGGGGAGAAGTATGGCAAACCATTTATGATGGTAACACTCCCAATGACCTTCTGGTCCCGAGTGACATGACCTCCCCCTTTACGAAATAAAACCTCCACCCTGTCATCATCACATAACTTGATTATGCTCAACAGATTGTTGGCAATGGAGGGAGCATGCAATACCCCTTCAATATTTCCCAGCCCCGGTACAGAGACACTGCCCTCCCCAACAACCAAAGCCTTATCACCATTGGCAACCTTGACAGAGGAGCTAATCCTCCTCAACCTTTTAAAACCTTGTTTCATGTTGGTAATATGGGATGAAGCTCCAGAGACCAGTAACCATAGGCCAGTGGGGCCACCAGCCTTTGTGGCAGGGGTGAGAGTACAAGTACATACAAAATTTCCCTTGGCACCACCTTTGCCCCCGCCACGCCCCCTTCCTTGATTGGAACCATGCTTGGGGCCTTGCTGGTGATGGGGGCAGTCCTTCTTCAGATGCTCCTCAGAGCCACAGATGAAATACCTGAGTAGAGCATTGACCTGCTCTGAGTTGTGGTGCCTCCTGCTGGCGCGCTGAGTGGTGGCTCTGGCATATTCTCCTGCATCTCTACGCCTCCTGTCCTCCTCATTGAGCCTCCCTGTGAGGTAGGACAGAGTCATGGCTTCCTTTCTGGTCCCCTCCAGAGAAACAATGAAATTGCTCCAATTTTTATCCAGAGATGCCAGAATGACAGCAATCATGTTCGCTTCAGTTACAGGGTAGTCCTGGAGCATCGGTTCTGCCCTGAGCACCTTCAATTTTCCTAGGTGCTATGCCATGCTAGCCCCAAACCTCAGCTTGGTGTTATAAAACTCAGATGTGGTGGAACCCAGGCTGTCGCTGTTGAATACGTCATATAACAAGCCCCAAACATCGCCAGCTGTGAGCCTATCTGGAATGCTGGGGTACAAGTTAGCATCCAGTGAGCTCAGTAGAGTGGTATATGCTTTCCTATGATACCACTCTTCTTGGGGCCCCCAGGGAAGAGGTGGGGGTCCAGAACCATCTCTAGAGTCCCTTCCTTTAATAGACACACCTGCACTTCCTTATTCCAGTTGCTAAAATTTTCTCCCCCAAGATGCAATTTTTCAAAATTATTTGGGAGACCAGAAGCAGATGTAGGGGTCTGGGAATAAAGGAAATTTTCCCCAGCTCTTTGTCCATTTCTATATCTGTGTGAGTTTTCCATTGAGGTGAATGGAAGAGGGATCCCTCTGCTGGCAAGTGTTGGTATTTTTCTCTCTTTTTCAGATGGCCCCGACTGAGCATGCTCAGAACTCATTTGAGCCCAGGAGGCAGAGGGAGTGGATGACTCTCTCTCTGCCTCTGGGCCAGGCCTAGGCCTAGGCCTGCAGGCCGGGGCCTGGGCCCGAAGAGGGGCTGAAGGCCGCAGAAATCCCGAAGATTCCTCTGGAAGCCCCCCTGGCACTGGAACACTCACCGGGAAGCGAAGACTGCAGAATGGGGCCGGGATGGCCCAGAGATGCCGAGGATCGCCTGGAGGAGCACATTGCTGGTCCTGAAGACCCTGGAGGTGGCTGAAGACAGCGCTGGAGGTGGGGACCTCGTCCGGAGGCCCCCGAAGACCATCTGGTAAGCAGGGCATCTGTGCCATGTAGGGTAGGCTGGAGGGCCCGGGGGTTCCCCAGAGGCCCTCTGGCATTGCAAGACACAGCTGGGAGGCTCCAGGCCAAACTCGTCCTGGCAGTTTAGGCCCCGGGGAGAGGGTTGGAGGCCCCGGGGCTCCTTCCGAGGCCCTCTGGAGGTGTGGGGTGAAGTTGGGGGGCTCCGGACTGGACGCCCCCCGTAGTCAGGCTCCTGGAGGTAGCGGGGAAGGCTGGTTACCCCCGATGTTGAGGCTGCGGTCGTTGTGGCCTCCAGGGCCGCAACCAGGACCTGGATGGCTGCTCTGATCCCTGCTGTAGCAGGCGCGGCCAGGCAGGCTTTGAAGCCATCATAGGCCTCAAGGCTTTCTGGTGGGGGTGGCCAGGCGGTTTGTGTGCTGCTTTGGCTGGCTGCCACTGGTTGCTGGGCCTCGAGGCCTAGCTGACGCCTACCAAGCCTTGCTGGGGTAGGTGGCCTGGGGGCCGCCATGTTGCTTCCGGTTGGCCCTGGAAGCTGCAGGTCACAGTTTGGTGGGAAATTTCCCGCCAAAATCTCTGGGGCCCTGGGGGCCCCCAGTGTAGCCAGTGCCATGTTAGGGGGCCTCCTGGGTGCTGGGGAAGGACTTACCCAGTGTCCAGAGGCCCCCTGAGCTGGTATCCCTCATGGAGAGGCTTGTGGCATCCTTCGCACTGCAAGGAGCGTTCGGAGCAGCTCCCTGCATTCCCGGTCAGTCAGCTGGTCCATACTGGGGTTGGCCTGATCCCAGGCTGCTTCCCTGGTGTCTGGCCAGTCTTGGGTGGACTGCAGGCCTTCCATGCTTCCCTCCGTGGCTTGCGGCTATAGGGAGGCATGCGAAGGGGTCCCTGGCGCTTCACTGGGTCCTCTGGGGGGATAGAGGTCATCTGTGTCCTCACCTGGATCAAAGCTTGCATCAGGGGCTGGGTGCAGGTCTGCCATCCTTGATTGAAGACTCCTGGTCACAATCGGGGATCTCCTGCCATCCATCTCAAAGGGGTTCTTGCTGGAACCTCCAGGCATCTTGCTTCTGCTGCTGGCTTGGAAGCGTTGCCTCAAACCATCCTCTGCTACCAATTTGTGAGAGGCCTCACAAGACCAATGGCTCGTTAAAGTGCTTCCAAGCAAAAGGCAGCACACAGGGATGCAATCAGGTGAAGCTTTATTTAGATATAAAGCAGAGAGAAAGAGTTCCCTGGCATGGAGGCACCCATGCCTGGATTGAGCCCATGGATCAGTCCCAAAGGGAGCTAGAACAAGAGCTAAAGAGCAGCCCCCGAGCAGAGGTATTTATGGGGGTTCCTGGCCCCTCCCTTACCAATGAGAGTGAGCGGGCCGGAGGGCCATTAACTCTCTCCAATGGGGCTGCAGGGGTCGGGGACCCCTGACCCACCAGTGGGTCCCATCTGGTGACCTTTTAAGGAACTGCCATGGCTGGCACAAAAACAACTAACAGAATTGCTCCATGGTGTTTCATAGAATTCTTTTACCTCAAAGTGTTGTTCTCCTTCAACCATGATAGGAGGTGGTGGTGGTGGTGGGGTTTTTGTTTGTAGGGGTGACTGTTGTTCTCTTTTTAATAAACTGCAATGAAAAATTGGGTGTATCTGCCTAAGATTTTTGGGTAATTCTAATTCTACTGTTACTGGGTTTATGATTCTTTTAATTGGAAAAGATCCAATATATTTTGGTCCGAGTTTTTTTACAGGGTTGTAGGATTTAAGGTATTTTGTGGATAAATACACCATCTCTCCCACCCTGAATCGTTCGGGATTTACTCTTTTTTTGTCTGCTTGTGTTTTGTATGCTTGTCTAGCTTCGTCTAAAGCTTTCCTAATGATTGGTGAGATGTTTTTTAATTGTGCAATCCATTCCTTCAGTGCTGGGATTACCAGTTCATTTGGGGTTAGTTCTGGCATGGGGTTGAAACTTTGACAGGTAGCTACATGAAAAGGAGTGTAACCTGTGCTGAAGTGGACTGCATTATTATATACCACTTCTGTGAAAAGCAGTAGATTCTTCCAATTTGTTTGCTGGAAATTAATAAAGCATCTTAAATATTGCTGAGTTGGAACATTCAGCCGAACCTCCCGTCTGAGTATGATGACTAGATGACAGTCCTTGGGTGGTTCCTAAAAGGGATAAAAATTCTTTCCAAAATGCCAATGTAAATTGCACCCCCCTATCAGATATGATGAGTTGTGGTACCCCATGCAATCTGTAAATATGCTGCATGAAAAGTTTTGCTAAGGCTTTTGCGGTGGAGATCTTTTCGCAAGGGATGAAGTGCACTTATTTGGAAAACAAGTCCATGACTGTCTAGACTACAGTGTTCCTGTTGCTTTCTGGTAATTCCACTATGAAATCCATGGCTATTTCTTTCCATGGGGCTGAGGGGTTCACCACTGGTTGTAACAATCCTGGCGATTTCCCTTGCAGCCTCTTAGCCATCCTGTCTAATGTCAGAACCCACCCCAATTCACATCTTAGGAAAGAAGAACTCTTGGAGACGAAATTGTCCAAACAGGAATTTTTACTAAAACATGGTTGACAGTGGATAATATAGACAGGATCTGGAAACTGTCTCACAGGTCAATACTTTTAAAGTGTCCCCGAGTAAAACCCCTCCACTCAGTCCATTTGGTCAGTACCGGATCAGTCAAGTTTCAGGTGTCAAAACTCCTTGTGGGAAAGGAGAGCCCCAGTACATTTGCAACATTATTATTTCCTCCCCTTCACATTGCAGTCGGAAATACAAACTAGAATTCCCCCTCCCTCTTTCTTTGTTCTTCATAGTTCAAAGGGTTTCTTCCCTGGTCTTTTGTGATGGCCTCCAGACAGGCTGAATAAACAAACCTTGCATCTATGGGATAGAGATGGCTCTTAACAACCCTGTCTTTCCCTCCTTGGGAGTGGCAGAATCCAGTAAGGGGGTGAGATTTAGATTTGCACAGATAGGGAGTTAGAAGTGAAATATAAATGGATTCTGACACTCCCTCCTGTTGCTAATAATTGTCTTAAACAAAACAAAACAAAATCTAAATCTTTCTATTTCCTCCCTTTTGTGTATTTGGAGTTCTAATTATAGTGTTCTATTTCCCATTACATGTTGGCATATTTCTGATCATGGACAAAGAATTTCAAAGCCACCAATATTTAGTCCAGAATGGTATGCCAGCACTTGGAATTATGGAATCATTTTCAAGTCAGTAGGTTTTATAACAAAAAAGGAAGTAGCTGTACCATCCTTCTGAGGTCCTTTTTATTGTTTTGTTGTTGAGTGTTTAAGAAAGTAGTTTTTTACAAAGTATTCACTGTTTTTAATTATACTTTTAAAACTCATTGGGGTTGAAGCTACAATATCTTCACATGAGATATGTAAAACAAATTTGTTACAGAATATTGTAATTTATATGGCAGTTTTGGTTAAAAACGCTGAGCTAGTCAGCTGGAGAGCCAACAGCCTGGGTTTGAGATCTGAGTTCCACACAGTGGGGTGAGCTCCCATTACTTGCCCCAGCTGCTGCCCACCTACAGTAGCAGTTTGAAAGCACACAAATGCAAGTAGATTAATAGGTATCACTTTGGTGGGAAGGTAACATTGTTCCATGCACCTTGGATGAATAGTCATGCCGGCCACATAACCATGGAAATGGTCTTCAGACAACACTGCTCCCTCAGCCAAGAAACAGAGATGAGCACCATGTTCTAGAGCCAGACACAACTGGACAGTGGAAACCTTTACCTTTTTTAGATGAATATACCACTTATGAGTGAAGATCTCCCTGCTGTGTCATGCAGCAACATAGACTGATTGCAAAGCCTCTCTCTAAATTTGTACATAAAGAGAAGATCATATGAAAGAAGTTAATGTGGGATAAAGACTTAATAATATTTGGTCAAGGACACTTATGATCCATTTTGAATAGTGTGGCAGATAATGGCAGCCCATTTCTAGAACTGACTTTCTGACATGAAGGATTCTATCTTCTATGTTCACATTCTCAAATAAAATATTTAAAGAAATTATCATGGACACATGGAAAAAAGAGACAGAGAATAAATGATCCATCAAATGTACAGCACAGTAATTCTCTAGAGAAATATTTTAACCTTATGTCATGTGCCTTAAAATAATGAAATGCAAACTTCCATCTTAAAGGAATTTATAGTTAATATATGCAGTATTTGCAGTAATGGAATACTTGAGAAAAAGAAGGTCAACACTTTACAAACTTTCCTTCAGGCATACATAGGATTAGAGAAGTGTGGGTTGAATTTCAAGGTTAACATGCCCATAGAATTGTTTTGTTAGAAAAAGAAAGGGAAGAGAAAAGAATGGCACTTCCAAGATCCCAAAACTCAGTGCTTACATCATGGACAAAAAGTCTAAAGTTAGGAAATGGATGCAGCTATTATAAAACAAATCTTCTGAAACTTAAGTTTTCCCCAAGAGCTGTTATTATTGCTTTTTTAAAAATGAAAATAGCAAAAATTCCATCCAAGGCAGCCTAATATATATTTAGGGATTTTTTTAAAAGTCACATTTACCATATTGGATATTCTGGAAATAGTTTTAACATTGACATCTTATGTATTTGCCTTACTGATTTTCTTTAATAACTAATATCCTGTGTGAATTTTGGGTTCCCTCATGGCATGTGTGGAGTATTAGTATTAATATCACCCCATCAAACATGAGAGGCCATGCAGTATTCAAACTAAAGTACAATATAGTTGGGCTAGAGGCTAAAGAGTATGAAAAATGGATGCAGGAATTGGGCATGTCTAGTCTAGTGAAAAGAAGGACTAGGGAAGCTATGATAGCAGGGTGCCAGTATTTGAGGGGCTGCCACAAAGATGAGGGGGACAAACTATTTTCCAAAGCACTGGAAGGCAAGACAAAGAATCAATGGATGGAAATTTATCAAAGAGAGAAGCAACCTAGAACTAAGAAAAAAATTCCTAACAATGAGAACAATCAACTAATGGAATGGATTGCCTTCAGGGGTTGTGAGTGGCCCGTCACCGGAGGCTTTTAAAAAGAGACTGGACAGCCATTTCTCTGAAATGGTGTAGCCTCTCCTGCTTGAGCTGGGGGCTGGAGTAGATAACCTCCAAGGTCCCTTCCAACTCTGTTGTTCTATGTTCTAGTATAGGCATCCTCACTGTATACTGTATGTCAGAAGCTCAAAGAACCATAAAACACTGTCAAAAGGCTCTCAAGGAACTGTATGTTGGAATTCAGGAAACATTGAGGGAATTGTGTCAGGGCATTTGTGGCTACCTCTGAAATTTCTTTTAAACTCCAGTCTATATTTTCCTGGGGCCGTATGGCTACCATGACAGTTGAGAAAAAGAGACAGATCCTTTAAGGAGAACCCAAAAGGTACAGAAAGTATACTTATATCTGATCTGAAGCATGTTTGCTTGCTCTAAATCAGAGTGTTGCAAAACTCTGCTAGGATGATTCCAACACATTATCTGAATTCACAGTGAACATAAAGGTTAAATGAATCTTTCCCCCCCTTTTTTTGGAAGAAAAACCCAAGGATTATGTGGCATAGATTCCTACTATATTATATCTGGCTTTCAGTTAATTGTCTTGGAAACCATCTGTGTCCATTATCACAACTGAAAAATTGTCTGAACTGAGCTAAGACTCAGAAAATGACCTCCCTTCCTGCAATCTGCTATTTCTGAAAGGTTTTCTGTTATCTAACACAGGGGTCCCCAACCGGTGGGATGTGGCCCACTACTGGGCTGAAGCCTATTTGCAACTGGGCCGATGCTCACAGCCCCACTCATTTAAGTGGCATGTGCTGTGCTCACAGCCTTACTCATGCAAGTGGCGGGCACACAGACGCCCATGGGCATTGCCCGCCCCTAGCACAAAACCATCCCCTCTTTTCCCTTCCCTCCCACACCAAGCCACTAACCCGGAAAGGTTGGGAAACGCTGATCTAACATATTACTTCCTTTCTTTCAAAGCATTGTAGGCCAGTATTTGGTAGAAAGGGGGAAATAAACAGAAGTATGGGTCCTTCTCTAAATTTTCTCAATTTTCCCAATGAATTTATGAAGAAAGGCATGGAGTGTTTTTTGCCCAATGGGAATAAGGCTAGGAAGATTGGTTTCCATTACATTTTGCATTTCATTAATTTGTGGTGCCTTCTTCCCCATCCCATGAAACCTGCTGCCACTAGTTGTCAAATTTTAACATAGTTGCCTCATACCAGTGAAGGCATTTCTTCTTGCCACCTACTTCTGAAGTACAAATTAATTGTTATTGGTGCTCTTTAAAGGCCTATTTGGACACCTTGATAATGAGATCATTTAATAGTAGGTGGTAATTTGAATGATACAACAGAAGCAAATGAAATAGATTAAAATTTGAATTCCAACAATATCCTGCGTTTTTTCTGATTTTTCAGTAAAGCAAGTTATAGTGTGTACTTTGCAAGCAGTCTTGTTATCTTATCATTGTAACCATGGTGAGTGTTACATGTTCAGCCAGTTTACTTCTGTGTGCGCATGTCCAAAGCAAAAGTTATTTTCTCTTTCCTCTTCTTTGTGCTCTCTGGTGAGATAAACATGTAGCCGTGAGTCTTTCTGTGTTTTTACAAGTTTCTTTGTAATTAAAAGGTTAAATAGTAGAATATATACTTTGGGTTTTCTTTATTTATCATGCATCAAAATGAACCATGATTCATCACTCTCTGATAGAGTTTTGATTACTCTTCTGACATGGTAGCAGCGTTTGGTTTGTTTATTTTTGATGCTTAGTTCATCTGATTTACGCTGTCCTCAATTTACTGAAAATGCTGATGCCAAAGGAAGACAGAGAGAAGTCTGATGAAGAACAGATTTTACTTGCTTCTGTCATGCATCTTGGAGAAGAAGATTTAAGGTCAGTTACACCCTCTTCTATTTTTACAAGCTCTAATGCAGCCGTCTCAGAAAGTTTTTACACTCACGGAGCTCATGCTGAATATGGGTAGGATGTAATTTTTTATTCTCCTTGTACCCCTAAACAAACTCTGCCTGAGAAGGCTGTTCAAAGTTTTTTTGAACAAATTGAGGTTTTTGAGCAAAGGTTACAACAGGCTAAAGCATATGCCTCAATGTTTACGAAGCATGAGAGGGAATCTGCTTTTATTCAAAGCCCAGAGTTGGCCATATTGCCTTCTTCTTTCAAAGCAAAGCCACACCCACCAGTGGGTGTTATGTTAGACGAAGGGGAACAGAAAATTCAAATGGCACGCAAGGCTACAGTGCTGCCTGAATCTAATGTTATAGCACCATGTGCTGGTGAATTTGTTTTACAAGATAGAAATGACTTATTATATGGAACGCAAGAGCAAATTAAGAGAATGCAAAATGCGTTTTCACAGATGTCTATTCGTCAATCATTGCTCCAAGCTGATGATGCTAGAATTCCTGTTAATACTGCTACTAGCCAGGTTCCTGTCCCAGATAGAGTACAGCAACAGTCAGCCCCAGTGCAGTTACCACTGGGTTCTCAAATACAAAGGCCAGTGCCAACTGCAGGCCAACTTAATGTTGCAGCTCAAGTGCCAGCACCTCCTTCTGGCCAGGGTGGAATTGTGGCTCAAATGCAGCCACAGCCAGCACCAGTACCAGCGGCAGTCCCAATGCATCTGCCCCAATTCTTGGCACAGGCACCACTGGTGCCTCCTGCAGGTCAAGTGCTGATGGCACAACCTGCACAGCCAGCACCTCAAGTGCATGTTCCTCAACAGGCATCTCTTATTGTACCACTGGCTGGTGATTCAAAATTGAAGTGGTCAGGACAAAATTACAGGACATGGGTCAGTGAAGTTGGACTTTTGCTAAGCAGAGAAGGTACTCATGGCATAGTATTTAATCCTACTAACCAGCCATGGACTTCTGATATATGGGACTTGAATAATAAAGCATGCACAACATTATTGATGTCAATGGACACTGAATTGCAGCTTACGCTTTCACAAGATGCAACTGCTCAACAAATTTGGACTCAATTAGAAGCATGTTATTGGCCTACGTCAATTGAGTCTACATGTTTGCTTTTGTCCAAGTTCCATGGATCTAGATCAAAACCTGGTGAACATATTGGAGAACACTTAACTAAAATGAAAGGAATAAGAAGAGAACTGGGTGAAAATGGCTATCCTATTGATGACTTTCAAATGATCAGCATTATTATTAACTCATTGAACTATGAATGGAAAGATGCTATTACCAAGATTAATCAAGTGCCCATTGCTCAACACACAGTGGATCATGTATGCAGAATTTTAACCGAAGAAGAGGCACTTATGCAAGCTGTGCCACATTTGAGAGGACCACCTGCATCAAGAGCTCCAGCGAGGCATCCCTTCCATGAAAGAGCCTACGTTCCAAGGATGCCAAGATGTTACATCTGCAATCGTGTGGGACATGCCACCCGGGATTGTCCCCAACGATTTTCAACGTCCGCCATGTACCAGCCCAGAGAAACAGATTCCAGAGGAGGCAGAGATAGAGGTGGATGACAAGGTCATGGTCGTGGTCCCAGGCATGATCTGCAAGCTCCACTTGCCACATTGGCTTTAACCAACGATCCACAACCTCAACCAGAGTATGACAGATGACTTCTTTGGACTTTGGACAGTGGAGCAGCTTTACATGTTACCTATAGAAAAGAGCTTTATACAGTGATGCATGAGCCTGAACCTGAACTTTGTGAACTTTACTCTTTTTCAAATCATCCTGTTCAGGTCAAGGGAAAAGGGACTGTTTACATTGAAGAGCTTGATGCATTTATTCCTGATGTTTATTATGTACCCTAATAGTAATAGTAATTTGCTAATAGTAACTTGCTTAGTCAGAGTCACTTGTCTAGGGTGTCAAAATTCCAGGTTCATCATCTTGAAAAGGCAAGTTATGTAGTTAAAGATGGAGATATTGTTGCTGAAACCATGTTGATTGGTGGTGTTTATTATATAAAGCCAAAGTGTAAGCCGCAAGAGCAGGCAAGTATACAAGCTCCGAAAATGGAGAGCACAGGCCCAGTGAGATATGTCCCAGAGAGAGATCCTGTTGCTATTTCAAAGGCTCCTACAGCTAACATGAAGACAAATAAGACACAGGTTGCTCACGGCAAGCCTGAGGTTCCTAATAAACATGTTAATGTTGAGAATTCACTAACTGGTAAACCTTTGCATTACAGGTGTATTCATAAATGGCATAGAAGATTGGGTCATCCCAGTTTCCATGTTCTGAAGAAGATGCCAGAGTTCGCAAGAGGTTTGGATCTAAAGGGGTGTAAGGTGTTCTTGGATTGTGCTGTCTGCAAAAAATCCAAATCCAAAGCAGCAGCAATTCCAAAGCGTGCTACACGCCTGTCAACACGCATTTTTGATTTGGTACACACAGACATCGTGGGTCCTTTTGCACCAACAATTGGTGGTAAAAGATATTTCTTGACAATTGTTGATAATTACTCTAGATATGGATATGTATTTACTATGAGAGAAAAATCTGAGACCTTTCAGATCTTTAAAGACTTTGGCGATTTTGTGTATACCCAATACGAAGTTAGTATCACCAGAATTCAGAGTGATTGCGGTGCTGAATTCATATCTCAGTGTTTTCAGGACTGGATGTATAAGAATGGCATATTACACCAGACCTCAGCTTCTTACACTCTGGCTGAGAATGGAGTGGCAGAATGCAGAAATGGGGTTCTGCAAACAATGATGCGTTGTCTACTTGAAGATGCTAACCTCAGTCTCCCATACTGGGGTGAGGCTATTAAATATGCTAATCATATCATCAACCGTACTTGGAGTGGTGTAATAAATCAGACCCCTTATTTCATGTTATATGGACACAAGCCTGATCTCACGCATCTCCATATTTTTGGTTCATACGCTATAGTGAATATTCCTTTAGCTCAAAGAAAGAAAGGGGGTCCTGCAGCAAAAAGAATGAGATTTATGGGTATTGATGATAATTCAAAATGGAACAAATATATTGACTCCCATCATGTAATAGTGATTTCACAATCTGCTACTTTTGAGGAAGATGCTGACTGGTCCAGGATTCATTCTAACGATCCTGGAGTTTATTTTCCTAGAGATGATGCTGCTAATGCCACGCAGCCTGATGATCAAGATTCACAGGATAATGTTCCTTTCACAAGTTCTTCTCAACCTACTGTTCCATCTTTGCAAGCTGCCGATGCTGCTGCTGGCGACGATGATGAAGACGAGGACGAAACGGAAGAAGAATGGACGGTCGTTCCGAGACGTTCCAAGAGGACCACAAAGGGAATCCCTCCAAAACGGTATTCATGGCAAGTAACAAAAGCACCTTTACCTTTGATTTGTAATGTTACACTTCCTCCTGAGAAGTTCACACAAATCAAACATTTTCCTGAATCAGAGCAAGATAAATGGTTTGAGGCAATGCAGGCAGAAATGGACAGTCTAAAGAAACTTCAAGTGTTTACCCCTGCAAGCCCTCCAGCATTCAAGAAAGTTATTGGCATTCGATGGGTCTACAGAATTAAGAAGAAGCCAAATGGTGAGTCATTGTATAAGGCCAGACTTGTAGCCCAGGGTTTCTCTCAATGTTATCCTGAGGACTATACAAATACTTATTCACCCACAGTGTGGACTGAGAGTGTGAAAATCACCTTAGCCACTGCAACTATCCTTGATTTAGAGGTTTTCTAGTTTGATGTTGAAACAGCTTATCTACACGCTGATCTAGATGAAGAAATTTATGTGAAAGGTCCTCCAGGTCCACTTTATCGCTCAGTCATTGGGTCGCTGCTGTATATTAGTAGTTGGACTAGACCCGACATTACACTTAGTGTTAATCTCCTATCACGACACGTAGGCAAGGCAAAACAGTTTCATTGGACATGTGTTAAGAAATTATTGAGATACTTAAAGCACACTAAAAACATGAAGTTATTGTTAGAACTGACACATACTGACTATGCAGAGTTATGTTGTTATGCAGATTCTGATTGGGTGAGTGATAAGAAATCACGTAAAAGTACTTCAGGTTATATGCTGTTTTTAAATGGATGTCCTGTTTACTGGCATGTGCGTAAACAGAATTTTGTTTCTTGTTCATCTACTGAAGCTGAATATGCTTGTGTTTCAGATTCATGTAATTCTCTAACGTGATTTGATGCTTTAGTCACAGATATCTGGACTCAGCCGATTCGACCGATCACTGTGATGGAAGACAACGAATCTGTGGTTTACATATCTAAGAATCGTTTTACAGGTTCTAGGTCTAGACACATTGACATCTGTTATCAAAATATGAGACAAGTAGTCAAACAAGGTTTTGTTAAATTACAGTATGTGCCTACACATAATCAGATTGCTGATATGCTGAACAAGCCACTTCATGCAGCCCAGCACGAGTATCTGCGCAAAAAGATGTGTCTTATCTGAGTTTTGCTTTACTGACAAAAGAAGGGGATGTCACTGAAAGAAAGAAAGAAAGAAAGAAAGAAAGAAAGAAAGAGGAAGGAAGGAAGGAAGGAAGGAAGGAAGGAAGGAAGGAAGGAAGGAAGGAAGGAAGGAAGGAAGGAAGGGAGGAGGGAGGGAGGGAGGGAGGGAGGGAAGGAGGAAGGAAGGAAGGAAGGAAGGAAGGAAGGAAGGAAGGAAGGAAGGCCAAATGTAGGCCAATTACAATCTTTTTTTAAAAAACTCATGTATCAAATGAGTAAAGCAATGTTTAGAAAAAAGGACAGCCAATTTGAACAATCCATATTTATGCCATCTGACTTTATATAAAGGTAGCTAGTTAGATAATTCTATCTAGACAGGCTGCAGAGTGGGAATTCTACACTCTACAACTTTGTATAGCTTAAAAAGAAATCAAAGACAGAGAGCAGTTATCCCAAGTTGAACTTTTATTATAGCCACCTGTACTGCTCTCTAGATTTCAAGAAGACTTATATTTTCGTAGATAAAAAATTTGTTTGAACTGTGTGCAGCAGAGAAAATCCATTACTCCCTGTAGCCTAAGATATGCTGAGATACATTTTTTTAAAGTATACACCTAAAAATAATGGAACATTTAATGAGTGAACAGTTGCTTTTCCATTCAGAATCTATCATTGTATTTGTCAGAATCCATTTATATTCCATTCCTAAATCCCTATCTGTGCAACTCTAAATCTCACCCCTCACTGGATTCTGCCATTCCCAAGGAGGAGAAGAGAAGATGTTAATTGGCCATCCCTATCCATTAGATGCAAGGTTGTTTATTCAGCCTGCCTGGAGGCCATCATCAAAGACCAGGTGAAGAACCTTTGAACTGAGAAGAACAAAGAAAGAGCGGTGTGTGTGTGTGTGTGAAAAGATTCTGGTTTGTATCTCCGATTGGAATCTGAAGGGGAGGAAGTAAATGTCGTAAAGGCATGGAAGATCCCTTTTCCCATGGAAGGTTTTGACACCTGAAACTTAATTGATCTGGGACTGACCAAATGGACTGAGGGGAGGGGTTTTACTCGGGGACACTTTAAAAGTATCAATCTGCAACACAGTTTCCAGATCCTGTCTAGATTATCCACTGACAATAATCTTTTAGTAAAAGTTCCTGCTTGGACAATCCTGTCTCCAAGAGTTCTTCTTCCCTAAGACATGGATTGGGGTGGGTCCTGACATTAGACAGGATCTGCAGTAAGAGTCAACCTGGAAGGAAAAACCTTACTGGGGGACTTTGCAAAAAATACAATGTCTAATGACGAAGCAAGGGAGTAGGAAAGCCCCATGGAAAGAGAGTTTTCCCCCAAAACAAAACCCTACCAACGGTCGGAAGCTGAAGCATCATATTCCTCTGGGGAAGAGGTGGTGGAGATGCACGACCACAAACCACAGTGGTCGATGGGCGTTGGAAGGAAAAGCGAGTGGGAAAAGGCATCTGAGAAAGTGACCCTGAGGTGGGGCAGCCACCAACCTGAATGGGGGCAAGAGATGGAGAGCTCCCTGCACATCAGTGAAGAGGAGTGGATCCTAGAGAAAGCTATTGACCTGATGAAGAAAACCCTTAGCTCAATAAGAGAGGAGAAAGCTGAATACTACAGCCGCAGCAGTGCCTGGGGCTGCAATTGGAGAGACAGTGGGGGGGGGATACGGAACCAGCAACACTGGGGCCGTCCGCTGGACCATGAGCTGCCGTCACAGTAGCACCCCCGCCAGAACCACAGATGGGGATCAGGATGAGGGGCAATACTGCCCACTGTGCAGACGATTCATTCAAAGACTACTGCCCCTAAAAGCAAAATTCAGGGGAGAGCCACCGAGCTTGGGGTTTTTCCTAACCCAAGTCCTCAGCTATATGGAAGAATACGGATGGGATATCCCCAGTGACAAAGCCTGCATCTGTATTGTGCAATCCAGCCTGGACGGACCGGCTGCAGACTGAGTGGTGAACCTGCATGACTCCAACGCCCCAGAACTCAATGACTTCAACCGATTCATGTCATCCTTGAGGAGGCGGTTCGAGGATCCTTTGGCTGATCATAAGGCCCAGGAGAGAATCAAAATGGTGAGGCAGGGCAGATGGGTGGTGGCTGAATATACCCAAGAATTCTGAGCCACTGCCAGCAAGCTGAACTGGCCGGAAGGCATCCTCCTTAGCCATTTTAAAGATGGGCTAAACTACGACCTGTATGACGCTTGCCTGCCTCGAGGAGACCCACACCATCTTGACGACTGGTATGTCCTGGCAGAGGAGGCAGAGATAGACCTACTAAAGAGGCACCGCTGGGGAAAACCATGGGGCCCCCTGCCCCCCGAGCAAACATGTGAGGGGGAAAAACCACCATCCACAGCTAAGAAATCAACAGGGTGTTTCAAATGTGGGAGAGAGGGCCACCACACCTCAGAATGCCGCTCAAAAGCCCCTCAGCATAAATAAGAGGCATCACCCTGCCAAGGACTGGGACTGGATTCCAGCCTACACCGCAGGGGCAGTGGACACCTTGGAAGACAGCTCGGAGGGAAAACCATTGGTAAATGCATCCATTCCACCCATCCTTAAGACAGTGGCTATATTAGCTTCCTCTATGCCTGAAGCCATCAAAGTAAAAGCCCTAATAGACTTTGATTGCACCCGCTGCCTCATCAACCTGACACTGGTGGGGAATTTGGGCATCCCAGTGACAAGACTAAAACAACCAATCTCCCAGTTAGATGGGTCAATTGCAGGGGGGGGGGACCAGCTACCCTAGCCACTTTACCAATTTACCTGTCCCTGGGGAGGCATGAGGAAGACATAACATTTGTAGTGGCCCCAGGTATGGAATGCCCAATGGTTTTAGGACTGGAATGGCTGAAGAAATGGAACCCCGGGATAAATTGGAGGACAGCAAAACTCAACTTCCCAGAGGGGGAGCATAGGAGCTTAAAACCCCAAAGCATCCCCCCAACCCAAAGAGAGGAGTCAGCATCAGTGGGGGAAGAGAAGGGGTTACAAGATACCAGAGGAATACAGGGACCGAAGTTTTCAGTGAGGAACGGGAAGATGAGCTTCTGCCCCACAACCCCACAGACTGTGCTATAGAATTCAAACCTGGGGCAAAACTCCCAAAGCCCAGGATGTATGCCATGAGCCCAAAGGAAACGGCGGAGATGGAAAGATTCATAAATAAAAATTAGAAAGAGGATTTATTGAGCCTGCCAAACCCAAAGTGGCCGCCCCAGTCCTGTTCAGGGAGAAGAAGGATGGCACTTTTCACTTGTGCATGGATTACCGAAATTTGAACACAATTAGTGAATGTAATCTGTACCCCCTACCCCTTATGAAGGATATGCTATCCCACCTATCAAAAGGAAGGATTTTTACCAAACTAGACCTGAGAGAAGCATTCTACCACATTAGGATTAAGGAAGGAGATGAATGGAAGATTGCATTCAATTGCCCAAAGGGCTGCTACCAGTTCAAAGTATTTGGGTCAATATAAAAGGGGGGGGGGAAATGACATTGCCATAGGTGTATACTATAGGCTGCCCAACCAAGCAGAGGAAATAGATGAACTTTTTGCTAGTCAGTTAACTAAGGTATGTAGGAAGCGCATCGCAATAGTAATGGGGGACTTTAATTACCCTGATATCAACTGGGAGACAAATTCTGCACCAAGTGGAAGATCTAACAGATTCCTGACAAACCTAGCAGACAACTTTCTCTCCCAAAAAGTAGAGAAGGGAACTAGGGGATTAGCCATATTGGATTTAATTCTGACTAACAGAGATGAAATGATAGAAAGTGTCAAAGCTACAGGTACCTTGGGGGGAAGTGATCATGCAATATTGGAATTCAACATTATGGAAGCACAAGCAATAGAATACAGCCAAACTAGAGTCTTGGACTTTAAAAGAGCTAATTTCAATAAACTTAGAGAGACCTTGGGAAGAATTCCATGGATGAGAATCCTAAAGGGGAAAACAACTCAAGAAGCTTGGGAAATTTTGAAAAGTGAGATAATAAAGGCCCAGTCTAGCACAATACCAACAAAGAAGAAAAATAACAGCTTTCAAAAGAAACCAGCATGGCTGCATAAAGAACTCTCTGATAAATTGAAAGATAAAAAGGACAAGTATAAGAAGTGGAAAGAGGGGCACATAACTAAGGCAGAATATCAGCAAACAGCCCGTGCCTGCAAAGATGAAGTGAGGGAAGCTAAGGCTCAAAATGAACTAAGGCTTGCGACCAAAGTCAAAAATAACAAAAAAAGCTTCTTTCAACACATAAGAAACAAGAAAAAAGTTAAGGAAATGATTGGTCTATTAGTGGGGGAAAGTGGCAAGAAGGTGACAAGCAATAGGGAGAAAGCAGAACTATTTAATTCGTTTTTCGCATCTGTCTTTACACAAAGGGAAAAAACAGTCCAACCAGTGCCATAAAAAACAGAATAGAAACGCAAGTTAAGATAGGCAAGAAAATGGTAAGTGAGCACCTATCCAGCCTAGACAAGTTCAAATCATCAGGACCAGATGGATTATACCCCAAGGTTCTCAAGGAACTGGCAGACGTGATCTCAGAACCACTGAACTATATTTTTTAAAGATCCTGGAGCACTGGGGAACTACCAGAGGACTGGAAGAGAGCTGATATAGTTCCCATATTCAAAAAGGGAAAAAATAGATCCAGGAAACTACAGACCTATCAGCCTGACCTCAATACCTGGGAAGATTCTGGAAAAGATAATCAAACAACAAATCAGCAAACACCTTGATGCGAACAAAGTTATCACTGAAAGCCAACATGGGTTTGTCAAAAACAGATCATGCCAGACAAATCTTATTACATTCTTTGACCAAGTGACAAAACTAGTGGACCAGAGGAATGCTGTAGATATAATTTATTTGGACTTCAGTAATGCATTTGATAAAGTAGATCACAACCTACTACTTGATAAGATAGAAAAATGTGGGTTAGATAGCATCACCACCAGATGGATTTGTAGCTGGCTGACAGGCCATACTCAGCGTGTGGTCCTCAATGGAACTGCATCTACATGGAAGGAAGTGTGTAGTGGGGTGCCCCAGGGCTCTGTTCTGGGCCCAGTGCTCTTCAACATCTTCATCAACGATTTGGATGAGGGGATAGATGGGGAACTCATCAAATTTGCAGATGACACCAACCTGGCAGGAATAGCCAATACTCCAGAAGATAGGCTTAAGATACAGGAGGATCTGGACAGACTCGAACACTGGGCACTATCTAACAAAATGAAATTCAATTGTGAAAAAAGTAAGGTTCTACATTTAGGCAGGAAAAATAAATGCACAGGTATAGTATAGGTGGTACCTTGCTCGATAGTAGTAACTGTGAGAGAGATCTCGGAGTCCTAGTGGACAATCACTTAGATATGAGCCAGCAGTGTGCTGCAGCTTCCAAGAAAGCCAACACAGTGCTAGGATGCATTAACAGAGGGATAGAATCAAGATCACGTGAAGTACTAATACCACTTTACAATGCCTTGGTAAGGCCACACCTGGAATACTGCATTCAGTTTTGGTCACCACGATATAAAAAAGATGTCGAGACTCTAGAAAGAGTACAGAGAAGAGCCACAAAGATGATTGGGGGACTGGAGGCTAAAACATATAGGGAACGGTTGCTGGAATTGGGTATGTGTAGTTTAATAAAGAGAAGGGTGAGGGGTGACATGATAGCAGTGTTCCAATATCTCAGGGGCTGCCACAAAGAAGAGGGAGCCAAGCTATTCTCCAAAGCACCTGAAAGCAGGACAAGAAGCAATGGATGGAAACTAGTCAAGGAGAGAAGCAACCTAGAACTAAGGAGAAACTTCCTGACAGTTAGAACAACTAACCAGTGGAACAACCTGCCTCCAGAAGTGGTGAATGCTTCAACACTGGAAGTTTTTAAGAAGAGACTGGACAGCCATTTGTCTGTAATGGTATAGGGTTTCCTGTCTTAGCAGGGGGTTGGACTAGATGACCTCCAAGGTCCCTTCCAACTTATATTATTATTATTATTATTATTATTATTATTATTATTATTATTATTATTATTATTATTATTATTATTATTATTATTATTATTATTATTATTATTATTATTATTATTATTGCCATTTGGACTGCAAGGGGTCCCTGCAGTTTTTATGCAATTAATTAATGAAGTGCTAAGAGACCACCTATATAAGGGGGTCCTGGTTTACTTAGATGACATCCTTATCTTCACTGAGACCAAAGAGGAACACATCAACCTAGTCAGAGCAGTCCTGAAAAACTTGCGGGCTGCCCACCTATATGCTAAACTATTGAAATGTGAATTCCACCAGGAAAGAATAGACTACCTGGGGTATCGCATATCCCCAGAGGGCATCAAAATGGACCCTGAGAAAGTCAGGGCAGTATTAGAATGGGCACACCCCCCCGCACATGAAAGCAATTGCAAAGTTTCCTGGGGTTTGCAAACTTCCAGCACCAATTCATCCCTTCGTTTGCCAAAATAGCCCTGCCCCTCACAAACTGGTTGAAAATGAGAGGGGGATCCCCAGTGAAACCCAGCCAGCCTCTGAAGTGGACAATGGAATGTCAAGCAGCATTTGAGAGGCTTTTTTCTGCTGATCCTGTCCTGAGACACCCAGATCCCAATAAACCTTTTGTAATACAGGCAAATGCTAGCAATGTGGCGGTGGGAGCTGTATTATTTCAGGAAAATGACAAGAGGGCATTGCAACCATGTGCATATACATCCAGGAAACTCACAGAGACAGAACAATGTTGGACCGTTTGGGAAAAGGAGGGGTATTCTGTGAGGTGGTCATTACTTACATGGCGCCAGTTCCTGGAAGAAAATAAAATCCCCTTTCAGGTCTGGACAGACCACAAAAATTTGGAAGCACTAAAAACACCAAGGAAACTCACTCCTAAGCAAGCCCACTGGTCCCAACATTTTCACCGATTCAATTTCACTCTCAAACACTTACCGGGGGGGGGGAGAATTTCTTGGTGGATGCATTATCTCGCATGTCCCAATATAACAGCACACACGCTACTGACTCTAAACCACTTATGCCTGAACAACAACTGGATGCACCAGTCACCACAAGGGACCAAGCTAAAATGAAGGCGAGGGTCAATAGACAAACTGGAATAGAATTCCGAAAGTCTTTGGAAACTGATGAATGGTTCCAGAAAAAGAGACATGTGTGCACAATTAAAGATTGACTACCCTGGGTGGGTGAGAAGTTATACATACCTGCCACCCAGAAGATTTCATGCAGCTGTGCCATGATACAAAATTAACAGGACATTTCGGGTTTGTAAAACCCTACACTTAACTAAAAGGCAGTTTTGGTGGCTATCCATGAAATAGGACATAGAAAGGTACTTGGGCAGCTGCCAAATTTGTCCGATGGCTAAGAGGCTGCAAGGGAAATCACCAGGACTGTTACAACTGGTGGCAAACCCCTCAGCCCCATGGAAAGAAATAGCCATGGATTTTATAGTGGAATTACCAGAAAGCAACAGGAACACTGTAGTCTGGATGGTCACAGACTTGTTTTCCAAACATGTGCACTTCATCCCTTGCCAAAAGATCCCCACCGCAAAAGCCTTAGCAAAACTTTTCGTGCAGCATATTTACAGATTGCATGGGGCACCACAATGTATCATATATGATGGGAGTGTGTGCAATTTACATCGGCATTTTGGAAAGAATTTTTATCCCTTTTAGGAACCACCCAAGGACTGACATCTAGTCATCACCCTCAATTGAACGGTCAATATGAAAAGTCTAACTCAGTACTTGAGCAATATTTAAGATGCTTTATTAATTTCCAGCAAACAAACTGGATGGACCTACTACCTTTTGCAGAAGTGGCATATAATAATGTAGTCCACTCCAGTACAGGTTACATTCCTTTTCAAATAGCTACCAGCCAAAGTTTCAACCCCATGCCAGAACTAACCCCAAATGAACCGGTAATCCCAGCACTGAAGGAATGGATTGCACAATTACAAAACACTTGGCCAATCATTAGGAAAGCTTTAGATGAAGCTAGACAAGCATACAAGACACAGGTGGACAAAAAAAGAGTTGATTCCAAAACATTCAGTGTGGGAGAGATGGTATATTTATCCACAAAATACCTTAAATCACTACAACCCTGTAAAAAAGACTCGGACCAAAATATATTGGACATTTTCCAATTAAAAGAATCATAAACCCAGTGACAGTTGAATTAAAGGTAAAGGTAATGGTTCCCCCGCACATCCGTGCTAGTCGTTTCCGACTCTAGGGGCTCATCTCCGTTTCAAAGCCAAAGAGCCAGCGCTTGTCCGAGGATGTCTCCGTGGTCATGTGGCCGGCATGACTAGACGCCAAAGGAGAATGGAACACTGTTACCTTCCCACCATAGTGGTCCCTATTTTTCTACTTGCATTTTTACGTGCTTTCAAACTGCTAGGTTGGCAGAAGCTGGGACGAGTAACAGGCACTCACTCTGCTACGCGGCACTCGGGCTTCGACCCGCCAAACTGCCAACCTTCTGATCAACAAGCTCAGCGTCCTAACCCACTGAGCCACCACATCCCTTTTACAGTTGAATTAGGACTTCCCAAAATCTTAGGCAGATACACCCAATTTTTCACTGCAGTTTACTAAAAAGAGAACAACAGTCACCCCTACGAATGAAAACCCCACCACCACCACCTCCCATCATGGTGGAAGGAGAACAACACTTTGAGGTGAAGGAAATCCTAGATTCCAGGAAACACCATGGAGCAATTCAATATCTAGTAGCTTGGAAACACCTCCCCTCCTCAAAAAATGAGTTGGTCAATAAACACCACATTAGAGCACCAAAGTTGCTTAAGAGGTTTCATACAGAATATCTTAACAAACCCCGTAACATTATATTTTGTTTCTTCCACAGGTGGACCTCTCTTTTTTTTTTTTTTTTTTTGAAAAAAAGAGGAGAGAATGTCAGAATCCGTTTATATTTCATTTCTAACTTCCTATCTGTGAAAATCTAAATCCCACCCCCTTACTGGATTCTGCCATTTCCAAGGAGGGGAAGAGAGGGCAGGGTTGTTAAGAGCCATCTCTATCCCTTAGATGCAAGGTTGTATTCAGCCTGCCTGGAGGACATTACAAAAGACCAAAGAACTAATTGATTAGTTCAAAGACAATAAGAACAAAGAAAGAGGGAGGGGGGGAACTCTGTTTTGTATCTCCGACTAGAATGTGAAGGGGAGGGAGTAATAATGTTGCAAATGTACCGGGGCTCTCTTTTCCCATGAGGAGTTTGACACCTGAAACTTGACTGATCCGGGACTGACCAAATGGACTGAGGGGAGGGGTTTTTACTCGGGGACACTTTAAAAGTATTGACCTGTGAGACAGTTTCCAGATCCTCTCTAGATTATCCACTGTCAATCATGTTTTAGTAAAAGTTCCTGCTGGGCAATCTCATCTCCAAGAGTTCTTCTTTCCTAAGATGTGGATTGGGGTGGGTCCTGACAGTAGGGCTATGCAAAACTCTTCAGAGAAATTCACCAGACACTTATTTTTCCTATCTTTTTTCCTATCTAATTTTCTCCGATATATTATCCTTTATATTTTTCCTATACTTTTCTCTGTTGAAAATTGGGTGTCAGGGATAATTCTGATCATAAATGAAATCAAGAACTTGTTTTCTTAAGAAAGTAGAGGTAGAAGAAAGCTTAGGAAGTGCTTCCTTGCTTTTCACTGACAAAAGAGATGAGACACGAGCAGCACAATCTTATTTGCTGGTTGGAGAATGAAGGTCATTGGTTCACCAATGCAGTCAAGGACAAATGGAAAGCAAAATTTAATTCTCAGCATTTTGAAATTCTGCATGGATTCTTTTCAGTGTTATTTTGATAGCTTCCTGAATAATGTCAGAAATGGTGAGGGGGAAGCCTTCACTTTTATAGTCTTATATATTTCTCCAAATGACACAAATAGCAAGTTCCATTGCTATGATTAGAGGAATACAATGTGTGACAAGGTCATCATAAAGGATTTATAATGGTAGGCTTTATATTTCCTTGTCAGAGATGAATACATGGCAAGCTGTAAAGCTGCATTAAGTTAAAAATGCAAAATGTTACTTGAAGAAAATTTCTGGCATCAGTGCACATGGAAAATATATGTATAGATAAATGACTTCAATACCATTAAATAAATATGACAGAAAAGATTGCCAAGTAAACACTTTGGATATTATTTATCTATAGTTCTCCCCTAGCCATTACAACTCTGTGGCCAATTGTATTTTATCTCTTATATAGAGAGATATGTCAACCATCTCTATATCACAATTTGGGACAATTTATCAATACTTATCACACTTGCATCTTTCCCAAACTTAAAGTTTTGCCTTGAATTTGTATGAGAATTGGTAGAGATCTAATAACGTGTACATAAACAATTGATTATATATTCAGTGAATTTCTCAAGACAATCCCCATCTTAAGAAAGTATTTTGAAAAAAGCTGAAAACTTCAAAAATTATTAAAATCTCACAAGATATAGCCATAATCTTTTGGTTATGTCATCAGAAGAATTGTAATAGAATAACAGAATTGGAAGAGACCTTGGAGGTTTTCCAGTTCAACTGCCTGCTCAAGCAGGACACCCTATACCATGACTGTTCAGTCCCTTTTTTAAAGCATCCAATGATGGAGCACCTACAATTTCTGAAAAGGAGAAATTCCACTAGTTTATTGTTCTCACTGTCAATAAATTTCTCCTTGTCATAAATCCTGTTATATATGTTACAATTGGAATTAGTTATATCTGAGATAAAACTGGCCATAGTTCTGTTCATCATGGGACACAACTATTGTGCTACAGCTGATCAACAATTTATTTATTTCTTCCCTCAGGCTGACCACTTGGCTGCTTTTCAAATCTTGGCAAGACTTAGTAGCATAATATTTCATGCTTAGCCTAGTTCTAATACCAAGTTTTTATTGTATATTCAAACTTAGCTTGTGCGGCACCACCAATTTACATGCAGATTTAGCAAATTTACCAAACTGTAACATCAAAATTAATTTGTTTGTAATGTGATTTGCTTTTATCATAGGGGATCTGGATGGGACTGGTCTTTTATGTTGTATACCCTGTTTCTCTGTGTTTGTTTAGATTAAGGTTAGGATCTATCTATCTATCTATCTATCTATCTATCTATCTATCTATCTATCTATCTATCTATCCATCTATCTATCCACAAACATAATATAGCAGAATAGATAGTGGCAGAATAGATAAAAAGAGCGAAGCAAAGTTTTTTTGAAAATGCCAACAAGCTAGGAAGATGGCTAGCTTATAAACTTAAAAAACAGAAAGAAAAAAAAGATATATAATTTACTTGATGGGAAAGGTTATTTACAATATAAAAATGAAGAAATAAAAAAGATGGTTAAAGAATTTTATAAGGAACAGTATAACAAAAAGGAGATTTCAAGAGAGAAAACCGTAAAATACTTGGAAGAAAGTAATCTCCCAAAGATTTCAGAGACATTTAAAAATATGCTAGATGAAGGAGTTACAATGATGGAAATAACAGAGGCCATAAAGAGACAAAAAATGGTAAAACTCCTGGCCCAGATGGACTTCCAGCAGAGTTATATAAGAACTTACAAGAGGTATTAAGTGAACCGTTGAAAGATGTTTGTAATGGACTTTTATTAGAAGCTAAAATGCCGATGACGTGGATTGAAGCAAATATTACCTTAATACCAAAAGATGATTCAGATTTGACTTAGATTAAGAATTATAGACCAATTTCATTGCTCAATGTGGATTACAAAATTTTTACTTCAATAATGGCAGAGAGATTGAAAAAATATTTGGTTGAATTTATACACTCGGATCAAAATGGCTTTTTACCAAAGAGACAAATTAAAAATAATTTAAGAGTGATAATAGATGTATTGGAATACTACGAGCTACATCCAGGGAAACAAATGGCATTAATATTTTTAGATGCTCAAAAGGCATTTGATAATCTTTCGTGGCAATTTATGATTCATCAATTACAAATAATGGACTTTGGACAGAATTTTATAAATATGGTAAAAACAATATATAATAAACAAACAGCCAAAGTGATTGTGAATGGAGATTGTACTGAGAGCTTTGAAATAAGGAAAGGCACAAGGCAAGGATGCCCTCTGTCCCCTCTGTTATTCATTTTCACTTCGGAAGTTTTAAACCGAAATATAAGACAAGATACAGAAATTAGAGGGTTGGGGATAAAGGGTGAAACATATAAATTACAAGCATTTGCTGATGATTTAGTATTTATTTTGGAAGATCCCTTGGAGATGATTCCAAAATTGTGGGAGAAATTAGAACAATATGGTGAAGTAGCAGGACAAAAAATAAATAAAGAAAAAACTAAGATAATAGTTAAGAATCTTACGGATAAAGCAAAAAAGCCGAATATCAGAAGTGACAGAGGTACAGATAGTGAAAAAGGTAAAATACTTGGGTATATATTTATCAGCAAAGTGCTCAACATTAAAAGAAGATAACTATACAAGGTTACTGAAACAAATAAAGTTGGACCTGGAAAAGTGGAAGAACTTAAAATTGTCATTATTAGGAAGAATAGCTACAGTTAAAATGAATATATTGCCTAAGATTTTATTTCTGTTTCAGACAATTCCGATAAGACCTGGGGGACATTTTTTTTCAAGAGTTGAATTCACTAGTTTTGAAGTTTTTATGGCAAGGAAAGGAAGCTAAAATAAAGATGAAAACCTTGCAAGATACTAAGGAAAATGGAGGCTTTGGTCTACCTGAGTGGGCTTTCTATTATCAAGCATTTGTATTAACATGGCTGAAATAATGGATAATGCTTAGGAATAAAAGGTTGTTATATTTGGAGGGACATGACTTACAGCTGGGTTGGCACGCTTTTTTGTGGTATGGGAAAAACAAAATCCATGGATTTTTTCAAAATCACTGTATTAGAAATGCTTTGATAACAGTATGGAAAAAAATTAAAATGAAAATATATGTAAAAATTCCAGGGTGGTTATCAACAATTGAAGCTTTTTCACATACAAATTTGTTAGATTTTGAAAAGACTTGGACATATAGAGATATTTTAAATACTGATGCGACATTAAAATCGAAACAAGAGCTGGAACATCAGGGCATCAACATGTCACTTACAAATACAAACTAGATATGAAAAAAGATATAAAAATGTATGGATTTTATAAAGAACAAAATGTGTTTGATAAGATATTATTAACTTCTGATGAGAAATTAATTAAGAAATTGTATAACTTTTTGTTAACTTTAGAGATGGAAAGTGAACAAATTAAAGTGACAATGATAAGATGGGCAGAAAACTTTGGTTATAATATAGAATTAGAAAAATGGCAAAAACTGTGGGAGAGAAATCATAAATTGACAATGTCAACTGCATATAAAAAAAATTTGTATAAAATGTTTTATAGATGGCACTTACCTCCAGCTAGACTAGCAAAAATGTTTAAAAATGTTTCAGGTAAATATTGGAAATGTAAACATAACTTACGTACATATTATCATATCTGGTGGACATGTGACAAGGTAAAGGCTTATTGGAAAAAAATACATGCTTGGCTAGAAAAAATATTAGGAGAACATGTAGTATTTAATCCTGAATTTGTGACAGTATCTCAACCGTTACAGTCGGTTATAGATTTGATGGAAATTATAACTCAGTATGGTAAGGTTTCTGGGTTCAAGGTGAATAGTAATAAGACTAAGATATTATCTAAGAATTTATCTATGAGTGAAAGGGATATGTTATCTAAATTAACAGGTTTGAAATAGTGAAAAAGGTTAAATATTTAGGAGTATATATTGCAGCTTGAAATGTAAAATTGTATAAGAATAATTATGAAACACTATGGTTGAAGGTACAAAGGGATTTAAATAATTGGAAAAAATTACAATTATCTTTATTGGGAAGAATTGCAGTTGTTAAAATGAATGTTCTGCCAAAGTTTCTCTTTTTGTTTCAAATGATACCTATATTGAAAAAGGATGCCAACCTTGATCAATGGCAGAAGGGTATTAATAAATTTATTTGGGTGGGGAAAAAACCAAGAGTTAAATTTAAGATTTTACAAGATGCTAGGGAAAGAGGGGGACTTAAGGCGCCGAATTTGAAATTGTATTATGATGCGGTTGCCTTGACGTGGGTTAGTGATTGGCTTAATTTAACTAATAAGAGAATACTTCATCTTGAGGGTTGGGATTTGGTATATGGATGGCATGCATATTTGCTTTATGATAAGAAGGTGGACAGGGCTTTTAAATCCCATATTCTTAGAAGTGCTTTATTGCGTGTCTGGAAAAAGTATTATTATAAGTTAAATTATAAAATACCGATTTGGGGAATTACTGGACACGCGATAGAGGGCGTATCTATGGGAGTGAGTTTGGATATGGTTTCTTATAAGGAATTACTTAGATTGGAAGGGAATGATTGGCAACTTAAATCATTAGATGAGTTAAGACAAGAAAACATAAGTCACTATTGTTTTCAATATACCCAATTGAAAGCTAGGTGGAAGTTAGATCAAAAGGTTGGCATCACAATTATAGATCAAAATTTAGTAAAACAAATTAGAGACTTACATTGTGCACATATAAAGAGGATATATAATGCTTTAATTGAATTGGATTCGGAAACGGAATTAGTTAAAGATTGTATGATAAAGTGGGCACAAAATATTCAGGAACCATTTCGCTGGACACTTGGGAGATAATTTGGGTCAGAAATGTTAAATTTACTCAGGCTCAAAACTTAAGAGAAAATTTTTATAAAATGTTTTATAGATCCCAAGAAGTTGTCTAACATGTATCCTAACTTACAGTCTAAATGTTGGAGATGTGGTAGTTTAGAAGCCACCTATTTTCATATGTGGTGGACTTGTAGAAATATAAAAGCTTTTTGGATTAAAATTTGGTGGAACATTCAAAAGATTTTTAAGAGAAAGATAAAGTTTTCTCCGCAATTGTTTTTATTGGGTATTGTTGTAGATTGCGATGTTAAAGAAACCAATTTGATGTTGAATATGATAACAGCAGCACGGTTACTGGTGGGACAATATTGGAAGAAGGATAGTTTGCCTACTATAGAAGAATGGGTGTTTAAAGTTTCGAATCTTGCAGAAATGTCTAAGATTTCTGCTTACTTGAAAGATCATTCACAGGAAAGATATATTTCAGTTTGGAGAAGATGGATAGATTATATTCAGAATAAATATGGGACTAAAAAGTTCCATTTAGCTTATGAGTAGATTTTAGAGGGATATTGTTATTGATCTTAGTGTTGGTACTTTGTATGTATCTATGTTAAAGGGGAGTTAAAGCACATTATGAATTTGGTTAATTGTATATTATGCATAATTTTTATTTAGAATATGATTATTATAACTATAATCCTGTATTTAGCTCTGGGAAGTGGGGGGGGAAGTGGGCGGGTTTGGGGTGGGGGGGATTTGGGGATATATTGTAAAATCTTGTTTTTGTAAAACTCTTTAATTAAAAAAAATCCTGAATTTTTTTTTATTAGGTATAGTACCAGAAAACTCAAAATAGCAATAAATTCAGAACATGACAAAAACTGTTTCTTCATTGAACAAGTACTTTAGATTGCCTTTGCTGACAAAACATTATACAGGGGTAAAAATGAATAAAACTGTGTGCAAGGACATGGCTTCAAAAGTAGAGAGGTATGAGAATGGATTCACAAACCATGTAATGGAGTATGTGTATGAGAGAGATTGTAAAAGACAATTGTGCCAGATTTCAAGCTGACATAGTTTTGAAACTCTTTTTTTTCTTTTCTGAATCTACAGCTGCACTTATCAAATCAATGAAGAAAAATAAAAGGCAAGCAATTAAATTGATATGCAAAATGCAGAGAGCAACATTCAACTGGTACACTTAGGAAAAAATGAAATTGAATTATGTTTGAACTGTAGAAACTTACATTATTATTGCAAAGATGTCAAAACACCCTCAGGTTGAAACTGAAAAGGCAAGGAAAAGCTTCTCCTTCTCCTTCTCCCTCTTCCCTCTTCCTTCTTCCTTCTTCGTCTTCCTCCTCCTCCTCTTCCTCTTCTTCTTCCTCCTCCTCCTTCTTCCTTCTTTGTCTTCCTCCTCCTCCTCCTCCTCCTCCTCTTCTTCTTCTTCTTCTTCTTCTTCTTCTTCTTCTTCTTCTTCTTCTTCTTCTTCTTCTTCTTCTTCTTCTTCTTCTTCTTCTTCCTTTAAATCCATTATGAACACTGAAAAATTGTTTTATTATCTATATACTCAAAAAATGCTTTCTGGTAGCTCACAGTATTATAAAATTATAGAGATGGGAACTCATTAAATTTGCAGATGATACCAAGCTGGCAGAACTAGCCAATACATCAGAAGATAGGCTTAAGATACAGAAGGATCTTGACAGATTTGAAAATTGGGCAATATCTAACAAAATGAAGTTCAATGGTGAAAAACGTGAGGTTCTACTTTTAGGCAAGAAAAACCAAATGCACAGGTATAGTATAGGTCACGGGTTGGCAACCCATGGCTCCAGAGCCACATGCGGCTCTTTTGGCCATCTCCTGTGGCTCCCAGTCCTCCTCCGCCACCATGTGCAGTCCATAAAAAAAACTGGGACTAAAAAAGTTCAACCAATCAATTCAAACTTCTCACGGGGAAAAAAAACTTGTGAAGTTTGAACTGATTGGTTGAAGTTCTTTGGTTTGTGGGACTGCCCACTAACCTCTTTTCTTCTTCAGACTGCACATGGCAGCAGCAGAGGAAGAGACAGGAGGACTGCTGGAAAGGTGAGTGGGTCGGTCAGATGGGGCGTGCAGGGGTGGTGGTGGTGGTGTTTCTGAGTAGCATATGGAGTCTCGGGCGCTGCCAGACCCCCTCCTTCTTTCCACCCTTTTCTTTTTCTCTTTCTCTCTCTCTCTATCTGTGTATGAGAGAGTGAGCGAGAGACCAAGTCCGTTGATTTACCAGCGAGCTACCTTATCTCCTGCCCTTGCTGCCTCTCCTGTGGAGACACGTTTGCGTCTCTCTGTGTCTCTCTCTGCCACTCAAAGCCATCGTGCAGCAGTTTCCATCAGCCCTAATTATCAAGCGTCCCCATGGAAGTCAATGGAGGTCCGTGGTGCCTCAAAAGGCCAACTGAGGCACCTCCAAGTCTGTTGGTTTTACCAGTGAGCCACCACCTCCTGTAGCTCTGCACCGCCTTCTTTCACTCTGAACCGTGTCCCGCGAGGATTCCTCTCCCCATAGCTGCCATGCTGTGAGCCACAGGGACGCCTTGCCCCAGTGGCGTTCCTGGCCCACCTCCGCTGGCTCCTCTGTGCTCTGGCTGTGCCGATGATGTCAAAACCGCACCGAGCCGCTCATTGACTCTGGTGGCATCCCGGAGCTGGTCTAGCCTTGGCCGATGGGCCATGGTCCTCACGGTCTGCTCATTGGGCTGCCCGGCTTCCTGGCAGCACATCCCATGGGGGAGATCTGCTAGGGAGGTGGTGGTCCAGCGTTGTTTCTCCCCTCATGCGTGTGTGTGTGTGTCAGACCCCCGGGAAAAGCTGGTAGTGGTGCCAGCAGTCCGGCGTTGTTTTCCCCCCCTCGTATGTTTGTATGTGTGTCAGACCTGTGGGAATGGCTGGAAGAGGCAGCTGGCAGTCTGGTGTTGTTTCCCCCCTTGTGTGTGTGTGCGTGTGTATGTGTGTGTGTGTGTTTGTGTCAGAGCCACAGGAATGGCTGGAAGAGGCAGCTTAGTGCCCTTGCAGAGATCCTGGAGGTGCTGCACAGCTTTGGCAGAGGGGTAGCAACGCCTGCCTGTCGTGCAGAAAAAACAGGAAGGTTGGCGGCGGCAGTGGCAGCTGCTGTTGAGGCAGCTTAGTGCCCTTGCAGAGATCCTGGAGGTGCTCCAGGCCCGGCAAAGTCGCCGCACTGCGTGGCTTTGGCAGAGGAGTAGCAATGCCTGCCTGCTGTGTGGAAGAAATAGGAAGGCGGTGGCGGCGGGGCACCTGGCAGACAGTACTCGGCAAGCACACTAAGGATGCCACTGCAAGGGCACTAAGCTGCCTCAACAGCAGCCGCTGCTGCCACCACCAACCTTCCTGTTTCTGCCAGCTTTGGCAGAGGGGTAGCAACACCTGCCTGCCATGCAGAAGAAACAGGAAGGCGGCAGAGGTGGGGCACCTGGCAGACAGTACTTGGCAAGCACTGTGTTATATATGTAAACAATCCTTAAATAGATATGTATATATGTTAACAGTTCAAATAATACGGCAGTGTATAAAGTGTTAAACTAAAAGCCTCCTGACAGGAAAACACGCGGGAACTTTGACAGCTGTCAAAGTTCCCCGCACAGCGCAGGCGCCACCACTGACAGCTCGCGGCTGTCAAACTCCGGACTACGAGGAAGCCTGAGCTGTCAAAGCGTCCACCGCACAGCGCAGGCGCGACCACTGACAGCTCGCGGCTGTCAAAACACCAAGCCACGCGGAAGCCGGAGCTGTCAACAGAAGACGACGCGGATTGGTCCCTGCCTGACGCGGCGCCAAATTAAACACCGCTGATTGGTCCTCGCTACCAGCTGCCGGCTATAAAAGCCGGACAAGTTATTCTATGTTTGCCTTGCTCTTAAATAAACCTGTTGTTACTAGCCTGTCGTCCCGAGTGGTCCTTGGCTACTTCACTGGCGACGAGGGTGGGATCGCTCCGGAGCTGAAGTCACGGCCGAGGAAGGAAGTTCCCGGCAAGAGCTGTCACGGAAGTTTTAACTTCCATCGGAGCAACCCAGGACCGGACGACATGGCAAACTTCGGCCGTGTGAGGGAGTTTGATACCCGCCATCCCGAGAGATGGCAATCACACCTCGGCCAAGTCGAGGGATTCCTCCTCGTCAGTAAAATCACTGACGACCGAGCAAAGGCCGCCGCTCTGCTGTACATCAGCGGGCCCCCGGTGTACGATGCAGCCGTCGGGTTGTTCAGCCCAGTGCCCATCACTGAAGTCTCCTACGCGGACTTGGTGGACCAGCTGAACAAGTACTACATGCCGGCTCGATCAGAACTGTACTGGCGGGTGCAATTCGCACAAAAGAAACAGCGGCAGGACGAGCCCGCCAACGAGTTCATCGCCGGGGTCAGACACGCCGCAAGGAACTGCTGCTTCCCCGACCTGGAAGACCGCATCAGAGACCAGGTGGTGATCGGTCTGAGGGACGAGAAGCTACAAAAGAAACTGACGTCCAAACCCGACATGAACCTGGCTGAGCTGACCAGGGAGATCATGGCATACGAACACAGCCACAAGAAGAAGTCGACTCACACGACCCCTGAGACCCCCGCGACCGTCTACCAGGAAAGCGCAGCCTTCAGCGACAGCGGAGAGTCGGTAGATTTCACCGATGGAGAAGCCCTACAGCGCAGAATGGAGCACCGGCAGCCGAGAAGGAGCAAAACGTCGGACCGCCGGGGGTCCAGGAACCCTCCACCGCCACCACCGCGTTACGAGCAACGAGCCGCCTGTGCCAGCTGCGGGGGCAACCATGCCCGAGGAAGCTGCCGCTTTAGGAACGCGAAATGCCACAATTGCGGGAAGACTGGCCACATCAAGCCGGTGTGCCGCAGCAAGGGCCGGGACAACATCAATGAGGTGGAGGCAAACCCCCCAGGTAGGCCGGCTGCCCAGGCCAGCAGAGAACCCCACCCAGGCCCCCTGGTAGAGACAATTGACAGGGTAAACAGTATAAGCTCCAAGGTTAAGATCTGGGTCAGAATTCAGGGGGTGCCCTGCCATATGGAAGTAGATTCAGGGTCAGCAGTCTCCTTAATTTCGCTGACAACCTATCGGGAGATCTGTCAGAAAGGCCGAGGGCAAATTCCCCTGAAACAAACGCAGGTACACCTAGCTGACTTCCAGAAAACCCCCATTCCGTTGGAAGGGAAAGCTAAGGTCGTAGTGCAGTACAAGGGGTTCAAGGGTCCCCTGGAGGTTTTAGTTACACCAGGGAACCGTACCAACTTGATAGGACTAAACTGGTTCAGCCCACTAGGCATCGCCTTAACGGGGATTAACACCATTCAAACACCCAGCCTAGAAGCCGTTTGCGATAAGTACGCCGACGTTTTCGATGGCACTTTAGGAAGATATACGGGTCCCCCCATCTCCTTACAGCTAAACCCTGCAATCCAACCAATTAGGATAAGAGCCAGGAGGGTACCATTTGCCCTTAAAGAAAAAATCGAAAACGAACTGGATCGCCTCGTAGGACTAGGGGTGCTTGAGCCAACAGAAGGGGGAACCTGGGAGACCCCTATTGTCACCCCAATCAAACCTAACGGTGAAGTGAGAGTGTGCGCTGATTATAAGGCGACAGTCAACCTAGCCCTCAGCCCCCATGCCTACCCGGTGCCAGCGGTAAGGGACGTATTTGCTTCCATCCGCTCTGGCGCCCTTTTCGCCAAGCTCGATCTCACACAGGCGTATTTGCAACTGCCTGTCACTGAGGACACTGCGGAGGCCCAGACTATTGTCACCCACCGCGGTGCCTTTAAAGTAAAGAGGCTCCAATTTGGCATATCGGCGGCCCCGGGTATATTTCAGGGTATCATGGAGAAGACCCTGAAAGGAATACCCGGGGTCTGCCCCTATTTCGACGATGTCCTCATCGCCGGAGAAAACGAAGCAAACTTAGCTGACAGGCTGTCAGCTGTGCTGAGCCGGCTCAGAGAAGCCGGTCTCAAACTTAAGCGGGAAAAGTGCTCTATTGGAGTCACATCCACTGAATTCCTAGGGTACAAAATAGATAGCCAGGGCATTCACCCCACCTCAGAAAAACTTCAGGCTATTCAGACCGCACCCAGCCCTAAGAATAAACAAGAGCTTCAATCCTTTTTAGGACTGCTAAACTTTTACCACGCCTTCATTCCCCATAAAGCCACTATTGCAGAGCCTCTGCATAGACTCCTAGACAAGGGTACAACTTGGTCCTGGACCAAAGAACATGAGAATAGCTTCCAATCGTTAAAAAAGATTATCTGTCACAGTTCAACTATCACCCTTTTCAGAGAAGACACCCCAATATGCATCGCTTGCGATGCCTCTCCCTATGGAATCGGGGCTGTTTTAAGTCACATATTTAAGGACGGTACACACAGACCCATAGCCTTCTATTCACGCACTCTGACCAAAGCTGAAAGAAACTATGCACAAATTGACAGGGAAGCCCTAGCAATAGTAGCAGGGGTCAAAAAATTTCATGATTACCTGTATGGGAGACCATTTACTATATTTACGGATCACAAACCCCTCCTAGGCATATTCACGTGGAACAAAACTACTCCACAAATTCTCTCTCCGAGAATTTTAAGATGGTCAACATTCTTAGCAGCATATTCCTATCAACTAATACATAAACCAGGTAAAGAATTGGGACATGCTGACTGCCTCAGCAGGCTGCCCATACAAACCAGGGACTCAGACCCAGCCCCAGCCAGCCAGATTTTAGCAATCGCCCAACTTCCAGAATGCCCCCTGACTGCAAACATTATAGCTAATAATTCAGCCAAAGATAAAATACTTGCCAGAATCCTCAAATGGGCCACAACAGGATGGCCAGCTCAAAATCCACAACCTCAATTCCAACCTTATTATAACAGGAAAAATGAGATCTCAACACATAAAGGTTGCCTGCTGTGGGGAAATAGGGTCATCATACCAGAGAAAAACATTGACCAAACATTACAAATTTTACACGAAGGACACCCTGGAATTGTAAAAATGAAGGCGATGGCTAGAAGTTATGTGTGGTGGCCAGGCATAGATACACAAATAGAAAAGTATGTGGGTGGGTGTTATACCTGTCAAGAGACCAGAAATGACCCACCCCAGGCACCGGTCCATAAATGGGAGACTACAAGGAACCCTTGGTCTCGTATACATATAGATTTTGCAGGACCCATCCAGGGCCAAAGTTTCTTAATTGTAGTAGACAGCCACTCTAAATGGCTGGAAGTCACACCCCTTAGAAAAACAACGTCCCAAGCCACTATTCAAGCCTTACGGAAAATATTCGCTACACACGGCCTACCTGACACCATAGTTTCTGACAACGGACCTCAATTCACCTCTCGTGAATTTCAGATCTTCGCTATGAAGAATTGTATTAGGCTGGTCACGTCGGCGCCGTTCCACCCATCGTCGAACGGAATGGCTGAAATTATGGTACGATCCACAAAAGAAGCGTTAAGAAAATTCGTTAATGGAAACTGGCAGAGGCGCCTCAGCCAGTTCCTCTTAGCACAACACACAACACCATGCTCTACGACCGGCAAATCACCGGCGGAATTAAGATGGGGGAGGAGGCTAATAACACGTCTGGACAGACTGCACCCCGATACATATCCAGAAGAAAAACAGCACCCCCACCCCGCCCGCACACTCAACCCAGGTCAATTGATTTGGGCACGATCATACACAGATAAAAACAAGTGGGTCCAAGGGACAGTAATAAAACAAACAGGGCCCATCTCATACCTTATAGCTACGCAAACACAGGGCAACATACGCCGCCATATTGATCAGCTCCGACCCAGACAACCACCAAACACTTCTGAGCAACCAACCAGTGCCGACATACAACCCCCACCGGAAATGCCGCCTATCCCAAACCAGGAAGAAGGACACCAAGACGAAGGACCAGAACCACACCACCCTCCACCCCCTCGCCGCTCAACCAGAAATCGAAGACCTCCCACCTACCTAAAAGACTATCAGTGGGCAGGCTCAAACATGCAAGAGGAAAGAAACGAACCAGGGGAGGGGTAAGGGGTGTGTTATATATGTAAACAATCCTTAAATAGATATGTATATATGTTAACAGTTCAAATAATACGGCAGTGTATAAAGTGTTAAACTAAAAGCCTCCTGACAGGAAAACACGCGGGAACTTTGACAGCTGTCAAAGTTCCCCGCACAGCGCAGGCGCCACCACTGACAGCTCGCGGCTGTCAAACTCCGGACTACGAGGAAGCCTGAGCTGTCAAAGCGTCCACCGCACAGCGCAGGCGCGACCACTGACAGCTCGCGGCTGTCAAAACACCAAGCCACGCGGAAGCCGGAGCTGTCAACAGAAGACGACGCGGATTGGTCCCTGCCTGACGCGGCGCCAAATTAAACACCGCTGATTGGTCCTCGCTACCAGCTGCCGGCTATAAAAGCCGGACAAGTTATTCTATGTTTGCCTTGCTCTTAAATAAACCTGTTGTTACTAGCCTGTCGTCCCGAGTGGTCCTTGGCTACTTCAAGCACACTAAGGATCTCTGCAAGGGCACTAAGCTGCCTCAACAGCAGCCGCTGCTGCCACCACCAACCTTCCTGTTTCTGCCAGCTTTGGCAGAGGGGTAGCAACACCTGCCTGCCATGCAGAAGAAACAGGAAGGTGGCAGAGGTGGGGCACCTGGCAGGCAGTACTCGGCAAGCGCACTAAGGATCTCTGCAAGGGCACTAAGCTACCTCAACAGCAGCCGCTGCTGCCACCACCAACCTTCCTGTTTCTTCTGGCTTTGGTGGAAGGGTAGCAATGCCTGCCTGCCATGCAGAAGAAACAGGAAGGTGGCGGCAGCGGTGGCTGCTGTTGAGGCAGCTTAGTGCCCTTGCAGAGATCCTTAGTGCACTTGCCGAGTACTGCCTGCCAGGCGCCCCGCCGCTGCCAACCTTCCTGTTTCTTCTGCCCGGCTGGCAAGTGTTGCTACTCCTGCCACCAAAGACACTCCAGCATCTCAGCAAGTGCACTAGGCCACCCCAACAGCAGCCACCACTGGTGGAGCGATTGCCCGGTCCTTGGGGCTCGCTGCTGCCATGGGAGGCGGCACAGGGATTTGTTTCTGCGGGGGAGGCAGAGGTTGATGGAGATGCGGCAGACCTCCAGCATCTCTCTTGCCGCCGCCTCCACCACTACTGTCATTGGCTTCTGCTACGGCCGAACCTGGGCAGCCTCCTCCACCCCTAGGAGTGGCATCCTGGGATTCTCTGGTTTCATCGGAACCAAGCAGCAAGTGAAAAAGTTAGCAGTAGCAGCACTAGTGGGAGCGGTTTTAATCGGCCCCTTCATTGCCAAGCATCCCCATGGAAGCCAATGGAGGCACTGCGGCTGGCCTTTCAAGTGAATGAGAGCAAGAGGGAAGCATTTTTGAGCAAAGTGTGAGTGAATGAGTTTGTGAAAGAGGCTTTTTAGAGCAAAATGTGAGTGAATGAGAGCAAGAGAGAAGCTTTTGCAAACAAAATGTGAGTGAATGAGAGCGAGAGAGAAGCTTTTCCAAGCAAAGGCGAGTGAATAAGAGTGGAGGGGCAGGGCGGCTCTGTGTCTCGCCTTAGGCTCCACTCTTCTGTCAAGCCTCTTCTTTTGCGCATGCGTGTTTATGTGCACCCATTTTTTCTGGCTCCCAGTTTTTCCTTTTGTGAGGGAACCAGTTCCAAGTGGCTCTTTCACTGTTTCAGGTTGCCGACCCCTGGTATAGGTGGTACCTGGCTCAATATTAGTTACTGTGAGAGGGCTCTTGGAGTTCTAGTGGACAATCACTTAAATATGAGCCAGCAGTGTGCTGCAGCTGCCAAAAAAGCCCACACAATGCTAGGCTGCATTAACAGAAGGATAGAATCAAGATCATGTGAAGTGTTAATACCACTTTATAATCTCTTGTTAAGACCACACTTAGAATACTGCATCTAGTTTTGGTTGCCATAGTGTAAAAAAGATGTTGAGATTCTAGAAAGTGTGCAGAGAAGAGCAACAAAGTTTCTCCTGCCGAGAGCTCTCTGTGGACTGGAGCCTGTCGGTGGAGGTCGGGGCCAACCATACCGAGTCTCCAGCTGATCAGCTGCCTTGGATGCAGCCTCCCAAGCATACAGCATTGCAGAGAGCTCCCGGTAGGCTGCATCCAGGACAGCCGATCAGTTGGAGACTCAGTATGGCTGGCCCCGACCTCCACCGACAGGCTCCAGTGTTTTGAAAACACTGCATTTTTATTATTTTTTTAATTCTAGGTGCTTGTTGGTTACTTCAGTGGCCAAAAATAATTTGACCAATTTTGCAGACAATACCATCCCAACTTGAAGGAAGTCCCGAAGCAGCCCAACCACTCCACCCCACTGAAACAGCAAGGAGGCGTCACTGCTCCCTCCCCTCCCCCGCAGATGCAGGTTCATCTGTTGCGCTTTTGACATGGACTGCTACAGATTTCAAGCAAACTTTCCCAGCCCCACATGGAAAGAGTGAGACCCAACAGGAAATTCTGAAGGCAAAATGGGCACTCACTCCCCACCCCCACCCCTCGGAGCACGTTCCTCTTCCCTCGTATTTATTTTGGGAAATTAAGCTGCATCCCCGTGGAAGAAAGGCAGGCATTCTCCCCACACACACTCTTTCCCTGGCTTGCCTCACATCCGCAAAGTTGGTCAAATTATTTTTGGCCACTGAAGGCAGAGTAACCAACAAGAACCTAGAAATAAAAAAAGCAAATGCTTCTCTAGTAGTAAAAATACAGCGTTTTCACCAAAACACTGGAGCCCGTCAGCAGAGGTTGGGGCTGGTCATACGGGGCCATGGGGGATATCGCAAGCTCACGGGGGGAGGAGAGGAAAAAATGATGGAAGAGGCCGCAACAGAAAGAGAGAGAGAGAGAAGGAGGAAAAGAAGGAGGGTGCCTGCCTGCCGAGGGAGTGGATGGCTCTGTCCCCTTGCTTCTGCAGTAAGAAGAGGGAGGGAAGGACAACATGGATCCTGCACAAGAAGAGTTCAAGCCGGTTGTTGCACAATGAGTCCCTGGGGAGGGGAGGGCCTCGCTTTGAACCTGCGCTCTTTGCATGCCTTCAGTAGGGTTCCTGCAGGACAGGCCACCATCAAGCAGCTTGTTTTCCAGCAGCAAGTGCTGGGAAGGAGTGGAGGGGGAGAGGCAGAGCGGGGAGGTGGGGGGGAGGAATGTGATGCTGCGTACCACCAGCCATGTGCTCGCATACCACAAGTGGTACATGTACCACAGGTTGAAAAGCCGTGCTTTGAAAGGTAGAGGTGACACCGTGTGGTCAAATTTGGTATTTTAATCTGTTATTCTCTAGGGGTCTGGCTGACTGCCCAGGGAAATAGATAAGACACATAACCTTGTAAATTTTGAAACAACAGCTGTGAAAGGCTCTGTGTTCCTTACCCAGAAAAAAACCTTTTTCTTTCTTTTGGATTTCCTAAGTGTAAAGCCATTAGTCTAAAATACTAATATGGAAGAAGACCAGGAACAAAATTTCCTTATGGATGAAGATCAACAAATTCTCTCTATGTTGAAAACAATAATTCAAACTCTTATCACAGCTATGAGAAGGAACAAGAAGACAGCCCAGATATGAAAGCCCAAACTTTGACCACAACTAAAGAATCATGTATACAAAATACAATAGAAAAAATGAAACATTTAAATACCATGACAGAAGAATCAACTATTCAACAAATATTGACATTTGAAAATCCAGAAAAGACACCGAGAACTTGGGAAAAGGAAAAGGTTTCCTATACAAATCATAAGGAATTAGAGGATCTAGAAAAAGAACAGTTGGATGAGAAGGTAAACAATTCAGAACAACCATGTCGATATGGATGAATAAAGAGACAACCCACTAGATCTACAAGTCCTGTCAAAAAAATGGTGACCGGATGGTTTTGCCAACATCAATTAATATATGACATTACAAGGAGATTGGTTTGATGACCCAAAAACATGGAAGACGATTTGGCAAAGGAAAAAAGCTACAATAAGACTGAAGAAGAATGGAATTTTGATCATCTTATCAAAATCTAAAACAGAATATACTTAAATAGATAAGATGTGCATGTTGGACACAAGACATTGTTATGAACTCAGATAAAGAAAAGTTTTTGGTCATTAAAACTTAGCAGTATAAATACTAATAGCTAAATCTGAATATTGATTTGTGCATAAAGGTCATGTAAAGGTGAATAGGATGTAGATAAGCTAAAAACATATTGATGAAAGTAATAAACAGGTCTATATGGAATATCAAAAACAAAAATTATTAGTTTAAGCAAGAGATAGTAGATACAAAGAGTAAGAGAGAAGTATTACATACTGAAATAAAAAGAAATTTTGAATACTACTTAAAAAAATCAAAAACTAGCAAAAAGGAAGGATACCATTTTGTATTCTTAATTTGTTGACACAGTCGGTAAGAAGTTAAATAGACAAGATGTGTATTTTGAACATTAGATTTTGTGAGGAAAGGTGATAGATGAATTGGGAGTATATTAAAAATCTTGGGAATGATAAATATCAAACATTAAATCTAAATGTTAGTGGAAATTAAAACTGGAAAAATCTATTAGGTCATTGATTGTCTAAAAGATTGTGTGTTAAAACAACTAGAATATATGTAAACTAAAAACTATTGATATATGTAAGAAAGTTATTTTCCATGTGATTGATAGGATAAAACTTGTTTTTAAATTTACAAATAGATAGTATATATGAAGGGAAAAAGAGAGGAAATGTTTATGGTAGCAATTTGAAATCTGTACTAATGATATCTGTATGTAATTGAATTACTACTACTCAGCCACCACCTTGCTTTTCAAATATGTGAATGTAATATTAGAAAATCAATAAAATTTGTAAAAAAATAATAATAATCTGACAATCTTATTGCAAATTTATCTGGCCCCTTAATTCATTCATAATTTTCTAGGATCAAAATTTTATCTAGCTTTTTGCTGTTTATTTCACATATTTTTTAAAAAAAATCTTAAATTTATGATTAAAATTTTCTTTCATTAAGAACATAACAAAAACTCACCTAGTGTTTTCAGATGTGTCAATCTATAGATGGCTAATAGCTTAAAAGTAGTTAGCAAGCAATTTCCAAAAGTGATTAGAAATGAAAATTTGCAAATTTAGTGTTCTTGACCAACAAGAACAAGCAAGCAAAATGGTTATTCCCATTTTCTCTCAGTGCTCAAAGCCTACTGGGGACTTCTCATGAGAAACAACTGTTTGGAGGATAGTTGAGTGAGCTTTAATCTTCTTCTTGTCCGGAAAGGCTCCAAAGAATCAGTCTACTCACTGACCCTTTGTTGTTTGATACATCGTCTTCAGTTCACAGTTTTTCCCTGTAGTAGTCCCAGATTTTGATGATATCTGAGCAACAAAATATCTTCAATTAAAGCTAGTAAATTTAACTGTTACATAGCTTGCAGAAGGTACTGCTAAGGAAATGTAATTTTGTTAATGACTTTCCTGTAAGATTAAAAAAGTCTGTTTGACATTACTGGGAATAAAATCTAATAAGATTCTATTTGGAAGCTGTTTCCTGGCCTAGTTCTTTGTCATTAATTTGGACATTGCACATTATAGTGTTGTGTTAGAACTCTTTTTCTTTCTTTTCTCATCTTGGAGTTTTAATCTGTTTTCTGACAATCATTATACCTTTCTATTTCTGGGCATTTAGCTTTTTGCTTTATTAGATTACATCAGAACTTATATCTAGATGATTTGCTACAGCATATTTATTAGAAACATGGGTAAGTAAAAATTCATTCTGCAATTTTGATCTTTCTCATTCAATATGACAAATTGAATTGTTCAGAAAAATCTATTCATAGGAACATTTCATTGAAATTCACATGAGCGGATGTCAGGAATCTTAACTTTACCTTAGTATTAGATGGAAACGGGTAGTGTATGAATCTTTTGTCAATCATCTTTCCAGCCATCATCAAAATTCATGCCTACCCTCATTAAAATTTGGAAATTATATATAAAAAATCAACCCATCAGAAACAGGAGAAGTTACTGGATTGCAGAAAATTCAGTGCAATTAATGGAAAGGGGAAAGCAGAAAGCAATCCAAATCACTCCATTCATGTAACTTTGTATTATGCTAGTCTCAGTAGGATAAGGACAATTATGTAGATTGCAGATGATGAATAATAAATAGTGTGACAAACAAATTATAGTCACAAAGTAAAAAGAAACATAACTAAAATGAACTTACCCCAAAACCATTCACCGTAACTCTCCAAACCTTTCTGTCTTCTTTGTTTCCTCCATACATACATAGCTGTATTCATTGCCTTCTGGTTGAAACTTTTGACCTGTATCTTTGTGAAGATGTTTTTTAATTTTAAACAAAAAAAAGACTGGCTCCAGGTTGACAAAGGAGTGTGGAATGATGGGATACTCTCTCCTTATTTATTCAAAATTGTTGTGTAATATATATTAAAGGAACCTGCATTGGAAGAAGATGAGCATGGTTTTAAAATAGGAGAAAGAAATATCAATAATTTGTACTATGTTGATAGCTCTATTTTTGATAGTCAAAAGTGTAAAGAATCTGCAAGCCCTAGAAGTAAAAGTCAAAGGACCTAATGAAAAAATGGGACTAAAATTAAATAGAAAAAATGTCAAAGTAATGACAACATACAGAACAATGAACCTTGGAATTTATATTGAAGATATCAAAGTAGTGAATAGCTTCTACACACTACACACCAGCACTTGATAGAGCAGTCTTGAAGACCTTGTAAAATATATACAAATGCTTTGAGGTGTCCATACTTACAAAGACCAGAATCATGCAGGTATGGTATTCCCTGTGATTCTCTATGGAAGGGAAAGTTGGGCTTTAAAGAGTAGTATAGAAAGAAAATCTTTGAACTTTGGTTTTGGAGAAGTTACCTGAGAATATCATTGACATTGTCAGAACCCATTCCTATTTCATTTCTATCTATCCCCTCAGACCCAAAATCAAATCTCACTTTTCTCTGGGTTCTGCCATACTCCCAGGGGGGAGGGGGGATGTGCCCGTGGGTTGATTGCCTCTGCTCACTCTATCCACTACAATGTAACATTTTCCTTTCATTTATTGCCTTTCCTTCCTCTATCCATTACAATGTAACATTTTGCTTTCCTGCATTATCTCTCTCTCTGAACTTTCTCTAAACTGTCAGCTAGAACAAGGGAGGGAATAAGGAATGTAACCGCCATGCCTGGTTTATTTCTATGCTCTCAGAGGAAGGTGTGAAGAGCCGCCTGATCATCGCTGTGTGAACTGGAGATGGGCTGATGTTATCTCCCCTTTTCCCATGATGGAACTAACACCTGAGAATTGGCCATCCCACGCTGGCCGGATGAACTATGGAGTGGGGTCTTGCTTGGGGATACCTTAACCTATTGTTCTGTGTGGGAAATCTCAGATCCTGTCTATTATGCCTGCTATCAACTAGTCTTAAAAAAGTTCCTGTTGGAAAAAATTGTTTCCAAGAGTCCTGCTTTCTTAAGATGTGTGATTGAAGTGGGTCCTGACATTAGACAGGATCTGCAGTAATAGTCATCCTGGAAGGAAGACCCTTACTGGGGGACTTTGCAAAATCCACAATGTTGGACAACGGGGCAGGGAAGAAAGAACCTGCTGTGAACAGGGAGCCCTCCCTCTGGCTGGGACCGTGCCAGCTGTTGGGATCCAAGACATCCTACTCCTCAGAAGAAGTGGTGGAGACATGCAGCCACAAACTGCAGTGGTCAATGGGCATTGGAAAGAAAGATGAGTGGGAGAAGAGGTCGAGAAAGGCCACCAATGAGGAAGCCACCAACCTGGATGGAAGCAAGAAATGGAGAGATCCCTTCACCTAGCAAAGAGGAAGGAAATCATGTGGAGCACTCGAACTGGATGTTGGAGAAAGCTATTGACCTGATGAAAAGAACCCTCGGCTCTCTTGGGGATGAGAAACCTGAACCTCGCAGCTGCACCATTACCTTGGGCTGCAGCCAGAGAGACACTGATGGGGAATCTAAAGCTGAACTCCCGGGGATGTCTGCTGAGACTGCCAAGACAGCAGCTACCTCTTTGGCAGCCCCCACTCCCCACCGACCCACAGCTGCCGATCAAGATGGGAGACATCACCGATGACGATGAAGGCACAGATCATCCAAAAATTCCTGCCACTGGATGTGAAATTCGGGGGAGAATTGCGACACTTGGGGTTCTTCCTAACCCAAGTCCTCAGCTACATGGAAGAATACAGTATGGATGAGACATCCCCAATGACAAAGCCCATATCTGTATTGTGCAATCCACTCTAGATGGGGTGGCTGCAGACTAGGTGGTGGACCTGCATGATTCCAATGCCTCAGAGCTCCACAACTTCAACCACTCCATGTCTTCACAGAGAAGGAGATTCAAGGACCCCCTGGCTGACCAAAAAGCCAGGATCAAAACACTGAAGCAAGGCAGATACCAAGTAGCCAAATATATGCAAGAATTCCAGCCCATCGCCACCAAACTGAATTTAGCCACTTCAAGGATGGCCTAAACTATGACCTGTATGATACTTGCCTACCCTGAGGGGACCCACATTTACTACATGAATGGTACATCCTGGTGGAAGAAGCAGAGATTGACCTACTGAAGAGGCACCACTGTGGAAAACCATGGGGCCACTCACCCCCTGAACCATCGCACGAACCAGCAAAACCACCGGCCATGGCCAAGAAGTCAACAGACTGTTTCAAATGTGGGAGAGAGGAGCATCACACCATAGAGTGCTGCTCGAAAACCCCTCAACACAACCCAGATCAATCACCAGCCAAGCCACAAGAACCTGCCATGAAGGCAACAGAGGCTGTAGAATCCCCATGCTCTCCCAAGTGTGGGCAGGGAACTCCAGCCTACACCACAGGGGTGGTGGACACCTCAGAGGACAGCTTGGAGGGTGAAACCCTGGTAAGTGGATCCATCACACACATCCTCAAGACAGTGACTATATTAGCCCCCTCCATGCCCGAATCTGTCAAAGCCTCATTAGTCCAACGCTAGTGGAGAACTTGGGCATCCCAGTGAGGAGGCTGAAACAGCCAATCTAGTTTGGCCAGCTAGATGGGTCCATAGCAGGGGGTGGGTGCCAGCTACCCTAGCCACTTTACCAATCCACCTATCTCTGGGGGACCACGAGGAAGACATAACATTTGTAGCAACCCCAGGCATGGAATGTCCAGTGATCCTAGGGCTGGCGTGGCTAAAGATGTGGAACTCCCAGGTACATTGGAGAACAGCAGAGCTCAGATTCCCGAAAGGGGATCGAGTGAACTCAACAACCCAAGAAGCCCCACCAAACCCAGGAGTAGAGAAAGCATTGATGGGAGAGGAAAAGGGGTTACCCAAAATACTGGAGGAATACCAAGACCTTGCTGAAGTTTTCAGCGAGGAACAGGCAGATGAGCTCCCTCCTGACTGACCCACGGACTGTGCTATAGAAAGCAAACCCAGTACAAAACTCCCGAAGCCCAGATTGTACTCCATGAGCCCTAAAGAGAAGGAGGAGATGAAAAAAATCATAGACAAAAACCTGGAAAGGGGATTTATCAAACCTGCCAAGCCCAAAGTAAGCCACCCCAGTTCTTTTCAGAGAAAAGAAGGATGGCACTTAGTGCTTGTGCATGGATTACCGCACCTTGAATGCAATCAGTGAAAACTACCTGTATTCCCTACCCTTCATGAAGGACATGTTATCCCACCTATTGAAAGTGAGAATTTTCACCAAACTAGAGCTAAGGTAAGCATACTACCATGTTAGGATTAACGAAGGGGACAATTGGAAAACTGCATTCAATTGCCTGATGGGATGCTACCAATTCAAAGTTTTGCCGTTTGTACTGCAAGGGGCCCCGCATTATTTATGCAATTAATCAATGAGGTGCTAAGGGAGCACCTATTCAAGGGGGTTCTGGTTTATTTAGATGAGATCTTCATCTTCACTGAGACCAAAGAGGAGCATGTCAAACTGGTCAGATTGGTTTTAAGGAAGCTGCAAGCTGCCCACTTATATGCCAAACTATTGAAATGCAAATTCCACCAGGAAAAAAATAGACTATCTGGGTTATTGTATATCCACAGAGGGCATTGAAATGGACCCCAAGAAGGTCAGGGCAGTATTAGAATGGGCACCACCTCGCACAAGGAAGGAATTGCAATGCTTCCTGGGCTTTGCAAATTTTACTGCCAACTCATCCATTCATTCGCCCATCACAAACTTGTTAAAAATGACAGGAGAAACCTCAGTGAAATCCAGCCAGCCACTGAAATGGACAATGAAATGTCAATCAATGTTTGAAAGATTAAAAAGACTCTTTTCTGCCGAACCCGTATTAAGACACCCGGACCCAGATAAACCTTTCATAATACAGGCAGACACAAACAATATGGCAGTGGGGGCTGTACTATTACAAGAAAACGATGAAGGGACACTGCAATCGTGCACATACACATCCAAAATCTCTCTGAAATGGAGCAACGCTGGGTGGTGTGGGAAAAAGAAGCATATGCTGTGAGATGGTCATTGCTCATGTGGCGCCATTTCCTTGAAGGGAACAAAATCCCTTTTCAGGTCTGGATGGATCACAAAAATTTGGAACATTAAAAATGCCCAGGAAACTCACCTCTAAGCAAGCCCACTGGTCCCAGCACTTTCACCAATTCTGCTTTACGCTCAAACCCTTGTTGGGGGGAAAAACTTCCTGGCAAATGCCCTGTCTTGCATGCCCCAATATAACAGCATGCGAGCCACTGGTACTAAACCACTCATGCCCAAACCACAATTAGCAGTACCAGTAACCACCAGGGCCAAAGCTAAGGTAAAGCCACAACTGGGTAACTGAACTGGAATCAAATTCTGGAAAATCTTAAAACAGATGAATGGTTCCAGAAGAATAAACACGTGTGCACGATCAAAGACGGACTGCCATGGGTAGCTGGGGGAGAAGTTATATATATCAACCACCCAGAGGGTCACTTTCATGCAGCTGTGCCATGATACAAAATCAGCAGGGCACTTTGAATTTGTAAAAACATTACATTTAATCAAAAGACAATTTTGGTGGCCATCCATGAAAAAGGACATAGAAAGCTATGTGGCCAGCTGCCCAACTTGTGCAGCTGCTAAGAGGTTGCAAGAAAAATTGCCCAGACTGCTACAACCAGTGGCGAATCCCTCAGCCCCATGAAAATATCCATGTGTTTTATAGTGGAGTTACCAAAAAGCAATGGAAACACTGTCATCTGGGTGGTTATGGACCTGTTTTCAAAACAAGTGCACTTTATCCCTTGCCAAAAAAATCCCTACCATGCAGCACATCTAGACTGCATGGGGCACCCCAACACATCATATCATATAGGGGAATACAATTCACATCAGAGTTTTGGAAAGAATTTTTATCCCTCTTAGGAACCACCCAAGGACTGTCATGTAGTCATCATCCTCAGACTAATGGATCTACTGAATGTTCGAACTCAGTACATGAGCAATATTTAAGGTGCTTTATTTATTTCCAGCAAACATAGTGGACGGATCTGCTTCCTTTCACAGAAGTTGCTTACAACAACGCAGTCCACTCCAGCACAGGCTACACTCCCTTTCAAGTAGCCACCAGCCAAAGTTTCAACCCTATGCCAGAAGTAACTCCAAATGAACCGGCAATCCCATCACTGAAAGAATGGATATCCCAACTACAAAACACCTGGCCAGTGGTTAGGAAAGCCTTAGACCAAGTTAGAGAAGCCACACAAAGCACAAGCAGATAAAAAAAGAGTCGAACCTACACCATTTACTGTAGGAGAAATGGTATATTAGTCTACAAAATACCTAAAATCCCTACAACCCTCTAAAAAACTTGGTCCAAAATATATAGGATTTTTTCCAATTAAAAGAATCATAAGCTCAGTAACAGTAGAATTAGAATTGCCAAAGAGCCTCAGACAAATACATCCAATCTTTTACTGCAGCCTGCTGAAACGAGAACAACAGTTGCCCTTATGGCCAAAAATCCAATCTCCAATCATGGTTGAAGGAGAACAACACTTTGAAATAAAAGAAATCCTAGATTCTAGAAGATACCATGGGGCAACCCAATACCTAGTAGTATGGAAACTCCTTCCCTCCTCACAGAATGAGTGGGTCCACAAACGTCACATTAGAGCACCCAAACTGTTAAAAAAGTTTCATACAGAATATCCCAACAAACCCGACTAACCTCTATACCTGTTTTGTTTCTCTACAGGTGGATCTCTCCTATTTTTGAGGGGGGCAGGATGTCAGAACCCATTCCTATTTCATTTCTATCTATCCCCTCAGACCCAAAATCAAATCTCACTTTTCCCTGGGTTCTGCCATACTCCCAAGGGGGAGGGAGGATGTGCCTGTGGGTTTATTGCCTCTGCTACAATGTAATATTTTGCTTTCATTTATTGCCTCTGCTTCCTCTATCCGCTACAATGTAACATTTTGCTTTCCTGCATTATCTCTCTCTCTGAACTTTCTCTCCCTAAACAGTCAGCTAGAACAAGGGAGGGAATAAGGAATGTAACTTCCGTGCCTGGTTTATTTCTACACTCTCAGAGGAAGGTGTGAAAGTGACCATAAAGCGACCATCACTTTATGAACCGGAGATGGGCTGATGTTATCTCCCCCTTTCCCATGATGGACCTAACACCTGGGGATTGGCCATCCCACACTGGCCAGATGAACTATGGGGTGAGGTTTTGCTTGGGGATACCTTAACCTATCATTCTGTGTGGGAAATCTCAGATCCTGTCTATTATGCCTGCTATCAACTACTCTTAATAAAAGTTCCTGTTGGAAGAAATTGCTTCCAAGAGTTCTGCTTTCTTAAATTGTGGGATTGAAGTGGGTTCTGACAGATTATTCAAGGGGAAAAAAGGATGGATCATTGAACAAATCAATCCAGGATTCTCACATGAGGTACAAATGACTAATCTCAAATTATCCTACTTTAACTGCATTACATGAAGATCCAGATTTCATGAGTAGGTTCTAATGTTGGCAAAGATATAAGAAAAAAGAAATGAAGGTAGCAACCAATAGCAAGGTGGATAGATACCAGTTACAATGGTGATGGTGCACTTTTGGAAGATTTGAAGGACCAGGTTAGGACAGATCATTGTGGAACAAATTTATCTTATATAATTTGGGATGTAGTCAATTAATGGTGGCCATATAAGTTTGCTTACAGATGTTCATATTATTATTATTATTATTATTATTATTATTATTATTATTATTATTATTATTATTATTATTATTAATTATTAATTTTTTTCTAGAATAATAATGAAGTGCTTAAATGAGTTTCATGTGCAGGGAAATTTGATGGATTCTTGTATGATGACAATGCCTCATTGAGAGATTTCAAAGACCGGGTTAGGGATAAATTGTCATGGAGAAAATCTATCTATCTGTGATTATTAGGAGATGAAAATGATGTCATGGTGTGTAACCAATTAATCAGCCCATATTCATTTGGTATCCTCACTTCACCATTTTTTTCCCTGTTTTGCAGGAAACATCTTTAACTTTCAGTTAATTTTTATGTTTCTCCTAATGTACCCAATGTTCATCTCCATATAACAATGTTAAGGTCTCCCTAACCAACTTGCTCAGACTGAAGCGGCTATTTATATAAGCACCAAAATGTTTCAAACCAATAAGAAAATAAATCCAGTTGTCATGACTCAACTTCTAAACAACCTAGATGATTGAGAATCTTCATCAACTTGAGACTGAAACAAAAAACACAAACATCATTTGCACAGGAAAAACACATTTGGGAAAATGTAGAACAGACTTTATGCAGCAATAATTAAAATATTTCTAAGCAGTCAAAAATGCTTTTATTTGTCTCCTAGGTACAACCAAATTGCAACAAACCAGCTGAGTACAATTTAAAATTTCTTCCTTCTGTATGTTATGAAAATTAAAGGCATGCAAAGAAATATATAGAACGAAGCAACACCTTCCAAATAATATCAAGAAGATATTTTCAAACATTTTCTTCCTTGGTGTAAATTAACTTTTATCTTAAAACCTAAGCTGTTTGTGAGTTGTTGTTTTTTAACCTATTCATGATTTTGTGGATCATTTCCTTTCTTCTTTGTAGGCAGTTTCCTTTATTATGTTTACCATTTCTTTGAGCAGAAATCTTAGCACAGGGATTGATCAAAAGAATACTTTCTTAGGATTGTCAACACTCCAAAGAAGTGTTTTTGGAAATTGCATTAATGAAACTAAATCTAGAATTCTAGATAGGAAAATTCTGACTGTGATCATTTTCCCAAACTGAAGTTTCTTACAGTTCTGTTGAAAATTACTGAAAAAATATTCAGACCCCTTTTGAATGTTTTAAACTACAGTTCTGCTATTGTCCTGCCCCATGCAGAGAGGGTTGCTGATTCCATGTGAGACAGGCAGAAAGTAACTCAATGGATAGATCAAGCAAAATTACTTTTATTTCACAGGCATCCTCAGTCAATAACTCACGGTTATAGCAGAGGTTCTTCCAGAGTGTAGGTTGTAATCTGGACCCATCACATAGGTAAAAAAATAATGGACTTACCCATCCTGTGTAAACGTTACATGCTGATGCAGAGCTCGTGGCTAGCATCAAAGCTAGGATTCATGCAGAGAGATAATAAAACCCTGGCACGTAACCAGGATGCCCTGCAATAAACTTTTTAACTCCTCCCACTGGATAAGCTATAGGGCTTACTACAACTAGACTACATTTCCCAGAAGCCATCTCTTAAAGAAACTGTGTTTAACCCTTTAAATGCTAAATGTTCTTGCATACAGTTCTCCCAATGATACAACATTAACCCTGTAAATGCTAAATACTCTAACACAGTTCTTACCTCCTATGCTGGTTACAATCTGGTCCAGCACAGCTATTAAATGTTATCAGAGATCCTTGTTGGTTCTAGTGGTATTCAAGTATCCACAAGGGGGTGTAATATTGATGATGTTTTGCTTCTCATCCAAGAAGCTGGGAGCTGAAGAAGCTTTTTGGATGAGAAGTGAAATGTCTTCAAAGAAAAACAAGAAAGTCCAGTTGCCTCATAAAAAAGTACATTTGGGATTATCACCACTTGATTGATGAGACTTGATGCATGCCCACTCTACACAATCTCACTGGATGAACATAGATAATCCCTTAAGTAACTAAGGCCTGAAGCCAAGGGGTTCATGCTGGATCTCATAGCTGTGGTGAGAGGACAGATATGAGCTCATTGTCTGGGCCGGCTCAGGTTAGATCAGAGCCGGATTGGTGGATGAAGATATGTTCCGGACTTAACATCTTATAATATTTTACAACAACTGACTTTCCATTTGTGAAGAATGGTTTATATAGATTTACACTTTATGGCTTGTTTAAAATATTCAAGGTTGGACCTGTACGCCCTCAGGGGGTTTTTGCCCTCCTGGACACGACCAGCCTCTCTTTCTACCATCTCCCTTGATGACGGGCCCAATTGCTGGGACCCCGAGAGGTGGTTGGGCTTACCTAGGGGCCTCTGGCGGAGACGCACTAAGAGGCCCCTGATACGTTTTTAGCTAGTTATTTTAAAGGGCTAGGGAGGGGAGGAATAGTAGGGAGGAGAGGGAATTTTCTACCGGCATTCAGTCTAGGTCCGTTATGGGTTCCTGTAGGTGGATGCGACTGGCTCTACGTGTGCTGGGGTGGGGTGTCAAATCCCCACGGCAATAGGGAATGGCAGCAGGGGGTCGCACGGAAGGCCACATTGACATCTAGGATCGTGCCCTCGCTATCTTCGAGCAGTGGCACGCTCCGACCCTCTGGTTAGCACCCTTTTGCCCAGGGATGAGGGTGATCAGGTCCCTGAGCTTAGGCTGGTGTACTTTAATGCCAGATCTGTTGTTAATAAGGCTCCCCTCGTTTGTGACTTGATCGAGGAGGAATACGCAGATCTGGCATGCATTACGGAAACCTGGTTGGGCTCAGAAGGAGGGGTCCCTCTGACTGAATTATGCCCCCCAGGTTTCTGTGTGCTACACCACCCACGGGCTCAGGGTAGGGGTGGTGGGGTGGCGGTGGTTATTCAGGAAACTTTATGTCTGCGGGAGACCACCATTGTCCAGATAGGCGGGAGTGAGTCCCTCCTCCTGAGGTTCGGATCTCGGGTTCAGATGGGCTTGTTGCTCACATACCTGACACACAGCTGTGTGGCAACAGCCCTGCCTGGACTGCTCGATGCCCTCTCAGGGTTGGCGGTGGAATTCCCCAGGCTTATAGTTCTGGGTGACTTCAACCTGCCTACCTTGGGTAGGTCGTCAGAGTTAGCTCGGGAGTTCATTGCTTCCATGATGGCCATGGACCTGACCCAAGTAATTCATGGCCCAACTCATGTGGGGGGTCACACTCTTGACCTGGTGTTTTTATCTGGACAGTGGTTGGATGATCTGGGAGGGGGTTCGCCAGCTATTGTCCCCCTATCCTGGTCCAATCATCATCTCCTGCGGCTGGTCTTCCATTATGCCACCCCCCACCGCTGGGCTGTGGAACTGACCAGGTGGTTCAGCCCCAGGCACCTAATGGACCCAGAACGGTTCCAGATGGAACCAGCCCGACCGATGCCTTGGTGGATGCCTGGGAAAGGGCGGCTACCAAGGCATTCAACCGTGTTGTAACCTTGCGACCCCTGACCCAGCGCAGATCCTGCTGGGCTCCATGGTTTTCTGTGGAGCTCCGGGAGATGAAGTGCCGGAGATGGGGTCTAGAGAGCGGTTGGAGGTCCAGCCAATCCGAATCTGACCGATTGCAGTTAAGAACCTTTATAAGGTCTTATCTTGCTGCGATGAGGACAGCGAAGGCTAACTACTTCACTGCCCTCATCGCGTCCACAGATAATCGTCTGGCCGCCCTGTTTAGGGTAACTCGCTCCCTTCTTAACCAGGAGGTGAGGGAGGATCCCTTACAGGGGTGGGCCGAGGAATTTAGTCATCATCTGACAGACAAAATCGCTCAGATCCGGGCCGGCTTAGACTCTGACTGGGCAGAATCTAACATGGAGGAATCGGACGATCTTGAGCATGTTATCTGGACTGAGTTTGATCCTGTTTCCCCTGATGATGTGGACAGGATTATGGGGAAACTGAGCTCCACCACCTTTTTGTTGGACCCGTGCCCCTCCTGGCTGGTTTATGCGGCCCGGGAGGAGACACGAGGCTGGTTCCAGGCAGTAATAAGTGCTTCCTTGAAGGAGGGTATCTTACCCTCCGCCTTGAAGGAGGCAGTGGTGAGACCCCTCCTCAAGAAGCCTGCCCCGGAACCCGGCTGTTTTAAATAACTATCATCCGGTCTCCAACCTTCGCTTTATGGTGAAGGTTGTTGAGAGTGTGGTGGCGCACCAGCTTCTTCTGTTCCTGGAGGAAACTGATTATCTGGACCCATACCAATTGGGTTTCAGACCTGGGCACAGCACGGAGACAGCATTTGTCGCGCTGGTGAATGATCTCTGGCGGGCTTGGGACAGGGGTTGTTTCTCTATCCTAGTCCTATTAGACCTCTCAGCGGCTTTTGATACCATCGACCATGGTATCCTACTGCGGCGTCTCAGGGGTTTGGGAGTGGGAGGCACCGTTTTATGGTGGTTCTCCTCCTATCTCCTGGGCCGCTCGCAGTCGGTGTTGACAGGAGGCCAGAGATCCACCCCGAGGCCTCTCGTTTGTGGAATTCCACAAGTTTGCCCAACTTCTAAGATATTTTATATTATTTCCTCCATTATTTCCTCTAGTTAAAAACTCTCTGATAGCATTTATGTGACTAAACATTTTCTAGGTAAAGAAGGAAAAAAATTATAATATTACTTCTATAAAAGTGAACACGAACTCGATTCCTCCTTATATGGCCATTTCTATGTAGTTTTCTTTTCAGATAATTTAGAAGGTTTTACTGAAGACATTGGGGTGTCTGGATGTGCTAAATGTATAAAAAGGAGCAGATATGACCATACAATCAATATGGATATAGGTATTTTTGAATCCTGCCTCTCCATTGCTCAGGGACTGGTCCTCTGAGCGCGTGGTCACTAGTGTGGCTTGCTAGCCCACCATAGGGGGTGGAGTGCTTTTCCTGCCAGGTGTGTGCTGCCTCTCCCCTAGTGACTTTCAGCTCCAACGGAGAAGCAGGATCCCACCTTCATTGCCAGTGTTGTGTACTGGGTTCATTGCGCAGGAATGAAGACGAGACGAGTGAGTTCAGCAAAGAACATGGTTTATTGCTTGCAGGATCTGAACTGGAGAACTGAGCTGCAGCTGCAGCAATTTATAGCCTGGCCCCTAGGTGGCAGCCAATATTGCCATCTAGGGGCAGCCAATAGCAGCACTGGAGATGGAGTGTCTGAGGTGCAGGGAGCCGTTAGCTAGTTCCAGCTTACCATGTGGTGTTACACTCAAGCCCAACACATTACAAAAATAATAAAAGAAACAGCAACAGCCATAATTAAGCATTCAAAATCCACATAACTAAATTATATTCACAGCCTTGCAAAATATCACTAATAAGAAAACCTTAGAGGTTAAGATTTTCTTTAAGGAGACTGACTCCTTTTCTTTAAGGAGACTGACTTTGATAGGATGGGAAAAATAATTTTGGAGAAAGGAGTCCCCAGTTGAGCCTAGAGCTACATTATAAAAATCATGAAGGACCCAAAGAAAACCTAAAACAAATAAGCAAATAATCCAGCAGGGAGAATATCATTCCAGAAGGCCAGTATCACAATAGAGAAGGCAGACTTTCTGGGTCCCATAAGATTGACACTATTTAATTGATGGGACCTGATGCACACCCACTCTATGCAATCTCATTAGATTGAGACTCCCTGAACAGGAACTGGAGATCCCAGATTATGTTCACTCTTGAATGAGCAGCTGCAATCCCATCTATGGCTGAAAATGGAATATTTGCAAATCTAGGATTTCTATACCTATATCCATATTGATTGTATGGTCATATCTGCTCCTTTTTTATACATTTAGCACATCCAGACACCCCAATGTCTTCAGTAAAACCTTCTAAATTATCTGAAAAGAAAACTACATAGAAATGGCCATATAAGGAGGAATCGAGTTCGTGTTCACTTTTATAGAAGTAATATTATAATTTTTTTTCTTCTCTACCTAGAAAATGTTTAGTCACATAAATGCTATCAGAGAGTTTTTAACTAGAGGAAATAATGGAGGAAATAATATAAAATATCTTAGAAGTTGGGCAAATTCATTAAAATAAACTGCCATAATATTTCTTGTTTATTAGACAAAAGCTGAAATCTATGTGAACTGTAATTGTTTTTGTTTATGTCAGTCCTTGCATATGAGTAAACATAGATCACAAGATCTCTTAAACAAAGCATCTTTCAACATTAAGAATGGATGCCTTTGCTCATTATGATTAGGGCATTTATTTCCTAATCCCAAACCCCAAACATGGCTTGATAATTTTTTATGAACTATTGGCTTCTTTTTATACTGTGATTGTTGCTTTCACTCCTTTTTGCATGTAGTTCTCTTTCTTGCCTAGAATAAATAAGATGTTAGTGTCACCTTGACAACCTAGTTTGTAAGGGGAGCCTATTTAGAGAACTTGATCAAAGAGAATTGTTGCCAGTGACTGTCCCCATAAACATTTGCTGCCTTGTGGTAATATAGATATTGGCTCTGTTAGCATTCTCTCATCAATCTTTCATGCTCCCAGACCAATAAATAACCCAGCTGCTATAAGCAGGAGCATGAACTATTCCTAAACCCTATATTTCCTGGCAAGCTCTGAAAATATATTACTGAAATAACTCAGAGACATTATAAGAAAAATAATATGGAATTGTTCAATGGTAAGCAATGTTCTACCCTTCATTCCTGAACATAGATCATCAGACTGAGCCAAATAGCAACTATGGCCCACAGAATATGGAAGGCATCAGAATGACCACTTCAGGGCTTTTACATGTAGAACAGTGGTGTCAAACTCGCAATGTCATGTGTCGTGAAGTATTGCAACTTTTTTGCCATTGCCGGCAATGGGGTCAGTGTGGTTTCACTATGATGCATCTGGCCCGTAGGCTGGCAGTTTGACACCCCTGATGTAGAATATTAATAGCCTCTATAAGTCATGTCAGCATAACAAATCCCTTGTAAATTAGCAAGGATTTGGTAGAGTGAGGATTGTATTTTCTCTCCAGCCTGCTGCAATCGCAATTGTGCAAGGATAAAAACTTGGAGTGCTTCTAAAAAAGTAGGTGGCAATTGTGGCCAGAAAGGGCCTTTGCACAGAGTGATTATGTGTGTCAGTTGAATGTTTTCCTTAATTGGAAGGTCCTTCAGTTACTCATATCTTGGTCACTTCACAACTGAATTGTTGCCATGCACTTTACATGGTCAGTCCTTGAAGAACATCTGGAAGTGACAGCTAGTACAAAATGCAGTGGTGTGAGTTGTAAAAGGTCTTTCTAGTATGTCCAAGTGTCAATAATTGTTACGCAATTGCAATGGTTGTCAGACAGCTTCTGATTGCAATTCAAGAGGCTTATTTACTAAAAAAGCGTATGTTTATTTTTAATTGTTTTAAAATTATTATGGATAATTATTGTAAACCACCCAGAGTCATGTCTTTGTGAGATGAGTAACTATATAAATATGCTAAATAAATAATTTAAAAATTCTTCATGGTCTGGATACAACTATCTTCAGTTGTTTCTGCCCACCTAGTTACAAGGCAGAGTTACAAGGCAGTTTCTGCCCACCTAGTTACAAGGCAGAGTTACAAGGCAAGTTCAAGATCTTTTCTATTAAATGTTGTTACCATGTGGGACAAAGGAAGTATATCTTCTGTTACAGTCCCTGTCTCTTGAGTGGCATCCCCTTGGAAATATAGATTGTTCTCTGTCTTCTGGGTTCATGAAAGCACTGAAGATCTGGCCTTAATCTCAGGTCTGGGTTGATGTGTTTGTGAGGCCTCTGGTTTGGTTTCTTTTAGTCAGGTCCACTTGTACAACTGTGTATTTTTAACTACTTTTATGATTCTGTATTTGTAAGCCACCCAAAGTCTATGGGATGAGGTAATTATAATAAATTGAAATCAATAACTACTTTATTAATTGCCCATCAATGAGTGCAAGCAAATGACCTTGCTAGAGTTACATCTTTCTCTGAGAATATTAGCTGGAAGTCCTTGAAATATGCTAAAAAATAAATACACTGGATCTAAACATTTGTAATTCTTGACCTTTTTACGTTGATTAGAATTTTGCCTTCCTTCCATACCTTGAGATCCAACACCCAGTATCTCAAGGCTGGCAATCATAGTAAGATATCATGCTTTAATTCTTCTCTTTACTTCTGTGAACACAGATATCTGCCTAGCAAGAAAATAAAATGTTTTAAAACATTTTCCCCATCTCTCATTGTTTTCACTGGGAGAAATGTTATAATGCCACCTTTAGGGGTATTATGATTCCAACGACATGTTGGAGGTGCATACTGGTAGTATGTGACTTCTCAGCACAGTTCTGAGGAATGCGTGCATCTGGCATGCATTACGGAAACCTGGTTGGGCTCGAAGGGAGAGGTCCCTCTGACCGAGTTATGCCCCCCAGGTTTCTGTGTGCTACACCGCCCACGGGCTCAGGGTAGGGCTGGTGGGGTGGCGGTGGTTATTCGGGAGACTTTATGTCTGCGGGAGACCACCACTGTCCAGATAGGTGGGAGTGAGTCCCTCCTCCTGAGATGAGGCCCTCGGGTTCAGATGGGCTTGTTGCTCACATACCTGGCGCCCAGCTGTGTGGCAACAGCCCTACCCGGGTTGCTCAACACCCTCTTAGGGTTGGCGGTGGAGTTCCCCAGGCTTATAATTCTGGGTGACTTCAACCTGCCTTCCCTGGAAGGGTCATTGGAGTTAGCTCGGGAGTTCATGGCTTCCATGATGGCCATGGACCTGACCCAAGTAATTCATGGCCCAACTCATGTGGGGGGTCACACTCTCGACCTGGTGTTTTTATCTGGACAGTGGTTGGATGATCTGGGAGGGGGTTCGCCAGCTATTGTCCCCCTATCATGGTCCAATCATCATCTCCTGCGGTTGGTCTTCCGTTATGCCACCCCCCGCCGCTGGGCTGCAGAACCGACCAGGTGGTTCCGCCCCAGGCACCTAATGGACCCAGAACGGTTCCAGATGGCGCTTGGGTCTATACCGATCACCCTCATTCACAGCCCGGCCGATGCCTTGGTGGATGCCTGGGAAAGGGCAACCATCGAGGCACTCGACCGTGTTGTACCCTTGCGTCCCCTGACCCAGCGCAGATCCCGGTGGGCTCCATGGTTTTCTGTGGAGCTTCGGGAGATGAAGTGTCGGAGATGGGGTCTAGAGAACGGTTGGAGGTCCAGCCGATCCGAATCTGACCAATTGCAGTTAAGAAACTTTATAAGGTCTTATCTTGCTGCGATGAAGACGGCAAAGGCTAATTACTTCGCTGCCCTCATCGCATCCCCAGATAATCGCCCGGCCGCCCTGTTTAGGGTGACTCGCTCCCTTCTTAACCAGGAGGTGAGGGAGGATCCCTTACAGGGTTGGGCTGAGGAGTTTAGTCATCATCTGATGGACAAAATCGCTCAGATCTGGGCCGGTTTGGACTCTGACTGGGCAGAGTCTGACGTGGAGGAATCGGACGGTCTTGAGCATGTTATCTGGACTGAGTTCGATCCTGTTTCCCCTGATGATGTGGACAGGATTATGGGGAGGCTGAGCTCCACCACCTGTTTATTGGACACGTGCCCCTCCTGGCTGGTTTATGCGGCCCGGGAGGAGACATGAGGCTGGTTCCAGGCAGTAATAACTGTTTCCTTGAAGGAGGGTATCTTTCCTGCCGCCTTGAAGGAGGCGGTGGTGAGACCCCTCCTCAAGAAGCCTGCCCTGGACCTGGCTGTTTTAAATAACTATCGTCCGGTCTCCAACCTTCGCTTTTTGGCGAAGGTTGTTGAGAGTGTGGTGGCACATCAGCTTCCTCTGTTCCTGGAGGAAACTGATTATCTGGACCTGTACCAATTGGGTTTCAGGCCTGAGCACAGCATGAAGACGGCATTGGTCGCGCTGGTGAATGATCTCTGGCAGGCTCGGGACAGGGGTTGTTCCTCTGTCCTAGTCCTGTTAGATCTCTCAGCGGCTTTTGATACCATCAACCATGGTATCCTACTGCGGCGTCTCAGGGGGTTGGGAGTGGGAGGCACCGTTTTACGGTGGTTCTTTTCCTATATCCTGGGCAGCTCGCAGTCGTTGTTGATGGGAGGGCAGAGATCCGCCCCGAGGCCTCTCGTTTGTGGAGTTCCTCAGGGGTTGGTTCTCTCTCCCCTCCTGTTCAACATCTATATGAAGCCGCTGGGTGAGATCATTTGTGGTTTCGGGGTGGGGTATCATCAGTATGCTGATGATACCCAACTTTTTTTCTCCACCCCGAACCAACCCAGTGATGCCCTCGCCGTGATGTCCTGTTGCCGGTCCGGGTCTGGATGGGGAGAAACAGGCTTCGTCTAAATCCTGCCAAGACTGAGTGGCTGTGCATACCGGCATCTCCGGTTAACCAGACTATTCCATCTTTAACAATGGGGGGTGAGGTGTTACCCCCCATTGATAGGGATCACAACTTGGGCGTCCTCCTGGATTCACGGCTCAGTTTTGAAGTTCACATAGGAGCCGTGACCAGGGGGGCTTTTGCCCAGGTTCGCCTGGTGCACCAGTTACGACCCTACCTGGACCGAGATGACCAACGCACAGTCACTCATGCGCTCGTGACCTCCCATTTAGACTACTGCAACACTCTCTACATGGGGCTGCCCTTGAGGACCACTCGGAGGCTTCAGCTGGTGCAGAATGCAGCCGCGCAAGTTGTGATGGGGGTTTATTTATTTATTTTTATTTAATTTAATTTATATACCGCCCTTCTCCCGAAGGACTCAGGGCGGTGTACAGGGCAATGCAATAAAATACAATGTACAAAATTTAAAAATATTAAATACTATAGCCGTATTCAATAAAATTAATACAAAACTATAAAATACCCCTAAACCCATCAGACCAGGCCAGCTTGTTCAAATAAATGTGTTTTTAGGTCCCGTAGGAAGGAGCAAAGTTCGGGAGCCATCCGGAGCTCAACCGGTAGACGGTTCCAAAGGTCTGGCACGCCCACAGAGAACGCCCTCCCCCTGGGGGCCGCCAGTCGACACTCTTTGACCGACGGCACCCTAAGGAGGCCCTCTCTGTGGGAGCGCACTGGACGAAGGGAAGTTGATACCGGCAGCAGGTGCTCCTATAAGTAACCCGGACCCATGCCATTTAGGGCTTTATAGGTCGTAACCAGCACCTTGAATCTTACCCGGAGGGCAACCGGAAGCCAATGCAGCTCGCGGAGTAGTGGTTTTACATGGGAGTATCGGGAAGCCCCCACCACAACTCGCGTGGCTGCATTCTGCACCAGCTGGAGCCTCCGAGTTGTTCTCAAGGGCAGCCCCATGTAGAGAGCATTGCAGTAGTCCAAACGGGAGGTCACGAGTGCATGAGTGACTGTGCGCAAGGCATCCTGTTCTAGATAGGGCCGCAACTGGTGCACCAGGCGAATCTGGGCGAAGGCCCCCCTAGTCACAGCTCCTATATGATCTTCCAAGGAGAGCTGTGAATCTAGGAGGACACCCAAGTTGCGAGCCCTATCTACGGGGGGTAATATCTCACCCCCCATAATTAACGATGGAATATTCTGAATTTCCCGAGACGCCAGCACACACAGCCACTCAGTCTTGTCAGGGTTGAGCCGAAGCCTGTTCCTCCCCATCCAGACCCGGACCGCCTCCAGGCAACGGGACATCACATCGAGGGCATCACTGGGGTGATTTGGGGTAGAAATAGAAAGCTGGGTATCATCAGCATATTGATGATACCCAACCCCAAAACCACGAATGATCTCACCCAGCAGCTTCATATAGATGTTGAACAGGAGAGGCGAGAGGACCGACCCCTGAGGAACTCCACAAGTGAGAGGCCTTGAGGCCGACCTCTGCCCTCCTGCCAACACCGACTGCAAACGTCCCAGGAGGTAGGAGGAGAACCACCGTAAGACGGTGCCTCCCACTCCCAACCCCCGAAGACGCCGCAGTAAGATACCATGGTCGATGGTATCAAAAGCCGCTGAGAGGTCTAATAGGACTAGGACAGAGGAGCAACCCCTGTCCCGAGCCCGCCAGAGATCATTCACCAGCGCGACCAGTGCCGTCTCTGTGCTGTACCCGGGCCTGAAACCTGATTGGTACAGGTCTGGATAATCAGCTTCCTCCAGGAAAAGAGGGAGCTGCTGCGCCACCACACTCTCAACAACATTTGCAAGAAAGCGAAGGTTGGAGACCGGACGAAAGTTGTTTAAAACAGCTGGGTCCAGGGCAGGCTTCTTGAGGAGGGGTCTCACCACCGCCTCCTTCAAGGCGGCGGGAAAACTACCCTCATTCAAAGAAGCAGTTATCACTGCCTGGAGCCAGCCTCGTGTCCCCTCCCGAGCCGAATAAACAAGCCAGGAGGGGCACGGGTCCAATAAACACGTGGTGGAGCTCAGCCTCCCCATAATCCTGTCCACCTCTTCCGGAGTTTCCCGATACTCCCATGTAACACCTCTACTCCGCGAGCTGCATTGGCTTCCGGTTGCCCTCCGGGTGAGATTCAAGGTGCTGGTGATGACCTATAAAGCCCTAAATGGCTTGGGTCCAGGATATCTGAGGGAACACCTGCTGCTGGCATCAAGTTCCCTTTGTCCTGTGCGCTCTCACAGGGAGGGCCTTCTCAGGGTGTCGCCGGTAAAAGATTGCCAGTGGATAACACCGAGGGGGAGGGCCTTCTCTGTGTGTGTGCCTGCCCTTTGGAACCAGCTCCCCATGGAGCTTAGGACTGCCCCCGACCTTCATTCATTCCGCCGGGACCTGAAGACCTGGCTCTTCGAGCTTTCCAGCCCAGGCTGAGAGTTTTAATTGGGGTTTTTATATTTCTTCAGGGATTTAATTTAATCTTTTTTAATTGTTTTTAATTTTTGTATCGATGTTTTAAGTACTCTGTAAACCGCCCTGAGTCCTACGGGAAAGGGTGGTATATAAATTCAATAAAATTCAAAAATTCAAATTCAAAATCTTCTGGATGCACTTTTTTTTTAATTTACAAAGATAAAATAACAGCAACAGAATTTGGTACCACACTAGGTAATATACCATGTCCATACAGTTGCTCACCATCTTCAGGCCCCCTACGTAATATCCTAACTCTTTATTTTCCAACTTTTACATAAAATTTGTTCTGTTTTAGAGTAGAACAATGGCAAATTTTAATTGATTACTTGCCTGCTTTTACTTGACTATTTGAAAAGTTCAGAAGAGTATTCGTTAGCAAAATGCATATATTATTGAAATATATATGTACACTTTTAACTAAGAAAGTAATCTACAGTTTAAGAAAGAAACTTTGTTAAAAAGAAAATATAGTGTCCTCTTAAAAAAAACTACATTAATTGCCTCAAAATTTTGAACTGTATGTTCTTAAAGAAATACTCTTCTATATAAACTTTGTCCTCAGCATTTGATTTTGATTTTCCTTGCTAAATCAACTGGAGATTTTGTTGAGTAATTTATCAGTTAGTATTATGGTGTAATAGAAATTGATAAAGTGCAATTCTAGACTTGAGCTGAGTATTTATATTAGATTTCTGCTTCTGTTTTTAAGACTGACTACCATATTTTAGAAGAGACGCGGTGGCTCAGTGGGTTAGGACACTGAGCTTATCGATCAGATGGTCGGCAGTTTGGCAGGTCAAATCCTGAGTGTTGCACAACAGAGTGAGCACCTGTTACTCATCCCAGCTTCTGCCAACCTAGCAGTTCAAAAGCATGTAAAAATGCTAGTAGAAAAATAGGGACCACTATGGTGGGAAGGTAACAGCATTCCGTGTGCCTTTGGCGTCTAGTCATGCCGTCCACATGACCACGGAGACGTCCTCAGACAAGCGCTGGCTCTTTGGCGTTGAAACGGAGATGAGCACTGGCCCCTAGAGTTGGAAACGACTGGCACGCATGTGCGGGGGAACCTTTACCTTTACCTTACCATATTTTATCATTTTAGTTGGGAAAATATTCTTAAAAGTAACTGAACAGCATTTTAGATTGTCATTGAATGATTTACAGAAATAGCCTTTTATTATACTCTAAGTCACTTCTATGGTTTACAGGCAATCAGCTTGAACTTGGAGGAAAATAAAATAAATGTGTCATTTGTAGACTATCGGATAATTGATATCGTTTATCTATTTCTTTTTTGAAGATCTTTGCCAAGGGTGAAAAATATCAATATAATAAATCACATTTCAATTGGAAATATGATGGCTTAAAAATATGTCATAGCAAAATGTTTATTTGGTTTTATGGCTATTAATTTTCTACAGAGACAGAAAAACCATGACATAGAGTTAGCACTTTCCATATGAATCTAAAGGAAGGAAAAGAAGCAGCTTGTCTGGATAGCAGGGTCAAATATTTTTATATAATGACAAATTATTTCACATTATAGACATTTTATTTTTTTGTAGTTTATTATTAGATTGAGATAAATTAAAATGAAGCAGAAAATGCAGAAAATGCAAAGCACAATATAAAAAAATACAAGATTGGCATTTATCTGAAAAAAAAATATCTTCCTAAAGCCATAGTGTTGCAGAGCACCAGAAATACCAACACACATATCACAAGATAGCCAATCATACTAAACTCCTACTAGCAAATAACACTCCAGGTGCCATAATATGTCTTTACTAATGTAGATAGATAGATAGATAGATAGATAGATAGATAGATAGATAGATAGATAGATAGATAGATAGATAGATAGATAGATAGGTAGGTAGGTAGGTAGGTAGGTAGGTAGGTAGGTAGGTAGGTAGGTAGGTAGGTAGGTAGGTAGGTAGGTAGGTAGGTAGGTAGGTAGGTGGGTGGGTGGGTGGCTGGGTGGGCGGGCGGGCAGGCAGGCAGGCAGGCAGGCAGGCAGGCAGGCAGGCAGGCAGACAGACAGACTTAGTGTGATTGTTGTTATCATTGTTATATACAGTATAGTTATAAACACATCTAATAAGGGAACCACATCTATTTTACTTATTTATTTACCCCAGTGTTTCTCAACTTTGACAACTTGACGATGTGAAATTGTGTTTCACAAAGCCTGGCTTGCTAGGGAATTCTGGGAATTGAAGTCCACACATCTCCAAATTGCAACACTGAGAAACACTCCTCTTCCCCAAAGCCTGGAAGACTGTCAGGTTTTCAAGACTTTGTGAAACACAATTAGGATGGGATGACACAAACCCACACAAATGTCAAATGCCCAATGGAGGCAGAAAGCAACATAGGGTCTTAAGTAATCATTAGCTACATAATGTAATATAAGGTCCTAGTAACCCAGTAATTTGTTGCAGCTGTTCCCCAACACAGGCTCTGCTGGTTCTAGATCACAGGTGTCAAAGTTGCGACATCACATGACGTGTCACGATGTAGCACAACTTTTTTCCCATTGCTGAGAATGGGGTGGGCACGGTTTTGGTGTGATGCATCTGGCCTGCAGGCCGACAGTTTAATACACCTGCTCTAGATGGTTGTGCTGGACTCAAGGCTCTACTACTGCTACCAGGACCAGTCCTACAGACCACAGCACACTGCAGATTGCCCCCAGCTTTCATTCCGACTTCAGTCAGGGACCCAATCCCAGATCCAGCATTTAGCTTTAGTGTCAACTCCACCTCCAGTTCATCTTTCAACCTTGGCCACATCAGCTAAGTGTTCAGCTTTGTGGTATTCCAAGATGCTGATAATTCCAAACCAGTCTCCCTTCCTAATATCATAGGTTTGCATAGCACCAGAAATAACAACACACATGCCACACATCACAAGACACCTCATACATGCCACACATCACATCACACATCATACCAAGGCCCCTACCAGCAACTAACACTTCAGGTGCCATAACACATCTTTTCTACTATGTATAAAAGTAAATTCTTACTTGGGCACATCATACAAACATCCATATGCATATAGACTAATTGCCAGAAACATTTTGTTTTTAAGGGAAAAGATCATACCAGCTAAACTATACCCAGCTCTCAACAGATTATGCCAGCTGTGTAATGATACATTGATCTCAATGGAAGCCCAATTAAGAGGGGAAAAGAAAATATGTTTTGAGAAAAAATACAATGTGAAATTACATGGAAATGTCAATGAAAATTGAATGTAAATGAAAGAGACCCACTTTGGCCCTTAACAAATTCAACACTCCAGAGTTGAGAATATAGGCCTTATAAAAGGCTAACAGGGTTAGGGCATGGAATTAAGATGTAAAAATCCATAATCTAGCTGACTGTAACATCTATCTCCTTGACAGAAGAGCCTAATGGATCCCTAAAAGCAGGCTATCCTATTTTCTACAGACATTAACGTTGTCAGAATCCATTTATATCATATTCATAAATGTATGTTTAAAACATTATTCCATGGATTCTGCCATCTCCCGAGGAGGAAGGAACGAATGTGGATTCAGCCTTCCTTAGGCATTTCAAAGATTCAGAGAAGCCTTTTGAACTGGGGGAACAAAAGGGAGGGCTAGGATAGGTGGCATCTGGCTTGTGTCTCCTTTTGAAAGAAAAAAGTAATAACCATAAAATCCAAAGTTCCTTTTCCCACGAAAGGGATGACACGAGGTAAATGATGGGGGCCTGACCAAATGGGTTAGGGAAGGGGGGTTGAACAGGGAACTCTTTATAAGGTTTCAATTTGTAGAACAATATTAGATCCTGTCTTGTATTCCCACAGCCAAGCATGTTATAGTAAAGATTTCTTTTTGGACTAGAATTGGCTCCAAGAGTTTTGTCTTCCTAAGATGTGGTTTGGGGTGGGTCCTGACAGTAGACAGGATCTGCACTAAAAGTCAACCTGGAAGGGAGAAACCTTACCGGGGGATTTTGCAATAAACATAATGTCTGACGACGCAGCAAGAGAGGAGGGAAGCCCCACGGAGAAGGAGTCTTCCTCCCAACCGAAATGCCAGAAACGGTGGGAAGCTGAAGCATCATATTCCTCCTGGGAGGAAACGGTGGAGCAGCACAACTGAAAACCCCAGTGGTCGATGGGCATTGGAAGGAAAAGGCACTGGGAGAAGTGACTCTGAGACGGAGCGACCACCAACCGGAATGAGATGGAAAGCTCCCTGCACACCAGTGAGGAAGAGCGGATTCTGGAAAAAGCTATTGACCTGATGAAAGCAACCCTGAGCTCACTAAGGGAGGAGAGAGCTGGAAACCGCAACCAACGCAACACCTGGGGCCGCAACTGCAGAGGTAATGGAGGGGATCCAGTACCTGAAACCCCGGGGCTGTCCAATGGAACAGGAGTCACTGACACAGCAGTGCCCACCCCCCCAGACCCACAGATGGGGATCAAGATGAGGAGCGATACCCTCCATGGCAAAGACAGCGCTCCAGTCAAAGATTCCCGCCCCTGGAAGCAAAGTTCAAGGGGGAGCCATCATGTCTGGGATTTTTCCTAACCCAAGTCCTCATCTACATGGAAGAATATGGACAGGATATCCCCAGTGACAAAACCCGCATTCAAATTGTGCAATCTGCCCTGGATGGGATGGCTGCAGACTGGGTGGTGAACCTGCATGACTCCAACGCCCCAGAACTCAACGACTTCAACCGATTCATGTCATCCTTGAGGTGGTGGTTTGAGGACCCCTTGGCTGACCGGAAGGCCTGGGAGAGAATCAAAATGGTGAGGCAGGGCAGGCGGACAGTGGCCGAATATACCCAAGAATTCTGAGCCATCGCCAGCAAGCTGAACTAGCCCGAAGACATCCTCCTTAGCCATTTCAAAGACAGTCTAAACTATTTATTTATTTATTTATTTATTTATTTATTTATTTATTTATTTATTTATTTGATTTATATACCGCCCTTCTCCTGAAGGACTCAGGGCAATAAAATAAGAATACATTAGTTAAATAATTTTAAAACCCAAATCCATCAGGCCAGGCCGGCTTGTTGGAATAGATAAGTTTTTAGATCACGCCGGAAGGAACGAAGGTCGGGGGCCATCCGGAGTTCAGCTGGTAAGCGGTTCCAAAGGATTGGTGCACCCACCGAGAATGCTCTACCCCTGGGGGTCACCAGCCGACATTCTCTGACCGGTGGTACCCTGAGGAGGCCCTCTCTGTGGGAACGTGCAGGACGAAGGGATGTTGACGACGGCAGTAGGTGCTCCCATAGGTAATCCGGACCCATGCCATGTAGGGCTTTGTATGTCATCACCAGCACCTTGAATTTCACTCGGAAGGCAACTGGAAGCCAGTGCAGCTCACGGAGCAGAGGTGTAATATGGGAGTATTGGGAGACCCCCAAAAGAACTCGTGCAGCTGCACTCTGTACCAGCTGAAGCTTCCGAGTGGTTCTCAAGGGCAGCCCCATGTAAAGAGCATTGCAGTAGTCTAGACGAGAGGTCACAAGTGCATGGGTGACTGTACGCAAGGCATCCAGGTCCAGATAGGGTCGCAACTGGCGCACCAGACGAACCTGGGCGAAGGCCCCTCTAGTCACAGCTCCTATATGATCTTCTAAGGAGAGCTGTGAATCTAAGAGGACACCCAGATTGCGAGCCTTATCTACGGGGGGTAATAACTCACCCCCAATATTAAGAGATGGAATGATCTGAATTTCCTGAAATGCCGGTATGTACAGCCATTCAGTCTTGTCCGGGTTGAGTTGAAGCCTGTTCCTCCCCATCCAGACCCGGACCGCTTCCAGGCAACGGGACATCACATCGAGGGCATCACTGGTGTGGTTTGTGGTCGAGATGAAAAGCTGGGTGTCATCAGCATACTGATGATATCCCACTCCAAAACCACAGATGATCTCACCTAGCGGCTTCATATAGATGTTAAACAGGAGAGGTGAGAGGACCGACCCCTGAGGAACTCCATAAATGAGAGGTCTCGGGGTCGATCTCTGCCCACCCGCCAACACCCACTGTGAACTTTCCAGAAGGTAGGAGGAGAACCACTGAAGAACAGTGCCTCCCACTCCCAATCTCCTGAGATGTCGCAGTAAGATACCATGGTCGATGGTATCAAAAGCCGCAGAGAGGTCTAATAGGACCAGGACGGAGGAATAACCCCTGTCCTGAGCTCGCCAGAGATCATTCATCAGAGCGACCAATGCCGTCTCCGTGCTGTGTCCGGGCCTGAAACCCAATTGGTACGGGTCTAGATAATCAGTATCTTCAAGGAACAGAGGAAGCTGATGCGCCACTACGCTCTCAACAACCTTCGCAAGAAAGCGAAGGTTGGAGACCGGGCGAAACTATGACCTGTATGATGCTTGCCTGCCTCGAGGAGACCCCTACCATCTCGACGACTGGTATGTCCTGGTGGAAGAAGTGGAAATAGACCTACTGAAGAGACAACGCAGAGGAAAATCATGGGGCCACCTGCCACTCGAAAAAACACGTGAGGGTGAAAACCCACCGGCCACGGCTAAAAAATCAAAGGGATGTTTCAATTGCATGAGAGAGGGCCACAGTGCTGCAGAGTGTTGTTCGAAAGCCCCCCCACGCAAAACAAAGGAATCATCTTCCAAAAAGCTGGGGAAGCCCCAAGGCAACCCAAAAGAATGTTCCATGAAGAGGACAGAGGCTGTAGAGCCCTCAACTCCTGCCACGAACTGGGATTGGACTCTGGCCTACACCGCAGGGGTGATGGACGCCTCGGAAGACAGCTCAGAGGGAGAACCATTGGTAAGTGGACCCCTTCCACCCATACTTAAGACAGTGACTATATTAGCTTCCACTATGCCTAAAGCCTTCGAAATAAAAGCTCTGATAGACTCTGGCTGCATCCGCTGCCTCATTAGCCCAACGCTGCTGGAGAGATTGAGCATCCCAGTGAGGAGACTAAAACAACCAATCTCTTTTAGTCAATTAGATGGATCAATAGCAGGGGGGGACCAGCTACCCTAGCCACTCTACCAATTCACCTGTCCCTGGGGTCTCATGAGGAAGACATAAGGTTTATAGTGGCCCTAGGCATGGAATGCCCAATGATTTTCGGACTGGAATAGCTGAAGAAATGGAACCCCAGGATAAACTGGAGGACAGCAGAACTTAACTTCCCAAAAGGGGAGCAGGAAAACGTAAAACCCCAAAACACCCCCCAACCCAAAGGGAGGAAACAGCAGCAGTGGGGAAAGAGAAGGGGTTACCAGAGATACTGGAGGAATACAGGGACCTTGCTGAAGTTTTCAGTGAGGAGCGGGCAGATGAGCTTCCCCACCACCACCCCACAGACTGCACCATAGAATTCAAACCCGGGGCAAAGCTCCCAAAACCCAGGATGTATGCCATGAGCCCAAGGGAAATGGCAGAAATGGAAAGATTCATAAAGAAAAACTTAGAAAGAGGCTTCATTGAGCCTGCCAGACCCAAAGTGGCCACCCCAGTTCTGCTCAGGGAGAAGAAGGATGGTTCTTACCGCTGTTGTATAGATTATAGAAATTTGAACACAATTAGTGAATGTAATCTATACCCCCTACCCCTAATGAAGGATATGCTATCCCACCTATCGAAAGGAAGGATTTTTACTAAACTAGACCTGAGGGAAGCATACTACCGTATTAGGATTAAAGAAGGAGATGAATGGAAGACTGCATTCAACCGCCCATTGGGTTGCTACCAGTTCAAAGTACTGCCATTTGGACTGCAAGGGGCCCCTGCAGTCTTTATGCAATTAATTAATGACGTGCTAAGAGAGCACCTATAGAAGGGGGTCCTGGTTTACCTGGACAACATTCTTATCTTCACGGAGACCAAAGAGGAACATATCAAACTAGTCAGAGCAGTCCTGAAACAGTTGCGAGCTGCCCACCTATATGCTAAACTATCGAAGTGTGAATTCCATCAGGAAAAAATTGACTACCTGGGATATCGCATATCTCCAGAGGGCATCGAAATGAACCCTGAGAAGGTCAGGTAAGTATTAGAATGGGCACACCCCCGCACACAGAAGCAATTACAAAGTTTCCTGGGGTTTGCAAATTTCTACCGCCAATTCATCCCCGCATTTAGCCAAATAGCCATGCCCCTCACAAATTTGTTGAAAACAAAGGGGGGATCCCCCATGAAACCCAGCCAGCCTCTAAAATGGACAATGTAATGTCAAGCAGCATTTGAGAGGCTAAAGAGACTCTTTTCTGCTGAACTTGTACTTAAACACCCGGATCCCGACAAACCTTTTGTAATACAGGCGGATGCGAGCGATGTAGCAGTCGAAGCCGTATTACTACAGGAAAATGATGAGGGGACGTTGCAACCTTGTGCATATACATCCAGGAAACTCACAGAAACAGAACAACGATGGCCAATATGGGAGAAGGAAGCATTCTCATTAAGGTGGTCGTTATTAACATGGCGCCAATTTTTGGAAGGAAATAAAATACCTTTCCAGGTCTGGACAGACCATAAAAATTTAGATGTGCTAAAAACACCCAGGAAACTCACTCCTAAGCAAGCCCGCTGGTCCCAACACTTTCACCGATTCAATTTCACTCTCAAACACTTGCCGGGGGGGGAAAGAACCTCCTGGCAGACACATTATCTCGCATGCCCCAATATAACAGCACACGGGTAACTGACTTTAAACCACTTGTACCAGAACAACAACTGGCAGCACCAGTCACCACCAGGGCACAAGTAAAAATGAAGCCGAAAGTGGATAGCCAAACCGGAATATAATTCCGAAAGTCCTTGGAAGGGGACGAATGGTTCCAGAAAAATAAGCATGTGTGCACAATTAAAGATGGACTACCCTGGGTGGGTGAGAAGTTATACATACCTGCCACCCAGAGGACCAATTTCATGCAACTTTGCCATGATACAAAATCAGCAGGACATTTCGGGTTTGTAAAAACATTACACTTAACTAAAAGGCAATTTTGGTGGCCATCTATGAAAAAAGACATAGAAAGCTATGTGAGCAATTGTCAAATTTGCGCGATGGCTAAGAGGTTACAAGGGAAATCGCCAGGACTGTTACAACCGATGGCGAATCCCTCAGCCCCATGGAAAGAAATAGCCATGGACTTTATCGTAGAACTACCAGAAAGCAACGGAAACACCATTGTCTGGACTGTCACTGATCTGTTCTCTAAGCAAGTCCATTTCATACCTTGCCAAAAAATTCCAACTGCAAAAGCATTAGCAAAACTTTTTGTACAGCATATTTACAGATTGCATGGGGCACCACAACGCATCATATATGACAGGGGGGTGCAATTTACCTCGGCATTTTGGAAGGAATTTTTATCCCTGTTAGGAACTACCCAAGGACTGACATCTAGTCATCATCCTCAGGGGAATGGGCAATGTCAATGGTCTAATGCAGTACTTGAGCAATATTTAAGATGTTATATAAGTTTCCAACAGACGGACTGGGCGGACCTACTGCCTTTCGCAGAAGTGGCATATAACAATGCAGTTCACTCCAGCACATGTTACACTCCTTTTCTAGTAGCTACAGGCCAAAGCTTCAACCCCATACCTGATCTAACCCCAAAAGAACCGGTAATTCCAGAACTAAAGGAATGGATTGCTCAGTTACAATACACCTGGCCTATTGTCAAAAAAGCATTAACAGAGGCTAGATTAGCACACAAGACACAGGCAGACAAGAAAAGAGCCGATCCCACACCGTTCAAGGTGGGAGAGATGGTATATCTGTCTACAAAATACCTTAAGTCTCTCCAACCCTGTAAAAAACTAGGACCAAAATACATTGGACCTTTTCCAATTAAAAGAATCATAAACCCAGTAACAGTTGAATTAGGACTACCTAAAAATCTTAGACGAATACACCCAATCTTTCACTGCAGTCTAATAAAGAGAGAACAACAATCTCCCCTATGAACAAAAATCCCACCACCACCACCTCCCATCATGGTGGAAGGGGAACAACATTTTAAGGTGAAAGAAATTCTGGATTCTTGGAAACATCATGGAACGACCCAATATTTAGTGGCTTGGAAACACCTCCCCTCCTCAGAAAACGAATGGGTCAGCAAACGCCACGTTAAAGCACCAAAGCTCCTTAAGAGATTTCATACAGAATATCTGAACAAACCGAGTTAACATTTATATATGGTTTTTTTCTTTTTCTTTTCTTTTCTTCCCCTACAGATGGACAGATCTTTTTTCTAAGGACAGTGGACTGTCAGAATCCATTTATGTCATATTCATAAGTGTATGTTTAAAACATTATTCCATGGATTCTGCCATCTCCCGAGGAGGAAGGAACGAATGTGGATTCAGCCTTCCTTAGGCATTTCAAAGATTCAGAGAAGCCTTTTGAACTGGGGGAACAAAAGGGAGGGCTAGGATAGGTGGCATCTGGCTTATTTATTTATTTTATTTATTTAGTTGCATTTGTATACCGCCCTTTCCCTGAGGACTCAGGGCGGTTTACAGGGAATTAAAAAATCCAACATACAAAAGTTAAAACCATATTAAAAAATATTAAATTGACCCTGTACACAATTAAAACCCCAATTAAAAATTTCTCCTCAGCCTGGGCCCGAGAGCTCAAAGAGCCAGGTCTTCAGGCCCCGGCGGAATGATCGAAGGTCGGGGGCAGTTCTCAGCTCCACCGGCAGCTGGTTCCAGAGGGCAGGCGCTCCCACTGAGAAGGCCCTATCCCTGGGTGTCACCCGCCGGCAATCTCTCACCGGCGGAACCCTGAGCAGACCCTCCCTGTGGGAGCGCACTGGGCGAAGGGCGTTTGATGCCGGCAGCAGGTGTTCCCTCAAATAACCCGGACCCAGGCCATGTAGGGCTTTATAGGTAATAACCAGCACCTTGAATTTCACCCGGAGGGCAACCAGAAGCCAATGCAGCTCGCGGAGTAGAGGTGTTACATGGGAGTATCGGGAAACCCCCATTACAACTCGCGCGGCCGCATTCTGCACCAGTTGAAGCCTCCGAGTGGTCTTCAAGGGCAGCCCCATGTAGAGAGCGTTACAGTAGTCCAAACGGGAGGTCACAAGCGCATGAGTGACTGTGCGTAGGGCGTCTCGGTCCAGATAGGGACGCAACTGGCGCACCAGGCGAACCTGTGCAAAAGCCCCCCTGGTCACGGCTCCTATGTGATCTTCAAAATTGAGCCGTGAATCCAGGAGGACGCCCAAGTTGCGAGCCCTATCAACGGGGGGTAACACTTGTGTCTCCTTTTGAAGGAAAAAAGTAATAACCATAAAATCCAAAGTTCCTTTTCCCACGAAAGGGATGACAAAAGTGCAGAAGGCAAAGATTAAAAAAATGTAAGAAGAAGCTTTTAGTTTTCTTTGAAGCAAATACGATCATAAAATATAAAGGGAATTGGAACCTCAAGTGGAAGTTACAGGAAGAATTCACAAAACTTACAATAAATGAGAAGGGACTCTTAAAAAATGACACTGAATTGGGGACCACTCTTGATTTAACTATGGCAAATTCCATCATCTTCAACTATTCCTCTATTATAGTCATGCCTTTCCACTTTTGAGTACATAATAGTCTCACTGCAACTGTCATATGTGAAAACAAAGTTCCAAGCTGTCAGAACCCAGTCCTATTTCATTTCTGCCTATCCCCTCTGACCCAAAATCAAATCTCACCTTTCCCTGGTAAAATGGTTAAATAATCCAAATTACCACCCCCAAAAAATAGGTGACTGAAGCATTGCTCTGCTGCTCTATGCAGATGATGCTGTGATTCTCTCCAGAATTCCAGTTGGCCTTAAAAGAGCTTTGTGATCCCTTGTCCAGTATTGCAAATATAATAAACTGGACATAAATTATGAGAAAACAAAGGTTATGGCTTTTACAAAAAGGCCAAAACGGTACTCATGGTATTTAAATAGCCACAAAATAGAGAAGATAACCACCTTTAAGTATCTAAGGATGGTCATCCATGCCATTGGCTCACAAAAAGCCCATGGAGAATATTTGGCTGCCTCTGGCAAACGATCAGTGAATGCCATTCTTAATTTTTTCCACACAAAGGGAGGACACTATGTTCCAGCTACAATTAAGCTCTTTCTGGCCACGTTGCTAGCACAGCTTCTCTATGGGACCTTGCTGGGTCCCTCAGCTTTCTGTTTTACACCACTGGAAAGAGTTCAATCCAAATTTATCAGAACAATTATCCAGATGCTGCGGTGTGTCCCAAATGCACTTCTGCACCTGGAGACAGGATTGATAAAAGTTGAAGCAAGAATCTATATAGCTTCCTTAAACATCTGGCTAAGGCTTAATTGCTTTCTGCAAGACCTTGCTCCATTAATTCTACAAGATAATTTCTCCTCTTCATAGATCAAGGCAGTCAAGTCCAACCTTGCTAAACTAGGCTTCTCGTCAGCCTCAATTCTCAAACTGGACTACGACCAAGCAAAACAAACCTTGTGTCAAAGGGTAGAGGCCATTGAGAGGCAAGCAGACTTAGTTATAGCTCTGCTATTTCTGGCTCCAGATTCTATTAGATACGTGGTTACACCTGCCATGTATCTTCGTCACTTGGAGTCAGTAAACCACCACAAAGCATTCTCGCTTGCACAGTGCCATGCGTTTCCATCAGCCATCCTGTACAGCAAGTATAAAAAGACACCACTGTCTGAAAGGCTGCTTCTGTGGGTCAGGAGAGGTGGGGACCATTGAACACACATTCCTTCAATGTTCCTTCTACAGAGCTATTCAGAAAATCCATATCCTCCCCATAATTGATAGGTATCCTGGTCATTCAGAAAGTATTTATCTCCAGTGGCTGCGTAAGGATGAGCAGACAGTGATCATGGCGCAGGTGGCTAGATTCTGTGCAGCAGCATTGGGGATTCACCAGAAACATAAATAATCATTTTAGATCTTTTTAATAATCTTTTATAATTAATTTTATTATGTGTTTTAGCCAGTTTAGTTTTAGACTGCAGGGAATTCTTCAGGCACACTCAAAGAATTAGACATGATTGAATAAAATAACATTAAAAATGGGTTTAACCTAAATGGTGGTATATTTTCCCTCCAGTGTTTTAAACTAGTTTTAGAATAAATTGGTATGTGTTTCTACTTTTCTGCTTCCTCATTCTTTTTATTTTGAATCCCAGGGAATATACACTTCTGTGTATCGGTTTCTGTTATATCCCTATACATAATGAAAGCCAAAAAGAACTCTTCCATCAATACATACCACATATAACCCTTTTTTAATTTTTTCATTCTATTGACTTTAGGCCATGAATGTTTTAAATGAAAGTTTGCACCCAAAGCCTCTTACACCAATGTATCTATTTAAAATAATTGCTTCCTTAGCAACTAGGTCCAGCTTTATTAGTAATATATTAGTCTCAGTATCTACTATAGTAATTTGTTTTCACCAAACATTGTTTCTCATTAATTTCCTCATAGTAATTAGAAACCTATACTTTTGATCATTCTTTTCCTTCATTTCAGTAATTCATTCTTCTAACAAAAAAGTTTATGATTTGTTATCAAAGACTCCTCTTCCTCTTATAATTGCACTTGGCTTGGACAAAAATTTCAATTTTCCTTCCCCACACTCAAAAATCATATTATGTCATTATTTGCTTCTTTTTCAGCAAGGTTACATTTACTGTTTTCTTTGTGTAATTCAATCCTTTCTTCACATCTTTTTAGAGTAGACTCTGTTCTAGTTATAAATTGCTTGTTTGAATACTTCATAAAAATCTGCTGTGGAAATGATCATGCTGCAAACGGAACTGGACTGACGTTATTTTTCTTTTCCCATGATGGACTTGCCACCTGGAGATTGACTGATCTGGAACTGGCCAAATGAACTGTGGGGTGGGGTTTCCTTGGGGGCATTTTAAAAATATTGATCTGTAAGGGAATGCCTCAGATCCTGTCTATTATGCCTGCTATCTCTTATTTCTTAGTAAAAGTTCCTGCTTGGGAAAAACTGTCTACAAGAGCTCTGTTTTCTTAAGATGTGGGTGAATTAGGTCCTGACATTAGACAGGATCTGCATTAATAGTCAACTTGGAAGGAAGAAATTTACCGAGGGACTTTGCAAAAAATACAATGTTGAACAACGAGGCAGGGAAGGAAGAAAGCCCTATGGAAAGGGAACCTTGCCCCCAACCAAGATCCCACCAGCTATCAGGATATGAAGTGTCATACTCCTCAGGGGAAGAGGTGGTGGAGGCTCATGACCACAAACCTCGGTGATCGATGGGTATTGGAAGGAAAAGTGAGTGGGGAAAAGTTATCAAGAAAAGTGACCCTGAGATGGGGCAGCCACCAACCCAAATGGAAGCAAGGGATGGAAAAATCCCTGCACATTAGCAAAGAGGATGGGAGTTATGCACCACAGTCAGACGGGATCCTAGAGAATGCTATTGACCTGATGAAAAAAAGCCTCGGCTCGCTAAGGGAGGAGAAACCTGAGCCCTGCAACTGCACAGGTGCCTGGAGCTGCAGCTGGAGAGACATTGGGGGAGGGGGAGATCCGGAACCTATAGCCCTGGGGACGTCCACTGAACCCATAGCTAAAACCTCAGCAGCCACCACCACCCGCTGACCTGCAGATAGGGATCAGGATGGGAGGCACTGATCCATTCAAAGACTTCCACCGTGGAAAGAGAAATTGAGGGGGGAGCTGCCACACTTGGGGTTTTTCCTAACTCAAGTCCTCAGTTACATGGAAGAATATGGATGGGACATCCCCAGTGACAAAGCTGGCATCTGTATCGTGCAATCTGCCCTGGATGGACCAGCTGCAGACTGCATGACTCCAACGCCCCAGAGCTCAATGACTTTAACAGTTTCATGTCCTCTTTGAGAAGGAGATTCGAGGACCCCTGGCTGATTGCAAGGCCTGTGAGAGAATCAAAATGGTGAGGCAGGGCAGACCATTGCCAATAAGCTGAACTGGCTGGAAGACATCCTCTTTAGCCATTTGAAAGACAGGCTAAACTATGTCCTGTATGATGCTTGCCTGCCTCTAGAGGACCCACACCACCTCGATAACTGGCACGTCCTAGCAGAGGAGGTGGAGATAGACCTACTGAAGAGGCACTGCTGAGGAAAACCATGGGCCCGCCCGCCTCCCAAGCAGATGCGCGAACCAGCGAAACCACCACCTATGACTAAGAAGTCAACAGGCTGTTTCAAATGTGGGAGAGAGGGCCACCATGCCATAGAATGTCGCTCAAAAGCCACTCAGCACAAATCAGATCCATCACAGGACAGGCGATCAGGGAAGTACCCAGCCAAACCAAAATAAACTGCCATTAGGTGGATAGAGGCTGTAGAGTCCCTAACCCCTGCCAAGGAATGGGAGGGAACTCCGGCCTACACCACAGGGGCAGTGGACACCTCGGAGGACAGCTCGGAGGGCGAAACCCTGGTAAGTGGATCCATTCCACCCATCCTTAAGACATTGACTATATTAGCTTCCTCCATGCCCGGAGCTCTCAAAGTGAAAGCCTTAATAGACTCTGGCTGCACCCACTGCCTCATTAGCCCGATGCTAGTGGAGAATGTGGGCATTCCGGTGACGAGACTAAAGCAACCAATCTCATTTGGCCAGTTAGATGGTTCCATAGCAGGGGGAATGCCAGCTACCCTATTCACCTTACCAGTCCACCTGTCCCTGGAGAACCATGAGGAAGAGATAATGTTTGTAGTCACCCCAGGCATGGAATACCCAATGTTCCTAGGGCTGGAATGGTTAAAAATGGTTAAATTAGAGGACAGCAGAACTCAAATTCCCAGAGGGGGATTGTGCAAACTAAAAACCCCAAAGACCCTCACAAACCCTAGGAGTGGAGAAAGCATCAGTGGGAGAAGAGGAGGGGTTACCAGAAATACCGGAAGAATACTGGGACCTTGCTGAAATTTTCAGTGAGGAACGGGCAGATGAGCTCCCTCCTCACTGACCCACAGACTGTGCTATAGAAATCAAACCCTGCGCAAAATTCCCAAAGCCCAGACTGTACTCCATGAGCCCTAAAGAGACAGAGGAGATAGAAAGATTCATAAATAAAAACTTAGAACGGTGATTTATTGAAATTGCCAAACCCAAAGTGGCTGCCCCAGTCCTCTTAAGGGAGAAGAAGGATGGCAGTTTACATTTGTGCATGGATTACTGTGCCCTGAATGCAATAAGTGAAAGTAATCTGTATCCCCTACCCATCATGGAGGACATGTGTTTTGCAAATGTGTAATCAATTCTTTCAGCAATGGGATTTCCAGTTCATTTGAGATTAGTTCTGGCATAGGGTTGAAACTTTGAGTGGTGGCTATTTGAAAAGGAGTGTAGCCTGTGCTGGAATGGACTGCGTTATTGTAAGCAACTTCTGTGAAAAGGAGTAGATCCGTCCAATTTGTTTGCTGGAAATTAATAAAACATCTTAAATATTGCTCAAGTACTGAGTTCAAGCATTCCAATTGGCCGTTCCCTTGAGGATGGTGACTAGATGACAGTCCCTGAGTGGTTCCTAAGAGGTATAAAAATTCCTTCCAAAATTTTGACGTAAATTGCACTCCCCTATCAGATATCATGTGTTGGGGTGCCTCATGAGGTCTGTAAATGTGCTGCACAAATAGTAATCTGTATCCCCTATCCCTCATGGAGGACATGTTATCCTACCTATCAAAAGGAAGAATGTTTTACCAAACTAGACCTAAGAGAAGCATACTACCGTGTTAGCATCAAGGAAGGGGATAAATAGAAGACCACATTTAATTGTCCAATGGGTTGCTACCAGTTCAAAGTTATGTTGTTTGGACTGCAGGGGAGCCCAGCAGCTTTTTTGCAACTAATCAATGAAGTGCTAAGAGAGCACCTATTTAAGGGGGTCCTGGTTTACTTAGATGGCATCCTTATCTTCACCGTAACCAAAGAGAAGCATATTAAACTAGTCAGAGCAGTTTTAACGTGACAAAACGTGATCCACTGGAGAAGGAAATGGCAACCCACTCCAGTATCTTTGCCATGAAAACCCTATGGACAGTACCAAAAGGCAAAATGATATGACGCTGGAAGATGAGCCCCTCAGGTTGGAAGGCGTTCAATATGCTACTGGGGAAGAGCAGAGGGCTAGTACTAGTAGCGCCAGAAAGAATGAAGCGACTGGGCCAAAGCCGAAAGGACGCTCAGCTGTGGATATGTCTGGTGGTGAAAGGAAAGTCTGATGCTGTAAAGATTTTTTCTCCATAGGAACCTGGAATGTAAGATCCATGAATCAAGGAAAGCTGGACGTGGTCAAACAAGAGATGACAAGACTAAACATTGACATCTTAGGTATCAGCGAACTAAAATGGACAGGAATGGGTGAATTTAATTCAGATGACCATCAGGTATACTACTGCGGGCAAGAATCCCTCAGAAGAAATGGAGTAGCCTTCATAGTCAATAAAAAAATAGGAAAAGCAATACTGGGATACAATCCTCAAACTGACAGAATGATCTCAGTTCGAATCCAAGGCAAACCATTCAATATCACAGTAGTCCAAGTCTATGCCCCAACCACCGGTGCTGAAGAGGATGAAATTGACCGGTTCTATGAAGCCCTACAGCACCTTATAGAACTAACACCAAAAAATGATGTCCTTATCATCATGGGGGATTGGAATGCTAAAGTAGGAAGCCAAAAGATAACTGGAATAACAGGCAAGTTTGGCCTTGGAGTACAAAATGAAGTAGGGCACAGGCTGATAGAATTTTGTCAAGAGAATACGATGGTCATAGCAAACACTCTTTTCCAACAACCCAAGAGACGGCTTTACACATGGACATCACCAGACGGTCAACACAGAAATCAGATTGACTATATGCTCTGCAGCCAAAGATGGAGAAGCTCTATACAGTCAGTAAAAACAAGACCAGGAGCTGACTGTGGCTCAGACCATGAGCTTCTTGTTGCAAAGTTTAGGCTTAAATTAAAGAAAGTAGGGAAAAGCGCTAGGCCAGTCAGGTATGAATTAAATCATATCCCTGTTCAATATACAGTAGAGGTGACAAATAGATTTAAGGAATTAGATCTGATAGACAGAGTGCCTGAAGAACTATGGACAGAGGTTCGCAACATTGTACAACAGGTAACAACCAAAACCATCCCAAAGAAAAAGAAATGCAAGAAAGCAAAATGGCTGTCTGAGGAAGCTTTGCAAATAGCTGAGGAAAGGAGGGAACCGAAAGGCAAGGGAGAAAAAGAAAGATATGCCCAATTTTTTTTTTAATTTTTTTTGCCGGCATCCAAAGATGGCGGACGTGCTGGGGAGAGCTCCGTGAGCCCCAGTGGCAAGGCGTCCCCCAGGAGCCCCCCAGGGATGTCGTCAGACCCCTGGGATGGGGTCAGAAGTTTGGGCAACTAAGTTGGGCAATACGCCGCCCGCTGCCTCCCCGGGCCAGCCATAGGGGCGCCGGGACATCACCTGCCTGCCCCCTAGGCCGTTGGGCGGCCGATTTGAATGGAACCAACATCTCCGCCCTGCCTCGATCTACTCCTGGGCGACAGCGGCGCCCCGAGGGACTAAAGGAAGCGCCGCGGGTCAGCTGTGCGGCAGAAACGGCACCAACGAAAACAACAGCAACGGTGACAGCTGCTCCGGGCCCCAGACGATCGCTTTCCCAGGAGCCTTGACAGCGGCGATAGCGGCGGCTCGACCCTGAGCCGCTGCAGCCGTTGCAGGCGTCTGGAGTGGAACCGGCGCCCCCGCTCTGCCTCGGCCAGCTGGTCTGCTCCTGGGCGTCGGCGGCGTCGCCGAGGGAGCAGGGAGACGCCGCGGATCAGCTGTGCGGCGGAGGCAGCGGCAACTGAGACGACGGCGGCGGCGGCAGCTTCCCTGGCCCCCAGCCGATCGCTCTCCCAGGGCCTTTGACGGCAGCGGTAGCGGTGGCGGCGTGGCATCTTCAGCCCGGCCCCTGAGCCGCTGCAGCTGTTGCAGCCGGCTTGACTGGGGCCGCCTTCTCTGCCCTGACTCGGCCACCTGATCTGCTCCTGGGCAACGGCGGCGTCTCTGAGGGATCAAGGAGGCGCCGCAGATCAGCTGTGCGGCGGAAGCAGCGGCAACAAAGACGACGACGGCAGTGGCAGCTCCTCCGGGCCCCAGCCGATCGCTTCCCCAGGGCCTTTGTCAGCGCCGGTAGTGGTGTCGGCATGACATCTTCAGCCCACCCCTGAGCCGCTGCAGCTGCTACAGCCGTCTTGAGTGGAGCCGGCACCTCCGCTCTGCCTCGGCCACCAGACCTACTCCTGAGCAGCGGCGGCGTCTCCGAGGGATCAAGGAGGTGCCGCAGATCAGCTGTGCGTCGGAAGCGGCGGCAGCGAAGACGAGGGCGGCGGTGACAGCTTCCCCGGGCCCCAGCCGATCGTTTTCCCGGGGGTCTTTGACAGCGACGATAGCAGTGGCAGCATGGCGTCTCCGGCCCGCCCCCTGAGCCGCTGCAGCCGTTGCAGCCGTCTTGAGTGGGGCCGGCGTCTCTACTCCGCCTTGACCACCTGGTCTGCCCCTAGGCGGTGGCGGCGTCTCCGAGAGATCAAAGGAGGCGCCGCGGACCAACTGTACGGCAGAAGCGGCGGCGGTGACAGCCTCTCCGGGCCCCGATCGACCGTTTTTGCCTAGGGGCCTTTGACAGCGGCGGTAGCGGCGGCGGCGTGGCTTCTCCGGCCCACACCCTGAGCCACCTTTTTCGAGGCACCTTGAACGGAGACGGCAACGGCAGCGACATGACACCAAGGACTCCCGCACCTCTGGGAGGCCACGCTCTGGACGGTCCCCAACCAATGGGGGTCTATGGAGCTGCGGCCGGGAACAACGCCCAGAGTATCAGGGAGGAAACTGCAAAGGCGGCTGAACCACCAAAGCCGACGCCAGTTAATGAATCCCTCCACCTTGCCTTCTGCCCACTCTCAACCATCCTTGCCCACTCTCTCCCCACAGGACATGACGGGCCTGGGTGCAAGCCACGGTGGCAGAGTGGCTTGGCCTTACACCTGCAACCCCATAGAGGTGGGAGCTCTATGGGGTATGCTTCACCCAGAGTACGTTCTGGACCACCCCCGGAAGCAGAGTCACAACCCATCGTGAGAGGATGAGGAGTGGCCTGCTTCTGGGGTTCACCCGGCCAAGTGGCAGTGGCAGGGTGACGGTCCAGAAACCCACCTACCCGACTCGACCCTCCTGCAAATTCACCATCTAGGGGACTGCCTTCCCGGAACCCCTTGTGACTCTATGCTCCTTCAATACTGCACGCCCTCAGGAGTTCCCCCCTCTCCTGGGTGCGACCCGCCTACACTACATCCAATCTCGATGACGGGCCCGACCACTGGGCCTCTGAGAGATGGCCGGGTAGGATCAGGGGCCTCCAGCATAAGTCTAACAAGAGGCCCCTGATTAAGTTCTTAGTTAAGTTTTTTGTAGGGCTAGGGAGGGGGGTGGGAGAAGACTATGGTTGCTCGGGAAAGGCAGGCCTTCCAGCTACCATAATGCAGGCCAGGCCTACGACCATTCGCGATGGTGAAAAACGAGGACCAGTCGCCGATAATACCCAGTGGCGTACTGACGAACAGCCTATTCCCAGGATGGTGGGGAACGGCAGAAGGTGCACAAACAGAGGGCCGCATCGTCACCGGGAGTGTCATCTCCGCTCTGTACAAGCGGTGAGACGCTCCGACCCTCTGTACTTCCCCGGAGGACCCGGGAGCGAAGGTGTGCAGCCTCCTATGCTAAGGCTGGTCTACCTGAATGCCAGGTCCGTAGCTAACAAGGCTCACCTCGTTCGTGACCTAGTGGAGAGCGAGCATGCGGACCTGGCTTGCATCACGGAAACCTGGCTGGGCCCAGAGGGCGGTGTCCCTCTGGTTGACCTCTGCCCGCCAGGTTTCCAGGTGCTGCACCAGCCTCGGACCCATGGGAGGGGCGGGGGAGTGGCAGTTATCATCAGGGAATCCCTTAGCCCGCGAGAGACCACCGTCCCTCAGATGGTCGGGTGTGAGTCTCTCCTACTGAGATACGGCCCGGGGGCGCAGTTGGGCCTGCTGCTGGCGTACCTACCACCTAATCGTGCAGCGGCAGCCCTGCCCGAGCTACTCGATGTCCTCTCAGGGTTGGTGGTTGAATTCCCAAAACTCATGGTCTTGGGCGACTTTAACCTACCATCCCTGGGAGGATCGTCCGAACTGGCTCGGGAGTTCATGGCTTCCATGGCGGCCATGGACCTGTTGCAAATAATTACTGGACCGACTCATGAGAGAGGCCACACCCCAGACTTGGTGTTCTTGTCTGGACGGTGGCGTGATGATATCGGTGGGGGTGCCACGACTGTTACGCCCCTGTCATGGACCGATCACCACCTCCTGCGGCTAGACTTCCCCTTTGCCACCCCCCGCCGTGGGTGCACGGTGCCAACCAGATGGTACCGCCCTAGGCGCCTAATGGACCCTGATAGGTTCCAGACAGCGCTTGGGGACGCACATGCACTCCCTGCTCACAGCTCGGCGGATGCCTTAGTGGAAGCCTGGGAAAAGGCAGCCACGGAGGCTCTGGACCGAGTTGTACCCTTGCGGCCTTTGACCCGGCGCAGATCCCAGCGAGCCCCATGGTTCACCGCAGAGCTCCGGGAGATGAAGCGTCGGAGACGGGGCCTAGAGAGCCGTTGGAGATCCAGTCAATCCGAATCCGACCGATTGCGATTAAGAATCCTCACCAGGTCTTATCTCGCTGCGATAAGGGTGGCAAAATCCAACTACTTTTCCACCCTCATTGCGTCCGCAGATAATCGCCCGGCTGCCTTGTTCAGGGTGACTCGCTCCCTAATGAACCAAGAGGTGAGGGAGGAACCCTTGCAGGGTCGAGCCGAGGAATTCGGTCAATATCTGCTGGATAAAATTGCTCGGATTCGAACTGGCCTGGACTCCAACTGGGCTGAGTTGGAAGAACAAGACATGGACAGTCTTGTCGACGTCATCTGGGAGGAATTTGATCCTGTGACTCCTAAGGAAGTGGACAGGATTATGAGGAGGTTGAGCTCCTCCACATGCTTACTGGACCCGTGCCCTTCCTGGCTGGCTTATGCAGCTCGAGAAGGGACACGAGGCTGGTTCCTGGCGGTCATCTCTGCTTCTCTGAGTGAGGGTCACTTCCCCACTGCCTTGAAGGAGGCAGTGGTGAGACCTCTCCTCAAGAAGCCCACCTTGGACCCATCCTCATTGAATAACTTTCGTCCAGTCTCCAATCTTCGCTTCCTTGCGAAGGTTGTTGAGAGCGTGGTGGCGCACCAACTTCCTCAGGTCCTGGATGAAGCGGTTTATCTAAACCCGTACCAATCGGGTTTCAGGCCGGGCTACAGCACGGAGACGGCATTGGTCGCTCTGATGAATGATCTCTGGAGAGCCCGGGACAGGGGCCATTCCTCTGTCCTAGTCTTATTAGACCTTCGGCGGCTTTCGATACCATCGACCATGGTATCTTGCTGCAACGCCTCAGGGGACTGGGAGTGGGAGGCACGGTTCTGCGTTGGTTCTCCTCCTTTCTCCAAGGTCGCTCGCAGTCGGTGCTGGCAGGGGGACAGAGGTCGACCCCGAGGCCTCTCGTTTGCGGAGTCCCTCAGGGGTCGGTCCTCTCGCCTCTCCTGTTCAACATCTACATGAAACCGCTGGGTGAGATCATTCGCAGCTTTGGAGTAGGGTACCATCAGTATGCTGATGACACCCAGCTTTTCATCTCAACTCCAAACAACATCAGTGATGCCCTCGACGTGATGTCCCGCTGCCTGAAAGCGGTCCGGGAATGGATGGGGAGGAACAGGCTTCAACTGAACCCGGACAAGACTGAATGGCTGTACGTACCGGCAAGCCAGGATACTCAGAGCATCCCATCCCTTAACATCGGGGACAAGTTACTACCCCCTGCTGATAGGGCCCGCAACCTGGGTGTCCTCCTAGACTCACAGCTCTCCCTGGAAGATCACATAGGAGCTGTGACCAAGGGGGCCTTCTCCCGGGTTCGACTGGTGCGCCAACTACGGCCTTATCTGGACCTGGATGCCTTACATACAGTCACCCATGCCCTTGTGACCTCTCGCCTAGACTACTGTAACGCTCTCTACATGGGGCTGCCCTTGAGATCCACTCGGAAGCTTCAACTGGTGCAAAGTGCAGCGGCACGGACACTTTTGGGAGCCTCCCGATACTCCCATATCACACCTCTCCTCCGTGCGCTGCACTGGCTTCCGGTTGCCTTCCGTGTGAAGTTCAAGGTGCTAACAATGACATACAAAGCCCTACATGGCATGGGTCCGGACTACCTACGGGAGCACCTTCTGCCAATGTCAACACCCCACCGCCCTGTGCGCTCCCACAGAGAGGGCCTCCTCAGGGTGCCACCGCTCAAGGAATGTCGGCTTGTGGCGCCCAGGGGGAGGGCATTCTCAGTGGGTGCGCCAGCCCTCTGGAACTGCTTACCAACTGAAATCCGGATGGCCCCCGACCTCCGCACCTTCCGGCGCAACTTAAAGACTTACTTATTCCAGCAGTCCGGCCTGGCCTGATAGCTCTGATAGCTCTAATTGGGGTCCCAGTTTGTTTTGTTCTGATTATTGTTTTCAATACTGTTTCGTTTTGTTGCCTATCTTACTCTGTACACCGCCCCGAGTCCCTCGGGAGAAGGGCGGTTTATAAAAACAAACAAATAAATAAATAAATAAATAAATAAATTAAATGCAGAATTCCAAAGAATAGCTAGAAGAGATAAGAATGCCTTCTTAAATGAACAATGCAAAGAAATAGAAGAAAACAATAGAATAGGGAGGACCAGAGATCTTTTCAAGAAAATTGGAGAGATGAAAGGAAAGTTTCATGCAAAAATGGGCATGATAAAGGACCAAAATGGCAGGGACCTAACAGAGGCAGAAGAGATTAAGAAGAGGTGGCAAAATTACACAGAAGAACTATACAAGAATGAGCTTAACGTCCCTGATAATCACAATGAGGTGGTCACTGACCTCGAGCCAGACATCCTAGAATGTGAAGTGAAGTGGACCTTAGAAAAGCTGAGCAACAACAAAGCTAGTGGAGGTGACAGTATCCCAGCTGAGCTATTCAAAATCGTAAAAGACGATGCAGTAAAAGTGCTATACTCAATTTGCCAGCAAATTTGGAAAACTCAACAGTGGCCACAGGAGTGGAAAAGATCAGTTTACATTCGAATTCCAAAGAAAGGCAGTGCCAAAGAATGTTCAAACTATCACACCATTGCACTCATTTCTCATGCTAGTAAAGTTATGCTTAAAATCCTACAAGCTAGACTCCAGCAGTATGTGGATCGAGAACTACCAGAAGTACAGGCAGGATTTCGAAGAGGCAGAGGAACCAGAGATCAAATTGCCAACATACGCTGGATCATGGAGAAAGCTAGAGAGTTCCAGAAAAACATCTACTTCTGCTTCATTGACTATGCTAAAGCCTTTGATTGTGTGGATCATAACAAACTCTGGCAAGTCCTTAAAGAGATGGGCATACCAGACCACCTTATTTGTCTCTTGAGAAATCTATATGCGGGCCAAGAAGCAACAGTGAGAACTGGACACGGAACCACTGATTGGTTCAAAATTGGGAAAGGAGTCCGGCAAGGCTGTATACTGTCGCCTTGCCTATTTAACTTATATGCAGAGCACATCATGAGAAAGGCAGGGCTAGATGAATCAAATGTTGGAATTAAGATTGCCGGAAGAAACATCAACAACCTAAGATATGCAGATGATACCACTCTAATGGCAGAAAGTGAAGAAGAACTAAAGAGCCTCTTGTTGCGGGTGAAGAAGGAGAGTGCAAAACCTGGGTTGAAACTAAACATTAAGAAAACCAAGATCATGGCATCTGGCCCTCTCAATTCCTGGCAAATAGATGAGGAAGAAATGGAGGTAGTGACAGATTTTATTTTCCTGGGCTCCAAGATCACTGTAGATGGGGACTGTAGCCAAGAAATTAAAAGACGCTTGCTCCTTGGGAGGAAAGCCATGGCAAATCTAGACAGCACACTAAAAAGCAGAGACATCACCCTGTCAACAAAAGTGCGTATAGTCAAGGCTATGGTCTTCCCAGTTGCAATGTATGGCAGTGAAAGCTGGACCATAAGAAAGGCTGAGCGCCAAAGAATTGAAGCCTTTGAACTATGGTGCTGGAGAAGACTCCTGCGAGTTCCTTGGACTGCAAGGCGATCAAACCGGTCAGTCCTAGAGGAGATCAACCCTGACTGCTCTTTAGAAGGCCAGATCCTGAAGCTAAAACTCAAATACTTTGGCCACCTAATGAGAAGGAAGGACTCACTGGAGAAGAGCCTAATGCTGGGAAAGATTGAGGGCAATAGAAGAAGGGGACGACAGAGAATGAGGTGGCTGGATGGAGTCACTGAAGCAGTAGGCGTGAGCTTAGATGGACTCCAGAAGATGGTAGAGGACAGGAAGGCCTGGAGGAACATTGTCCATAGTGTCGTGATGGCTCGGACACGACTTCGCAACTAACAACAACAACACCTATATGCCAAATTATCGAAATGCAAATTCCACCAGGAAAAAATAGGGTATTGCATATCCCCGCAGGGCATTGAAATGGACCCTGAGGAAGTCAGGGAAGCCCTCCAGACCCATAGAGATAGAGGATGCCAGCATGTAGCAATGGGAGTTTGGGGAGCCCCCACAAGTAAAAGGCCAACAACCTCTGAGCTTGCCCCAGCAAATAGAAGCCTTGCAACGACTGGGGGTGGTGCAAAAGCCTGGAGATCAGGAGCTGGTGTGAGGACAACAGCAAGATGGCAGCAGCAGGACCCAAACATGCAACCGCTGAACATACAGCAGGACCAGTGGGGCCAGCAGCAGTGGGGGCCCTGGCAGCCATTAAATCAGCAACCAGAGTGGGGCTAGCAACAACTGGAAACACAACAACAGCAGTGGGTGCCCCTGCAACCAGTTAACCAATAACCAGGGTGGGGCCAGCAGCAATGGGGGCCCCAGGAACCAATGATGAGCCCACCCTTGAAAGCAACCTTCAGTGGGGACCCAGAGAAACTGATTTTCTTCCTCATCCAAGTACTTGAATCGCTGGGCCCACCTCTACCCAGACCTAGGTGCTATGGTCGATGTGATTGCATCCAGCCTAGAGGGAGAAGCATCTGAATGGTTGAACAATTTAAATAACGAGCAGGCCCCTGAATTGGAGGACCCCCACCTTTTCTTCTTTGGGCTAAGGGAAAGATTTGAGGACCCATCCATTGCCCTCAAAGCAGAAGAAGAAATCCATAAGATAAAGCAAGCTGGCCTGCCTGCCCTACAATACGTGCGGGAGTTTCGAAAGATGGCAGGTCAGATAGAGAGATGGCCTGAGCAATCCATAATTCATCTTTTCAGAGAAGGGTCAGACGACCACATTTCTCTGGCATGTATATACCGAGCTGTACCTGACCAACTGCATGAATGGTACCAGGCAGCAGTGAAATTGGATGTTCAGCTCGCCCGCTATAAGAAGCCTCTCCTACCTGAACCCGAGCCAAGGTCAGAACAACCTGAATGTCAATCACCCCCATGAAGATCTCCTACTACTGTGCTGGCTGAAAGACCGAAGCCACCTGTAGACCAGGCAATTAAGTGTTTTCGATGCGGACAGCAGGGACATTGAGCAGCAAAATGCCTGGTCCCCTTCCCCCAATGGCAGAACAGACCAGGACCAGCAGTGATAAAGAGACCTGCACAGCGGCTAAAGGGAGAGAAATCCAACTGGATGTCACAGGAACCTGTTGTCCAGGTCACATTCCCCACAAGGGAGGATGCCGGAACTCAAACTGGATCCACCCCTGTTCTACCCTCTTTCAACAGTGATGACGAAGGGGAGAATGACCCGATGGTGAGTCGATGCATCCTACCCTTTTTATTGCCTGCTAAACTCATAATCCCTAAGTCAGGGGCACAAGTAGACCTGAAAGTGCTAATCGATACTGGCTGCTCCCAATGCATCTTTAGCCTGTCACGTGCCTTGAGACTGGGCATACGGGCTAAGCCGCTCTCCAAACCTGTGAGGTTTGAGCAAGCTGATGGCTCCCTAATGGGAGGGACTTTAGTCACGCAATTAACGGAGCCCTTACACCTGGAAATAGGCGAGCACTGGGAATTTATTCGCTTCCTGGTAGCTCTAAAGATGTTTGAGACTATGATCATAGGACTAGCCTGGTTAGACAAATGGAAGCCATTTATCTGGTGGGAAAAATGAATGAGAACTGTGAGATTGCCAATAGGGCCTGATCCCCCCATTGATTCAACAGATGTTACAGGGGATTTTAGCCCACCCAATGAGCAAGCGCACAAGGCTGCCTTACGGCAGTCGGAGCTGTATTACTACAAAAGAATAAAAGTGGAATCCTCCAACCTTGTGCCTACACCTCTAAGAAATTCATGGAAGCAGAAAGGAAATGGAAAGTCTGGGAGAAGGAGGCCTTCGCAATTAGGTGGGGGCTATTAAACTGGCGACACTATTTAGAAGGGAGCAAGGTGCCTTTTGAAGTATGGACAGATCACAAAAATTTAGAGGCACTAAAAACTCCCTGCAAATTGTCCCCAAAGCAACTGCGATGGGCACAGTACTTTAACTGTTTTAACTTTATTTTAAAGTACATACCAGGAAGAAAAAACTTCCTAGCTGATGCACTATCCTGACTGCCACAGTACAAAATTGAACACGAAGAGGTCTACAAGGCAATTATCACCAGTTCACAACCTGCTGCACAACTCACGCCTCGCAGAACCCCTAATCCTGATGACCTGGGAGTGAAGAAGATAAAATGAGAGCTCCTTACCAATCAATGGTTTAAAGATAATTAAACCTCCCTAACATGCAGGGAACATTTGGCATACATGGGGAAAAATTGTATCTACCCGAAGCCCTCTGTCTTAATGCTCTCAGACACAGCCATGTTGTAAAACAGGCTGGACACTTCGGATATTTAAAAACTCTACACTTCATCCGCCGGCAATTTTGGTGGCTGGGGCTAAAATGAGATGTGGAAAACTATGTCAAGAGTTGTACCATATGTGCCACCTTGAAAAGAATTCCAGGGAAAACCCCTGGGCTACTGCAGTCAGTAACAGACCCTTCTCAATCATGGGAAGAAATAGCTATGGAGTTTATTGTAGACCTACTCAACAGTATAGGAAATACTGTCATATGGACTGTGATAGATCTGTTTTTGAAGCAGGCTCACTTTATTGCCTTTAAAGGACTCCCATCTGCACAACGACTGACTAAATTGTTCCTGAATCATATCTACCGACTGCATGGTGCCCCTAAGCAAATAATCTCAGATAGAGGAGTGCAGTTCACAGCAAAAGTTTGGAGGAATTTCCTTAAATTAATTGGATCATCTCAAGTCTTATCATCTGCTTTTAATCCAGCTACCAATGGGGCTTCAGTATCCGCTAACAAAATGGTGGAGCAATACCTCAGATGCTAGGTTTCCTACCAACAGACAAACTGGACTGACCTCCTCCCTTTCACCGAGGTGGCCGACAATAATTCTGTTCATGGAAGCACTGGCTACATGCCTTTCAGAGTAGCCACAGGAAAAGTGTTCAGCCTGATGCCTGACTATCCTCAGGTGCCCTCTGCTTCCCAGACATTTGATCAATGGGGGTGGGGGGTGGGAAGAGGTTTGGAGAAACATGAAAACCGCATTAAAAAAGACTTCTGAGACCTGTGCTGCCAAACTATGTTTCCCTTCTTCACCGTCCCTACAGGACAGCTGCGGTCTATCTGGAACCCAGGTAGAGCCCACACACACAAACACCTGAAAAACAATGATCCTTTGGGAGCCCCCAAAGGATGCGTCATCCTGTCACAGTGCTGGCCCCACCTCCCTCCCTCTAACTGCCTTTAAAGACTCTGCCAGGATGTCAATAATCACCACTGCTATGTTTTCTTCTCTGTCCTCAGGGATATTTTGAAATCTCAAATATTGTTCCACCTTTTCCATTTCTAGGATTGTAACTGCTCCCTCTAAGTCTTGGTTTACTTGTTCTAATTTTTCATTTTCTTTTTTTTATTGAAAAGTTTTACAAAATTTTAATAATAACCCCCCCTCCCCATCAACCCTCCCCCCTTCCCTCCCCCCCCCCCCCGGACTTCCCAAAGCAGAATACAGGGTATTACATATAGCAATCTTATGCAAACATATGCTAAATATCTATTACAACGTTAACAAACCTTCCACCCTTTAACTCCCTTATAACAAAACTAAAGTAATTATAATAACACTTCTATAATTGTTAAGAATTATTCATATGCTATTTGAAACTTTTTAGTCCCATATTTGTTCTGAATATAATCAATCTATCTTTTCCATTCCAAAATATATTTTTCTTGTGACTGTTCTTTCAAATATGCTGAAGCTTTTGCCATTTCAGCTACATCCATTACTTTAAGTATCCATTGTTCTATTGTAGGTAAATCTTCTTTCTTCCAATGTTGCACCACCAACAGTCTGGCTGCCGTTATTAAATGTAACATTAAATTAGTTTCTATAACAGTACAATCCGAAATAATCCCCAATAAGAATAGCTGCGGAGTAAATCTTATTTTTTTCTTAAAAACTTTCTGAAAAATCCACCATATTTTTATCCAAAAGGCTTTAACATTTTTACATGTCCACCATATAAGATAATAAGTTGCCTCTTCACTACCACATCTCCAACACTTAGGTGGTTGATTTGGATACATACATGCTAACTTTTTAGGATCTAAATGCCATCTATAAAACATCTTGTAAAAATTCTCTCTTAGGTTTTGTGCTTGTGTAAATTTTACATTTCTAACCCAATTTTTCCCCCAAGTATCCATCATTATGGTCTCTTGAATATTCTGAGCCCATTTTATCATACAATCTTTAACTAACTCCAATTCTGAATCAATCTCTATAAGAGCATTATATAACCTTTTTATATGCGATTGATTTTGATCTCTAATTTGCTTTATCAAATTTTCATCAACTTTTATTATACCAATTTTCTGATCTTCTATCCATCTAGCTTGTAATTGTATAAACTGAAACCAAGTCTGTACTATCTTTTCTTTCTTTAAAACATTTAAAGGTTTCAGTTTCAAAATATTCCCTTCCATCCTAAGAAGTTCTTTATAAGTAATCACATCTTGCTTCTGCTCCACATTTATATTTCCTATTGCATGTCTAGGTATTGCCCATATAGGTATTTTAGTATTTAATATATATTGGTACTTTTTCCAAACTCGGAACAAAGCGTTCCTTAAAATATGAGTCTTAAAAATATTATCCACCTTTTCGTCATAAAATAAATACGCATGCCATCCATACAATAAATCATACCCCTCAATATTCAATATTCTTTCATCCGTTAAATTGAACCAATCACTAATTGTTGATAACACAACTGCATCATAATATAATCTCAAATTGGGCATCTTCAAACCCCCTCTCTCACGTGCATCTTGCATTATTTTAAGCTTTACTCTTGGTCTTTTCCCTGCCCAGATAAATTTATTAATACCTTTTTGCCACTCATTTAAATTTGCATCTTTCTTAAGTATTGGTATCATTTGGAACAAAAATAAAAATTTTGGTAAGACATTCATCTTCACAGCTGCTATTCTCCCCAACCAAGACAATTGTAATTTTTTCCAACTATCAATCTCCTTTTGTACTTTTTGCCATAGCAATTCATAATTGTTTTTATATAATTTCACATTCAATGCTGTGATATATACCCCCAAGTATTTAACCTTTTTTACTATTTCAAATCCTGTTGATTTTTCTAACGCTTCTCTTTGTTTTATAGTCATATTTTTTGTTAATATTTTAGTTTTTTGCTTATTAACTTTAAATCCAGAAACTTGTCCATATTGTATTATCACATCCAATAATTCTAAAACCGATTGAGTAGGTTGACTTAAAGTAACAACCAAGTCATCTGCAAACGCTCTCAATCTATAATCTTGATGCCTAATTTTAATTCCCTTTATCTTATTTGATTCATGTATTTTAATCAATAATATTTCCAGTGTTAGAACAAACAACAATGGTGATAAAGAGCATCCCTGCCTTGTTCCTTTTTCAGTTTTACAAATTTCTGTTAAATTACCATTAACAATTATTTGTGCCATTTGCTTTTGAAATATTGCTTTAATAGCCTGTAAAAAATAATCCCCAAATTCCATCTTTTCCTATTACTTTCAATAAAACTTGCCAATTCAATTGATCAAAAGCCTTCTCTGCATCTAAAAATATCAATGCAGCAGAGACTTGGTTGTTTCTTTCCAAATATTCCAATAAATTAACAATTTGTCTTACATTGTACTTCATTTGTCTACCAGTTATAAACCCTGATTGATCATTATGTATCACTTGTTGCATTATATTCATTATTCTATTTGCCAATACTTTAGCAAATAACTTATAATCAGTGTTTAAAAGAGATATTGGTCTATAATTCTTTGGTTGACTAAGATCTTGATCCTCCTTTTGGAATCAATGTTATGAAAGCTGTTCTCCATGATGGGGGCACTACTCCCCCAAGTTGAATTGTTCTAAATAAGTCCTCCAAAGGCTCCACCATTTCTGACTGCAAATTTTTATAATAACTAGCTGTTAATCCATCTGTCCCTGGTGATTTACCCAATTTCAACTGTTTAATTGCTAAAACAATCTCTTCAGAAGTTATTAACTGATTCATTCCATCCCGCTGCTCTTGAGTATTTATTTTATTTTATTTTATTTTATTTTATTTTATTTTATTTTATTTTATTTTATTTTATTTTATTTTATTTTATTTTATTTTATTTTATTTTATTTTATTATTTTATTTTATTTTATTTATTTTATTTTATTTTATTTTATTTTATTTTATTTTATTTTATTTTATTTATTTTATTATTTTATTTTATTTATTTTATTATTTTATTTTATTTTATTTTATTTATTTTATTTTATTTTATTTTATTTTATTTTATTTTATTATTTTATTTTATTTTATTTTATTTTATTTATTTTATTATTTTATTTTATTTTATTTTATTTTATTTTATTTATTTTATTTTATTTTATTTTATTTTATTTTATTATTTTATTATTTTATTTTATTTTATTTTATTTTATTATTTTATTTTATTATTTTATTTTATTTTATTTTATTTTATTTATTTTATTATTTTATTTTATTTTATTTTATTTTATTTTATTTTATTTTATTTTATTTTATTTTATTTTATTTTATTTTATTTTATTTTATTTTATTTTATTTTATTTTATTTTATTTTATTTATTTTATTTTATTTTATTTTATTTTATTTCTATACCGCCCTTCTCCTGAAGGACTCAGGGCGGTGTACAGGGCAATAAAAGTACTACATACACAAGTTAAAAGTAAGATTAAATTAATTTAGCCCTAACAATAAATAGTTAAAAATACCTCAAACCCTAGACCAGGCTGGCCTGTTCAAATAAGTAGGTTTTCAGATCACGGTGGAAAGAGCAAAGGTTGGGAGCCATCCGGAGCTCAACCGGTAATTGATTCCAAAGGGCTGGCACGCCCACAAAGAATGCTCTCCCCCTGGGGGCCGCCAGCTGACACTCTCTGACCGACGGCACCCTGAGGACGCCTTCTCTGTGGGAGCGCACAGGATGAAGGGAAGATGATGCCGGCAGCAGGTGATCCCATAAGTAATCCGGACCCATGCCATTTAGGGCTTTATAGGTAATCACCAGCACCTTGAATCTCACCCGGAGGGCTACTGGAAGCCAATGCAGCTCGCGGAGAAGAGGTGTTACATGGGAGTATCGGGAGACCCCCATCACAACTTGCGCGGCCGCATTCTGCACCAGCTGAAGCCTCCGAGTGGTCCTCAAGGGCAGCCCCATGTACAGAGCATTGCAGTAGTCTATACGAGAGGTCACGAGCACATGAGTGACTATACGCAGGGCATCCCGGTCCAGATAGGGTCGCAACTGGTGCACCAGGTGAACCTGGGCAAAAGCCCCCCTGGTCACAGCTCCTACATGGTCTTCCAAACTGAGCTGTGAGTAACCTTAGGAATATTCACCTCTTGTAAATATTTATCTATATCTATACTTTGAATTGTATCACTTGCATATAATTTAGAATAAAATTCTGAAAATACCTTTCTGATAATATCTTGTTGATAAACTTTTTTACCTTTATATTCTGTTTTCTCTATCGTCCAAGACTTTTCTTTTTTCCTTAACAAGTAAGCTAACCATCTACCTGGCTTATTAGTGTTATAAAAAGTATTATGTTTCATGTATCGTATGTTGGTTGCCACCTGGTCTGCCATCAACATATTAAACTGCCCTTTCAATAAGTTAATTGTTTCTTTCACTTTCTTATCAGCTGGGTTCAAGATAAGTAACCTCTCCTTCATCTTTATTTCCTCTTCTAACTCCTTTCGCTTTTGTTCCTTTTTATGTCTATGCTTGTTATTCAAATGTATTAGGACTCCTCTCATATAAGCTTTACTTGCATCCCAAACCATTTCAATCGAGGTGCCCTTATGCATATTCATTACAAAAAATTTTCTCATTTGTTTTCTACATTCATTCACAATTTCCTCATATCTAAACAAATTTTCATTTAATCTCCAAGATCTTCTATCCCTTTTCTCTTGAACCAGTTCCATCCACACTGGACTATGATCTGTTAATGTTCTTGGGCATATCTTAATTTTCTTCACCCTAGGAAAAAAAATCATTGGTAATTAGTATAAAATCAATCCTTGAAAAAGATTGGTGCCTATCTGAAAAAAATGTAAAATTCCTCTCTTCCATATTTCGCTTTCTCCAAATGTCTCTCAATTCCAGGTCATCCATAAGCTCAAAAAAAGATCTAGGCAGTTTCGCATGGTTTGATATTCCATTAGAAGACCTTCGTTTGTCTTTTCCTGTGTCCAGAACTCCATTCCAATCTCCCATTAAAATACAAGATTTATAATCCCATTGGGTTATTCTGTCATGTAAAAGTTTATAAAAATTTTCTTGATGTTGATTTGGTGCGTATATTCCAACTAAAATATTATCTTTCCTTCTATTATAGGTTCAATTGCAATATATCCTCCTTGTGCATCTGCCTCAATTAATTTAGCAGTTAGATCTTTCTTTAAGTATATAACTACTCCATTCTTCTTATCCGGGGCAGATGCAACAAAATGTATTCCCAATCTGGAGTTTGTCAAATACTTTTGGTCTACTACTCTAATATGTGTCTCTTGCAAACAAATAACATCATTTTTATATTGTTTCAATTAATGAATTTTTCCCCCTCTTTTGTGGTGAATTTAAGCCATTAACATTCCAAGTTAGAAACTTGGTCGCCATCTTTCGCGACTAGAAGCTTTTGCAACAATTCCTGCAGATTCATATGAACTTGTTGCTTTGGTCTTCCCCCTCCCACTGCTTCTGTTTTAGTAACTTCTTGAGTTTTAATTTGATCTTGCTGTTTCTGCTGTTCTTGCGCTTTTCGTCTGGCTGCTGCTCGCGTCACTCTTTGGCCTCTAGGTTCCTCTATTGATTTCAAAGGCTGGTCCATATCCACAACTAATTGTAGTTCTTCTTCAACCAACAAATTCGAACCTTCCGCATAAATCTGCTTCTCTTCCATTTGAGCCTGTTTTTTCTCTCCTTCACTTCTTCTTTTTTTCAGGAAATAGTGGCAAATCTGCTTTCAATACATTAAAATAAAATTATTTTGCTTTCCCTATTGTATTAAGACGATATCTAGTACCTAAGTAGTTGACCACTATTCCAGCCGGTATATCCCATCTGGACTGATGCTGCCTTTTTTTCAATTCATTTACCAGAAAAGCAAACTCTTTCCTTTTTCTTAAAATTTTTGGAGGAATTTCTTTCAATATCAAAACTTCTTGATTTTCCACTTGGAACCTATTATTATAAAAAGCTTGAATAATTTCATTTTGAATCACCCTCTTCAAAAAATAAATCACCACATCTCTCAGTAAATTCCTCTGCTTCGCAATCCAGGAGTTGACTGTAAAAACCTTTTCAATTTCCCGTATGAAATCCTCAACTTGCCAACCCATTATTGGAGCAAAGGCCTTTGCCAGTATCAGTATATTTTTCTCTGTTCAAACAAAAGGAAAACATTAATAAATTCCCATTCCAACAACAACATTGATAGAGCTCTAAAGAAAATGGTAGATACAACTGCTCTGCTTAGATATAGCTGAAAATATTTTTCTAACACTGTTGATGTTGCTATTCTTCTGATATCATATCAATCCAACAAATTAAAATGGTCACAGAGATTATATGAGAGAAGAGAACAAGCCAATAGCTGCTGAAAACAGTCACTGGAAACTAGATTAAAACCCATGGTTGCTGCAGAAATGACAGGGATTGTGCATTAATTTGTGTTGGGAAGGATAGAAAATTATACTTCCATTTACTGGATCAGAAGAACAAACAAAAACAAAAACAGAGTTATCTGCCTGAGATAACTTTGATTGAGAATGAGAGGAACACTGTGACATGCAGATATGTGCTCCAATAATGGATAGTGATCAGCTTCAATGTAATCATGAAGTAATCATCTTACAATCACTGTAATCATCTTCAAAACGAGGGGCACATATTATCTAGTTCTTATTCGGTTCTCATTCAAGCCTGGGTATGGGTCAAAAACCACATTGATGATAGCAGCCTTTGATAGCAGCAGGAAAGAAGGAATTCTTGCTGAATGCTTGACAGCTTTTGAAAGCATTGATCACAGCATCCTGTACTGGCTGCAAAGTTTGGATATTTTCTAATAGTTCTCCTGCCTCAATGGTGAGTTCCAAGTGATGTGGGTAAAAGGGAGTGATTGAGTGGCAAAGGGTGATTCCCTTTATTTTTCAAGATTAAAGGAAAAAAGAAAAATGGGTCTTTATGAATATGCAAAACCCTCACCACATAGATTCTAATGTTAATAGTGGAATGGGTACATTGCTCATCTGTATCCATACTACAGGGAAATACTTGCTGGAAATTTTTATTGAAGTGAGAAATTGAACCACATTTGTATAAACCTGTATGTGCTAATAAAGATCCAATTGCTTCTACTTAATCACTTTGTGCACCCTAAGCAAAAAAATAATAATTTTGTTTTATTAATGCAACTTTTCCTTGGTTCTGAATTAGAATTGGTAGACTTTGCAACAATCTACCAGAAATCAAGCAAATATCTCTATAACTCTGTTTCACTTATTCAGCAATGACAACAACTAATCTAAAGTCCAAAGAAGTCTCATTTGTCCAAGACACAAGCTTTCATTTTCAGTGAAAAATATATTCTTCAATGACTACTCATTGTACCATAATGCTTGAGTCAAGCTGTTATTGCCCAAAGATAATTCCATATTTTTTTCCCAAGTTAGGCAACCTTAGGCAAATAAGATTTGATGCATACTCAGTGATGAAGAGATAGTGCTAAGTGACATCATTTCTCTATTAACCCCCCCAAATGGTGGCATTAGGCATCTGTCTTCTATGTTGTGCTGACAATTCTGTTTGCAGTGACTAATAGGACCATTTCAAACTGATGTGCATGAGATACTCTTTATTGCCTTGGGTGAATTCCATTGATAGAATATTTAAGTGAAAAACGTGAAATGTAATAAGGCTGAATGGAGAGTAGCCTACACCAGATGGCCTCCAGCAGCCGGTTAGGAAAAAAATGCTGAGTGGTTCTTAAGGACAATTATGAAGGAGTCAATATCAATTTTAAATTACAAATGCTGATGTTAGAAAATACATGAGATCAAGGATCTCAGACCCCAGTCTCTGAGTTTCTTGTTCTGGGTTACTTTTTCACACGGTGATATTACTGCTAGGAGTTCAGCAGAGATCAAATAAAAAATTGGCATCTCTAGGCTGGTTTATTAGTCAAAGGAATTGCTGCTGAGGCAGAGGATCACCTGCTCCTCTATTGCCCCTTCACTTCCAGCTCACTCGTATTTATTCCAAGCTATTGGGCATGAGACAACTTCTTACTTCAAACAACTGCATTGCTGAAGGGACTAAAGATTTTTTAAAAAACACACATCAAGGTAGTATTGCTGTGCTGTATTTAAGTGGCCAAGTTCTCTGAAGCTAGTTATGTAAAGAGACAAAGAGCATAAACTGGGGATGTCAAATGCTATGCGGCCAAAATTGAAAAGCCTTTATGTCTTAATCAAAATACACTGGGGATGATACTGACCTGCCTTATGCAGCTGTCTTGCTTTACAGATACCTGAGATAGAACTCTTTCTCTCTGGGTTTTAATCAAAGAAAATGTTGTCATGTTTACAATTTCACTAGTAATAAAATCATCATGTTGTCAAGGCTGCAACAGTGAACCCTATCACTTTGGCTTGAAATTTCTGAAAGCAGTCATCAAACTGCTGGATTTGCTGGAGATCATTATTAAATCAGTGAAGAATTATGATCTGATGAGCTTCTTAGGGGCGAGTCAACAAGAAATGAATCTGCTCTGTTTTGAAGGGAAAGAATTTATTTATTTATTTATTTATTTATTTATTTATTTATTTATTTGTTTGTTTGTTTGTTTTTATATACCACCCTTCTCCCGAAGGACTCGGGGCGGTGTACAGAGCAAGGTAAGTATACAGTATAAACAATAGTAAAATAAATGAAACCCCAAAATCTATCAGGCCAGGCCGGCTTGCTGGAATAGGTAGGTTTTTAAGTCACGTCGGAAGGTGCGAAGGTCGGGGGCCATTCGGATTTCAGCAGGCAAGCAATTCCAAAGGGTTGGCGCACCCACTGAGAATGCTCTCCCCCTGGGGGCCACCAGCCGGCATTCTGTGACCGGTGGTACCCTGAGGAGGCCCTCTCTGTGGGAGCGCACAGGACGGAGGGGTGTTGACGCTTGGCAGTAGGTGCTCCCGTAGGTAATCCAGACCCATGCCATGTAGGGCTTTGTATGTCATCACTAGCACCTTGAATTTCACTCGGAAGGCAACTGGAAGCCAGTGCAGCTCACGGAGGAGAGGTGTAATATGGGAGTATCGGGAAGCCCCCAAAAGTGTCCGTGCAGCTGCACTCTGTACCAGCTGAAGCTTCCGAGTGACTTTCAACGGTAGCCCCATGTAAAGAGCGTTGCAGTAGTCAAGGCGAGAGGTCACTAGTGCATGGGTGACTGTACGTAAGGCATCCTGGTCCAGATAGGGTCATAGTTGGTGCACCAGGCGAACCCGAGTGAAGACCCCCCTGGTCACAGCTCCTATGTGATCTTCTAAGGAGAGCTGTGAGTCTAGGAGGACCCCCAGGTTGCGGGCCCTATCAACGGGGGGCAATAACTCACCCCCAATGTTAAGGGATGGGATACTCTGAGTATCCTGGCATGCCGGTATGTACAGCCATTCAGTCTTGTTCGGGTTGAGCTGAAGCCTGTTCCTCCCCATCCATTCCCGGACCGCTTCCAGGCAACGGGACATCACGTCGAGGGCATCACTGATGTGGTTTGGAGTCGAGATGAAAAGTTGGGTGTCATCAGCATACTGATGGTATCCTACTCCAAAACCACGAATGATCTCACCAAGCGGTTTCATGTAGATGTTGAACAGGAGAGGCGAGAGGACTGACCCCTGAGGAACTCCACAAACGAGAGGTCTCGGAGTCGACCTCTGCCCCCCTGCCAACACCGACTGTGAGCGTCCCAGGAGAAAGGAGGAGAACCATCGAAGAACTGTGCCTCCCACTCCCAGTCCCCTGAGGCGCCGCAGTAAGATACCATGGTCGATGGTATCGAAAGCCGCTGAGAGGTCTAATAAGACTAGGACAGAGGAATGTCCCCTGTCCCGGGCCCTCCAGAGATCATTCATCAGAGCGACCAATGCCGTCTCCGTGCTGTAGCCCGGCCTGAAACCCGATTGGCACGGGTCTAGATAATCCGCTTCATCCAGGATCTGAGGAAGCTGATGCGCCACCACACTCTCGACAACTTTCGCAAGAAAGCGAAGGTTGGAGACCGGATGGAAGTTATTCAATGTAGCTGGGTCCAAGGTGGGCTTCTTGAGGAGAGGTCTCACCACCGCCTCTTTCAAGGAGGCGGGGAAGCGACCCTCACTCAGAGAAGCAGATATGACCGCCTGGAACCAGCCTCGTGTTCTCTCCCGAGCTGCATAAGCCAGCCAGGAAGGGCACGGGTCCAATAAGCATGTGGAGGAGCTCAACCTCCTCATAATCCTGTCCACTTCCTTTGGAGTCACAGGATCAAACTCCTCCCAGATGACGTCGACAAGACTGCTCGTGTCCTGCTCGTCAGACTCTGCCCAGTTGGAGTCCAGGTCGGTTCGAATCCGAGCGATTTTATCCAACAGCTATTGACCAAATTCCTTGGCTCGACCCTGTAAGGGCTCCTCCCTCACCTCTTGATTCAGAAGGGAGCGGGTCACTCTAAACAGGGCAGCCGGGCGATTATCTGCAGACGCGATGAGGTCGGAGAAGTGATTGGCTCTCGCCGCCCTTATCGCTGCGAGATAAGACCTAGTGTGGATTCTTAGTCGCAACCGGTCGGATTCGGATCGACTGGACCTCCAACGGCTCTCTAGGCCCCGTCTCCGACGCTTCATCTCCCGGAGCTCCGTGGTGAACCATGGGGCTCGCTGGGATCTGCGCCGGGTCAAGGGCCGCAAGGGTACAACTCGGTCAAGTGCCTCCGTGGCTGCCCTTTCCCAGGCTTCCACTAAGGCATCCGCCGAGTTGTGAGCAGGGAGTGCAGGTGGGTTCCCAAGCGCTGCCTGGAACCTGTCAGGGTCCATTAGGCGCCTGGGGCGGTACCATCTGGTTGGCTCCACATACCCACGGCGGGGGGTGGCAAAGCGGAAGTCCAGCCGCAGGAGGTGATGATCGGTCCATGACAGGGGCATAACGGTTGGGGAGCCCCCACCCAGATCATCACGCCACCGTCCAGATAAGAAAACCAAGTCAGGGGTGTGGCCTCCCTCATGAGTCGGTCCTGAAATTACTTGCGTCAGGTCCATGGCCGTCATGGAAGCCATGAACTCCCGAGCTAGCTCAGACGATCCTCCTAGGGACGGTAGATTGAAGTCGCCCAAAACTATGAGTTTGGGGAATTCAATCACCAACCCCGAGAGGACATCGAGTAGCTTAGGCAGGGCTGCTGCTGCGCGATTTGGAGGAAGGTACGTCAGCAGCAGGCCCAACTGCGCCCCGGGACCATATCTCAAGAAGAGAGACTCACACCCGACTATCTGAGGAACGGTGGTCTCCCGCGGGCTTAGGGTCTCCCTGATAATTACTGCCACTCCTCCGCCCCTACCATGAGGCCGGGGCTGGTGTAGCACCAGGAAACCAGGCGGGCAAAGGTCAACCAGAGGAACACCGCCCTCTGGGCCCAGCCAGGTCTCCGTGATGCAAGCCAGGTCCGCGTGCTCACCCTCAAATAGATCTCGAACAAGGGGAGCCTTATTAGCCACGGACCTGGCGTTCAGGTAGACCAGCCTAAGCTCAAGAGGCTGCACCTCTTTGCTCCCGGGTCCCCGGGGAGGAGACAGAGGGTCGGAGCGTCTCACCGCTTGCAGAAAGCAGAGATGACCCTCCCGGTGTCGATACGGCCCTCTGCTTGCGCACCTTCTGCTGTTCCCCACCGTCCTGGGAATTGGTAGTCCGTTGGGTCGCCTCCGGGCTTCGTCGGTGACCGAACCCCGCTCCTCCCCTTCGCGGACGAACGTAGGCCTGGCCTGTGCAATGGTTGTTGGACGGCCCCCCTTGGTCGGACAACCACAGCCCACTCCCACCCCCCTCCCTAACCCCACAAAAAACTTTACTAGGAAGTTAACCAGAGGCCTCTTGTTGGATTTATGCTGGAGGCCCCTGACCCTGCCCGGCCATCTCTCAGAGACCCAATGGTCGGGCCCTTCATCGAGATTGGAGGTGGTAGCGAAGGCGGGTCGCACCCAGGAGAGGGGGGAACCCCTGAGGGCATGCAGGTCCATGCTGGAATAGCAAAGATGCATTGAGTCAAGAAGGATTCTGGGAAGGCAGTCCCATAGATGGTGATTGGCAGGAGGGTTGAGTCAGGGTAGGTGGGTATCTGGACCGTCACCCAGCCACTGCCACTTAGCCGGGTGAACCCCAGAAGCAGGCCACTCCCCATCCTCTCACGATGGGTTGTGACTCTGTTTCCGGGGATGGTCCAGAACGCACTCTGGGTGAAGCATACCCCATAGAGCTCCCACCTCTATGGGGCTGCAGGTGTAATGACAAGCCACTCTGCCACCATGGCTTGCACCCAGGCCCATCATGTCCTATGGGGAGAGGGCGGGCAAGGAAGGTTAAGAGCGGGCGGAAGGCAAGATGGTGAGATGGTGCGATTCTCATCTGGGGTCGGGTTCGGTGGATCAGTCGCCCCTACAGTTCCCTCGCCGTACTGATACTCTGGGCGTTGTTCCCAGCCGCAGCTCCATAGGCCCCTACTGGTTGGGGACCGTCCAGAGAGTGGCCTCCCAGAGGTACGGGAGTCCCAGATGCCATGCCGCCGCCGTCGCCGCCTCCGTTGAAAGTGCCTCGAAAGAAACGGTCTGAGACATCCCTGGGGGGCTCCTGGGGGACGCCTTGCCGCTGGGGCTCACGGAGCTCTCCCCAGCACGTCCGCCATCTTTGGAGCCGGGAAAAAAAATTGCTCTTATACAGAGAAATAATAAAACATACTGAGTTGAATAGAGGACAATTCCACATGGTAACTTAAGTTGCTTGTTGCCTGACTTTTAGAGATTGATCCTTCCTCCATAGTTCCTGTGTCATTCCTTAAATTTCTAGAGCCAGTTGGTCTAGTGGTCAAGGCAGAAGGCTAGAAACCAGGAAAATGTGAGTTTTAGTCCAGCCTTAGGCATGAAGTCACCTTGGTAAGTTTGAGCCAGTCACTGTTGCTTAGCCCAATACATTTCAGAGGGCTGTTGTGTGAAAAATAAAAGAAGGAAGGAGTATTAGGTATATTTATAATAAAGGAGAGAGAGAGAGAGAGAGAGAGAGAGAGAGAGAGAGAGAGAGAGAGAGAGAGAGAGAGAGAGAGAGAGAGAGAGAAACTGTCAGAACCCATTCCTATTTCATTTCTATCTATCCCCTCTGACCCAAAATCAAATCTCACCTTTCCCTGGGTTCTGCCATACTCCCAAGGGGGAGGGGGGATGTGCCTGCAGGGTTATTGCCTTTGCTTCCTCTTTCCACTACAATGTAAACTTTTGCTTATTGCGTCTGTGTCCTCTACCCACTACAATGTAACAAATTGCTTCCTGCGTTATCTCTCTCTCTGAACTTTATCTCCCTAAACTGTCAGCTAGAACAAGGGAAGAAATAAGGAATGCAACCTCAGTGCCTGGTTTATATCTACGCTGTCAGAGGAAGGTGTGAAGAAGCTGCTGACCATCGCTGCATGAGCTGGAGACAGGCTGATGTTATCTCTCCTTTTCCCATGATGGACTTAACACCTGGGGATTGGCTGTCCCATACCTGGCGGGTGGACTATGGGGTGGGGTCTTTTTTGGGGATACTTTAATCTATCACTCTGGCAGGAAATCTCAGATCCTGTCTATTATGCCTGCTATCAACTACTCTTAATAAAAGTTCCTGTTGGAAGAAATTGTTTCCAAGAGTTCTGCTTTCTTAAGATCTGGGATTGAAGTGGGTCCTGACAGATATAGATTTGATAGATGACTTCATGTCCCCTTACCATATTACCTTTGACATTAATGTAAGCCTTCCCTCCCTTATGATAGTCTTATGATATCATTGTTATACTTAAGTTGCCATAATCAAAGCAATTGAGAAAAGTGTTCTTTCTTTCCTCCATAGATCATAGAAACTGTGTTGCAATGTTCTTACATTGCACCCCCATCCTAGTCAGTAATGTCTCTTGGAAGCTCTAGGGACATGTTCATGCTGCTTTCTAGGCTACATTGTTAGAAGTGTTTTGCCATTGCCTTTTTTAGAAGCCTGAGAAAAAGTGACTGGCCAAAAGTCATCCTTTTGGATTTGGTGACTGAGACAGGTCTAGAACTGGATTCTATACATTCCTAGTCCAGCTTTTTAGCCACTAGTAGCTATCATGTTGCAATTTTTTAAAAAAGGGAAGAGAACCTTTGCTGACCTGTGGGCAGATATTTTAGAACAAGGGGAGAATGTTTACCTGGCCTGTGCAGAAACTGAAATGATGGCCACTGGAAGAATTTAACTGTTGAATTGAGCATAAGTTTTAAGGGTTTAAAATAGTTCATTGGCTTAATGGGGCACTATTTAAACCAACTACAGCATAAGAAATAAAACAACAACTGACAACCACCAGAACATAATATTACTGGTCATAATATTATTAAATATATTATTTGTAATCAGATGCCAGAGCTGTCTTACGATAAGTGGTTATGTGAATATTTTAAATGGATAAATAAATGCATAGCACAGCGAGAATAAAATGGCTGTGAATAAAATAGTGACCAGCCACTGGATAGGAGGGCACTGCAAGCAATCAGGACAGGGACTTCTACTAGAATAAAATAAAGCCCTGGGGAAGAATTACAAGACTGCTTTGACTGCATGGATTGAGGCATGTTTAAGGAAGCAGCTACTAACATACAAATGTTGAGGAGTATGCCACCACGGTGTCTGCATATATCCAAAAGTGCATAGATGATGTCTGTGTCCTGAAAAGCATTGTTGTGAGGGAAAATGATAAACCATGGATGACTTATGAGGCCCACAAGATGCTGAAAGCACAGCATGTGGCTTTTAAATCTGGCGACATGCTGGCACTTAGAACAGTCAGAGCAAATCTGAAAAGTGCCATAAAACGTGCAAAGCAAGCCCATTGCCAGAAAATTCAGAACTTTTTTCAAGACCCTACAAATACCAGGCGAATGTGGAAAGGAATCCAGACCTTTACGGATTACAAGGTGAATCCACCGAGATGCAAGGACAACACAGACTTCCTAAACAAACTGAATGCATTTTTGGTAGATTTGAGACATAAAATAGCAATCCTGCTAGAAAAGCTGTGCCCCATCCTGATGAGCAAGTGCTAAGCTTTGATGTTACCTCTGTCCAGAAAACACTGAATAAAGTTAACATTCGGAAAGCAGTTGTTCTGTTCCCCCCCCCCCCTGAGGTACAAACAGACAGACAAGCAGGCACGACTAGCAAGTGTTAATTTCTCTGGCTGAAGTAATTTGCCGTCCGATAAAGCCTTGGCAGCAAAATACAGGCAGTCTGCCAAAATAAACTTGTTACCTCAAGCGTCTGCTGAAATGAGCTAACGTCCAAACAAACAATCCAGAAATTCAGAAATATAGAAACGTTGTCAAGAAGCCAGACCAGGGTTTCACACAGGTAGAAAATCTGACAGAGTTCCGAAGACATGACCAGAGGTTGTTTGAATTATTGTTCATCACAAAGTCCTGAGAGCAGCCACACCCCCTTTTGTACCTTGTGGGGTGTGGCTCAGTGACTCAGCTAATCCTTGGCCCTCCTACTCTTTTTACGCTGCTGTAAACGCTTGGCTTTGCGTCGTTCTTGGGGATCCAGTCATGATTCATCTTCGTCACTCCCCATCTGCTGCAGCTGCTCGGGCTCATTCCCAGCCTGGCTAATTACAGGCTGCTCCTGTCGGCCTTCAGATGGAGACAGAAGCCTTGCCAGAAAGGAGGGCCCCGGAGAGGGAGACCTTGCCAGAGGGAAGGGTCCCGGAGAGGGAGGCCTTGCCAGTTCCTCCCCATCATCCTCAGAGTCCTCTTCCTCAGGTAGGACAGGCTCGAGGGTTGGGGCCACAACACTATCCCCCACCACAGGGCCCTTCCCCCGGGTCTGACAGTTGGGATGCTGTCGAGATGGGAATTGTTCATGGAAAACCCGCACAAGGTCAGGGGCATGGACTGTGGAAGCGTCTACCCAGGAGAAGTCATCAGGTCCATACCCCTTCCACTTGACCAGATATTGTAAGCACCCCTTTAGCCAGCAGGAGTCCCTGATACTGGCCACCTCGTATTCTGCTGAGCCATCCTCATCGGGTGTAGGCGGTGGAGCAGGAGCCATCGGGCATCGTAGAGAACACGAGGGGGCTTCGAGGACCAGCAGGAATTGGTGGAAGACCGGGTGGATCTGCATGGAACACAGCAGGGTCAACCAGTAGGCCACAGGGTTGATGACCGCTTCGATCGGGAATGGGCCAATGTATCGATGGTCCAGTTTCTTTACCTGTCGGTCGGTCGGGAGATGCTTCACTCGATCTCTGACCTCCAGCAGTGGCATTGCTCATTGGGAGTGGTCAGCAAACCGTTTATAGTCCTCTTTGGCCTGGATCAATTGTCGACGTACCAGTTGTTGGACTGCCTGCAACTCCAACAGGAAGTCCTGGGTCTCGGGAACCAGAGAATCTGAGGGAGCCAGAGGGAAGAGCCACAGATGGTACCCCACGTTGGCATAGAACAGGTCTGGGTGGAGGTGTGTTGGGAGTTGTTGAAGGCAAACTCCGCTAGGGAGAGGTAATCAGCCCAGTTGTCCTGCTGCCCATTCACAAAACAGTGCAGGTACTGCTCCAGGATGCCAATTACCTTCTCCGTCCCCCTGTTGGTCTCTGGATGGTGTGCCGACGACAAACACACCTGCACCTCCAACGCAGCCATCAGGCTTTTCCAAAATTGTGCTGTAAATTGCACACCGCAATCCGACACTACCCGGTTGGGCAATCCATGGAGACGGAAGACGTGCTGCAGGAACAACTGGGCAGTCGTACGGGCCTTTGGCAGCCCACGGCATGGAATAAAATGCACCATTTTGGTCAACATATTGACTACCACTAGGACAGTGGTAAACACTGAGGACGGAGGCAAGCCTGTTAAGAAGTCCATGGAGATTGCTCCCCATGGTCTCTCTGGTGTCGGCAGGGGTTGGAGGAGGCCGGGAGGTGCACCCGTGGCGGCCTTTGTTTGTCAGCATGGCATGCAGGACATCACGTACGCATGTACGTCGTGCCATACCCGAGGCCACCAAAAGGTCCGTGTCACTAAATTGAGGGTCTTGAAAAACCCAAAGTGCCCCGCCGTAGTATTGTCATGGCACTGTATCATCACGAGGGTTCAGAGCGGCCCTGTGGGTACATATAGTCGCCCCCAATGTTTCAGCAAGCCCTCCTCCAAAGTCCATGGGGATGTGGGACCAACCTCGGCCTTCCTCTGTTGTGACCAGTCGTCCAGGCACTGTGCCTCATGCACCTGAGCCTGCAAGTCCACCGGCTCATGGACTGCAGCCAAGGATTCTGCAGGCAGCACCGTCCACGGGGGCAGTGGGTCCTTGGTGCGGAGGTACTCCGGCTTGTGGGACAGGGCATTTGCCCTCTGGTTGTGACCCCTGGGGATGTAGGTCACATGAAAGTTGAACCAGGCGAAAAACAAAGACCACCGGATCTGCCACTGGTTCAACTTCCTGGCCGCCTTCAGGTGTTCTAGGTTCTGATGGTCCATCCAGACCTCCACCTGGTGTTGGGCCCCCTTGAGATGATGCCGCCAAGCCTCAAATGTGGCCTTGATAGCCAGCAACTCTTTTTCCCAGATGGTAGAGTTGCGCTCGGAAGGATTGAGTTTCTGCGAATAGTAAGCGCAGGGAAAAAGTGCTGCTATCTACCGGGGCCTGCAATAACACCACCCCAAGAGCCATGTTGGACGCATCCATCTCCACTATGAAGGGACAGTTTGGGTCGGGGTGCCTCAAGACGGTTTCCATGATGAAGGCCTTCTTGAGGGCCTCAAACACCTGTTGCTCTGGAGGACCCCACTGGAATGGGACCTTCTTCTTAAGGAGCTGGGTTAGTGGAACTGTCAGCATAGCAAAGCCTGGGATGAAGGTACAGTAATAGTTGGCAAACCCCAGAAGGTGCTGGATATCCTTCACCCGATGAGGGGGTTCCCAACTACACAAGGCCTCCACCTTGCGTGGGTCCATGGCGATGCCTTCGGGAGAGATGATGTCACCAAGGAACCCTATGGAACTCTGGAAGAAGAGGCATTTATCCAGCTTCGCATAGAGTTGATGCTCCCAAAGGCGCTGCAAGATGAGGCAGACGTGCTGCACATGGCTTTCCCTGGACCAGGAGTAGATCAGAATGTCGTCCAGATAGACCACCACGAACTGGTCCAGCATGTCCTGAAAAACATCGTTCATCAGGTGTTGGAAGACTGCTGGGGCATTGTTCAGCCCGAACGGCATAACGGTGTATTCAAAATGACCGTATCGAGTGCCAAACGCTGTCTTCCAATCATCACCCTATCGCATCCGTACTAGGTTGTAGGCCCCTCAGAGTTCGAGCTTGGTGAAGATGGTTGCCTCATGCAGCCTCTCCATCAGCTCCGGGATGAGCGGCAGGGGGTACCGATTCCACACCGTGATGGCGGTAGTCGGCGGTAGTCACAGCACAAGCGTAGATCCCCTGTCTTCTTCTTGATGAAGAGGACTGGGGCCGAGAGAGGGGACAATGAAGGCCAAATGAATCCCCTGGCCAGGTTCTTGTCCAAAAAGTCCAACAAAGTGGCCAACTCGGGCTCCGACATGGGGTACAGTGGCGCATTGGGCAGAATTTTTCCCCAAACTCCATTTTCTCCAATACTTTCACCAAAAATTTCCAGTCCAATTGATCAAAGGCTTTTTCAGCATCGAAAAAAATCAGCACTACGGAGACCTGATTATTCCTTTCCAAGAATTCCAGTAAATCTACAATATGTCTCACATTTATTTATTTATTTATTTATTTATAGTTACATTTATATACCGCCCTATTCCCTGAGGACTCAGGGCGGTTTACAGGGAATTAAAATCCACCATACAAAAGTTAAAAAAAACCAATTAAAAAAAAATATTAAATTACCCTGTATACATTAAAACCCCAATTAAAAATTTCTCCTCAGCCTGGGCCTGAGAGCTCAAAGAGCCAGGTCTTCAGGCCCCGGCGGAATGATCGGAGGTCGGGGGCAGTCCTCAGCTCCACCGGCAGCTGGTTCCAGAGGGCAGGCGCTCCCACCGAGAAGGCCCTATCCCTGGGTGTCACCCGCCGGCAATCTCTCACCGGCGGCACCCTGAGCAGACCCTCCCTGTGGGAGCGCACTGGGCGAAGGGCGTTTGATGCCGGCAGCAGGTGTTCCCTCAAATAGCCCGGACCCAGGCCATGTAGGGCTTTATAGGTAATAACCAGCACCTTGAATTTCACCCGGAGGGCAACCGGAAGCCAATGCAGCTCGCGGAGTAGAGGTGTTACATGGGAGTATCGGGAGACCCCCATTACAACTCGCGCGGCCGCATTCTGCACCAGTTGAAGCCTCCGAGTGGCTTCATTATTCTTCATTTGTCTACCGCTTATAAATCCAGTTTGATCACTATGAATCACTTGCTGCATTACCTTCATTAATCTATTAGCTAAAATTTTTGCAAATATCTTATAATCAGTATTTAAAAGCGATATTGGTCTATAGCTTTTGGCTTGGGTAACATCTTGATCTTCCTTCGGAATCAACGAAATAAAAGCTGTTTTCCACGATGGAGGCACTTCTCCTCCCAACTGAATTGTCCTAAACAATTCTCTTAAAGGTTCCAACATTTCTAACTGTAAATTTTTATAATAGACGGCAGTCAAACCGTCAGTTCCCGGTGCCTTACCCACCTTTAATTGCTTAATTGCTAAAAAAACTTCTTCATCACTTATCAATTGATTCAACCCTTCCTTTTGTTCTTGTGTAAGAACAGGGATATTAGCTTCCTGCAAATATCCATCTATGTCTGCATCTCGAATCTTATCTCTAACATACAACTTAGAATAAAAATCAACAAAAGCCTTTTTAATAAGATTCTGCTGGTACACTATTTTACACTTGTATTCTATTCTTTCTATATTGCATGCTCTCTGTTTCTTCCTTAACAAATAAGCTAACCACCTACCTGGTTTATTAGCATTACAAAAAGTATTATGTCTAGCATACCGTAAGTTAGTTGCCACTTGATCTGCCATCAACATATCAAACTGACCTCTTAGTAAAGTAATTGCCTCTTTAATCTTCCCATCAGATGGATTCGGAATTAAAGCCTTTTCTTTTTTCTTAATTTCCTCCTCTAATTCTTTCCTCCTAAATTCCAATTTACGTCTATGTTTATTGTTCAAATATATTAACACTCCTCTCATATAAGCTTTACTTGCATCCCAAACCATCTCCATAGGAGTACCTTTATGCATATTAATTTTAAAAAATTCTTTCATCTGTTTTTTACACTCTTCCACATTTTCCTGATATCTAAACAAGTTTTCATTTAATCGCCAAGACCGTCTGTCTCCATTATCTTTTTCTATCTCCAACCATACTGGACTATGATCAGATATAGTTCTTGGACAAATCTTGATCTTCTTAATCCTAGAAAAAAAATCATTAGTAATTAATACAAAGTCAATCCTTGAAAAAGATTGATGCCTATCAGAGAAAAAAGTAAAGTCTTTTTCTTGCAAGTTCCTTTCTCTCCACACATCTCTCAATTCCAAGTCATCCTTCATCTCAAAAAATGATTTAGGCAGTCTAGCATGACTTGGCGTACTTCTAAAAAGGCCTCTTTTGTCCATTTGTACATCCAAAATGCCATTCCAATCTCCCATAAAAATACAAGATTTGTAATCCCACTGGATAATCTTACTGTGTAATAATTTGTAAAAATCTCCTTGCTGTTGGTTAGGAGCATATAATCCAACCAAAAGTATTTTCTTGCCTTCTGTTAATAGTTCAATTATTACATATCTTCCTTGTTTATCTGCTTCAAGTAAAGTAGCTGTTAAAGTATTCTTAATGTAAATAACAACTCCGTTTTTCTTGTCAGGAGCAGAGGCAATAAACTGTGTGCCCAACCTAAGGTTTGTCAGATACTTTTGATCAGCTGCTCGAATATGTGTTTCCTGTAAGCAAATAACATCATTTTTAAATTGCTTTAGATATTGAAATACTTTCTTTCTTTTATGTGGTGAATTTAAGCCATTAACATTCCAGGTTAGAAGCTTTGTCGCCATCTTTTGCGACCTGAAGCTTTTGGAGCGCCTCTTCCAAAATCACCTGCACTCTCTTTGGCTTCGCTCCTCCCACTGCTTCACTATAAGTATGTTTTTGAGATGTAGTCATGACTCTCTGTTGTTCTTGCTCTTGTCTCATTCGTCTGGCTGCAGCGCGTGTCATTCTTTGGTCTCTGACCTCCTCCATTGGTACTGAAATCTGATCCACTCCTGTAGTTTGCTGAGATTTTCCATCTTTCAGCTGCGTAGCTCCTTCAGCACCTTGTATACTCTCCCTTTGTAGCTGACGCTCTCCTTCACCATTCTTCCTTTTAAATTCCGTGGATGATGGGGGGCCTGCCCTCAAAATATTAGCATAAAAATCTCGTGCCTGTAAAACTGTGTTAAGGCAGTATCTCGTGCCTGCGTGCATCACCACCATACCTACTGGAATCTCCCATCTGAACTGGATATCCCGTTTCCTTAATTCTTTTGCCAAAAAAGCAAATTCTTTCCTTCTCCTTAAAATTCTTGGAGGGATCTCTTTCAAAATTAAAATTTCTTGCTCTGCAAATGTAAATTTGTTATTATAAAAAGCTTGAATAACCTCATTTCTAATTGCTCTTTTCGTAAAATAAACCACCACATCTCTAGGTAGCTTCCTTTGTCTTGCAATCCAGGAATTAACATGGAATATTTTATCTATATCCACCATAATATCTTCTGCTGAACACCCCAGAATCTGTTCAAGAGCTTCTGAGAGTACTTTTTTCAAATTTTCCTTAGGATCTTCTTTCAAACCTCTGATTCTCACAGCGAACTCCATCTCGCAGTACTGCACCAATGTTAAATCATCATCAATCTTATCCATCACAGTTTCAGCACCCATCATTTTGGCATCTAATTTCATATTATTTTGGCTAAGTTCTTCCACTCTCTCATCCGAGCGTTCAATGCAAACAGCGAGCCCTTGAAATGCAACCAAAATATCTGCCTTTATTTCTGTATTCTTCTCCTCAATAAGCTCAGCTATTTGTTGAGATTGTTTTTTCAAAGCCTCTTGAAAAGCATCCTGCAAATCTTTTATTGTTAAAGCTGGTGCGGGTGTGGGTGCCGGGGGAGGAGGCATCAAAGCCTGTAATGAAGATTGTTGAACTGGCGAGGCCCCCGCACTTCTAGGAACTTTAGTTGGTTTGGTAGCCATTTTGGCACCACTTAGTTCTATTGCGCACTTTCACTTTCCGCACCGTTTGCAACTTTGCCACAAAGTAGTCTGAGTTAAAGTTCAAATACTTGCTATTACAGCATTCTCCTGCACAGCTCTGCCTGCATCCAAGTAATCCAAGTAATGCCTTGGAGCAGAGGCATCCCGGAGTCCGGAGCAAACTCAGGCTTCGGGGGGGGGCTCACACCCTTCAACCACCAGAGTTTAAACTCTGGCTGTCTAGGGGAGCTCTACCCCTGCCTGGGCACTCACCCCCTCCTCTTCTCCCGAGGAGCGGGTTTCCGAGCCGCCAAACAGCTGATCGTCGCTGTTTTTGGCGGCTCTACGGAGACAACTAGGCTGACAGCCGAAATGGCTGCCGTCAACGGAGCCTTGCAACCTGGAAGCTCCCCATCTTATTATATTGTTAAGAACTAGGTAAACATGCCCAGGGCTCTACTGTTATTTGTTTAAAATTCAACTACTCTTCAAATCTTTATGAAAATAACCAGAAGTAATTCAGGCCATATTTTGTATGATCAAGAGCAAATGGTCTTTTCATATCTAAGAGGAACAGCTATTCAAAAGAGTTGAAATTAAATCACATTTCCCTCCCATGCTATTCCCTCCTTTGAAAAATATTTCAAAATAATTCATTTATACTCATTTTCAAAGGATCAGTGTGTCGAAGACTCTAAAGACCTCTGTATTTTGCTTTTCTTTGTTAATATTACATTTTCTACACAGAGAGTGCTGCAGACCAAAGCAATTATGAGTGACTATGCCACTCATCAAAGCATTATCACTCTGTTCCTAAAGAAGTGAATCAACTTCAGAATTTTTATATTTCAGCTTAGTTTGCTTTCACTAACAATACAATGAACTAATACATTGTTAACTTCATCATTTCAATTTCTTTCGTGGTAAAATGATCTGGATATGACTTTGTTTTTAAAAAAGTTACTTGCTCAAGGATCAGCGGAAAAATAATGTCACAGTAATAAATGTTTACTGTGTCTCCCCACTGATCCTGCCTTCCCAATCTTCTTCCAAGGATCTCCTATGCATGGATTTTATTTTGACAGTAATTGTATGAGGAGTCTGGTCTAAAATATAGTGAGTGATTAAACATATCCCAGCCCAGAGCAGAAATTTGAACACATAACCCCCTGCACCCCAAATAACCCTCTAAACATTGCTGTGCCTATGTCTGCTAGAATGACATGGATGTAAACTAAGTATGTGGATTCTTAATGATATATAAGGCAAAAAAAATCCATACTCTTTCTGGGAGAATAATGTTACTTGGAATAAAGAGGCTAAACATTTCTCTTTATGCTAAAATCTAATAAAGGAATCTGGAACAAATAGATACGCTGCACTGAAATACTGACTTAATCCAAAGTTATCTTTTGACCTCTTTCAAAAAGCAGGAAAGTACTGAATTTGGAAGGGTGTCAAGTATTTTCATTTTCAGATACTTTTCTTAATGTTGAAGGAAGTTCTCTTCAGACAATAACCCACGTTGAGTATGTGGCCCAAGTATAAGCAAAAGTGTTTATTTTTCTCAGCTCAAAATCAAAGAGCACTAAATTCTCTAGATTTTAAAAATGATACTTTTGTGTAGTCATCTATAACTATATTTTATTTTCCACTTTACATATAGGTTGATTCATGATAAGTTCATTTGATTCCTAAACAAACAAATTCTAATTTAGCCCATTATATAACTAACTGTTGTACTGCACCCTGTTTCTAAGACTTCATTGCCAAATACTGAAACAATTTCATGGGTACCGAAAAAGATAGTCATGCTGGATTTATTTAGTGCTGTTCTGCTAGCACAGGTTTATCCACCCTCCAGACATCAGTAAAGGAAGCAAAACTGTATAGCAAAATAAAGTTAATGTTAATCCAAAAACAAATCTCCCTTAGCGGAAGAAGTTAATGGCTGAATGTACTTCCTATGTTAGGCTACATATTTTAAAACTGTAACAAAACAATGTGAGCAGTAAGCAGTGAGCAGTTGTAGCGCACAAATTCATATAAAATGTTAGGTGCTTGAACCTTCCAAATAAAGCTTCCTTTGTCTTGCTCCTGCTGCTCCTGCTGCTCCTGCTGCTCCTCCTCCTCCTGCTGCTGCTGCTGTTGCTGCTGCTGCTGCTCCTCCTCCTCCTCCTTCTCCTCCAAGCATTACACTATAGCAGGGGTGTCAAACTTGCAATATCATATGATGTGTCACAATGTATCACAACTTTTTTTCCCCATTGCTGGCAATGGGGTGGGTGCAGTTTCACCAGTTTGACACCCCTGCACTAGAGTGAGCAATCTGAGTGCATGGAAGTAATATCTGCTACTTCTACCAATTAGCTAAATGGTGAGATGGTAGATGGTAGTTAGTTGCAATGCAATATTTGTTTCAGATGTATAGTCAGACTTACTTAGTGCTGGGTGAGATGCAACTAACAAATGTCAAAGATTTAGTGTATATATATTTCTTTTTTTGCTGACAAAGAGTTAAAGAGTTAAATGGGAGATGAGCTTGTTAGCTCTTATCAGCTAGCCATACCCTTTGTGGGATTTGAACCTAGGCAGCCTGCATGCTATTAACCTCCAGGCCACTGGCTCTCCTCTCCTTTTTGTCAGCCAAGCCAAGGGAATGTATTGCAGTAGCAACCTGAGCCCTGCTTGATGCTCCTAGGTTGGAGCTGCAAGGCAAAAGTGATCATAATAATAGAACTGCAATATAGCAGTTCAAAACCAAAGGTGCATCAACCAGACCAGTCTGACTGGAAAATACACACACACACACACACGTGTGTATGTGTGTGTGTGTGTGTGTGTGTGTGTGTGTGTATTGGAAAGAAAAGAAAACAATCAAACACCAGGAAAAATATACACAAAACTGTTTACTAATCTACTTAGCTTTCGTTGGCTAACTGCCGACATCATCAGAGTAAAAGCCAGAGTTCAGGGAGATTGCTTATAAAGCCGGTTGTTTTTGCACCCTGCTCATTGAGCGGGTCACAATCTACCCACCCCAATTGCCCCAATTGACCGTATAGTTTCTCCCTCTCCTCTCTCTCTCTCTCTCTCTCTCTCTCTCTCTCTCTCTCTCTCTCTCTCTCTCTCTCTCTCTCTCTCTCTCTCTCCCTCCCTCCCTCCCTCCCTCCCTCCCTCCCTCCCTCCTCTCTCTCTCTCTCTCTCTCTCTCTCTCTCTCTCTCTCTCTCTCTCTCTCTCTCTCTCTCCCTGTGTGTATTTTAATTATCTAAATATTCAGTCTGGGTTTTTTGTCATTAATCTATTCTATAACCAGTGTTTTAAGAGAACCATAATGATGGAGTTAATTAAATTATAGAAAGTGACCAGCAGTTTCAAAACTAACTTGAATTTGGTGGGTCAATAGTTTATAATTTGTCGTCACTCGAAATTAATTACAAGAAGTGCTCATTTCTGCTGAAACTTAGATGGCTCAGTGGGTTAGGATGCTGAGCTTGTCGATCAGAAGGTCGGCAGTTTGGCGGGTCGAATCCCAAGTGCCGCGTAGCAGAGTGAGCGCCTGTTACTTGTCCCAGCTTCTGCCAACCTAGCAGTTCGAAAGCATGTAAAAATGCAAGTAGAAAAAATAGGGACCACTATGGTGGGAAGGTAACAGCGTTCTGTGCTCTTGGATGCAATGTAACTTTTCCTGTTTTATCAATCTATCTTTTGACTTTCACTCATTTGTTTATGTGTCCTCTTATTAATTTCTTCTTCCTGTGTAAGTTCTTCTTAAGTTCTTCCTGTGTCATTTTAACATTACCTATACAGTGTTTTAACATAACCTATGTTATATTATTTAGCACCTTGTGTGCACGTGAAAGGGTATGAAAGGATAAAGAAAGGAAAAAGAAAAAAGGAGAGGGGATCTTTAATATTCCTTAAAAATTATACTAACACAAATGTTGGTGCTTAATATGGCTTTTTTTGTAAATTAAATCTTCTTGGCATAACCCTAGGTTCTAGTGATTTGCTTAGATCACTTCTTGAGAGGTTCTAAAGGAGACATGTCAAACTCTCAACATCACGTGACATCACACAACATATTGGGATGGTTTTACCATTGCCAGAAATGGGGTGGGCGCAACTTCTGTGTGATGCGTCTGGCCTGTTTGACACCCCTGCTCTAAAGTGAATGTAGATTGATAATTTTGGATAGACCAATATAGCTTCAATTGGTTTAAGGCAGCTTTATATCGTCCTGTAATTACTGTAATTACTCATTCACACACAGCTATGTTTGGAGAGTTGTAATGGTTATTGTTGTATTTTCTTTCACCTTTTCAGCACATAGAATTATATATTTTTGATTTTGTGCTCTAGATGTAATGCTAGAAATCCACATCTACCTACCAGATTATACTGTTTATAATAACACCATGATATTACCAACTAAAATAAAACTCTTAATAAAAAAAAGTTCTTCTGAGTTATTTTTAAAGCTCCTTGAATTAGTGTAAATTTATATATTTATTTATTAGATTTGTATGGTTACCCATCTTAAGCACAACTCTGATTGGCTTGCAATAACAATAATGAAACCCAATGTATAAAATCATAAACAATAAATTCATAAAACAAAAACCTAGGAACTCAATCATCCTCTTGGGATACCCACAGCCAAATCCAGATAGCCTCATTCTATCCCAGCAAAGTCTAGTTAAAAGGCATGGTGTCCCTGAAATGGCCACTGTAGTGTATGCTGCTAGCATACACAGGAAATGCCAGTGCAGCAGGGGGCTGGACAGCTCCAGGCGATAACCGCTGAGGCGGGAAAAGCCAGATGGAGCAAGTCTGACAGCCCCTGGCGTGGTCAGCTCTGGCGGGAAGCCAGGGTTTAAACCTATTGGCCACATGCACTGGCGGGAAGCCCAGGTTCAAATCTATTGGTCATCATTCACCTGGGCAGGTATAAGAAACACCTGGTAAACCCCTTTGTCCCAGATTCATTCCTGATCCGAATAAAAGAAGTACTACCCAGCTCAAGTGTCCGTCTCTCTGTGCGACCACGCGACTTTGCACTGGCGACGAAGGTGGGATCCTGCATCGGACAACGCTAGCCGCGGACGAAATCCAATCGGCAGCCCCGGATCCAGACGCAGGACAACCGAGACGACGAGATGACACAACTGGGTCAGTATCCCCTTTTCAATAGCGGCCACCCCGAGGAGTGGGAAGCCTTCGTGGGGCAGATAGAATGCTACCTGCGGGCGAACGGGGTGAAGGAGGACCGGCAGAGAGCGGCGGTACTTCTCTGCAGCTGCGGCACAGAAACCTACCAGCTGGCAGTCGGTCTCTGCGCTCCCGATGACATCCACTCCGTCGGCTACAACGAATTGCTGGCGAAGCTGTCTGAACATTTCAAGCCCGAGACGTCCGAGATCGCCTGGCGGTATCGTTTCGGAAAACGGGATCAGCGACCAGGTGAGTTTGCCGAACAGTGCATGGCAGCTCTGAGGCAGGCAGCTCGCCTCCGCAATTTCGAAAATCTAGAAATTAGGCTGCGGGATCGGCTCGATTGTGGGGTGAGGGACAGGAAGCTGCGCCAGAAACTTTTTGCCAAGCAGAAACTGACCCTGAGGGATGTCCAAGACGAACTGCTAGCCTGGGATGCAGCCGAGGAGTCCGAGGCGAGGGAAGGCGGATCCATCCACCAGGTGAGAAGAGGCACCGACGCAGACGGGGCAGAGCTGGAGGTGGATGCCATCAACCGACCTCAGCGATCCTTCAACCCCGACCGAGACAACAGAAAAGAACCGAGACCAACCACGGCAGGCGAGAGAGACCAGGAGTGCAGATGTGGAGCGAGCGGACCCCGGTCTACCCAGCCTCATGGCCACAGTGCGAATCGCCCTCAGTCTACCCAGCAATGCGGCTCCAACTCCCGGTCTACCCAGAACAGCGGCTACGGACAGCCCCGGTCTACCCAGTGCTCCGGCTGCGGCGCGAGCGTCTCCCGGTCTACCCGCTGTGCGAGCTGCGGAGGACAGCATCCCCGGTCTACCTGCCGTTTCAAGTCGGCGAAGTGTCGGTCGTGCGGGAAAACGGGGCACATCGCGGCGGTCTGCAGAAGCAAGCAGCGGGACAGCCTACACGAGGTGGAAGCTGAGTTCCAGTATGCCACAGGTACTGGGAAGCAGTCGCTGGGACTGACTGTGAGTCACACGACGGGACGGCCGGGCATTTTCAAAACAGGGGCTCCTGCGGTGCTAGCCCAAAAAATAAAACTGAGGGTGAAGCTGCAAGGGGTCCCCTGCTTGATGGAGCTGGACTCAGGGTCAGCCGTATCCATCATCTCCGCCAGAACATTTTTAGACATTTGCAAGCGGAGCGGCCAACGGGTTCCCTTGAGGTCATCCAGACTGACCCTCTCTGACTTTCAAAATTCACCGATTAAAGTCCGGGGGGAGGCGTTGGTGTGGGTGCAGTACAAGGGATTCAAGGGTAAATTAAGTGTGCTGGTCGTCGAGGTCCAGCGGACTAGCCTTTTGGGGTTAGGGTGGTTTAACGCCTTGGGCATCAAAATTACAGGGATTAATCAGACACGGAGCCATTTGTCCCTAGAAGCAGTCTGCGAGGAATTCGCGGACGTGTTCGATGGGCAGTTGGGAAAGTACACAGGTCCCCCAATCTCATTTAGACTAGATCCCCAGGTGCAACCCATAAGGATGAAGGCGAGGCGTGTTCCATTCGCGTTAAAGCAAAAGATAGAGCGGGAATTGGATAAGCTGGTAGACCAGGGGGTGTTAACACCAGTAGATGGAGCGGATTGGGAAACTCCCATCATAACGCCAATTAAAGCAAATGGGGAAATTCGTATCTGCGCTGATTATAAAGGGACCATAAACCGAGCTTTAAGTGCCCATTCCTATCCGGTCCCTGCAGTCAGCAGCATCTTAGCGTCCCTACAAGGCGGGTCGGTGTTTGCTAAATTGGACCTCACCCAAGCTTATCAGCAACTGCCGGTAGACCCAGAGGCTGCTAGAGCGCAAACGATCATCACTCACAAGGGAGCGTTCCGGGTAGACCGGTTGCAGTTTGGGGTTAGCGTAGCGCCTGGGATTTTTCAGGAGGTGATGGAAAGGACGCTTAAGGGAATACCAGGGGTTTGCCCTTATTTTGATGACGTCCTGATCGCAGCCAGCTCCCCGGATGTGCTGGCAACCCATTTAAGGACGGTCCTTGAGAGGTTCAGGGGGGCAGGTCTCAAACTCAAAAGGGAGAAGTGCAAGATTGGGGTCCCAGAGACAGAATTCCTGGGGTTCAGGATAGATGCTCAAGGCATCCACCCATCTGCATCAAAGGTGAGGGCAATCAAGGAAGCCCCTGCTCCCAAAAACAAGCCTGAATTGCAGGCGTTCTTGGGGCTCCTCAATTTCTACCACACATTCCTGCCTCACAAAGCCTCAATTGCAGAACCCCTACATAGGCTGCTTGACAAGCAAGCGCCTTGGGACTGGACTGACAAACATGCAAAAGCATTTCAAACACTAAAAAACATGTTAGCAAGCAATGCCACTGTCACCCATTTCAGGGAGGATCAGCCAATCTGTCTTGCGTGCGATGCATCCCCTTATGGGATTGGAGCAGTGCTCAGCCATCTCAAGGAGGATGGAACTCAGGCTCCCATCGCCTACTACTCCAGAACCCTGTCAGCTGCAGAGCGGAACTATGCCCAGACAGACAAGGAGGCACTGGCAGTGGTTGCTGGAGTAAAGAAATTTCATGATTACCTATATGGCAGAGATTTCATAATCTTCACAGACCATAAACCTTTATTAGGACTATTCACAACAGAGAAGCAAACACCACAGATTTTGTCACCTAGAATGTTAAGATGGTCAATATTTCTCTCTGCATATTCTTGTAAATTGATACACAGACCAGGGAAGGAGATGGGGCATGCTGATGGTCTCAGCAGACTGCCCCTAATGGACAGGGAGCCGGACCCAGCACCGGCTGCCCAAATCCTGGCAATCCAGGAACTGCCAGAATGCCCCCTCAACGCGAGGGACATAGCCACAGAGACACCAAAAGACAAGGTTCTGAGCAGGGTTCATTCGTGGGTGAGTAGTGGGTGGCAAGACAAATCACCAGGGCACGAGTTCACTGCTTACTTTTCAAGAAGGTTTGAACTGTCCACACACAAAGGGTGCCTTTTGTGGGGAAACAGAGTCATAATTCCCACAAGGCTCAGGGAAAGAGTTCTCCAATCACCACATGAAGGACACCCAGGGATAGTAAGAATGAAGGCTCTAGCAAGGAGTTACCTATGGTGGCCAGGATTGGACAAGGAGATAGAAGCACAGGTAGTGGGGTGTTACACATGCCAGAGGACACGGCCAGAACAACCACATGCACCAGTCCATAAGTGGGAGGAAACACACTCACCCTGGTCCAGGGTGCACATAGACTACGCTGGCCCATTTCAAGGTCACACATTCCTGGTAGTTGTGGATAGTCATTCAAAATGGCTTGAGGTGGTACCTGTAAGCAGCATGATATCAGCAGGGACCATCCAAGCATTGAGGGGGATATTTGCTACACATGGGTTGCCTGATGTAATCGTGTCAGATAATGGAACGCAATTTACTTCCTCGGATTTTCAGGTGTTCCTGAGGACCTTGGGGATTAGACACGTCACCTCGGCCCCCTTCCACCCTGCCAGTAATGGATTGGCAGAACGATTCGTGAGAACAACAAAAGATGCACTCAAGCGCATAGTACAGGGAGATTGGAAGCAAAGACTAGCCACATTCCTCCTTCACCAACACGCAACACCTTGCACTGCCACAGGCAAAAGCCCAGTGGAACTCAGATGGGGGAGACGCCTCATTACAACTTTAGACAGGCTCCATCCAGACAGAGTAGCCGCAGACACTGGGAACCCCAACATCAAGACACACTTTACCTCAGGGGACCTCATATGGGCCAGGAACTACAGTACGGGTCATCCATGGGTGCCAGGGGAAATTTTAGAGCAAACAGGGCCCCTTTCCTACAGAGTAAGGGTGGAGGGGGGACTCCTGTGGAAAAGGCATCTGGACCAACTGAGGAAAAGGACTCCTGAAAGGGTGGCAGAGGACACACTGGGGGTTGAGGAGGAAGATCCAACACAAGAGCCAATACAAACACATTTACCAAGGAGGATGGTTGGGGGGGATCAATGGCAACCCCTGTACAGGCAGGAGTCTGACAGAGAAACCAGGCAGTCACCAGGAATCAGCAAATCACACACACAGACACACAGCAACCTTCCTCAACAGGAGCGTCAGGAAGGAGTGAATAGCCATGCCACCATACCTCCGGGAGAACATGTACCAAGAAGGTCAAGTAGGCCACACAAAGCGCCAAGCTACCTCGCTGACTATGTACGTTCATAAAGGGGGCAGCAGAACAACTAAGTGTATCCATTGTAAACATGTTTTTGTAAATATGTGTATATAGTTGGAGATGGTATGACAGAGGAAAGTCCTCACTATGGGGGAAGGGGTGTAGTGTATGCTGCTAGCATACACAGGAAATGCCAGCGCAGCAGGGGGCTGGACAGCTCCAGGCGATAACCGCTGAGGCGGGAAAAGCCAGATGGAGCAAGTCTGACAGCCCCTGGCGTGGTCAGCTCTGGCGGGAAGCCAGGGTTTAAACCTATTGGCCACATGCACTGGCGGGAAGCCCAGGTTCAAATCTATTGGTCATCATTCACCTGGGCAGGTATAAGAAACACCTGGTAAACCCCTTTGTCCCAGATTCATTCCTGATCCGAATAAAAGAAGTACTACCCAGCTCAAGTGTCCGTCTCTCTGTGCGACCACGCGACTTTGCAGCCACAACTTTGCCAAATTTAAATCCCAATGTTGTCATAGGAACTCTGGTGGCACATTGGTTAGAATGCAGAATTAGAGTCTAACTCTGCCCACAGTCTGGTGTTCTATCCTGATGGGGTTAGAGGTTGACTCAGCCTTCCATCCTTCCAAAGCCACTAAAATGGGGACCCAGATTGTTGGGGGACACTATGCTGACTCCGTAAACTGCTCAAAAGAGCTATAAAAGCACTATGGAGTGGCATATAAGTCTAAGTGCTATTGCTGCATTCCATAAATTAATCCATTTGAGTAACATTGATTCAAAAATTGTTTCTCTATGATGCACCATTTTTTTTTAAATTCCATTTATATCCCGCCCTTCTCCGAAGACTCAGGGCGGCTTACAAGCTTAGCAGTAGCCTTCATTCTATGTATATGTATTTTGCTCAATTAAATGTTACAAAGTATCAAACAGACAGTAGAGTTTTGTTATACTGTATAGATTTGGTCTATGAACTGTCTTTGTTGTTAGCTGCGAAGTCGTGTCCGACCCATCGCAACCCTATGGACAACATTCCTCCAGGCCTTCCTGTCCTCTACCATCTTCTGGAGTCCATTTAAGCTCACGCCTACTGCTTCAGTGACTCCATCCAGCCACCTCATTCTCTGTCGTCCCCTTCTTCTATTGCCCTCGATCTTTCCCAGCATTAGGCTCTTCTCCAGTGAGTCCTTCCTTCTCATTAGGTGGCCAAAGTACTTGAGTTTTAGCTTCAGGATCTGGCCTTCTAAAGAGCAGTCAGGGTTGATCTCCTCTAGGACTGACCGGTTTGATCGCCTTGCGGTCCAAGGGACTCGCAGGAGTCTTCTCCAGCACCACAGTTCAAAGGCCTCAATTCTTTGGCGCTCAGCCTTTCTTATGGTCCAACTTTCACTGCCATACGTTGCAACTGGGAAGACCATAGCCTTGACTATACGCACTTTTGTTGACAGGGTGATGTCTCTGCTTTTTAGTGTGCTGTCTAGATTTGCCATGGCTTTCCTCCCCAGGAGCAAGCGTCTTTTAATTTCTTGGCTACAGTCCCCATCTGCAGTGATCTTGGAGCCCAGGAACTGTCTTTACAAAATTGTAAAATGTTCTATCCAAGTTTTTTATCATGTGTGCAAGAGAATCTATATATATGATGTAAATGATGGGCTTTAAATTAATTTCTAAAACTTGAAGAAACTGGAGAAGAGTTTTAAAATTATTTTTACTAAGTATTGTTCATGGAGACTGACTGATGTAACTTCTATTCTATATTATCTTCCATTTTTACAGTGTGTTTTTTTTAAAAAAAAATTGCACTTAGAAGTGTCCAAAAACAATAATACTTAAAGTTCAGTTAGGAATTCCTGCTGATAGGAAGATTAAATATTCTCTAAAAAACAACAACAGTCTTTCAGATAATGGCTGAAACTTCATTACTCAAATACATTTTTGAACTGCTATTTTCTGCCTCACTTCGCTGTAATTGCAAAATATAATAGCAGCTGTAAATGTTTCAGAGCATAAAACAACTGACAACTCCTAGGTTAAAGGACAATGCCTAAAATGCAATAAACAATATTCCAATGTGTTTGCTTGTTTTCCTTCCACAGCACCCTTTTGCTGAAAATTGCTATAAGATAAGAGAATAAATCATATATAATCATATATTCTCAAGCTTCCTCCTTCTCTGTAAGGACAACGGCACAGTTAGATCTACCTCTATAGCAGTTTCATACATTGGACAAATTCCACTGCTGCTGTGTTTGATGTTTTCAGGTTTGTTGTCAGTGGTTCCTCTTGCTGGAGGACCCAAAACAACAGTAGGCTAGCATGGCATTCCCACCTGCCTCATTGATCACTGTGGGTGAAGGATCAGGATGAGATAAGGAACTACTTCACCAGAGCACCTGTAGGACAAAAAGCAGGCAGAGCTGGGGACGGAGTTAAGTGAATCATCAGCCTAGAGTTGTCACAATCCCACCAATGTTTTAAGTCAGGGGTCTCCAACCCCCAGTCTGTGGACTGGCATTGGGCCATGGCATGCGAGAATCTGGGCCACGCAAACAAACAAAGCCCCATCCGCTGGATGCAGGCAGTATATGAAACCACCCCTCCTCTGGTCTACAGAAAAACCTCTCTCCATGGAACCTGTCCCTGGTGCACAAAAGGTTGGGGACCTCTGTTGTAATTCCCACCTCTCCTGAATCCTTTTGACCCTCATCTACTGCCAATTTAACACTGAACATTAGTTGACTAGATTCTTGTGCATAAGCTTGAGCAATCAATCTTCTTGACTGCAACTTAATGTATGGTCCTGGTTTTCTTTGGACCTGACAACACCATAGTAAATGCTGCAGAACTATCTTGAAATCGTTGCCTCTGAAACAGAAACTAGGTTATTGGTTAATGAAGTCATGTTTCTTAGCCTCCTGAAAATATTGTGGGGAAGCAGAGTGGCTATGCTAGTCTCTGATTAAGGATAGTTGTTATATGGGGAGAGGCCTCAAGAACACTATTTTTTAAATGGATTTTACATTGGGTGTGTCATGTGTGTTTAAAATATATAGCCTTTCATGGCAGATAACAAAAAATATTTTTAAAAATGTCATGACTATCTATGGACTAATTGAAAATGGGAAAATATATATAAATGTAGTGGGCTAAGAGCTTGTTAAAAAGAAATCTTTGCCAATATCAGCTAATGGACTGTACAAAAGCATTTTAAATGAGAGCAATAGCAAAAATATAAGCTTTTGCTGACAAAAAACCTACTTTGAATTCTTTGGTTAAGGTGACCTTTACAAAAGACTCAGTATGAAATGTTGCAAAGTACTAAGAGATGGAAGGAAGACAGAGGGAGGGAGGGAGAGAGAAAAATTTCACTTGCATCTAGATCCAAGCCCAATAGACTAAATAAAAACCCCAAACCCCAAGGCTTACCATGTTGAAAAAAAATGCTGTATTTACTCAGCTTCAATTATGTAGAAATAAATCCCATTAGTCTCAATGCAATTTTCTCCTAAAAGTATTTGGATGTTTTAAACTTTTAAAACAACAATAACAATACAAGAAAGTGCAAGTAATATAATTAGTGATTAATTAGAAAGGAATTCATATAGAAAATGAATTCATTTTCAATAACATTAATCTTTATAGAAACCCAGTTCTAAAGAGCAGTCAGGTGGCTGAAGGATTTTAGTGCAGCAAGACTCAATGACTCATTTTTTTACCTTGAATATATTTCCATGCTTTTAATTTCATTCCAACACAACCTAAAAAAAAGTTTTCAGTGTACATATGCAGTAAACATAACCTTTAAAGAATTTAAAAAGCTAATTATTGCTGAGAATAAGGTGAAATTTAGTCAAAATGTATGGTTTGCTATATTTTTACTTTCTTTTTTAAGTCTCTCTTAGCTACTGTAAGTCATATGTTTCAGACACAAGGTAATATAATTTACAGTACCTAGATTAATATGTAAATAATAACATTAAAAGTATAGATAACTTTAGGGAGCCAATTATAGGAAGAAAAGTCTTCATCATGGTTCCATCCAAGCCGGGGATAAACAACTGCTTTGGGAAGAAGGTTACAGTTGATTGCAGAGGAAAGCCAGACAGAAAGATAGATCCAGCAGAAAAGGACTGAGCACATGTGGGTAGTGGGTTTTTATACCCCCTGGACTCTATTGTTTGGAGTTATTTCCTGTTCCTGTTTGAGGGGATTTCCTGTGTCACGTATCGTGACCTGAGTCCAGATGTGCCCTTCTAGAATTCTTGATGGTTGTGGGTATGTCCCAGCCCCTGCTTCCCTGGGGCTAGGGTATGTCTTTGTGTTTCCTAAGCTTCTAGCTGGGGCCTCCTACATCTGCATTTGTACAGAGCTTGGGGGAGGGAGAGCTAGGGCCATTAAGCAAACTGGGCATGCTTTCCTGGTTCTTCAATTTCTTTTTAGGAAATATATTTTCCTGCCCTTTAAATATTTCCGTTTCTGGGGAGCTGACTTTCCTCAATCCCCCCATTGTGCCATACGTGTGTGAATGACACACTTAGTGGCATAAGATTAAACTTGATCTGATCAGGGATACTTGGTAAACAAGCTTTAAACTGTTAATGCAAAGAAAAAAGAAAAACACTAATGGAGGCAGCAGAAAAAAGATCCCTACCCATAAAGTTCTAAAAGTCAGGGCAAAAATTAGGTGGAAAAGAAATTTATAGTTACCAATATTATGTACTAATTATTTTCAAATGTTGGATGTCACCTTTAGCTTCCAGTCAGGCTTGCACATTCCTCCCAAAATTCTTCACAGCCACGGTTTGCCTCAGTACATAACCACTGGCTGCCCATTTTCAAGAGTTGTTTCCTGCCTTAGCTCTTAGTTCAGTGCATCCAGACTTGTAATGTCAAATTGAGGTTGGCCAGTATGCAAGCCAGGCTATTAAATTCTTTAAATTGCACATAGTGAGCCCAATCTGAGTCCACCAATGCAAGATATTCAGGGCTTAGATCTCTTTTCTGATACCTCCTCAGTCAGGGCATATGAATTGCAAATCAACTGAGGGACCTCCCCCTTGGAATTTTGCTGGAGGTTGTTCCTATAAAGTTTTAATGGAACAGGGCAAGTCAGCTTTTCTGGTATTCTGATATTCTGATGAGTTAATCCTATTGTGTCCTGTCTTAGACTTTGGGTGGGGTACATAGATTTCAGGTCTTTGTCTTCTTAATGTTCTAGCTACAGCCTTCCTGATGGTTTACATTTGCATGTCTATAGAACTGGTTTTCTGCTTGGGGGGAAGGAGACCTGGGACTATTAAGAAAACTGGGCATGCTTTCCTGGTTCTTCAATATCTTTTTAGGAAATATATTTTTCTGCCCTTTTCCTTCTCTGGGGAGCTGACTTCCCACAATCCCCCATTTGTGCTAGAATAGTGTGGGTGACACAGTTTTACTGGCAGAAGATTAAAATTGGTCTGATCAGGGATACTTGGTAAACAAGCTTTAAACTGTTAATGCAAAAAGAAGAAAAACACTAATGGAGGCAGGCAGAAAAAAGATTCCTGAAGCAGCTCTCAAAATGGGAGCTTCCAACCCATAAAGTTCTAAAAGTCAGGGCAAAAATTTTATTAGGTGGAAAAGAAATTTATAGTTACTAATATTTTGTGCCAATTATTTTCAAATGTTGGATGTCACCTTTAGCTTCCAGTCAGGTTTGCACATTCCTCCCAAAATTCTTCACAGCCATGGTTTTGCCTCAGTACATAACCACTGGCTGCCAATTTTCAAGAGTTGTTTCCTGCCTTAGCTCTTAGTTCAGTGCATCCAGGTTTGTAATGTCAAATTGAGGTTAGCCAGTATGCAAGCCAGGCTATTAAATTTTCCTTAAATTGCACATAATGAGTCCACTAGTGCAAGATATTCAGGGCTGAGGTTTGGAGATCTGTTTCCTGCTACCTCCTCAGTCAGGGCATATGAATTGCAAATCACCTGAGGGGGGCTGGTTCCCTCCCTCTTGGAATTTTGCTGGAGGTTGTTCCTACAAAGTTTTAATGACACAGGGCAAGAATCAGGCTGGAGCTTTACTGAAGGTAAGTGGAGGGGATAGAATCAATGTGTTTCTGAATGGTGTGTGTGTGTGTGTGCGTGTGTGTGTGTGTGTGTGTGTGTGTAGCTACTAATACAAACAGGCGATACAAACATTCTGGATAAATTTTCCCTCCCAGCAGACAGAAGTCCCAAGGTGTTCAGGACTTGGTGTGCCAACTATTCCCAAATGCCATCTCTCCATAAATACAATCAACTGGCTTATTACAATACAAATAGAGCAAGAAAGAAAAAAATTACAATGAGTTTCCACCCTCCCCCATAATCTTAATTTTCTTCTAAGGCTTCACGTGGGGATCCATGGCTCTAGGACTCCTTCTTTCTTCAGCTTTTCACAGGCATCTGGGTTAGTGTGTGCTCTGCTTCCAAAGGTTGGTGGGGCTCATCTGTGCAGGGCTGAAAGACATGAGAACAAGAACTCCTCCCCCCCCCCTTTCTGGGTGGACTCTCCCAGGAAAGGCAGACAAAGGCATGGAGAACAAAGGATAAGAAAAGGAGAAGTAGAATTGGGGGGGGGGGTAGCTAGTAAAGAAACAGATAGGTAGGCAAAATGAGGACATCCCAGATGAGGACAAAAGAAAGGCTGGATTGTGATAAGAGACCATACATGAAAGGTCTCATTTAATGAAACAATGTAAAAAAACAAAAAATGGTTTGCATCCATCAAAAAAGGGACTCAGTTACTTGGCAATAAACTTACAGATTTTTTGGAGGAATATTTACGCTAAACAATGGGGACAGTGACTTAATTGATATAGAACATCCCTGTCCCCGGCAATCAAATAAATTACAGGGTTAGCAGTGCATGTAACATAGATGTATGTGTGGACAAGAATATCAACCTTGCTATCAAGCAAAATCAAGATTTTAATAGCGAGTGCCACACAAAGTGCACTAACCAAACAGGTGGTAAGAAAATAGGGGAACTCAGGCACCACACACAGGTTATATAGAAAGTAAACACAGGGTCAGTTGTGAAGGACTCAAATGTCTCTATATAATAATTCTCTCTACATAAGAAATAACTACATCTCTACAGAAATAGAGGACAACAATGATGAAAACTCTTGAATGCATTTGGGTCAGTATAAAGGGGGGGGGATTACATTGCCATAGGTGTATACTATAGGCCACCTAACCAAACAGAGGAAATTGATGAACTGTTTTCTAGGCAGCTAACTAAGGTATGTAGGAAGCACATCACAATAGTAATGGGGCCCTTTAATTACCCTGGCATCAACTGGGAGACAAACTGCACCAAGTGGAAAATCAAATAGAAAGTAGAGAAGGGAACTAGTGAATTAGCCATATTGAATCTAACTCAATAACAGAGACAAAATGATAGAAGGTGTTGAAGCCACAGGAACCTTGGTGGGGGGTGATCATGCAATATTGGCATTCAACATTATGGAAGCACAAGCAATAGAGTCAGACTAGAGTCTTGGTCTTTAAGAGAGCTAATTTCAATAAATTTAGAGAAGGCTTGGGAAGGATTCCATGGATGAAAATCCTCAAGGGGAAAACAACTCAAAAAGCTTGGGGAAAAAAGTTTAGCACAATACCAACAACGAAAAATAACAGCTCTCAAAAGATATCAGCAAGGTTGCACAAAGAACTCTCTGATAAATTGAAAGATAAAAAGATGAGCATAAAAAGTGGAAAGAGGCACATAAGTAAAGCAGAATATCAGCAAATAGTCCAAGCTTGCAAAGATGAAGTGAGGAAAGCTAAGGCTCAAAATGAACTAAAGCTTGTGACCAATAGTCAAAAATAACAAAAAAGCTTCTTTCAACATGTAAAAAAAAGAAAAAAAGTTAAGGAAATAAATGGTCCATTAGTGGGGAAAGTGGCAAGAAGGTGACAAGCAACAGGGAGAGAGCAGAACTATTTAACTCACTTTTTTTTGCATCTGTCTTCACACAAAAGAAGAAAAAAACAGTCCAACCTATCAAAAACAATACAATAAAAAAATAGATTAGAAACACAAATTAAGATAGGCAAGAAAATGGCAAGTCAGCACCTATCGAGCCTAGACGAGTTCAAATCACCAGGACCAGATGGATTACACCCCAAGGTTCTCAAGGAACTGGCAGATGTGATCTGAGAACCACTGAACTATATTTTTCAAAGGTCCTGGAGTACTAGGGAACTACCAGAGGACTGGAAAAGAGCTGATGTGGTTCCCATCTTCAAAAAAAAAGGAAGACAGGGGGGAAAATAGATCCAGGAAACTACAGACCTATCAGCCTGACTTCAATACCTAGGAAAATTCTGGAAAAGATAATCAGACAACAAATAAATGAACACCTAGAGGCAAACAAAGTCATCACTAAAAGCCAACATGGGTTTGTCAAAAACAGGTCATGCTAGACAAATCTTATTGCATTCTCTGACCAAATGACAAAATTAGTGGACCAGAGGAATGCTGTGGATATAATTTACTTGGACTTCAGTAAGGCATTTGATAAAGTTGGTATAGGGTTTTCTGCCTGAGCAGGGGGCTGGACTAGATGACCTCCAAGGTCCCTTCCAACTTTACTATTATTAAATGCAAGACATTAAAACATTCCGTCCTGCTAACTTTGGGCTGTTCTTAAGAGTACAGAAAGAGAAAGGGAGAAGAAAAACAAACAAACAAACACATTTTTCTTCATTCTGTTTGTTGGCCAGACAAAACGAGTGAGAGTATTTTCTTTTTATGGCTTATTTTAAGCAGAATTTCTAGCAGAATTTTAAAATTCTTTTCTCTTTGGATTAGAGACAGTTAACAGTCACATTTACCTTACACACAAAGACTTTGACACACATATACACACAAAGACAAGAGAACAGAAAAGGAAACAGAAGTCTTAGTTTTACACATCCTAGTCATTCCTGCCATAAATCTTAGCTAACTCAAATTAGGGAAGGCCCAAATCTTAAACATACCACATGGTTGCATAGAGAGAAAAAGAGAGAAAGAGAATCACTATTTCTTATTTTCCCTGTTAAGTACCTTTATTTAGCCCATTGGTTGCCCAGCAAAGCCCTAAGCAAAGCCCATTTCTTACATATTTCTCTTGCTCTTCATTTTGAGTAAATCTCCTAGGGGAGTCCTAATTGTCACCTTTGAACTGTCACTTCCCATGTTTCCTCTCAGATGTGGGGTTCACTTTGGCTCAGTCAGGTACAACAGGAAAAAAAACCTCCGGTTTTCAGACAAAAAAGAGTCCAGTGAGACTTTGGTTCCCTGACGAAGTACACGCACAATCCACGCACACGTACAATCCACAATCTCAGAAAATTAGAATATTACATGCAATCAATAAAACAAGGAATGTACATAGAACAATAGCAGACCTCTGAAAAGTATAAGCATGCATATGTACTTGGTTTGGGCCCCTTTTGCAGCAATTACTGCCTCAATGCAGCGTGGCATGAAAGCTATCAGCCTGTGGCACTGCTGAGATGTTATGGAAGACCAGGATGCTTCACTAGCAGCTTTCAGCTCTTCTGCATTGTTCGGTCTCATGTCTCTCATCTTTCTCTTGGCAATGCCCCATAGATTCTCTATGGGGTTCAGGTCAGGCGAGTTTGCTGGCCAATCAAGCACAGTAATCCCACGGTCATTGAACCAGGTTTGGTGCTTTTGGCAGTGTGGGCAGGTGCCAAGTCCTGCTGGAAAATGAAGTCAGCATCCCCATAAAGCTCGTCTGCGGAAGGAAGCATGAAGTGCTCCAAAATCTCATGGTAGATGGCTGCGTTGACCCTGGACTTAATGAAGCACAGTGGACCAACACCAGCATATGACATGGCTCCCCAAATCAACACAGACTGTGGAAACTTCACACTGGACTTCAAGCATCTTGCAGTGTGTGCCTCTCCATTCTTCCTCCAGACTCTGGGTCCTTGGTTTCCAAATGAGATGCAAAAGTTGCTCTCATCAGAAAAGAGGACTTTGGACCACTGAGCAACAGACCAGGTCTGTTTTTCTTTAGCCCAGGTAAGACACTTCTGACGTTGTTTGTTGTTCAGGAGCAGCTTGACAAGAGGAATACGACATTTGAAGCCCATGTCCAGAATCCGTCTGTGTGTGGTGGCTCTTGATGCACTGACTCCAGCCTCAGTCCACTCCTTGTCAAAGTCCCCAACACTTTTGAATGGCCTTTTCTTGACAAGCCTCTCCAGGCTGCGGTCATCCCTGCTGCTTGTGCACCTTTTTCTTCCACACTTTTCCCTTCCACATAACTTTCTATTAATGTGCTTTGATACAGCACTTTGGGAACATCCAACTTCTTTTGCAATTACCTTTTGAGGCTTTCCCTCCTTATGGAGGGTGTTAATGATGATTTTCTGCACAACTGTCAGGTCAGCAGTCTTCCCCATGATTGTGATTCCTACTGAACCAGACTGAGAGACCATTTAAAGCAGGGGTGTCAAACTCAATTTCATTGAGGGCTGCATCAGCATTGCAGTTACCCTTGAGGGGCCAGGTGGGTGTGGCCTACTGGGTGGGCATGGCTGGAGTGGGTGTGGCCTACTGGGTGGGCATGGCTAGCTCTACATCGTTCACATCAAGGGTGCCTATGGGGGCTGGGCAGGAGTGAGACAGATCTGAGGGTCTCTGGCAGAAGGAGATGGGACTGGGGCAAGTCCCAAGGCACGGTCCACTGGAGGAGCCTCACTGATCCTGTCAGGCCATGCGTGTGTAGGGGGGCTGGATGGTGGTGCGGAGGTCAAAGGCCCAGCCTAGCCCTCAAGCACCCACAGTACTAAGCCCACCCCCACTTCCCCAAGAGGGTGCCCAGCTGCTGTGCTTGCTCTCCTTAGCCAGGTTGCTCATGATGGGTATGAGAGCAACGTCAAGAGGGAGGCCCACTTCCTCTCCATGTGAGGAGACCTGGCTTTGTATCCAAAGATTCCTTAGCAATAGGATGAGAGACCACCCAGGTTAGGCCAGGAGGAGGGGGCAAGGGGATGGTGAAAGGGCAGCAGGGAAGGACTAAGGCAGGACTTCCCTCAGACCCTCCCCTTCCTTCCTTCCTTCCTTCCTTCCTTCCTTCCTTCCTTCCTTCCTTCCTTCCTTCCTTCCTTCCTTCCTTCCTTCCTTCCTTCCTTCCAACAGTGATGGGAAAATATTTGAGATGAGGGAGGGAGAAAAACAGGAAAGAAATGCAGCTGCGGAAGTGTCATCCCTCATGAGGAATGAAGAAATGCACCATCGCCTGGAAGTGGCCAGCACATGGCCCTCTCCTCACAGCGCCGAGAGGCTGAGCCAGTGGCACAAATCTGAAGAGAAGCACAACGCTGCCCAGCCCCTAGCCTGCCTGAAGTAGGCAGGGCCATGTGCTGGCCACTTCCAGGTGATGGTGCATTTCTTCATTCCTCACAAAGGGTGATACCTCCCCAGCATGCACCCAGGGGGCAGGGCCGATGCGGCAGGGGCCAGTCCCTCACTGTTTCCAGATGGCCTAAGACTGAATGTATTTCAGCATAGATGACCACCACAAAATTGTACATTGGCTCCTGGCCGGTCTGGGCCAGAGCCAAGGCAAGGGGGCCGTTCCCTCACTGTTTCCAGGATGGCTTCATGGGCCACATGAAACCACTTCGCAAGCCAGATCTGGCCCCCGGGCCTTGTGTTTGACATGTCTGATTTAAAGGCTCAGGAACCCTTTGCAGGTGTTATGGCTTAATTAGCTGATTAGAGTGGGACACTTAGAGCCTAGAATATTGCACCTTTCACAATATTCTAATTTACTGAGATTGTGGTTTTGGGGTTTTCATGAGCTGTAAGCCATAATCATTACAATTATGATAAATCACGGCTTGAACTATCTTGCTTTGCATGTAATGAATCTATCTCATATATTAGTTTCCCCTTTTAAGTTGCATTACTGAAATAAATGAACTTTTGCGCAATATTGTAATTTTTCAAGTTTCACCTATATTCACCTTCACCTTCTTTCCAAAGCAGCCCTTGAGCTCAAACCCAAAACTCCCTTTACTACCCTGGCTCCACATGGGCAGGGCCTGAGAAACTCATCCCCAGACAGAAAGGGTCTGCTGCTGGCAAGATGGGGCCTACCAGTCTTAGTCCATTGGAGAGGTTAGCTTGGAGTCCCATTCTGGAGTGCCAAATTGTTGGAAGAAAGGTCTTCATCGTGGTTCCATCCAAGCCAGGGATAAACAACATGGTGACTGCTTTAGGAAGAAGGTTGTAGTTTATTGGAAAGGAGAACCAGACAGGATGATGGCTGCCAGAAAAGAAGGGTTGACCACATGTAGGGAGTAGGTTTTTATACCCTCTGGATCCTTTTGTTTGGAGTTGCTTCCTCTTCCTGTTTGAGGCTATTTCCTGTGTCATGAACTTTTGACCTGATTCTGCCTTTCTGGTATTCTGATGAGTTAATCCTATTGTGTCCTGTCTTAGACTTTGAGTGTGGTATGTAGATTTCAGGTCTTTGTCTTCCTAATGTTCTAGGTCCAACCTTCCTGATGATTTACATTTGCATGTCTATAGAACTGGTTTTCTGCTTGAGGGGGAGGAGACCTGGGACTATTTAGAAACCTGGGCATGCTTTCCTGGTTCTTCAGTATCTTTTTAGGAAATATATTTTTCTGCCCTTTTTAATATTTCCTTCTCAGGGGAGCTGACTTCCCACAGGACAAAAATATTCAGAAAATAATACATTATATACATTGAAGGGGGGGAGGGAGGTGAAATTCAGATTTTGTTAAAACTGGGGCCAACAAATTAATATACAATTTATGAAAGAGAGCACCACAGTATTGTTTCATTCCTTTGTGAGCAGGAATTATAGGAGAAAGATTCCTTCAACAAACCTGAACTACATTGTTTTCATAGAATGACATAATCATCAAAACATTTATCAATAAGTAGCAGCCAATTTCTTGAAGAGTTGTGGTCTGGGAATATAGTAAAAATAGTGTTGTTCTCTGTGTTGGAAAAGGACAACACAGAGGATCTCTCGTGGAAACTGGATATATTTTTTTTCCTGTTAGAAGGTAATGAAAAGAAAAAAAACACTGATTAAGCACCAACCCCCTCCTTCCTTGAAAATGAAAAATTAAAATATTATCCTGTACCAGCCAATCTTTTTCACTGAGGTGAATATTTGCTTATTAGACTCAGCAAGTTGTTGAGCTAGAATTTAGCTGAATCCTTCCTATCCCCTTTATGTATTAGAATGATAAAAGATCTACTTACTGATGATGTTACCTAGTTTAGGTAATGAAATGTCTACAAGAAAACAACCAAGCTCAGAGAGCACTAAGGACTCTGCATTTCAATTCTGAGCCACAAATATTCTCCTTTAATTGAGATCTATATCAGTCTTCAGAATCACAAAGGAAAAATCTATACATGTGAACAGGGAGGGCAGGACTGGGGCACAGCAACCACCTTTGTGACCAAGAGATATGGCCTTTCTATGCTAGAGAATTAAACATGAATGAAAGAACAGAGAAGTGTGAACATTTAGCCAAGAAGCAACTACAGGTAATCCTCAACTTACAACTGCAGTTGGGAGCAGAATCTTGGTAACTGAGCGAAGCAATTGTTAAGCTACATGTCATGTGACTGCTTTGCTCAATATCCATAATCTCAGCATTTCCAGTTGCATTGATAAACTATTTTATGGATTGTTAAACAGACAGAATCCCAGGTAAGGAGCATGGACTGCCTTAGAGGAGTAGGAGAGACCTAGAGAGGAACAGCACAGGCTGCATGCAAGTGTTTTTCTATTCAAATTCTCCCTGTTGAAATCCAAGCAAGATGTGTGAAGTCCATGTTGTGCCTCCCTGGGTCCCTCAATTCCTCTGAGCTATCCCACACTCCTTACCTTACTGTGCTACCTCTCTTCTCAGGAACTGAAAATATTTCCTACTGAAATCCAAGCCTCTGATGACTCCTTACTTGCCTCTCCAGTCAGGGCTTGAAAATCCTGCTTGGATTTTGGTTCTCTGTCATCTCTGGAGGCTCCCTGCCAAAGGGTTTCAGCTTTTTGCAAGCAGGCATGTAAGATTTCAGCTTGTGCAAGCAGGTATGATGTTAAAATGGGGGATCTCTTGTCAAAGTGTATATAGATGACCAGCATATTTTATAAGTTTTCTTTCAGTTTTTCTAGGTTGCTTATTTACAGCCAAGTGAATTCCTGACTGTTATCTTATGGAAAGAGTCTTTGATTAAGAACTTCCCCAGAGAAGAACAATTGTAAATCTTTCCCATTTCACTAGGGGAAGAAGTAGAGCAAATGCCAGTGTACCTGATATGAATGAAACTATTTAATGATACTGACTGAAATACAAATCAGAAGTGAAACAGAAAAAAAGAATGGAAAAAAAGGAGTGATATTCTGTTTAAGTCCAGTTCTATCGGTAGTTAATTTTACAAATTTCTTTCTTCTGGAAGTCCACTAATGTATATGCTTGCTTTTCACACTGAGGATGATATCATGTTGGATGTTAAATAGCAAAAAGATTTAAAAATTTAAGAAGGAAAGCTCAGGGAGTTAACTGAATGTGTGTCAGAATCCGTTTATATCACATTTCATAATTGTATAGGTAGAACAATGTGCTTATTCTGGGGATTCTGCATCTCTCCGAGGGGGGGGAGAGGATGGTTACTTAAAGCGATCTTCAAACAACAGGGAATGTTTTAACTGGGGGAGGGAGGGGGACAGACAGGTCTGGATTGCATCTTCATTTACAACTGAAAAGGAAAGCAATAACCATAAAACCAAGGAGAGTTCCCTTACCCATGGAAGGCCCTGACACCTAAGCAACTGATGAGAGCCTGACCAAATGGATGAGGGGAGGGGCTGAAATGGGAATGCTTTATATAGGATTGAAATGTAACTTTGTTAGATTCCGTCTTGTATTGCCACAATCGATTCCATCCTAGTAAACATTTTCCTTTTGGACTAAACTTGCATCCAAGAGTTCTTACAGTATTTCCTAAGATGTGGATTGAGGTGGGTCCTGACAGTAGACGGAATCTGCTTTAAGAGTCAACCTGGAAGGGAAAACCTTACCGGGGGACTTTGCAACAAATACAATGTCTGGCGACGAAGCAAGAGAGGAGGGAAGCCCCATGGAGGGGGAGTCTTCCCCCCAAATGGAATCCCAGAGACGATGGGAAGCTGAAGCGGCATATTCCCCCGGGGAAGAAGCGGTGGAGCAGTACGACCGAAAACCCCGTTGGTCGATGGGCGTTGGAAGGAAAAGTGAGTGGGAAAAGGCTTTGGGAGAAGCGACCCTGAGGCGGAGTAACTACCAACCGGAATGGAGGCAAGAGATGGAGAGTTCCCTGCACGCCAGTGAGGAGGAGCGGATCCTGGAAAGGGCCATTGATCCGATGAAAGCAACCCTGAGCTCACTGAGGGAGGAGAGAGCTGGAAATCGCAACCGAGGCAGCGCCTGGGGACGCAACTGGAAAGGTAACAGAGGGGATCCAACACCTGAAACCCCGGGGCCGTCCAATGGAACAGGAATTGCTGCCTCAGCAGTACCCACCCCCCACAGAACCACAGACGGGGACCAGGATGAGGAGCGATACCGGCCACGGCGCAGACAACGCTCCAGCCAAAGACTCCCACCCCTGGAAGTCAAATTCAAGGGGGAGCCATCACGACTGGGATTTTTCCTAACCCAAGTCCTCAGCTACATGGAAGAGTACGGACGGGACATCCCCAGTGACAAAACCCACATTCGAATTGTGCAATCTGCCCTGGACGGGACGGCTGCAGACTGGGTGGTGAACTTGCATGACTCCAACGCCCCAGAACTCAACGACTTCAACCGATTCATGTCATCTTTGAGGCGGCGGTTCGAGAATCCTTTGGCTGACCATAAGGCCTGGGAGAGAATCAAAACGGTGAGGCAGGGCAGGCGAGCAGTGGCTGATTATACCCAAGAATTCCGAGCCATTGCCAGCAAGCTGAACTGGCCAGAAGACATACTCCTTAGCCACTTCAAAGACGGTCTAAACTACGATCTGTATGACGCTTGCCTGCCTCGAGGAGACCCACCCCACCTCGACGACTGGTACATCCTGGCGGAGGAAGTGGAAATAGACCTACTGAAGAGACACCGCAGAGGAAAACCATGGGGCCGCCTGCCACCCGAGCAAACACGCGAGGGGGAAAACCCACCAGCCACAGCCAAAAAATCAACAGGTTGCTTCAACTGCGGGAGAGAGGGCCACCATGCTGCAGAATGTCGTTCAAAAGCCCCCCCCATGAAAACCAGAGGCATTATCCTCCAAGAAGCCGGGGAAGCCCCAAGGCAACACAAAAGAATCTTCCATGAAGGGGACAGAGGCTGTAGAGTCCACAATTCCTGCCATGAACTGGGACTGGACTCCGGCCTGCACCGCAGGGATGGTGGACAACTCGGAAGACAGCTCAGAGGGAGAACCATTGGTAAGTGGACCCCTTCCACCCATACTTAAGACAGTGAATATATTAGCTTCCCCTATGCCTGAAGCAGCCAAAATAAAAGCTCTGATAGACTCTGGGTGCATCCGCTGCCTTATCAGCCCAACGCTGGTGGAGAGATTGAGCATCCCAGTGAGGAGGCTAAAACAACCAATCTCTTTTAGTCAATTAGATGGGACAGTAGCAGGGGGAGGACCAGCCACCCTAGCCACTTTACCAATCCACCTATCACTGGGGCCCCATGAGGAGGACATAACATTTATAGTGGCCCCAGGCATGGAATGCCCAATGATTCTAGGACTGGAATGGCTGAAGAAATGGAACCCCGGAATAAACTGGAGGACAGCAGAACTCAATTTCCCAAAGGGGGGGCAGAAGAACTTAGACTCCAAAAGCACCCCCCCAACCCAGAGGGAGGAGACAGCAGCAGTGGGGAAAGAGAAGGGATTACCAGAGATACCGGAGGAATACAGGGACCTGGCTGAGGTTTTCAGTGAGGAAAGAGCAGATGAGCTTCCCCCCCCACCGCCCCACAGACTGCACCATAGAATTCAAACCTGGGGCAAAACTCCCAAAACCCAGGATGTATGCCATGAGCCCAAGGGAAATGGCACAAATGGAGAGATTCATAATGAAAAACTTAGAAAGAGGATTTATTGAGCCTGCCAAACCCAAAGTGGCCTCCCCGGTTCTGTTCAGGGAGAAGAAGGATGGGTCTTTTCGCTTGGTTGTGGATTATAGAAATTTGAACACAATTAGTGAATGTAATCTGTACCCCCTTCCCCTAATGAAGGATATGCTATCCCACCTATCGAAAGGAAAGATTTTTACCAAACTAGACCTGAGGGAAGCATACTACCGTATTAGGATTAAGGAAGGAGACGAATGGAAGACTGCATTCAACTGCCCAATGGGGTGCTATCAATTCAAAGTATTGCCATTCGGACTGCAAGGGGCCCCCGCAGTCTTTATGCAATTAATTAATGACGTGCTGAGAGAGCACCTATATAAGGGGGTCCTGGTTTACCTCGATGACATCCTTATCTTCACAGAAACCAAAGAGGAATATATCAAACTAGTCAGAGCAGTCCTGAAGAAGTTGCGAGCTGCCCATTTATATGCTAAATTATCAAAGTGTGAATTCCATCAGGAAAAAATCGACTACCTGGGATATCGCATATCTCCAGAGGGCATCGAAATGGACCCTGAGAAGGTCAGGGCAGTACTAGAGTGGGCACCCCCGCGCACACGGAAGCAATTGCAAAGTTTCCTGGGGTTTGCAAACTTCTACCGCCAATTCATCCCCACATTTGGCCAAATAGCCATGCCCCTCACAAATTTGTTGAAAACGAAGGGGGGGTCACCCGTGAAACCCAGCCAGCCTCTAAAATGGTCAATGGAATGTCAAGCAGCATTTGAGAGGCTAAAGAGACTTTTTTCTGCTGAACCTGTCCTAAAACACCCAGATCCCGACAAACCTTTTGTAATACAGGCAGATGCGAGTGATGTAGCGGTAGGAGCCGTACTATTACAAGAAAATGATGGGGGGACGTTGCAACCATGCGCATACACATCCAGAAAACTCACAGAAACAGAACAACGCTGGCCAATATGGGAAAAAGAGGCATTCTCGTTGAGGTGGGCATTACTAACATGGCGCCAATTTTTAGAAGGAAATAAAATACCTTTCCAGGTCTGGACAGACCACAAGAATTTGGTCTGTCCAGACTTGGAACGCCCAGGAAGCTCACTCCTAAGCAAGCCCGCTGGTCCCAACATTTTCACCGATTCAATTTCACTCTCAAACACTTACCGGGGGGAAAGAACTTCCTGGCAGATGCATTATCCCGCATGCCCCAATATAACAGCACAAGAGTTACTGACTTTAAACCACTTGTACCGGAACAACAACTGGCAGCACCAGTCACCACCAGGGCACAAGAAAAAATGAAGCCGAAGGTAGATAGCCAAACTGGAATAGAATTCAGGAAGTCTTTGGAAAGTGATGAATGGTTCCAGAAAAATAAACATGTGTGCACAATTAAAGATGGACTGCCATGGGTGGGGGAGAAGCTATATATACCGGCCACACAGAGAATCAATTTCATGCAACTGTGCCATGATACAAAATCAGCAGGACACTTTGGCTTTGTGAAAACCTTACACTTAACTAAAAGGCAATTTTGGTGGCCATCTATGAAAAAGGACATAGAAAGCTATGTGGGTAGCTGTCAAATTTGCGCAATGGCCAAAAGACTGCAAGGGAAACCGCCAGGTCTGTTACAACCGGTGGCAAACCCCTCAGCCCCATGGAAAGAAATAGCCATGGATTTTATTGTAGAACTGCCAGAAAGTAATGGAAACACCGTAGTCTGGACTGTCACAGATCTGTTCTCTAAGCAAGTACATTACATACCTTGCCAAAAAATCCCGACCGCAAAAGCATTAGCAAAACTTTTTGTACAACATATTTACAGATTGCACGGGGTACCACAACGCATCATATCTGACAGAGGGGTGCAATTTACGTCGGCATTTTGGAAAGAATTTTTATCCCTGTTAGGAACCACCCAAGGACTGTCATCTAGTCACCATCCTCAGACAGACGGAGCTTCTGAAAGACTTAATAATGTACTTGAACAATATCTAAGATGCTTTATTAATTTTCAGCAGTCTGACTGGGCGGACCTACTGCCTTTCGCAGAAGTAGCATATAATAATGCAGTCGACTCAAGCACAGGTTACACTCCTTTTCAAGTAGCTACAGGCCAGAGTTTCAACCCAATACCAGAACTAACCCCAAAAGAACCGGTTATCCCTGATCTGAAGGAATGGATTGCTCAATTACAAAATACATGGGCAATCGTTAGGAAAGCGTTGGAAGAGGCCAGAAAAGCATACAAGACACAGGCAGACAAAAAAAGAACCGATCCCACACCATTTAGGGTAGGAGAGATGGTATATTTATCCACAAAATACCTGAAATCACTCCAACCCTGTAAAAAACTAGGACCAAAATATATTGGACCCTTTCCAATTAAAAGAATCATAAACCCAGTAACAGTTGAATTAGAACTACCCAAAAATCTTAGACGAATACACCCAAACTTCCACTGCAGTCTATTAAAGAGAGAACAACAATCACCACTACGAGAAAAAATCCCACCACCACCACCCCCCATCATGGTGGAAGGAGAACAACATTTTGAAGTGAAAGAAATCTTAGATTCCAGAAAACACCATGGAACGATACAATATTTAGTGGCATGGAAACACCTCCCCTCCTCAGAAAATGAGTGGGTTAACAAACTCCATGTTAAAGCACCTAAGTTGCTTAAGAGGTTTCATACAGAATATCCGAACAAACCAGGCTAACATTTATATGTTTTCTTTCCCCACAGATGGACTCATCTTTTTTCTGAAAGGAGAGCCGAATGTCAGAATCCGTTTATATCACATTTCATAATTGTATAGGTAGAACAATGTGCTTATTCTGGGGATTCTGCCATCTCTCCGAGGGGGGGGAGAGGATGGTTACTTAAAGCGATCTTCAAACAACAGGGAATGTTTTAACTGGGGGAGGGAGGGGGACAGACAGGTCTGGATTGCATCTTCATTTACAACTGAAAAGGAAAGCAATAACCATAAAACCAAGGAGAGTTCCCTTAACCATGGAAGGCCCTGACACCTAAGCAACTGATGAGAGCCTGACCAAATGGATGAGGGGAGGGGCTGAAATGGGAATGCTTTATATAGGATTGAAATGTAACTTTGTTAGATTCCGTCTTGTATTGCCACAATCGATTCCATCCTAGTAAACATTTTCCTTTTGGACTAAACTTGCATCCAAGAGTTCTTATTTCCTAAGATGTGGATTGAGGTGGGTCCTGACAATGTGTTTTCAGCTATTCATCAGCTGTCGGGTTGCAACAATTTGGTGGTAAAATCAATATAAATGCCACCAGAATGAGGATACAGCTCCTATCGAAGTCTCTATCTATACCTCAGAATCCCAACATTTATAAATGTAGAGAAGCTTAATATGACTTTAAACCTATCAGCTCTGACAAAGGATTTTTAAAAGTTATGTCTTTTATTTTTATTTTTTTAATGTGTCCTCTTCCAGTTTACATAAGTGCAATCATATCCTCTCAAAACTCTTCCATTGTCCATGGACTGAAATACTAGATCTTTTGGAACGTCTTTTTCATCCAAATGGTTTATCATCTGTGTTGGACACCTATCTATCTATCTATCTGTCAGGACCCACCCCAAACCACGTCTTAGGAAGACAAAAACTCTTGGAGCCAGGTTTTTAGTCCAAAAGAAATCTTTACTATGACATGCTCGGTTGTAGGAAATGAGACAGGGCTTAATGGTTCCACGATGTAAATCCTTATAAAGAGTTCCCGGTTTAACCCCCCCTTAATTCCCATTTGGTCAGTCCCCCCATCCTTCCTCTCGTATCATCCATCTCGTGGGAAAAAGGAAGTTAGGACCCTTTTGTTTATTGCTGTCTACCGTGACAAAAGCCAGATGCTAGCCCCCCCTTTTGTTTCCCCAGTTCAAAAGGCTTCTCCTTTCCTTTGAAATGCCTATTGCCGGTTCAATACACATCTATCCTCTTCTCTTCGGGAGATGGCAGAATCCATGAGATATGTTTGAAACATTCCATTTATGAATATGATATAAATGGATTCTGACAGTCCGCTCTCCTTAGAAGAAAGATGTGTCCATCTGTAGGGGGAGAAAAGAAAAGAGAAGAAAAAAAACATGTGTAAATGTTAACTCGGTTTGTTTGGATATTCTGTATGAAATCTCTTAAGCAGCTTTGGTGCTTTAACGTGGTGTTTGCTGACCCATTCATTTTCTGAGGAGGGGAGGTGTTTCCAAGCCACTAGATATTGAGTTGTTCCATGATGTCTCCTGGAATCCAGAATTTCTTTCACCTCGAAATGTTGTTCTCCTTCCACCATGATGGGAGGTGGTGGTGGTGGAATTTTTGTTCGTAGGGGAGATTGTTGTTCTCTCTTTATTAGACTGCAGTGAAAGATTGGGTGTATTCGTCTAAGATTTTTAGGTAGTTCTAATTCAACTGTTACTGGGTTTATGATTCTTTTAATTGGAAAAGGTCCAATGTATTTTGGTCCTAGTTTTTTACAGGGTTGGAGAGACTTAAGGTATTTTGTAGACAGATATACCATCTCTCCCACCTTGAACGGTGTGGGATCAGATCTTTTCTTGTCTGCCTGTGTCTTGTGTGCTAATCTAGCCTCTGTTAATGCTTTTCTGACAATAGGCCAGGTGTATTGTAACTGAGCAATCCATTCCTTTAGTTCCCGGTTTAACCCCCCCTTAATTCCCATTTGGTCAGTCCCCCCATCCTTCCTCTCGTATCATCCATCTCGTGGGAAAAAGGAAGTTAGGACCCTTTTGTTTATTGCTGTCTACCGTGACAAAAGCCAGATGCTAGCCCCCCCTTTTGTTTCCCCAGTTCAAAAGGCTTCTCCTTTCCTTTGAAATGCCTATTGCCGGTTCAATACACATCTATCCTCTTCTCTTCGGGAGATGGCAGAATCCATGAGATATGTTTGAAACATTCCATTTATGAATATGATATAAATGGATTCTGACACTATCTATCTATCTATCTATCTATCTATCTATCTATCTATCTATGTCGTTCAGGTCTTTCAATGTAATTTATTGCCACTATAACTGAATCCTCCTAACTTGTTGCTGATTGTCCTCTTCTTCTCTTTCTGCCTATGTTTCCCAGCATTAAAGCTTTTTCAAAAGGGCTAGGTCTTCACATATGGTATCTGAAATAGGATAACTTGAGCCTACTCATTTGTTCGTCAAGAATACTGGTTTAATTTGTTCAATAAGCCATTGGTTTGTTTTCTTGGCTGTCCATTCTCAGGAGTGGCAGTAATTGTAGCCAGTGGTGAGATTCAAATATGTGAACAACCGGTTCTCTGTGTGGATGCCGCTTCCGGAAGTCCATTCTGAGCCTGGGCAACAAAAAATTAACTACAGATTCTGCAGAAGTGGTGCGAACCAGCTGAATCCCACCACTGGTTGTGGCCCAAAATCAGAAGGGGTCTGAAAGCACTTTTGCAGTTTAACATTGTTAAGATGCATCAGATTTTGTGAGCTATAGCAGATTTCATCAGATGCGTGGTGCCATTCTTCATGGAGCCTCTTCTGTATAAGGCACTTTTGTTTTCTGAAGTGGCTCCCTAGAATGGACCTTCTAGATGTCTACATCCAATTATGATGGCATAAATGGGGGGGGAGATCAGTTTGGGTTCTGATTTGGCAGACTGGCTTAGGAATTCTGGGAATTCAAGTCCACAAGTCATAAAAGGGCCAGGTTTGAAGACCTCTGTTCTAGGACATGATGGATAAGATTTTTAAAATAAACATTTTTCCCCAAAGCCACTGTGACTCACACAAGATGTGTTTCATCATGGTTTTTAGGCAACCCAGGGCAAAGTTTTCTCAGAATAAAACTGTTTGCAGGAATTAGGCAATACTGAGGTAATTCACTCATTTTTCTTCCAGCATAGCTTCCCAGTGTAGCTTTGCTATCATCATCATCATCTAATGTTTGTCTGGCTTGGAAGACCCCACCAGGAGCTATGATACCATTAGAACAACTCTTAACTTCATTGAGACCTTTAAGCCCCTCCATTATAACAAGGTTTATCATCATGATGAAGACTTCTACCACTGTCATGAGAGCAATAGAGTTTGTTGCCTCCCTCCTCAGTCTGGTAAATAATGAAATACCATAAACCAAACCCTAAAATGTTTCAATATGCCATTTTCTCTGGTAAAATAAATGTCCTAGTGTGAGAAGGTAAATGGATAATATGCTTATCTGCTAAGAACTAATCTCTCTTCCTGATTATCCTCTATTATAATTGATGAGGTTCAGATTTACAGTGTGTGGTTTTTTTAAAAAAAACACCTCTCTGTACAATGGGAATTTATGTTCACAGCCTACTCTTGCTAAAATAAATCAGCTTTGTAGAAGTCAATAATGTTGTATATAGGCAAAAAAGACAGTTTAAGCTGGAATTTGGCCAGCAGACAACAGCTGACTTGAAAGGAAGCACAATTATGCATGCTTGTTGGGCATGATAGCAATAAGAATGTCTGAGTTAAACTAGCCAGATGGATTTTTATAGGAAAGCTAATGTGAAATCTTAATGGATATTAAAGTTTCATGTTAGCATTTTTAAATCAAACATTCTTATATTATTGGTGTTTATCCTCTTCTGTTTTTTTAAGTATCAGTTAAGCATAAATGGGTGTTGTTTTTCTTTTCCTTAGTGCCCTTGGAGATAATGTATCACTAAGCTCAGATTTTAAATTAGCAATTTGTTTTTTATTATTTGTTTGCATTATTCAACTTCCATTGTCATCATTTAAGGCATCGTAAGTCTATTTTTTATGTCCAAAGAACACCGTGATGACAACATTCTAGCGCTTTGATGAAGATCTATGAAAGCTCCCATTCAAAGCACTTTCAGAGAGGAATGTATTTGCCTTCTACTCAAAGCAAAGAAGTCATACTGAATTGCTTCTTTCAGTAATCAGAACAATTCCAGTAGCTTTGTCAGACAAAGCTAAATCCTGCCAACTGGAAGTAGTTGATGCAGTAACTGCTTCTCAGGACAATTTCTCTCCTCATAAGACAACATGAGTATATCCAGAGCTATTGTTTTAAAGAGAGAAGCAAGGAAAAGTCTTTTATTTTTTAATACAAGTTTTATTGATTTTTTTAGTTTTACATCCAGGTATTTATGATGCAATACGGTGGTTGGGTATTTAAAAGTAAACAATAGTAAATAACAAAGTCATTTGTAGATAAGTCAAGTTACATCAACAAGAATTCCCTCTCCAATTCCCTTAGTTATGATAACATAGTCAAATTAATCAAATTAATACATTTCCAATTATAACACGATCAATTAGAACAATTTTCAATATATTTTCACATATACATATCCATGTCGTGTTTTTACATTTTACCTAATTGGAATAAAATATTCCAAACTAGCCTATAATATATAAAAGAAAACTTAATTTTCAGGTAGCCCCCATTTCCCCCATTTCATTATATAGTAATTATCCTGTCTAAAATACATATATTATTCATTTCAGTGCATTCTTATGTTATACAAATTTATTCAATTTAACATCTTAATAGTTTACCAATTATTGAGAAGATATCTTTTGTTGTATCCTTCCAAATTCTGTAATATAAGTCAGTTCTAATAGCTAACTTTCCTTTCCTTTAAAGGTCTAAAAGTTAAGTATAAAATCAATGTGTATCTTTTAAAGATTCCCCTTAGCCCATTAAGAAAAATTTTTAGCTCTATCATTACAACAAATATATTCTATTTATCATCTTAGTAGTTCATTCATTTTTAAAATAATATCTTTTATTATATCATTGCAAATTCTATAATATAATTCAAAGTTATGTTAATCTATTTCATTATATAGTAATTATCATATCTGAAATACATACATATTCTATTTGTCATCCTTAGAATTCATCTATAGTTAACAAAGTATGTTTTATTATTTGTAGCTAATTTTCATTCCCTTAAGAATCTAGATCCTAAATATAGACTCAGTTTATATCTTTTAACAGTTCTCCTTGACCCGTTGAGAGAAAAGTTTAAGTTTTATTATTGCAAGTCCCAACACTTATAACAGAAAAAGAAGAAAAATTCATTTTAAAGAAAAATCTAATTCTAGCTTTCTTCTTGTGCCAGGCAGGCTTCCATATCATTGCCTTTAGCTTCTCAAATGTTTCACCCTTTCTTCCTACACACGTTGTTTGAATCCAGGGAGACTATCCAATTATCAATTTGTCATAAAGAATGACCCCTTTGTAGTCATTACATTTTCATTCCAATAAATCCAATAAATCCAATCTTTTGGTTTGTGCACGCAGCGCTGGGGGACGTGCCAGGAGAGGTTCTCCCCCCACCGTCTGATCTTACTTCCTCGGAGGACCCTGCAAAGGGTTAAAAGTTGCCCTGGTGGGGCAACCACCATGAGGAGGCTATCTCTCTGCAATCGCAGAAGGCCAGCAGCCCTCAGTTTGATCTGCAGTTACTCCTCTGGCCCAAAGAAGAAGAGATTGGCCATTAACATGGCCGATCACTAAGCCGTTCCCTACCAAAAGCCAAAATCATGATCAAGCACAACAATGCAATCTGGAGGATTTGGGTGAGACCTTACCCTTTTAAATTCCCTAATTACTCTCCTGTGGGACTTCCTTGAAAATCTTTTTTCCCCTTCTTGAAAAATCGGTGACTGCTTACTTGGGGATTTATAACTTTAAAGCCTCAAAAGAAATCAATTGACTAAGCTAATTAACTAAGCAACCCTATCTATACCTCTGAAATTTTGGGGCCACTAAAAAGTTTTTATTGCCTATTTTTACAGGGACCTACTACCCTATTTACTACTAAAAATGAATTAAAGACTTATATTACTCTGCAAAAGGATTGTACATGCTATTGAGGATATCTTGTGGTGAAACCTGGTATAGGAAGTAAACCTTTTTTTTATTCTGAGACCTGGCTCTAACAGATTTGTCCTTGACATTATCTTTAAAGATAAAAATTGGGAACACCTGGCACTGAAAACAACTTTTAGGAATAGTGGAGGTGGACATTTATTGACTTTTATTAAAATAGCCTCCACTAAAAGCCTATCTGTAAAATACTAAAGAAATGGAAGAATATATCCCACCACTTGACTATAAACTCATACTTGATACAATTTTGGCATTGACTGCAGAAATAAAAGCCAGACTTAAAGACAAATCTGATAGCACAAATTCACCAAATGAGACTCTTGCAACTGACAATCCAAAAACGAACAGAGGATGATGAATTTAACAACAAAACAGGGGACTTTAAAGTACAAGTACAATCTTCTGAGAACATTGATGTCCAAACATTGATTTCAACTATAAAACCTACAATCTAACAAGCAACACAAGCTGAAGAAAGCAATACTAAGATGGAGGATGCCAAAGGCCTTCAAATATAGTACACCAAGACTTCAACTAATCAAACAACAATTACAACACCAGACATGACTTCTTACCTAAGCCAGATGGATTTGAAAGAAGAAGACCAGATTAAACTAATGACAACTGCATGATACCAAGCAAGGAAAAATCTTTCTTCTTACACTAAAATTAGATACGTTGTGAGGAAAGTCAGCTCCCCAGAAAAGGAAATATTAAAAGGGCAGGAAAATATATATTCTAAAAAGAAATTGTAGAACTGGGAAAGCATGCCCAGTTTGCTTAATGGCCCTAGCTCTCCCTCCCCCAAGCTCTGTACAAATGCAAATGTAGGAGGCCCCAGCTAGAAGCTTAGGAAAGACAAAGACATACCCTAGCCCCACGGAAACAGGGGCTGAGACATACCCACAACCATCAAGAATCCTACAAGGACACATTCTGGACTCAGGTCAGGATACATGACACAGGAGATAGCCTCAAACAGGAACAGGAAATAACTCCAAACAATAGAGTCCAGGGGGTATAAAAACCCACTACCCACATGTGCTCAGTCCTTTTCTGCTGGATCCATCTTTCTGTCTGGCTTTCCTCTGCAATAAACTGTAACCTTCTTCCCAAAGCAGTCTCCATGATGTTTGTCCCTGGCTTGGATGGAACCATGATGAAGACTTTTCTTTCTACAATTTGGCACTCCCGAATGGGACTCCAAGCTAACCTCTCCAATGGACTGAGACTGGTAAGCCCCATCTTGCCAGCAGCAGACCCCTTGTGACTGTGGATAGGTTTCCCAGGCCCTGCCTATGTGGAGCTAGGATAGTAAAGGGAGTTTTGGGATTTTTCTCAAGGGCTGCTTTAGAAAGAAAGTGAAGGTGAGTACCTCTAAATGTGAACTTTAAAGCCCAGGGGAGTGAAAGAATTATGTGTATGTCTCTGTGTGTGTGAGTGAGAAGACCTTTTTGGCTAGAGTGCGGGACCTTTTGTTAGGGAAAAGGCAGAGTGTTAGATACTGGGTTCATTGCTTCAATGACGAGACGAGGCGAGTGAGTTCAGCAAAGATCATGCTTTATTGCTTGCAGGATCTGAACTGAGAAACAGGGCTGGAAATGCAGCAATTTATACCCTGGCCTCTAGGTGGCGGCCAATAGGTTTAAAGCAACCTATTGCTCCCCTAGAAGCAGCCAATGGCGGTGCTGGAGACGGGTTGTCTGAGGAGTTGGGAGACATTAGCCAGCTTCCCTGCTTAAGCAACCTTCCAACAATTAACCACATGGTGTTCCCTTAACAAGACAAAACCTAATACATTACACCCCTCCCCCCTAGAATGCACAAACATTATAATAACAAAAGGAAAATGATTACAGCAGTACAAATTTACAAAGGTACAACAATAGTGTGCAAGTACACGTTTTTCCTCCTGGCTAATACAGATGCTTTCTAACGAGCAGCACAATAATGATACAGACAACATTATAAGCTTTGTTATTTCAGGACAAAATCTTGTAGATATGCAGGAGGCTTGCAAACCATTGTGGAACACCTGGGGGACCCAGGCACTTCCTGGTCTACCAGCTTGCCCACCAGGCTGGGTAGACCAGTGTCTCTAAGTTCAAGTGAGTCTGGTTGACTCGGCATTCTGTGGCTGGCACTTTCAGGATGGCCCACTCCACAGTCAGTTTGCTCCACAGAGTTAGCACAGTGGCTGTAGTGGTCTGGTTGGCTTGCTCCATCAGAGGACCCATGTTGCACTACTGGGCTTTTTTCCCATATGGCCACCTCCCTGTTGCTCTGGCTGCTTGGACCCTCAGAGCCTATGGATTGATCAGCCTGGCTGCCAGTTTGGGGTCCGTGTAAAGGACCTGGGATGAAGTCCTCACTTTGCAGCCGTTCTGGAAAATACTTTCTAAGCTGATCAATATGGCAACAGACAACTCGCCCACCCTCTAGGCCCACTTCGTATGAGAGAGGGATGTTTTGGTGATCTTCCCTGGCACCCACAAGTTCCTGTGCCCATAGTTCCTAGCCCACACCCTGTCACCCACTTGCAGCCCCCTCGGGGGTTTTGGGCAAGAGGCCTCAGCTGCCAGCCGGTCTGGATGCAGCCTGTCCAGCTTCGTGATTAGGCGCCTCCCCCAGCACAGCTCTGCTGGGCTTGTCCCTGTTGCCGTGCATGGCATGGAATGTTGACAGAACAAAAAGTCGGCCAGTCTGTGGTGCCAGTCCCCAGTCACTACACGCCTCAATGACTCTTCTGTGGTGCAAACCATACGTTTGGCTTGACCATTAGTATTTTATTTTATTTTATTTTAATTCCATTTATATCCCGCCCTTCTCTGAAGACTCAGGGCGGCTTACAAGCTTAGCAGTAGCCTTCATTCTATGTATATGCCTGCTTATTAGGGCTTTCACACACACCCCAAGCGGCATTATTACAAAGTCAGCTTAATTGCCCCCAACAATCTGGGTCCTCATTTTACCTACCTCGGAAGGATGGAAGGCTGAGTCAACCTTGAGCCTGGTGGGATGCGAACCTGCACTAATTGCAGGCAGCTGGTGTTATTTAAGGAGGCATTAGCCCACTGCTCCACTAAGGCACCAAGGCAAGTAGATGGGTGAAACAAAGCAGATGTTGCATGCCTAATGAGGTTTGCCCTAAGGAATGCCTGAAATTCTCCTGCAGTAAATTGGGCCCCGTTATTGGACACTACAACGTCCAGCAGCCCGTGCATTGCAAAGAGTTTCCTAAGCACCTGGATGGTCCTAGCAATAGTCATATTTGCGATTGGTATAACTTCTAGCCATTTAGAGTGGCTGTCAACCAATATAAGAAAGACCTGTCCCTGAAAGGGCCCAGCAAAGTCTATATGAATCCTAGGCCAGGGAGTGTGTGTCTCCTCCCACCTGTGAACTGGGGTGTGCAGCATTTCAGGCCTTGATTGCTGGCATGCACCCATGCACCTGGGTTTCAATGGCTTTATCTAATCCTGGCCACCATAAATAGCTTCTTGCCAAAGCTTTCATGCGAACAATACCTGGATGACCTTCAGGAAGGGATTGCAATACCCTGTCTCTTAGTGAGGTAGGAACTATGACCCTGTTCCCCCAAAGAATACAACCCTTATGAGCTGAGAGTTCATGTCTCCTTGTAAAATAGCTCTGAAATTCAGGACCTGGGCTTTTATCCAGCCACCCTGTGTGTACCCAAGATAGCACTCTACTTAGAGTCTTGTCTGCTGCCGTTTCTGCAGCTATGTCCCCTGCGTGGAGGGGAAACTCTGGCAAGTCCTGAATGGACAAAATGCAGGTCGCTGGTTTGATTTGAGGCAGTGGAAGCCTGCTCAGGTCATCTGCATGGTCCATATCCTTGCCAGGTTTGTGAATTAGCTTAAAAGTATACGCTGATAAAAAAATGGACCATCTAAGCATCCTAGGGGATAGGATGTGGGGTGTCTGTCTGTCTGTAGTGAACAGCCCCAATAACGGTTTATGGTCTGTGAAGACCGTGAAGTCCCTGCCATATAAGTAGTTGTGGAATTTCTTTACTCTAGCAACTATAGCCAGTTCCTCTTTGTCTATTTGAGCATAATTACGCTCGGCGGAGGACAATGTCCTTGAATAAAAAGCAATTGGAACTTGAGTTCCATCTCTCTCTAAGTGACTTAGGACTTTACCCACCCCGTATGGGGACATGTCACACACTAGGCATACTGGCCTTGACTCCTTGAAATGAGTGATCATGGAACTAACGGACAGAAGGGCCTTCAATTCCTGGAAACTATTTTTGTGAACACTAGTCCACTTCCATGTAGCATTTTTATCCAAGAGCCAGTGTAGCAGCTCTGCCACTGCAGCCTTGTTAGGAAGGAATGCATGGTAAAAATTTAGGAGGCCTAGAAATTCCTGCAGCTCTCCTTTTGTTTTAGGGCTGGGTTCCATCTGAATGGCTTTTACTTTCGACTCGGCAGGGTGGATGCCATCAGCATCAATGCGAAACCCTAAGAACTCAGTTGAAGGAACTCCAATACTGCACTTATTCTTTTTAAACTTGAGGCCTGCTTTGCGCAGCCTTTGCAAGACAGCTCTGAGCCTCCCTGCTAGCACCTCAGTGGATTCACCGGTGATGAGCACATCATCAAAATAGGGGCAAACCCCCAGAATGCCCTTGAGTGTACGTTCCATGATGCCTTGAAAAATGCCGGGGTGTACACTGACCCCAAATTGCAGGCGCTTTACTTTAAACACCCCCCTGTGGGTTACAATAGTCTGTGCCATGGCTGTGGCCTCATCAACAGGGAGATGCTGGTAGGCCTGAACCAAATCTAATTTTGCAAAAATGGTGCCACCCTGCAAGGATGCCAGGATGTGGCTTACTACCAGTACTGGGTATGCGTGCTGTTTGAGTGCACGGTTAATTGTCCATTTGTAATCTGCACAGATTCTGACCTCCCCATTGGCTTTAAGTGGCATTACGATTGGAGTCTCCCAATCACCCCCATCTACTGGCTGCAGTATGCCCTGTTCAACAAGTTTATCCAGTTCAGTGTCTATCTTGTGTTTAAGAGCAAATGGAACCCTATGAGGTTTAATCCTGACTGGCACTATGTTTGGGTCTAGTTTAAATGCTATTGGCGGGCCCATGTATGTCCCCAGACCTGAACCAAACACATCTGCAAATTACTTGCATACTGTCACTAAACTCGCAACTTGTGTCCGGTTGATCCCGGTTACTTGGATGCCTAGTGCATCAAACCAATCAAGCCCGATCAGGCTCATTCGCTGACCCCCTACTATGACAACATCCAGGTGCCCCGAAAACCCCTTAAATTTAATGGCTAGTGTGGCCTCACCCTTGACTGTGACTCTGGCATTCTGAAAATCAGTTAGTACAATATCACATGGCCTCAGCTTGGCCCATCGTTTACTGCAACTGCAAATGAAGTTAAATGTTTCAAGGGAAATAATGGAAACGGCGGAGCCCGTGTCCAGCTCCATCTTGCAGGGGACCCCTTGCAGCTCCACTTGAAGTCTATACTTTGGCTTATTCAAGTGGCAAACCCCGGTACGGCAAATGCTTCTGTGGCTAGAGCAAAACCCTATGCTATACTGTCCCAGGGCCCCAGTAGCTCTCTTGGTTGGACCTCCCGACTGGCGATTCGATGGCCGGTTCCTCTGGCGACCTCTGCAGACGGACGCGATGTGGCCCATCTTTCCACAGGCCCGACACATGGCTGTCTGGAACCTACAGTCCAAGCATTGGTGGCAGCCACCACAACCTGGGCATTTAAGGAAAGGATCGCCTTGTAAGTGGCCCCATGTTGCTTGTCGCTGCGACGCTGTTGGTCGTGGTGTCTGTGTAGCTTGTCGACTTCTGTGTCATCTTTGGAGTCTTCTGTGTGTTTGGTGTCCTCGTGGTGGACGGCTTCTTTGCGTTGTGTAGTTTTGGCGGGCTGCATGGCTCGTACGGCCCCGCCAGCGGCTTCATCCACCATGACTTCCTTCAGTGCATCTGGGAACGACAGAGTCTCTTTGGTGAAGAGCTTTTGCTGTAGCTCTCAGTTTCGGAGACCACAGACGAACCTGTCTCATAGCCTCTCCTCGACATCGGAGAACTGGCACAGGCGTGTGGCCTGCCTCAAGGCCATGATGAACTCAGACGCAGTTTCACCTGGTTGCTGGACTCTTTGCTCGAATGCATAGCACCAAGCGATTACCGACAGCTTGGGCTGAAAGTGGTCTCCGAGCTTCTTCTTCAAGTCCGTGAATGATATGGACTCCAATGGCATTGGTGTGAACAGGTTCTCCGCTATGTCGAACGTTGCTGGGCTGCACACACAGAGGAGTGTGGTGGCCTTCAGTCTGTCCTTGGTGACCTGGTTCACTCGAAGATAGTTTTTGACCCTGGACAGGTATGAGGACCACCCTTCTGGCTGAGTTATGTTGAATTCTTCCAGCTTTCCGACCTTGGCAATTTCTGCTGGTCTTCATGGCTGGTGCTCGGCGTCTTCGAATCCTGCTCCTCCATTGCCCAGGTACTGGTCCTCTGGGTGCATGGTCACTAGCGTGGCTGTGCTAGCTGACCATGGGGGGGGAATTGCTTTTCCCACCAGGCATGCACTGCCTCTCTCCTAGTGACTCTTCAGCTCAGTTGGAGGAGCAGGATCCCACCTTTGTCACCAATGTTAGATACTGGGTTGGTTGCTTCAATGAAGAGATGAGGTGAGTGAGTTCAGCAAAGATCATGCTTTATTGCTTGCAGGATCTGAACTGAGAAACAGGGCTGCAAATGCAGCAATTTATACCCTGTCCTCTAGGCGGCGGCCAATAGGTTTAAAGCAACCTATTGCCGCCCTAGAGGCAGCCAATGGCGGTGCTGGAGATGGGTTGTCTGAGGAACTGGGAGCCATTAGCCAGCTTCCCTGCTTAAGCAACCTTCCAGCAATTAACCCACGTGGTGTTCCCTTAACAAGACAAGGCCCAATACATTACAGAGAGACTGTGTGAAAATGGAATGGAATGAGAGAATTGGATTTGGGCAACTAGCTGGTTAGGCCCTGTAAGCAAAGCAAAGCAAAGTTAGGAAATTAAGCCCTGGGCAAGGAGTGTCCCTTACCTCTGGAAAGCAAGCAGAGGTGCTCCCAGACATTTGAAATCTGCAAACAGTGGTGGTGAAAAGTGAAGGTAAAGCTGGTAAGAGCGTCCATGTCCCTTCTGCAGGGGAGCAGAAGAGTCCTCAACAGACCCCTTTTTTGGTCTGAAACTGTGGTGGTTGATCCCTAAAGGAGCATCTCAGTACTCTGTGAAGGATCCAGAGTGCTCCTTGGGTTCCTTTTTGACCCAAAATCTGTGCTGGTAGGCAGAAGTCTCACTAGGAGGCTTCAGTGCACCAGACCCGATGGAACCAAAGTGAACCCCTGAATTATGGGGTGTTCTAGTTCAAGGGTCGAGATAGACTTTCCAGTAAAGCTTGCTTGAAGCCTGGGATGGGAATCAGCTATCCGTTCAGGCAGGTATAAAAAAGAGATAGGTAGAGAAACTATATATATAGAAAATGGACTTTGCTAGGGCTTTGCTGGGAAACCAATTTAGCTAAATAAAGGTACTCAAAGGGAAATTAAAGAATAAGAAATAGTGATTCTCTCTCTTTTTCTTTCTTTCTATGCAACCATGTGGTATGTTTAAAATATGTGCCTTCCCTAATTTAACTGAGATTTATGGTGGGATTGACTAGGATGTGTAAAACTAAGACTTCTGTTTCCCTGTTCTGTTCTTTTTTCCTTGTCTTTGTGTATATATGTGTGTCAAAGTCTTTGTGTGTGAGGTAAATGTGACTTAATTGTTCCTAACCCAAAGAGAAAAGAATTTTAAAATTCTGCTAGAAATTATGCTTAAAATAAGCTTCCAAAAGGAAAATACTTGTTTTTCTTCTCCCTTTCTCTATTTACTCTTTTTTATTAAAAAGTTTTATAAAAATTACAATATAACCCCCAAAACCAATCCACCAAACCCCCCCTCTCCCTCCCCCACTTCCCAAAGCTGAATACAGGGTTACAAATATAATAATCATAATCTAACTAACATTAACCAACTATATAAATAACGAAGTTCATAATGCGCTTTAACTCCCCTTAAACATAAATACAAGCAAAAAAAGTGAACATAATAATCATAAAAACATAAACAAATTAATATCCAAGTTATTAAACAATACTAATACTAAAAATAATAATAATACCATATAATTAAAACTAATAAAAATTCTGCTATAATAAACTATTAATAAAAATAACAATAATAACAATTTACTCATAGGCTAAATGGAACCTTTTGGTCCCATATTTATTCTGAATATAATCTATCCATCTTCTCCAGACCGAAATGTATCTTTCTTGTGAATGATCCTTCAGATAAGCAGAAATCTTAGCCATTTCTGCTAAATTTGACACTTTAAACGTCCATTCTTCTATAGTAGGGAAACTATCCTTCTTCCAATATTGCCCTACCAATAACCTTGCAGCTGTTATCAAGTTCAACATCAAGTTAGTTTCTTTAGTATCACAATCTGTAATAACACCCAATAAAAATAGTTGTGGGGTAAACTTTATCTTTCTCTTAAAAATATTTTGAATGTTCCACCAAATTTTAATCCAAAAAGCTTTTATATTTCTACAATTCCACCAAATATGAAAATAAGTAGCATCCAAAGTGCCACATCTCCAACATTTGGGCTGTAAATTAGGATACATACAAGACAACTTTTTAGGATCCAAATGCCATCTATAAAACATTTTATAAAAATTTTCTCTTAAATTTTGGGTCTGGGTAAATTTTACATTTCTAACCCAAATTACCTCCCATATATCCAATGGGATCGGTTCTTGAATATTTTGAGCCCACTTTACCATACAATCTTTAACTAATTCCATTTCCGAATCCAATTCTATTAAAGCATTGTAAATTCTCTTTATATGCGCTCAATTTTGATCTTTGATCTGTTGTACCAAATTTTCATCCAGTAGTGTAATGCCAACCTTCTGATCTAACTTCCACCTAGTTTGCAATTGAGTATACTGGAACCAAGACTGTACAATATTTTCTTGTTTTAACTCAACTAATGACTTTAATTGCCAATCATTCCCTACCAATCTAAGTAATTCCTTATAAGAAATCATATCCAGACTCACACCCATAGATACTCCCTCTATCGCGTGTCCAGGAATCCCCCAAATTGGTATTTTATAATTTAACTTATAATAATACTTTTTCCAGACACGCAATAAAGCACTTCTCAAAATATGAGATTTAAAAGCCTTGTCAACCTTTTTGTCAAAAATTAAATATGCATGCCACCCATATAATGTCCCATCCCTCAAGATAAAGTGTTCTTTTATTTGTTAAATTAAGCCAGTCACTAACCAATGTTAAAACCACTGCATCATAATATAATTTCAAATTAGGCACCTTAAGTCCTCCTCTTTCCCATGCGTCTTGTAAAATCTTAAGTTTAACTCTTGGTTTTTTCCCCGCCCAGATAAATTTATTAATACCCTTCTGCCATTCATCCAGATTAGCATCTTTTTTCAATATAGGTATCATTTGAAACAAAAAGAGAAACTTTGGTAAAACATTCATTTTAACAGCTGCAATTTTCCCCAACAAAGATAATTGTAGTTTTTTCCAATTATCTAAATCCTTTTGTACTTTTAGCCATAATGTCTCATAATTATTCTTATACAATTTCACATTAGAGGCTGTAATATATACTCCCAAATATTTAACCTTTTTCACTATTTCATAACTTGTCAATTTTACTAACATTTCCTTTTCATTCATGGTCACATTTTTAGATAATATTTTATTTTATTTTTATTTTATTATTTACCTTAAAACCAGAAACTTTCCCATATTGAGTTATAATTTCCATCAAGTCTATAACCAATTGAATCGGTTGAGATAATGTAACAACCAAGTCATCCGCAAAGGCTCTTAACCTATAATCATTCTGTTTTATTTTTATTCTTTTTATTATAGTTGATTCACAAATTTTAATCAATAAAATCTCCAATGTTAAAACAAACAACAATGGTGATAGGGGACATCCCTGTCTTGTGCCTTTTTCAATTTTAAATGCCTCTGTTAATTCCCCATTAATTATAATTTGTGCCGATTGTTGTTGATATATAGCCCTAAGAGAATGTAAAAATTTATCCCCAAAATTCATTTTATCAACAACTTTCAATAAAAATTGCCAATTCAACTGATCAAAAGCTTTTTCAGCATCCAAAAATATCAATGCCACAGGGACTTGGTTGTTCTTATTCAAATACTCAATTAAATTAACAATTTGTCTTACATTATATTTCATATATCTTCCAGTTATAAATCTAGACTGATCACTATGAATCATTTGCTTCAAAACTTGCATTAATCTATTTGCCAATATTTTTGAAAAAAATCTTATAATCTGTATTCAAAAGCGATATAGGTCTATAATTCTTAGGCTGGGTAAGGTCTTGGTCCTCCTTTGGAATCAGCGATATAAAAGCCCTTCTCCAAGATGGAGGCACTTCTCCTCCCATCTGGATATTATTAAACAATTCCTTTAATGGTTCTATCATCTCTGCAAATAATATTTTATAATAAATTGCTGATAATCCATCTGTACCAGGAGCCTTACCCACTTTTAACTGCTTAATTGCTAAAGTAATTTCCTCAGAAGTAATTAAACAATTCATCTCCTTCCGTTGTTCATTTGAAAGTCTAGGGAAATGTGCTTCCTGTGCTTCCACAATCTCAGAAAATTAGAATATTACATGCAATCAATAAAACAAGGAGTGTACATAGAACAATATTGGACCTCTGAAAAGTATAAGCATGCATATGTACTCAGTACTTGGTTTGGGCCCCTTTTGTAGCAATTACTGCCTCAATGCGGCGTGGCATGGAAGCTATCAGCCTGTGGCACTGCTGAGATGTTATGGAAGACCAGGATGATTCACTAGCAGCCTTCAGCTCTTCTGCATTGTTCGGTCTCATGTCTCTCATCTTTCTCTTGGCAATGCCCCATAGATTCTCTATGGGGTTCAGGTCAGGCGAGTTTGCTGGCCAATCAAGCACAGTAATCCCATGGTCATTGAACCAGGTTTTGGTGCTTTTGGCAGTATGGGCAGGTGCCAAGTCCTGCTGGAAAATGAAGTCAGTATCCCCATAAAGCTCGTCTGCAGAAGGAAACATGAAGTGCTCCAAAATCTCCTGGTAGACAGCTGCGTTGACCCTGGACTTAATGAAGCACAGTGGACCAACACCAGCATATGACATGGCTCCCCAAATCAACACAGACTGTGGAAACTTCACACTGGACTTCAAGTATCTTGCAGTGTGTGCCTCTCCATTCTTCCTCCAGACTCTGGGTCCTTGGTTTCCAAATGAGATGCAAAAGTTGCTCTCATCAGAAAAGAGGACTTTGGACCACTGAGCAACAGACCACGTCTGTTTTTCTTTAGCCCAGGTAAGACGCTTCTGATGTTGTTTGTTGTTCAGGAGCAGCTTGACAAGAGGAATACGACATTTGAAGCCCATGTCCAGGATCCGTCTGTGTGTGGTGGCTCTTGATGCACTGACTCCAGCCTCAGTCCACTCCTTGTCAAAGTCCCCAACACTTTTGAATGGCCTTTTCTTGACAAGCCTCTCCAGGCTGCGGTCATCCCTGCTGCTTGTGCACCTTTTTCTTCCACACTTTTCCCTTCCACATAACTTTCTATTAATGTGCTTTAATACAGCACTTTGGGAACATCCAACTTCTTTTGCAATTACCTTTTGAGGCTTTCCCTCCTTATGGAGGGTGTCAATGATGGTTTTCTGCACAACTGTCAGGTCAGCAGTCTTCCCCATGATTGTGATTCCTACTGAACCAGACTGAGAGACCATTTAAAGGCTCAGGAACCCTTTGCAGCTGTTATGGCCTAATTAGCTGATTAGAGTGGGACACTTTGAGCCTAGAATATTGTACCTTTTCACAATATTCTAATTTTCTGAGATTGTGGATTTGGGGTTTTCATGAGCTGTAAGCCATAATCATCACAATTATGACAAATCACAGCTCGAACTATCTTGCTTTACATGTAATGAGTCTATCTCATATATTAGTTTCCCCTTTTAAGTTGCATTACTGAAATAAATGAACTTTTGCACGATATTCTAATTTTTCGAGTTTCACCTGTATATGCAGGTATAATTGCTTTTTGGTTATATCAATTGGGCAGAATTTGTGCTTTAATAGATGTTGAGTTAAATTATTGATTGTAAGGTAGAACAGCTGATGATTAAGGCATATTAAATCCATAGTGCATGTTTTTAATAAAAATAAATGAGTGGTAATGACAGGTGGGTTTTAATAATAAAAAGGTAAAAAGAATTAAATCTTTGAAGGGCTAATTATGAGAGGCTGGGATATAAAGAATTAAGGAAAATGATAGCATGCAAGAAATGTTTAAGAGAACTCATATAGTTGTTCATAATAATGTAGCAAGCATACATAAAAGCTTTTTAATAGCTAGATTAGATTACATAGATCGGGCATGTCAAACTCGGGACATCACGTGACATTGTGCGACGTATCATGACTTTTTCTCCATTGCCGGCAACGGGTGGGTGCAGTTTCGGCATGACATATCCGGCCCGCGGGCTGGGAGTTTGACATGCCTGACATAGATAGATAGATAGATAGATAGATAGATAGATAGATAGATAGATAGATAGATAGATAGATAGATAGATAGATAGATAGATAGATATGTAAGGTAAAGTAAGGTAAGGTAAGGTAAGGTAAGGTAAGGTAAGGTAAGGTAAGAGGAGAGGAGAGGAGAGGAGAGGAGAGGAGAGGAGAGGAGAGGAGAGGAGAGGAGAGGAGAGGAGAGGAGAGGAGAGGAGAGGAGAGGAGAGGAGAGGAGAGGAGAAGAGAGGATAAGATAAGATAAGATAAGATAAGATAAGATAAGATAAGATAAGATAAGATAAGATAAGATAAGATAAGATAAGATAAGATAAGATAAGATAAGATAAGATAAGATAAGATAAGATAAGATAAGATAAGATAAGATAAGATAAGATAAGACTTTAAAAGGTTTACTAGGTCATTGTCATGGTTCCGATTAATGAGACAGATCAAAGAACAACAGCATGATTGTTTATTCCAAAAAAGTCTATAATAATTAGAACGAAGCATCGGCACTCATGGATGGATGCCAGAATCTGAATTCTCCTCCCCTTAACCCATCAAATCATACAGAATCTCCCTCCCTTAATTACACATCATGAATCACATTCACCAATTAGTTTAACACACGAAGTTTGACTTCCCTTCTGAAGCACACTCTTATCTTCTCAAAACATCCGGGTTGAATTCCTTGTGTGCTTTACTGATTCAAAGCCAAACAGTTAAAGCAAAAGGCTGCCTCTTATATTGTCAGTGCAAAAATATGTCAATGTCTGCAGCATTGACATCTGGCCCCCCCTTACAAAAAGGACAGATCCTGTAATGTAAACAAAACACAAGTTAGGAGCTGGCTTTTGGTTACTTGGGGGGTTTCTCATAAAACGTTTTGATAAGTCTGTCAGCTTTCACATCACTAGATTTCACCCAAATGGCTTTAGAGAACGGATATCCCCTCCATTGTACTAGGTACTGCAATTTTCCCTTAGAGATTCTAGAGTCAAGAATATGTTTCACTTCATAATGGGTCTGACCCGCTACTATGAGGGGTCTGGGTGCCTTCTTAGGGGGAGGTCTTAAAGTGAAGGCCCGAAAAGGTTTCATTAAGCTATAATGGAAAAGTGGGTGAATTTTTCCCAAAAGTCTGGGGAGTTTCAATTCTACTGTGACCAGGTTAATGATTTTTACAATGGGGAAAGGCCCCAAGAATTTCGGTCCCAATTTCTTGCTGGGTAATTTGAGACGTAAATATTTAGTTGACAGATAAACCTTTTCCCCCACTTGGAATGTTCTTTGGGGACCCCTCTTTTTATCAGCCTGTTTTTTATAAGTCTCAGAAGTCTTTTTTTAACACCATTTTCGTGTTTCTCCAAACCTCTTCCCACCCCCTCACCCATTGATCAAGTGTCTGGGAAGTGGAGGGCACCTAAGGGTAGTCAGGCATTGGGCTGAACTCTTTTCCTATGGCTACTCTGAAAGGCGTGTAGCCAGTGCTGCTGTGAACAGAATTATTGTAGGCCACCTCAGCGAAAGGGAGGAGGTCAGTCCAGTTTGTCTGTTGGTAGAAAACATAGCAACTGAGATATTGCTCCACCATTTTGTTAGCGGATTCTGCAGCCCCATTGTTAGCTGGATGAAAAGCAGATGATAAGCCTTGGCATGATCCAGTAAATGCATGTTAACTTAGAACTAGTCTCTCCTGTGTATTAAGATTATCTAGACCCGTACCAATCGGGCTTCAGACCCGGGTACAGCACGGAGACGGCATTGGTCGCGCTGGTGAATGATCTCTGGAGGGCTCGGGACAGAGGATACTCCTCTGTTCTAGTCCTATTAGACCTCTCAGCGGCTTTCGATACCATCGACCATGGTATCTTGCTGCGGCGTCTCAGGGGATTGGGAGTGGGAGGCACGGTTTTTCAGTGGTTCTCCTCCTATCTCCTGGGACGCTCGCAGTCGGTGTTGGCAGGAGGGCAGAGGTCGACCGCGAGGCCTCTCGCTTGTGGAGTCCCTCAGGGGTCGGTCCTCTCGCCCCTTCTGTTCAACATCTACATGAAACCGCTGGGTGAGATCATTCGTGGTTTTGGAGTTGGGTATCATCAGTATGCTGATGATACCCAACTTTTCATTTCGACCCCAAACCACCCCAGTGATGCCCTCGACGTGATGTCCCGGTGCCTGGAGGCGGTCCGGGTCTGGATGGGGAGGAACAGGCTTCGTCTCAACCCTGACAAGACGGAGTGGCTGTGCGTACCGGCATCTCAGGATATTCAGGATATCCCACCCCTCATTATGGGGGGTGAGTCTTTACCTCCTGTAGATAGGGCTCGCAACTTGGGAGTCCTCCTAGACTCACAACTCTCCTTAGAAGATCATATTGTAGCTGTGACTAGGGGGGCGTTCGCCCAGGTTCGCCTGGTGCGCCAGTTGCGGCCCTATCTAGACCGGGATGCCTTGCGCACGGTCACTCATGCGCTCGTGACCTCTCGTCTTGGTTACTGCAACGCTCTCTACATGGGGCTACCCTTGAAGACCACTCGGAGGCTCCAACTGGTACAGAATGCAGCCGCGAGAGTTGTATTGGGAGTCTCCCGATACTCCCGTGTTACACCTCTGCTCCGCGAGCTGCATTGGTTGCCAGTTGTCTTCCGGGTGAGGTTCAAGGTGTTGGTAATGACCTACAAAGCCCTCCATGGCATGGGTCCAGAATACCTTGGGGAGCACCTGCAGCCGGCGTCAACTTCCCTCCGCCCAGTACGCTCCCACAGAGAGGGCCTCCTCAGGGTGCCGCCGGTCAAAGAATGCCGACTGGTGGCCCCCAGGGGGAGAGCGTTCTCTGTGGGTGCACCGGATTTATGGAACCATCTTCCGGTTGAGCTCCGGATGGCGCCCGATCTCCGCTCCTTCCGGCGCGACCTTAAAACCTATCTCTTTAAACAAGCTGGCCTGGCCTGATGGGACGGGGTGGGATTTTTATTAACGACTTCAATTTTAAATTTGTATTATTTCTGGGCATTGTTTAATTATGTTTTAATAATCTAATTTTAACTTTTGTATCTAATTTTTATGTATTGCCCTGTTCACCGCCCTGAGTCTCTTGAGAGAAGGGCGGTATATAAATTAAATTAATAAATAAATAAAATAAATAAATAAGAGGCTTACTTGTGACAGTGTGATTAGGATTTACAGTTCATAATGTTAAAGATTTGGACAACATAGAACCTGACTGTGCATAACTAATACCAATGTTACTACAGAAGAAGACCTTTGGAATTCTAACAATTCCCCCAGAGATGAGACCATAAGCAATGCCTCTACAAAATACTTGCAACACAAATGTTCAGCTGTAGATAATGTGGCACTCTTGTAAAATTTCAATTTGGGGCTTATTTTGCTTTGTTATTAACTAGAGCAGGTAGATTCCAAGAATACAGTGTAAATGTAAATAATCACAATGGGTTTACTTATTTATACCCCACCTTTATTATTTTTATAAATAACTCAAGGTAGCACAACCTGCCTGATATACTTTTCTCCTCCATTTTTCTCCAGAACCACAGTCCTGAGAGGGAAGTTGGACTGAGACAATATGACTGGCCCAAAGTCACCCAGCTAACTTCCATGCCTAAGGAAAGACTAGAACTGATGGACTCAAGTTACTAAATATTAAAGCTTGATATACCACATCAGAAATCAGCATAATTGGCTTTTTTCCAGAAAATCCCTGTTGACTAGACCATTGTTGCATTAAATATATTAAGCAGCAAACAACCCTCTCAATTATTTCACAGCCCTCAGCATCTATCCTGCCACTTTTTTCCCCTCTCTTAACTGATAGGTTTGTGAAGGCTTTAAAATGTCATGGGGAAAAACTATATTATGTGAAGGACATTTTTTAAAACTGCATTTATAAAACCCCAAATGCTCCTAGAAACTTTTCTTTCACATATGCCTTTGGAGAGCCTCAGTCATCCAGGTCATAGTTGTCTCAAAGGTGCTTTTTTCAAAAGGCAACAGGACAGATAGAGAGTAAGAACTAAGCAAAAAATTAACTAACCAAAAAATTAACCCAGACAACACATTGTTCACTAAGCACTAATGAATTGTAATAATAGAAAATTAATAAAATACTTTTAAGGAAAAAAAGGGAATGGGACTGTTTTTTCTCTGAGGAAGATGTTTCACTTCTCATCCAAGAAGCTTCATCAGTTCTGGCAGGAGGTTGAGGGTGATAGAAGGATTGATTCTGACAAGTTGGGGTGGGGGTTGGGGTTGGAAGGACCATGTTTCTTTGCAATCATCTGGTTGTTAGGACTCTCAGGGAGACCATTGTTTGAAAGAAGGGTAAAAAAGGCCATTTAGGTTAACACTGAGCAGCCCTCTCGCAACAGAGGGGGAGGGATAAGACACCACCTATCTCCTGTCTTACAAAGCAGTCCTTTCAGCAGTTCCAAGAAGATTTCACCTCCATTTGCACTCTGATACAGGTGACCCTGAGGGCACAGTTACTTGGGAATTTAACTGTGCCCTCAGGGTCACCTGTATCAGAGTGCAAATGGAGGTGAAATCTTCTTGGAACTGCTGAAAGGACTGCTTTGTAAGACAGGAGATAGGTGGTGTCTTATCCCTCCCCCTCTGTTGCGAGAGGGCTGCTCAGTGTTAACCTAAATGGCCTTTTTTACCCTTCTTTCAAACAATGGTCTTCTCTATCCAGAATGTGGACTTTGCTGACTTCAAAAGAGTGACCTTTATCTTACAAATGCAGATGCTGAATCTTGTCCTGATGGGTTTGTTCTCCTATGTTGTGCCATGTATTTGTGAAGTGGTTGTTTTGTTTCACCAATGTACAGATCTGCACGTTGTATTGCATATATCACTGCATTGAATTACATATATCAGGGATCCCTAACCCCCAGTCTGTGGACCAGTACTGGGCTGTGGCATGCCAGCCACAGGTCCACACAAACAAGCAAAGCCCCATCCATGAGATGCAGGCAGCACACAAAACCATGCACCCTTCGGTCCATGGAAAAACCTCTCTCCATGGTGCCCAAAAGGTTTGGGACCTCTGGCATATATTACATTGCTCAGTTTGTGTCTGAGTGTTTTATCCTTGGACAAGCTTCTATCTTTGTTTATTCTTGGGCTTAAAGTGTGTGAGTATGTTGTGCTGGTTGAAAATCATATTGAGTAGCTTCTTTTGTTGTTCCTTGCTTTGTCTGTTATGTCCTTCCTTGCTTTGTCTGTTATGGAAGAGCTCCTGCTTTTTTTCTGGATTTGATGAAGGCCCAGTTGGGATAGCTACAAGTTCTGGGTTATAGATAGTCTCAAGTTCTTTCTTTCACAAACTCTGTCCATAACACCACTAATTTTGCCATTTAATTTTGGCTATTTGAGATTTTGAGAAGCTTAAGAGCCTGACCAGTATTTTGCATGAATCAAACACACAACTCCAAATGCTCTGCTTAATTTCATAAATGACATAACAGTTTTATGGAAAATAAGTTGATACACAATTTTTCTATTAAGGATAGGAGGTTGGAAGTAGAAAAAAAATTACAGAAAAAAAGCTTAATAAATAAAAGTAAAATAAACACAGTCTTGCTGCTATTCTGTATTTCAAGGAACTGTTTCATATTCAGAATTGATTTGATTATGTACCATCAAGTTGGTGCTGCTGACTCTTTGCAAATAACATTTATTCATGATGAACTTCCAATGGTGCATCTAATGCCACTATAACTAAGTCTCTGCACCAGTCATCCTCTTTTTCCCTTTCTTTCTATCTTTTTCAGCATTTGCACCTTCTTCACATAATGGACTCAAAGCAGGATAATTATGAGCTTGGTCATTTATTCCTTGAGTGATAACTCTGGATTGATTTGTCAGATGATCCATTTGCTTGTGGTTTTTTTTCTTGGAGAAAAAAAATACAAAAATCAACATGAAACTACAAATACTCTTTAAAAGAATATTTCAAAACAGAGTTACGGAAATATTTGCTGAGAAGAAGCTGAGAATAAAAAAGTATTTAGATGAACAATATAGACTACTTTTCAAAAACTATTGGTAACAGTTTTTACTTATATTATTAGATATCCCAGAATATCCTTTAATGATGATTGTCAATGCTTCAAACATTGACATGTTTTAGCACTGACAGTATAAGAGGCAGCCTTTTGCTTTAACTGTTTGGCTTTGAATCAGTAAAGCACACAAGGAATTCAACCCGGATGTTTTGAGAAGGTAAAAGCATGCTTCAGAAGGGAAGTGAAACTTCATGTGTTAAACTAATTGGTGAATGTGATTCATGACAGGGAGGGAGATTCTGTATGATATGGGTTAAGGGGAGGAGAATTCAGATTCTGGCATCCATCCATGAGTGCCAATGCGCCATTCTAATTATTATAGACTTTTTTGGAATAAACAATCATGCAGTGTTCTTTCATCTGTCTTATTAATCGGAACCATGACATCATGCCAGAATCTTCTTTCTTTCAAACATCCTGGGGAGTCCAGAACCCCTGCCACTGTCTCTAGTGAGGGAAAGAAGCTGGCAAAGATTCAGGGAAGAATCTTCACCATGGGAAGAGGAAGCCTGGCTACTGCTGAAACCTCAGAAGAGGGAATAATAGACGCTTGCTGTGGGAAGATGAGTTTGGGGGTGGTGCAGAAGCCTGGAGATCAGAAGCTGGTGGGAGGACAACAACAGCAAGGGTGGCAGCAGCAGGGCCTGAATGTGGAACCCCTGAACATACAGCAGGACCAGTGGGGCCAGAAGCAGTGGGGGCCCCAGCAATCAATGATGGTCCCACCCTTCAGAGCAACTTTCGATGGGGACCAAGAGAAACTGATATTTTTCCTAAACCAAGTACGCTCTCATTTGAATAGCTGGGCCTATCTCTATCTGGACCCAGGTGCTATGGTTGATGTGATTGCGTCCGGCCTAGAGGGAGAAGCATCCAAATGTTAAAAAAATTATATAATGAGCAAGCCCCTGAATTGGAGGACCCCCAGCCAAAGTAAAAATTATAATTGAATGGAAGCCCAGAGCTTTCTAGGGTTTGCTAACTTCTACCGCCAATTTATTTCCTCTTTTGCTGAGATTGCTCTACCTCTTACAGAACTACTCAAAACAGGTAAGGGAGGGGGTAAACTGTGACCTGGTCAACCACTAGCATGGACTATGAGTTGTCAGAAAGCTTTTGAGAATTTAAAAAGACTATTTCTGGCTGAACCGGTCATAAAGCACCCCTTCCCAGGGGAGCCCTTTGTAATTCAGGCAGATGCCAGCGTCGTGGCAGTCAGAGTGGTGTTATTGCAAAAGAATAAAAGTGGGGTCCTGCAACCTTGTGCTTACACGTCTAAGAAATTTACTGAAAGCGAGAGGAGATGGACAGTCTGGGAGAAGGAGGCCTTTGCTATTAGCTGGGGGCTATTAAACTGGTGGCACTATTTAGAAGGGTGCAAGGTGCCTTTTGAAGTATGAACAGATGACAACAATTTAGAGGCACTAAAAACTCCCAGCAAGTTGTCCCCAAAGCAAGTGCGATGGGCACAGTAATTTAACCATTTTAATTTTACTCTAAAGTACATACCAGGAAGAAAAAACTTCCTAGCTGATGCACTCTCCTGATTGCCACAGTACAAAAGTGAACGTGAAGAAATTAATGAGGCAATTATCCCCAGTCCACAAACTGCAACCCAACTCACACCTCACAGGACCCCTAATCCTGATGACCCCGGGGTAAAGAAAATAAAGTGAGAACTCCTCACTGATCAATGCTTTAAAGACAATCAGACATCCCTAACATGCAGGAATGGTCTGACTTACAAGGGGGGGAAATTGTACTTCCCTGAAGCTCTTTGTCTTAATGCCCTCAAACACAGCCATGATGTCAACTAGGCTGGACATTTCAGATATCTAAAAACTCTACATCTCACTCGCCGACAATTTTGGTGGCCAGGACTAAAATGAGATGTAGAAAATTATGTCAAGAGCTGTACTGTATGTGCCATCATGAAAAGAATCCCCGGAAAACCCCCTGGTTTACTGCAACTGGTGGCCAAACCTTTTCAACCATGGGAAGAAATAGCTATGAACTTTATAGTAGACCTACCGAACAGTAGAGGAAATACTGTCATTTGGACTGTGATAGACCTATTTTCAAAACAGGCTCACTTTATCACCTTCAAAGGACTTCCATCGGCTCAACACCTGAGTAAGTTCTTCCTAAAACATATCTATCGACTACATGGCGTCCCTAAGTGAATAATTTCAGACAGAGGGGTGCAGTTCACAGCAAAATTTTGGAGAAATTTTCTTAAATTAATTGGATCATCTCAAGGCCTATCAACTTTTCACCTGGCTACTAATGAAGCCACAGAATCCGCCAACAAAATGGTGGAACAATACCTTAGATGCTACGTCTCTTACCAACAAACAAACTGGACTGACCTCCTCCCTTTCGCAGAGCTGGCTTACAATAATTCAGTACATAGCAGCAATGGCTACACTCCTTTCCGTGTAGCCACAGGGAAAGAATTCAACCCCATACCAGAATACCCTCAGTTACCCTCCACTTCCCAGATTCTTGATCATTGGGTGAGGGGTTGGGAAGAAGATTGGAAAAACACAAAGATGGCCTTTAAAAAAGACTTTTCAGACCTATAAAAAGCAAGCTGACAAAAAGAGAGCTCCCCAAAGAATGTTCCAAGTTGGGGAAAAGGTCTATTTGTCGACAAAATACTTACACTTTAAACTACCCAATAAGAAATTAGGACTGAAATTCTTGGGGCCTTTTCCCATTGTGAGAATGATTAACCTAATCACAGTGGAATTGAAACTCCCCAGACTTTTGGGAAAAATTTACCAGGTTTTCCATTGCAGCTTACTAAAACCTTTTCAGCCCTCCATTTTAAGACCTCCCCCTAAAAAGGCACGTGGACCCCTACTAGTAATGGGTCAGATGCATTATGAAGTGAAATGTTGAAATGTCTCAGACGGTAATCAGACAGGAGACGGCTTGGGTTCAACGATTTATTTGCTTCAGTTCCGGACAAACTGACAGCGGCAAAACATGCCTTTATATAGTAAACTGTAAATTTCAACAACAAATCAGGAACTCGTATTCTCCCACCGCGAGACCCGCGTCCAATGGCCGGCTGGCAGCTTTGACAGTTCCCTGGTGCATGCACAGCTCGGCCGAGGAGAATCTGTCAGCTGGCTGCCGCACCAGCTGAGTAGCGCGTGCATCCCCGGCCACCATTCTGACAGCTCGCGGCTGTCAGTCTGTTGGTTAATGCGCCTGTGCGGCATCTGACAGCTGTCAGTGTCAGCGGCTATTGGCGCGCATGCGTGTTTAGGTTCTGGCGGCCTTTTGACAGCTGTCAGCTGTCAAACGCGGCCGCGAGGAGTTTTCCTTGTTCTTCTGCGGCCGGGAGCATGTCAGTATGCAACACCCCTTTCCCCCTCCCTTGAATTGAACGTAACAAATACACAAGTTAACCGCAACTGTTGTACGTCGGCGTGCTTCCGGCTCAATCGAAGTCCGCGAGGTAGGCAGGAGGCCATCGGGTCCTTTTAGAGCGGCAGAGTAGGGGGCCTTCTTTAACCACGGAATTGTACCCAGGGGAAGGTGGGGGTGAGTTTTGTGAGTCTGGGGGTGTTTGCGGTTCGTCAGGATAATTGCTCCCAGGTGGGACAGTATCTTCGGGTACTGGGCTCGGGGGAAGGTTGGGAGGTGACCTGGGATGGAGCTGATCTGTGTGCCTGTGGAGGGTGAGTCCTCCGCCGACATTTATGGTGTACAAAAGGGGCCCCGTTTCCCCCATAGTCCCGGGCCAAGACGTTTTGTCTATGTGTGAATGTCCTGGATGGGGGGGTGTTGGCTTCTTCGGCCGCCGGTCTGTCGGGGTGCAATCTATCGAGCCTTGTCACCAGTCTGCGGCCCCAGTGGAGTTCGGCAGGGGATTTTCCGGTGGTGGAGCAAGGTGTTGAATGGTGAGCTAAGAGAAATCAGGCTAGACGGCAGTGCCAGTCCCCCGTGACGATTCTTCAGATGGCATCTTTGGTGGTCCTCACCATGACCTCTGCAAGACCATTGGACGAAGGGTGGAAGAGGGCCGACGTAGCGTGCCTAATATAGTTGTTCGTCGTGAAGATCTGAAATTCACGGGAAGTAAATTGAGGCCCGTTGTCAGAAATTATTACGTCGGGGAGGCCATGTGTTGCGAAAACCCCCCTTAGAGCCTGAATGGTGGCAGCCGTAGTTGTACTAGAAACCGGGAGAACCTCCAACCACTTTGAGAAACTATCCACTATGATGAGGAAAACTTGTCCCTGGAAGGGGCCAGCGAAATCAATATGGATACAGGACCAGGGGTTTCGGGTTGTTTCCCATCTGTGAATTGGGGCTTGGGGCAGCACTGGTCTGGAGTGCTGGCATAGGTAACAGCCGGCTACGTGTGCTTCGATATCCCTATCGATTGACGGCCACCAAACGTAGCTGCATGCCAGGGCTTTAATTTTTATGATGCCTGGGTGACCGTCATGCAAGGTTTGAAGGACTTTGGGTCTGTGACCCGGTGGCACTATTACTCTGCAGCCCCAGAGAATTCAGCCTAAGTGCGAGGACAGCTCGTGTCGCTTTACAAAATATGGTTGGAAGTTGGGGCCAGGGCTGACGGACTGCCAACCTGAGGATACCCAAGCTAGTATTCTGCTGAGGGTCGGGTCTCTGGCGGTGGCGGCAGCGATGTCTTTCGCTGTCAAAGGGCACTCTGATAGTTCTTGGATGGCCAAGATGTGACCCGCTGGTGTGGGGTCAGGGTCTACTTGGGGCAGGGGAAGCCTGCTGAGGCCGTCTGCGTGGCACATTTCTTTGCCCGGTTTGTGGATTAATTGGTAGGAGTATGCCGAGAGGAAAGTTGTCCACCACAGCATTCTGGGGGATAGAATTTGGGGTGTTTGATGGTCCCAAGTGAATAAACCCAGTAGGGGCTTATGATCAGTGAATATGGTAAAGGGCCTGCCGTAGAGATAATCATGGAATTTTTTTATTCCCGCTACTATGGCCAGTGCCTCCTTGTCGATCTGGGCGTAGTTCCGCTCAGCCTTAGAGAGAGTCCTAGAGTAATATGCAATGGGCGCCTGTGTCCCGTCGCTTAAGAGGTGGCTTAGGACTGCTCCGATCCCGTAGGGGGACGCATCACATGCAATGGATAGGGGTTGGTCCTCCCTGTAATGAGAAATGGTTGTGTTGCTTGACAGCAACAGTTTAAGTTTTTTAAAACTGTCATCGTGGACTGATGTCCACTGCCACACTGCCCCTTTGTCTAGTAGTCTATGGAGGGGTTCAGCTATCGTTGCCTTCCCTGGTAGGAAGGCATGATAGAAATTTAAGAGCCCCAGGAATGCCTGGAGCTCTGATTTGTTTTTAGGAGTAGGGGCCGCCTTGATGGCTAGGATTTTAGAATTTGTGGGGTGAATCCCTTTGGAGTCTATCCTATAGCCCAAGAACTCGGTGGAGGGGACTCCGATGGAACATTTTTCTCGTTTTAATTTTAATCCTGCTCTGCGGAATCTAGTTAGAACTTCGTGCAGCCTGGCTGCTAAAACACTTTTGGAATCCCCTGCGATGAGGACGTCATCGAAGTAGGGGCAGACCCCGGGGATTCCCTTCAATGTTCTTTCCATGACCTCCTGGAAGATGCCAGGAGCCACGGAGATTCCGAATTGGAGGTGGGTTACCCTGAAAGCCCCTCGGTGGGTGACTATGGTTTGGGCGTCAGCTGTGTCTCTGCTGACAGGGAGCTGCAGGAACGCATGCGCCAGATCGAGTTTTGCGAAAATGGAGCCTGAACCTATTTCTGACTGGATGTCCCTCACAGCGGGGACTGGGTAAGCGTGAGGGTTCAATGCGCGGTTGAGGGTGGCTTTATAATCCGCGCAGATCCTCACGTCACTGTTTGGCTTGACCGGTGTGACTATGGGGGTCTCCCACGTCCCGCTGTCGGTGGGTTCTAGGACCCCTAGGGTGACTAGACGATCTAGTTCTTTATCAATTTTTTGTTTTAGCACGAAGGGGACCCTTCTGGCTTTGATTCTAATGGGCCCGACCTCCGGTTTGAGCTTTAGGTCAATGGGGGGACCTAACATCCCGTCAAATACGTCCACAAAAATTTTGCAGACGCCATCCAGGGTCAGGGACTGGACGCGGTTGGTCCCTTCTAGGTGGATGTCTAAAGCTTCGAACCAGTCCAGGCCGATGAGGCTGGTCCTGGGTTCCTCCGTTATTTGGGCTAAAAGGTTTCCTTGGAATTTTTTGAATTCTATTTTTAGATTGGCCTGTCCTTTTAAAACTATGGGAGCGCCCTGGAAGTCTGCTAATAGGATTTTGGAAGGTTGTAGGGGAATGCGGCACTTGCACCTAGAACTGATCTTTTGGAGAGTATCCCACGATAGAATAGAGATGGAGGACCCAGAGTCAACTTCCATCTTGCATGGGACCCCCTGGATCTTGACCCAGACCTTTACCTTGGCTCGAATGAGATGGGTGGCTGAGGTTTTGGGTTTGGAGAAGATGGACAGTACGGGTTGCTGGGGCGGGAAGATTTGGTCCTACCTGATGGGATTTCCTCAAGTTCGTGGAGGGTCTCACGGTTTTGGCTGCGGCACGCGGAGCGGATGTGGCCTGTCTTCCCACAACCATGGCACTTTGCGTTTCTGAACCTGCAAGTTGCTCTTGCGTGGCCCCCACCGCAGCTGGCGCACCTGGCCTTGGTGCCTGCAGGGATGGTTTTTTGGTTGGCGCCCCCAGGCCTGGTTGGTTTGCGGTTCCCTTCGCGGCCCGCAGCCATTCGGTTGAAATGGGAGATGATTGCGTCTACCCCGGAGTCGACTGCCGAGGGTTTGTGGTCAGGCTCCCAGGCTTGATGGACTGAGCCGCTGGGGCCGTCGCCGAATGCCGGATGGTCTTCGCGGTGGCTGTCTTCATATGCCCTGATCTCTAGGGTGAGTTCTGCGAGGTCCATCGTGGGCTTCGCCACTAGTTTTCGCTGGAGTCGTTCATTCAGGAGGCCGGCGATGATCTGGTCCCTGATGCGGTCCTCCAGGTCCAGGAACTGGCACCTGCGAGCGGCATGGCGGACCCCTGCGATGAACGCGGTGGATGCCTCACCCAGTTTCTGTCGTCGTCGGGCGAATTGGAGTCGCCAGTACAGTTCTGACCGCCAAGGCATGAAGTGTTTACTGAGGTGGTCCGTCAGTTCCGCGTAGGGTATAGTGGCGATCGGGTCCGGGCTGCACAGTCCCACGGCGATGTCGTAAACGACTGGTCCGCTGAGGCAGAGGAGTGCTGCGGCCTTGTGGCGATCCTCCGTGATTTTGTTTACGACGAGGTATCCCTCGACCTGGCCCCAGTGCGACTCCCATCCTTCAGGATATCGGACGTCAAACTCTCTGATATGTCTGAGATTGGCCATGATAAGTGGGTCCACGGTACCGTACGAGCGAGTAAAAGGGTGTCCTGCCCTCAGCCAGTGACTTCAGCAGTGACTTGAGCGGCTGGGGGGGGCGAGCTCCTTCTGGCCGTGACTTAGCTCAGTGACCAGCTCTGCGGTACCGGGATCCCACCTTCGTCGCCAGTGAAATGTCTCAGACGGTAATCAGACAGGAGACGGCTTGGGTTCAACGATTTATTCGCTTCAGTTCCAGACAAACTGACAGCGGCAAAACATGCCTTTATATAGTAAACTGTAAATGTCAACAACAAATCAGGAACTCATATTCTCCCGCCGCGAGACCCATGTCCAATGGCCGGCTGGCAGCTTTGACAGTTCCCTGGTGATCGCGCATGCGCAGCTCGGCTGAGGGGAATTCGTCAGCTGGCTGCCGCACCAGCTGAGTAGCGCGTGCATCCCCGGCCACCATTCTGACAGCTCGCGGCTGTCAGTCTGTTGGTTAATGCGCCTGGCGGCATCTGACAGCTGTCAATGTCAGCGGCTGCTGGTGCGCATGCGTGTTTAGGTTCTGGCGGCCTTTTGACAGCTGTCAACTGTCAAACGCGGCCGCGAGGAGTTTTCCTTGTTCTTCTGCGGCCGGGAGCATGTCAGTATGCAACAAATGTATTCTTGACTCTAGAATTTTTAAGGGGAAATTGCAGTACCTAGTACAATGGAAGGGGTACACATTGTCTGAAGCCATTTGGTTGAAATCTAGTGATGTGAAAGCTGACAGACTTATCAAAAGGTTTTATGAGAAACACCCCAACAAACCGAAAGCCAGCTCCTAACTTGTGTTTTATTTACATTACAGGATATGTCCTTTTTGTAAGGGGGTCCGGATGTCAACCCTGCTAACATCGAATGTACTTGCTTTAAAAGTAATGAAGAAGCAGCTATTTCATATGTTAACCTTGTGTATTTCTTTAAGAGATAAGGTTATGGCTGGGAGGAGGGAGGAGGAAGATTGTACCTCAAGGCCGTCTGAAATAAAAGAAGATAAGGACTTGCCCGGATTGTCTAATGGAAGAGAAATTAATTCTTCAAATTAATTGGAAAATGTGATTCATGACAAAAATAGAAAGGTGGAGAATTGTGTTTAATATATTGTGCAAGGGGGTGGAGATTCAGATTCCAGCTTCCTTCAAGCAAGTATTTGCCGGTGTATTAGGCTAACAAAGGAGTTTTAAGGTAAACAATGCCTCAGAGTCATTTGAAAAGCTCATACGTCGGAAACTTGACAACAGCCAAGAAATCAGGGTAGTCCCCAGCCAAACCAAAAGATCCCACCATGAGGGGAATAGAGGCTGTAGAGTCCCCCAACCCCTTCCAAGGAAAGGCAGGGAACTCTGGCCTACACCACAGGCCATCTCGGAGGACAGCTCGGAGGGAAAACCCCTGGTAAATGGATCCATTCCACCCATCCTCAAAACAGTGACTATATTAGCTCCCTCCATGCCCAAAGCTGTCAAAGTGAAAGCATTAATAGACTCTGGCTGCACTCGCTGCCTCATTAGCCCGACGCTAGTGGGGAATTTGGGCATTCCGGTGAGGAGACTAAAGCAACCAATCTTATTTGGCCAGTTAGATGGGTCCATAGCAGAGAGGGTGCCAGCTACCCTAACCACCTTACCAGTCCACCTGTCCCTAGGGAACCATGAAGAACATGTAACTGGGCATTCCATATACATGGAATGCCCAGTGATCCTAGGGTTAGAAGGGTTAAAAAGGTGGAACCTCTGGGTAAATTGGAGGACAGCAGAACTCAAATTTTGGAGGGGGATCATGTGAACCTAAAACCCCAAAGGCCCCCACAAACCTTAGGAGCAGAGAAAGCATCAGTAGGAGAAGAAAGCATCAGTAGGAGAAGAAAAGGGGTTAACAGAAACACCAGAAGAATACCGGGGCCTTGCTGAAGTTTTCAGTGACAAACGGGTGGATGAGCACCCTCCTCACTGACCCATGGACTGTGCTATAGAAATCAAACCCGGGGCAAAACTCCCGAAGCCCAGGCTGTACTCCATGAGCCCTAAAGAGATGGAGGAGATGGAAAGATTCATAAATAAAAACTTAGAGAGGGGATTTATTGAAACTGCCAAACACAAAGTGGCCACCCCGGTCCTATTTAGAGAGAAGAATGACGGCACTTTGCATTTGTGTATGGATTACCGCACCCTGAATGCAATTAGTGAAAGTAATCTGTATCCCCTACCCATCATGAAGGACATGTTATCCCACCTATAAAAAAAGGGGTTTTTTTTACCAAACTGGACCTAAGAGAAGGATCAAGGAAGGATCAAGGAAGGGGACAAATGGAAGACCGCATTCAAATGGAAGACCGCATTCAATTGTTCAATGGGTTACTACCAGTTCAAAGTTTTGCCGTTTGGACTGCAAGGGCCCCCCACAGTTTTTATACAATTAATCAATGAAGTGCTAAGAAAGCACTATTTAAGGGGGTTCTGGTTTACTTAGATGACATCCTTATCTTCACCGAGACCAAAGAGAAGCATATTAACCTAGTCAGAGTGGTTTTTAAAAAATTGGGGGCTGCCCACCTATATGCCAAATTATCGAAATGTGAATTCCACCAGGAAAGAATAGACTACCTGGGGTATTGCATATCCTCTCAGGGCATCAAGATGGACCCCAAGAAAGTCAGGGCAGTATTAGAATTGGCACCACCCCACACAAGAAAGCAATTACAAAGTTTCCTGGGTTTCACAAACTTCTACCACCAATTCATCCCTTAGTTTGCCCAAATAGCTCTGCCCCTCACGAACTTATTAAAAATGAGGGGGGGCAGTGAAACCCAGCCAGCCCCTGAAGTGGACAATGGAATGCCAAGCAGCATTCAAGAAGCTAAAGAGAATTTTTTCTGCTGAACCCATACTGAGGCACCCAGACCCAGATAAACCATTTGTAATACAGGCAGACGCAAGTGATATGGCAGTGGGAGCAGTATTATTACAGGAAAATGATGAGGTGACACTGCAACCATGTGGATATATGTCCAGGAAACTCACTGAGACAGAACAACATTGGGCTGTGTGGGAAAAGGAGGCTTATGCTGTGAGATGGTCATTACTTACATGGCACCAGTTCCTTGAAGGAAATAAAATCCCCTTCCAGGTCTGGACAGACCACAAAAACTTGGAAGTGCTAAAAACACCCAGAAAACTCACTCCTAAGCAAGCCTGCTTTCACCAATTCCGTTTCACACATACACCAATTCTGTTTCACACTTAAACACTTGCTGGGGGGAAAGAATTTCCTGGCAGATACATTGTCTCGCATGCCCCAATACAACAGCACACGAGCCACTGACTCTAGACCACTTATGCCTGAACCACAACTGGCAGTGCCAGTAACCACCAGGGCCCAAGCTATAATAAAGCCGCAGCTGGGTAGCCAAACTGGAACTGAATTCCGAAAGTCTTTGGAAACAGATGAATGGTTCTAGAAAAATAGACATGTGTGCACAATCAAAGACTGGGTACCCTGGGTGGGAGAGATGTTATATATACCAGCCACCCAGAGGATCAATTTCATGCAGTTGTGCCATGATACAAAATCAGCAGGGCATTTTGGATTTGTAAAAACTTAACATTTAATTAAAAGGCAATTTTGGTGGCCGTCCATGAAAAAGGACATAGAAAGCTATGTGGCCAGCTGCCCAATGTGCACAATGACTAAGAGGCTGCAAGGGAAGTCACCCAGACTGTTACAACAAGTGAGAAACCCCTCAGCCTCCTGGAAAGAAATAACCATGGATTTTATAGTGGATTTACCAGAAAGCAAAGGAAACACTGTCATCTGGGGAGTTACGGATTTGTTTTCCAAACAAGTGCATTTTATCCCTTGGCAAAAGATACCCACTGCAAAAACCTTAGCAAAACTATTTGTGCAGCACATTTATAGACTGCATGGGGTACCCCAGAGCATTATATCTGATAAAGTAAAGGTAAAGTTTCCCCTGCACATGCATGCTAGTCGTTTCCAACTCTAGGGGCCAGTGCTCATCTCCGTTTCAAAGCCGAAGAGCCAGCGTTTGTCCAAGGACGTCTCCATGGTCATGTGGCATCTCCGGCATGACTAGATGCCAAAGGTGCATGGAACGCTGTTACCTTCCCACCGCAGTGGTCCCTATTTTTCTACTTGCATTTTTACATGCTTTTGAACTGCTAGGTTGGCAGAAGCTGGGACGAGTAACAGGTGCTCAATCTGCTACCTGTCACTCAGGATTCGACCCGCCAAACTGCCAATCTTCTGACCAAAAAGCTCAGCATCCTAACCCACTGAGCCATCGTGTCCCTCATTATATCTGATAGGGGAGTGCAATTTACATGAAAATTTTGGAAGGAATTGTTTATCCCTCTTAGGCACCACTCAGGGACTGTCATCTAGTCATCATCCTCAAGGGAATGGCCAATTGGAATGCTTGAACTCAGTACTTGAGCCATAATTTCCAGCAAACAAATTGGATGGACCTACTCCCTTTCGCAAAAGTTGCTTACAATAACGCAGTCCACTCCAGCACAGGCTACACTCCTTTTCAAATAGCCACTGGTCAAAGTTTCAACCCTATGCCAGATCTAATCCCAAACGAACTGGAATTCCCATCGCTGAAACCATGGATTTCACAATTGCAAAACACCTGGTGAATTGTTAGGAAAGCTTTAGATGAAGCTAGGCAAGCATACAAAGCACAAGCAGACAAAAAGAGAGTCAAACCCACACCATTCAATGTAGGAGAAATGGTATGTTTATCTACAAAATACCTAAAATCCCTACAGTCCTATAAATAATGTGACCTTTTCCAATTAAAAGAATCATAAACCCAATAACAGTAGAATTAGATCTACCCAAAAATCTTACGGAAATACACCCAATTTTTCACTACAGCCTGCTGAAAAGGGAACAACAGTCACCCTTACAGCCAAAAATCCCCACCACCACCTCCAATCATGGTTGAAGGAAAACAACACTTTGAAGTAAAAGAAATCCTAGATTCTAGAAAGTATCATGGAGCAATTCAATACCTAGTAACTTGGAAACACCTTCCCTCCTTAGAAAACAAGTGGGTCCATAAACATCACATCAGAGCACTGAAGCTGCTACAGAAGCTTCATACAGAATATCCCAACAAACCAGGCTAACATCTATATTTCTGTTTCCTCTACAGGTGGATCTCTCCTATTTTTAAGGGGGGCAGGATGTCAGAATCCATTTATATTTCATTTCTAACTATCTCCTCTGTGTTAAAACCTAATCTCATCTCCTGGATTCTGCCATTCCCAAGGGGGAGACGAAACAAGCGTGTGGGCTTTGTTTTCACTTCCTCCATAAATGTACCCTTTTGTTTATCCACCTGTCTGCTATCCATTACAATGTAACAAATAGCTTTCTATACTAGGCATTCTCTCTGAACTTACTGGGCAACTAGAAAAGGTGGTGGGGGAAGAGGTACAACTCTCCGGGATCTTGTTTATTTCTCCAAAGGAGGTGTGAGGAGCTGTGGAAATGATCGTGCTGCAAACAGAACCAGATTGATGTTATCTTTCCTTTCCCATGATGAACTTACCACCTGGCGATTGGCTGATCTGGAACTGACCGAATGAACTGTAGGGTGGGGTTTTGCTTTGGGAATCTTTAAAAATATTGATCTGTAAGGGAATCCCTCAGATCCTGTCTATTATGCCTGCTATCTCCTATTTCTTAGTAAAAGTTCCTGCTTGGAAAAACTGTCTCCAAGAGTTCTGCTTTCTTAAGATGTGGGTTTGAGGTGGACCTTGACACAAACTGAATTGCAGATGTGAGGAAGGAGTGATGATTGGATCCCTATAATACTGCTAAGAATCCTAGATCCTGACATACAAACTCTTAACATCTGTAATATTTTTTTATGAGAAAGAAATTAAGAATAATGCATTAATGTCAAATCTTGTTTCCCATAAGCAAGCCAGAAACTGAGAGCACAAACCTCAGTAGATGTCTGCTACAGCAGTATACAAGCCAGTGCCAAAGGAAACGATGGAACAACAGAGTTAAGATGTTTTGAGAAATCCAGCAAAGGAATTCCACTCTAAAGGCTTTTCTACATCACCAAAAAAGGCAGACATGAAAGAGTTGTGCACATAAAGGGACTTTAACAGGACACCAAGAAAGATACTCAAAAGATATTAAGAAAGGCTGCAGAAGAGGAAAGTGAAATGTTGCCCAAAGATGTTGCCAGAAACTTGTCAAGCTTTGCACAGAAACCATGAGATAGATGCAAATGAATCTTTATGATCAAGCATGATGCAGAATGGGATGGCCAGTGCCAGAAAGACAGAATCGTGGCTAAGGGATAAGCCATAAGTTTAGCAAGGACTATGATGAATCTACTGTACATGTGATGAAGAACACTACTCAGCACAGATGCAAGCATGAAACCTGCAAGTGAAATAAAATCCTGCATTTGTGGCAGGGAGAAACCAAGGGAGACCTCTACTGTACATACAGCTGTTACTTATTTTCCAGGAATCAGAAAAGCAGGAACTGAGAGGTTCAAGCTCCAGAGAAGCATCCATTTGAATTGTATGCTGTCAGAGTCATTGACTGAGATGAACAACTATAGAAATTGAATAAATAAATAAAACCAGGCCAGTACTTTTCAACCTTGGCAACTTTAATATGTATAGATTTCAATGTCTAGATTTCCCAAGCCAGCATGTTGACTAGGAAATTCTGGGAGTTGAAGTCCACATATTTTCAAGTTTCCAGTGTTGAAAAACACTGGATTAGAGGCTATTGAAGCAGCAGTCCACACTTCTAAGTGATCTAAAGCAGCCAGAACCTGGAATGAAAAGCTGAACTAAATGTGTGACAAGAATACAAAGTGAAGTGGACCTCTATCTTTTTTTTTTCAGATACAAACACAACAGATGGACATATGTTCTGATCTAAGAAGATAGTTAAGCATCTGTTACCACCAGTGCTTTTTTTGTAAAAGAAAAAGGTGCCGGAACTCATACATGTCATACAAACCACCTTGCCTACCCTACAAGGTTCCATCCAAAAAAGGTGCCGGAACTCCGTTCTGAGCGTTCTATGAGAAAAAAAGCCCTGGTTACCACCATGAGGAAAGAGTAAAGATAATGTAAAAAATATTCAACAAAGAAATGATGCTGAAAGAATGGAGAAGCTTCTCCTACTATTTTGGCATTCCACAGAAAAAGAGAAGGATGAAAGTTACCCTTTTGGCAGAAAAGAAAAGATGCAATGTTTTCTCACATGCTTTATGGCTGAGTGAAGCCAATAAAGCAGAATCTGGCATCCTAGAACAGACTTCAAACAACTAGCCCCAATTTAAAAGTACAGGACTGAAACTGAGGAAGATTCATATGGGCAAGGACAAGGTGAATACACCTGCAAAGGGAACTGGATTGTGATCAAGAGAGTGGAATGTATATATAATTGAGCTAAATTCCAAATGCAATTGGCCAACAGTGGAGCAATCCTATGGTTCTGTCAAAGAAGGCAATATTATCAGTGAATATGATGTTCTTTTTTCAAAGCTTTGTGAGTATTTTTGTATTTCAGGAGCAAAAGATATGATTAAATTGAGGCCCCTTCCCTCGAAAAGTAAGGAAAAAAGGCAGGAAGGCTGTATTTTGCTGCTTTTTCTGATATGGAATATTCCAGAATATTCCAAAAAAGAATAAGGGAAGGAAAAAGAAATACAGGTCTGGCACCTCTGCTGAATTGCAGCGAATGTTGTACTAAATTTTTCAATCACAGTACTTTGGAAAAGGGATGTTGACATTTATTGTGCTATGCAGCTCTCTTTCTTTGCTTGAGTAGGGAGGTGAATAACAAACAAAAGTTGCTGAAATTACTTTTGCTTTATGCACCTTCCTGAGTTATTTCATCAAACAGTTTTTGACAGGTGGAGCATGCATATTATTTTCAGTCCAGCTGTTAGGCATACAGTTAGTGAAAAGCAGCCCACCCTGTAATGTATTGGGCTTGTTTTGTTAAGGGAACACCACATGGTAATTGCTGGAAGGCTGTTTGAGCAGGGAAGCTCCTCAGACAACCCATCTCCAGCACCGCTATTGGTTGTCTCTGGGGTGGCAATGGGTTGCTTCAAACCTATTGGCTGCTGCCTAGAGGCCAGGGTATAAATTGCTGCATCTGCAGCCCTGTTCCTTAGTTCAGAGCCTGCAAGCAATAAACCATGATCTTTGCTGAACTCACTAGCCTCGTCTTCATTACTGCACAATTAACCCAGTGCACAACACACCCTTAATGCATTGAGAGGATGATGATGATGATGATGATGATGATGATGATAATGATGATAATGATGATGATAACCATTATCATCATCCTCAATATGCCATGATTCACTGACTCTGTGTGATTTTTGTAGGAAGGTATTGGGTAGCGGTGGCTCAGTAGGTTAGGACGCTGAGCTTGTCGATCAGAAGGTCAGCAGTTTGGCGGGTCGAATCCCAAGTGCTGTGTAGCAGAGTGAGCACCTGTTACTCATCCCAGCTTCTGCCAACCTAGCAGTTCGAAAGCACGTAAAAATGCAAGTAGAAAAATAGGGACCACTACGGTGGGAAGGTAACAGTGCTCCGTGCGCCTTTGGTGTCTAGTCATGCCGGCCACATGACCACGGAGACGTCCTCAGACAAGTGCTGGCTCTTCGGCTTTGAAACGGAGATGAGCACCGGCCCCTAGAGTTGGAAACAACTAGCACGCATGTGCAGGGGAACCTTCACCATTACCTTTTTATTGGGTAGCAAAGAGGTGGAGCCCTGGCAGTAGCAATTCCTCATTAGGAATGGGAAAGAATCACCATTATAGCCCAAGGACTAACTGTTAAAGTGAGTTTTGTATTAATTCTGAAATGAAGGAAGGAGATGTAGCAGTCTTAGAAGAAATCTATTTTGATATCCTTCTTGTTGTATAAGAATGGAGGACAAACAGAATTCACAAATTGGGAATGGGCCAGTGCAGTCAATGTATAATATAAAATAATTCTAAACTAGTGACAAGCATATGGACAAATACAATTCTATGTAAATCGAATTTTAGCAATGAGATTTTCTTTTTCCTCCATCTACCACAACCTCCATCCATATCCTTATGAAAATTTCATTCTGCTCTGGGATGGAGAAGAAAAAAACAGTTGTACATATGAAGATTCTATGATCTGCCAAAGTGAAATACACTGCATAAAAGTCAACAACTTTAAGTCAATCTGGCGCCATTTATCATTCTCTTCTAGGAAAATTCATAGCATACCATGTACACAAACTAGAAAGTTATATTTAAAAAGAAGCAAATTTAAACAGCTTATGTAAGGATGTTTTAAAATAATAATATACTTAACAGCAACAATAGGGAATGTGGGCACAAATGGACTTTTGAGATAGTCGGGCAAATAGTCTGGACAATGTTTCTGAATTTTTCAACAGAAATGAACAAGATTCCCTTTGAAGGAAATTAGAATTGTTATTGGCGGGAAACAAAACATGACATCAACTTTTAGCCCCCAGAAAATGCAAGAACATCCTCAGCCCATGGGAATTTCTAGAAAATGCTTTTCTTCTCCTGAAATAATGTCTAAAACAATTTCTTCCATTATATTAAAAGAAATATGGTAGACAAGGCAGCATAATTTTTCATCAATGTATTAAGACAGCCTAGGTTTGGAAGAATTAGGGAGAGAAAGTATATCCTAGGGTGTTGACAGAGAGGATCTTTTCTTAATAGTGAATGCCTCTATCAGCAAAATGATACCTTTGGATAAAATCCCGGTTTCCATTGCTGAAAAGATGCAAGTATGGGTGCTACCCTGCCACTATATCTGTACACAAGAATGCAGTACTGATCTATGTAAGTTCCATACAGTGGTGGGATTCAGCCAGTTTACACCATTTTGGCAGAACCAGTAGCTAATTTTTTGTTGCTCAGGCCCAGAATGGACTTCCGGAATTAGCATCCACACAGAGAACCAGTTGTTCACATCTTTGAATCCCACCACTGGTCCCATACTATATTCCCTTGTCATGGAAGTGTAGGAGAAAATTGCTCTTCCTTGCACCCAAGCCTGCTGTCTTCAACTACTACAGGATAAGGTCAGAGAGATCCAATTCTGTACTGCTACACAATTCCTACTCTAAATTAAATCTTAGTACCAAGCAGCTCAAAAGCTCAAACATTTATCCTTCAGTTAAGCTGGCAGTCTGAGAACCAGTCTGGTGTAGTGTTAAGGCACTAGGCTAGAAACTAGGAGAACATACAGTAAGTTCTAGTCCTGTCCCAGGCACAAAGCCAGCAGGGTGGCCTTGAGCCAAATCATTCTCTTTCAGTCCCAGAAAGCAGGTAATGGGAAACCACTTTTGAAATCTTCTCAGGAAAACTTTAGGCAGTCATCAGGAGTCCACATTGATTTGAAGGCACACCAAAAATATTCGCAGTACATACTGCAGTAGAAACTGCACAGCTTGAAAATACAACTGGTATGGATACTGAATATTTCTGGCAATTTAAAACAGGATTTTCTTTTTTCAGAAAAGAAAAATCCTCATTCATGCTCTTGATTACTTGGCAAACATGCGATGAAAGCGATGAAGTTGGCCGAATACATTTGGGAAGAGTTCGATCCTGTGACTCCGGATGAAGTGGACAAGATCATGGGGAAACTAAGTGCCGCCACATGTTTGTTGGACCCGTGTCCCTCCTGGCTAGTCTATGCAGCTCGGGAGGCTACACGAGGCTGGCTCCTAGCAGTTATCAATGCCTCATTGAGTGAAGGGTACTTCCCTGCTGCCTTGAAAGAGGCGGTGGTAAGACCCCTCCTCAAGAAGCCGGCACTGGACCCAGCTGTTTTAAACAACTTCCGTCCTGTCTCCAACCTTCGCTTCCTTGTGAAGGTCGTTGAGAGCGTGGTGGCACGACAGCTCCCTTTGAACCTGGAGGAAGCTGAATATCTGGATCCGTACCAATCAGGTTTCAGACCCGGGTATAGCACGGAGACGGCATTGGTCGCACTGGTAAATGATCTCTGGCAGGCCCGAGATAGAGGTTATTCCTCTGTCCTGGTCCTATTAGATCTATCAGCAGCTTTTGATACCATCGACCATGGTATCTTACTGCGTCGTCTTGAGGGGCTGGGAGTGGGAGGCACCGTTTTGCGGTGGTTCTCCTCCTACCTCTCGGACCGTTTGCAGACGGTGTTGGCAGGAGGGCAGAGGTCAAGCCCTAGGCCTCTTAAGTGTGGAGTGCCTCAGGGTTCGGTGCTCTCGCCCCTCCTGTTCAACATCTATATGAAGCCGCTGGGAGAGATCATCCGTAGCTTCGGGGTGAAATATCATCAATATGCTGATGATACCCAGCTATTCATCTCCACCCCGAATCAACCCAGTGATGCCCTCGATGTGATGTCCCGTTGCCTGGAAGCGGTACAGATTTGGATGGCAGAAAACAGGCTTCGACTTAACCCGGCCAAGACTGAGTGGCTGTACATACCGTCATCTCGTTTAGTCCAAAATGTTCCATCTCTGACTATTGGAGGAGAGATGTTACCTCCCATTGATAGAGCACGCAATCTGGGCGTCCTCCTAGATTCACGACTCAGTTTTGAAGATCATATTGGAGCCGTGGCTAGGGGGGCATTTGCACAGATTCGTCTTATATACCAGTTGCGCCCCTTTTTGGACCGAGATGCCCTACGTACAGTCACCCACGCACTCGTTACCTCCCGTATTGATTACTGTAATGCTCTCTACATGGGGCTGCCCTTGAAGACCACCCGGAGGCTTCAGCTGGTGCAGAATGCAGCTGCACGGGTTGTGATGGGAGCTCCCCGATACTCCCATATTACACCACTCCTGCGTGAGCTGCATTGGCTACCAGTTGCCCTCCGGGTGAGATTTAAGGTGCTGGTACTTACCTTTAAAGCCCTACATGGCTTAGGTCCGGGATACTTGCAGGACCATCTGCTGCCGGGAACAAATCCCCATCGTCCAGTACGCTCGCACAGAGAAGGCCTCCTCAGGGTACCGTCAGCTAGGCAATGTCGACTGGCGACCCCCAGGGGGAGGGCCTTCTCTGTGGGAGCGCCAGCCCTATGGAATCAGCTCCCCCCTGAGCTTCGGATGGCCCAAAACCTCCAATCCTTTCGCCGCGGCCTCAAAACACTCCTGTTCCACCAGGCCGACCTAGACTGACAGGCATTTTATTTAATTTATATTTAGTATTTTTAATTTATCTCTTAAATTCTCTAATTTAATTTATTGCACAGATGTTCTCAATTTTATTTCTATCTTGATCTCTGTACTTATTATATGTTTTGCTGTTAGCCGCCCTGAGTCCTTCGGGAGATAGGGCGGGATATAAATCCCATCAATAAATAAATAAATAAATAAATAAATAAATAAATAAATAAATAAATAAAACATGGCTTTCTCAATGTGGGCACCAGTAATTTTGTGCATCACCTGCAAACTGCTATACGCAATTGTTTCAATTGCATAGGTAAAGGTAAAGGTTCCCCCGCACATGCGTGCTAGTCGTTTCCGACTCTAGGGGCTGGTGCTCATCTCCGTTTCAAAGCTGAAGAGCCAGCGTTTGTCCGAGGACGTCTCCGTGGTCATGTGGCCAGCATGACTAGACGCCAAAGGTGCACGGAACGCTGTTACCTTCCCACCGTAGTGGTCCCTATTTTTCTACTTGCATTTTTACGTGCTTTCGAACTGCTAGGTTGGCAGAAGCTGGGATGAGTAACAGAAGCTGGGACGAGTACCTTCAATTGCATATCATATACTTTATTCAAAAGCACTGCTATCACAATAACTTATAATTCTTGGATCATTTTGGTAAAGAGGTAAATTGTCACCAGCATATTTCTGCAGATCCCATGGTCATAATATCTAACCAACTGACAGCTACTGATGCTTTAGTATATTTTTATTCTTATAAATTTCAAAAGGAGGGCAGAGTAATCATTGTTATTTACAATATGGTTCAGAAAACAATTCAGTTGCTTAGTGATATGCTGCAATTAAAAGAAACAGTACATTTTTACTTGTCACAATGAATAAAATGATAGTTATCTGCCCTTTTAGAATTTTCTTGTTGCAGAGTAATACGAAATGGCTGAAAGGAATTTTTTTCCTTTTTTTCAGTCACTATGTAAGTTGACATATACATTCATCTTCATGTAGAATCATTATTTTTTATTTATAGATTAATAATTAGAAGGGAAAAATAGAAATTGACATAATTTGCTCTTTTTCTACAATGACATTTTTCACTTTAATGAGTATTTAATATGTAAATTACTCTGCACACTTTTTAAAAACAGTGCAATGTTCAGACTCCTAAATAGTCACTTTGAAATTAGCAGCAATTATGACACAATTTCTCATCTGTGTTCTTTGTATTCTTATAATAAAGTTTGTCTGGTGTCAAAGTTTGTCTTCAGACACTGACTGGGTTGATTACAGATAGTCCTGTTTAACAACTGCCTTATTTAGCAACCATTTGAAGTTACATTTATGACCAGTCCTCACACTTATACAGGTAAAACTCGAAAAATTAGAATATCGTGCAAAGGTTCATTTATTTCAGTAATGCAACTTAAAAGGGGAAACTAATATACTGTATGAGATAGACTCATTATATGCTAAGCAAGATAGTTCAAGCTGTGATTTGTCATAATTGTGATGATTATGGCATACAGCTCATGAAAACACCAAATCCACAATCTCAGAAAATTAGAATATTACATGCAATCAATAAAACAAGGAGTGTACATAGAACAATATTGGACCTCTGAAAAGTATAAGCATGCATATGTACTCAGTACTTGGTTTGGGCCCCTTTTGCACCAATTAATGCAGCGTGGCATGGAAGCTATCAGCCTGTGGCACTGCTGAGGTGTTATGGAAGACCAGGATGCTTCAATAGCGGCCTTCAGCTCTTCTGCATTGTTCGGTCTCATGTCTCTTATCTTTCTCTTGGCAAGTTAGCTCAGGAGTTCATGGCTTCCATGACGGCCATGGGCCTGACCCAAGTGATTCAGGGCCTGACTCATGCGGGGGGTCACACTCTCGACCTGGTGTTCCTGTCTGAACAGTGGTTGGATGATCTGGGAGGGGGTTCACCAACCATTGTTCCCCTGTCATGGTCAGATCACCATCTCCTGCGGCTGGTCTTCCGTTATGCCACCCCCTGCCGCTGGGCTGCAGAACCGACCAGGTGGTTCTGCCCCAGGTGTCTAATGGACCCGGAACAGTTCCAGATGGCACTTGGGTCTATACCCATCGCCCTCACCCACAGCCCAGTCGAGGCCTTGGTGGATGCCTGGGAAAGGGCGGCCGCTGGGGCACTTAACTGTGTTGTACCCTTGCAACCCCCTTCATGGATTACTGCCTTGTTGTGGCGAAGGGGCTTGCGTAATTCAATGAAGCTATGAGCTATGCTGTGCAGGGCCACCCAAGACGGACAGGTCATAGCCGAGAGTTCTGACAAAACGTGATCCACTGGAGAAGGAAATGGCAACCCACTCCAGTATCTTTGCCATGAAAACCCTATGGACAGTACCAAAAGGCAAAACGATATGACGCTGGAAGATGAGCCCCTCAGGTCGGAAGGCGTCCAATATGCTACTGGGGAAGAGCAGAGGGCTAGTACTAGTAGCGCCAGAAAGAATGAAGCGACTGGGCCAAAGCCGAAAGGACGCTCAGCTGTGGATGTGTCTGGTGGTGAAAGGAAAGTCCGATGCTGTAAAGATTTTTTCTCCATAGGAACCTGGAATGTAAGATCCATGAATCAAGGAAAGCTGGACGTGGTCAAACAAGAGATGACAAGACTAAACATTGACATCTTAGGTATCAGCGAACTAAAATGGACAGGAATGGGTGAATTTAATTCAGATGACCATCAGGTATACTACTGCGGGCAAGAATCCCTCAGAAGAAATGGAGTAGCCTTCATAGTCAATAAAAGAGTAGGAAAAGCAATACTGGGATACAATCCTCAAAATGACAGAATGATCTCAGTTCGAATCCAAGGCAAACCATTCAATATCACAGTAGTCCAAGTCTATGCCCCAACCACCGGTGCTGAAGAGGATGAAATTGACCGGTTCTATGAAGCCCTACAGCACCTTATAGAACTAACACCAAAAATGATGTCCTTATCATCCTGGGGGATTGGAATGCTAAAGTAGGAAGCCAAAAGATAACCGGAATAACAGGCAAGTTTGGCCTTGGAGTACAAAATGAAGCAGGGCACAGGCTGATAGAATTTTGTAAAGAGAATACGATGGTCATAGCAAATACTCTTTTCCAACAACCCAAGAGACGGCTCTACACATGGACATCACCAGATGGTCAACACAGAAATCAGATTGACTATATGCTCTGCAGCCAAAGATGGAGAAGCTCTATACAGTCAGTAAAAACAAGACCAGGAGCTGACTGTGGCTCAGACCATGAGCTTCTCCTTGCAAAGTTTAGGCTTAAACTGAAGAAAGTAGGGAAAAGCACTAGGGCACTCAGGTATGAATTAAATTATATCCCTGTTGAATATACAGTAGAGGTGACAAATAGATTTAAGGAATTAGATCTGATAGACAGAGTGCCTGAAGAACTATGGACAGAGGTTCGCGACATTGTACAACAGGTAGCAACCAAAACCATCCCAAAGAAAAAGAAATGCAAGAAAGCAAAATGGCTGTCTGAGGAAGCTTTGCAAATAGCTGAGGAAAGGAGGGAAGCGAAAGGCAAGGGAGAAAAACATAGATATGCCCAATTGAATGCAGAATTCCAGAGAATAGCTAGAAGAGATAATAATGCCTTCTTAAATGAACAGTGCAAAGAAATAGAAGAAAACAATAGAATAGGGAGGACCAGAGATCTTTTCAAGAAAATTGGAGAGATGAAGGGAACGTTTAATGCAAAAATGGGCATGATAAAGGACCAAAATGGCAGGGACCTAACAGAGGCAGAAGAGATTAAGAAGAGGTGGCAAAATTACACAGAAGAACTATACAAGAATGAGCTTAACGTCCCAGATAATCACAATGAGGTGGTCACTGACCTCGAGCCAGACATCCTAGAATGTGAAGTGAAGTGGGCCTTAGAAAAGCTGAGCAACAACAAAGCTAGTGGAGGTGACAGTATTCCAGCTGAGCTATTCAAAATCTTAAAAGACAGTGCAGTAAAAGTGCTACACTCAATTTGCCAGCAAATTTGGAAAACTCAACAGTGGCCACAGGATTGGAAAAGATCAGTTTACATCCCAATTCCAAAGAAAGGCAGTGCCAAAGAATGTTCAAACTATCGCACCATTGCACTCATTTCTCATGCTAGTAAAGTCATGCTTAAAATCCTGCAAGCTAGACTTCAGCAGTATGTGGATCGAGAACTACCAGAAGTACAGGCAGGATTTCGAAGAGGCAGAGGAACTAGAGATCAAATTGCCAACATACGCTGGATCATGGAGAAAGCTAGGGAGTTCCAGAAAAACATCTACTTCTGCTTCATTGACTATGCTAAAGCCTTTGATTGTGTGGATCATAACAAACTGTGGCAAGTTCTTAAAGAGATGGGAGTACCAGACCATCTTATTTGTCTCTTGAGAAACCTATATGCGGGTCAAGAAGCAACAGTGAGAACTGGACACGGAACCACTGATTGGTTCAAAATTGGGAAAGGAGTCCGGCAAGGCTGTATACTGTCACCCTGCCTATTTAACTTATATGCAAAGCACATCATGAGAAAGGCAGGGCTAGATGAATCAAAAGTTGGAATTAAGATTGCTGGAAGAAATATCAACAACCTAAGATATGCAGATGATACCACTCTAATGGCAGAAAGTGAAGAGGAACTGAAGAGTCTCTTGTTGCGAGTGAAGAAGGAGAGTGCAAAAGTTGGGTTGAAACTAAACATTAAGAAAACCAAGATCATGGCATCTGGCCCTCTCAATTCCTGGCAAATAGATGGGGAAGAAATGGAGGTAGTGACAGATTTTATTTTCCTGGGCTCCAAGATCACTGCAGATGGGGACTGTAGCCAAGAAATTAAAAGACGCTTGCTCCTCGGAAGGAAAGCCATGGCAAATCTAGACAGCACACTAAAAAGCAGAGACATCACCCTGTCAACAAAAGTGCATATTGTCAAGGCTATGGTCTTCCCAGTTGCAATGTATGGCAGTGAAAGTTGGACCATAAGAAAGGCTGAGCGCCAAAGAATTGAGGCCTTTGAACTATGGTGCTGGAGAAGACTCCTGCGAGTCCCTTGGACTGCAAGGCGATCAAACCGGTCAGTCCTAGAGGAGATCAATCCTGACTGCTCTTTAGAAGGCCAGATCCTGAAGCTAAAACTCAAATACTTTGGCCACCTAATGAGAAGGAAGGACTCACTGGAGAAGAGCCTAATGCTGGGAAAGATCGAGGGCAATAGAAGAAGGGGACGACAGAGAATGAGGTGGCTGGATGGAGTCACTGAAGCAGTAGGCGTGAGCTTAAATGGACTCCAGAAGATGGTAGAGGACAGGAAGGCCTGGAGGAATGTTGTCCATAGGGTCGCGATGGGTCGGACACGACTTCGCAGCTAACAACAACAACAACCCTTGCAACCTCTGACCCGGCGCAGATCCCGTTGGGCTCCATGGTTCTCTGAGGAGCTCTGGGAGATGAAGCATCGGAGATGGGGTCTAGAGAGCGGTTGGAGGTCCAGCCGATCCGAATCTGACCGATTGCAGCTAAGAACCTTTATAAGGTGTTATCTTGCGGCGATGAGGACGGCAAAGTAATTACTTCGCTGCCCTCATCGCGTCCGCAGATAATCGCCCGGCCGCCCTGTTTAGGGTGACTCGCTCCCTCCTTAACCAGGAGGTGAGGGAGGATCCCTTACAGGGACGAGCCGAGGAGTTTAGTCATCATCTGGCGGACAAAATCGCTCAGATCCGGGCCGGTCTGGACTCTGACTGGGCGGAGTCTGATGTGGAGGAATCAGACGGTCTTGAGCATGTTATCTGGACTGTGTTCGATCCTGTTTCCCTTGATGATATGGACAGGATCATGGGGAGGCTGAGCACCACCACCTGTTTGTTGGATCCGTGCCCCTCCTGGCTGGTTTATGCGGCCCGGGAGGAGACACGAGGCTGGTTCCAGGCAGTAATAACTGCTTCTTTGAAGGAGGGTGTCTTCCCTGCCACCTTGAAGGAGGCGGTGGTGAGACCCCTCCTCAAAAAGCCTGTCCTGGACCCGGCTGTTTTAAATAACTATCGTCCAGTCTCCAACCTTCGCTTTTTGGTGAAGGTTGTGGCGAGTGTGGTGGCGCATCAGCTTCCTCTGTTCCTGGAGGAAACTGATTATCTGGACCCGTACCAATCAGGTTTCAGGCCTGAACACAGCACGGAGACGGCATTGGTCGCACTGGTGAATGATCACTGGTGGGCTCGGGACAGGGGTTGTTCCTCTGTCCTGGTCCTATTAGATCTCTCAGCGGCTTTTGATACCATCGACCATGGTATCCTACTGTGGCGTCTCAGGGGGTTGGGAGTGGGAGGCACCATTTTATGGTGGTTCTCCTCCTATCTCCTGGGCCGCTCGCAGTCGGTGTTGACGGGAGGGCAGAGATCTACCCTGAGGCCTCTTGTTTGTGGAGTTCCTCAGGGGTCGGTTCTCTTGCCCCTCCTGTTCCACATCTATATGAAGCCGCTGGGTGAGATCATTTGTGGTTTCGGGGTGGGGTATCATCAGTACGCTGATGATACCCAACTTTTTCTTTCCACCCCGAACCAACCCAGCGATGCCCTCGCCGTGATGTCCCGTTGCCTGGAGGCGGTCCAGGTCTGGATGGGGAGAAACAGGCTTCATCTCAATCCTGCCAAGACTGAGTGGCTATGCATATTGGCATCTCGGGTTAACCAGACCATTCCACCTTTAACGATGGGGGTGAGGTGTTACCCCCCCGTTGATAGGGCTCGCAACTTGGGCATCCTCCTTGACTCCCCGGCTCAACTTTGAAGATCATATAGGAGCCGTGACCAGGGGGGCTTTTGCCCAGGTTCGCCTGGTGCGCCAGTTGCGACCCTATCTGGACCGAGATGCCATACGCACAGTCACTCATGCACTCATGACCTCCCGTTTAGACTACTGCAATGCTCTCTACATGGGGCTGCCCTTGAGGACCACTCAGAGGCTTTTGGTGCTTTTGGCAGTGTGGGCAGGTGCCACGTCCTGCTGGAAAATGAAGTCAACATCCCCATAAAGCTTGTATGCAGAAGGAAGCATGAAGTGCTCCAAAATCTCCTGGTAGACAGCTGCGTTGACCCTGGCTTTCCCTCCTTATGGAGGGTGTCAATGATGGTTTTCTGCACAACTGTCAGGTCAGCAGTCTTCCTCATGATTGTGATTCCTACTGAACCAGACTGAGAGACCATTTAAAGGCTCAGGAACCCTTTGCAGGTATTATGGCTTATTTAGCTGATTAGAGTGGGACACTTTGAGCCTAGAATATTGCACCTTTTCACAATATTCTAATTTTCTGAGATTGTGGATTTGGGGTTTTCATGAGCTGTAAGCCATAATCATCACAATTATGACAAATCATGGGTTGAACTATCTTGCTTTGCATGTAATGAGTCTATCTCATATATTAGTTTCCCCTTTTAAGTTGCATTACTGAAATAAATGAACTTTTGCACGATATTCTAATTTCTCGAGTTTCACCTGTAACTGTCTAGCATCCCCATAATCTCATGATCAAGATTCAATGCTTTGCAACCAATAGGTGTTTAAGATCATTGCAACATCACATGATCACATGACTGCTGTTTGCATGTTTCAGAGCCAGCTTCTGATAAATTGAGTCAATGCAGAAGCCATCAGTAAAATTGCAAAATGTCATCATGTGATGTCTTGCTTAATGAACATGAATTACTGTCTTAATGACACAACAGAGGTGAGGTTCTAAGTCTTTCTTAACAACCACTCAATGATGGATCCCAATTGTGGCTATTAAGTGAGAACTACATGTATACCATGTTCATTTGGCCCAGTGCTCCGATATAGGGCCAGGAGGGATGAGTGAAATGCTTTATGGAATGATGGCTTAGTTTTTATTTCAAGGAAAGCAAGAGAAATTTTTCACTGAACTGCTTTTACCAAGTCACTTTCTCTTATAATATTTATCCTTGTCAAATAAAATACGAGTTTAGGTGCCAAGGTCATTAAAACATTGGAAATAAAAACACAAGCACAAAGATTGATTGTAGTAGATTACTTCTGATATATAATACCTCTTGCTCAGCTCTCCTTTTTAAGCTTAACCTCTGGATAACTTGTGCTTAGCTCTTGGCTCTCGGCTCTCTCTCAATTTCTGCAATTGTAAGTCAGGCTGAAGGAAAAAAAGAAAAGAAATTTTTACATTTAAAATCATTGGCATTCTTATGTTTTGTGATCCAATTTTTAATGTGATAACATGCATCATTTTGATATGAAAGAGCTGTTTGTGATGTTGTAGGTGTATCAGATCTGTTTGTTCTTTTACATCATTTTCTATAGTTCTCGTAAGCATTTAACACCTGCTTTTGAGAGTCAAAGCTCTCTTTGAAATAGCAAAATACTCTATGAATGAGCTGGGGAAAAAAGAAGACAAGGGGAAGGGGAAGGGGAAGGGGAAGGGGAAGGGGAAGGGGAAGGGAAAGGGAAAGGGAAAGGGAAAGGAAAGGGATTACAAACACCCCTGTTTCACTGTGTAATCTTTTGGGTATCCAAGTCTTTTTCTGCAATTTGTTCTGAGTTGCAAACAGTGTTTGGAAGGAAGAAAAGATAAATGATACAAGAAAAAATAACATTCTTATCTTTTCTGTTGGGAATGGAGCTTAAAGGAAACAGCCAGTTTTTTTGAGAAAAAAGATGGCCATGGAAGAGGATTTTGACAAAATAAAGGCTGTTTATGGTCTGATGCATTCCTGGTGATGATTTTAGAAATCAAAAGCAACATCAAAGGAAAATGGTGCAGACCAAGTTGTAAAAAAGAACTATTTGGTTTCTATTCTGGCCATCTTCAGATGGAATTTGAAAACTCTATCAGTTTTCAATCACCAATCATTAAAAATATTACAGTGGTCCAGAGACTGGACAGTTTTAATAGAATCCATCCAAGATTACCAAACAAATTTCAGCTAACAAATTTTTTTCCAGTGCCCATCATGACATCTTCTGAAGAGAAGATGGAAGGTTACTTAGAAGCCAAACTTTCCATTAAGATACCATCCTTAGTCTAAGGACACTACGCAACACTTTCCTAAAGGGAAATCATAATGGAGGTATCCTTGCTCATATCATGCAATTTATGGTTCTCAGGGAGTTCAAGTTATGGAGACAGTTAAATGTCTCCATGAACCAAGTTATAGAGCCACATAGACATGGAAAACCATGCTAAATTGCCCCTCTCCTCAACATTTAAAAGCCTTCTAGGGGAAAAATAATTGAGTTCAGAATTGTTCCTCTTGTCAGGATGCTGTTTCAGAAATGACCTAATGTTGCAATCTCAGCTCGATTGGGTGCCAAAAATCTTGTTATATCAGTGACTCTTGCCTAGTGCCGTCATTTAAATGTTGTCATTAGGCTGTGATCGATGACGATAGATTCCTAATATATTTTCCTCTGTTTTCCATTTGTCATTTCTTTTTTTGTAATAGTTTTCCCCAAGAAACAAAGAAAAATGTGCTGTGCTTAATGAATTATCCAATTATACAAACACCACACTATTTTCAATTAATTTTTACTAACCAATAAATGTAGCCTCTTTGCCTCCTAATTCTGGGTTAAATCTTCAGCAATATAGCTGTATATAATTTGAGCATGTCTTGCTGTCTCAAAGTAGGATATTGTATCTGGGCTGTACAAGTCTGGGAAATTGGTAAATAGTAGACAAGAGTGTGCCATAGGGGGCCAGTCAGATTTGGACCTCAAATAGTGTACATCTACAAAATTGTTGAGAACCAGTTTGGTATAATGATTTATTCACCAGGCTGAAAACCAGGGGGTTGTGAATTCTAGTTCTTCTTTATTTCTAGTTCTTCTGGATGATTTTGGGGCAATCACTCAGTCCAAGGAAGAAGACAAGGGCAAGCAAGCCACTGTGGAAAATGTTGCCAAGAACATGGCAGGCAGTTATCAGGAGTTATCAGGAGTCCAGACTGACATGAATATACCCAAAACCAAATACCACTGAATGTTGTTGTTGTTGTTAGTTGTGAAGTCGTGTCCGACCCATCGCGACCCTATGGACAATGTTCCTCCAGGCTTTCCTGTCCTCTGCCATCTTCTGGAGTCCATTTAAGCTCACGCCTACTGCTTCAGTGACTCCATCTAGCCACCTCATTCTCTGTCGTCCCCTTCTTCTATTGCCCTCAATCTTTCCCAGCATTAGGCTCTTCTCCAGTGAGTCCTTCCTCCTCATTAGGTGGCCAAAGTATTTGAGTTTTAGCTTCAGGATCTGGCCTTCTAAAGAGCAGTCAGGGTTGATCTCCTCTGGGACTGACCGGTTTGATCGCCTTGCAGTCCAAGGGACTCGCAGGAGTCTTCTCCAGCACCAGAGTTCAAAGGCCTCAATTCTTTGGCGCTCAGCCTTTCTTATGGTCCAACTTTCACTGCCATACATTGCAACTGGGAAGACCATAGCCTTGACTATACGCACTTTTGTTGACAGGGTGATGTCTCTGCTTTTTAGTGTGCTGTCTAGATTTGCCATGGCTTTCCTCCCGAGGAGCAAGCGTCTTTTAATTTCTTGACTACAGTCCCCATCTGCAGTGATCTTGGAGCCCAGGAAAATAAAATCTGTCACTACTTCCATTTCTTCCCCATCTATTTGCCAGGAATTGAGAGGGCCGGATGCCATGATCTTGGTTTTCTTAATGTTTAGTTTCAACCCAACTTTTGCACTCTCCTTCTTCACTCGCAACAAGAGACTCTTCAGTTCCTCTTCACTTTCTGCCATTAGAGTGGTATCATCTGCATATCTTAGGTTGTTGATATTTCTTCCAGCAATCTTAATTCCAACTTTTGATTCATCTAGCACTGCCTTTCTCATGATGTGCTCTGCATATAAGTTAAATAGGCAAGGCGACAGTATACAGCCTTGCCGGACTCCTTTCCCAATTTTGAACCAATCAGTGGTTCCGTGTCCAGTTCTCACTGTTGCTTCTTGGCCCGCATATAGGTTTCTCAAGAGACAAATAAGATGTTCTGGTACTCCCATCTCTTTAAGAACTTGCCACAGTTTGTTATGATCCACACAATCAAAGGCTTTAGCATAGTCAATGAAGCAGAAGTAGATGTTTTTCTGGAACTCTCTAGCTTTCTCCATGATCCAGCGTATGTTGGCTATTTGATCTCTAGTTCCTCTGCCTCTTCGAAATCCTGCCTGTACTTCTGGTAGTTCTCGATCCACATACTGCTGGAGTCTAGCTTGTAGGATTTTAAGCATAACTTTACTAGCAATACCACTGAATAAAGTATACCAAGTACACATTCTCTGCAGTCTCACAACTGAATTAGTAGTAAATGTATTACAGTGTATGTCCTTTTTATATTATTGGATTTTTACAGTTTGCAGTGGTATTACATTTATTAACATAATTAATCTATCTTCAGTAAGAAAAAAGATAAAAAATATCAGAGTTGTCAAGTAGTAAAATACTGTATACTATATGTTCTTCAGTACAGGTGATCAACTAACAAGGAGTATCAGTAACATAAATAGGTTGGAGTGATATTGTGTGTGTGTAAAGGAAAGCAAAATATTTATATAGTCTATCAAAAGAAAGAGAAAAGAAAAGATAGTTGTGTTTTCTTTTTTCATTTTCAAAGTAGGACTTCACCCCAGGTTTTCAAAAATGTCTGTGCAGAGGAGGTTTTGCAGTAATGTTTATCAGTGGCAATGAAATTATTTTCTTCAGATACATAGAAAAAGCTGTTTGAAACAACTTGCTGTAAAGGCTAGGGAAGAACCCTACTACAAGAAGCACAAGGCTGAACAGCTTATCCCTGTATGTGAGCAACAGTGGGTTCCCATTCCTTTAATTCTTTAAATGAAGGCAACTAAATCTTGTTGCATCATTAAAAGACACCATTCAGGAGATCTTTCAAGGTGTCATAATAAATGTTAATCCTAAGAGTGTTAGAGATAGTTTAAAAGGATGGTCTTCCCAGTCAAAATCACTGACAATAAACTGTCTATTCTCTTCTGTGCCAATGAACTAACCTTCCATTATATCAATTGCCCTGTGCACATTGCTATCTTGTTTAGGTTAATACTGCTCAAAATTATTTAAATAATAACCTGGGGGGGAGAGAAAAGTTATGGTCTTTAGCTAAACAGTGGGTACTCACTGTTTAGTTGAAAGTAAACAAATAATAGATTGATTTCTCAATCTCTTATTTGTATCACCAGGCAGTTTTGCCCAGCAATGTGTCCCCAAAATTAAGAGAGTTCAGGAGTTAAATGTACAATTCAAATGCTTGTACTCTGCTGGTGTTTGCTTAATTGCCCCCAAACTACATCTTCTTAAAATCAAGCTTGCAACTATTTTTGTTTATGGAATGAAACTAAGGGGATTTTCTCCAAAATTTATTAGTGAATCATTTCAAAACCTTGAAAGAAAGAAAGAAAGAAAGAAAGAAAGAAAGAAAGAAAGAAAGAAAGAAAGAAAGAAAGAAAGAAAGAAAGAAAGAAAGAAAGAAAGAAAGAATCTCTTGACAGTCCCAAAAGGAATTTCCATAGTCTTTCTTCAAGCAGAGACAGTCATTCAATTTATGAGATTATCTATTAGAACTTTTAAATATGGAGTCAAGCTCAAATCCCATTGAGGTTTTACACTACACTTCTGATAGAAGAAATCAAATATGCTGCATCTCTAGGTATCTTCCTGCTGGTTTACAACACTCAGGAGACTTATCTGCAGATACGGATGCTCATCAGAAATTTTTGCTCACCAGAAGAATTTTATAGCTCTCTCATCCTCTAAAAAAAGGATAACAGATTTTTCCATACAAATCAATCTAAGTACAACTGCAAGTAACAGAATTTCCCCTTGGCATGTAGAAAAATATGGAGGGTGAAATGTGAGCAATATCTCACTATCTCTTCTCTTTGATCAGACTTAACAAAACTCCAGCTGCAACAAATGCCCTCTGCTATATCTGAGCCTGCTACAAGAAAACCCTTGCCAAGTTTGGCAGTCTAGAATTCATATAACATCATTTTCTTTATTGTCCAACTTATGCTGCTACCCACTCAAAATACTTAGATCATTTTCTTAAAATGAAAGGACAATGTCTACATAAGACTTAATTTTTATTAAAGACTAAGGAGACAATCATTCTTTACAAATTTTGTTTGTGAAATAGCTTAGTGAAATAAACATCTTCATTCCTTTGCAAATCTAACTTCCCTTGATTTAAATTTTACCTTGTTACACTATGGTTTTTCCCCCAATTTTATTAAGGATTACATTAAACAAAACCAATACAACTAATGTAGAAATTAAAAAATATACTTTTTAACTCTTATAAATTGAATTCTATCTAGCAATTATATTTTGTGTTTTTATTGTATAATTGATTAATAGCTAATAACAGATGTTTGATATTCTATAACTGCAACAATTAAATTAATAGGAATAAGAAAACTAGATATAAGAAAATATTTTGGAATGAATCCAACAATTACAAAAAAAGATTGGATATACTGAAATTGTACCAGATTACGGGACAAAACATTAGCCAACCTCTGGGAGAAAATAAACAGGAATTATGAACTGAGTTGGAGAAAAAAACACATCTATAGCTTGAAAAGAAAATATTTGTTGAATGTTCATATGGAAAATAGTACAAAAACAAGAGAGATGTTCATGTTAAAATATTAAAACTAGTTTAGAATGTCAAAGCCACATGGCAAAATAAACATTATGAAGATATGTCCAAAGGAATGACATATATCACTGGGGTTTTTTTTAATTTAAATGTGGGAAAATTTTAACAAACAGCACGTAAGCTATAGGTTTGGATTTAAAAGGTCTAGGGGCAATTGGGTGCAAGGAAGAAGGATATGGAAGATAATTACTAGGGTACTAAGTGTCAACGCTGCTAACATCGAATGTTATTGCTTGACAAGAGATGAAGAAGTAGCTATTTCATATCTTAAACTTGTGTATTGCTTTAAGACTTGTGTATTGCTTTAGTTTAAAGTTGGGAGGAGGGAAGAGTAGGAATGCACTTTCAAGGCCATTTGTCTCTCTAAAGAAGATAAGGCTTTGGCGGTTCTTCTAATGGAAGGGAAACTGATTCTTTAAATTAACCAGAGAATATGATTAATGACAAAATTAGAAAGGTGGAGAATTGTGTTTTAATATATTGTGCAAGGGGCAAAGATTTCAGATTCCAGCTTCCTTTGAGCAAGCATTTGCTGGTGTATTAGGCTAATAAAGGACTTTTAAGGTAAACAATGCCTCAGAGTCACTTGAAAAGCCCATACATCGGAAACTTGACACTAAGACTTTGACTATCAAGGAAGACAAACATTAAGCAAATCAGAAATATAAATTAAGCAGACTCATCCAAAACACTGCTAGAAATAATAATATCAGAGTCTCTTGCTTCCAATAAATGTTGCTCTGGTTATAACAAAGTAGCCCTTTAGTATCTGTGGTCATGGAAAACAGAGAGTTGTGGTTTCAGACTTACATAGAAACCTAAACTTTCCATATGTGATGCTGTTGAAATGTACATTAGTGAGAAGTTGTCTAATACAGTCACATTTTAAGGGAAATCAGGAAGTAACTGATGAAATAGGAGGAAGGCTAAAACTTTTCAGAATCAAAATAATAGGAATAGTTCAGTTAGAGTAGTGTTTTCAAACTTAGCAACTTCAGGACATTTGGATTTCCAAGTTATCAAAACAACAACAACAACACTGAGTTAAAATGTGTGTTATAGGTGACACTTTTTGAATGCATTTTTTAAAGGAAAAACTATTTAGAGGCTGTAGAACCGAGTTTCAGTATGGAAGGTTTTTTTGTTTGTTTAATCTTTTCCTCCAAAGGCTGAGAGATAGGTCCATTTCTGTGTGGCTATGAAGAGTTGACAGTTCATGCTTTCCCTACTGTCACAATTCTGACATCAGTACAGGATCCAAAGTTCTCTTGTAATTCCAGCAAGTCTGTGAAATAGGGAGAACCGATTTGGCTTACGCCCATCTGTAATAAAATCATCTCACAGTGGCAGTTTGAAGAGATGCTGTTAGAATAACCCACCCTCTTGACAGAATCAGGGAAGCAAGAGAAACAAAATCCATACACACTGACACACTTGTCAGGTGAGATTTGGAGTTAGGAAATGTGTGCCTACCTGAGGCAGAAAAAAACAAAGGGTCACGATCACTACCTGCCTATTCTCCCTCCCTCTCTCTCTCTCTCTCTCTCTCTCTCTCTCTCCCTCCCTCCTTCCCCCCTCCCACCCTTTCTCTCTGCTTCTCCCTCTCTCTCTCTCTGTCTTACACATACACACACAAACACACAGCCAGAGGTCTATTTTAAAAATAGCCTGAAGATTCCATGCAGTGTTCTCAGCAAGAATTGTACTCCTGCTCATGGTTCTATAGAACTGTCCCTGCTTTCTGGAAATGTGCAATGTGTTTTCCAGGTTCAAAAATGTTTTCAGCAGGAAACATTTGTTTTTATGTTCAAAGTGAAAACTTCCCTTCTTGATGAAAGCATCCCATGATTGTACTGACAACTTCTGATAAGGTCAAAGCAGCTCTTTTGGACTCTGACTCTAACATTTCCATCTCAAAGCATTGTTCCTACTGCTATAGTTTTCTGTATGCCAAACCCTGCTTTTTAGTTGCTTCCAGTCTATTTTCATTCCTATCTGCACCCTTTGACCTTAAATGGTCGAAGCCAAGATCTGAATTCTCTTCCCCTAAACAAATTATATCAAAGCACAATTCTCTCCCTTAATTAAATATATAAATCACATTATCCAGTTCGTTTAAAATACAAACTTCCCCTCCCTTCTTTAACACACCAATTCTTATCTTCTCTTATTACAAATAGTTTTGAGATACATTCTCCCTACTCCCGCCAAAGCATCCACTAATTCTAACTCTAAAAGTAACATACAGGTTAAAGAAAAAGGCTACAACTCCCTATGTTGTCAAGCAAGAACATCTGATGTTAGCAGCATTGACATCCGCCCACCTTACAAAAAGAACAGACCCTCTAGCGTAATTAAAAGCACATGGTATGGAATATCTCTTGGTTTGTTAGGGTGTTTCTTATAAAACTTGTTGATGAGTCTGTTGGCTTTCACATTTCTAGATTTCACCCAAGTGGTTTTTCATAGCAAGTATTCCTTCCATTGTGCTAGGTACTGCAATTTTCCTTTAAAAATTCTAAAACAGTGATGGTGAACCTATGGCATGCATGCCAGAGGCGGCACACAAAGCCCTCTCTGTGGGCACGTGCCATCGCCCCAGCACACGTGGTCTCCAAAAGTTCACCATCACTGGCCTAAGGCCAACCAGCCTGGAGCTACCATTGGGGAGCAGTGCAGACATGCCTCGCTTATGGGCAGACAGGGTGGGGCCTCATGGAGGAGGAGGAAGAGCTCATCCCTCCATGATAAGCTGCAGTTGCCCTTGACGGGCAACCTGTAGGAGCCTGGCCCCATCACACTGGCCATATAGTTGCGGTTTGCCCCACTGTGCCTGCCGCTCCGGCGACGCCTCCAAACAACCCACCATCCTACAGTGGATCTTTTCCTTCCTGTGTGCTGGGTGAGGATGGGACGGTGCCCGCAAACTTGGGGGAGGTTGCAGGAAGGACAGTCCTGGCTGTGGTCATGGTCAGTATGGGGCGGCGGGCCTGGTGGGCGGGCCTGGTGAGCACAGGCAGCTGATCTCCACCCAAAGCCCGGACTCATAAGAATGGATGGAAGATATCTGGCTGCAAGAAGGGAAATCGAAAGAAACAATGGACAGTGCCCTGCAAGTGGAGCATAAAATGGTGCTCTGCAAGGGGTGGGTTGGGGCGGTGGAAGCCGTACACCATGCAAGGGGTGGATCAGAGCGGTGGGGTGGGGAAAGTAGTGGCTGGCGGTGGAGCACTTCTCATTCTCATTGTGTGTTTTTTTTCCCTGACCTTTAAACCATTTTTTAAATCACAAGAGTTGTATCACGGAAAAAGCTGAATTGAATACAATTGCCTCATGACTGAATGGAATACAATTGTCTCCTTGGACTTACCATCTTATCGCCCATCAGTAACAACCCCACAAAACCCCCACCCCAGTGATGGATTTATTCCATAGAACTGGTACCTAATTTATTTTGAGTTTGGAGAACTGGCCCAGAAATGGTCAAACTAACATTCATTCACGTGCCTCCAATCCCTTCCTTCCTTCCTTGCTGCAATCTGGCTTTGCAGCAAACAAGGCGGTTGGAGGCACATGAATGCACGCTAGTCTGGCATCTCAAAAAACCCGGGTTTTTTCCCTGCTGACAAATGAAAATACTCTGCCTTACCTGAGACCATTTTTTTCCTCCACTCAATGTTCACTGCCAGACTGTTTTAATTGATGCAACAGAATGGGAAGGATCCACATTCTGCAGCAAGCAAACTTTAAAGAGAGTTTTAAAAGTGTGGCAGAGAAAATCCTGCCCCTTACATGGGATCAGGGTGTTTTTTTTCTTCACTCCCTTTGGCTGTTCATTGCCAGACTGTCTGGGAGCAAAAAGCTAAGGAGAGAGGAGAAAAGCCTCCTTATGTGGGAGAGGGAGGTGTTCTCTGCTCTCCAAGACTTTTTGCTGCCAGCAAGTAAACTTTAAAGAAAGTTTTAAAACTATGGCAGAGAAAATAATCCACCTTATGTGGGATCATGTTTTTTTTCTCTGCTTCCCTCGCACACCTCAGTACTACCACAGCTGCCAGCCACTCGCACAGGTCCATTAGGCCACCACCCAGAACTGCACGCCCGCCTAGCATTAAGGTGAAGCAGTCAGCTAGGAAGCCCCACTTAGAGGTGGTAGAGCAGGCCCAGGGCCAGCAGGCCAAAGGCCACCCTGAGTGGGGAAAGCTGGATCCCCATTGGCATCATGGCCACTCAGGCCCAGCAGAGATGGAAGGAGGCACACAAGCCTAGCTGGGACTGGGAGGGCATGGCGCCGATGGAGATCTGGCTTTCCCCGCTTGGGGTGGCCTTTGGCTTGCTGGGCGTGGGCATGCTCTACCACCTCTAATCAAGCTTGCTAGCCAACTATTTCACCTCCTTTGTTCTGGGCAGGCCAGGTGCTCCAGGCAGTGGTGGTAGCCTAATGGACCTGCACGAGCTGCTGGCACTGGAGGCCCAAGGTGGGGTTAAGGGGAACAGCTCCACATGCAGGCCAAGGGCAAGATCTATGAGGGTGCCAAGGAGATGACCAGCAGCAGCCTGCTCTCCAACCGCAAGCAAAAACAGATGGGACAGAGTAGGTGCATCCAGCAGTCTATATCATGTGCTTCCCCTTTCCTACTCTGCCTGTTGCTGGAGGGCTGGCCCAGTATTGGCAGTGGGCTGCAGAGCCCCAGAGTGCACTGGTCGAGGGGCAGGCAGGCTGTGGCTGCTAATGGACACTGTTGGCCCCCTATGCGCTCGCTGTGTGCTGAGGCCCTTTCGTCGCCTTGCGGCAATGGCATCCCTACCCTGCCCCCTGCCTCACCTCACCTTGCAGGACGAGCCTCCTGCCCCCTGTCCCACCTGCCAGAGACCCCCTGGAACTCCCCCAGTGCTGCCCAGTCACCACAGATCTCCCTCCCCATGAGCAACATCGAGGTGGCCACGTCCACCCTGGCCACGCCCACCCAGTCTGCCATGACTATCTCAGCCATGCCCATCCAGTGGCCACACCCATCCAGGCTGCTATACCCACTGTAGCTGCTCCTGAGTAGACCACACCCACCCGGCCCCCAACAATACATAAGTGGTTTTTGGGTTGCAGTTTGGGCACTCAGTCTCTAAAAGGTTCACCATCACTGTTCTAGTGGGTTTGGCCCAGTAGTATGAGGGGCCCGGGTGCCTTCTTAGGGGGAGGTCTTAAAGTGGATTCTCAAAAAGGTTTCAACAAGATGCAGTGAAAGACAGGTTGAATTCTCCCTAAAACCCTAGGGAATTTCAATTCTACTGTGACTGGGTTGATGATCCTTACAATGGGAAAAGGCCCCAGGAATTTTGGTCCTAATTTCTTACTAGGTAATTTAAGGCATAAATATTTGGTCAACAAATAAACTTTTCCCCCAACTTGGAATGTTCTTTGAGGGGCTCTCTTTTTATCTGCTTGCTTTTTATAAGTCTCAGAAGTGTTTTTCAAGGCAGCTTTTGCTACAACAATATCTATAATACCATGAAACATCCACATCTGCCTATCCCAGGTCCTTGGTAAGGACTTGATAGGTCGACAAAAATGCCAAATCCAGTCTGAACATCTGGCTGACTGTGCGATGATGATGATGGTGATGATCATCATAATCATCATCACCATCACCATCATCATCATCATCATCATGTTGGAAGGGACCTTGAAGGTCATCTAGTAGAATAATATAGAGTAAAATTAGAATAGAAAATGGAATAGAATAGAATAGCAGAATTGGAAGGGACCTTGGAGGTCTTCTATTCCAACCCCCTGCTCAAGCAGGAAACACTATAACATTTCAGAATGATGGTTCTCCAATCTCTTCCTAAAAGTCTCCAGTGGAGGCAAAGCTGAATAATTGTTCTCATTGTGGGGACATTTCAGGCAACTCCCCAAACCCAGCTTTGCATGTTGTGTGAATGCAGCCAATCTGCACTGGAGCTTAGATCTTTCTCAACATCAGCAGTTTCTCCAAACTTCTTCCCACCCCTTCACCCATTGATCAAGTGTCTGGGAAGTGGAGGACACCTGAGGGTATTCAGGTATTGGGCTGAACTCTTTTCCTGTGGCTACTTTGAAAGGCATGTAGCCAGTGCTGTTGTGAACCGAATTATTGTAAGCCACCTCTGTGAAAGGAAGGAGGTCAGTACAGTTTGTTTGTTGGTAGGAAACAGCATCTGAGATATTGCTCCACCATTTCGTTAGCGGATTCTGTGGCCCCCTTGATAGCTGGATGGAAAGCAGATGATTGGCCTTGAAATGATCCAATTAATTTAAGAAAACTCCTCCAAAACTTTGCTGTGAACTGCACCCCACCTGTCTGAAATTATTCACTTAGGGGCTCCATGCAGCTGGTAGATATGTTTCAGGAATAATTTAGTGAGCCGTTCAGCCAATGGGACTCCTTTGCAAGCGATGAAATGAGCCTGCTTTGAGAACAGGTCTATCAAAGTCCAGATGACAGTATTTCCTCTACTTTTGGGTAGGTCTACTATAAAGTCCATAGCTATTTCTTCCCATGGTTGAGAAGGGTCTACCACTGGCTGCAGTATCCCAGGGGTTTTCCCTGGAATTCTTTTCATGGTGACGCATACAGCACAACTCCTGACATACTTTTTCACATCCCCGGCCACCAAATTTGATGTAGAGTTTCTAGATATCCAAAGTGTCCGGCCTGTTTTACATCATGGCTGTAATTTAGAGCCTTAAAATGGAGGGCTTGAGGCAAATACAGTCCCCCCCCCATAAGCCAAACCATCCCTGCATGTTAGGGAGGCTTGATTGTCCTTGAACCATTGATTGGTGAGGAGCTCTTGTTTTATTTTCTTTGCCCCAGGGTCATCAGGATTAGCGGTTCTACGAGGCGTGAATTGACCAGCAGTTTGTGGACTGGAGATAATTGCCTCCTTAACCTCTTCACGTTCACTTTTGTACTGGGGCAAACTCGATAGTGCATCAGCTAGGTAGGGTTTTCCTCCTGGTATGTGCTTTAGAGAGAAGTACAAATGGTTAAAGTACTGTGCCCATCGAACTTGCTTTGAGGACAATTTGCGGGGAGTTTTCAGTGCCTCTAGATTTTTGTGATCTGTCCATACTTCAAAAGGGACCTTGCTCCCTTCTACATAGTGTCGCCAGTTTAATAGTCCCCACCTAATTACAAAGGCCTCCTTCTCCCTTCTCCACTCACTTTCAGTAAATTTCTTAGAGGTGTAGGCACAGAGTTGCAGGACCCCACTTTTATTCTTTTGCAATAATACAGCTCTGACTGCCACATCACTGGTGTCAGCTTGAATTACAAAGGACTCTCCTCAGCAGGGGTTCTTTAGAACCGGTTCAGAAGCAAATAGTCTTTTTAAATTCTTAAAAGTGGTTTGACAGCTCATAGTCCATGCTAGTGGTTGGCCCGGTCGTGGCTTCCCTCCTTCTTTGCCTGTTTTGAGTAGCTCTGTAAGGGGTAGGGCAATCTCGGCAAAGGAGAGGATGAATTGACTTTAGAGGTTGGCCAGATCTAAGTGATACGTCCGTAACGGTCCTGGGTTTTCCCCACACCAAACTAAGGAAAGAAATACCAGGACACAAGGAAACAGGAACACAAATTTTAACAGAAGCTGAAAAGCAAACAAAGTTAGCACTGGGAATGGTTTGCTCCCAGTGCTCTATATATCCTGCCCCTGCAGTCCCACCCAGCTCCACCCTTCCCTTCCCAACAGGCCAGCATCCTGGTGGCTGGGTATAAATCCCTCCCCCCTCCCTAGATGCAGCCTTTGGTTGTCCCTTGCACCACAATGAACCGGAGCATCTCCCAATGCTCCCACATCTCCAGCCAAACAGGCTCCATTACATGGGTCCCAAAAGGGACCCATCCACCTGTTCGAACCTAATGGGGTTGGCTAGCTGGTTTACTCTGAACCCGACCTCTGCTACCATGGCCTGGCTGATCAGGCAATGGGTGCATCCAGAATCAATCATAGCTTTGTGCTCTACCAGCCGGCCTGTTTGCGGACTCATCAAAACAATTGGGAGTGCAAAAGGCAGTATGGGCTCACTTACTATGGGTCATCCACAGGCTCCTCCTCACTCTCAGACTCCAACAGTTGGCTTTCAGTAGCTGTCGGTGTCTCCGCTCTCTCCTGGACTTTTTGCCGAGGTGTGACCCCCTCCATCTGTTTGGCAGCCCTTGACCTCTCAGGTCCCTTCTTGGGTGTTGGTATGAGCCCGCCCTTCTGTGCGGTTCGAACAGGTCCCCATGGAACAGGAAAGGGACATTCCACTGCTTGGTGACCCGACCTTTTGCACCTGAAACACCTGAACATCATCCAGGAGGGAATCCCAGAGAAGCCCGTACCGGGGACTGGGATCTTGTATGCTTCATCCCTCAGTTTCTCTCAGTGTTGCCCGTTCCTCCCCTTTTTCTCAGAACTCATGCAGCCCCTCATCGAGGTCCTTGTTGTGATTCAGGGTCAGCCTCTGGGTTCGGCAGTTGGGTCGGACGACTCAGAGGAGGAGGGGGGTGTTGAAGACCTTGCTGAGGGGGTTGAAGATCTTGCTGATGATAGCCCTCAGCCAGGCCCCTCCCACTTGGTCACTACGGAGACCCAGCTGTGTGAGCCTGACAGTGTGGATGAAGATGACCCACAGCTGGCCCTGTTCAAGGACGCCCGACGCAAGAGGCAGTCAATTAGGAGTAAACAGAGGAAGGCAATGGGGCTTCTCGGAAGGAGGCAGAGAGAAGCCACGCCCTGAACTCTATATAAGGGGAATGTCTGGGAGGGCTGGTTTGCTGAAGGCAACCGCTCGGATGGTTCATGTTTCTTTAAGCTTCTGTTTCTTGGTTCATGTCTTGTTTGTTTTTGTTGCAATAAATTTGGCAGGCGTAATTCCAGCCTCTTGCCGTTTGTGGAGGGGTTGTCCCTACCTTTTCTGCAGGGCCGGTAGCAGGCTGGTACAGAACAGTTTGCCTTCAGCCTCCCACCCCTTACTATTATTATGGAGCAGCTACGTGCTGAGAATGCTCAGCTCACCCAGCAACTCACTTTGCTGGCAGCTCAGGTGGCTCAACTGCAAGCTCAGGTTCATACTGCACCCCCACCATCACCCCCACCCAGGAGAAAATGCCAAGTTGCAATGCCGGATAAATTTACTGGCAATCCAGAACTGTTTCCTGCTTTCCTGGGACAATGCCAGCTCTTTATCAGCGTGAGAGCAGCTGATTTCCCCACTGACCGGGATAAGGTGGGGTTTGTGTTAAGCCTTCTTTCAGGTGATGCAGCTCGTTGGGGCACGCCTCTGCTGGCTCAAACTAGCCCATTGTTGGACAACTTTGTGGGGTTTTGTGATCATATGCGTCTGATGTATGAGGATCCTATTAAGACGCAGACTGCTACTCGATGCCTGAAAGCTCTGAGGCAGGGTCAACGCCCCCTACAGGGCTATATCAGCAATTTCCGGCTGCTTAGCCAGGATTCCGCCTGGAATGAGGCTGCGCTCATGGATGCCTTCCAGGATGGATTGTCGGAGGAGATGTTGGATGAGCTGGCCCGTGTGGATATTCCCTCAGACCTGAATGGGCTGATCCATCTCTGCCTGCGGATCGATGCTCGGTTGCAGCAGCGAAGGAGTCGCCGTGCCACCCCACAGACCCCTGCAGCCCCTGTTGTGCGTGAGCCCCCAGTTCAAAGTGAGGAGCCAATGGAGCTGGGTGCCGCCAGGTCTCGTCTATCGGTGACTGAAATGAACAGACGACGATCGGGGGGATTGTGTTTTTACTGTGGGGACCCTGGGCATTTGGCTGCTTTTTGCCCAAAGAAGCAACAGCAGGCATCAGTGACCGAGTCTGCCCCGAGAAAGTCCCCTACTTTTCTGTCGGGAAACGGTGTGATAGATCGGGCGTCCCACAACAACACTGAGCGACGTCTTTCCGATGCTGCCCGTGGACCTCCATGGCATCTGATTTTGGAGGCACGTCTGATCCTTCCTGGCAAGCCAGAGGGGATTCCAGTCCATGCCTTAATTGACTCTGGGGCCACCACAAATTTTATGGACTCAGCATTTGTGGCCAAATGGGCTGTTCCCCAGTGCCCGGTGGATCCGCCCATGTTAGTGGAGACTATCGATGGTCGAGTGCTCCTGTCTGGGCCAATTACGGCCGCCACGCAACCATTATGTATGGCCATCAGTTCCCATGTGGAGGCCATCCAGTTCTATATCACCTCAGATCTCCACTTCCCCGTGGTCTTGGGACTGGCATGGCTCCGGGCGCATGACCCACAGATCTATTGGTCACAGAACTTGGTCACCTTCCCAAGCTTGCAGTGCGTGGACCACTCCCGCCATATCTGTGCCGGCCAGGTGGAGGGTTCCCCAGGGGTTTCCTTGCCTCCCGAACTGTCCGACTTTGCTGATGTGTTCAGCGAGACAGAGGCGGATCAATTACCCCCGCACAGGCCCTATGACTGCCCCATTGATTTAGTCCCTGATGCGCCTCTCCCAGTGGGGCGTTTGTACTCCATGTCGGACCCCGAGTTGGCTGCATTGCGGGACTTTCTGGAGAAGAATTTGGCTCGCGGTTTCATCCGACCCTCGTCCTCGCCAGTGTCTGCACCCGTGCTCTTCGTCAAAAAGAAGTCGAGCGAATTGCGGCTTTGCTGCGATTATAGGAAACTCAACGCCATCACGGTGCGCAATCGTTACCCGCTGCCCCTCATCCCCGAACTCTTGGACCGACTCCGGGAGGCTAAGATCTTCACGAAACTGGACCTGCGTGGAGCTTACAACCTCGTCAGGGTTCGGCCGGGTGATGAGTGGAAGACGGCGTTTGGTACTCGCTATGGACATTTTGAGTACACAGTGATGCCGTTTGGCCTGACCAACGCCCCCGCTGTGTTTCAGCATTTCATGAATGACATTTTCTGGGATTTGTTGGATCAGTTTGTCGTGATCTACTTGGACAACATCCTGATCTACTCCCCGTCGCGTGAGGTGCACCATCAGCATCTCCATCAGGTCCTGCAGCAACTCCGAGAACATTGGCTGTTTGCCAAGTTGGAGAAGTGCCAGTTCTACCGGGTGACCATCGATTTCCTGGGTCACCGCATTTCTCCTGAGGGCATCACCATGGAGCCGAGTAAGGTTGAGTCTTTGCAGAGTTGGCAACCCCCGCGTCGCGTGAAGGATGTTCAGCGACTTCTTGGGTTCACCAACTATTACCGAACTTTCATCCCTGGGTTTGCTGCCTTGACAGCCCCCCTCACCCAGCTCCTGCAGAAGAAGACTCGGTTCCAGTGGAACACTCCAGAACAACGGGCTTTCCAGACTTTGAAGGAAGCCTTCATGAAGGAGCCCATCTTGAAGCATCCTGACCCGCAACGGCCGTTTGTTGTGGAGGCGGACGCCTCCGACATTGCCATTGGGGCGGTGTTACTCCAGGCAACGACGTCCAGCGGTACCCTCTTCCCTTGCACGTACCATTCACGAAAACTGAACCCTTCGGAGCGCAATTATACAATCTGGGAGAAGGAGCTGCTGGCCATCAAAGCGGCGTTCGAGGCCTGGAGGCATCATCTGGAGGGAGCGCGGCATCAAATCGAGGTCCGGACGGACCATAAGAATTTGGAAAGCCTGCAGACCACTCGGAATTTGAAGCAACGCCAGATCCGGTGGTCTCTTTTCTTTGCGAGGTTTGACTTCTGGGTTCGGTACATACCTAGCGGGCACAATCAAAGAGCGGATGCTCTGTCCAGGAAGCCCGAATATTCCCGAGTGGAAGACAAGCTTCTGCCCAGGACAGTGATCCCCGTCGAGTCTTTTGCTGCGGTGCGGGAGCCGGTTGATATACGGGCTCGGATCCGGGAGGCACAGCAGCAGGAGGTGTGGGTGGCTCAGCGGAAGGAGGAGGTGGGGCCAGATTCTCCTTGGACGGTCACGGATGGACTCTTGTATTATCGTGACTGGCTCTACGTTCCGGGAGGGCCACTCAGGGGACTCATCCTCAGCCAGTGTCACGATAACCCGGCGGCGGGGCATTTTGGCCTGTTCAAGACCCTGAACCTGGTCTCCGGTACCTTCTGGTGGCCCCGAGTCCGACACGACGTCCAGTCCTATGTTACCTCCTGCATCCCATGCAGGCAGGCCAAGTCAGCGACAGGGGCCCCGCCTGGATTACTGCAGCCTTTGCCGACACCCAAAAGACCCTGGGGGGCTGTGTCCATGGACTTTCTGACGGATTTACCCCCATCCTCTGGTTTTACGGCAGTGTATGTGGTGGTGGACATGCTGACCAAGATGGCGCACTTCATCCCCTGTCGCGGCTTACCTTCAGCCCGCGCTACTAGTCGTATGTTCATTCAGCAGGTGTTTCGGCTGCACGGCCTCCCTGATAGAGGCGTCTCTGATAGGGGGGCCCAGTTTACAGCCCGCTTCTGGCAGGAGTTGATGCATGCGTTGGATATCAAGATTTGCCTCTCGTCCGCGCATCATCCTCAAACTGACGGGGGAACCGAGAAGGTCATCAGTATCCTGGAACAATATCTGCGCTGCTACGTCAATCTGCAGCAAAACAATTGGGTGGACTATCTGGCCATAGCTGAGTTTGCATTTAACAATTCGCAGCACACCTCCACACAGATGACACCGTTCTTGGCCAATGTGGGATATCACCCCCGGTTTTTCCCCCTTTCTCCCGTGGACTCACCGGAGCCGGCAGCGAACGACTTCATGGCAGAGTTACAGGTGATCCATCGATTGGTGCGACGTCAGTTAGAGAAGGCCAAGGCCGATTACAAAAGGTTTGCTGATCGGTCAAGACGGGATACGCCTCCACTATCGGTGGGAGATCGGGTCTGGTTGTCCAGCAGGAACCTACCGTCAACACGGTCGGTGAGAAAGTTAGATCACCAATATTTAGGACCGTTCCCAGTCGAGGCTGTCATCAATCCGGTTGCCTATCGCTTAACTCTGCCACGTTCCCTGTGCGTGCACCCAGTCTTTCATCGGTCTCTGTTGGTCCCCGAGCAACCGGCCTGTCCACTCCGCCGAGCGGAACCTCCCCCATGAGGACCTCATGATGGAGGCAGCACCCCTGAGTACCAGGTCGCCAGCATCAGGGATTCCCGTTGGCTGAAAGGTCGTTTCCAGTACCTGATTGAATGGAAAGGTTACGGACCAGAGGACTTCACCTGGGAAGACGCGACCGCCGTTCATGCCCCTGCGTTGGTGACCACTTTTCATGAACAATTTCCATCCCGACCACATCCGGATCGGCAGACCCGGGGGAAGGGCCCTGCGGTGCGGGATAGTGTTGTGATTCAGGGTCAGCCTGTGGGTTCGGCAGTTGGGTCGGACGACTCAGAGGAGGAGGGGGGTGTTGAAGACCTTGCTGAGGGGGTTGAACAGCTTGCTGATGATAGCCCTCAGCCAGGCCCCTCCCACTTGGTCACCACGGAGACCCAGCTGTGTGAGCCTGATTGTGTGGATGAAGATGACCCACAGCTGGCCCTGTTCAAGGACACCCGACGCAGGAGGCAGTCAATTAGGAGTAAACAGAGGAAGGCAATGGGGCTTCTCGGAAGGAGGCAGAGAGAAGCCATGCCCTGAACTCTATATAAGGGGAATGTCTGGGAGGGCTGGTTTGCTGAAGGCAACTGCTCGGATGGTTCATGTTTCTTTAAGCTTCTGTTTCTTGGTTCGTGTCTTGTTTTTTTTTTGTTGCAATAAATTTGGCAGGCGTAATTCCAGCCTCTTGCCGTTTGTGGAGGGGTTGTCCCTACCTTTTCTGCAGGGCCGGTAGCAGGCTGGTACAGAACAGTCCTCCACCACGTGATACCACTCTTGGAGCCTACCCGGGATTCCCCTGACCACTCACGCTTGGCCTAGTTCTCAGTCTAGACCCACTCGGAACTGGTGGAGTAACAGACTTTCTGGCCAGGACCGCAGCCTACTGTTGGCTCATCTGAGGTCCCATACATACTCTGCAACAGTCCAGCCTCGTTGTTTTATTGTCAAGAGCTCCACCTCAGCCCGCTGGACCCTTGAGACATTCTCGAAACAGGACCTCAGTGCTTCCAGGAAAAGCCCCACATCAGCCAGTTCCATGGCATGTTTGGTATACAGGTCAGCCACTCAGTCTGCTGCTTTGCCTTGCAAACCCGCTGTCAGAGCCATGAACATGGCCCATTGTGATGGGTAGAGGCTGGCGTACCAATCCAGATGGTTGACAGCTTGGCTCAAGAACATCACCAGGCAGTCTGGTTTACTATCAAATGTGGTTGGAAATTGCAGGAGACCCCAGGCCATCCATGGACCCATGGAGCTTCAACCATCCCTGGACCCACGGGGGCGGGGTGTTGGCCTGTTGTTTCCTGGCCCAAAGGCCCAAGGAGTCTGGCTGTTGACCCCATGGCCTCTCTGCCAGTCTCTGTCACTGTACTACCTCCCCACAAATGCCTTGCTTGCTCAGCTGGGCCACCTGATCCAGAGCCTCCATGCTGGGGCCCAATCAGAACCTGTAACTGGCCAATTGAAACTGGGATGGGCCTGACTTGGCTGATGGTGCTTCCATGCTGGGCCATGAGGCCATCCCATGCCTCCCATCTGGACCACGATGGTGGATCCTGGAACCCGGCCTCACCAAACCTCTCTCTAATGATATCCATGGTGGTTTGGCTGGGTGCTGTGGAATAACTCCAATCCCCATCATCCTGGTTGATGACTTGGCTCTCTGTCCACTCCATCAGGGGTCTTGGAGGGGCTGGTGTGTAGATCTGGCTGCCACCTGGTGAGTGCCAAGCTATGCCACCATTCACTGGATTGCCCAGGTGCACCTGCTCCCTGGCCCTCACTTACTGGGACTGCTGGTTGTACATCCCAGATTTTTGGCCTTACCACTGGCTGAGTCTCTCCTCCTTCAGCAGGCTCAGCAACCTCAGCCAGACTGCTTACTGCAGCCATGGTGTGGCCTCTTGCGTTCCCTCAGCCATACCTCAAAAGAGAACTGGTAAGGGTAATGAGGCAGAAGAGTGCTAACTTTAACTGTTAAGTCCATAACAGTCTTGGGTTTTCCCCACACCAAACACAGGAAAGAAATACCAGGACACCAGGAAACAGGAACACAAATTTTAACAGAAGCTGAAAAAGCAAACAAAGTTAGCACTGGGAGTGGTTTGCTCCCAGTGCTCTATATATCCTACCCCTGCAGTCCCACCCAGCTCCACCCTTCCCTTCCCAACAGGCCAGCATCCTGGTGGTTGGGTATAAATCCCTCCCCCCTCCCTAGATACAGCCGTTGGTTGTCCCATGCTGTCCATGCAGCTTTCTGTCCTGCTGTCCATTCCACCACCCAGTGAAGTCCTTCATTGTCCTTGTGAGTACAGCCAGTTCCAAAGGGGAGGGAAGTCCTCCAGGGAAATCAACTCCAGCCTGCCTACAGAGGTGCTGGGCACTGTCACCATGCTCACCAGCTGTTCGGTGGCTGTGGAGCACCAGCGCTGACATTTCTAGCTGATCAGCAACTCCTATTGAATTCAGTCATTGCCTCTGCCCCTCTGGTGACCGCCAGAGCCTCCTGCAGCCCACTGGCTGCTTGGCCATTGTTCCCACACAGCCCAGCTACTTGGCAGGGCTTCCAGGTGGCTGGCAGTGTCAGCTGTAGCTCTCAGCTAAGCAGCAGGGCTCCCTGGTGCCTGACATTGTCAGCCCAGCTCCCAGCTGAGCGGCAGGCTCCCCAGCGGCTGATGTTGTCAGCTCTGGCTCTCAACTGAGCGGCAGAGCATCATGTGGCTGGCTGGTCGGGCAGCAGTGAGATGGATGGTTTCCCCGCCCCAGCTGATTGTCGAGCCTAGCGGCTGGACACTAAGAAGCTCTGGAGCTGTTTGCGAGTCTTTAGGGGTTGTCATTCAATTATAGCTTTCACTTTCGCTGGGTCCATTTCGATGCCCTCATTGGAAATTCTATAGCCAAGATAATCTAATCAGGTTTGGTGAAATTCACATTTTGACAATTTGACATAAAACTATTGGCATTCAATAGTTTTCATTAACACTTCTGTCACCAGCTTTATATGGTCAGTCATATTCTTACTGTATATCAGGATGTCACAAGATACACCAGAACCCGTTTGTATAAATTATCATGTAGGACCTCATTAATCACCTGCATGAATACAGCTGGGGTCCCCTGCAGCCCAAATGGCCTGACTTTGAACTGACAGCTTCCCATGGGGCAGTTGAAGGCAGTCTTCCACTCATCTCCCTCCTTTATTATCACCCGGTAATATGCTTCTCTCAGGTCTAGTGAAGACACTCCCCTTTGTCAGGTAGGTCAGTAAGTCCTTCAGGAGGGGGAGGGGGTATTTATTCTCCTCACTCACTGCATTCAGACCTTTATAATCAACACAGAGGTGGAGAGACCCATCTTTCTTTTCTTTAAACAACACAGGGGCTCCCACAGCAGACAATGAATCATCTCGCTAGGTTTGTATCCATGTATTGCTGCATCTCCTCCATTTCAAGGGGGGGACATAGCATACATTCTTGGTCATGGACATTTGGCCCCCAGCAACAGTTCAATGGAACAATCATTGGGCTGGTGAGGAGGCAAGGTATCACATTCTTTCTCACTGAATGCCTCTATTCGGTCCTGGTACTCGCTGGGGATGAGTGGCTCGCGTGGTGGCCGTGAGGCAGCCATGTGCACTCGCTCATTTGGTGGGCTAAAATTTACTGTATCATCTGTTGAATCAATGGGGGGCTTGGGCCCTATAGGTAGTCTCACAGTTTTCATTCCTTTCTCCCACCAGATAAATCACTTCCATTTGTCCAACCAGGCTAGTCCTAGGATCACAGCCTCAGTCATTTTTGGAGCCACCAGGAAGCAAATAAACTGCCAGTGCTCGCTTAGGGGCTCCGTTAATTGTTTGACTAAAGTCCCTCCCATCAGGGAGCCATCAGCTTGCTCAAACCTCATGGGTTTGGAGAGCAGTTTTGCTCGTATGCCCATTTTTCATGGCAAATGGCAAGCTAATGACGCATCGGGAGCATCCAAAATCAACTAGCACTTTTAAATCTACCTTTGTACCCAACTTAGGGAATATGAGCTTGGCAGGTAGTGAGAAAGGTGGGATGTGTCAGCTCACCATCAGGTCATTCTCTTCTTCGTCATCACTGTCAAAAGAGGGTAGAGCCTGAATCCTGGCATCCTCCTGCATGGGGGATGTCACTTGGGCAACAGGTTCCTGTGTGATTCGGTTGGATTTCTCTCTCATTGGCTGTTGGGCAGGTTTCTTTCTTATTGCTGGTCCTGGTCTATTCTGTGATTGGGGGTAGTGGACTGGGCAATTTGCTGCTGGATGTCCCTGCTGTCCACATCGGAAGCACTTCATTGGCAGACCTGCAGGTGGCCTGGGTCTTTCAGCAGCTGCAGCATTTGGAGATCCTCGGGTTGGTGGTTGCTGTTTGGGTTGCTCTGGTCTTGGCTTGGCTTCAGGTGGAGGAGGTTTCTTATAGTGGGCAAGCTGAACATCTAGTTTTACCGCCACCTGGTACCATGCTTGCAGCTGATCAGGTACCGTTCAATAGATGCAGGCCTGAGAAAGGTGGTTGTCCAACCCTTCCCTGAAGTGATGAACTATGGACTGCTCAGACCACTTCTCTAAATGACAGGCTATCTTGCAAAACTTTCATACATACTCCAGGGAAGGCCAGCTGGCTTGCTTTATCTTATGGATTTGTTCTTCTGCTTTGAGAGCAATGGATGGGTCCTCAAATCTTTGTCTCAGTCCTAGGAGGAAGAAGTGGGGGTCCTCCAATTCAGGGGCTTGCTCATTGTATAAATTATTTGGCCATTCAGATACCTCTCCCTCTAGAATGGATGCAAACACATTGACCATAGCAGCTGGGTCTGGTTAGAAGTAGGCACAGCAGTTCAAATGAGAGCACACTTGATTGAGAAGAAAATCAGCTTCTTTGGGTCCCCATCAAAGGTTGCTCTGAAAGTTGGATCAATCACTGGCTGCTGGGATCCCCACTGTGACTGTTGCACACACACACACCAATTGCTGCTGGTCCCATCCTGACTGCTGCTGCATAACCAGGGGTAGCATGTTCATGGGCTGTGGCCATGCCCCCTGCTGTGGTTGCAATATCTGCAGTTGCAACCTCCTGGGTTGGCAGGGGTCTCCTAATGCAGCTGCCTGGGTGGGGGCTGTTGTTGAACTTCCTGCTGCTGGTTAACATAGAGTTGTGGTACCCTCTGCTGCTGTAGGCCCCTCAATGGTTGCTGCATGGGTGGGGATTGCTGCTGGATCACCCTTGTTTGTGGGCCTCTCAGCAGTTGCTGTGCATTCAGGGGCTGTGACCAATCTCCTTGCTGTGATTGTCCTCCCACCAGCTCCTGATCTCCTGGCTTCTGCACCACCCCAAGCTGTTGCAAGGCCTCTGTTATGTATATATGTATAGAGGAGATGTTCACAGAGATTGCCACTGACACCACCAGGTGGCAGGGTGCCCTGTCAGGATTGGCAGGGCAGTCTTTGGTGGGAAATCCAGACAATGGGATTGGTTCCAAGTATACCTGGCTATGTATATAAGAGGGGCAGTTGCCCCTTTGTTTGCCAAGTCTGTGCTACATCAATAAAGGAAGTAATGCTGAACCCTGTTGTCCTGCGTCGTCCATCTTGGGCATGCGGTCCAGAGCCCACTACTTAACAGTGGCGACGAGGGTGGGATGCTGTTTCAATCAGAGCTGAAGTCACTCAGAAGCAGGAAAGGCAGAAAAAAAATTCTGAGACCTTCCTAATGAAGCAGCATTCAAGGACTAGTGCAACATGGCTAAATTTGAAGCAACCAGTGAGTTTTGTTTCAACATCAATGAGCCAGAGCGATGGGAAGCACATCTGGGATGAGTTGAAGGGTTCCTGATGATCAATAAAATCACACATAATAAGATGAAAGCGGCGGCGCTTTTGTGCCTAAGCAGTCAGGATGTGTATGATGTGGCCATTGGTCTGTGCTCACCGACACCTGTCGCAAACGTCTCTTATGCTGATTTAAAAAAGAAGTTGCAGGAGCATTTCATGCCAGTGAGAGCTCCAATCTATTGGCGGCATAAATTCATCCAGCGCAGTCAGCATCCGGGTGAGCCGACCTCGCAATTCATCTCGGCACTGAGACAGGCTGCTCGCCAGTGTAAATTTCCTGATCTGGAAGACAGGATCAGGGATCAAGTGGTGTTTGGACTGAGAGACCAGCAATGCCAACAAAGGATCCTCGCAAAGCCACTGATAAATCTGCGGGAGGTTTTAGACAAGGTGATGGCAGCCAATGACTCTGACAAACACACCACAATAGCAGCAGCTCAGGAGCGACCATACATCATGAGTGTACTTCAAGCAGCGGAAGCGGCGACCTGGATGGAGAGGCAGAGGTAGATGTGCTACAGCACAGACCCAGGAAGCATACACCGCAGCGGGACAACGATGGGGGCCAGCGGAGACAATCATCAGCCACAAAGAGCACAGCATGCAGCTGCAGATGCAAGGAACCGAGGGGAGCCAACACATCCATCCAGAAATGTGCCAGCTGTGGAGGAAACCATCTATGTGCGACCTGCCAGTTCAGATCCGTAAAGTGTCATTCCTGTGGCAAGACGGGGCACATTGCAGCCGTCTGCCAGAATCGGAGCAGAGACAGCCTGAACGAATTACAAGCTATAGCATCGGAGCTTGAAGGTACGATCCCTCAGTCCCTGGAAAGAGCAGACAGATTGTGTCTCACACAGAAGTCCATCAGCTGCTCAAACCAAAAACAACAATACAGGTCCTTCTGCAAGGGGTACCTTGCACGATGGAGCTGGACTCCAGCTCTGCAGTCTCAATAATCTCCTATGAGACATTTAAAAGAATTTGCAATCGGAGCAGGCAGAGGGTTCCTTTAAAGCCCACCAGTTTACAGCTGTCAGATTTTCAGCACACCCCTATTAAAATCAGAGGAAAGGCCACCGTGTCTGTGGGGTTTAAGGATTTCCAGGGTCCCTTAGAGATTTTGGTGACCGATGGGCGGAGAACTAGTTTAGTAGAGCTGGATTGGTTTGATGCCCTGGGCATTTGGTTTGGGGGAGTGAATAGCATCCAGCGCAAATGTCTTGAATCTGTTTGTAATGAATTTGCAGATGTATTCAATGACAGGCTGGGGAAGTACATGGGCCCTCCCATCAAATTTAAACTAAACCCGAACGTCCCACCGGTTCATATCAAGCCCTGAAGAGTCCCATTCGCCCTCAAACATAAGATTGAGTGTGAACTGGACAAACTGGTGGAGCAGGGAGTGTTAGAACCAGTGGATGGGGGAGACTGGGAAACTCCAATTGTGACTCCGTTAAAGGAAAATGGAGAAATTAGAACATGTGCTGATTATAAGGCTACGGTAAACCAAGCCTTAAATCCACACGCTTACCTGGTTCCGTCGGTCCGGCAAGTTTTCGCCGCTGTCCAAGGTGGCGCGCTCTTTGCAAAACTTGATTTGGCGCAAGTGTATCAGCAGCTGTCAGTGAATAAGGAAGCAGCTGATGCTCAAACAATAGTGACACATAGAGGAGCTTTCTGAGTTAACCGGTTACAGTTTGGTATCTCAGTACTCCTGGGATTTTTCAGGAAGTGATGGAGAAGACTCTGAAGGGCATTCCTGGTGTATGTCCCTATTTTGACAATGTCCTCATCACTGGGGAATCTGAGGAGATCTTGGCTGACAGGCTGCAAGCTGTCTTAAGCAGTTTTTGCTCTGCTGGGCTTAAACTTAAAAAAAGTAAGTGCAGCATTGGTGTGGCATCCACTGAGTTCTTAGGGTTCAGGATTGATGCCAAGGGTATTCACCTCACTGACTCTAAGGTGAAAGCAATTATGTTGGCTCCAACCCCAACAAATAAGACTGAATTACAAGCTTTTCTGGGGTTACTTAATTTCTATCACACGTTTTTACCCCACAAAGCAGCAATTGCAGAACCTTTGCACAGGCTGTTAGATAAGAAAACTCCATGGATCTGGACCAAGGTCCATGAACAGAGTTTTACAAATCTTAAACAACTGTTATCTAGTGAGTCTACCATCACACATTTCATAGAAAATAAGCCTATCTGCATCGCGTGTGATGCATCCCCTTATGGGATGGCCGCTGTATTAAGTCATATAGAGGAAAATGGGGAGCAAAGGCCTATTGCATATTACTCCCAAACTCTGTCCAAAGCAGAAAGGAATTATGCACAAATTGACAATGAAGCACTGGCAATTGTGTCAGGAGTAAAAAAAAATCCATGACTACCTGTATGGCAGGGAGTTCACCATTTTTACTGATCACAAACCCTTGTTTGCTGTGGGGTAGTAAAGTTATTATTCCAAAGAAATTGAGGGAAAGGGTCTTACAATCGTTACACGAGGGGCATCCTGGCATAGTAAGGACAAAGGCACTAGGTAGGAGCTACTTATGGTGGCCTGGTCTTGACAAAGCCATAGAGGAGCAGGTAGTGGGGTGCTACACGTGCCAGAGGTCAAGGCCAGAACAGCCACAGGCTCCCATTCACAAATGGGAAGCAACTCACACCCCATGGTCTAGGATACACATCGATTACGCTGGGCCTTTTCAGGGGCAATTGTTCCTGGTAGTGGTTGACAGTCACTCTAAATGGCTAGAGGTAGTCCCAGTTTCTAGCATGACCACTGCAAAGACAATTCAAGTGCTGCGGGGACTATTTGCCACTCATGGGTTGCCTGATGTCTTGGTCTCTGATAATGGCCCACAATTCACATCTGCTGATTTCCAGGCATTTACCAGAGCCAACTCGATTAGACACATCACAACAGCACCTTTTCAGCCATTGACTAATGGTTTGGCAGAACGAATGGTGAGGACAACCAAGGACGCATTGAGGCGCATCATCAGTGGAGATTGGCATCACCGGTTAGCTCAGTTCCTTTTGGCACAACATACCACTGTACAGCTATGGGCAAGAGCCCTGCTGAGTTGCGTTGGGGATGGTGACTCAATACTAAGTTGGACAGACTACACCCAGACAGAGTATCAGCTCAACAGGAGCAACCAGACACCACCCGAGAATTGCACATTGGTGAAAAGGTTTGGGCCCAGAACTATGGTCTAGGGCCTACCTGGATCCAGGGGGTGGTAGTGGGCAAAACGGGGCCTGTATCTTACATGAGGAAGGTCATGAGGTGAGGAGACACATTGACCAGTTGAGGAAGAGACAACCTGAAAAGTTTCAATATATGTCTCCAGAGCAACATCTGGTTGGTAATCAGGACCCTGATGGCATCCCAAGGGATGACTACATCGCAGACTCAGTTGCCCTTGCTGATCCGGGCAACCAGAATGCAGGGCAAGCAGTGAAATGGTCAGCAAGGATCCATAGGACACCAGCATATTTCAAGGACTATGTAAGGTCTTGAGGCTAGGGAAATATAAACAAAATCAAGCTCAACACTGCAGGTTTTATTCCATTAGTTGTCTATTGTTCCCATTATTATTTGTTTTTTTGTGTGGGGGAAGGGCTGTTATGTTTTATTTTTATTTTTATTTTTATTAAATTTCTATACCGCCCTTCTCCCAAAGGACTCAGGGCGGTGTACAGGGCAATAAAATACTACATACCAAAGTTAAAAGTAAAATTAAATTAATTTTAGCCCTAACAATAAATAGTTAAAAAACCCAAACCCTTAGTCCAGGCCGGCCTGTTCAAACAACCAAGTCTTCAGGTCACGGCAGAAAGAGCGAAGGTCGGGAGCCATCTGGAGCTCAACAGGCAGTTGATTCCAAAGGGCTGGCGCGCCCACAGAGAATGCTCTCCCTCTGGGGGCCACCTCTGTGGGAGCGCACAGGACGAAGGGAAGTTGACGCTGGCAGCAGGTGCTCCCGTAGGTAATGTATATATGTATATAGGAGATGTTCACAGAGATAGCCACTGACACCACCAGGTGGCAGGGTGCCCTGCCAGGATTGGCAGGGCAGTCTTTGGCAGGAAATCCAGACAATGGGATTGGTTCCAAGTATACCTGGCTATGTATATAAGAGGGGCAGTTGCCCCTTTGTTTGCCAAGTCTGTGCTACATCAATAAAGGAAGTAATGCTGGACCCTGTTGTCCTGTGTCATCCATCTTGGCCATGTGGTCCAGAGCCCACTACTTAACGGCCTCTATTAGCTGTGGCAAGCTCGGAGGCTTCTGACCATCCCCCTGCAGGGGCTGCCAAGCTCCCCATTGCTGCAGGGGCCTCAGATTGGGGTTTTTTTTCTCTGTAGGGCTGGAGGCCCTGGTAGGGGAAGACAGGGTCTGGAAAGCTGTCTGATCTGCAATAGAGGGGCTGTAGGCTACTCTCAGCAGGAGTTGATTTCTGCTTCTCATCTCTAGCTTTTTAAAACTTTCCAGTGACTCACCTGAACCTTCAGTGGCAGACAATCTGGTAGCTTTCCACCGGTCTGCTTTTGAAACTTTTGAGGGTGGCAAGGCAGTCTTGAGGTGTCTGGAGTCTCCACTGGGCTGGGCCCACTCTGACAGCCAGATCAGGTCTCCTAGCTGGGAGACCTGCAAAAGCTCTTCCTCCCCTAGCTTGCTATCTATCGCTTCCCTCCCTGGGGTAGCAGCTGCTGCCGAGTTGCTGGCTTCAAGCAGTTTCTCTTTTCCCATGATGAAATCTTCTCTTGAATCTTTGCCAGATTCCCTCAAGTCCAGAGAGAATGGCTGGAGTTCAAGACCCCTAAATAGTTTGAAAAGTTTTGGATCTTGGCTTAATGTTATGGTTCCGACAAATGCAGTACTTCAGAGAACTTCAAGGCATTGTTTACCTTAAAGAATCTTTTAATAAAGTAGCATAGCTTCAGCAGATACATGGTCAAAGCCAAGACCTGAATTCTCTTCCCCTAAACACATTGTATCATAGCACAATTCCCTCCCTTAATTAAATGTCACAAATCACATTCTCCAATTAGTTTAAAATGCAAACTTTCCCTCCCCTTTTTAACCCGCCAATTCTTATCTTCTCTTATTACAAACAGTTTTGAGATACATTCTCCCTACTCCTGCCAAAGCATCCACTAATTCTAACTCTAAAAGTAACATACAGGTTAAAGAAAAAGGCTACAACTCCCTATGTTGTCAAGCAAGAACATCCAATGTTAGCAGCATTGACAGAACACATTTAAAGTAAAACTGGAAAAAAAGATGAATTCATTCACCCCAATCTTATTAGTGAGGCTTTTCTATTGAAGACTGTCAATTTTTTTTAAAGAGAAATGATCTCTCTTTTCATGTTAAAGTTTGGGGAGGAGTTTGCTCACAGTAGGATATTAGAACCAATTTAAGCCTTTGAAACAGGTTTTTGTTACATCTTAAGAGCTGAGATGTAGAATGTTAACTTATATATGTATGTATTAATCTTATTATTTTAGAGCTCTGATTGGGCTTTTTCTGATAACTGGTGGAGAAGACATTACTTATTTGATTTGTCTAGAAATGAGCTTTTGGATGAAGACTTTTATATTTGTTAATTAAGAGGAATTGAAGAGATTAGGAAATTGTTTATAGTTTTCATGATGAGAGCGAGAAGCTGCTTTCTTGGGGAAAATGTCTTTTTCTTTTTCTTTTTTTCTTTCTTGGACTTTTTGTTCTTTTTTAGTTTGTGTTATCTTTTATTGTTGTAATTAAAACTTTTAATAAAATTATTACAAAAAAGGGATGAATAGAGCTTTCATTCAATGAGATAAATGAAGGAATTATTTCTTCCTATTTTTCTTAAATTTACACATTTGTCAAAATACATCTGACCATGGAAAACTAATTTATAGGAATTGCAATAGTGAGACACATCATTTTTAAAGAGAGACCAGTTTTCTAAATTATGAATTTCTAGTGAAAATACCACTTTCAAGTTAATGACTGAACTATAAAGGAATGTACATTTTCTAGATTATTGTAACCTTTAAAGAGAGCTTTCAACTTACATAAAAGCTTTGTATTTAAAAGCAAATTCTGATGCTGAATATTTTTTTCTTCATAAAATACTTTATGAACTTTATGCCAAGATGTGCCATTTCATGCAAATTTCAAAGGAAAGTAAGACGATAGGCATTTGTATGTCCAGAAAACAATAATGCATTGATTTTCATTTGTTCTTCAGATGGATTTCTTGCTGAATGCAATTCTCCATAATTCAATAACAACACTGATATTTGTTATTCAGTTACTATATTCTTTTTGTTTGACATACTTTTTATCATATGTAAAAAAAAATCACATATGATGAAATGTGGCCCTATCCACACTTGTTTAAACTAGTGAGAAAGTGACTGGATTTTTCCATCAATTAATATTTTAATTTGGTTTATTCTGCAATTTATATGCCTGTTAAACTGCAGAAAACAGATGCAGAAAAATTAATGGAAATAACTATTAAAATGAAATAGTAATTCCATAGCTTGCTTGCTTATTTATTTGTCTGTTAAATTTGAAACATACAAGCGATTGAGAAATTTCCATTTCAACCCTTTTGTGAGGTAGCTTAGGCTAGATTCAGACAATGGATTACAGATGAGGTCTGCACTATTGGTATATGCTTACATACAGTATATTTATTTATTTATTTATTTATTTATTTATTTATTTATTTATTTATTTATTTATTTATTTATTATTTTATTGGATTTGTATACCGCCCTATTCCCGTAGGACTCAGACTTACATACTTATATGGTATGTAAGCATGGTATATGCTGGTCTCCTAGAAGCAGCTTTTGAGTTTCTGCTGCCTTTAAATTCCTTTGTAGAGAGGCATGCTTGACTTATCCAGAATTGGAGAATTCTAGTGGGATCTGATGGGATCTGCATTCACCAAACCTGTGTGCAGATTGGAACTTAATTATCCATTCACTGTGGTATTTCTGTAATGTAATTGTGTTGCTCAAAAACTAGGAAATGCAGCCATGAAAGTAAAGCGATATGTCTGTCTGTATTTCCTCTACTGACTCTTCTAATTTTCAAAGAGATGACCTAAATTTTCCACCAATTAGGGACTATTATGCATGGGTCAGTAAGTTTGGGATCTTTTGTACCATATTGCCTATGTAATCTCACTAATCCTGCTCCCATTTTTTTCTCCCAACATTAGAATTGCAACACAGAAAGAATAACAGGTTTTCTTCTGGAGGTTGTAGGGATGCTGAAAAAGGTGACTGAAAATGTCTGAAGAAAATAAAAATAGGTTTAGAAAGGGGGTGTCATGTTATTCACCAAAGCACCAGAGGGCAGGATAGGAAACAATGTTTGGAAACTGAACAAAGAGAGAAGCAACCTGGAATTAAGGAGAAACTTCCTGGCAGTGAGGACAATTACCAGTGGAACAGCTTGCCTCCAGAAATTGTGGGCATTCCATCACTGGAGATTTTTAAGAAGAGGCTAGACAGTCACTTGTCTGAGATGTCATAGGTTCTCCTGCTTGAGTGAGGGTCTGGAGTAGAAGATCTCCAAGATCCCTTCCAGATTCTATTCTATTCTATTCTATTCTATTCTATTCTATTCTATTCTATTCTATTCTATTCTATTCTATTCTATTCTATTCTATTCTATTCTATTCTATTCTATTCTATTCTATTCTATTCTATTTTGGAAGAAGATAGACAGACAGATAGATGATAGACAGCCATGATGGATGGATGGATGGATAGATAGATAGATAGATAGATAGATAGATAGATAGATAGATAGATAGATAGATAGATAGATAGACAGACAGACAGACAGACAGACAGACAGATAGATGTCAATAGATTAGGAATAGATGTTTTTCCTTTTTCAAAAAAATATTAAAAACCTATGAGCTGATCAGTAAACGTGCAAAATGGGGACATATTTTTTGCCTATCAATATTTATCAACACTTGTTCTTATCAAACCAATCCATTCCTTTTGAAAAGGAAACATAATGGATAAAACTTGTTTAGAGTACTCCTTTAGAACATTTCTTGGAGGATTTTCATTTTTTTATTGAAAAGTTTTATAAAAATTACAATATTATCCCCTCCCCAACCCACCCTTAAGCCTCCCCTCCCCCTCCCCCACTTCCCAAAGCTGATTACAGGGTTACAGATATATAATAATCATAATCTAACTAACATTAACCAACTATATAAATAACCAAATACATAATGCGCTTTAACTCCCCTATAACATAAATACAAGCAAACTAAAAGTATCCAAATTATACTAATACAATAGACTGCACAATATTTTCTTGCTTTAACTCAACTAACAATTTTAATTGCCAATCATTCTCTACCAATCTAAGTAATTCCTTATAAGAAATCCTATCCAAATTCACACCCATAGATCTACTCTCTATCGTGTGTCCAGGAATCCCCCAAATTGGTATTTTGTAATTCAACTTATAATAATACTTTTTCCAGACACGCAATAAAGCACTTCTTAAAATATGGGATTTACGTAAATACCTTGTCTACTTTTTTGTTATATATTAAATATGCATGCCACCCATATAATAAGTCCCATCCCTCAAGGTAAAGTATTCTTTTATTTGTTAAATGAAGCCAATCACTAACCAATGTTAAAACCACCGCATCATAATATAATTTCAAATTAGGCACCTTAAGTTGGAGGATTTTCATTTTATAGATGAGATTTCAGCACTTTAACTCCCATTCTTGATTACTTGATTCTCCATTTTTGATTATAACATTCCAATCACTATTCTTGTATTTTAATTTTCCATCTGGAAAACATGAATATGTTCCAGATGAGGCTAAAGTTTTGCATGTTATTTACTCAAGAAGGAGAGGCAACCAAGAATCATGTTGTTTGATGTCTCCACTAACCAAGTCACTTTCCAATCACATCAGGCAGCATTTTGAAAGACCAGAAAGAAATTGCCATAAACTTTGGAAAATGAGATCATTACAACTAAATTTGTTTCAAGTGACTAGATTTGGTCTTTCATTATATGTGAGTGCCCCCACACATTCCACAAATAATTAATTTTTATCCTTGAGGTTAGTGTATTTAAAAAAAAACTTTTTGGTTTATCAAAAATAAAACACAAAAAGAAATTTAAAAAAGTAACAGTAAACTAGGAGGAGGAGGGAGAAGAAAAAACATAATGTAAAGAGGAAGAAGAAAAGAAAAAGGCAACAACCTCTGACTCTCTTAGCTCAGTAGCAGATAACAACATTACAACCACAACTTTTTAATTTTACGCAACAGTATGTACAAGCCATTTCTATAATAATAAACCTATCTAATTAGCAAAAACAAAATCAAAGTTTCCTTTTTTTATTGCAAGCACAAAATCTGGCAGCAATTTCATAATAGAAACAAGATTACATATATTCTTTTCTTTGGATAAAAGAATCAACTTGACCATCTCTGCTTCTCTTTGCTGTGGGAAATAATATATAGTTTTGTTAACTCATTAATCTTTATCATAATTCATATTAAGAGAATCTTTCACATTATTTCCTTTTTTTTAACCCTAAAGGGAGAAAATGCTTTTTCTAGTTCAAATTGAATAGTATTTTACAAACTTTGGGAATTATTCAGCATTACATAAAAAGATAGAAGACATACATTTACAAACTCATTTTATACATACAAAGCTATCTCAAACTTTTCTGTCAATACAATTCACTTAGCACTCTTAGCTCAGTTGTACTGGGAGTGTTAAGCAAACCATCACCATAATTTTTTTTTGCCACGCCTCCTGAAAGATGGCCGCTCGCAGCTGATCGCGGAGATCAAAGGGAGCAAGTTTGGCATGGGGCCCTGCAGGGGGCTGTTGTTCCCTAGCCCGGATGGGTGACAGGACCCTCCGAGGCTTCGGTGGAGCCCGTAATGAGCGCTAGCAATGACGACGGGGCAGTGCCAGAGAGGACGGAGAGGCAGCGAGGAGGCAAGGCTCCCAGATACGAAATAACTGAGCGGAACGGCTCGATCGGGAAGGCGGAGAAATTACAACGGCCGGAGGCAGCCGGCGGCACCCCACGGCAGCCTGTAAAGCAGCCGATGATGGGCGGCGGCAACATGCAGTTTACAGCTTTTACTGGCTCATTCAGACAGGCAGAAAACATATAATAGCCAACGGCAGCCGGCGGCATCTTGCGGCGGCCTCCAAATCAGCTGTTAAACGGCCTACTATGATGCGCGGCGTGCGGAAGCCTGCAACGGACCTGCAACGACCTGAACGATCTCCCTTTAACAAACAAATGGTCCGGTCCTGCAACCACTTGCGGAGGAGCTGTAACGACCTGGGGCCGCCTAGAAAGGTGGTCCGGACAGCGAGGCTCCAGAATTTGTGGCTGCTGACCCCCATCTGCCCATCTATTAGATCAACGAGCTTCCCCCCTGACAGAGGTCTTTGGAATGATGGCCACCGTCCGTTGGTTTGAGCGCCATTTAAAACCCTCCTGAACTGGTCTGGAGGGTGGAATCACCAGGGGCCACCTGAAGCTAAAATTGGAGGTGGGATGTGCCAGATGGCCCCCGAGATAGCAGTTATCCCCTCGGGATCATACTTGAAATCTAGATAATCCCTCCCCCATTTTCTTTCTCCGGAGACTGATTACAGCCCCTCGGTCGCGATGACATCTAGGACATGGAGATAGATGAACTACCACCGCTCATCACCGGAACTACGAAGTTCACCACCAACAGACTATTCTAGCAACCACCGGACTTTCTCTCCTCCTGCGACCTACCCAGGGCTGGATGGTGGTCCTCTGAGATCCTGGTCACTGTGAGAGGGGGACCATGTTTTCAGGAGCCACTACTTCAGCTCTGTGGACTTAATATGCAGTTGTGCCAGCCAACCCGTCCTTTACTCCTATTTCCACCTCTGATGGCTTACACCAGAAATGAGCTACTTGCCCTGAGAGCGTCCCCCCTCTCTCAGATGTGGCCATCAAACCTACGCCGCCGTTTCCTTAATGACGGGTCCTGGGACCCCGAGAGGTGGCATGGCGCCAAAAAGAGGCTTTTGGGTTTTCTTTTAAAATTTTTTGAAGGGTTAGGGAGGGGGGAGGGTCAAGCCTGGCAGAATGATAGGAAGATCCTACCGGACCTGTCTCAGTCTAGGTTGGCCAATGGCCGCGGCAATATGAGGGCTGGGGAGAGTCTTACAACCCAGGGGGATGGGATAGGGATACCGATCCCCACGGTAATTGGGAATGGCAGCAGATGGATGAGCAGAGGGCCATATCGTAATCTGAGATCACGCTCACCTGCTGTCCTGGGGAAGAGGGAGGACAGACACCTGAGCTCAGGCTGATCTACTTTAATGCCAGGTCTGTTGTGAATAAAGCTCCCCTCATCCATGATTTGATCGAGGAGGAAGACGCAGACCTGGCGTGCATCACGGAAACCTGGTTGGGCCTAGAGGGAGGGGTCCCTCTGACTGATTTATCCCCTTCAGGTTTCCATGTGCTACATCAACCTCGAGCTCAGGGTAGGGGAGGTGGTGTGGCGGTCGTTATTAGAGAAACCCTCCATCCGCGGGAGGCCACTGCCCCTCAGATAGACGGATGTGAATCCCTCCTCTTAAGATGGGGTCCTGGTGGTCAGTTGGGCCTACTTCTGGTATACCTCTCTCCAAGCTGTGCAGCAACGGTTCTACCCAAGCTACTTGACGCCATCTCAGGATTGGCAGTTGAATTTCCAAAACTTATGGTACTGGGAGACTTTAATCTACCTTCCCTGGGCAGTGCATCAGAAGTGGCCCGAGAGTTCATGGCCTCCATGACGGCCATGGACCTGACCCAAATTACTCAGGACCCAACTCATGAGGGAGGAAACATGCCTGATCTTATTTTTATCTCTGGGCAATGGCTAAATGGACTGGCTGGGGTTACTCCAACATCACAACCCCTTTCATGGACAGACCATTATCTCCTGCGGTTGGGCCTCTGTCACATCACCCCCCACTGTCAGGAGGCGGAACCGACCAGGTGGTTCCGCCCCAGGCGCCTGATGGACCCAGATAAATTCCAGATGGCGCTTGGACCGATTCCCACCTCCCTCTCCCACAGCCCAGTCGAGTCCTTAGTTGATGCCTGGCAACAGGCTGCTTCAAAGGCTCTCGACCGCGTTGTCCCTTTGCGGCCTCTGACCCGGCGCAAGTCCCGACTCGCTCCTTGGTTCTCCAAGGACCTGCAGGAGATGAAACGCCAGAGAAGGGGCCTAGAGAGCATTTGGAGAACCAGTCGGTCTGAGTTTGACCGAACACAGTTAAGATCCTTTTCTAGATCTTATCTTGTGGCAATGAGGGTGGCAAAGCGTGCCTACTTCACCACCCTCATTGCGTCTGCAGATAACCACCTGGCCGCCCTATTTAGAGTGGTCCGCTCCCTTTTAAATCAAGAGACGGGAGAAGACCCCCTACATGGACAGGCTGAGGAATTTAGTAAGTATCTGGTGGACAAAATTGCTCAGATTCGGGTTGGTCTGGACTCTGACTGGGCAGTATCTGACGAGAGGAAAACGATGAATTTGGCTGAGAACATTTGGGAAGAGTTCGATCCTGTGACTCCGGATGAAGTGGACAAGATCATGGGGAAACTAAGTGCCGCCACATGTTTGTTGGACCCGTGTCCCTCCTGGCTAGTCTATGCATCTCGGGAGGTTACACGAAGCTGGTTCCTAGCAGTTATCAATGCCTCACTGAGTGAGGGGTACTTCCCTGCCGCCTTGAAAGAGGCGGTGGTAAGGCCCCTCCTCAAGAAACCGGCATTGGATCCAGCTATTTTAAACAACTTCTGTCCCGTCTCCAACCTTCGCTTTCTTGCGAAGGTCGTTGAGAGTGTGGTGGCACGACAGCTCCCTTTGAACCTGGAGGAAGCTGAATATCTGGATCCGTACCAATCAGGTTTCAGACCCGGGTATAGCACGGAGACGGCATTGGTCGCACTGGTAAATGATCTCTGGCAGGCCCGAGATAGAGGTTATTCCTCTGTCCTGGTCCTATTAGATCTCTCAGCGGCTTTTGATACCATCGACCACGGTATCTTACTGCGTCGTCTTGAGGGGTTGGGAGTGGGAGGCACCGTTCTGCGGTGGTTCTCCTCCTACCTCTCAGACCGTTTGCAGACGGTGTTAGCAGGGGGGCAGAGGTCAAGCCCTTGGCCTCTTAGTTGTGGAGTACCCCAGGGATCGGTGCTCTCGCCCCTCCTGTTCAACATCTATATGAAGCCGCTGGGAGAGATCCGTGGCTTCGGGGTGAAATATCATCAATATGCTGATGATACCCAGCTATTCATCTCCACCCCGAACCAACCCAGTGATGCCCTCGATGTGATGTCCCGTTGCCTGGAAGCGGTACAGATCTGGATGGGAAAAAACAGGCTTTGACTCAACCTGGCCAAGACTGAGTGGCTGTACATACCGTCATCTCGTTTAGTCCAAGAGGTTCCATCTTTGACTATAGGAGAAGAGATGTTACCTCCCATTGATAGAGCACGCAATCTGGGCGTCCTCCTAGATTCACGACTCAGTTTTGAAGATCATATTGGAGTCGTGGCTAGGGGGGCATTTGCCCAGATTCGCCTAATATACCAATTGCGCCCCTTTCTGGGCCGAGATGCCCTACGTACAGTCATCCACGCACTCGTTACCTCCCGTATAGACTACTGTAATGCTCTCTACATGGGGCTGCCCTTGAAGACCACCCGGAGGCTTCAGCTGGTGCAGAGTGCAGCTGCACGGGTTGTGATGGGAGCACCCCGATACTCCCATATTACACCCCTTCTGCGTGAGCTGCACTGGCTACCGGTTGCCCTCCGGGTGAGATTTAAGGTGCTGGTACTTACCTTTAAAGCCCTACATGGCTTAGGCCCGGGATACTTGCAGGACCATCTGCTGCCAGGAACAAATTCCCATCGCCCAGTACGCTCACACAGAGAAGGCCTCCTCAGGGTACCGTCAGCTAAGCAATGTCGGCTGGCGACCCCCAGGGGGAGGGCCTTCTCTGTGGGAGCGCCAGCCCTATGGAATCAGCTCCCCCCTGAGCTACGGATGGCCCAAAATCTCCAATCCTTTCGCCGCGGCCTCAAAACACTCCTATTCCGCCAGGCTGACCTGGACTGACAGGCATTTTAATTAATTATATTTACAATCTTTAATTTATTCTTAGTTTTTAATTTTAATTTATTGCACGGATGATTTTAATTTTATTTTTATCTTAATTTCTGTATTTATTATATGTTTTGTTGTTAGCCGCCCTGAGTCCTTCGGGAGATAGGGCGGGATATAAATCCCATCAATAAATAAATAAATAATAAAAACTGGTGTCAAATTTATATTCTAAAAGTACAGTTAGGTTATTTGCATTGTCCAGCATTTGTAGAGTTAACAAACTGGGTTGATAATTTTCTACTGTGTGTTAATATTGTTCTTTTTTAATGTTCTTGGTATAATTAGTATTTTTGGATCCTAACTGATTTATGATATAAATGAAATTCTCTATTGACTTGTCAAAAATTTCCTTTATGACAGACTCCAGCTCAGAGCTAAATATCTTCATAGCTCACTCTAGTGGTCAAAATATTAGTTGTTTGTTTGTCTGTCTGTCTGTCTGTCTGTCTGTCTATCTATCTATCTATCTATCTATCTATCTATCTATCTATCTATCTATCTATCTATCTATCTATCTATCTATCTATCTATCTATCTATCTATCTATCATCTATCCAATCAGAGTTTATGAAAATCAGAAAATTTCAACTACCACAACAATACAATACAGGGCTACAGATATTTTTAAAAGTAGCAAATAAGACCACAAGTTTTATACTTATATTTCAAAAGAAAAAAAATATTCCACACTTCCTTATTTTAGCTGTCTCCAGGAACCTTCTTCCTTGTTGTTTAACAATAAAGGAGTCTCAAAAATGGCACATAGCTTCAAAAGGGAATAATAAGCTATAACTAAAGAGAGCCCCTTTTAGCTAATAGAGATAATAGCCTCATAAAGTCATTAAGAAATGAAGGGCACAGCTTATTGTCTGTTTGAAAAATAAATTCGAAAATGGCTGTTTTATCCAAAATGATGTGATATTTTAGTCTCCAGGTCTTTAATCATCTTAGTTGCTCTTCTCTGCACTTTTTCCAAAGTCTTAACATCTTTATTGTAACATGGTGACCGAAACTGGATACAGTATTACAGGTATGGTCTTACTAAGGTTTTATAAAGCAATACTAATATTTCATGTGAATCTTTCCAAAGAAATCCTGGAGAAAATGGCAGCCTACTAGGCATAGGGTCTATGGTAAATGCTTTCTTCACATACTTTCTGGAAATATAAAAAATAAATTGGCAGCACACCTGTTTGTTTCTGCTTTTTATAATATTCAAAATGATGGCGTGTTATTGGAATGCTGAGTATATACTTTGTAAAGTGGTTTCAGCCTCCTGTTTATTATCGCATTTCCTTGGTACTCTAAATCTTTTTTAGATTCCCACAGAGATGGTTCATTGAGTTGTACTGCAGAGCTAAGCTTTTTTGTTCTTTGCCATCAATGCACAATGATGCCATTTACAAAAATTCATAAACTATAATGGCCCTGATTAGCTGCTTGCCTGAATAACTTATGTGAATGCATCTCTCTTTTTCAGTTTCTCTCCCTCTTTCTCCTCTCTCTCCCTCACACAGACATATACAAGGTTCATCGTAGTGTTGCTGTGAATTTTGTTTAGAAAAAATTACTAAGGACTCCAAGATCTTGCATCTCTTTAGTTTGACTTAAAAAACAAACTTCTCTCCCTAAAAGATTCAGGGTGATGCTGATGATTTAGCAACTGGTGATGACAACATTTCAAGTAAAATAAGAATAATAATCAGAGCCCAAAATTTAAGAGAGAATTTTTATAAAATGTTTTATAGACCCTAAAAAACTAGCAAGTATGTATCCGAACTGCCAGCCCAAATGTTGGAGGTGTGGTGGTGAGGATGCAACGTATTTTCACATATGGTGGACTTATAAAAAAGTCAAAGCTTTTTGGATTAAAATTTGGTGGAATATGCAAAAGATATTTAAGAAAAAGATAAGGTTTTCTCCGCAGTTGTTTTTGTTGGGTATCATTACAGATTTTACTGTTATAGATACTAAATTGATGTTGAATTTAATTACGGCAGCAAGACTTTTAGTAGCACAATATTGGAAGAAGGAGGAACTGCCTCCTATAGAAGAGTGGACTTTGAAAGTTTCTAACTTGGCGGAAATGTCAAAGATTTCAGCATATTTGAAAAAACAATCGCAACAGAGATATATTGTGGAATGGAGAAGATGGATTGAATATATTCAGAATAAATATGGGACTAAAAAGTTTCATTTAGCATTTGAATAAGTAGTGGTTTTATACGATGTATTATTAGTTATTTGTTATTTGTTAGTAATATAGTTATGTTTACGGAGAGTTAAAGTGCGATAGAATTTAATGTTTTATTTTTGTTGTTAGCATATATTAGCTTAAGTTTGTAAGTTTATACCCTGTATTTCAGCTCTGGGAAGTCGGGGAGGGGGGAGGGTAGGGGAGGGAGGGTTGGGGGGAGGGGAGGGGGAAGGAGGGAGTTTTTTCTATTTGAAAAATGTACTGTAAAACTTTTCAATAAAAAAAAGAATAATAATCAGAAAGAGGGAGAAAAGACTGATTAAAAAATACGGTACATTGGACTTCTGGGTGGCTCTCCAGTGTCGCGGACGGTCGGAATTGACCACCGGCCCTTCGTTTTTGTTTAAACTGCGGAGCAGCCAACAATCAGCTGCTCCGAGGAGTGAAAACCCCACTCCTCAGGTGAAGAGGAGAGGGGGAGTTCCCAGGTAGGGGTAGAACCCCATTAGAGCCCCAGAGCATTTGTTCTGGGGCTTGAAGGGTGAGGGTACCTCCAAAACCTGGGAATCTCCAGAGTGGTGGGCTCTTCTGCTGTTTGCAGAACAAGACACTGAATCCACTCCTGCCAGATTTGATTGACATATAGAAACATTGTTGCAGCAGAGCAGAGACAGAAGCCGTATAAACAGCAAGTACAAGGCTTTAACCCTCGAAAAACAATTCTTTTTTCGTCTTGCTTACTATTTGGAAAAGAAAAGGAAAATGGCGTCTGAGTGAATAGGGGAGAAAGAGGGGAAGAACTTTCTTTTTTCCTTTTTTATAAGCGGTGAAGGGGTTTTTCTTTTTTCTTTCCCTTCTCTCACTTTTTTTATAGTGAAAGTGTTTGCTGGGAGATTGAGGAGGAATTGGACTTTAAATTTGCTCTGCCTGAACTTACAAGATTTGGTTGTAGTTGTTAAAGGAGAAGAGAAGTGAAAGTGTGAATGGAGAGTTAAGTGGCTATAAAATGGCTTCTAAGCCTCCTGTTACTAAAAGTGCAGGGACATCGCCTGTTCAGCAATCTGGATTGCAGTCTGTAACGTTAAAGGACTTGCAAGATGCTTTAAAACCTGTAACGTTAAAGGACTTGCAAGATGCTTTAAAAGTGGCCTTAGCCACTCAGTCTGAAAAAATAACTGAAAAAATAACTGAACAGGTGGCTGACCTTATTGAGGAGAAGAACAAGGAAATGCGGGAGGACATTCTTTTAGCACTTCAGGGGCTGGCAGGATGTATTGAGACTCTGAATGAACGGGTGGAAGAAGTGAAACAAAATAATTTGATGTTGGAGGCAACAATGGGTGAAGCTACATTTAAAATGGATAAAACGGATGAAGAGGTTCTGATGATACAGTACAGAGATATGGATTTTGCCCTGAGGATCAGAGGTTTGAAAGAGAACTCTCAGGAGAATTTGCAAGAGATGCTGGTGGATGCTCTGGCACCTATTTTGGGGTTTAAACCCGAAGAATTCTTTGGGGACATAGATAAAGTCTTCAGAGTTAACTCTTGGATTGCCAGGCAGAGGAAATTGCAAGATGCTTTAAAACCTGTAACGTTAAAGGACTTGCAAGATGCTTTAAAAGTGGCCTTAGCCACTCAGTCTGAAAAAATAACTGAAAAAATAACTGAACAGGTGGCTGAGCTTATTGAGGAGAAGAACAAGGAAATGCGGGAGGACATTCTTTTAGCACTTCAGGGGCTGGCAGGATGTATTGAGACTCTGAATGAACGGGTGGAAGAAGTGAAACAAAATAATTTGATGTTGGAGGCAACAATGGGTGAAGCTGCATTTAAAATGGATAAAACGGATGAAGAGGTTCTGATGATACAGTACAGAGATATGGATTTTGCCCTGAGGATCAGAGGTTTGAAAGAGAACTCTCAGGAGAATTTGCAAGAGATGCTGGTGGATGCTCTGGCACCTATTTTGGGGTTTAAACCCGAAGAATTCTTTGGGGACATAGATAAAGTCTTCAGAGTTAACTCTTGGATTGCCAGGCAGAGGAAATTGCAAGATGCTTTAAAACCTGTAACGTTAAAGGACTTGCAAGATGCTTTAAAAGTGGCCTTAGCCACTCAGTCTGAAAAAATAACTGAAAAAATAACTGAACAGGTGGCTGAGCTTATTGAGGAGAAGAACAAGGAAATGCGGGAGGACATTCTTTTAGCACTTCAGGGGCTGGCAGGATGTATTGAGACTCTGAATGAACGGGTGGAAGAAGTGAAACAAAATAATTTGATGTTGGAGGCAACAATGGGTGAAGCTGCATTTAAAATGGATAAAACGGATGAAGAGGTTCTGATGATACAGTACAGAGATATGGATTTTGCCCTGAGGATCAGAGGTTTGAAAGAGAACTCTCAGGAGAATTTGCAAGAGATGCTGGTGGATGCTCTGGCACCTATTTTGGGGTTTAAACCCGAAGAATTCTTTGGGGACATAGATAAAGTCTTCAGAGTTAACTCTTGGATTGCCAGGCAGAGGAAATTGCAAGATGCTTTAAAACCTGTAACGTTAAAGGACTTGCAAGATGCTTTAAAAGTGGCCTTAGCCACTCAGTCTGAAAAAATAACTGAAAAAATAACTGAACAGGTGGCTGAGCTTATTGAGGAGAAGAACAAGGAAATGCGGGAGGACATTCTTTTAGCACTTCAGGGGCTGGCAGGATGTATTGAGACTCTGAATGAACGGGTGGAAGAAGTGAAACAAAATAATTTGATGTTGGAGGCAACAATGGGTGAAGCTGCATTTAAAATGGATAAAACGGATGAAGAGGTTCTGATGATACAGTACAGAGATATGGATTTTGCCCTGAGGATCAGAGGTTTGAAAGAGAACTCTCAGGAGAATTTGCAAGAGATGCTGGTGGATGCTCTGGCACCTATTTTGGGGTTTAAACCCGAAGAATTCTTTGGGGACATAGATAAAGTCTTCAGAGTTAACTCTTGGATTGCCAGGCAGAGGAAATTGCCAAGACATGTGGTGGTGTACTTTACGAAGAGGAGGATAAGAAATGAGATTATCCATTTTTTTATAATAGATTTACAATTGCTGGTCAAGAGGTGTTGATTCTGAAAGAGATTCCCCCAAAAGTTTTGAGAAAAAGGAAAGAATTTGCTTTTTTGGCAGAAGAATTGAAAAAACAACAGCTTCAGTTCAGATGGGAGATACCAATGGGAATTGTGGTGAATTTTGCTGGAATAAGATACCATCTTAATACAGTTTTGAAGGCACGAGATTTTTATACTAATGTATTGAAAGCAGGTTCACTGCCCTCTACAGAAGATAAAGAAGGAAAGGATGAAGGAGAGCAACAGTCACAAGAAAAACAGCAATCTTCAGAAATTGTGCAACCCTTGGCTTTAGTAGAAGAAACTTCAACTTAAAGAATAACACGGGCTGCATCTAGACGTAAGGCACAACAACAACAATGGCAACAGGATCAATGTTTGATAATTACAACTCAAGAATCAAGTGAAGCAGTGGGAGGAGCGAGGCCGAAGAGGCAGATTTCTGAAGAACTTCAGGCGGCGCTCCGGAGGCTTCAAGTCGGAAAGGATGGCGACAAAATTCCTGACTTAATGGCTTGAATTTACCACAAAAAAGGAAGCAAATATTTCAGTATTTGAAGCATTTTAAAAATGACTTTGTACCCTTGCAAGAGACACACATTCAGGTATCTGATCAGAAATATTTGATAAATTTGAGACTGGGTACACAAATCCCCGCCTTTGTGGCTTTCTAACAGAGGGCCTGGCGGGTTACGAAGTTATTCCGACGCTCAATGTCAAACTTCTTGCGGTGATCCTCGGTGCCTCTTTCATAAAAGTTTGTGCTCGATAGGATTCGGAGTTGAATCGAGGCACGGAAACTGGCGCTCCCTTGCACATCGAGGGCAAAGGCTTTTATTCCCAAAGCTGAACTGACTGAGCGGCAAACAGTGGGGTGTTGATGCTGCACCATTGCGAAAGTGCAGTGAAAATGGGCATGGAAGATTAAAACAGCAGCTGTTGGATGACAGCACAGCCTGCGTTGTTAAGATTGGTGACATTAAAGAGCACTGAGTCAAAAAACCAACACATTTCTGGAAGCAGTTGTACATTCAGTACTGTACCATCCAGGGTGTTCAAGAACATTCAAGTATAAAAACTTAAATTGCCATTTTTTCTTTTGTGTATTTTTTCCTATATTTTGTGTTATTCTGCACTGAAATATATAAATGCATATATTTATATCCAATGTGTATATATTGTAACCTTCACAATCTTCCCAGTAAAACGTGCCATTCATTTCTAATTTTTATTAATGAATTTCCAGTAAAATTCCTTACAAAACAATAACTAAACAGATCATTATTGACATCAGTAACTGATATCAATACATACTGCACAACTGGGAGATGTAAAGTAACTCATGTTAATTTTTTGGCTTCTGGTGTAGCTTAATTATGTAGGATTCACATAGTGGTTTGATTAGCTCTGCAAACCCAGGAAATGGAGTAAACCATGGTTAAGTTAATCATAGGTAAATATGCAAACAAAATCATTATAAGGAAAAATGTTTAAAGCAAGTGCTGGATTTCTCCATAATATTATGCTGTAGTGTAAAAATTGTAATTACTATACTGTATAAAATTAGGGTAGGGACGCGGTGGCTCAGTGGGTTAGGATGCTGAGCTTGTCGATCAGAAGGTCGGCAGTTTGGCGGGTCGAATCCTGAGTGCCGCGTAACAGAATGAGCGCCTGTTACTCGTCCCAGCTTCTGACAACCTAGCAGTTTGAAAGCACATAAAAATGCAAGTAGAAAAATAGGGACCACTACGGTGGGAAGGTAACAGTGTTCCGTGCGCCTTTGGCATCTAGTCATGCTGGCCACATGACCACGGAGACATCCAAGGACAAACGCTGGCTCTTTGGCTTTGAAACGGAGATGAGCACCGGCCCCTAGAGTTGGAAACGACTAGCACGCATGTGCAGGGGAACCTTTACCTTTACACAATTTATTGCATCTGCTCCAGAGAAGAAAAATGGTGTAGTAATATATGTGAAGAAGGGTTTGATAGCCAAATTAATAGAAGCAGATATACAAGGAAGACATATTATTGTTGAACTTTTGATTGAAGGGAAGAAATACTTTTAATTGGAATATATGCTCCTAATCAACAACAAGAAGAATTTTATAAATTGTTACATAACAAAATAATTCAATGGGATTACAAGTCTTGTATTTTAATGGGAGACTGGAATGGTGTGATGGACACGCAGAAGGATAAGAAAGGTTTTTTTTAAAATACTCCTAATAATGCTAGATTGCCTAGATCTTTTTTTGATTTGAAAGATGATTTGGAATTGAGAGATATTTGGAGAGAAAGAAACGCGGATGAAAAGGATTTTACTTTTTTTTCTGATAGACATCAATCTTTTTCGAGGATTGATTTTATATTGATTACTAATGATTTTTTTTCTAGGATTAAGAAGATCAAGATATGTCCAAGAACTTTATCAGACCATAGTCCAGTTTGGATGGAATTGGATAAGGGTAATGGTGATAGAAGATAATAATAATAATAATAATAATAATAATAATAATAATAATAATAATAATAATAATAATAATAATAATAATAATAATAATAATAATAATAATAATAATAATAATAATAATAAGTTGGAAGGGATCTTGGAGCTCATTTAGTCCAACCCCCTGCTAAGGCAGGAAACCGTATACCATTTCAGACAAATGGCTGTCCAGTCTCTTCTTAAAAACTTCCAGTGTTGGAGCATTCACCACTTCTGGAGGCAGGTTGTTAGTTAGTTGTTAGTTGTTAGTTGTTAGTTGTTCTGTCAGGAAGTTTCTCCTTAGTTCTAGGTTGCTTCTCTCCTTGACTAGTTTCCATCCATTGCTTCTTGTCCTGCTTTCAGGTGCTTTGGAGAATAGCTTGGCTCCCTCTTCTTTGTGGCGGTCCCTGAGATATTGGAACACTGCGATCATGTCACCCCTCACCCTTCTCTTCATTAAACTACACATACCCAATTCCAGCAACCGTTCCCTATATGTTTTAGCCTCCAGTCCCCCAATCATCTTTGTTGCTCTTCTCTGTACTCTTTCTAGAGTCTCAACATCTTTTTTACATCGTGGTGACCAAAACTGGATGCAGTACTCCAGGTGTGGCCTTACCAAGGCATTGTAAAGTGGTATTAGTACTTCACGTGATCTTGATTCTATTCCTCTGTTAATGCAGCCTAGCACTGTGTTGGCTTTTTTGGCAGCTACAGCACACTGCTGGCTCATATTTAAGTGATTGTCCACTAGGTCTCCGAGATCCCTCTCACAGTTACTACTATCGAGCAAGGTACCACCTATACTATACCTGTGCATTTGATTTTTCCTGCCCAAATGCAGAACCTTACTTTTTTCACAATTGAATTTCATTTTGTTAGATAGTGCCCAGTGTTTGAGTCTGTCCAGATCCTCCTGTATCTTAAGCCTATCTTCTGGAGTATTGGCTATTCCTGCCAGCTTGGTGTCATCTGCAAATTTGATGAGTTCCCCATCTATCCCCTCATCCAAATCATTGATGAAGATGTTGAAGAGCACTGGGCCCAGAACAGAGCCCTGGGGCACCCCACTACACACTTCCTTCCATGTAGATCATGGAGATTAAATGAAAATTTATTTAGATATGTAGAAAATGTGGAAGAATGTAAAAAGCAGATGAAAGAATTTTTTATTATGAATATGCACAAAGGCACCTCTATTGAAATGGTATGGGATGCAAGTAAAGCTTACATGAGAGGTGTCTTGATATATCTGAATAATAAATATAGACGTAGAATAGAATTTAAGCGTAAAGAAATAGAGGAGGAAATAAAGAGGAAAGAGAAAGCCTTTACTATGGATCCATCTGATAAGAGACTAAAAGAATCAATTAATTTGTTAAGAAGTCAGTTTGATATGTTAATGGCGGACCAGGTGGCAACTAATTTAAGATATGTTAAACATCACATTTTAATAATGCAAATAAACCTGGCAGGTGGTTAGCTTATTTATTAAGGAAAAAACAAAGATCTCGTCATATAGATAGGATAGAATATAGGGGTAAAGAAGTATTTCAGCAAAATCTTATTAAAAAGGCCTTTCTTGAATTTTATTCTAAGCTGTACGCAAGGGATAAAAGTCAAGGTTTAGACATAGATAGTTATCTGCAAGGAGTGAAGATCCCAGCGCTCACACAAGAGCAACGGGAAGAGATGAATCAATTGATAACCACTGAAGAAATTATTCTAGCAATTAAACAATTAAAAGTAGGAAAGGCATCTGGGACAGATGGATTGACTGCTACTTATTATAAAAATTTACAATTAGAGAGGTGGAACCTTTAAAAGAATTGTTTAGAATAATTCAATCCGGAGGGGAGGTACCTCCATCATGGAAAACAGTATTTATAACGCTGATTCCAAAGGAAGATCAAGATCCTGTACAAACCCTTGTGTTTAAATCTCGAGGGTTATGATTTGTTATTTGGTTGGCATGCATATTTATTGTATGATAAGAAGGTGGATAATGTCTTTAAGATATATATATTAAGGTATGCTCTGTTGCGAGTATGGAAAAAATATAGACATAATTTAAATTACAAGATACAAAATTTGGGCAATACCTAAACATGCAATAGAAAATATAAATGTTGAATTTAAACATGATGAGATTACATATAAAGAAATTTTAAGGATAGAAAGGAATGTATGGCAATTAAAGCCATATAATATTTTAAAAGAAGAAAAGATTGTGCAAACTTGGTTTCAGTATGGGCAGTTACAAGCAAGATGGAAAGAAGATCAGAAAGTTGGTATTTCGATATCTGATGGAAATTTGGTAAAACAAATTAGAGATCAAGGTCAAGCACATATAAGAAGGATATATAATGCATTGATAGAAATTGACTCAGAAACGGAACTTGTCAAAGATTGCATGATAAAGTGGGCCCAGAACTTTCAGGAGGTTATAACAATGGATACTTGGGAAAAGATTTGGGTTTAGAAATGTAAAATTTACACAGGCCCAAAATTTAAGAGAGAATTTTTATAAAATGTTTTACAGGTGGCACTTAGACCCTAAAAAACTAGCAAGTATGTATCCGAACTGCCAGCCCAAATGTTGGAGGTGTGGTTGTGAGGATGCAACGTATTATCACATATGGTGGACTTGTAAAGAAGTTAAAGCTTTTTGGATTAAAATTTGGTGGAATATGCAAAAGATATTTAAGAAAAAGATAAGGTTTTCTCCGCAGTTGTTTTTGTTGGGTATTATTACAGATTTTACTGTTATAGATACTAAATTGATGTTGAATTTAATTACGGCAGCAAGACTTTTAGTAGCACAATATTGGAAGAAGGAGGAACTGCCTCCTATAGAAGAGTGGACTTTGAAAGTTTCTAACTTGGTGGAAATGTCAAAGATTTCAGCATACCTGAAAGAACAATCGCAACAGAGATATATTGTGGAATTTATATTCAGAATAAATGTGGGACTAAAAAGTTTCACTTAGCATTTGAATAAGTAGTGGTTTTATACGATGTATTATTAGTTATTTCTTATTTGTTAGTAATATAGTTACGGAGAGTTTAAGTGCGATAGAATTTAATGTTTTATTTTTGTTGTTAGCATATTTTAGCTTAAGTTTGTAAGTTTATACCCTGTATTCAGCTCTGGGAAGTCGGGGAGGGGCAAGGCGAGGGTAGGGGAGGGTTGGGGGGAGGGGGGAGGGAGTGAGTTTCTTATCTATTTAAAAAATGTATTGTAAAACTTTTCAATAAAAAAGAAAAAAGAAAAAAAAGAAAAGAAAAAAGAAAAAAAAAGATCCTGTACAAACCAAAAATTATAGACCTATATCGTTGTTAAATACTGATTATAAGATATTTGCAAAAATTTTAGCAAATAGATTGATGAAGGTTATGCAACAAATGATTTATACTGATCAAACAGGATTTATAAGTGGTAGGCAAATGAAAAATAACGTGAGACACATTGTAAATGTATTAGAATATTTAGAAAGAAATAACCAACTCCCTGCAGCGCTGATTTTCTTGGACGCTGAAAAAGCTTTTGATCAATTGAATTGGCAATTTTTATTTAAGTTGTTAGAGAAGATGCAGTTTGGGGATAGGTTTCTACAACCTATTAGGGCTATATATCAAAAACGAACAGCACAAATAATAATTAATGGTAGCTTATCAGAAGTTTGTAAAATTGAAAAGGGTACAAGACAGGGATGTCCATTATCACCATTGTTGTTTGTTTTAACATTGGAAATATTATTGGTTAAAATACATGATTCAAAGAAAATACAGGGAATTAAAATTAGAGATCAAAATTATAGATTGAGAGCGTTTGCAGATGACTTGGTTATTACGTTAAGTCAACCAATTCAATCAGTTTTGGATTTAATGGAAATAATTCTACAATATGGACAAGTTTCTGGATTTTAGGTAAATAGACAAAAAACTAAGGTATTGTCTAAAAATATGACCATAGAACAAAAGGTGGCTTTAGAAAAATTAACGGGATTTGAAATATTTAAAAAGGTTAAATATTTGGGGGTATATCTTTCAGCCTCAAATACTAAATTATACAAGAATAATTATGAATTTTTGTGGTCAAAAATACAAAAAGAGCTTGATAGTTGGAGAAAATTACAACTGTCTTTATTGGGAAGAATTGCAGCTGTGGAAATGAATGTTTTACCTAAATTTTTATTTTTATTTCAAATGATACCTATACTCAAAAAAGATTCAAATTTGGAGGAATGGCAGAGAGGTATTAATAAATTTATTTGGGCAGGGAAGAGACCGAGAGTTAAATTTAAGATAATGCAAGATGTACGTGAAAGAGGTGGTCTCAAAGTGCCCAATCTTAAATTATATTATGAGGCGGCAGCATTATTGTCAATTAGTGATTGGTTTAATTTAACACAAAGGAGTTTATTGAATATTGAAGGGTGTGATTTGTTATATGGGTGGCATGCTTATTTATTGTATGATAAAAAAGTGGACAAAGTTTTTAAAACACATATATTAAGGTCTGCCTTGTTGAGAGTTTGGAAAAAATATCGATACAAGTTGAATTATAAAATTCCTATTTGGGCAATACCTAAACATGCAATAGAAAATATAAATGTGGGATTTAAACATGGTGTGATAACATATAAAGAAATTCTTAGATTGGAAAAGAATGAATGGCAATTGAAGTCTTTTAATATTTTAAAAGAAGAAAAAATAGTACAAACTTGGTTTCAGTATGGGCAGTTACAGGCTAGATGGAAAGAAGATCAGAAAATTGGTATCTCAATATGAGACAGGAATTTGGTTACGCAAATTAGAGATCAAAGTCGAGGGCATATAAGAAGGATATATAATGCATTGATAGAAATTGACTCAGAAGCGGAACTGGTTAAGGTCTCAGCCCCCGTCCGTCGAATCACCAGAAAGAATGAGTCCGGAACGAGAGCTGAGCCACGTTTATTTGCTTCATAAACAGTCACTCGAAGACAGACGAAGTCAGCGTTGATTCCACAGCACAATCAACGCTGCTAAATAGCCGGCAAGGCCGACACCCACCACCACGCCCTTAATTGCTTAATCACCCCCTCACCCTACATAACCACCACCCCCCTTGGCCCCTTCCCTTTGGCACCCGCCCCCAGGTACGTATCCTCCCTGTCCCCGTCCCACCACCATTGCAGCCGGTAAGCCACCCCCCAGCCCAGACCACCCCCCTTTTCCCCTCGGCACTGCACACCCTCGACAAGTAAACCAGGTCCCCCACCCGTGGTGTAACAAAGGGCCTTCGCTTTTTGTCTGCCTGTGCTTTGGCCGCAGCGGCAGACCGTTCCAAGGCTTCCTTCGCCGCCCCCCCATGCGTCCTCGATCTGTCACATCCACTCCTGTGGCGAGCATGCGGCCCCCTCCTCCTGGGCACATTCAGCGAAAGGGACGAAGTCGTGGCCGGTGACCACCCAGTATGGAGAGAAGCCAGTACTGCTACGAACCACGTTATTGTACGCCACTTCGGCAAGCGCTACCAGGTCCACCCAGTCGGTCTGCTGAATCAACGCTGACTTACTCTCAGCCCCCGTCCGTCGAATCACCAGAAAGAATGAGTCCGGAACGAGAGCTGGTTCTCCTGAGCCACGTTTATTTGCTTCATAAACAGTCACTCGAAGACAGACGAAGTCAGCGTTGATTCCACAGCACAATCAACGCTGCTAAATAGCCGGCAAGGCCGACACCCACCACCACGCCCTTAATTGCTTAATCACCCCCTCACCCTACTTAACTTACTATTGTATGATAAAACGGGCCCAGAACTTTCAAGAACCAATAATAATGGATACTTGGTAGAAAATATGGGTTAGGAATGTTAAATTTACACAGGCACAAAATCTAAGGGAGAATTTTTACAAAATGTTTTATAGATGGCATCTAGATCCCAAAAAATTAGCATGTATGTATCCAAATTGTGAGCCAAAATGTTGGAGATGTGGTTGTGATGATGCAACGTATTATCATGTATGGTGGACTTGTAAAAAAGTTAAAGCTTTTTGGATTAAAATTTGGTGGAACATCCAGAAGATTTTTAAGAAAAAGATAAGATTTTTACCACAATTGTTTTTGTTGGGTATTATCACTGATTGTACTGCTATAGAAACTAAATTGATGTTGAATTTAATAACAGCTGCAAGACTTTTGGTAGCGCAATACTGGAAGAAGGAAGACCTGCCTACAATTGAAGATTGGACTTTGAAAGTTTGGAACTTGGCAGAAATGGCTAAAATTTCAGCATATGTGAAAGATCACTCGCAACAGAGATATATAATCGAATGGAGAAGATGGATAGATTTTATTCAGAACAAATACAAAATATCATTTAGCATTTGAATAGTTATTAGTTATTGTAATTAGAGGCTATATTATTTTTCTTTTCTATGGTTAAGGAGAGTTAAAGCGCGATGGGGTTTAAAGTAATTATAGTAATTAGAATATTTTAGAGTAAGATTGTATGAAGTAATAATAATAATAATAATAATTTAATTTTTATACCGCCCTTCTCCCGAAGGACTCAGGGCGGTGTACAGGGCAATACAATAAAATACAATATATAAAAATTAAAAAAAATATTAAATACAATAGCCCGATTCAATAGGTTAATACAAAACGTTAAAATACCCCTAAACCCATCAGACCAGGCCGGCTTGTTCAAATAAGTATGTTTTTAGGTCACGTCGGAAGGAGCGAAGGTCGGGAGCCGTCCGGAGCTCCACCGGTAAACGGTTCCAAAGGTCTGGCGCGCCCACAGAGAACGCCCTCCCCCTGGGGGCCGCCAGTCGACACTCTTTGACCGACGGCACCCTAAGGAGGCCCTCTCTGTGGGAGCGCACTGGACGAAGGGAAGTTGATGCCGGCAGCAGATGCTCCCATAAGTAACCCGGACCCATGCCATTTAGGGCTTTATAGGTCGTAACCAGCACCTTGAATCTTACCCGGAGGACAAGCGGAAGCCAATGCAGCTCACAGAGTAGAGGTGTTACATGGGAGTATCGGGAAGCCCCCACCACCACTCGCACGGCTGCATTCTGCACCAGCTGGAGCCTCCGAGTAGTCCTTAAGGGCAGCCCCATGTAGAGAGCATTGCAGTAGTCCAAACGGGAGGTCACGAGTGCATGAGTGACTGTGCGCAAGGCATCTCGGTCTAGATAGGGCCGCAACTGACGCACCAGGTGAACCTGAGCGAAGGGCCCCCTAGTCACAGCTCCCTGTATTCGGCTCTGGGAAGTCGGGGGGGGGGGTGTTGGGATGGGAGGGGTGGGGAGATGGGTGGGGTAGATGGGGTATATGTTTCCAAAATGTATTTTAAAACTTTTCAATAAAAAAAATAAAAAAATATGGTACATCTGCTGGGAGAACTTATTTGTTGGTGAAATCCCGGACAAATCTGTCCATTTTTGCTTAGTTTTGGTAACATATTTTTATAATTAATTCTCTGTCACTTTGCCTAATTGTTTTAAATTATGAACCAACAATATGTTAAAGAGAAAAATATGAAATATGTGCAGAACATTTTCTGATTCATTGTTCTGAAAATTCATCTAAAAGAAACATCTCTGGAATTCACAACAAAGGAAGAGAAAGAAATTATAAAAATGGCAGACAGAAGTTGTTGTTGTTGTTGTTTACTGATCTTTCTTTTCCTTGGTGTGCAGCCTTGGTGGTCTCCATCAGAATTTTATTCTGTAAAGGAACATCTGGACGATGATGATGATGATGATGATGGTGATGATGATGATGATTACTGATTGCTTATTAGATTCTTATTAGGGAAGAGTAGCCATATGAAAGATAAATAGAAAAACCGAACAATGTCTTATTTTGATAATATAATGTTCAGGATTCATTATCGTTGTTACTACTTTTATGGGACAACAAAAAATACTTTTTCATTTGGGGTGCAGGAAAGAAAAGTTATTCTCTGTCTGTTGACAGAGACTGAAAACATTTCCTAAACACAAAGACAATGTACTGCTGGGAGGCAATTTTCTGGTGAGAAAGATTTTGAGAATTCTGTAAAAGAGTCCCAAGAAAATGTTGAACTTTTAGACCAAAAAAAAGAGAGAGTTCTTTAAAAATGAAAGAAACCATTGCATACCTCAGAGGTCTCCAAATTTTCTCAGTTGGCAGACAGGAGGAAAGGGAGCGGGAAGCATTTTACACACATGTTGTCAGGACCCACCTCAATCCACATCTTAGGAAATAAGAACTCTTGGATGCAAGTTTAGTCCAAAAGGAAAATGTTTACTAGGATGGAATCGATTGTGGCAATACAAGACGGAATCTAACAAAGTTACATTTCAATCCTATATAAAGCATTCCCATTTCAGCCCCTCCCCTCATCCATTTGGTCAGATGTCAGGCCCTTCCATGGGAAAGGGAACTCTCCTTGGTTTTATGGTTATTGCTTCCCTTTTTGTTGTAAATAAAGATGCAATCCGATCTGTCACTCCCCCTCCCTCCCCCAGTTCAAATGTTCCCTGCTGTTTGAAGATGCCTAAAGTCTATCCTCTCCCCCCTTCGGAGAGATGGCAGAATCCCCAGAATAAGCACATTGTTCTACCTATACATTTATGAAATGTGATATAAATGGATTCTGACATTCAGCTCTCCTTTCAGAAAAAAGATGAGTCCATCTGTGGGGAAAGAAAACATATAAATGTTAGCCTGGTTTGTTCGGATATTCTGTATGAAACCTCTTAAGCAACTTAGGTGCTTTAACATGGAGTTTGTTAACCCACTCATTTTGTGAGGAGGGGAGGTGTTTCCATGCCACTAAATATTGTATCTTTCCATGGTGTTTTCTGGAATCTAAGATTTCTTTCACTTCAAAATGTTGTTCTCCTTCCACCATGATGGGTGGTGGTGGTGGTGGGATTTTTGCTCGTAGTGGTGATTGTTGTTCTCTCTTTAATAGACTGCAGTGGAAGGTTGGGTGTATTCGTCTAAGATTTTTGGGTAGTTCTAATTCAACTGTTACTGGGTTTATGATTCTTTTAATTGGAAAGGGTCCAATATATTTTGGTCCTAGTTTTTTACAAGGTTGGAGTGATTTCAGGTATTTTGTGGATAAATATACCATCTCTCCTACCCTAAATGGTGTGGGATCGGTTCTTCTTTTGTCTGCCTGTGTCTTGTATGCTTTTCTGGCCTCTTCCAACGCTTTCCTAACGATTGGCCAGGTATTTTGTAATTGAGCAATCCATTCCTTCAGATCAGGGATAACTGGTTCTTTTGGGGTTAGTTCTGGTATTGGGTTGAAACTCTGGCCTGTAGCTACTTGAAAAGGAGTGTAACCTGTGCTTGAGTGGACTGCATTATTATATGCTACTTCTGCAAAAGGCAGTAGGTCCGCCCAGTCAGGCTGCTGAAAATTAATAAACCATCTCAGATATTGTTCAAGTATTTTATTAAGTCTTTCAGAAGCTCTGTCTGTCTGAGGATGGTGACTAGATGACAGTCCTTGGGTGGTTCCTAAGAGGGATAAAAATTCTTTCCAAAATGTAAATTGCACCCCTCTGTCAGATATGATGTGTTGTGGTACCCCGTGCAATCTGTAAATATGCTGTACAAAAAGTTTTGCTAATGCTTTTGCGGTCGGGATTTTTTGGCAAGGTATGAAATGTACTTGCTTAGAGAACAGATCTGTGACAGTCCAGACTACGGTGTTTCCATTACTTTCTGGCAGTTCTACGATAAAATCCATGGCTATTTCTTTCCATGGGGCTGAGGGGTTTGCCACCGGTTGTAACAGACCTGGCGGTTTCCCTTGCAGTCTTTTGGCCATCGCGCAAATTTGACAGCTACCCACATAGCTTTCTATGTCCTTTTTCATAGATGGCCATCAAAATTGCCTTTTAGTTAAGTGTAAGGTTTTCACAAAGCCAAAGTGTCCTGCTGATTTTGTATCATGGCACAGTTGCATGAAATTGATTCTCTGTGTGGCAGGTATATATAGCTTCTCCCCCACCCATGGCAGTCCATCTTTAATTGTGCACACGTCTATTTTTCTGGAACCATTCATCACTTTCCAAAGACTTCCTGAATTCTATTCCAGTTTGGCTATCTACCTTCGGCTTCATTTTTTCTTGTGCCTTGGTGGTGACTGGTGCTGCCAGTTGTTGTTCCGGTACAAGTGGTTTAAAGTCAGTAACTCTTGTGCTGTTATATTGGGGCATGCGGGATAATGCATCTGCCAGGAAGTTCTTCCCCCCTGGTAAGTGTTTGAGAGTGAAATTGAATCGGTGAAAATGTTGGGACCAGCGGGCTTGCTTAGGAGTGAGCTTCCTGTGCGTTTTTAGTGCTTCCAAATTTTTGTGGTCTGTCCAGACCTGGAAAGGTATTTTATTTCCTTCTAAAAATTGGCGCCATGTTAGTAATGCCCACCTCAACGAGAATGCCTCTTTTTCCCATATTGGCCAGCGTTGTTCTGTTTCTGTGAGTATTCTGGATGTGTATGCGCATGGTTGCAACGTCCCCCCATCATTTTCTTGTAATAGTACGGCTCCTACCGCTACATCACTCGCATCTGCCTGTATTACAAAAGGTTTGTCGGGTTCTGGGTGTTTTAGGACAGGTTCAGCAGAAAAAAGTCTCTTTAGCCTCTCAAATGCTGCTTGACATTCCATTGACCATTTCAGAGGCTGGCTGGGTTTCACGGGTGACCCCCCCCCCTTCGTTTTCAACAAATTTGTGAGGGGCATGGCTATTTGGCCAAATGCGGGGATGAATTGGCGGTAGAAATTTGCAAACCCCAGGAAACTTTGTAATTGCTTCCGTGTGCGGGTGGGTGCCCACTCTAGTACTGCCCTGACCTTCTCAGGGTCCATTTTGATGCCCTCTGGAGATATGCGATACCCCAGGTAGTCGATTTTTTCCTGATGGAATTCACACTTCGATAATTTAGCATATAAATGGGCAGCTCGCAACTTCTTCAGGACTGCTCTGACTAGTTTGATATGTTCCTCTTTGGTTTCTGTGAAGATAAGGATGTCATCGAGGTAAACCAGGACCCCCTTATATAGGTGCTCTCTCAGCACGTAATTAATTAATTGCATAAAGACTGCGGGGGCCCCTTGCAGTCTGAATGGCAATACTTTGAATTGATAGCACCCCATTGGGCAGTTGAATGCAGTCTTCCATTCGTCTCCTTCCTTAATCCTAATACGGTAGTATGCTTCCCTCAGGTCTAGTTTGGTAAAAAATCTTTCCTTTCGATAGGTGGGATAGCATATCCTTCATTAGGGGAAGGGGGTACAGATTACATTCACTAATTGTGTTCAAATTTCTATAGTCCACAACCAAGCGAAAAGACCCATCCTTCTTCTCCCTGAACAGAACCGGGGCGGACACTTTGGGTTTGGCAGGCTCAATAAATCCTCTTTCTAAGTTTTTCTTTACGAATCTTTCCATTTCTGCCATTTCCCTTGGGCTCATGGCGTACATCCTGGGTTTTGGGAGTTTTGCCCCAGGTTTGAATTCTATGGTGCAGTCTGTGGGGCGGTGGGGGGGAAGCTCATCTGCTCTTTCCTCACTGAAAACCTCAGCCAGGTCCCTGTATTCTTCCGGTATCTCTGGTAACCCCTTCTCTTTCCCCACCACTGCTGTCTCCTCCCTCTGGGTTGGGGGGGTGCTTTTGGAGTCTAAGTTCTTATGCCCCCCCTTTGGGAAATTGAGTTCTGCTGTCCTCCAGTTTATCCCGGGGTTCCATTTCTTCAGCCATTCCAGTCCTAGAATCATTGGGCATTCCATGCCTGGGGCCACTATAAACGTTATGTCCTCCTCATGGGGCCCCAGTGATAGGTGGATTGGTAAAGTGGCTAGGGTGGCTGGTCCTCCCCCTGCTATTGACCCATCTAATTGACTAAAAGAGATTGGTTGTTTTAGCTTCCTCACTGGGATGCTCAATCTCTCCACCAGCGTTGGGCTGATAAGGCAGCGGATGCACCCAGAGTCTATCAGAGCTTTTATTTTGGCTGCTTCAGGCATAGGGGAAGCTAATATAGTCACTGTCTTAAGTATGGGTGGAAGGGGTCCACTTACCAATGGTTCTCCCTCTGAGCTGTCTTCCGAGTTGTCCACCGTCCCTGCGGTGCAGGCCGGAGTCCAATCCCAGTTCCTGGCAGGAATTGTGGACTCTACAGCCTCTGTCCCCTTCATGGAAGATTCTTTTGTGTTGCCTTGGGGCTTCCCCGGCTTCTTGGAGGATGATGCCTCTGGTTTTCGTGGAGGGGCTTTTGAACGACATTCTGCAGCACGGTGGCCCTCTCTCCCGCAGTTGAAGCAACCTGTTGATTTTTTGGCTGTGGCTGGTGGGTTTTCCCCCTCGCGTGTTTGCTCGGGTGGCAGGCGGCCCCATGGTTTTCCTCTGCGGTGTCTCTTCAGTAGGTCTATATCCACTTCCTCCGCCAGGATGTACCAGTCGTCGAGATGGGGTGGGTCTCCTCGAGGCAGGCAAGCGTCATACAGGTCGTAGTTTAGACCGTCTTTGAAGTGGCTGAGGAGGATGTCTTCTGGCCAGTTCAGCTTGCTGGCAATGGCTCGGAATTCTTGGGTATAATCAGCCACTGCTCGCCTTCCCTGCCTCACCATTTTGATTCTCTCCCGGGCCTTACGGTCAGCCAAAGGATCCTCAAACCACCGCCTCAAAGATGACATGAATCGGTTGAAGTCATTGAGTTCTGGGGCGTTGGAGTCATGCAAGTTCACCACCCAGTCTGCAGCCGTCCCGTCCAGGGCAGATTGCACAATTCGGATGCATGCTTTATCACTGGGGATGTCCCGTCCGTACTCTTCCATGTAGCTGAGGACTTGGGTTAGGAAAAATCCCAGTCGTGATGGCTCCCCCTTGAATTTGACTTCCAGGGGCGGGAGTCTTTGGCTGGAGCGTTGTCTGCACCGGGGCCGGTATCGCTCCTCATCCTGGTCCCCGTCTGTGGTTCTGGGGTGGGTGGGTACTGCTGAGGCAGCAATACCTGTTCCATTGGACGGCCCCGGGGTTTCAGGTGTTGGATCCCCTCCGTTACCTTTCCAGTTACGTCCCCAGGCGCTGCCTCGGTTGCGATTTTCAGCTCTCTCCTCCCTCAGTGAGCTCAGGGTTGCTTTCATCAGATCAATGGCCTTTTCCAGGATCCGCTCCTCCTCACTGGTGTGCAGGGAACTCTCCATCTCTTTCCTCCATTCTGGTTGGTGGTTACTCTGCCTCAGGGTCGCTTTTCCCGAAGCCTTTTCCCACTCACTTTTCCTTCCAACGCCCATCGACCATCGGGGTTTTCGGTCATACTGCTCCACTGCTTCTTCCCCGGGGGAATAGGCTGCTTCAGCTTCCCATTGTCTCTGGGATTCCATTTGGGGGGAAGACTCCCCCTCCATGGGGGGAAAATGTTTACTAGGATGGAATCGATTGTGGCAATACAAGACGGAATCTAACAAAGTTACATTTCAATCCTATATAAAGCAGTCCCATTTCAGCCCCTCCCCTCATCCATTTGGTCAGATGTCAGGCCCTTCCATGGGAAAGGGAACTCTCCTTGGTTTTATGGTTATTGCTTCCTTTTTTGTTCAAATGTTCCCTGTTGTTTGAAGATGCCTAAAGTCTGACCTCTCCCCCCCCCCTTCGGAGAGATGGCAGAATCCCCAGAATAAGCACATTGTTCTACCTATACATTTATGAAATGTGATATAAATGGATTCTGACATATAGTGTGTAATTTTGCCACCTTTTCTTAAACTCTTCTGCCTCTGTTAGGTCCCTGCCATTTTGGTCCTTTAACATGCCCATTTTTGCATGAAACGTTCCCTTCATCTCTCCAATTTTCGTGAAAAGATCTCTGGTCCTCCCTATTCTATTGTTTTCTTCTATTTCTTTGCACTGTTCATTTAAGAAGGCATTCTTACCTCTTCTAGCTATTCTCTGGAATTCTGCATTCAATTGGGCGTATCTTTCTTTTTCTCCCTTGCCTTTTGCTTCCCTCCTTTCCTCAGCTATTTGCAAAGCTTCCTCAGGCAGCCATTTTGCTTTCTTGCATTTCTTTTTCTTTGGGATGGTTTTGGTTGCTACCTGTTGTACAATGTTGTGAACCTCTGTCCATAGTTCTTCAGGCACTCTGTCTATCAGATCTAATTCCTTAAATCTATTTGTCACCTCTACTGTATATTCAACAGGGATATGATTTAATTCATACCTGAGTGGCCTAGTGCTTTTCCCCACTTTCTTCAGTTTAAGCCTAAACTTTGCAATGAGAAGCTCATGGTCTGAGCCACAGTCAGCTTCTGGTGTTGTTTTTACTGATTGTATAGAGCAGGGGTGTCAAACTCAATTTCATTGAGGGCCGCATCAGCACTGCAGTTGCCCTCAAGGGGCCGGGTGGGCGTGGCCTACTGAGTGGGCATGGCCAAAGTGCATATGGCCTACTCGGTGGGCATGGCCAGCTCTACATCGTTCGCATCAAGGGTGCCTAGGGGGGCCTGGGCAGGGGTGGGACAGATCTGAGGGTCTCTGGCAGGAGGAGGGTCTCTGGGCCAGGGCCAAGGCAGTGGGGGCCGTTTCCTCACTGTTTCCAGGATGGCTTCGCGGGCCACATGAAACCACTTCACGGGCCGAATCCGGCCCCCGGGCCTTGTGTTTGACATGTCTGGTATAGAGCTTCTCCATCTTTGGCTGCAGAGCATATAGTCAATCTGATTTCTGTGTTGATCATCTGGTGATGTCCATGTGTAGAGCTGTCTCTTGGGTTGTTGGAAAAGAGTGTTTGCTATGACGATCGTATTCTCTTGACAGAATTTTATCAGCCTGTGCCCTGCTTCATTTTGCACTCCAAGGCCAAACCTGCCTTTTATTCCGGTTATCTTTTGGCTTCCTACTTTACCATTCCAATCCCCCATGATGATAAGAACATCATTTTTTGGTGTTAGTTCTATAAGGTGCTGTAGGGCTTCATAGAACCGGTCAATTTCTTCCTCTTCAGCACCAGTGCTTGGGGCATAGACTTGGACTACTGTGATATTGAATGGTTTGCCTTGGATTCGAACTGAGATCATTCTGTCATTTTGAGGATTGTATCCCAGTATTGCTTTTCCTATTCTTTTATTGACTATGAAGGCTACTCCATTTCTTCTGAGGGATTCTTACCCACAGTAGTATACCTGATGTTCATCTCAATTAAATTCACCCATTCCTGTCCATTTTAGTTTGTTGATACCTAAGATGTTGATGTTCAGTCTTGTCATCTCTTGTTTGACCATGTCCAGCTTTCCTTGATTCATGGATCTTACATTCCAGGTTTCTATGGAGAAAAAATCTTTACAGCATCGGACTTTCCTTTCACCACCAGACACATCCACAGCTGAGCGTCCTTTCGGCTTTGTCAGAACTCTCTGCTATGACCTGTCCGTCTTGGGTGGCCCTGCACGGCATAGCTCATATCTTCATTGAATTACACAAGCCCCTTTGCTACGACAAGGCAGTAATCCATGAAGGGGTTTGTAATATTATAACAAGATAAATCTATTGGGAAAACCTGAGTAACATAAATATAGATAAATATAACATAAATATAAAACTTGAGTAACATAAATATATTGGTTAGAATTAGATGCAACACTCAAGGCATTTTCTCTGACTCAGTTGCTGTTCTAAAAGAAGGCTTCATCTTAACCCCAACTTTATTCAACCTCTATTGAACTCCATGGTAGGCAGAATAATTGATTCAAGTTCCTTCCCTCCTTCTCCTCCAGATAATAGTTATTCCACTCCATTAACAATATGTTGATGATCATTCATCTTTTTACTAAAACCTGTAGGACTTAGGTGAACACTCAAAGCGTTTACCCACTCCTGTTAAGATAATTTACTGATAATTAATGGCTAAAGTGGTAGTTTTTGCCAAGAAACTCAAAGATTTAAATGGACCATTGAACTGAAAGAAATTAATCAGGTTAAAAGTGTCAAGGATTTGGGTTACAGGCGCCTGGAAGATGTACAGTACATTGATCATGTTGCTTCACAAGCATAAAAGAGTATAGCAGCTATTCCATTTCTTTTTTCAGACAAAGGGTAATTCTGTTGCTCATCAAATTATTCCCAAGGACAGACAACAATGGCATATCTCCTATTTTTAAACAATCTGTAAAACCTCACAGGGTTGTTGTTATGGGGGAAAATTGGAGGAGGAAGAAGGATTGCATATGTTCATTGCTTTGAGTTATTTATAAAAATAATAAAGGATGGAAATAAATACATAAATACCATTACTATCCATAAGGTAGTCACATTTTGTCTTGTTGCTACAAGAGTGAAGCAAAAATATTGTCATCCCAAAGATGCTTTTTCATGAGGCAACTGGACTTTCTTGTTTTTCTTTGAAGATGTTTTTCTTCTCATCCAAGAAGCTTCTTCAGCTCTTTGCTATCTTCGAAAGAGTCCACATTTTTGACAGACAGGACCGCTGGTTTGAAAGAGGGGGTCAAAGAGGGCCTCTATGTCAAAACTGAACAGCCCTCTCTCAACAGAGGATATGACATTATCTCTCTCCAGTCTACAACACAGTCCTTTCAACACTTCCAAGAAGGTTCCATACACATTCGCATTACTCAGGTGACACTGAAGACACAGATAAACTTTTAGGTAGCACTAATGACTCACTAAAAGAATGCACAAGACCATCTGTCTGCAAGGAGTATACATCTTTCCATTCCCCACCACCCATTCAGAGCTGAAGAAACGTCTTGGATGAGAAGCAAAACATCTTCAAAGAAAAACAAGAAAGTCCAATTGCCTCGTGAAAAAGCATCTTTGGGATAACTATGACCTGGATGACAGAGAATCTCCATAGATATTTAAAATTTGGATTTCCTTAATAACTTAAAAATATTTCCCCTTCTTTTCCTTTCTAATGTTTTATCTTTAGTCTATACTGTTTGTTTGTTTGTGTGTGTGTGTGTGTGTGTGTGTATGTGTGTGTGTGTGTGTGTGTGTGTGTGAAAGACTTCAAAGATCCAATAGGAGCTCTTCCATAACAGGCAAACGAAGAACAACAAATGGAGCAATGTTGCTGTATTATATGTAAATAGTTATCACTAAATGTTTAACAATGTTGGTTATGAGGTAAAGCTCTTTGACAGCCGAACACGCGGGAGTTTTGACAGCTGTCAAAACTCCCCAGCAAGGCGCAGGCGCAAGCCGGTTGACAGCTCTCGGCTGTCAACACAACGCAGAGCCGCCCAGCCATGAGGCAGAAGAACTGTCAAGAATACGCGAAGCCGATTGGAGCAGGAATCGTGGCGGGAGAAGACCGGCCACTGATTGGACCAGCCGGCCGGCAGCCGGCTATAAAAGCCCGAGCCCTTCTGTAACTTTTGTCCGATTCTGAATAAACCTGTTAACGTTGCCAGCTGTCTCTGAGTGGTCTGTCAGCCACTTCACTGGCGACGAAGGTGGGATCCGCTCCACCGAGCTGAAGTCACAGCCAGGGAAGAGAGTTCCCGGCCAGCTGAGCAAGTCACTGGGAGTTATAACTTCCACAGCGGAGTGGACCACCGGACCCTGACAGCATGGCCAATTTCGGACGCGTCAGGGAGTTTGACACCCGCCATCCTGAGCATTGGGAGTCGCATCTGGGGCAGGTCGAGGGTTTCCTCTTAGTCAGTAAAATCACTGACGACAGAGCAAAAGCCGCCACACTCCTCTACATAAGCGGGCCCCCAGTCTACGATGCCGCCGTGGGGCTGTTCAGCCCAACTCTGATCACCGAGGTTCCGTACGCCGAGCTCACCGACCGGCTCAACAAGCATTATATGCCGGCCCACTCCGAACTATACTGGCGGGTACAATTCGCCCAGCGAAGACAGCGGCCGGATGAAGCTGCGAACGACTTCATCGCAGGAGTCCGGCACGCCGCTCGGAGCTGCAGCTTCCCGGACTTGGAAGACCGGATCTGGGACCAAGTAGTCATTGGGCTGAGAGACGAACGCCTCCAAAAAAAGATCATATCCAAGCCGGATATGACCCTAGCCAAGGTCTCCCGGGAGATTTTGGCTTACGAGGACAGCCACCGGAAAAAATCAGCCCAGGCTACGCCAGAAAACCACGGAAGCGTACACCAGGACGAGGCAACCCTCAGCGAAGACGATGAAACCGTAGACCTAACAGACATAGATGCGCTCCAACGCCGGATGGAGAAGCGACAAACCCGACGAAATGACAACAACGACAGGCAAAAACCTAGGAGCCTCATCCCGCCATGAAGGGACCAACACGCCAACTGTGCCAGCTGCAACCATGCCTGGGCCAGCTGCCGATTCCGCAACGCGAAGTGCCACAATTGTGGAAAGACCGGGCACATCAAAACCGTTTGCCGGAGCCGCCCCACGACAACTTACACGAAGTGGAGGCTAACCCCCCAGGTACGAGCACCCACCGAGCCGATAAGAAAAAGACCCCGGGAAGCTTAGTGGAGGTGGTAGACAGGGTCCACTTTTTAAGCCCAAAAGTCAAAATTAAAACTAGACTCCAGGGAGTCGCCTGTGACATGGAGGTCGACTCCGGGTCGGCAGTATCCCTAATCTCCTTGAAAACATACAAGGAAATCTGCCGGCGCAGCAAAAAGACAATCCCCTTAGAGCCCCCACACGTACAGTTGGCAGATTACCAAAAAAAAACCCATACAACTTAAGGGTAAAGCCCAAGTATGGGTCGAGTATAAAAAATTTAGGGGCCCCCTAGAAGTGTTAGTAACACAAGGGGATCGCACCAACTTAATAGGGCTAAACTGGTTTAGCCCCTTAGGCATTGCCATCACTGGCGTCAATGCCGTACAGGCCTCAAGCCTCGAAGCTGTCTGCAACAAATATGCAGACGTCTTCGATGGCTCGTTGGGAAAATATACAGGTCCGCCCATCTCCCTCAATCTAAACCCCACCATACAACCTATCAGAATTAGGGCCAGGAGGGTTCCATTCGCCCTCAAAAAGAAAATTGAGGACGAGCTGGAACGCCTCGTTAAGCTGGGGGGTTTAGAACCTACAGAAGGGGGAAGCTGGGAGACCCCTATAGTGACCCCTATTAAACCTAACGGGCAAATAAGACTATGCGCTGACTATAAGGCCACCCTGAACCTAGCGCTAAGTGCCCACACTTACCCTGTTCCAGCGGTGAGAGACGTCCTCGCCTCCATCCGCTCCGGCACCATCTTTGCGAAACTGGATCTCACGCAGGCGTACTTGCAATTGCCTGTAACCAATGAAACCGCGGACGCGCAGACGATCGTCACGCACCGCGGGGCATTCAAAGTAAAAAGATTACAATTTGGCATTTCGGCAGCCCCGGGGATATTCCAAAGCATAATGGAAAAAACTTTGAAAGGGATTCCCGGGGTCTGCCCCTACTTCGACGATGTTCTCATCGCCGGAGAAACAGAGACCAATTTAGCTGACAGGTTGTCAGCTGTCTTGGACCGGCTCAGAACAGCCGGTCTTAAGTTGCAAAAGGAGAAGTGCTCCATTGGAGTTCCTTCTACGGAATTCCTGGGGTACAGGATAGACGCCCAGGGCATCCACCCTACTAACGAAAAACTTAAAGCCATCCAAACAGCCCCCAGCCCCAAGAACAAACAAGAACTCCAGGCATTCTTGGGGCTATTAAATTTTTACCACGCCTTTCTACCCCACAAGGCTACAATTGCGGAGCCTCTCCATAGATTATTGGATAAGGGCACGCCGTGGTCCTGGACTAGGACACACGAGAACAGCTTCCAATCACTCAAAAACATCATTTGCAATAGCTCCACAGTCACCCTATTTAAAGAAGACGTTCCCGTCTGCATCGCTTGCGATGCTTCTCCGTACGGGATAGGAGCCGTCTTAAGCCACCTGGACAAAGATGGCACACAAAGACCAATCGCTTTTTACTCCCGTACCCTATCCAAAGCTGAAAGAAACTATGCACAAATTGACAGGGAGGCTCTAGCTATCGTCGCAGGCGTGAAAAAGTTTCATGACTACCTATACGGCAGACCCTTTACAATCTTCACCGACCACAGACCCCTATTAGGCATATTTACATGGGACAAGGCAACTCCCCAAATATTGTCCCCTAGAATCCTGCGCTGGTCGACCTTTTTATCAGCATACTCCTACAAGCTGATACACAAACCAGGTAGAGAATTAGGACACGCCGACTGCCTCAGCAGACTCCCAGTACAAACTGAGGACCCAGATCCAGCCCCCGCAGGGAACATACTGGCTATCTCAGAGCTACCAGAGTGCCCACTCTCAGCCAAGGTTATAGCAGCCAACACCGCTAAGGACAAAATCCTTAGCAGGGTCCTGCGCTGGGTCACCGCAGGGTGGCCAACAAAATGCCCCGAATCAGACTTCCGCCCCTTTTTCACCAAACAACAAGAATTAACATCCCATCTAGGCTGCCTCCTATGGGGAAACAGGGTGGTGATACCAAGCAAGAACACGCAGCAAACACTCAAAACACTACACGAAGGGCACCCAGGGGTGGTGAAAATGAAGTCCCTCGCCAGAAGCTACGTGTGGTGGCCGGGCATTGACAGGGACATAGAAAACCACGTAGGGGGTGCTACCCATGCCAGTTAACCAGAGGAGACCCTCCCCACGCTCCAGTCCATAAATGGGAGACCACAAAAATCCCATGGTCCCGCATCCACTTAGATTTTGCAGGACCAATTCGGGGACAGAGTTTCTTAATAATCGTAGACAGTTACTCAAAGTGGCTCGAGGTCATCCCCCTCAATAAAACAATGACAACCTCCACCATACAAGCACTTAGGAGGGTCTTTGCATCACACGGCCTCCCAGATGTCACAGTTTCCGATAACGGACCACAATTCACTTCTCGTGAATTTCAGATGTTCGCTATGAGGAACTCTATTAGACTGGTTACATCAGCGCCATTCCACCCATCGACGAATGGAATGGCAGAAATTATGGTAAGATCCACCAAGGAAGCGTTTAAAAAGTTCATAAAAGGAGATTGGCACCGGCAGCTCAACCAATTCCTCCTGGCCCAACACTCCACACTGTGCACTACCATGGGCAAATCACCTGCAGAACTCTGGTGGGGCAGGCGGCTAATAACTAGATTAGATAGGCTGCATCCCGACAGAACAGCCGCTGACCCAGAACTACCCCCCCACCACGAACCTTCACACCAGGACAAACCGTTTGGGCCAGGAGCTATTCCAGCAACCAGAAATGGGTTCAAGGGGTCATAATACAACAAACAGGACCCCTTTCATACCTAGTAAACACAAGCTCCGAAGGCCATCTACGACGACATGTGGACCAGCTCAGAACCCGGAAACCCGAAAACACACCCCCATCACCAACGGAACAGCAAGTCTACGCACCATCTGACCCCGCACCACCACTACCGCAGGAGGAAGGGGAGCCTGGAAATGAAACACCCCCACGACGTTCCAACCGAACCAGGAGAGCACCTGCCTACCTCCAGGACTACGAATGGGCAGGCAGCAACAGACAACAACAGGGGGGTGGAAACAATCCGGGGGGAGGGTAAGGGGTGTATTATATGTAAATAGTTATCACTAAATGTTTAACAATGTTGGTTATGAGGTAAAGCTCTTTGACAGCCGAACACGCGGGAGTTTTGACAGCTGTCAAAACTCCTCAGCAAGGCGCAGGCGCAAGCCGGTTGACAGCTCTCGGCTGTCAACACAACGCAGAGCCGCCCAGCCACGAGGCAGAACTGTCAAGTGTCCATGTGTAGGACTATCTGTCCATGCAGGGCAAACAATATTGAGACCCTCACATATATGCTTTTACACAGTCCCTGCTATTTGTGCAGTCAATAAACTTTCATTTACATGTCTTATAGATCATAATGAAAGTTTTCTTTGTGGTTTTCTCCTCTTGGATAAGGAATTGTTTGCAACACATAATGTTGCTAAATTTTGCCTAGTAGCAATCAAAATCCATAAACAGATAATTAAAGGTTCTGGGCATGGTAAACTCATTGAAAATTCCTCTTTTATTTTTATCCAATTTTCATCTATTTTTAATTGCTGCCACAATTACTGATAGTCTGCATTTCAAGTGGAAAGCAATTCCTTTCAAATTTTAACTACTTAAGTTCTGTTCTAAACATTGATTTAAAGAAGGAAGCTTGCTGTCACTTCAGATTCCCTGGTTTATAAACCTTTGTTTTGTGGATCTAAATTCAGCTCTTAATATCCAAGTAATAATACTATATAATATACTAGCACTATATTATGCTATTTCCTTAAATATTATTTTATTTTATTATTAAAATTTTAAGCACCACATTCAAGCTTTATATTCACATTATATATCCATTTTACTTTTTCCTTTCATTTTCAAATTTCTTGGTGTCTTATAATGTTATATTTGCCTATCACTTTGGTCAAGGACTGTAATGAACTTGAACAATGACAACAACAAAGCAAGGAAATGTTAAATGGTTAAAGCAAATGAAGTGCCATATGAAAACCAAAAAGGAAACAGAACTCTCTTCTGAAGTTTATATAGCAATAGCAGTAGTATATACCACTTCATAGTGCTTTACAGCATTTTCTGTGTAGTTTACAATGTCAGCATATTTTCCCCAATAATCTGGGTCCTTGTTTTACTGATCTTGGAAGGATGGAAGGCTAAGTCAACCTCCAGGCTGTGGGTAGAGTCTCTCTGCAATACTGCACTCTAACCACTGTGTAACTTGGGCTCCTATGTGACTTGAGTTTGTAGTCCTGCTGTCCTTCTGTGATTCTAAAAGTTGAATTCTGATACAAACTTAGATTTAAATTCTGTATGCATATTTGCATGTGTGTGTATAGGTTCATGGGTATATACAGTGAAATGCATATAATATATATTGCCTTATATATGTTCATGACACAGGAGATCTAAAGCATTACTTTGGAATTATTTTTGTAGCATGCTCTGCTAAATACAGCATACATGTATGTCAAGCATTATAAAGAAGAAATAATTGCATCATATGAGATATTATGTTTGTTACATTTTTGTTTATTACTTTCTGTTGATTTTGCAAAGGAAAAAAGAGGAATTTATAGGAACTTGATTTATCATAGATGTAAAATTTCCTAATGTTGCCCTCAAGCTAAAGTGATATCTGTTGCTGGTGATAAAACTTTAAGTAAAATGATATAATTAAAACCTTAGTGAGGAATGAAATGAATAAAAGATGCATGCCTCCATCCTCAGGCATTCAGCTGATGGAGCTACAGCTGTGGTACACCTAACAGACATCTGGGCTGCCAAAAATAAGATGTAAATGCTGTCTTGCTGCATATATGAATAAATAAAATCTTAAAGCAGGATTTACTGGTAAGATATTGAAATCAATCTCTTTCAAAGGTATTTTAAAGTTATAAACAATATTGTAGATATCCTGAGCAAAGCTAAACATAAAAATAAATTACCTCTGAGGCAGAAGAAAATAGTTTCTTGCAGTGAGCAATATTGCAATGTCTCAGCATGGGTCTAAAATCATATTTTTTGGGGGGAGAGGGGGGGAAGGAGGAAGGGAAGGAGGGAGATGGATGGATGTGTAGCCACTTGCTCAACAAAAAAATTCATAAGAAGCTTTTGACCGTCATATTAAAAATATTGAAATTCTTGAATGAACACATATGCAACATTCTACTTAGAACATGGTGCTCATGTCTGTAATATTATGGATTTGGTCCTTAGTTTCCATAGGTGGAATCCCAGAATTTTCTCTCAGAAGACGATAACTCACTTTAATCTATCATCACCTATTTCCCTCTCTCTTCAAGTAGAAAACTCGCAGAACCGGACCAAGATCACAAGTAAAGGATGACCAAATTGTTTCTTTGGATCATGAGTGTTGTTTTATTGGTGAGCTGTGGTGGTGCAGTAGTTAGAATGCAGTATTGTAGACTGACTCTGCTCACTGCCAGGAGTTTGATCCTGACTGGCTCAAGGTTGGCTCAGCCTTCCATCCTTCCAAGGTTGATAAAAAGAGGACCCAGATCATTGGGAGCAATATGCTGACTCTGTAAACCACTTAGAGAGGGCTGTAAAGCTACTATGGGGTTGTATATAAATCTAAGTGCTATTGCTATTGGTATTATTATTGGTTTTGGAGTAATTTCTCCCATTTGCAATAGGAAACATTTTCCCTAACCCCATCCCCCCCACACACACATAGGTTAAGAAAAGAAAAATTGCATAGGATGAGTGATAAAACTAAACAGTAAAACCTCCATAGCTGACCTAATTTTCATAGAATGGACATACATTATATGTATACAATAAAAAACCAACCTCTCTATATTGATCACCTCTGTAAGTTGCATCTTGACACATGATATTAATTTACTCTCTATAACTTGACCCCTTCATGGATTACTGCCTTGTCGTGGCGAAGGGGCTTGCGTAATTCAATGAAGCTATGAGCTATGCCGTGCAGGGCCACCCAAGACGGACAGGTCATAGCAGAGAGTTCTGACAAAACGTGATCCACTGGAGAAGGAAATGGCAACCCACTCCAGTATCTTTGCCATGAAAACCCTATGGACAGTACCAAAAGGCAAAACGATATGACGCTGGAAGATGAGCCCCTCAGGTCGGAAGGCGTCCAATATGCTACTGGGGAAGAGCAGAGGGCTAGTACTAGTAGCGCCAGAAAGAATGAAGCGACTGGGCCAAAGCCGAAAGGACGCTCAGCTGTGGATATGTCTGGTGGTGAAAGGAAAGTCCGATGCTGTAAAGATTTTTTCTCCATAGGAACCTGGAATGTAAGATCCATGAATCAAGGCAAGCTGGACGTGGTCAAACAAGAGATGACAAGACTGAACATCGACATCTTAGGTATCAGCGAACTAAAATGGACAGGAATGGGTGAATTTAATTCAGATGACCATCAGGTATACTACTGCGGGCAAGAATCCCTCAGAAGAAATGGAGTAGCCTTCATAGTCAATAAAAGAGTAGGAAAAGCAATACTGGGATACAATCCCCAAAATGACAGAATGATCTCAGTTCGAATCCAAGGCAAACCATTCAATATCACAGTAGTCCAAGTCTATGCCCCAACCACCGGTGCTGAAGAGGATGAAATTGACCGGTTCTATGAAGCCCTACAGCACCTTATAGAACTAACACCAAAAAATGATGTCCTTATCATCATGGGGGATTGGAATGCTAAAGTAGGAAGCCAAAAGATAACCGGAATAACAGGCAAGTTTGGCCTTGGAGTACAAAATGAAGCAGGGCACAGGCTGATAGAATTTTGTCAAGAGAATACGATGGTCATAGCAAACACTCTTTTCCAACAACCCAAGAGACGGCTCTACACATGGACATCACCAGACGGTCAACACAGAAATCAGATTGACTATATGCTCTGCAGCCAAAGATGGAGAAGCTCTATACAGTCAGTAAAAACAAGACCAGGAGCTGACTGTGGCTCAGACCATGAGCTTCTTGTTGCAAAGTTTAGGCTTAAACTGAAGAAAGTAGGGAAAAGCACCAGGCCAGTCAGGTATGAATTAAATCATATCCCCGTTGAATATACAGTAGAGGTGACAAATAGATTTAAGGAATTAGATCTGATAGACAGGGTGCCTGAAGAACTATGGACAGAGGTTCGCAACATTGTACAAGAGGTAGCAACCAAAACCATCCCAAAGAAAAAGAAATGCAAGAAAGCAAAATGGCTGTCTGAGGAAGCTTTGCAAATAGCTGAGGAAAGGAGGGAAGCAAAAGGCAAGGGAGAAAAAGAAAGATACGCCCAATTGAATGCAGAATTCCAGAGAATAGCTAGAAGAGATAAGAATGCCTTCTTAAATGAACAGTGCAAAGAAATAGAAGAAAACAATAGAATAGGGAGGACCAGAGATCTTTTCAAGAAAATTGGAGAGATGAAGGGAACGTTTAATGCAAAAATGGGCATGATAAAGGACCAAAATGGCAGGGACCTAACAGAGGCAGAAGAGATTAAGAAGAGATGGCAAAATTACACAGAAGAACTATACAAGAATGAGCTTAACGTCCCTGATAATCACAATGAGGTGGTCACTGACCTCGAGCCAGACATCCTAGAATGTGAAGTGAAGTGGGCCTTAGAAAAGCTGAGCAACAACAAAGCTAGTGGAGGTGACAGTATTCCAGCTGAGCTATTCAAAATCTTAAAAGACGATGCAGTAAAAGTGCTACACTCAATTTGCCAGCAAATTTGGAAAACTCAACAGTGGCCACAGGATTGGAAAAGATCAGTTTACATTCCAATTCCAAAGAAAGGCAGTGCCAAAGAATGTTCAAACTATCGCACCATTGCACTCATTTCTCATGCTAGTAAAGTCATGCTTAAAATCCTACAAGCTAGACTCCAGCAGTATGTGGATCGAGAACTACCAGAAGTACAGGCAGGATTTCGAAGAGGCAGAGGAACTAGAGATCAAATAGCCAACATACGCTGGATCATGGAGAAAGCTAGAGAGTTCCAGAAAAACATCTACTTCTGCTTCATTGACTATGCTAAAGCCTTTGATTGTGTGGATCATAACAAACTGTGGCAAGTTCTTAAAGAGATGGGAGTACCAGAACATCTTATTTGTCTCTTGAGAAACCTATATGCGGGCCAAGAAGCAACAGTGAGAACTGGACACGGAACCACTGATTGGTTCCAAATTGGGAAAGGTGTCCGGCAAGGCTGTATACTGTCGCCTTGCCTATTTAACTTATATGCAGAGCACATCATGAGAAAGGCAGGGCTAGAGGAGTCAAAAGTTGGAATTAAGATTGCTGGAAGAAATATCAACAACCTAAGATATGCAGATGATACCACTCTAATGGCAGAAAGTGAAGAGGAACTGAAGAGTCTCTTGTTGCGAGTGAAGAAGGAGAGTGCAAAAGTTGGGTTGAAACTAAACATTAAGAAAACCAAGATCATGGCATCCGGCCCTCTCAATTCCTGGCAAATAGATGGGGAAGAAATGGAGGTAGTGACAGATTTTATTTTCCTGGGCTCCAAGATCACTGCAGATGGGGACTGTAGTCAAGAAATTAAAAGACGCTTGCTCCTCGGGAGGAAAGCCATGGCAAATCTAGACAGCACACTAAAAAGCAGAGACATCACCCTGTCAACAAAAGTGCGTATAGTCAAGGCTATGGTCTTCCCAGTTGCAATGTATGGCAGTGAAAGTTGGACCATAAGAAAGGCTGAGCGCAAAAGAATTGAGGCCTTTGAACTCTGGTGCTGGAGAAGACTCCTGCGAGTCCCTTGGACTGCAAGGCGATCAAACCGGTCAGTCCTAGAGGAGATCAACCCTGACTGCTCTTTAGAAGGCCAGATCCTGAAGCTAAAACTCAAATACTTTGGCCACCTAATGAGGAGGAAGGACTCACTGGAGAAGAGCCTAATGCTGGGAAAGATTGAGGGCAATAGAAGAAGGGGACGACAGAGAATGAGGTGGCTGGATGGAGTCACTGAAGCAGTAGGCGTGAGCTTAAATGGACTCCAGAAGATGGTAGAGGACAGGAAAGCCTGGAGGAACATTGTCCATAGGGTCGCGATGGGTCGGACACGACTTCGCAACTAACAACAACAAACTTGACCAGCTGAGTCCAGTTTGCACCAAGGGCAAGAAAATTGAAAAGCAGAACTGGTAGCAATGAATTTCTTTCAAGAAGAATATCAAAGAATATAATATTTTTGACCTTGATTCAGCAGTAAAGATGATGACATCTTTAACACTGATGAGTGTAGACTCTTTTTCAAGGTTATGCCTGACAGGAGCCTCACTATGAAGGGTGACAAATGTAAGAGTGGAAAACTTTCTAAAAAAATCATTTCACAGTTCTGCTGTGTGCTAGCTTAACCAGAGAGAAACTAAAACCTTTGGTGACTAGTAAATTAGCAATGCAAGTAGAAAAATAGGGACCACTACGTTGGGAAGGTAACAGTGCTCCGTGCGCCTTTGGTGTCTAGTCATGCCGGCCACATGACCACAGAGACGTCCTTGGACAAGCGCTGACTCTTCGGCTTTGAAACGGAGATGAGCACCGGCCCCTAGAGTCAGAAATGACTAGCATGCATGTGCAGGGCAACCTTTACCTTTACCTAAATTAGCAAAACTATGCCCATTCAAGAACCTGCAGCCCAAAGACTTTCCTGTCACCTGGAAATCTAACAAATCTGCATGGATGACTGGTGCCCTATTTGAGCAGTAGATAAGAGGTATTAACATAAAAAAGAAGAAGAGGTCCATTCTCCTTGTGGCAGACAATTGTCCTAGCCATTCCCAAGTAAATCATCTTACAAATTTGAAACCGAAATTTTTGCCTCCAAACACATCAAAAATTCAACCTCCCGACCAAGGATAATCAAAAAATTCAAAATGCACTATGGAGCCAAGCTTCTATAGTGGGTTATTGCTAAAATGCAAGTCTATGATTCATCTGTTATGTATCCAGGACATCATCTGCAGAAGCAAAACCCAGAAGCAATTTTCCTATCAGTATGGACAGAGGTTCAACCCAGCAGAAAAATACTGGAAGCAACTGATGTAGCAGAAGAATTAAGTGAGGAGAACACAGAAATTGGAGATAGTCATTTGCCATGGAAAAATGCCCAGATATGGTGAGTGGTATAGCCAGCTGTCATCGTTCTGATAGATGAAACTTTTCAAAGAACTTTGAGGCATTGTTTACCTTAAAGAATTTTTCTCTTTCTCCATGCTGAAATCTTCCCCAAATGTTTGTCAGCTTATCCCTTGATTCTAGGGACAGCGACTGAGGCTCAGGACCCCTAGATAGTTAGGAAAGTTGGAGATTTTGGCTTAATGTCATGGTTCTGACAGATGAAACTCTTCAAAGAACTTTGAGGCATTGTTTACCTTAAAGAATCTTTATTCAAGTAGCATAGCATCGGCACATACATAGCAAACCCAAAATCTGAATTCCCCTCTCCTGAGCACATAGTACCAAGCACAATTCCCTCCTCTAATTAACAGTCATAAATTACATTCTCCAATTAGTTTGAAATACAGGCTTTCCCTCCTGTTCTCCAACCCACCATTTCTAATCATCTCTTATTTCAAAAAAACCTTGGTTCTCACACTGTTACAATATTGTTATGTTTAAATCACTCCCATACATTCATCCCCCCACCCGAATCATCTAATTCCAATTCTAAGAGTAAAACATAAGAAGGAAAATGGCTGCATCTCCATATGTTGTCAAAGCAAGAACATCCAATGTTAGCAGTGTTGACATCTGGCCCCCCTTACTAAATGGACAGATCCTGTAATGTAACAAAAGCATATGTTAGGGACTGTGTCTTGGTTTATTAGGGTGTTTCCTTTTTTTAAAATAAGTTTTTATTATTTTTTTCATATTATATTCACATATTGGAAAAGCAACTTGGTGGCTGGGTACAATAATTCCATTACATTGAATATTATCCATACCGATCTCAAAATTTGACAGTAACTAATTCTCTCTTTTCCCCCCTTAATATGTATGTGTCTCTTTCACAAAGCAATAAAATTCTTACTCTATCAATCAAGGAAAAAATAACTTTCTAATATTCACCAATAATCTTCAATTTCTGTATATCTTAATTAATTTAACATTCAAACTTTTAGACAATCAGTGACCTAATAGGTTTTTCTTAATTTTAATTTCCCATTGATATTTTAAATTTAACGTTGATCTTTATCATTTCCAAGTTTTAAATGACCCCAATTTCTATCACAGTTCCTCCACAGTCTAATGTATACCTCTTATCTATATAAGTTCTCATAATCTGTATCAGCAAATTAAGAATATAAGGTAATATTTTCTCAGATCTCCTAAAATCTCAAGTTTAATGGCCAAAGTTTCTTTTATTTTCATATTTAATATTTCCTCTTTTTTCCTCTTTATATCTACTATCTAGCTGGTCAGTAATCTAATAAGCTTTTCTCAGTTTTAGTTTTCCCTTAATATTTAAATTTAATGATTTATATTTATTTTTCCCAAATTTTTAATTAGCCATAATTCCTTTATGACAATTCCTCACAAAATCTAGTGTTTAGAATATACACCTTATATATAAATTCTTACCATCTACCTCAGCAAATTAATAACACAATATACCTGTCAGAATCCAGTTAGATTTCATTTCTACCTATCTTCTCTGATTAAAAATCCAGCCCTTGCATTCTCCTGGATTCTGTCATACTAAAAAAAGGGGAGGGGGAATGCATGGGGACTTTTGTTGCTTTCACTTCCTGTCTTCACTACAAAGTAACCTGTTGTTGATTCACTCTGGGTATACTAAACATAACAATGTAGCCATCTGCCTTTCATCCTATGCCTCTCTGAAGCTCTTCCCTGTACTGACAGCGAGGGAAAAGGGGAGGGGGAAAGATACAACACTTGGAGTCTGGACAATAAAAGGATTGAATGATTGTGCCAGCTGAGCTGGACTGATATTATCTTTCTTGAAATAAACACCTAGAATCTGCTGGTTTGGATCACCCAGAAGAACTGTGGGTTGGGGGGGCTGCTTTGGAACACTTTAAAACGTTGAATGATGGGGAGGACTCCCCAGATCCAGTCTAGCATGCCTTCGGTTAATTTCTGTTAATAAAGATTCCTGTTGGAAGAAAATATTTCCAAGAGTTCTGTCTTCTTAAGATGTAGATTAAAGTGGGTCCTTATAATACCATTCTTATTTTAGTATTTATGTTTCTAAATTTTACATAACCAAAATTTTCTTTTTCTACAGACATTACAATATCTTATACTCAGAATACATGTCTTATCTATTTGGGTCTATTCTATTTTAAATCCCATATGTGGATCCCAACCCCATTCGTTTTCAGTCTTATTTTGGCTTTTTTTTCTTTTTTTTCTTCCATGTCTGTCAAAACCCATTCTTATTTTATTTTATTTCATTTCTATTTCATTCCACCTTTTCCTGGATTTTGTCATACTTCCAAGAGGGAGGGGGGATATGCCTGCAGGGCTATTATTTTCACTTCCTCTATTCGCTACAATGTAATCCTTTACTTTGTTTATTGTGTCTGTATCCTGTTTCCTGCATTTTCTCTCTCTCTGAACTCTATCTTTTAAACTGTCAGTTAAGAACAAAGGAGGATATAAGGAATGCAATCTCAGTACCTGGTTTATGTCTACGCTCTCAGAGAAAGGTGTGAAGAAGACACTGACCCTCACTGCATGAGCTGGAGATGAGCCAATGTTATCTCCCCGGTTCCCACAATGGACTTAACACTTGGGGATTGGCTATCCCACATCAGGTGGTCAATCTATGGGCTGGGGTCCTGCTTGGGGACACTATAATCTACTGTGCTGTGCAGGAAATCTCAGATATTGTCTATTATGCCTGCTATCACCTACTCTTAATAAAAGTTCCTGCTTGGAAGAAATTGTTTCCAATAGTTCTGCTTTCTTAAGATGTGGGCTTGAAGTGGGTCCTGACAGTCTTTTTGCTTCTAAGTTGTCAAGCAGATCTCCTTGTATCGTTGTGCCTATCATTTGACATTGAAGAGACCATCCAATTGCCATTTTTGAGAGAACTAACAACTCTACCCAGTTGTCTCCCTTTTTTTCCATCTCGATGTGACTGTCCTGGAGTATTTATCTTCTTTTTCATCTGCTCTTCTTTTTGATCCTCAGGTTCCTTCAAATTTATGGAGAGAGTCCTTTCTTATTTCTCTTTTGTCAATTTCTTTACTGTATCTTCCATCATCTGTGTTTGTTGAATAGTAACATCTTCTGTCATAGTATTGAATTGTTCCACTTTTTCTGTAGAGTTCTGTGAAGATAATTCTTCAGTTGTAGTCACAGTTTGAGTTTGTGTGCCTTGGCTGCTTTCTTGTTTTTTCCTGCCATTTCTTAATTTCTCATCAGCTATGTGAAGAGTTTGAATGATTGCTTTTAACATACAAAGTATTTCCTGTTCCTTCTCTGCAGATAAAAGTCCATTCCTGGTTTTCTTCCATTATAGTATATTAAACTACAGGCTTATAGTAAAAAAAATCCACTGGATAGAAAGCAGGGCTGAGTTTCTTGCAACTAGTCTCTCAAGGTTGCATATATCTTATCTACTTTCTGAGTTGTAAACCAGTCTCTCTTCAATAATAATAATGACAGGCTGCAATCTCAAGTTTAGCCATGAGATGTCATCACAGAGTTGTTTTGATCTTTTCAATTTTTTTCTTCTGTTTTAGAAGATTAAAAACCCAGATCTTCAGTAAAAGTATAAAATAAAAATCAGAAAAAAGATAAAAAATAGAGAATTAAAATTTTTATAGTCTACCAATTTTAAAAGTAAAGTTCCAATTTGGATACAATGTTTTTTCAAAGTTTAAAAAACAAAAAAACAAAACTCCCCTGGGTGGTTAGTCCTTGATGTTTCTGGAGGGGGGGGTTAAAATCTTCTTTCCCTCTCCACAGGGGGAAAAAATACTTAGCAGCTTATGCAGGTACAAAAAATAATTAGGGTAAAAAAGAGATAGATCTCACCCAGTCTCTTCCACGCTGCTTTACTAATTTCCTTGATGGAGTGTGTGACTTTGGCTGTTAGCAGCCCAGGGACGAGCCATATTTCTATGGCCAGTCCTTTCATCCGCTGGTTTGGAGGGATCACTGGCTCTAGCGGGAGAGCTACCGCTCTCCCAAAATCCAGCAAGAGCTCCCTCATAGCTGGTCACCTCTGGGGTGACTTTCAGCCGTTTTCAGGGTCCCCCAGTGAAGTGAAACTGGACGTGGGAGAGAGAGCGAGTCTCCCAGCCATCCATGGCAGCCATGTGGCAAACCACTTGTTAGGGTGTTTCCTATGGAAACTTTTGATGAGTCTGTTGGCTTTCACATCGCTAGATTTCACCCAAGTGGCTTCAGACACCAAGTATCCCTTCCATTGTTCTAGGTACTACAATTTCCCTTTAAAAATTCTAGAATTAGGAATACGCTTTACTTCATAGTGAGTCTGTCCCACCACTATGAGGGGTCCAGGTGTGTAAATATTTAGTTAACAGGTAAACCTTTTCCCCAACTTGGAATGTTCTTTGAGGAGCCCTCTTTTTATCTGCCTGCTTTTTATAGGTCTCCAAAGTCTTTTTTAAAGCACTTTTTGTGGCTCTCCAAACTTCTTCCCACCCCATCACCCATTGATCAATGTCTGAGAAGCGGAGGGCACCTGAGGGTATTCAGGTATTGGGCTGAACTCTTTTCCTGTGGCTACTCTGAAAGGCATGAAGCTGGCACTGCTGTGAACAGAGATATTGTAACCCACTTCTGCAAAAGGGAGGAGGTCAGTCCACTTTGTTTGTTGGTAGGAAATACAGCATCTGAGATATTGCTCCACCATCTTAGCAGATTCCATGGCCCCATTAGTAGATGGGTGAAAAGCAGATGATCCAATTAATTTAAGAAAGCTCCTCCAAAACCTAGCTATGAACTGCACCCCCCTGTCTGAAATGATTCATTTAGGGGTGCCATGCAGTCAGTAGATATGTTTCAAGAACAGTTTAGTTAATTGTTGGGCAGACAGAAGTTCTTTGCAGGTGATGAAGTGAGCCTGCTTTGAAAACAGGTCTATCACATTTCAGATGACAGTATTTCCTCTACTTTCAGGTAGGTCTACTTTAAAGTCCATAGCAATTTCTTCCCATGGTTGAGAAGGGTCTACCACCAGCTGCAGTAACCCAGGGGGTTTCCCTGGAATTCTTTTCGTGGTGGCACATACAACTCCTGATGTAATTTTCCACATTCTGTTTTAACCCTGGCCACCAAAACTGCTGGCAGCTGAGATGTAGAGTATTTAAATATCCAAAGTGTTCAGCCTGTTTTACTTCATGGCTGTGTTTCAGAGTGTTAAGATGGAAGGCTTCTGGCAAGTACAATTTTCCCCCCTTGTAAGCCAAACCATCCCAGCATGTTAGGGAGGTTTGATTGTCCTTGAACAATCAATTTATTGGTGAGGAGCTCTTGTTTTATTTTCTTTGCCCCAGGGTCATCAGGATTAGTCACCCTGTGAGGCATGAGTTGAGCAGCAGTTTGTGGATTGGAGATAATTGCCTCGTTAACCTCTTCAAGTTGACTTTTTTACTGGGGCAGTCTGGATAGAGCATCAGCTAGGAAGTTTTTCCCTCCTGGTATGTACTTTAGAATGAAGTTAAAATGCTTAAAGTACTGTGCCCAGCATGCCTGTTTTGGGGACAATTTGTGGGGAGTTTTCAGATTTTTGTGATCTGTCCATACTTCAAAAGGCACCTTGCTCCCTTCTAGATAGTGTCTCCAGTTTAATAGAACCACTTGATTGCAAAAGCCTCCTTTTCCCAGATTTCTCACCTATTTTCACTTTTAGTAAATTTTTTCAAGGTGTAGGCGCAGGGTTGCAAGGCTCCACTTTGGTTCTTTTGCAGTAATACAGCTCCAATGGCCACGTCACTGGCGTCAGCTTGAATTACAAAGGGCTCCCCTGGGCAGGGATGCTTTAGACTGGTTCAACAGCAAATAGTCTTTTAAAATTTTTAAAAGTGGTTTGACAGCTCATAGTCCACTGCATGAATACAGCTGGGGCCCCTGTAGCCCAAATGGCATGACTTTGAACTGATATCTTCCCATGGTAAGTCAGTAAGTCCTTCAGGAGGGGGAGGGGGTATTTATTCTCCACACTCACCACATTCAGACCTTCATAATCAACACAGAGGTGGGGAGACCCATCTTTCTTTTCTTTAAACAACACAGTGGCTACCACAGCATTCTTGGCCTGTTCATTGAATCCCCTCACTAGGTTTTTGTCCACCTCTGCATCTGCACCTCTGCATCTCCTTTATTTCGAGGAGGGACATAGCATACATACTCGGTCATGGGAGTTTGGCCCCAGCAACAGTTCAATGAAACAATCATTGACAGATCATAGTCCATGTTAGTGGTTGGCCTGGTCATGGTTTCCCTCCTCCTTTGCCAGTTTTGTGTAGTTCTGTAAGGGGAAGGGCAATCTCAGCAAAGGAGGGGATGAATTGACAGTAGAAGTTGGCAAAACCTAGGAAGCTCTGGAGCTGTTTGCGAGTCTTTGGCAGCTGCCATTCAATTACAGCTTTCACTTTGGCTGGGTCCATTTCAATGCCCTCATTATCCTGTAGCCAAGATAATCTAATTGGGTCTGGTAAAAAACACATTTTGACAGTTCGACATAAAGCTTGGCATTCAATAGTTTCTTTAACACTTCCCTCACCAGCTTTATATGATCAGTCATATTCGTGCAGTATATCAGGTTGTCATCAAGATACACCAGAATCCCTTTGTATAAATGATCATGTAGGACCTCATTAATCAACTGCATGAATACGGCTGGGGCCCCCTGTAGCCCAAATGGCATGACTTTGAACTGATAGCTTCCCATGGGGCAGTTGAAGGCAGTCTTCCACTCATCTCCCTCCTTTATCCTCACCCAGTAATATGCCTCTCTCAGGTCTAATTTAGTGAAGAGACTCCCATTAGCCAGGTGGTTAGTAAATCCTTTAGGAGGGGGAGGGGGTTTATAGTCCATGAAGAGACAAAGAGACCCGGGGACTTCCGGTGGCGGCGCGGCGCCGAAGACAGCCTTCCCGGGCTGCCCGCGGCTCAGCTGTTTGTTTTTTCACCCGAAACAGCGCCGATCAGCTGTTCGGGCAAAATTGAAGCCCCCTCCTCGGGAGAAGAGGAGGGGGTGAGGCCCCAGGTAGGGGTAGAGTTCTCCGGGGCCGCCTGAGCTTGGAGCTTGGGCGGCTGAAGGATTGAACTCCCCCGAAGCCTGGGTTGCTCCCAGCTGGCCGGCGTCTCTGCTCCGAACTTCTTGGAGCAGAGCCAGGCGTCTGCGAACCATCCCTGCCTGAAGAAAGGACTATGATTTAAAGGAGCAGGCAGAGCGGTACAAGAGGTAATGGTCAAGAGGATTATTTTACTATACTCTCTAGCTTTTTGGACTTTTTAAACTTTAAGTGAAAGTGCGTCATAACTGAGGACTAAAAGATGGCGGCGAAACCTCCCCCTAAAACTCTTCGGAGCGGTGGATCTTCGCCGGTGCAACAATCATCACTACAGGCATTACACCCTCCTGAAGTGCTGACACCGAAGGATTTACGAGATGCTCTGGATAAACTTTTGGAATCAATTAATCAATCAATGGGTGATAAATTTGCACAGATGGAGGAGAAATTGGAGGAGAGAATGGAAGAGAGGATGGAACAGAAGTTCAGCGTGATGAAGGTAGACATTTTGTCTTCAGTGCATAAAGTGGCGGGATGTGTGGAAGAATTAGATGAAAAAATGGATGATCTGGCTCAAAGGAATGCCATATTAGAAGTAAAAGCACGGGAGAATGAAAATGCAAGAGAAAAAGTGGAAAGGGAGTTAAGTCTAGCCCAATATTACCAGATGCAGTTTGCTGTCAGAATCAGAGGTTTAAAAGAGAATATTAAAGAAGATTTAAAGCAGCTGATTTCTGAGGCTCTTGAAGTGGTATTAAAGCAGCCAGCATCTGAAATAAGAGCAGTTATGGATAAAGTGTTTCGGGTGAACTCATGGATTGCCAGACAGAGAAAATTGCCTAGAGATGTGGTGGTTTATTTTGCAAAAAGAGAGATTAGAGATCAAGTTATACAAGCTGCCTATGATGCTAAAGTGGTGATTGCTGAACAAGAAGTCTTGGTTTTAAAAGAAATTCCTCCAAGGATTTTAAGGGGAAGGAAGGACTATACATTTCTCGTGCATGAGCTCAAGCAAAGAGATATAAGGTTCAGATGGGAGATTCCAGATGGGCTGATGGTGATGCATGAAGGTAAAAGGTATCGGCTGATTACTGTGAAGCAAGCGCATGATTTCTACAATAATGTCTTAAAAGCAACCCCATTAACACTTCTGGAAGCTGGAAAGGGATCGGGAGAAGGAGAACATCAAGAGGATGAAACAGAGGAAAGTGGTGTTGGAGGAGATCAAGTTACAACTTCTCTGGATGATCCTAGAGAGCAAAGAGTAACGCGTGCTGCTTTAAAACGAGCAAAGAAAATAAAAGAACAAGATCAGCCAAAGTCCTCAGATTCTTCACAACATACATATAGTCAAGCTGTGGGAGGAGCACGGCCTAAAGAACTTAGTCCTATCAAAGCTGTGCTCCAAGAGCTTTGGGAGGATATGCATGGCAACTAAATTTTTAACCTGGAATGTTAATGGACTAAATTCACCGCAGAAGAGGAAGAAAGTTTTTCAATATTTAAAACAATTTAAGATAGACGTTATATGTTTGCAAGAAACGCATATTAGACTTCTCGATCAAAAGCATTTATTGAACTCGAGACTGGGTATGCAATTTGTTGCCTCTGCAGAGAATAAGAAAAATGGAGTGGTTGTTTATGTTAAAAGTGCCTTAACAGCAGACTTAATTGAAGCAGATAAACATGGAAGATATGTTATGATTGAGCTGTTGTTAGAAGGTAAAAAGACGCTTCTAGTTGGATTATATGCACCTAACCAACAACAAGCTGATTTTTTTAGTTTACTCCACACAAAGCTTACCCAGTTGGATTATAAATCTTTTATTTTTATGGGAGACTGGAATGGTGTTTTGGATGTACAGTTGGACAAGGCTGGAGCTTTTAAGCGCATTCCAAGTCATGCTAGACTGCCTAAATCTTTTTTTGAAATGAAGGATGACCTGGAATTGCGAGATATTTGGCGTGAGAGACATTTACAGGAGAAGGATTATACTTTTTATTCTGACAGACACCAATCTTTTTCGAGGATTGATTTTATTTTGCTGACTAATGATTTTTTTTTTTTGAGAACAAAAAAGGTGAAGATTTGTGCAAGAACTATTTCTGACCACAGTCCAGTTTGGTTGGAGATTGATAAGGAGAAAAGAGACAGGCGCTCGTGGCGTGTAAATGAGAATTTAGAAATCAGGGATCAGCACATATTAAATGGATATATCTTGCATTGATAGAGATTGACTCAGAAACAGAGCTTGTCAAGGATTGTATGATAAAATGGGCCCAAAACATCCAGGAAGTTATCTCAATGGACACGTGGGAAAAGATTTGGGTGAGGAACGTAAAATTTACTCAAGCTCAAAATCTAAGAGAGAATTTTTACAAAATGTTTTATAGATGGCATCTAGATCCTAAAAAGCTTGCAAGTATGTATCCGAATTATCAGCCTAAATGTTGGAGGTGTGGTGAGGAAGATGCAACATACTTTCATATATGGTGGACATGTAAGAAGGTTAAGGCTTTTTGGATAAAAGTCTGGTGGAATATGCAGAAGATTTTTAAACAGAGGATAAAGTTTTGTCCGCAACTTTTTCTGTTGGGAATAATTGCAGACGCTACAGTTGTGGACACCAAGCTGATGTTGAACTTAATTACGGCGGCAAGACTTTTGATAGGCCAATACTGGAAGAAAGAGGAACTGCCGACCATAGAAGAGTGGACTTTAAAGGTTTCCGACCTGGCAGAGATGGCGAAGATTTCGGCCTATTTGAAAGATCATTCGCAAGAACGTTATATTATGGAATGGAGAAAATGGATTGAGTTTATCCAGAACAAGTATAGGGTTAAGAAGTTTTATGTAGCATTCGAATAAGTCTTCTTTCGTTTTCTTTTTTCTTTTTCTATTTTAGTTTTTTATATATATTTAATAATGCTAAGGTTTGTTTTATCCTATATAAGCTAGAGAGTGATGGATTTTAGAATTTATAGTTGTTAGTATATGGTTGTTTATGATTGCTTTTTTTATATATATACCTTGTATTTAGCTCTGGGAAGTCGGGGGGGAGGGGGGAGGGGGGGAGGTAGGGGGGAAGGAGGGAGGGGGGGAGAGGGGGGTGGTGGGGGGAGGAGGGAGGGGGAAGGGGGGTTTTTTAAAGGAAAACTGTATTTTAAAACTCTTCAATAAAAAAAAAGAGACAAAGAGACCCACCTTTTTTTTCTTTAAACAACACAGGGGCTCCCACAGCAGACTTGGCCTGTTCAATGAATCCCCTAGGTTTTTGTCCACGTATCGCTGCATCTCCTCCATTTTGAGGAGGGACATAGCATACATTCTCAGTCATGGGAGTTTGGTCCTGGCAACAGTACAATGGAGCAATCACTGGGTCGGTGAGGGGTAGGGCATCACATTATTTCTCACTAAATGCCTCTGCTAGATCCCGGTACTTACTGGGGGTGAGTGGCTCACCTGGTGGCAGTGAGGCAGCCATGTGTACTCACTCATTGGGTGGGCTAAAGTTTCCTGTAACATTTGTTGAATCAGTGGAAGTCTTGGGCCCTATAGGTAGTCTCACAGTTCTCATTCCTTTTTCCCACCAGATAAATGGCTTCCATTTGTCTATACAGGCTAATCCTAGGATAACACCTCAGTCATTTTTGGAGCCACCAGGAAGCGAATGAACTCCCAGTGCTCACCTATTTCTATGCATAGAGGCTCCGTTAATTTCATGACTAAAGTCCCTCCCATCAGGGAGTCATCGGCTTGCTCAAACCTCATGGGTTTGGAGAGCAAGCTTATGACACACCAGGAGCATCCAGAATCGACTAGCACTTTTAAATATATGTGTGCCCCTGACTTAGGGATTATGAGCTCGGCAGGTAGTTAGAAAGGTTGGATGTGTCGACTCACCACCTCCTTCATCGTCGCTGTAGAAATAGGGTAGAGCTGGGGTGGGTCCAGCCTGAGTTCCAGCATCTTCCTGTGTGGGGGATGTGACTTGGGCAACAGGTTCCTGTGTGATCCAATTGGATTTCTCTCTCATTGGCTGCTGGGCAGGTTTCTTTTTTGCTGCTGGTCCCTGTCCCAGTCTATTCTGCTGTTGGGGGTAGGGGACTGGGCTTGATGTCCCTACTGCTTGATGTCCCTACTGTCCACATCAGAAGCACTTGATTGGTGGGCCTGTGGGGGGCCTGGGTCTTTCAGCAGCCATGGCAGTTGCAGGTTTTTTTTGGGGGGGGTGATTGCCATTTGGGTTGCTTTGGCTTCGACTTAGCTTCAGGTGGGGGAGGCTTCTTATAGCGGTCGAGCTGAACCTCTAGTCTTACCACTGTCTGGTACCATTCCTGTGTCTGATCAGGTACTGCTTGATAGATGCAGGTCTGAGAGGGGTGATCATCTAACCCTTCTTTGAAGTGATGGACTAGGAACTGCTCAGGCCACCTCTCTATCCAACCGGCTATTTTGCAAAACTCTCCTATGTACTCCAGAGCAGGTCTGCCAGCTTGCTTTATGGATTTGTTCTTCTGCTTTGAGGGCAATGGATAGGTCTTCAAACCTTGCTCTCAGTCCTGGGAGAAAGAGATGGGGGTCCTCCAATTTGGGGGCTTGCTTGTTATATAAATTATTTAGCCACATGGATGCCTCTCCCTCTAAGCTGGACACAATTACATCGACCATAATGGCTGAGTCCGGGTAGAGATAGGCAGAGCGGTTCAAACAAGAGTGCACTTGGTTGAGAAAAAAAAATCAGCTGCTCTGGGTCCCTGTCAAAGGTGGAGCAATCAATGGCTGTTACACCCCCTCACTGTGGCTGTTGCACCCCCCAGTTACTGCTGGCCCCACCCTGGCTGCTGCCACATTCCCAGTGGTTGCACATTCAGGGGCTGTTGCCCTGCTGTTGCTGCAGTACCAGCAGCTGAGGCACCCCAAGTTGCTGAAGGTTTCCCAAAGGTTGCTGCCTGGGTGGGGGCTGCTGCTGTCCCCCCTGTTGTTGGTCTGCAGGGAGCTGTGGCATCCTCAATTGCTGTAGGCCTCCCTGTGGCCTTGGAGGGGGTTGTTTCTGGATCCCCATCATTTGTGGGCTCCTCAGTGGTTGCTGTACATTCGGAGGCAGTGACCAACCCCCTTGCTGTGGCTGTCCTCCCACTGGTTGCTAGTCTCCTGGCCTCTGCATCACCCCAAGTTGTTGCAAAGGCCTTTATTAGCTGCTGCAAGCTCAGAGATTTCTGACCTCTCACCTGTGGGGGCTGCCATATTCCCCATTGCTGCAGGGGGCCCAGACTGGGTGATCAATAAGTACACTGGTCTGGGGATTGGCTTTCCAGGCCCTCATCTCTTCAGCGGTGGTCAGGGCTTCTGGAGGGGCAGCGACTAGAGCTGTCTCTCCCTGTGGGCTGGAGGTCCTGGCTTCAGGGGCAGGAAGGCTGCCTGATCTGTGAAGGAGAGGCTGGGGGTTCCTCTTGGCAGGAGTTGGTGGCTGTCTTGTTGATCATTCTGATCACTGGCATATGGGGAGCGGGAAGGTTGCTCTCTGCTTCTCATCTCTAGCTCCTCAAAGTTTTCCACCAAATTCTCCACTGACTGACTATGAACTGTGGACAGATATTTCCATTCACCCAAGTCCTCAGTGGCAGACGATTTGGTAGTTCTCCACCAATCTGGGGAATGTGATATGCAGGAATCCCTTTATGGTAGTTCAACCTCATCTGCCTTTGAAGTACTTGAGGGTGGCAAGGCCGTCTTGAGGTACCTGGAGTCTCCACTGGGCTGGGTCCATTCTGATTACCAGATCAGCTATCCTAGCTGCTTGGGTTTTGCCCCCAACTGGGAGGCCTGAAAAAGCTCCTTCTCCACTGGCACACTGACTGTTGCTCCCCTCCCCCGGGGTAGCAGCTTCAAGTGTTTTCTCTTTCTCCATGCTGAAATCTTCCCCAAATGTTTGTCAGCTTATCCCTTGATTCTAGGGACAGTGACTGGGGCTCGGGACCCCTAGATAGTTAGGAAAGTTGGAGATTTTGGCTTAATGTCATGGTTCTGACAGATGAAACTCTTCAAAGAACTTTGAGGCATTGTTTACCTTAAAGAATCTTTATTCGAGTAGCATAGCATCAGCACGTACATAGAAAAGCCAAAATCTGACTTCTGGGTGGCAAGACTCCGTTGATGGCAGCCGTTTCGACTGTCAGCCCCGTTGTTTTCCGTTGAACTGTGAAAACAGCGACAATCAGCTGTTTTGCAGTTCGGAAACCCCCCCTCAGGAGAAGAGGGGAGGGGAGCATTCAGGTAGGGGTAGAGCTCCCCTAGACCCCTAGAATTGTTATTCTGGGGGTTGAAGGGTGAGAGCTCCCCCGGAGCCTGAATTAGCTCCGGACTCGGGGACTCCTCTGTTCCAAGGCTTTGGAACAGAGCAGGATGCTGCAACCATCCCTGCAATCAACATTGTATTTTGGATTATTTGGATGCAGGCAGAGCTGTGCAGGAGAATTTTAAAACAGCAAGTATATGATCTTTAACTCCGGTTTATACTAAAAGAAAGGAAGAAAGATGGTACAGGAGTGAATTGTCAGTGAAAAATAAAAGGACAAGGAATATATTATAAAATACAAAGACTGAGAAGGAAGAAATTGTGTGTTTTTTTAAAGTCACTCTGTGCAAAATATTTGAAATTGGTTTAAAAGTGAATTTAAGGATTTGTACATTTAATAGGGGAGAAACAAAGTTGCAAGCTGAGTGGAAAAGTGAAAGTGCGCAACGAAAATTAATTGGGCGTCAAAATGGCTTCTAAATCAGCTAAAGCTTCTGTTCCTAGAAGTGCTGGTGCATCACCAGTTCAACATTCTTCACTACAGGCATTGATGCCACCCCCTGTGGCACCCGCACCTGCATTAACATTAAAAGATTTACAAGATGCTTTAAAAAATCAATCTCAGCAAATATCTGAACTTATTAATGAGAAGAATAAAGAAATATGAGAGGACATTTAGTGGCCTTTCAGGGGCTGGCAGTTTGCATTGAGCATTTGGATGAATGTGTGGAAGAGGTGTACCAAAATAATTTGAGATTGGATGCTAAAATGTCAGAAGCTTAGAATAAAATGGATAAGAATGAGGACGAGGTGGTTATGATACAATATAGAGATATGGAGTTTGCTTTGAGGATAAGAGGATTGAAAGAGGATCCAAAGGAAAATTTGAAAGGGTTACTGGCAGAAGCCCTGGAACCGATTTTGGGGTGTCAAGCGGAAGAAATTATAGGGGATATAGATAAAATATCTCATGTTAACTCTTGGATTGCCAGGCAAAGAAAATTACCTAGAGATGTGGTTGTTTATTTTACAAAGAGATCGATCAGAAATGTGATCATTCAAGCTTTTTATCACAATAGATTTAAAGTTGCTGATCAAGAAGTTTTAATTTTGAAAGAAATTCCACCAAGAATTTTAAGGAAAAGGAAAGAATTTACTTTTTTGGCAGATGAATTAAAGAAACGCCAGCTTCAGTTCAGATGGGAGATACCAATAGGCTTGGTGGTGAATTATTCAGGTACGAGATATCGTCTCAATACAGTTTTGAAGGCACAAGATTTTTATTCTAATATACTGAAAGCAGGTTCTCCGCCATCCCCAGAATTTAAAGGAAGGAAGGAAGATGGAGCATGACAGATACAAATGGAGAGTATATAGGGAGATGAAGAAGTTATCTTGCGGATGGTTAAAGAACTTCAGCAAACTTCGGAAACTGTGCAGCCCCAGGCATCGTCAGAAGAGGTTAAGGAACAAAGAATGACACGGGCTGCAACCAGACGAATGAGACAAGAAGAAGAAGAACAGAAATCCACAATTTTATTTCAAGAATCTACTTATAGTGAAGCAGTGGGAGAAGCGAGACCGAAGAGGCAGGTACGTGTGGTTTTGCAAGATGCGCTCCGAAAGCTTCAGGTCGCAAAAGATGGTGACAAAGTTTCTAACCTAGAATGTTAATGAATTAAACTCCCCGCAAAAGAGAAAGAAAGTATTTCAGTATTTGAAACAATTTAAAAATGATGTTGTGTGCTTACAGGAAACGCATATTCGTGTATCAGACCAAAAATATTTGATAAATTCCAGACTGGGTGTACAGTTTAGTGCGTCTGCTTCAGATAAGAAAAATGGAGTAGTTATTTATGTAAAGAAGAATTTAACAGCCAATTTAATTGAAGCTGATAAACAAGGAAGATATGTTATAATTGAACTTTTAATAGAAGGCAAGAAAATACTTTTAGTTGGACTATATGCACCTAATCAACAACAAGGAGAATTTTATAAATTTTTACATAATAAAATAATTCAATGGGATTATAAATCGTGTATTTTGATGGGAGACTGGAATGGAGTGCTGGACGCACAGAAAGATAAAAAAGGTCTTTTTAAAAGTACTCCAAATCATGCCAGGTTGCCTAAATCTTTTTTTGAGATGAAAGATGATTTCGAATTGAGAGACGTTTGGAGAGAACGAAATCTGGAAGAAAAAGATTTTACCTTTTTTTCTGATTGACATCAATCTTTTTCTAGGATTGATTTTGTATTAACTACTAATGATTTTTTTCTAGGGTTAAGAAGATTAAGATATGTCCAAGAACTATATCAGATCATAGTCCAGTATGGTTGGAATTGGATAAGGAGAGGAAAGATAGGAGGTCTTGGAGATTAAATGAAAATTTGTTTAGATATCAAGAAAATGTGGATGAATGTAAAAAACAGATGATTTTTTTAATATAAATATGTATAAGGTTGAAACTATTGAAATGGTTTGGGATGCAAGTAAAGTCTATATGAGAAGAGTGTTAATATATTTGAATAATAAATATAGATGTAGATTGGAATACAATCGTAAAGAGTTAGAGGAAGAAATCAAGAGGAAAGAGAAGGCTCTAATTTTGAACCCATCTGATAAGAGGGTGAAGGAAGCAATTACTTTGTTAAGAGGTCAGTTTAATATGTTGATGGCAGATCAAGTGGCATCCAACTTATGGTATGTTAAACACAATACTTTTTGTAATGCTAATAAGCCGGGTAGGTGGCTAGCTTATTTGTTAAGGAAAAAACAAATGTCATGTAACATAGATAAGATAGAATACAAGGGAAAAGAGGTGTTTCAGCAAAATTATATTAAAAAGGCTTTTGTTGAATTTTATTCCAGTTTATATTATTATTATTATTATTTATTAAATTTTTATACCGCCCTTCTCCCAAAGGTCTCAGGGCGGTGTACAGGGCAATAAATATCAAAATGTAAATACAAAAGTTAAAAAAGAGATTAAAAAGAATTAAATAATTATGCCCAATATAATACAATACTAAAAGTGTGTTAAAACTAAATCCAACCCCAAACCCATCAGACCAGGCCAGATTGTTCAAATAAATAAGTTTTTAAATCATGCCGGAAGGAGCGCAGGTCGGGAGCCATCCGGAGCTCAACCGGCAAGCGGTTCCACAGGTCTGGCGCGCCCACAGAGAACGCCCTCCCCCTGGGGGCCACCAATCGACATTCTTTGATCGGAGGCACCCTGAGGAGGCCCTCTCTGTGGGAGCGCACTGGACGGAGGGAAGTTGATGCCGGCAGCAGGTGCTGCCGTAGGTAATCGGGACCCATGCCATGTAGGGCTTTGTAGGTCATAACCAGAACCTTGAATCTCACCCGGAGGGCAACCGGCAGCCAATGCAGCTCGCTGAGCAGAGGTGTAACATGGGAGTATCGGGAGACCCCCAACACAACTTGCACGGCTGCATTCTGCACCAGTTGAAGCCTCCGGGTGGTCCTCAAGGGCAGCCCCATGTAGAGAGCATTGCAGTAGTCCAAACGAGAGGTCACGAGCGCATGAGTGACTGTATGCAAGGCATCCCAGTCTAGATAGGGCCGCAACTGGCGCACCAGGCGAACCTGGGCAAAGGCCCCCCTAGTCACAGCTCCTATATGATCTTCTAAGGAGAGCCGTGAATCTAGAAGGACCCCCAAGTTGCGAGCCCCATCTACGGGGGGTAATAGCTCACCCCCCCATAGAAAGAGATGGAATATTCTGAATATCCTGAGATGCCGGCACGTACAGCCACTCAGTCTTGTCAGGGTTGAGTCAAAGCCTGTTCCTCCCCATCCAGACCCGAACCGCCTCCAGGCAACGGGACATCACGTCGAGGGCATCACTGGGGTGGTTTGGGGTTGAAATAAAACGCTGGGTATCATCAGCGTACTGATGATAACCAACTCCAAAACCACGAATGATCTCACCCAGAGGCTTCATGTAGATGTTGAACAGGAGAGGCGAGAGGACCGATCCCTGAGGAACTCCACAAACAAGGGGCCTCAAGGTCGACCTCTGCCCTCCTGCCAACACCGACTGCGAACACCCCAGAAGGTAGGAGGAGAACCACTGAAGAACTGTGCCTCCCACTCCCAACCCCCTGAGGCGCCGCAGCAGGATACCATGGTTGATGGTATCGAAAGCCGCTGAGAGGTCTAATAGGACTAGGACAGAGGAACAGCCCCTGTCCCGAGCCCGCCAGAGATCATTCACCAGCGCGACCAATGCCATCTCCATGCTGTACCCGGGCCTGAAGCCCAATTGGTACGGGTCTAGATAATCCGCTTCCTCCAGGAACAGAGGGAGCTGATGCGCCACCACGCTCTCAACAACCTTCGCAAGAAAGCGAAGGTTGGAGACCGGACGAAAGTTATTTAATAAAGCTGGGTCCAGGGCAGGCTTCTTGAGGAGGGGTCTCACCACCGCCTCCTTCAAGGCGGCGGGAAAACTACCCTCCCTCAGAGAAGCAGTTATCACTGCCTGGAGCCAGCCTCGTGTCCCATCCCGGGCTGCATAAACCAGCCAGGAGGGGCACGGGTCCAACAAACACGTGGTGGAGCTCAGCTTCCCCATGATCCTGTCCACGTCTTCAGGAGTCACAGGATTGAACTCCTCCCAGATAACATCGACAAGACTGCCCGTATCCTCATCATCAGACTCTGCCCAGTCGGAGTCCAGACCGGTCTGGATCTGAGCAATTTTGTCCGACAGATATCGACTAAACTCCTTAGCACGACCCTGCAAGGCCTCCTCCCTCACCTCCTGATTAAGGAGGGAGCGAGTTACTCTAAACAGGGCGGCCGGGCGATTATCTGTGGACGCGATGAGGGTGGCAAAGTGGTTAGCCCTTGCCACCCTCATCGCCACAAGATACGTTCTCGTGAACAACCTTAGTCATAACCGGTCGGATTCGGATCGGCTGGACCTCCAACAGCTCTCTAGGCCCCATCTCTGACGCTTCATCTCCCGGAGCTCCATGGAGCCCATTGGGATCTGCGCCGGGTCAAGGGCCGCATGGGTACAGCTCGGTCGAGTGCCTCTGTGGCCGCCCTTTCCCAGGCTTCCACTAGGGCATCGGTCGAGCTGTGGGCAAAGGAGGCAGGTGGGGGCCCAAGTGCTGCCTGGAACCGCTCAGGGTCCATCAGGCGCCTAGGGCGGAACCATCTCATTGGCTCAACAACCCCACGACGGGAGTGGCAAAATGGAAGACCAGCCGCAGGAGATGATGATCGGTCCATGACAGGGGTGTAATAATTGGAAAACCCCCACCAAGATCATCTAACCACCGTCCGGATAGAAAAACCAAATCGAGCGTGTGACCCCCCCCCCATGAGTTGGGCCCTGAATAACCTGCATCAGGTCCATGGCCGTCATGGAAGCCATGAACTCCCGAGCTAACTCAGATGATCCCCCCAGGGATGGTAGGTTGAAGTCACCCAAGACCATAAGTTTGGGGAATTCAACCACCAACCCTGAGAGGCTATTGAGAAGCTCAGGCAGGGCTGCTGCTACACGACTAGGCGAAAAGTACACCAGCAGCAAGCCCAACTGAGCTCTAGGGCCACATCTCAGGAGGAGGGACTCACACCCGACTATCTGGACCATGGTGGCCTCCCGCGGACATAAGGTCTCCCTCGCAACTACTGCCACTCCACCGCCCCTACCCTAGGCCCGAGGCTCATGCAGCACCCGGAGGCCTGATGGGCAAAGATCAACCAGGGGGACACCGCCCTCTGGGCCCAACCAGGTCTCCGTAATGCAAGCCAGGTCCGCATGCTCCTCCTCAATCAACTCACGAATGAGAGGAGCCTTATTCATTACGGACCTGGCATTAAAATACACGAGCCTGAGCTCAGGTGGCTGCTCATCCTCGCTCCCGGTACCACAGGCCGAAATCAGAGGGTCGGAGCACATCACCGCTTGAAGACAGTGGGGACGCACTCCTGGATATTGATATGGCCCTCTGTTCATACACCTGTGGCCATTCCCTACCACCGTGGGAATAGGCAATCCCACACCCCGCTCCGGGGCCCCGTAGGCCCCCAACCCAAGCCCCACCACGGCGTGAGCAATCCCCAGCCTGGTCTGAGAAACGGTTGGTGGAACCCCCCAATCTCCAACCAAACCTTTTTAGAACCCTCCCCTCTCCCTAACCCTACAAAAAATTGAGCTAAAAAGTGCACCAGGGGCCTCTTATTAAATTTGTGATGGAGGCTCCTGTCCTTGCCCAACCATCTCTCAGGGTCCCAGTAATTGGGCCCGTCATCAAGAGGATAGATTGAAATAAAGGCGGGTCGTGCCCAGGAAGAGGGGGCACCCCTGAGCACGAATAAGTCCGTGCTTGAGTAGGATAAAACCATTTTTCGGGTAGATCCAGCCAGGCAGTCCCATAGTCACTCGGAAAGATGTAAGACAGAAGATCAACAATGTCCAGACCACCAGCTCCCTGCCACTTGAGCTGGCCAGGTGACTCCCAAGACAGATCGGGCACCTCTCTCTCACAGAGGGCCCAGACCTATCCAGAAGCGGAAAGCATACCAAACCAAATAAAGCATACCTCCCTAGATCTCTCACCTCTAGGGAGATAGCCGATGGTATAGGGTGGTGCAATTGATGGTATAGCTGAGCCACCCTCTCACAGCGGCTCAGCTCCAAGACCTTCTGAGTCCGATGGGTTCTGTGGGTTCGTGAGGGGAAAAGAGGAATTAGAGCAGCAATTAACCGACATAACCTGAGGATGACAAAAGTTCCAGTCACAAGAATCTTCTCAAAAGCGAGAAAAGCAAAGAAGGCTAAAACAGCAGATTGATCCAAGCCAAGTAGCTCAAGTCCAAATGGCCACAGGACACGAGCACCACGAGCTGACCTGTGCCACCTGACCAACAGCGTGCAGCGCCAGAAATCCAACGCCCAGCCGAAGGACCCCTTCGCCAGAGACGGGCACGAAACAGACTCCCAGTGGCCAGCAAACAGCAAACAGCAAGAGCAAAAAGCCATTTCGCATACTCTCAGCTTTCAGCGTTCCGCGTTCTAGAGGCCGCTCTAGGCCGCAGCTATATGGCTCCGAGAAACAGCTGCTCAGAGCCCTCCAAGCCGCGGCAGCTCACCGTTCCACAGAGGGCCTGCGAAGAGGAAGAAAACGCTGGAAAACGTTCCGAAGAAAAAAATGCTGGAGCGCTTCAAAACGGGTCTACATCGCCGACGGAAATATCAGCCATCTCTCTTCCTAGCTCTTTCAGCTCAGCAAATTCCAGTGCAGAGGGGAAACACCTCTGCAGCCCCCCTTCGGACTCCGAGGACTCCAAGGACGCCAAGGTATCCAGAGCTCACCACAGAGCTCACCCAAGCACGTCCGCCATCTTGGGCATGCGCAAGAAATAAAATATGCTGGGGATAGAATTCAAGGTTTAGATATAGATAGATATTTACAAGAAGTGAATATCCCTGTACTTACACAAGAGCAAAGGGAAGGGATGAATCAATTGATAAATGCTGAAGAAATTATTTTAGCAATTAAACAATTAAAAGTGGGTAAAGCACCAGGAACAGATGGTTTTACTGCCATTTATTATAAAAATTTACAGTTAGAAATGGTGGAACCTCTAAAAGAATTATTTAGAACAATTCAATCTGGAGGAGAAGTGCCTCCATTGTGAAAAACAGCTTTTATATCATTGATTCCAAAGGAGGATCAAGACCTTACCCAAACCAAAAATTACAGACCAATATCGCTTTTAAATACTGATTATAAGATATTTGCAAAGATTTTAGCAAATAGATTAATGAAGGTTATGCAGCAAATGATTCATAGTGACCAAACAGGATTTATAAGTTTTAGACAAATGAAAAATAATGTGAGACATATTATAAATTTATTGGAATTTTTGGAGAAAAATAACCAGGTCTCTGCAGCGCTGATCTTTTTGGATGCTGAAAAGGCCTTTGATCAATTGAATTGGCAATTTTTATTTAAAGTATTAGAGAAGATGGAGTTTGGGGATGAGTTTTTACAACCTATTAGAGCAATATATCAGAAGCAAACAGCTCAAATAATAGTTAATGGTAGTTTGATAAAAGCATGTAATATTAAAAAGGGTACACAACAGGGGTGCCCATTGTCACCTTTGTTGTTTGTTTTAACACTAGAAATATTATTGATTAAGATACATGATTCAAATAAAATTAAGGGAATTAATATAAGAGATCAAGATTATAGATTGAGAGCATTTGCGGATGACCTGGTTATTACATTAAGTCAACCGACTGAGTCGATTGTAGACCTGATGGAGATAATATTGTTATATGGAAAAGTTTCTGGATTTAGGATAAATACGCAAAAAACTAAAATATTGCCTAAAAATATGACTACAGAACAAAACAATATTGCTAAGCACATTGATTTGTGCTTAGATTGTCTTCAGATAAGGGCGGGATATAAATGGGATTAAATAAATAAATAAAAATAAATAAAAGGTAGTCCTAGAAAAATTAACAGGATTTGAAATAGTTAAGAAGATTAAAATATAAAAGATTAAATATCTGGGCGTATATCTTTCAGTTTCAAATGCGAAATTATATAAAAATAATTATGAATTGTTATGGTTAAAAATACAATAAGAATTAGATAGTTGGAAAAAATTACAATTGTCTTTATTGGGAAGAATTGCAGCAGTGAAAATGAATGTTTTACCAAAATTTTTATTTTTGTTTCAAATGATACCTATACTCAAAAAAGATTTAAATTTTGAAGAATGGCAGAAATATATTAATAAATTTGTTTGGGCAGGGAAAAGACCAAGAGTAAAATTTAAGATAATGCAAGATGTACGTGAAAGAGGTGGTCTTAAAATGCCCAATTTTAAACTATATTATGAGGCTGCGGCTTTATTTTATTTTATTTTTTTAATCCCATTTATATCCTGCCCTTCTCCGAAGACTCAGGGTGGCTTACAATCTAAGAACAAATCAATGTGCTTAGCAATAGCCTTCATTCTATGTATATGCCTGCTTATTAGGGCTTTTGCCCCCCCCCCCCGTGGCATTATTACAAAGTCAGCTTATTGCCCCCAACAATCTGGGTCCTCATTTTACTTACCTCGGAAGGATGGAAGGCTGAGTCAACCTTGAGCCTGGTGGGATGTGAACCTGCACTAATTGCAGGCAGCTGGTGTTACTTAAGGAGGCATTAGCCCACCAAGGCTCTTTTGATTTTATCATCAATTAGTGATTGGTTTAATCTAACACAAGGGAGATTACTGAATATTGAGGGATCTGATTTATTATTTGGCTGGCACGCATATTTATTGTATGATAAGAAGGTGGATAATATCTTTAAGACACATATATTAAGGTATGCCCTGTTGCGAGTCTGGGAAAAATATCGATATAAGCTAAATTATAAAATACCAATGTGGGCAATACCTAAACATGCAGTAGAAAATGTAAGTGTGGGATTCAAACATGATGTGACTACATATAAAGAAATTCTTAGAATGGAAAGGAATGTATGGCAATTAAAGCCATTTACTGTAATATTTTAAAAGAAGAAAGAATAGTGCGGACTTGGTTTCAGTATGGGCAGTTACAAGCTAGATGGAAGGAAGATCAGAAAGTTGGTTAATTTGGTTAACCAAATTTTCATTTGGTTAAACAAATAAGAGATCAAAGTCCAGCGCATATAAGGAGGATATATAATGCACTGATAGAAATAGATTCAGAAATGGAACTTGTTGGAGGTGTGGTTGTGATGATACAACCTATTATCATATATGGTGAACTTGTAAAAAAGTTAAAGCTTTTTGGATTAAAATTTGGTGGAATATGCAGAAGATATTTAAGAAAAAGATAAGGTTTTCTCCACAGTTATTTCTGTTGGGTATTATTACAGATTGTACTGTTATAGATACTAAATTGATGTTAAATTTAATTACGGCAGCAAGACTTTTAGTAGCACAATATTGGAAGAAGGAGGAACTGCCTACTATAGAAGAGTGGACTTTAAAAGTTTCAAACCTGGTGGAAATGGCAAAGATTTCAGCATATTTGAAAGAACAATCGCAACAGAGATATGTTTTGGAATGGAGAAAATGGATCAATTATATTCAGAATAATTAAGGGACTAGAAAGTTTCATTTACTATATGAATAAGTATTAGTATTATGTGGTGTATTATTGATTAGTTATTATTATTTAGTTATTTAGTTATGTTAAGAGGAGTTAAAGTGCGATAGAATTTAAAGTGTCTTTTTTAGTTGGTTAGCATATTTTAGCTTAAGTTTGTTAAAGTTTATACCCTGTATTCAGCTCTGGGAAGTCGGGGGGGAGGGGAGGTAGGGGAAGTGGGGGGAGGGGGAGGGAGGGAGTTTATGTTTTTAAAATGTATTTTAAAACTTTTCAATAAAAAGAAAAGAAAAGCCAAAATCTGAATTCCCCTCTCCTGAGCACATAGTACGAAGCACAATTCCCTCCTCTAATTAACAGTCATAAATTACATTCTTCAATTAGTTTGAAATGCAGGCTTTCCCTCCTGTTCTCCAACCCACCATTTCTTATCTACTCTTATTTCAAAAAACCTTGGTTCTCACACTGTTACAATATAGTTATGTCTAACTAACTCCCATACACATTCCTACTCCTCCCCCCAGTATAATCTTATTCCAACTCTAATTCTAAGAGTAAAACATAAGAAGGAAAAAACATACAGTTGTTCTGTATGTTGACCAGCTCTGTATGAGCACTTTTGTTCAGTCCCTTGAATGGTCAACTTTCAGAGGTTTTACTGTAGTTATTTAATTCACATTCAGGTCAGACTTGGGTTTGAGACAAGACAAGAAGAATATAAGAAGAAACGTTAAACCAGTCTATTTGTTGAATTTGTGTGGTTACCTTAATAATAAAGGATATTCAGTTTGTCATTCACTGATAATCAGCAATATGAGAAATAATTTATTCATGAGCAGGGAAAGAATCTGATTAGCGTATGGAGCCCAACCAAGAAAAATATGGGAGATTTTCTCAATTCTCAATTCTCTCCTTATATTTGTATAATAAAGGACAATTTAGTCTCAGATTTTTAAGGAGTAAATAAGTTCATATAAATCCTTCAAATCAGTGATTGTTCCATGGATTTATTTCTAGATATGGAGACAAATCTGTGCTATTTTAAAAGCTTTTTTATTTAAGAAAAAAGAAAAAAATGAAATGCTTGTTTGTATGTTTATAGAACCCCTTCATGGATTACTGCCTTGTCATGGCGAAGGGGCTTGCGTAATTCAATGAAGCTATGAGCTATGCCATGCAGGGCCACCCAAGACAGAAAGGTCATAGCAGAGAATTCTGACAAAACGTGATCCACTGGAGAAGGAAATGGCAACCCACTCCAGTATCTTTGCCATGAAAACCCTATGGACAGTACCAAAAGGCAAAATGATATGACGCTGGAAGATGAGCCCCTCAGGTTGGAAGGCATCCAATATGCTACTGGGAAAGAGCAGAGGGCTAGTACTAGTATTGCCAGAAAGAATGAAGTGACTGAGACAAAGCTGAAAGGACGCTCAGCTGTGGATGTGTCTGGTGGTGAAAAAAAAGTCCGATGCTGTAAAGATTTTTTCTCCATAGGAACCTGGAATGTAAGATCCATGAATCAAGGAAAGCTGGACGTGGTCAAACAAGGGATGACAAGACTGAACATCGAAATCTTAGGTATCATCGAACTAAAATGGACAGAAATGGGTGAATTTAATTCAGATGACCATCAGGTATACTACTGCGGGCAAGAATCCCTCAGAAGAAATGGAGTAGCCTTCATAGTCAATAAAAGAGTAGGAAAAGCAATACTGGGATACAATCCTCAAAATGACAGAATGATCTCAGTTCGAATCCAAGGCAAACCATTCAATATCACAGTAATCCAAGTCTATGCCCCAACCACCGGTGCTGAAGAGGATGAAATTGACCTTTTTTATGAAGCCCTATAGCACGTTATAGAACTAACACCAAAAAATAATGTCCTTATCATCATGGGGGATTGGAATGGTAAAGTAGGAAACCAAAAGATAACCGGAATAACAGGCAAGTTTGGCCTTGGAGTACAAAATGAAGCAGGGCACAGGCTGATAGAATTTTGTCAAGAGAATACAATGGTCATAGCAAACACTCTTTTCCAACAACCCAAGAGACGGCTGTACACATGGACATCACCAGATGGTCAACACAGAAATCAGATTGACTATATGCTCTGCAGCCAAAGATGGGGAAGCTCTATACAGCCAGTAAAAACAAGACCAGGAGCTGACTGTGGCTCAGACCATGAGCTTCTCATTGCAAAGTTTAGGCTTAAACTGAACAAAGTAGGGAAAAGCTCTAGGCCACTCAGGTACAAATTAAATCATGTTGTTGTTGTTAGTTGCGAAGTCGTGTCCAACCCATCGCGACCCTATGGACAACGTTCCTCCAGGCTTTCCTGTCCTCTACCATCTGCAAGGCGATCAAACCAGTCAGTCCTAGAGGAGATCAACCCTTACTGCTCTTTAGAAGGTCAGATTCTGAAGCTAAAACTCAAATACTTTGGCCACCTAATGAGAAGGAAGGACTCACTGGAGAAGAGCCTAATGCTGGGAAAGATTGAGGGCAATAGAAGAAGGGGACGACAGAGAATGAGGTGGCTGGATGGAGTCACTGAAGCAGTAGGCGTGAGCTTAAATGGACTCCAGAAGATGGTAGAGGACAGGAAGGCCTGGAGGAATGTTGTCCATAGGGTCGCGATGGGTCGGACACGACTTTGCAGCTAACAACAATGTTTATAGGAAAGAGAAGGATAAAGATAAAGAGGCAGCAGGGAGATAAAATGAGAAATGAGGCAATTAGCTCTGTTTTCCAAAAATATTTTATGGATCACCTCATAAAAATCAAGAGGTACAATTGTCATTTGAGGAGAGTTAAATGGTTGGTGACAAAATTAAGAAAAAAGATGTCTATAGTTTCTAAGTTTAGAATCTATAAGTATAGTTTCTCTGGGCTGTCAGATGGGAGTGGATTACATAATCTGCATTTGTGTATTTTCAGATTTAAAGCTCTGTTAAAGTTTAAAACCCCAAATGAACCATCTTCTGGCTGTTCTCTCTGATGTACAATGATCAGTGTAAGTATTTGAATTCCATATCCCACCCTCAGTTTTGTTATATCAGACCTGTGGAATGTTCTCCATAAGAAGTCTTTTCTGGTGTTCATAAGTTCTAAACCATTTCTATAAAAATATTCATACAAAATATTAGCAAAGAACAGAAACTCAGCCATTAAAAGAAGAAATGTTTTGCAGAGATCCACCAAAACACTTCAGCAGAAGGAAGCCTGGTTTATTTTTTCAGAGACGAGATATTTTTTAAAAAATGTTTGAGGGCATTTATCAGACACCATTGCAGAAATACCTGTGACATTTTTTCAGAAATTAGATGGCTGTTTTTAAATATAAACCTCCAAATGCTGTAGGAAGAATATTTCACAATTTTATTTATTGCACTTTGATCCTCATGGTCTAATTTGCTGAAGTGTTTTTCCCCCCTCAAATTCTAGAGGAGTGTAAGCAGAAAACGTCTTCCTGCCAACAAAGTGGTGGTACTGTATATCACATTCTTGAATGAACTGATGCATAAAAGGGATAGATAACAAACCAGTAAGTCTGTTCCTATTATCTGTAATATAACAAAGCCAAGAATTGCTGTCCAATCAAACTACAGCATTATTCTTCACAATAAACATCATTATGCAGCATCTGGGTTGTGTATGCATATATCTTGTTTCCTAAATGCAGCTCTTCTGCTTTTCATTTAATGAAGTCGAATGGCACAGCAGAAGATTAAAACAGCTGAATGCACCTAATCATTGCCAGACTTCCCACTGTGATACATTATTTTAATGCTGTACTATCACTGTACTATATTAAGTTTAATGTCTTAGATCTCTCTCTCTCTCTCTCTCTCTCTCTCTCTGCTCTCTCTCGCTTTGTGTGTTTGTGCATGAAAGCCAGCTGGGTGACTTTGGATCAGTCCTCTATATCAGCTCAACCCACCTCACAGGACTGTTGTGGGGACAATAGGATGCAGGACTTTTAAATATTTTCACCTTTTTTTGCATTTTTCTGAATTTTTTCCTGTTTGTCTGTAACAATCCCCCTCATAAGGAGTTGTTAGTTTGCATTCATACCAATATATGCTCTTACATATATTTCTCCAAAAAGCAAGGAAACTCCCTGACCTGTCTAAAAATTATGCACATGTTTTTGTAAAAGCTATTTTAAGTGACATATATTCAATAAATCAATGCTCAGGAGAAAATTGCATGAATTCAGAAAAGAGAGGGAAGGCAATCCCACAAAACAGATGTGAACACCTTAATAAACATTACACTTTAAAAAAAGAAAAAAAGATCTGTGATAAAGAACTAGAAAATGAAATTTTCATTTATGGAAGGGTTGGAATAATTCTACCTGCAGATTTGTCATAACATAACACTTTTACACAGGATTTATAATATGTTAATTGAATATTATGTTATATGTTCTTAAAACATTAAGCTGCACATGCTGTTAGGAATATGGCAATCTATATATTTAAACATTGAGTGAAATTATTGTCCATTGAATCAGGTAGTCATGAATGGCACAAATCGCTAGTATTAATTATATAGTTATACATACAGTTATAAAGGGACGCGGTGGCTCAGTGGGTTAGGACACTGAGCTTGTCGATCAGATGGTTGGCAGTTTGGCGGGTCAAATCCCGAGTGCTGTGTAACAGAGTGAGCACCTGTTACTCATCCCAGCTTCTGCCAATCTAGCAGTTTGAAAGCACGTAAAAAATGCAAATAGAAAAATAGGGACCACTATGGTGGGAAGGTAACAGCATTCCGTGCGCCTTTGGCGTCTAGTAATGCTGGGCACATGACCACGGAGACGCCCTCAGACAAGCGCTGGCTCTTCGGCTTTGAAACAGAGATGAGCACCAGCCCCTAGAGTTGGAAACGACTAGCACGCATGTGTGGGGGAACCTTTACCTTTTTTTACATACAGCTATATGAAAGACAGTAGTGTCATTCTAACACATTATGGGTCATCTATGTTCCCAACTTTATTATTTGAAGGACTATCTTTTCCAAGTTACATCTACCTGATTCGCAGAGTGGGGAGACAGGGTTTGTTAAGGGTCCCCTCTATTAAGGAAGTCCATGTCATGGGATCAAGAAAAAGGCCCTTCTCTGTGGTGGCTCTCTTCTTGTGGAACATCACCCTCACACAAGATAAAGTTGGCCTCCATCTTGATACTCTTTTGAAAGACCCTGAAGACAGTTTTGTCAGTAGGCCTGGGAAACCCAGTGTTCTGTTCCAGCCTACGACTGGCCCTGTTTGAATGTCAGGGACAACCCCTTTTTATATTCAACAGGCTGGAAAAACCCAACCAAATTTATTTACAAAGAAATCAAAAGTTCAAACAAGAGTTAAACCAAAAGTTCAAATAAGAGTTAAACAGGAATAACAGACCAGGAGTCTAGCAGAAGATCTTCAAATGGTTGCCTTCAGCAACCAGCACCTCCCACACCTTCCCCTTTTATCAGCAGTCCCAAGGCATGGCTTCTCATTACCTTCTCCTCCTCTCACTGAGTTGCCTCATGGCCCTTCTCTGTTCTACTCTGCTGGATTGCCTCCTGCTCCTAGCATCCCTGAATAGATCCAGCTGTGAATCATCTACATCCAATACCTCATGCTCACATGGCTGAGTCTGATGAGGAACATGACAGGAGGGGCCAGGCTGAGAGTCCTGCAGTGCATCAGAGCCTCCCTCTGACACCAAAGGCTCTCCAAACCGGTCCTCCTCCTCCTCCTCTTCAGAATCATCAGGCTCAGCTGCCGGTATCACAGGCTGATGCTGAATCACAACACCCAGGATGATGTGAGCCCATCAACTAGTTTGTTTGATTGTTTTGCCAGGTGTGTGTGTGGGGGGGGTAGAGGGTGAGTGTTTATTGGGTTTTGCATTTAGAGTTTTACTTCTATAAGCTGCACAGAGTCACTGTGAATGATTTGGGTGGCCATATACATTTTCTTAATAAATAAAAGTAAAGTAAACTAATAATGACATTTCAAGATGCTTGTCCAGTTTTACCTGAGTAAAATGACTAAAGATAGAGGAAACAACATTCAAAACCTTATAGGGGGACCCCTATAGGATGTTGTTGTTAGTTGCGAAGTTGTGTTCTACCCATCGTGACCCCATGGACAACGTTCCTCCAGGCCTTCCTGTCCTCTACCATCTTCTGGAGTCCATTTAGGATAGTCACACCAATAAAATTGTAATAGGTCTGGATGACAAGTTTGAGCTTTGTATATGCTCTGATGCAAAAAACAAAAGTTTATATAATTCTCTATTCTTTTTTCTGATGTTCATTTGCGTTTGCAGATGTGTACCCAAGTCATTCTATACATATGAATAGAGGCTATACATGCTCCTTCCATGACTATAAATGTGGAAAGCCATTTACCCATAGAAGAGTATTTGCACACCAGAATTCCTTGCACCGAGGGAGGAGCTACATTGATACAGATATATATTAGTTGCTAAACTGTTATATGTCCAGTGGATAGGCTTTATACAGAATTTATGGATATCTCTAAAGTCAATGCCATGAGACATAAGAATCTCAAGTACTGTTGGCATGGTCTGAAGTTGCTACTCATAGTTCTCAAAGTTATTTAATATTTTATTTATTTTAAATTGTCCCTGTCAGAATCCATTTATATCACATTTCATAAATGTATAGGTAGAACAATGTGCTTATTCTGGGGATTCTGCCATCTCTCCGAAGCGGGGGGGAGAGGATAGACTTTAGGCATCTTCAAACAACAGGGAACATTTGAACAAAAAAAGAAGTAATAACCATAAAACCAAGGAGAGTTCCCTTTCCCATGGAAGGGCCTGACATCTGACCAAATGGATGAGGGGAGGGGCTGAAATGGGAATGCTTTATATAGGATTGAAATGTAACTTTGTTAGATTCCGTCTTGTATTGCCACAATCGATTCCATCCTAGTAAACATTTTCCTTTTGGACTAAACTTGCATCCAAGAGTTCTTATTTCCTAAGATGTGGATTGAGGTGGGTCCTGACAGTAGACGGAATCTGCTTTAAGAGTCAACCTGGAAGGGAAAACCTTACCGGGGGACTTTGCAACAAATACAATGTCTGGCGACGAAGCAAGAGAGGAGGGAAGCCCCATGGAGGGGGAGTCTTCCCCCCAAATGGAATCCCAGAGACAATGGGAAGCTGAAGCAGCATATTCCCCTGGGGAAGAAGCAGTGGAGCAGTATGACCGAAAACCCCGATGGTCGATGGGCGTTGGAATGAAAAGTGAGTGGGAAAAGGCTTCGGGAGAAGCGACCCTGAGGCAGAGTAACCACCAACCGGAATGGAGGCAAGAGATGGAGAGTTCCCTGCACACCAGTGAGGAGGAGTGGATCCTGGAAAAGGCCATAGATCTGATGAAAGCAACCCTGAGCTCACTGAGGGAGGAGAGAGCTGAAAATCGCAACCGAGGCAGCGCCTGGGGACGTAACTGGAAAGGTAATGGAGGGGATCCAACACCTGAAACCCCGGGGCCGTCCAATGGAACAGGAATTGCTGCCTCAGCAGTACCCACCCCCCCAGAACCACAGACGGGGACCAGGATGAGGAGTGATACCGGCCCCGGCGCAGACAATGCTCCAGCCAAAGACTCCCGCCCCTGGAAGTCAAATTCAAGGGGGAGCCATCACGACTGGGATTCTTCCTAACCCAAGTCCTCAGCTACATGGAAGAGTATGGACGGGACATCCCCAGTGACAAAGCACGCATCCAAATTGTGCAATTTGCCCTGGACAGGCCGGCTGCAGACTGGGTGGTGAACTTGCATGACTCCAACGCCCCAGAACTCAATGACTTCAACCGATTCATGTCATCTTTGAGGCGGCGGTTCGAGGATCCTTTGGCTGACTGTAAGGCCCGGGAGAGAATCAAAACGGTGAGGCAGGGCAGGCGAGCAGTGGCTGATTATACCCAAGAATTCCGAGCCATTGCCAGCAAGCTGAACTGGCCAGAAGGCATCCTCCTCAGCCACTTCAAAGACGGTCTAAACTACGACCTGTATGACGCTTGCCTGCCTCGAGGAGACCCACCCCATCTCGACGACTGGTACATCCTGGCAGAGGAAGTGGAAATAGACCTACTGAAGAGACACCGCAGAGGAAAACCATGGGGCCGCCTGCCACCCGAGCAAACACGCGAGGGGGAAAACCCACCAGCCACAACCAAAAAATCAACAGGTTGCTTCAACTGCGGGAGAGAGGGCCACCGTGCTGCAGAATGTCATTCAAAAGCCCCCCCACGAAAACCAGAGGCATCATCCTCCAAGAAGCCGAGGAAGCCCCAAGGCAACACAAAAGAATCTTCCATGAAGGGGACAGAGGCTGTAGAGTCCACAATTCCTGCCAGGAACTGGGATTGGACTCCGGCCTGCACCGCAGGGACGGTGGACAACTCGGAAGACAGCTCAGAGGGAGAACCATTGGTAAGTGGACCCCTTCCACCCATACTTAAGACAGTGACTATATTAGCTTCCCCTATGCCTGAAGCAGCCAAAATAAAAGCTCTGATAGACTCTGGGTGCATCCGCTGCCTTATCAGCCCAACGCTGGTGGAGAGATTGAGCATCCCAGTGAGGAAGCTGAAACAACCAATCTCTTTTAGTCAATTAGATGGGACAATAGCAGGGGGAGGACCAGCCACCCTAGACACTTTACCAATCCACCTATCACTGGGGCCCCATGAGGAGGACATAACGTTTATAGTGGCCCCAGGCATGGAATGCCCAATGATTCTAGGACTGGAATGGCTGAAAAAATGGAACCCCGGGATAAACTGGAGGACAGCAGAACTCAATTTCCCAAAGGGGGGGCAGAAGAGCTTAGACTCCAAAAGCACCCCCCCAACCCAGAGGGAGGAGACAGCAGCGGTGGGGAAAGAGAAGGGGTTACCAGAGATACCGGAAGAATACAGGGACCTGGCTGAGGTTTTCAGTGAGGAAAGAGCAGATGAGCTTCCCCCCCACCGCCCCACAGACTGCACCATAGAATTCAAACCTGGGGCAAAACTCCCAAAACCCAGGATGTATGCCATGAGCCCAAGGGAAATGGCAGAAATGGAGAGATTCATAAAGAAAAACTTAGAAAGAGGATTTATTGAGCCTGCCAAACCCAAAGTGGCCACCCCGGTTCTGTTCAGGGAGAAGAAGGATGGGTCTTTTCGCTTGGTTGTGGACTATAGAAATTTGAACACAATTAGTGAATGTAATCTGTACCCCCTTCCCCTAATGAAGGATATGCTATCCCACCTATCGAAAGGAAAGATTTTTACCAAACTAGACCTGAGGGAAGCATACTACGGTATTAGGATTAAGGAAGGAGACGGATGGAAGACTGCATTCAACTGCCCAATGGGGTGCTATCAATTCAAAGTATTGCCATTTGGACTTCAAGGGGCCCCCGCAGTCTTTATGCAATTAATTAATGACGTGCTGAGAGAGCACCTATATAAGGGGGTCCTGGTTTACCTCGATGGCATCCTTATCTTCACAGAAACCAAAGAGGAACATATCAAACTAGTCAGAGCAGTCCTGAAGAAGTTGCGAGCTGCCCATTTATATGCTAAATTATCGAAGTGTGAATTCCATCAGGAAAAAATCGACTACCTGGGGTATCGCATATCTCCAGAGGGCATCAAAATGGACCCTGAGAAGGTCAGGGCAGTACTAGAGTGGGCACCCCCCCCCGCACACGGAAGCAATTACAAAGTTTCCTGGGGTTTGCAAATTTCTACCGCCAATTCATCCCCGCATTTGGCCAAATAGCCATGCCCCTCACAAATTTGTTGAAAACGAAGGGGGGGTCACCCGTGAAACCCAGCCAGCCTCTGAAATGGTCAATGGAATGTCAAGCAGCATTTGAAAGGCTAAAGAGACTTTTTTCTGCTGAACCTGTCCTAAAACACCCAGAACCCGACAAACCTTTTGTAATACAGGCAGATGCGAGTGATGTAGCGGTAGGAGCCGTACTATTACAAGAAAATGATGAGGGGATGTTGCAACCATGCGCATACACATCCAGAAAACTCACAGAAACAGAACAACGCTGGCCAATATGGGAAAAAGAGGCATTCTCGTTGAGGTGGGCATTACTAACATGGCGCCAATTTTTAGAAGGAAATAAAATACCTTTCCAGGTCTGGACAGACCACAAAAATTTGGAAGCACTAAAAACGCCCAGGAAGCTCACTCCTAAGCAAGCCCGCTGGTCCCAACATTTTCACCGATTCAATTTCACTCTCAAACACTTACCGGGGGGGAAGAACTTCCTGGCAGATGCATTATCCCGCATGCCCCAATATAACAGCACAAGAGTTACTGACTTTAAACCACTTGTACCAGAACAACAACTGGCAGCACCAGTCACCACCAGGGCACAAGAAAAAATGAAGCCGAAGGTAGATAGCCAAACTGGAATAGAATTCAGGAAGTCTTTGGAAAGTGATGAATGGTTCCAGAAAAATAGACATGTGTGCACAATTAAAGATGGACTGCCATGGGTGGGGGAGAAGTTATATATACCTGCCACACAGAGAATCAATTTCATGCAACTGTGCCATGATACAAAATCAGCAGGACACTTTGGCTTTGTAAAAACCCTACACTTAACTAAAAGGCAATTTTGGTGCCCATCTATGAAAAAGGACATAGAAAGCTATGTGGGTAGCTGTCAAATTTGCGCGATGGCCAAAAGACTGCAAGGGAAACCGCCAGGTCTGTTACAACCGGTGGCAAACCCCTCAGCCCCATGGAAAGAAATAGCCATGAATTTTATCGTAGAACTGCCAGAAAGTAATGGAAACACCGTAGTCTGGACTGTCACAGATCTGTTCTCTAAGCAAGTACATTACATACCTTGCCAAAAAATCCCGACCGCAAAAGCATTAGCAAAACTTTTTGTACAGCATATTTACAGATTGCACGGGGTACCACAACGCATCATATCTGACAGAGGGGTGCAATTTATGTCGGCATTTTGGAAAGAATTTTTATCCCTCTTAGGAACCACCCAAGGACTGTCATCTAGTCACCATCCTCAGACAGACGGAGCTTCTGAAAGACTTAATAATATACTTGAACAATATCTGAGATGCTTTATTAATTTTCAGCAGTCCGACTGGGCGGACCTACTGCCTTTTGCAGAAGTAGCATATAATAATGCAGTCCACTCAAGCACAGGTTACACTCCTTTTCAAGTAGCTACAGGCCAGAGTTTCAACCCAATACCAGAACTAACCCCAAAAGAACCAGTTATCCCTGATCTGAAGGAATGGATTGCTCAATTACAAAATACCTGGCCAATCGTTAGGAAAGCGTTGGAAGATGCCAGAAAAGCATACAAGACACAGGCAGACAAAAAAAGAACTGATCCCACACAATTTAGGGTAGGAGAGATGGTATATTTATCCACAAAATACCTGAAATCACTCCAACCTTGTAAAAAACTAGGACCAATTAAAAGAATCATAAACCCAGTAACAGTTGAATTAGAGCTACCCAAAAATCTTAGACGAATACACCCAACCTTCCACTGCAGTCTATTAAAGAGAGAACAACAATCACCACTACGAGCAAAAATCCCACCACCACCACCCCCCATCATGGTGGAAGGAGAACAACATTTTGAAGTGAAAGAAATCTTAGATTCCAGAAAACTCCATGGAACGATACAATATTTAGTGGCATGGAAACACCTCCCCTCCTCAGAAAATGAGTGGGTTAACAAACTCCATGTTAAAGCACCTAAGTTGCTTAAGAGGTTTCATACAGAATATCCGAACAAACCAGGCTAACATTTATATGTTTTCTTTCCCCACAGATGGACTCATCTTTTTTCTGAAAGGAGAGCCGAATGTCAGAATCCATTTATAACACATTTTATAAATGTATAGGTAGAACAATGTGCTTATTGTCGGGATTCTGCCATCTCTCCAAAGGGGGGGGGAGAGGATAGACTTTAGGCATCTTCAAACAACAGGGAACATTTGAACAAAAAAGGAAGTAATAACCATAAAACCAAGGAGAGTTCCCTTTCCCATGGAAGGGCCTGACATCTGACCAAATGGATGAGGGGAGGGGCTGAAATGGGACTGCTTTATATAGGATTGAAATGTAACTTTGTTAGATTCCGTCTTGTATTGCCACAATCGATTCCATCCTAGTAAACATTTTCCTTTTGGACTAAACTTGCATCCAAGAGTTCTTATTTCCTAAGATGTGGATTGAGGTGGGTCCTGACAGTCCCTTTAAGTTAATGTTGAATCCTGGTGACTGCCTGAAAAAATCTTCTTGACAAGTTTTCAGAAGTGGTTTGTCATTGTCTATTTCCTAAAGCAGAGATTGAGTGACTGGCCCAAGGTCACCCAGCTGGTTTTGTGCCTCAGGTAGAACTAGAATTCACAGTCTTCCACTTTCTAGCCTGATGCCACTAGATCAGACTAGTTCTTTTTTTATATTTTATTTTATTTTCTTATTCTTTACATACATATGTTAATTTTCCAAACAACGTGTGAGCTGAGTTCATAATCCATTAATACATATACAAATTTCATTTTTTGGTTTTCTTTTCCAACCATTTATAAAATAAGTTCCAGCTTTCATAATATTCTGATTCTTCTTTATCCTTTAATCTCATAGTTAATCTGTCCATTTCTGCACATTCCAGTATCTTCTTTATTAGTTCTTCTTCTGATGGTACTCGTTCATTTTTCCAGCATTGTTCATAACTTATTCTTGCTGCAGTTATAATATGTAAAACCAAGTATGTATTTTGTTTATTAGTCTTTCCTGGTAGCATACCTAATAAAAAAAATTCAGGATTAAATGTTACATGTTCTCCTAATATATTTTCTAGCCAAGTATGTATTTTCCTCCAATAAGCTTTTACTTTATCACATGTCCACCAAGTATGATAATATGTACCTATACTACATTTACATTTCCAACATTTGCCTGATACATTTTTAAACATTTTTGCTAATCTAGCTGGAGGTAAATGCCATCTATAAAACATTTTATACAAATTCTCTTTGTATGCAGTTGACATTGTCAATTTATAATTTCTCTCCCATAATTTTTGCCATTCTTCTAATTCTATATTATAACCAAAGTTCTCCACCCATCTTGTCATTGATCCTTTGATTTGTTCACTTTCCATCTCTAAAGTTAAGAAAAAATTATACAGTTTTTTTAATTAATTTCTCATCAGAAGTTAATAATATCTTATCAAACACATTTTGTTCTTTATAAAATCCATACATTTTCATATCTTTTTCGTATCTGTTTTGTATTTGTAAGCGTACCCACCATGGCATGTTGATACACTGATGTTCCAGTTCTTGTTTTGATTTTAATGTCCCATCATTATTTAAAATGTCTCTATATGTCCAAGTTTTTTCAAAATCTAATAAATTTACATGTGAAAATGCTTCAGTTGTTGATAACCACCCTGGAATTTTTACATATATTTTCATTTTGATTTTTTCCCATACAGTTATCAAAGCTGTTAGAGATTAAACTTGATTTGGGTGACAATATTATATAATGGAGTAAAAGCACCTTTAAGGAGTTAAACGGTCTAAGGGTGTGGCTGTAATTATTCCATATAAAAGAGAGTTAGATGTTACACGTAGTTGCTCTTGTATATGTGTTTGATGTTAGTGTTTGGATACCTCTTGTTCTCTTGTTTGCTAACTTGATATTTATTCTCTCAAGAATCAACTGCTTGCTACAGTGTATATTGTTTTTGATATTGGTAAGCAGCTTTTGTATTTTGATACTATGTTTTTTATGGACTGACTTTTATGTGCATGATACTGGATTGATACTTGGACTATTTCTTACTGTGTTTCTTTTTGTTGTCTGAGTAAAAATAAGTTATAAAACTCGTGTTAGTGCATTACTGTTTGCCTAAAAGTCCCAGTACAACTTCCACTGTGTATTAATAATACTCTGTTAAACAAACCATTTTTTCAACAACATATTCTAACAATGGTTATGGGCCCAGATCCAGTGTGGTGCTGAGGACAGGCACAGTATTGTATTTATATTTCCTAACTGAGTTTTCAAATTCAGACAATGGCACAAGGACTATTCAATCCATTCTGCATTACCCGGCTTAATGGGTCAAACTACGTCTCCTGGTCTACACAATGTAGTTTGCTATTACAAAATCAAGGTCTTTGGAAAATAGTCCATGATCCTCCTGATGTAACTGCCTGGGATCCAACTAATGAAGAAGATAACAAGAAGATTGTAGACTTCAATAAAGACAATGATAAGGCTTTATCTATCATTGGGCTAACATTAGGAGACCAACAGCTAGTCCATGTGCGTGGAGAAGAGTCTGCTGCTAAATGTTGGGCTAAGTTGAAAAAGATTTTTGTTCGGGACAGTGTTGGTGCTCATATAAATCTTACCAGAAAGCTATTTAGAGCTAGACTGGAAAAGAATGGCGATATGTTAGCTCACCTTAACTTTATAAAAGCAACTTTGTTGGAACTGCAAGAAAAAGAACTTATTTTCTCAGAGCTTCACCAGGTTTACATCATTTTATCATCATTGGATGAGAGCTACGATGCCTTTGTATCGTCCTTGGAGGTTTTGTCCAAAGAAGACCTAACTGTTTCTTCAATAACTGGAAGGTTGTTGGAAGAATCAAGATGTCGTATGGAGAGAAAACAGTTGAGAGAGCCATTGCAACAAGAAATAAAGAAGACTGAATCTGCTTATATTTTAAGGAAATGCTTTAATTGTGGGTTAAAGGGACATATTGCTAAGTTTTGTCAGAATAGTAATTGTCAGAGAAAGGAAAGCCATAGAAAGAATAAAAAGCTGATTAATGTAGCTGTAGCTAATAGAACTACTAATAACCACAATTGGTGGGTGGTAGATAGTGGAGCTACACACTGTATTTCAAAAATAAAAAGGGATTTTGAGAATATAAGGTCTAGTAAAAAATATATTTCTATGGCTAATGGCTGGAGAGTCAAGGTCTCTGGAGAGGGTAAGGTTTACTGTTCATTTTTAAAACAAAATTTGGAAATGCTATATGTTCCCAGATGTGATTATAATCTATTATCAGTTAAGGCATTATTGGAAGCAGGTTTTAAAGTTACTTTCCAAGGGGAGGAATGTCTTATTCAAAAGAATGAAGTGAACTTAATAGCTAATATGAAAGACGGTTTGTTTGTAATTAGCAATGATCCTATAATAATGGCTACTACTTGTACAAATCAAAAACCACATGATGAATGTATTCATTTATTACATAGAAGATTGGGTCATGTGAATTTTAATACACTAAAAAGAACTGTAGCTTTGTCTAATGGGTTTAAGTTAAAGGCTTGTAAGAAATATCTGCAGTGTAACGTATGTGGTAGAGAAAAGAGCAGGGCAGCACCAGCTAATAGGTTAGATGGATTTAAAACCACAACTCCATTAGAACTGGTATTTATGGATTTGATAGGTCCTATGAAACCCAGTTTAGGGGGTGCTTGCTACATATTAAATATTCTAGACCATTATAGCAGATATGGGTTCTGTTATCTCCTTACGTCAAAAACTGAAACTATACAAACAATATCTAATTGGCTCAAGTTTGTACAAAGGAAAACTCAGTTAAATGTAAAAACCATAATAACAGACAATGGAACTGAGTTTGTTAATAAACAGTTTAATGAGCTGTTAGTTTCAGAGGGAATAGAGCATAGACGTACAGCTCCTTATAGACCTCAGCATAATGCATTTGTTGAACGGAGGGGCCAAACATTGCAAGCTATGATTAGATCTATGATTGAAGATTCTGGTTTACCTGATAGCTTATGGGGAGAAGCAGCAAAATGTGCTAATCATATTTTAAACAATGTGGTTAGTTCAGCTACAGGTAAAATTCCTTATACCTTATGGTATAAGAGAAAACCAAATCTTAGTTATATTCACACATTTGGGACACCTGCTTGGGTACATATTCCAAGTTCAATAAGAAATAAAGGAGAACATAGAGCTAAACAATTATTTTTTGTTGGCTATGAGTTAAACCATAAGTCTTATCGGTTCTGGGAGAAAGGTACTAAAAACATTTATTGTAGTTCTAGCGCTGTTTTTCAAGAACAGTCAGGCTGGGAAAGGGTAGAAGATATTGTATATATTCCTCAACAAGAATTAACTAACTCCTCAAATGAAAGTGATAAAGAAGAGGAGGAACCTGCTAGAGAGATCAAACAAGAACCACTGATAGTGGAGACAGGAGAGGAAGAAGATAATAATGTAAATGTACCTATAAGTCCAATAATTCTCAGAAGGTCTAACAGGGAAAGACGACAGCCTGATCGTTTTGAGGCAGGTTTAATTTGTCAAATAGACATTGAACCTTCTAATGTTGAAGAAATAAAAATGTATCCTGAGAATGAAAGAAAGAATTGGAAAGTAGCTATGGATAAAGAAATAAAGTCTTTGCAAGATCTTAATGTTTATCAAGAGGTTAAAATACCTAAAACAGAAAAGTTAATTGGATGTAAATGGGTTTTTAAACTGAAAGAAAGTGTTACAGGAGAGGTAATACATAAAGCAAGATTAGTTGCTCAAGGATTTGCACAGAATAATAGTGACTATGATGAAGTATTTTCCCCAACGTTAAGAGCTTCCACTCTTAGGGCTGCTTTAGTTTGGGCAGCAAATAAGAATTATAGTATAAAACATGTAGATATTGAAACTGCTTATTTGCATGCAACATTAAACCATGATATATATATGAAAGTTCCATCAGGAATAGAAAGTAAGGTAGGGTACTGTTGGAAACTGAATAAGAGTTTGTATGGTTTAAAACAGTCAGGTTATGAGTGGAATAGATGTTTAGTAAAAGAGTTAAATAGTTTGGGATTTAAAGCTAGTATTGCAGATCCTTGTTTATTTATAAAACAGCAAAATAGTGAATTATCATTGTTATTATTATTCACTGATGATATTGCTATTATAGCAAAAGATGAAACAGAAACTGAAAGAATAATTTCAGGGTTAAAAAGAAAATTTAGAGTAAAAGATCTAGGAGCTATTAGTCATTATCTAGGGCTGGATATTGTCAGGACTAGTAAAGGATTTAAATTGTCTCAAGCTAAGAAAATTAATGGTTTGCTGAAACGTTATAATATGGAAAACTGTAAACCAGTAAAAACACCTATGGTTCAAGGTTTTGAGAGTTCAGCAGATAACAGCAATGTCTTTGATAAAAAGATATATCAATCATTAATAGGCAGCTTGATGTATTTATGTAACTGGTCAAGACCTGATATAGCATTTACAGTTAATCATTTAGCTAGATATTGTGAGAATCCTACAACCAGATGTTGGCAAGGTGCGAAAAGAGTTTTAAGATATTTGAAGCACACCATACATTATTCTCTATATCTAGAGCCAACAAAGGAATTGGAACTAAAAGCATTTGCAGATGCTAGTTTTGCATCTGATACTGTAACCAGGAAATCCACTTCAGGATTGGTTGTATTATTGGGAAACGCTTTAGTAGGATGGAGGTCTAACAGACAGAAGCATATAAGCTTATCAACAACTGAATCCGAATTTTCTTGTTTATCTTTATTATGTACTGAGCTATTGGTATGGAAACAATTATTGTTTGATATGGGTTTAAATTGTAATGAACCAATAAAAGTGTATGAAGACAATCAAGCAGCTATAAAATTAGCAACTAATGCTGCAGTGAAAACTAGATCAAAACATACGGATCTACGGTATCTAAATGTCAGACAATGTGTTAAAGATAATTTGATTAAACTGGAATATTGTGCAACTGAAGATAATATTGCTGACCAGTTTACTAAGGCTCAGGGTGCTATAAAGCATAAATCTGTTTGTGATATGTGTAATTTGAGATTGTAAAAATATATGTATAATATGCCACCCAAAAGGGGAGATTGTTAGAGATTAAACTTGATTTGGGTGACAATATTATATAATGGAGTAAAAGCACCTTTAAGGAGTTAAACGGTCTAAGGGTGTGGCTGTAATTATTCCATATAAAAGAGAGTTAGATGTTACACGTAGTTGCTCTTGTATATGTGTTTGATGTTAGTGTTTGGATACCTCTTGTTCTCTTGTTTGCTAACTTGATATTTATTCTCTCAAGAATCAACTGCTTGCTACAGTGTATATTGTTTTTGATATTGGTAAGCAGCTTTTGTATTTTGATACTATGTTTTTTATGGACTGACTTTTATGTGCATGATACTGGATTGATACTTGGACTATTTCTTACTGTGTTTCTTTTTGTTGTCTGAGTAAAAATAAGTTATAAAACTCGTGTTAGTGCATTACTGTTTGCCTAAAAGTCCCAGTACAACTTCCACTGTGTATTAATAATACTCTGTTAAACAAACCATTTTTTCAACAACATATTCTAACAAAAGCATACAGTGATTTTGAAAATACCTATGAATTTTGTTTTTCCCATACCATAGAAACACGTGCCATCCCAACTGTAAATCATGTCCCTCCAAACATAACAACCTTTTATTCCTAAGCATTATCCATTCTTTCACCCATGTCAGTACAGATGCTTGATAATACAAAGTCCACTCAGGTAAACCAAAACCCCCATTTTCTTTAGTATCTTGCAAAGTTTCTTTTTTATTCTAGCTTTTTTTCCCTGCCATATAAACTTCAGAATTAAGGAGTCCAACTCTTTAAAAAAAGTCCCCCAAGTTTTATCAGGATTGTCTGGAACAAGAATAAAATCTTAGGCAATACATTCATTTTAATTGTAGCTATCCTTCCTAGTAAAGACAGTTTTAAATTCTTCCATTTTTCCAGGTCTAACTTTATTTGTTCCAATAGTCTTATATAGTTGTCTTCTTTTAATGTTGAGCATTCAGCTGATAAATATATACCCAAGTATTTTACCTTTTTCACTATCTGTACCTCTACCACCTCTGATATTTGATTTTTTTGCTTATCCGTTACATTTTTCACTATTATTTTAGTTTTTTCTTTATTAATTTTTAATCCCGCTACTTCACCATATTGTTCCAATTTTTCCCACAATTTTGGAATCATCTTCAAGGGATCTTCCAAAATAAATACCAAATCATCAGAAAATGCTTGTAATTTATATATTTCACCTTTTAACTCCAAACCTCTAATTTCTATATCTTGTCTTATATTTCAATTTAAGACTTCCAAAGTGAAAATGAATAGCAGAGGGGATAGAGGACATCCTTGCCTTGTGCCTTTCCTTATTTCAAAGCTTTCAGTACAATCTCCATTCACAATCACTTTGGCACTTTGTTTACTATATATTGTTTTTACCATATTTATAAAATTCTGACCAAAATCCATTACTTGTAATTGATAAATTAAAAACTGCCAAGAGAGATTATCAAATGCCTTTTGAGCATCTAAAAATACTAATGCCATTTGTTTCCCTGGATGTAATTCGCAATATTCCAGTATGTCTATTATCATTCTTAAGTTACTTTTAATTTGTCTCTTTGGTAAAAAAAAAAACCATTTTGGTCTGGATGTATAAATTCAACCAAATATCTTTTCAATCTCTCCGCCATTATTGAGGTAAAAATTTTATAATCCACATTAAGTAGTGAGATAAGTCTGTAATTCTTGATCTGAGTCAGTAGATCAGACTAGTTCTTATCATTTAAGGTTAGAAGGTGCTTTTATTTACATTTATTTACGTTTTGAGACCTACAAAAAGCAAGCTGACAAAAAGAGGGCTCCCCAAAGAACATTCCAAGTTGGGGAAAAGGTCTATTTGTCAACCAAATACTTACGCCTTAAACTACCCAATAAGAAATTGGGAACAAAATTCCTGGGGTCTTTCCCCATTGTGAAAATCATCAACCTGGTCACAGTAAAATTGAAACTATCCAGACTTTTGGGGAAAAGTCACCTGGTGTTCCATTGTAGCTTGCTGAAAACTTTTCGAACCTCCACTTTAAGACCTCCCCCTAAGAAAGTACCTGGACCCTCAAGGTAGAAGGTCAGACCCATTATGAAGTGAAATGTGTTCTTCTCTAGAATCTTTAAGGAAAAATTGCAATACCTAGTACAATGGAAGGGATACCCATTGTCTAAAACCTTTTGGGTGAAATCTACTGATGTGAAAGCTGACAAACCTATCAAAAGGTTTAATGAGAAACACCCCAACAAACCAAAAGCCAGTTCCTAACTTGTTGTCAGAATCCATTTATATCACATTTCATAAATGTATAGGTAGAATATTGTGCTTATTCTGGGGATTCTGCCATTTCTCCGAGGGGGGGGAGAGGATGGTTACTCAGATTGCAATAGGCTGTCTTCTAACACCAGGGAAGTTTTTGATCGGGGAGGACAGGGGGAGAGAGAGATCTGGATTGCATCTCCATTTACAACTGAAAAGGAAGAAAGCAATAACAATAAACATAAGGAGAGTTCCTTTCCCACGGCCTGACACCTAAGTAAATTTAGATTTTAGATTTAGATTTTATTAGATTTATATACCGCCCTTTCCCGAGGGACTCAGGGCGGTTTACAGGGCATTTTAAAATCACATCAATATAAAATACAAAGTTAAAAGAGAATTAAAAGATTAAATTATCCCTGAAAATAAAACCCCAGTTAAAATTCTTAGCCTGGGTCAGAGAGCTCAAACAGCCAAGTCTTCAGGTCACAGTGGAATGAGCATAGCGGAATGATGGGAGCCTGACCAAATGGATGAGGGGAGGGGGTTGAAATGGGAATGCTTTATATAGGATTGAAATGTAACTCTGTTAGATCCCGTCTTGTATTGCCACAATCGATCTCATCCTAGTAAACATTTTCCTTTTGGACTAAACTTGCATCCAAGAGTTCTTATTTCCTAAGATGTGGATTGAGGTGGGTCCTGACAGTAGACGGAATCTGCTTTAAGAGTCAACCTGGAAGGGAAAACCTTACCGGGGGACTTTGCAACAAATACAATGTCTGGCGACGAAGCAAGAGAGGAGGGAAGCCCCATGGAGGGGGAGTCTTCCCCCCAAATGGAATCCCAGAGACAATGGGAAGCTGAAGCAGCATATTCCCCTGGGGAAGAAGCAGTGGAGCAGTACGACCGAAAACCCCGGTGGTCGATGGGCGTTGGAAGCAAAAGTGAGTGGGAAAAGGCATCGAGAGAAGTGACCCTGAGATGGAATAACCGCCAACTGGAATGGAGGCAAGAGATGGAGAGCTCCCTGCACACCAGTGAGGAGGAGCGGATCCTGGAAAAAGCCATTGATCTGATGAAAACAACCCTGAGCTCACTAAGGGAGGAGAGAGCTGGAAACCGCAACTGAGGCAGTGCCTGGGGCCACAACTGGAAAGGTAACGGAGGGGATCCAGCACCTGAAACCCTGGGGCCGTCCAGTGGAACAGGAATTGCTGCCTCAGCAGTACCCACCCCCCCAGAACCACAGGCGGGGACCAGGATGAGGAGCAATACCGGCCACAGTGCAGACAATGCTCCAGCCAAAGACTCCCGCCCCTGGAAGTCAAAATCAAGGGGGAGTCATCACGACTGGGATTCTTCCTAACCCAAGTCCTTAGCTATATGGAAGAATATGGCCGGGATATCCCTAGTGACAAAACACACATCCGAATTGTGCAATCCGCCCTGGACGGATCGGCTGCAGACTGGGTGGTAAACTTGCATGACTCCAATGCCCCAGAACTCGACGATTTCAACCGATTCATGTCATCATTGAGGCGGCGGTTCGAGGATCCTTTGGCTGACCGTAAGGCCCGGGAGAGAATCAAAATGGTGAGGCAGGGCAGGCGAGCAGTGGCCGAATATACCCAAGAATTCCAAGCCATTGCCAGCAAGCTGAACTGGCCAGAAGACATCCTTCTTAGCCACTTCAAAGATGGTCTAAACTACGACCTGTATGACGCTTGCCTGCCTCGAGGAGACCCACCCTATCTCGGCGTCTGGTATATCCTGGTAGAGGAAGTGGAAATAGACCTACTGAAGAGACACCGCAGAGGAAAACCATGGGGCCGCCTGCCATCCAAGCAAACACGCAAGGGGGAAAAACCACCAGCCACAGCCAAAAAATCAACGGGTTGTTTCAATTGTGCCCCACAGACTGTGCTATAGAATTCAAACCCGGGGCAAAACTCCCAAAACCCAGGATGTATGCCATGAGCCCAAGGGAAATGGCAGAAATGGAAAGATTCATAAAGAAAAACTTAGAAAGAGGCTTCATTGAGCCTGCCAGACCCAAAGCGGCTGCCCCAGTTCTGCTCAGGGAGAAGGATGGTTCTTACCGCTGTTGTATAGATTATAGGAATCTGAACACAATTAGTGAATGCAACAACAACAACAACAACTTTATTGATTAGCCCTTGGGCCATATCAAAGTACAAAGTTTCAGCAACAAACCGTCACCAAAACTTGATAAAAGCAATCCAAAATGGAATTTGATAAAATACAATTTAAAATGGAATTAAAATACAATTTAAGTTGAAATAGTAATAAAATACAAATTTAAAATATAGATAAAATATGATAACATTATATTTCGGAGTCGCCCTTACAATCTACCCCAATCAGTCCCACATATGCAGATCTTAACCGGATCATTTTGTTTAAATACTTTGCTACGTTGAATGTTATTTTCAAGTTCTGGCCAGACATAAGGTAAGTTATTTTGATATGGGGATCCCAATGGGTCATTCGTTTGGTATATAGACCAAGATACCTATCTCTCACCCTCTTATACAGACAACAGTCAAATAGGATGTGAGCCAGGTCCTCTACCTCTGCCACTCCACAAATGCAGAGACGCTCATTGTATGGTATAGCATGAAATCTCCCATATCTGGCCATTGTATCAAGCTGTTCGAATCTCGCTCTCGTAAATATCTCCCTAAGATGTTTTGGGAGTTGTAACTTCAAATAACTGTTCACTTGAAAAGTACATTTGTATTTACTCAGCCATTTCAAGTTACCCACCTTACTAAGGATAGCTATATCAGTTTGTGCTTCTATATCCTTAATTCTTTGGGCAACTCTTTTTTTAGATTGTTCTCCTGTTACACAAGAAACAGGAAGGCCACAGCTTCTTACAAAATTTGTTAGTTTGGTGATCCAGGAGATTTGTGATTGCAGTTTTATTTGCTCTAGTAGGCATAATTTGGGGAGTCTATCAGTCTCCATTTCATTAACTTTGCACCAGTAGTTATAAGCTCTAATTTTAGATAATGCCTGAATTGTATGAATTCCCAATTCAGCTCTAACTGCTGCAGCAGATGTTCTTGGATCTACACCCAAAATACATCTCAGATGCTGGGACTGTGTTTGTTCTAAAGCTGTGGTTGAATAAAGACCCCAAATTTCTGCTCCATACAAGAGCATTGTCGTAACCTTAGCCTTATAAACTTTGAGTAGTGGAGCTAGGGACCCTGGGTAACTATGGTTCTTTAGTTTGAGCAATAAATTCAAATGGGCTTTTGCTCTAAATGTACTTCATTGATGATGGCAGGCCCAAGATCCAGTCTTGGAAAAAGTTACTCCCAAATATACAAAGGTATTAACCTGCTCAATTGGTTCACCATCTAATTGCCATTTATGTCTCTGATGGTTTCTTCCAAACACCATTATTTTCTATTTGGATTTGCTAATAATTAGGGAGTTATCCTGGCAATAAGAGCTGAATCTTCTTAATAGCCTATGTAATCCTACTTGTGAGTATGATAATAAAATCATATCATCAGCATAAAGCAAGCTGTTACAGTAAGTATTTAGGATCATCGGCATGTGTACCATGGTATTCTTCATTAACCCTGGCAAGTCATTGATGTATAAATTAAATAATAATGGGGTCAGGATACACCCTTGCCTTATCTCTTTATTTGTGTGAATCCTGTTAGTCAGGGCCCCATTAACCCCATACCGCACCCTCAAACAGGTACTTGTGTAAAGGGCTTTAATCAAAGCCAGGAGTCTGGGTTCTATTTTAAGAGATGTCAATTTACTCCATAGTATGTCTCTATTTACCATATCAAATGCTGCTGTAAGGTCTATAAAAGCAGCAAACAGGGGTCTCCTCTTATAGGCATATTTGGCAATTAGATAGTTCAAAACAAAGCAGTTATCAATAGTAGATCTGTTCTGTCTAAAACCTGCTTGTTCTTCTGTGAGGATGTTGTTTTCCTCTACCCAGATTTCAATTCTGATCAAAAGGTACCTAGCATATATTTTTTGCTACAATGTCAATCAGGCTGATGGGCCTATAATTACTAGGATCCTTTTTATTCCCTTTTTTATATATGGGGACAACTATTGCCATCTTCCACCCATCTGGTATATGGAAGGTGTTATTTATGTGTGTAAAAAGACCTGCTAATACAGGGCCCCACCAGTTGGGAAATTTCTTAAATAATTCTGCTGGTAAAAAATCCTCGCCTGGGGCTTTATTGCTCTTTAAGCTTTTAATGATGGATTGTATCTCCTTTTCTGAGACTGGTGGCCAAGGGGGGAGAGTTCTAGGATTTACCAAATCACTGTTTAAAAATAATTTCTTTACCGGTTTGGTGGGGGCAAACAAGCACTGATAATAATTCTCCCAGTCCGCAGCAGAGATTGGTATGTCAAATGCAAAACTCAGTTCCTTCAGGATACCTGCTATAGAGTGCCAAAATAATACTGAATTATGACTTCTGGCAGCCAACTCAAGTTCTGACCAGATTGAAATGGCAAAACGTTTTTTCTTTAATGTTATGGTTTTTTTATATTCCCTTCTTGTGTGCAGCATCTTAGCTTGTATATGGGCAGTAGGATTCCTCTGGGCAAGCCTCATGGCTGCCTTCAATTTCTTTTTCTGTCGCTGGCAATCAGGATCAAACCAGTGAGGTCTACCCACTTGGGCTCTTTTTGTAGTAGGTTTAGCTGTTAGGTGTTTCTTCAGTATGTTACAAAGATTGGAGAATGCATTGAAGGCTGACATCCAGTCAGTAGTAGATGACTGTATTGTTCTAGCCCACTTAGTAGCATTCTCTGTTTTAAGGCATTCTAATATTGCCTTTGTATCAACTTTGGCCCAAATTAACCTTTTATTTTGGGTCACCTCTACCTTTTTGGTGAGCCATCTGTCAGCCATGTTATATGGTCTTAAATCTGAGCGGCCTCGCAATGTCACACTTACAGGCTGATGGTCGCTATTGTCGCTAAGGTGTACTGTGACCTCTGAGAAGAGGTCAGCCTTATCTCTAGACACACAAAAGAGATCCAGTACACTACTTGAATTGGCTGAGTGGTATGTATAAGGGTATGTATAATTCTTGTCCTTACCTCCCAAAATTTGGAGATTACCCTTAAAAATTAAGGAGACTAGGAGCAGGCCAGCAGCATTACTTTTACAGTCTCTCGAGAGCCACTGAGGATGGTTATCAAAGAACTCCCCTGGGATTCCCTTCTTCTGGGCAAGCTCATAGAGAGAGGGACCCAGTCTAGCGTTCAGATCTCCTAATAATACCACTATGGACTGAGGGTACAATATAGATATATCTTCTAAGATAACTTCCAAGCCCATCCAATATTCAAAATTATAGTGCTGGGATGTGCTTGGAAGGAAGGAAACTCCCTGACCTGCTCCTGGGGAGGAAAGCCATGGCAAATCTAGACGGCACACTAAAAAGCAGAGACATCACCCTGTCAACAAAAGTGCATATAGTCAAGGCTATGGTCTTCCCAGTTGCAATGTATGGCTGTGAAAGTTGGACCATAAGAAAGGCTGAGCGCCAAAGAATTGAGGCCTTTGAACTGTGGTGCTGGACAAGACTCCTGTGAGTCCCTTGGACTGCAAGGTGATCAAACCGGTCAGTCCTAGAGGAGATCAACCCTGACTGCTCTTTAGAAGGCCAGATCCTGAAGCTAAAACTCAAATACTTTGGCCACCTAATGAGAAGGAAGGACTCACTGGAGAAGAGCCTAATGCTGGGAAAGATTGAGGGTAATAGAAGAAGGGGACAACAGAGAATGAGGTGGCTGGATGGAGTCACTGAAGCAGTAGGCGTGAGCTTAAATGGACTCCAGAAGATGGTAGAGGACAGGAAGGCCTGGAGGAACGTTGTCCATAGGGTCGCGATGGGTTGGACACGACTTCGCAGCTAACAACAACAATATTACAAATTGCTAAGCACATTGATTTGTGCTTAAATTGTAAGCCGCCCTGAGTCTTCAGAGAAGGGCAGGATATAAATGGGATTTTAAAAAATGTATCTATAATACAGCTATGAAAACTATGAAAACTGGGCCAGATCATTGTCCAAGATTGATTGTGCCCCTATCCAATATTGAAATTTGTTGTTCAGGTGGTGAGCATAAAGTTGGTGACAACAACACTCACCAGATTTGTAGGATGTTATTTTACAGTATCTTTTTCTTCCTTTGAATGACAATGGCAGTATCTCAATCTTGGGGGAGTGTAAACTGAGCTAATACAACAGCTCAGCAACTCTCAGATAATTATTTGAGTTACTGAGCTGTTGTATTAGCTCAACTTTATTTTGCCATTCCTTTCCCCCCCATGCATGAGATTGCCTTCATAAATAAATAAAGAAATATTACTTGATGTTTCACTTTTGCTCTGAAGATCCTTAGCAAAATAATTTATGACAGCAGGTCTGAAAAGTATTTTCATACTTTTGAGAAAAATCTCAGCTGACTCATGTGAAAAACATCACACAGCTGATTGTTTGCATGTGAAGTTGGAAGCCTAATGCAAGGATACTGCAAAGCAGCAGAATCCAGAAATCAGGTAATTACAATCATTCCCATATAATTTTTTGCCGCCTTAGAATAACACCAGACATGCTGAGTTGATGCTGAGAGAGAATGGCACATTTTTTAAAATAACTCCATTCTGAAGAGGATTCTAACTTGGCTTATTGTATGGATTTTGTAAGAAGCTGTGCAACATTGAAATCTCAGCAGGACATATGTTCTCACTAACCTTTCAAATAATAGGCTTAATAAATGCAAAGATGGCTCTAATCTACCCACCCTAACAGAGTGGGCAGATTACAAGGTCACAAATTTTTCTTCTTTCATATTTGAGGATTTTTTACTTTTTTAAAATAGAGAGGCTTTCTCTGACATTAGACACATAATGGAAATCTGTTTTCTTTTTTCTAAATATATCATTTGTGCTTTGTACATATGATTGACATTTATTTGTTTATCTATCAGCTTGATCGCCTAGCCAGCTCAAAAGCCTGACAAGCTCATACTTTGTCTTTTCATCCACGTAGGTACAGCAGAGATATTTAAGTCATACTTAAATAATCATGTTCATAATTATGCTAATAGAGAGTGTATCAGAAAATTCATAAAATGTAGTTTTAAAAGTGTGGCTGAATCTCTAAAATCTGAAAAAATATGGGCATTGTGTTCTTGCTAGGAAAAATGCTGGCTGCTGCCATAGCCATCATCTATCTAATTCTAACTGAATGACAATTGAGCCAATTTTAAACTACATTAAAAGTAAATCCTACCACGCTATCCTCTCCATCTTTCCTTCTGAAATTTGGCAGATTTCTTGCCTCTGTGATTCATAGTATCATCAGGCAAACTGTCCCATTCATTGATCTGAACCCCTGATGACTTTCACTGTGCTGGACCAGTATGTAACCATCTGGCCAGAGCATATACTTAAGAACTCTGTTAGAGTATTTAGCATTTACAGGGTTAATGTTGTATCATTAAGAGAAATGTATGTGAGAACATTTAGCATTTAAAGGGTTAAATGCTGTTTCCTCAAGAGATGGCTTCTGGGAAATGTAGTCTAGTTCTTAGTAAATCCTATAGCTTATCTAGAATAGTGAAAGGAGTTTCAAAGTTTATTGCAGGACATCCTGTTACGTGCCAGGTTGTAAAAGCTTTTGTCTAATGAACCACATGAATCCAAGCAACGAGGCTTCTTCGCTCTGTATGAACATGGGGTGAATCTACCTTTATTTTTTTACACTGCTAGAATGGACAGATATGCTCATGGACAGATGAACCTAACAACAAACATAAGTCTTCCTAGGATTCTTGATCAATAAATTTTTGTTTAAAACCATTCTGGAGAGTTTATGCTATCTGGATCAGAATTATAAAGCATTTCTAATTCATGGTTCCATCATATTCACAGTTCCAGAAACTTCCCTTATGGCCTAGACCCTAGACCAAGAGTCTCTAAACTTGGATTTCAGCTCCCAGAATTCCTGAGCCAGCCAGCCAGAATTTCTCAAGTAAAAACCCAATGCTGGTTGGGGGATTCTGGGAGTTAAACTACACAAGCCTTAAAGTTGCCAATTTTGGAGACCCCTGGACTTAACCATTCTTCTAGAAATGGGAAGAAATCCAGTTATTAGGAAGCAGGAGGGGAACATCCCTACTAAGATCACCAAAAGAGCCATCACTTTGTTGTAATTAATCATCAGGCTGAAGCAGCATTCAGTCTGATAGCTTCATATGCCAAAGCCCTCTAAACTGTCCAGTGCTAGGAAGGATAAATTCCAATCATCTGCACATTAGCTGACTCACAGCTATTTGACAGTGCTTAAAATCAGAGTAAATGAAAGTTTTTTATTAAAATTAAAGCAATTTGCTTTGCCATCTGCCTCCTTTTTTGTGAGATTCTATAAGAAGTTATTGAAATAACTTTGAATATCCATCTGCTGCTTGTAAAATGGCTAAGCATACTAAAATTATCTTTTCCTTAGGGGATAAAAAAGTCACTATCAAAATTAATATTCAGAAAGAGGATGTGGTAGCATCTACATAGGGATACCACCCCAAACCTCAGCAATCTCAGTGCCAGTTCTGAACATTGCTGGTATAGAACTATTTGCAGACTGTAATCATCTAAAGAAAAAAGGGAGGTAGCACAATATATGATAACATTTTGAGATCCAAATGCTTATACCCACCCCCAGAAATGTTCTTTGTTAGTCTGGAAAGATGTTAAATAAACAAATAAATGAACAAACAAACAGCAATCACACTTGGCCAACAAAGAATATTCTGGTCTGCTCTGCTCTGCTCTGCTCTGCTCTGCTCTGGTCTGGTCTGGTCATTTGTGATCTACTTCCATTCCTAATGCACTCCTAGTTAGTCTTAAAGAATAAGATGCAACTGATATGAAGGAATTTCATTAACATTTTGAACCATGCAGCAAGAAAAATACCTTTTGATGAATGTAAACTACAATATTTCATCCTACGCATTTAATATATACAAAGTAATACAACACTAGCCAAACAAAATACAAAACTGCTTATACAGCTTTAAAATTTTACATACATTATAGTGATTAAAATAAACTAAATGTAATCACCAAAAGAATTAATAAAAGATTCTCTATAATATTCAAGTGTCATTATGTAATTAATTCATTTCTTAAACCTATAATTAAATCTAGGCCACAAGGAAATCTATCCCTTCATCTTGTCATTTTTAGAATATAAAGACTTTTTCAAACTAGATAATAGATTCGTATGATTTTATTTTCCTTTTGATTTTTATTTACAGCAAGTCCTCATTTATGGCCACAGTTGAGCCCAAAATTCATGTTGCTAAGTGGGACAATTGTTAAGTGAGATTTGTCCCATTCTAAGACTTTCTTGCCACACTTATTAAATGAATCACTGCAGTTGTTATGTTAGTAATACAGTTATTAAGTGAATCTGGCTTCCCCATTGAATTTGCTTGTCAGAAAGTTGCAAAAGGGGATAACAAGACCCTGGGACATTGCGAACATCATTAATGTGTACCAGTTGCCAAGCATCTGAATTTTGATCATGTGACCATGGGGATAGTACAATGGTCGTAACAGTGAAAAAAGATTGTCACTTTTTTCAGTTCCATTGTAACTTTGAACAGTCACTAAATGAATGTTTGCAAGCCAAGGACTACTGTAATTAAGATTTTGGTGAGCTCCAGGATCAGTAGAGCCCAAACTTTTCATAAACTGACAAATTCCATACTTTACAAATTCAATTGAACATCACATTAATATCTTTGCTATTTTGTGACACACACACCCCAAAAAAAATCTTCTCAAAATTTCAGAAGGGTGATATTTTCTGGATAGGTTGAGGAAAGGAAAGATTCAGAAAAATTCTCATTCAACAAGAATATACAGTAAATACTAAAATAAAAGCCCAATCATAAAGTTAAAAATCTAGAAAATTGGCTTCCGGTTTGCACGTGCGGAGCTTGTGGATGTGCAGGAAGAGCTCTCTCCCTGCCGTCCGATCTTTCTTCCTTGGAGGACCCTGAAAAGGGTCAAAAGTCACCCTGGAGGGGCAACCACCACAAGGAGGCCCTCCCTGTGATTGTGGAAGGGTGGCAGCCCTCCGCTCGAATCCAGAGCAGCTCCTTTGGCCCGAAGAAGAAGAGATTGGCCATTAAGATGGCCGATCATTAAGCCTTTCCCTGCCAAAAGCCAAAAGCACCATCTAGCACAACGAAGCAAACTGGAGGACCTGGGTGAGACCTTACCTTTCTTATTCCCCTAACTACTTTCCTGTGAGACTTTTCCGAAAATTTCCTCTCCCTATTTTGAAAGACGGGCGACTGCATACTTGGGGAATAAACTTTAAAGCCTTAAAGCCTTAAAAGAAATCAAATGGCTAAGCTAAAAAATTAAGCAACCTTATTTATACTGATTAAAAAGCTTTTATCTTTGTGGTGATCTACCACCCTATTTTCTGCTTAAGCTGTGAATTAAGGGGTGGGAAATGGACTAATTGAACAAAAGCTTCATATTAATCTGGAAAAAGATTTTACATCTTATTCTATATGATATTTATGACATCTTGTGGTGAAACATGGTATAGTGGTGGAGCAGTGGGCTAATGCCTCCTTTTTTTATTAAAGAGTTTTACAAAAACAAAATTTTACAATATATCCCCAAATCCCTCCCACCCCAAACCCACCCACTTCTCCCCCCCACTTCCCAGAGCTAAATACAGGATTATAGTTACAATAATCATATTCTAAATAAAAATTATGCATAATATACAATTAACCAAATTCATAATGCACTTTAACTCTCTTTTAACATAACTACAAACAACGTACCAATAACAATATCCCACTAAAATCTACTCATAAGCTAAATGATACTTTTTAGTCCCATATTTGTTTTGAATATAATTTATCCATCTCCTCCAAACTGAAATATATCTTTCCTGTGAATGATCCTTCAGATAAGCAGAAATCTTAGACATTTCTGCAAGATTCGAAACTTTAAACACCCATTCTTCTACAGTGGGCAAACTATCCTTCTTCCAATATTGTCCCACCAGTAACCGTGCTGCCATTATCATGTTCAACATCAAGTTAGTTTCTTTAACATCACAATCTACAACAATGCCCAATAAAAACAATTGCAGGGAAAACTTTATCTTTCTCTTAAAAATCTTTTGAATGTTCCACCAAATTTTAATCCAAAAAGCTTTTATATTTCTACAAGTCCACCACATGTGAAAATAGGTAGGTTCTAAACTACCACACCTCCAACATTTAGACTGTAAATTAGGATACATGTTGGACAACTTCTTGGGATCCAGATGCCATCTATAAAACATTTTATAAAAATTTTCTCTTAAATTTTGAGCCTGGGTAAATTTAACAATTTCGTTGGACACCTGGGAGATAATTTGGGTCACAAATGTTAAATTTACCCAGGCTAATGCCTCCTTAAGTAACACCAGCTGCCTGCAATTAGTGCAGGTTCGCATCCCACCAGGCTCAAGGTTGACTCAGCCTTCCATCCTTCCAAGGTAGGTAAAATGAGGACCCAGATTGTTGGGGGCAATAAGCTGACTTTGTAATAATGCCGCTTGGGGGGGGCAAAAGCCCTAATAAAGCAGGCATATACATAGAATGAAGGCTATTGCTAAGCACATTGATTTGTGCTTAGATTGTAAGCCACCCTGAGTCTTCGGAGAAGGGCGGGATATAAATGGGATTAAAATAAAAATAAAAAAATAGTAAATAAACCCTTTTTTTTAATGTGAGAGCTGACTGAATAACAGAGCTGTCCTTGACATTATCTTCAAAGATAAGAATTGGGAACACCTAGCACTGAAAACAATCTTTAGGAATACTGGAGGTGGACAATCATTGACTCTTATTAAAACAGCCTCCATGAAAGACCTATCTGTAAACATCAACAATATGCAGGAATATATTCCACCACTTAACTACAAACTGATACTTGACACACTCTTGGCAATGACTGAGCAAATCAAAGCCAAACCGCAAGATAAATATGACAGCTTAAAGCTACCAAATCAAACTTTGACATTAAATGATGAATTGACAATCCAAAAACAAACAGAAGAAATGGAAACTAACATTAAAATAGCAGACTCTAAAGAACAACAAATCCAATTTACAGAGAACCTTGAAGCCCAAATCTCGACTTCAACTATAAAACCTACAACTCAAAAAACAATAGTACCTGAAGAAAGCAACATCAAGAGGGAAGATGTTAAAGGCCTTCAAATACAGTATGTTGAGGACCCAGCCAATCAAATGATAACCATAACACCAGTTACTACTTCTTACTTAAGCCAGATGGAATCGGAAGAAGAAAAATACCAGACTGAACTAATGACAATTATATTACACCAAACATCGAAAATTGAGCTATTAAAGCAACACTTCAATGATTACAAAGGGGACACTTTCTTGGCAAAACTGATATTTGGATGGTCTCCCTGGATTCAAACAATGTGTGTAGGAAGAAAGTGAGACACATCTGAGAATTTAAAGGCACCAATATGGAAGCCTGATTGGCACAAAAAGAGGCAAGAGTTAGATTTGTCTCTTTCTTGGGAATTGTAAGGATAGAGCTTAAAAAATTTCTTTTAATGGGCTAAGGGGAATCTTTAAAAAATATAAACTGATTTTATATTTAGGTTTTAGATTTTTAAAGGAAAACAAAATTAAGCTATTAGAACATAACTCTGAATTATATTATAAAATGTGGAATGATATAATAAAAGATTATTTTAATAATTAATGAACTATTAAGATGGCATATAGAATATATTTTTTGTAATGATACAGATATAAATTGATTTTATATTTAACTTTTAGGTGTCTAAGGGAAAGAAAAGTTGGCTATTAGAATTGCTTTATATTATAGAATTTGGAAGGATATAACAAAAGATATTTTTCTAATAATTGGTGAACTATTAAGATGACAAATAGAATTTACTTGTAAAAAATAAGAAAGTATTGAAATGAGCAATGTAAGTTCTGTAGACAGGATAATTACTTTTTAATAAAATAGGGAAATGTGGGTTACCCGAGAATTAAGTTTTCTTTTATATATCATAAGCTATTCTAGAATATTCTATTGCAATTAGGTAAAACTTGAAAAGAGCACATGGATATTTATAAGTGAAAATATACTGAAAATTCTTCTAATCTATGTTACAATTAGAAATGTATTAATTTGATTAATTTGATTATGTTATAACTAAGGGAATCAGAGAGGAAATCTTTGTTGACGCAACTTGAGCTATTTACAAATAATTTGTTATTTGCTATTGTTTACTTTTGATTACCCAATCACCGTATTGCTTCACAAATACCTGAATGTAAAATTAGAAAATTAATAAAACTTGTACAAAAAATCTAGAAAATTAAAGCATTTCATTGTGAAAAAATCTCAATTTATCCATATGTTTGAAGATATTTGCCTGGCATAAATATTTCTTGTTAATTCATATATTTTTAAATATTTCTTGTCTACTCATCTATTTTTAATATTTTATAGAGAGTAAGATAAGTTTAAAATGCACATTTTCTTCAATGTAGTATTTGCTTTAATTACATTGATCTTACACAGAGAGTCAATGGAAATTTTAAACATCATGTACATATTTAGACATGTTTAACACACTGTGATATATTTCAAAAAAAATATAAATACGATTTATAAATCCCAATTTATAACTTTTGTAACCTATAGATATTGTAGATCCCAAAGACAGCAAACAGCCTACCATAATAACTGGAATGTGGTTTGTTATTTCTTGTTTTATCCAATGAATTTCATTAATGATTGCCAGATGAATCAGTCTGATCCCAGAAGCATGTCCTAGTAATTTTTATGGGGTCCTTGTGCATGTGAATGACATTTTGCACTTTTAACAAACAATTACATACTGTTTTTAAATATGCAAAAATTATATATGAATAGATTGGGTAACTTGGATTTGATTCCAATTAAAATTAAAATTGCCCTAACCCAGACATGTCAAACACAAGGCCCAGGGGCCAGATCCGGCCCGCAAAGTGGTTTCATGCGGCCTGCGAAGCCATCCTGGAAACAGTGAGGGAACAGCCCCCACTGCCTTGGCCCTGGCCCAGAGACCCTCCTTCTGCCAGAGACCCTCAGATCTGTCCCACTCCTGCCCAGGCCCCCATAGGCACCCTTGATGCGAATGACGTAGAGCTGGCCACGCCCAGCCAGTAGGCCATACGCACTCCAGCCATGCCCACCCAGTAGGCCACGCCCTGGCCATACCCACCCGGCCCCCTGAGGGCAACCGCAATGCTGATGCGGCCCTCAATAAAATTGAGTTTGACACCCCTGCCCTAACCTATTCTGAACCCAATACTATTCCAATAAAATTATTATCCAGCCTCTTAGTTAGGCCCTGTTTCCTAAGGTACAAAATGAAAACTGAAGATAATAAAGCTGTATAATACTTCTGAAGCTTATTTTTATTTAATGTACTACTCTAGCCCTCTCAGACAACATATAATTGTTCTAATAACCTCAAAAATAATAAAGGAAACCAATATACCTGAGATGGCAACATATTATTTTTGTTTATCAAGGCTCTTTAGTTCCCTTGGTTTCCTTCTGTTAAATTAGATGCTAATCACTTTATGGTATATTTTCATGAAATGCTGCACACACAAATATATCTCCATAAAGTGAAATGACCAAATTTTGGTTCCCTTGCTGTCTTTTTTTAAAGGCTGGAAATGAGAAGAGGGAATGAATCATGCCCTTCCCTATCCTTGTTCCACCCAAATCCAAACATGAAAGGAGAAAAAAGCAAGGTGAAAAATATCAATACAAAATGTTTTCTTGCAACTTTCCTATGAGTTTTTAAAAGTTGCCCACCCATATTATAGGATAAATGTTACTTCCTTGAGAAAATAATTTTAAAAGTCATGATAGTATATTGTTTGATACCTGTGCTCTAGCATAACGGAAAAGGATAGGCTGGATTTTGTATGCGTTTTTTTTCAATAGCATAAAGTGTCAAAGACACCTAACAATTTATGTATTCTGAGAGTATAGCTTATGTATTCTGGGAGTATTTTCCTCCTATAGACCTATTTTCAACAGACACATAATTTCAGATCCTCATATATCTTTGAGAGCTCTGAAATTGGTTCATTCTTTTAAACATTGCAAGACAAATCAATATAGAAAGTTTTCTCTGATAGCCTCAGATGAATCTTGAAAACAGCTAGTCTACCAGGATAGTGGCAAAGGGGGGGTGGGTGGATGGATATTTCAGATATTCTCTCTCTATTAAAGCACGTTGAAATAAATTTATTTTTGTTCTACCCATTTTCAGATCAGCTTCATATATTAGAATTATAGCCAAGAAATTGTATACTATCAGTTCCTTTTATCTTTCACACTGGAAACAGCTTGGGTGCATTTTATCCAGCCTTCAGGGTCAGCCTCTGCAAGCAATCTGAAGACTTACATAATGCTCCCGTAAATGTACTCCTAAAGTTGTTCCCCTCAAACCAGAACATCCTTTGTGGTAGTCGTGGCTTAATGATCACCAACCCTGACAATTGCATGTTGTAAGGGTTGGTCACAACCGTTGTGTTTTTCTCAGCTAGTAAAACTCTCAAACTGATGTTTCTAATGTAGAGTTGCACAAATATACATGAACTAGTATGAACTGCACTCTTAAGGTACTGGCGTAGCAGGCATTTCTGTGATGGTACTTGCTAGAAAAGGGCAGCTGTAATTATGAAAATGATTACTTACTCCTCCCAATTTAGTGATATGCTTTGAAGCCCAAGTCTGATGGATCATGAATCTGTAGTTCAAAAGCCATCACGTTGCAGAATATTTCTCTAAGCAGTGTTCCCTTCCTCATTCCTTTCATTCTGTTAGCCAGTTATATTTAAATATAGATGCTTATGACCCCTTTCTTCCTCTTGTTCTATACTTCTTATCTCAACATTTTCACTATGTTTGGAGACAGTGGCTTGTATTTTTATCAGCTGCACCTCAGTTGTAATTAGCATGACTGAGAACCACTTTGTTAATAAACTAATTTTTCTGTGTCACACCAGCAAGCTACAGTATTCTTCTCATCTTAAAAATCATTTAAAGTTTTTCAAACACATATTGGATCAAACTTAGATGGTATTATATACCAAATATTGTAAATGTTGACTATCAACAATTAATTTAATATTTTTTATATTCTTTGTGATGTCACATATAATGGTCTTTATCCAAATGTATGAAATGGACTTTGTATTAGATGGCAGTAGTATAAGTACATACAAACTTTTAATGGAACTTATCAGTAGTTTTGATCAGTGACATCATCAAAGTAAACAAAGCCACGTGCTGATTACGTCACCAGGCCATGCCCATAAACGAAAGTGACGTTCGCACCCCTCCTCCCCGGATGTGACGTGCATAATCCACACCCCCACCCCTCGTGGTACAGGACTCACAAGGCCATAACCCTAGCCGGATATGACGTGTCGGCCCAACCCCATCAAAATAAGCATGGGTAACCCTAACAGATAAGGTGTGGTATAAGGTGATAGCCCTATTTCCAGATGGTGCTTGCCAAACCTAATCCCATCAACAAACATGTGGCTGTCAAGCTTCTGTGTACTTGACTACATTAACCCTAGACTAATTCCATGGACGTGCAAATCCAAAAGAAACACAGAGACCTGTGTTTTTGGGAAACAAAACCCTGCTTTTGGGGGGGTGATAATTAAAAAAAAAGCTTTTTATTTCTAATCATTTTAGCCTAATGATGCTTTTAATTTTTGTGAAGTTTTAAAAATCAATACCTCAAAAGCTGGGGGTGGGGGGGGAAAAGGATCACCTAAAAGGCTTCCAGGGTTTGCATTTAAACCAGGCAGTTTTAAAAACATTTTCCCTGAATGTAGGGGGAAAAAACCACAGACCTTTTAAAGCCCACAGCTGGTTTTTTACCTTTGTAAAAATCTAAAGACATATATTTTGGCATTTGCAACTCCCTCGAATTCATATGTACGCGTAACCGTTCATAGCAGAGATTTAATAAAATTTATTCTAACCTTACAGCAAAAGCGAAGCGTTTCTGACTGGCCAGAACAGATTGATGTTTTAGGTATGTGTGTTGTGGGCATGTCTGGACATGTCATTTCCTGTGATTCTGGACAGGCACAAGGCTCAAGGACGTGTCATAGCATGCGTGGGGGTGTTGTACAGGCAGGTCTGAACAGCTAGCAAATTAATTCCAGCAGTCTTTTGAAGATGGCAAATATTGATGGTGATTTGTTTGATGTAAATTTGGCCCCCAAACCTCCCAAGCGTAGACGTAGAATAAGAAAAGGACCTGACCTATGCGGCAACGTAGAAGACAACAAATTTATAAAGCCTTGTTGTTGCAGATTATGCAAAACATCAAATGGTAAGTAAATATAAAAATTAAGAAAACAGTATTTTGATTAGTTGAAACAGCTAGACTAATTCTACCTTATTTCCTGTTTTAGAAACGCCGGAATCTCAAAATGCCAGCATGCCTCAGATTCTGAAAGCGTGTATCATTAAAATATTACACCATTCTTTAATGGGGTGCCTACAATCAGATGAAGACCATACGGATGGAACCAGTGAAACAGAGCTTATTAGCAGCATATGCTTTAGACTTTCTATGCCTCATGTTCTCTGGGTCATCATCAGTATTTCTGACAAAGTGAATAACTTATATTTCAGCAGGGATTCCCTTGGGGAGCTCAAGAAATTTATATATCGTATATCACTTATGCATGATCCGCTGCCATTAATGTCAAAGATTGAAGCCAAATTGCCATTGTCTCTGAAGAGGATCATATGTCAGAATGTAACAGAAATAGATTACAAGAAACTGTTAACGCTATGAAATTTATAATAAAAGGTGCTTTACAAATCACATGAAAGTTGTATTATATTTTTTTCTTGATATGAGGGTGTACTGGTCAAAAGGGGTGAAGAACTCAGCAGAATTAATTACAAGAAACTATTAACACTATGAAGTTTACATTTGCTGGTCTCATGTTTAACCCTATCAGGTGCTAGACACAGATGTATAATCTAATCATTTGGCTGGGGGTTACCTGATTGGTGGGCGATGTGATTTTTGACATAGCCAGAGTGTACAAAAAGTAGGATTCATACTGACCCCAGACACGTTTGTCAGTTTCTGGCATATTCATACCTCTGGACCCCTGTGATCTGCTAAGAAGACCCTCTTTACAGAATGGATGCTACAAATGTAAGTAATTTTATTGCTAATTTTTGAAACACTGTTCCTCTTAGCTATAAAAAATGTGATTATAATATTCATGGCCTGTTTGTTTTCTTTTACTAGATGGAATTAACTGATTTCGAATGTGTAAGGGGTGCGGATCTTGTAAGTAGTTTTATTGCTAAATTTTGAAACACTGTCCATCTTAGATATAAAAAAAGAATGTGATTATAATATTCTTGGCATGTTTGTTTTCTTTTACTAGATGGAACTGACTGATTCCGAATGTCTGAGGTTTTATAATGGTATTTGTTTTTTATTCCTACATACATTCAGATTCTTACAAAAATTTCTGCAACATTTCTGACCATTGGGTTTTTCTTTTCCTTCAGAATGGGAAGATGATCAACCATTTGTGGATCTCACTATACCCACAGAGCAGGAAGGACCCCGGCATGGCATGACCCCTCAACCATGCACAAGCCACACAGCACAAGAGTTAGTAGGTATAACATCTAGCATTTTATCCAACTACAAATCCATTTGTATTATTTTATAATCTAAAAAGGGGGTGTGTGTTTGTATTACATTATTAAGAATGTAGGTGATAACATTTTGTTTGTTTGATTAACCAGGGCCGCCCTGCAAAAAAGCAAAAATGCATGGAGGCGAACTCCCTGCACCCCCAGCAGACAGTGATAGTAGTGAACCTACGCCTGAATCTCAACAAGAAGAGGAGATAAATCATTCTATGCCCCAGCTACAAAGCACTAACTCTGCAAACTCTCAGAATACGAACAATGTTTATCTGGATTTGGTGCAAGAGTGGGAGCATCCTATCCGAAATTTCATGGCTGTGGAATACTATCAGCGATATAGATTCGTTAATGTTGACCAAATTCAGTCTTTTGTACATGCTATAGATGCTATTCATAATGCTATACAGCATGTTTTGAATAATGTTGCTAGAGACATAGGTGCAAATGATTTTGTTCAACTCCGGTTGGATGCAGATGGGTTAAATCATCCTCTCTTTTCTCTGAGGAGGAATATGGATGGTTTAAATGCTGATGATTTTCTGACCAGTATTGAAAATCTGCTTCAAAGTAAAGCAGAGATATTGTGGGGGGGGGGGAGATTTACAATTAGTGGTTACCATTGTGAGGAACAATGAGGGGGGAGGGCTTAGGAAGTTAAGCACTGTGCTGCTCACCAAAGTACTGGAGAAAAAAAAGACGTCACCTAGTAGATTTCAATGTGGAAGGCGCATTTCTGTGTTTTGCTAGCTGCTTGCTCTGGCTCATTGGCGGGGGTGTTAGTAATGAAGAAATTATTACCAGGGCCAGGGAACTTCACATCAGACTGGGTATTTCCACAGAAAACATGGTTAACTTTTCTCAGATACACCTCTTTGAAAAAGCTTTAGGGGTTACTATAAAGATCTTGTTTTATCTGCAGGACGGATGGAGGTTTTTTGTTACAGGCCTCCCACAGCAAGAAAAAATAGTGTTTATATTGTTACACGACAATCATTACTATGCCATCAAAAATATAAAGGGTTTCCTGGGCGAACGCTATTTCTGTAAATTTTGCCACACTCACTATCACCATAAATTTAGTCATGGTTGTCAATATATCTGCAGATCATGTCTCAAGCAAGAATGCAAGCAGGTAGAGAAGGAAAAGATGCGCTGCTATAGGTGCAAAGTGGTTTGTCATTCTAAGGTATGTTTTGAAACTCACACACAGCTAGCTACGGAGGGAAAAGTTGACTGTAAGAGTAAAGAATATTGTGAAAAGTGTGGGGTTTACGTCTTTACTCCCCACGTGAAATGCAAGGAACCCAAGTGTGGGCAGTGTTCCGAGAAGGTTGAAAGTTTGGAATATCATTTATGTTTTCTAAAAGAGCTGGTCCGGCCACGAATTGGCCAAAGGTACATTATTTATGATTTCGAATGCTGCCAAGAAACTGGCACACATATACCTAATTATGCATGCGCCAGGGATATGTTGAAGGATGATGATGACGAAGATGTTGTGATGTGGGATTGTTACGGTGTTAGATGTCTGGATCAGTTTGTAAAGACATTTATAAATGATAAGTTTAAAGGATGCACTTTTATCGCTCACAATGCCAAAGGTTATGATGGGTACTTAGTACTGAGGCAGTTGATCCGGGAAAAGGTTAGGGTTCAGCTTATAAGCCTGGGAGGGAAACTTCTGTGTATCACCCTGCCAGCTTACAAGATCCGTTTTATTGATAGGCTCTCATTTTTGCCCCTTAAATTAAGTAAATTACCCAAAGCTATGGGGTTTCAAGGCTGCAAAGGATATTTCCCCCATTTGTTCAATACAATGGCCAATCAGGACTACGTTGGGCCGCTCCCTGAAGCCAAGTATTATAGCCCTGAAACCATGATGCCCGGTGAGAGAGAAGAATTCCTGAAATGGCACGCTGCTAATAGAGGTACTGTATTTAAACTAAAGAAGGCTCTGGCTTACTATTGCAGGCAGGATGTTGATATACTAAGAGAAGCATGTATTCGATTTAGGGAACAGGTAATGGAAATGACTGAGCGTGAGTTCGTCAAGAGGGGCAGTGGGGATATTGTTGAGGAGATAGTGATTCGTTGCATTGACCCCTTCCAATATATCACACTGGCTTCTGTCTGTATGGCACAGTACCGGTTCATGTATTTGAACAGCAACTCCATTGCTTTGGCTCCTATGGATAATTATCACAAGACACAGAAAAGGTATTCAGCACCTGCGATACAATGGTTGATGTACATAGAGCACACTGAGAACGTCAATATCCAGCATGCCCTGAAGGGGGGTGAAAAACAAGTAGGCAAATATTTTTTGGATGGTTTTGCTGTCATAAATGACACCCCCACAGCTTTTGAATTTTATGGTTGTTTTTTTCATGGGTGCCCTGTCTGCTACTCTGAAAGAGACTTCAACAACTTACTTGGTTCAACATATGGCACCCTGCACAGCCATACTAGGATTAAAGAAGAGGACCTCAGGAGCCAGGGTTATGCTGTGCGCTGCATCTGGGAACACAAATGGAGGGCCTTGGTGGAGGCTGACACCTCTTTGAAGCAGTTTCTGGTTGAGAATAATCTCCCAATACCTTTGATACCTCGAGATGCTTTTTTTGGTGGTAGAACAAATGCTACATGTCTTTACTACAAACCAAAACCTGGTGAACAAATCTTATATTACGATTTCACCAGTTTGTACCCCTTTGTGAATAAGACCAAGGAGTACCCAATTGGCCATCCACAAATTATCTACCAAGATTTTGGGGACATAAAACAATATTTTGGGTTAGCCAAAGTCAAAGTGTACCCACCAAGGAATCTCTATTTTCCTGTACTACCCCACAAATCAGGGGGCAAATTAATGTTTAGTTTGTGTGCAACCTGCACAGAAAAACTGCAAACTACCCCCTGTAAACACAGTGATGAGGAAAGAGCTCTGACTGGAACATGGTGTACTGTTGAATTGAATGTAGCTTTAGAAAAAGGTTACAGAATTGTTGAAATCTATGAGATCTGGCATTTTGAAAGTACATCAAAGGAGCTATTTTCAGATTATATTAATGCACATCTCAGACAGAAACAGGAGGCCAGCGGTTACCCTGACTGGTGCAAAACAGAACAGGATAAAGAGCAATATATTCGTGATTATGAAAAGATGGAAGGTGTCCGCTTACGCCGTGAACACATTGAGGTAAATCCTGCTAAAAGGCAGATTGCCAAACTTTTTTTAAACTCGCTGTGGGGCAAGTTTGGTCAGAGCACCAATCACCTGACAACATCTGTGGTGACAAACCCTGAAGAATTATTCAAATACCTTTTTGTGCCCTATTATGATGTTTCCTCCTGTGAGTTTGTGGATAGTGAGACAGCCGTTGTGACGTGGAAAACTGCCAAGAACCATCCCACCAAAGCCTCATGTACTAACGTATTCATTGCCAGCTTTACAACAGCGTATGCACGACTGGAATTATACAGGCTGCTGGATGGGCTGGGCGATAGATGCCTGTATCATGACACCGATTCAGTCATTTTTGTAAGTAGAGAGGGGGCGTGGACTCCACCTTTGGGTGATTATTTAGGACAGCTGACAAGTGAGATTCCTCCAAACACTACGATAACAGAGTTTGTTGCGGCCGGCCCCAAAACGTATGCCTATGCTTTGTCCAACGGTGAAGCGGTGCTAAAGGTGAAGGGAATCACACTAAACTGCGGTAACAGCAAAAAGGTTAATTTTGACAGCTTGAAAGATTTGGTAGATGATTATTGTCTGTCTGGTGCAGAGAGAAAAAAAGAGATCAGGGTAGAACAGTTGGGGATTGTTAGGGTTAAGAAACAGTGGTCCCTTGAAACGCGGGTCCTCTGAAAAACTCTAAAAGTAATGTATAATAAAAGGTTATTAAAGAGCGAAGATTACTGTACGCTACCTTACGGTTATTAAGGATGGCAGGAAATATTGCACAATTTGTACACCCTTTCTCGTGTATTATAAGCGGTCCGTCCAATTCTGGCAAATCTTTTTTTATCAAACAAATGTTAGAACATGGTGATGTTGTGTTGTCTCAATTGCCTCAAAATATTGTATGGTTTTATAGCTGTTGGCAACCTCTGTACAAAGAACTGCTTAATAAATTCCCTTATATTAAGTTTATTGAGGGACTTCCGTCATCTTTTGAAGATGATGATTTGTTTCCGCCAAATCAAATTACTCTAGCTGTGATAGATGATCTCATGACATCGGCCAGTGAGAGTGATCAAATAGAGAAGGCATTTACACAGTACGTTCATCACAGAAACCTGAGCATTATTCTCATACTACAAAACCTGTTTTTTCAAGGCAAGAAAATGAGAACAATAGCTCTGAATTCCAAATATTTGGTTTTATTCAGCAACCCCCGTGATCAGATGCAAATTGTCACACTGGCCAGGCAGATGTACCCCACTAACACAAAGTATTTTTTAGAAGTATTCCAAGATGCCACTCGCAAACCACACGGGTACCTTTTGGTAGATTTGGCAGCCACCACTCCAGAATCCTACAGGTTGAGAACAGGTCTCTTTCCACCTGATTGGCCTGCTGTTTACACAATGAAAAAGAAGTGTAAAAAGCAGTAGCCCGGCTGCCTTAGCACTAGTACATTTAAGATATCAGAGAGGGTACGTAGAAATTGGGGGCTTTTAAAAATCTTAGTAAAGGCCGGACCAAGACAGAGAAAAGCCATCTTATGCAATGCTAATAATGACCTGGTGGGGGCTATAGCAGAAATAGCTTTGAACACCCTAAAAGGAAACCTTCCTCTGAAACCTTCACAATTCCGGTCTCTAAAGAGAAAGAAAGGTGTCATTAAAAAGTTGAGCGATAGAAAGGTCTCACTCAAAAAGAAGAAGCAGGCCTTACTTCAGTCGGGTGGTTTTATCGGTCCCTTACTAGGGGCAAGGGACGCGGTGGCTCAGTGGGTTAAGACGCTGAGCTTGTCGATCAGAAGGTCGGCAGTTTGGCGGGTCGAATCCCGAGTGCCGTGTAACAGAGTGAGCGCCTGTTACTCGTCCCAGCTTCTGCCAACCTAGCAGTTCGAAAGCACGTAAAAATGCAAGTAGAAAAATAGGGACCACTACGGTGGGAAGGTAACAGCGTTCCGTGCGCCTTTGGCGTCCAGTCATGCCGGCCACATGACCACGGAGACGTCCTCGGACAAGCGCTGGCTCTTCGGCTTTGAAACGGAGATGAACACCGGCCCCTAGAGTTGGAAACGACTAGCACGCATGTGCGGGGGAACCTTTACCTTTACCTTTACTAGGGGCAGCTATTCCGCTGTTGACTAGCCTGTTTGCTGATAAACCATGGATCATGCCGAGAAAATGTATCTGGTATCGCGTCATCAGATGGAACAACTACAGGGCAGGCCCCCTATCTCTCTTGCGGAGATAGCCCATGTTTGTTTTTTGAATTTGAGCTCTATCTGCAATGGGCACTTTTCATGATATAAGCAGTTTTTCCTAACAAATGCAAGATATAACATGGGCTATCTCCGCAAGGAGACATCAGATCTGCCAAACTCATGGTTTTTGGTCTTCGGGGAGGAGGGGGAACATGAATATGTGTTTGTTTTTCGAATTTGAGCTCTATCTGCAATGGGGACTTTTCATGCTATAAGCAGTTTTTCCTAACAAATGCAAGATATTACATGGGCTATCTCCGCAAGGAGACATCAGATCTGCAAAAGTCATGGTTTTTTGGTCTTCGGGGAGGCGGGGGAACAGGAATATGTGTTTGTTTTTCGAATTTGAGCTCTATCTGCAATGGGCACTTTTCATGCTATAAGCAGTTTTTCCTAACAAATGCAAGATATAACATGGGCTATCTCCGCAAGGAGACATCAGATCTGCAAAAGTCATGGTTTTTGGTCTTCGGGGAGGAGGGGGAACAGGAATGTGTGTTTGTTTTTGGAATTTGAGCTCTATCTGCAATGGGCACTTTTCATGCTATAAGCAGTTTTTCCTAACAAATGCAAGATATAGCATGGGCTATCTCCGCAAGGAGACATCAGATCTGCAAAAGTCATGGTTTTTTCGTCTTCGGGGAGGCGGGGGAACATGGGTATGTGTTTGTTTTTCGAATTTGAGCTCTATCTGCAATGGGCACTTTTCATGCTATAAGCAGTTTTTCCTAACAAATGCAAGATATAACATGGGCTATCTCCGCAAGGAGACATCAGATCTGCAAAAGTCATGGTTTTTTGGTCTTCGGGGAGGCGGGGGAACAGGAATGTGTGTTTGTTTTTGGAATAGGAGCTGTATCTGCAATGGGCACTTTTCATGCTATAAGCAGTTTTTCCTAACAAATGCAAGATATAGCATGGGCTATCTCCGCAAGGAGACATCAGATCTGCAAAAGTCATGGTTTTGTGGTCTTCGGGGAGGCGGGGGAACAGGAATATGTGTTTGTTTTTCGAATTTGAGCTCTATCTGCAATGGGCACTTTTCATGCTATAAGCAGTTTTTCCTAACAAATGCAAGATATAACATGGGCTATCTCCGCAAGGAGACATCAGATCTGCAAAAGTCATGGTTTTCTGGTCTTTGGGGAGGCGGGGGAACATGGGTATGTGTTTGTTTTTTGAATTTGAGCTCTATCTGCAATGGGCACTTTTCATGATATAAGCAGTTTTTCCTAACAAATGCAAGATATAACATGGGCTATCTCCGCAAGGAGACATCAGATCTGCAAAAGTCATGGTTTTTTGGTCTTCGGGGAGGAGGGGGAACAGGAATATGTGTTTGTTTTTCGAATTTGAGCTCTATCTGCAATGGGCACTTTTCATGCTATAAGCAGTTTTTCCTAACAAATGCAAGATATAACATGGGCTATCTCCGCAAGGAGACATCAGATCTGCAAAAGTCATGGTTTTTTCGTCTTCGGTGAGCCATGGGAACAGGAATATGTGTTTGTTTTTCGAATTTGAGCTCTATCTGCAATGGCCACTTTTCATGCTATAAGCAGTTTTTCCTAACGAATGCAAGATATAACATGGGCTATCTCCGCAAGGAGACATCAGATCTGCAAAAGTCATGGTTTTCTGGTCTTTGGGGAGGCGGGGGAACATGGGTATGTGTTTGTTTTTGGAATTTGAGCTCTATCTGCAATGGGCACTTTTCATGCTATAAGCAGTTTTTCCTAACAAATGCAAGATATAACATGGGCTATCTCCGCAAGGAGACATCAGATCTGCAAAAGTCATGGTTTTCTGGTCTTTGGGGAGGCGGGGGAACATGGGTATGTGTTTGTTTTTTGAATTTGAGCTCTATCTGCAATGGGCACTTTTCATGATATAAGCAGTTTTTCCTAACAAATGCAAGATATAACATGGGCTATCTCCGCAAGGAGACATCAGATCTGCCAAACTCATGGTTTTTTGTCTTCGGGGAGGAGGGGGAACAGGAATATGTGTTTGTTTTTCGAATTTGAGCTGTATCTGCAATGGGCACTTTTCATGATATAAGCAGTTTTTCCTAACAAATGCAACATATAACATGGGCTATCTCCGCAAGGAGACATCAGATCTGCAAAAGTCATGGTTTTTTGGTCTTCGGGGAGCCGGGGGAACATGAATATGTGTTTGTTTTTCGAATTTTAGCTCTATCTGCAATGGGCACTTTTCATGCTATAAGCAGTTTTTCCTAACAAATGCAAGATATAACATGGGCTATCTCCGCAAGGAGACATCAGATCTGCAAAAGTCATGGTTTTCTGGTCTTTGGGGAGGCGGGGGAACATGGGTATGTGTTTGTTTTTTGAATTTGAGCTGTATCTGCAATGGGCACTTTTCATGATATAAGCAGTTTTTCCTAACAAATGCAAGATATAACATGGGCTATCTCCGCAAGGAGACATCAGATCTGCCAAACTCATGGTTTTTGGTCTTCGGGGAGGAGGGGGAACATGAATATGTGTTTGTTTTTCGAATTTGAGCTATCTGCAATGGGCACTTTTCATGCTATAAGCAGTTTTTCCTAACAAATGCAAGATATAGCATGGGCTATCTCCGCAAGGAGACATCAGATCTGCCAAACTCATGGTTTTTGGTCTTCGGGGAGGAGGGGGAACAGGAATATGTGTTTGTTTTTCGAATTTGAGCTCTATCTGCAATGGGCACTTTTCATGCTATAAGCAGTTTTTCCTAACAAATGCAAGATATAACATGGGCTATCTCCGCAAGGAGACATCAGATCTGCAAAAGTCATGGTTTTTTGGTCTTCGGGGAGGCGGGGGAACAGGAATGTGTGTTTGTTTTTGGAATAGGAGCTGTATCTGCAATGGGCACTTTTCATGCTATAAGCAGTTTTTCCTAACAAATGCAAGATATAGCATGGGCTATCTCCGCAAGGAGACATCAGATCTGCAAAAGTCATGGTTTTGTGGTCTTCGGGGAGGCGGGGGAACAGGAATATGTGTTTGTTTTTCGAATTTGAGCTCTATCTGCAATGGGCACTTTTCATGCTATAAGCAGTTTTTCCTAACAAATGCAAGATATAACATGGGCTATCTCCGCAAGGAGACATCAGATCTGCAAAAGTCATGGTTTTCTGGTCTTTGGGGAGGCGGGGGAACATGGGTATGTGTTTGTTTTTTGAATTTGAGCTCTATCTGCAATGGGCACTTTTCATGATATAAGCAGTTTTTCCTAACAAATGCAAGATATAACATGGGCTATCTCCGCAAGGAGACATCAGATCTGCAAAAGTCATGGTTTTTTGGTCTTCGGGGAGGAGGGGGAACATGGGTATGTGTTTGTTTTTTGAATTTGAGCTCTATCTGCAATGGGCACTTTTCATGATATAAGCAGTTTTTCCTAACAAATGCAAGATATAACATGGGCTATCTCCGCAAGGAGACATCAGATCTGCAAAAGTCATGGTTTTTTGGTCTTCGGGGAGCCGGGGGAACATGAATATGTGTTTGTTTTTCGAATTTTAGCTCTATCTGCAATGGGCACTTTTCATGCTATAAGCAGTTTTTCCTAACGAATGCAAGATATAACATGGGCTATCTCCGCAAGGAGACATCAGATCTGCAAAAGTCATGGTTTTCTGGTCTTTGGGGAGGCGGGGGAACATGGGTATGTGTTTGTTTTTGGAATTTGAGCTCTATCTGCAATGGGCACTTTTCATGCTATAAGCAGTTTTTCCTAACAAATGCAAGATATAACATGGGCTATCTCCGCAAGGAGACATCAGATCTGCAAAAGTCATGGTTTTCTGGTCTTTGGGGAGGCGGGGGAACATGGGTATGTGTTTGTTTTTTGAATTTGAGCTCTATCTGCAATGGGCACTTTTCATGATATAAGCAGTTTTTCCTAACAAATGCAAGATATAACATGGGCTATCTCCGCAAGGAGACATCAGATCTGCCAAACTCATGGTTTTTGGTCTTCGGGGAGGAGGGGGAACAGGAATATGTGTTTGTTTTTCGAATTTGAGCTGTATCTGCAATGGGCACTTTTCATGATATAAGCAGTTTTTCCTAACAAATGCAAGATATAACATGGGCTATCTCCGCAAGGAGACATCAGATCTGCAAAAGTCATGGTTTTTTGGTCTTCGGGGAGCCGGGGGAACATGAATATGTGTTTGTTTTTCGAATTTTAGCTCTATCTGCAATGGGCACTTTTCATGCTATAAGCAGTTTTTCCTAACAAATGCAAGATATAACATGGGCTATCTCCGCAAGGAGACATCAGATCTGCAAAAGTCATGGTTTTCTGGTCTTTGGGGAGGCGGGGGAACATGGGTATGTGTTTGTTTTTTGAATTTGAGCTGTATCTGCAATGGGCACTTTTCATGATATAAGCAGTTTTTCCTAACAAATGCAAGATATAACATGGGCTATCTCCGCAAGGAGACATCAGATCTGCCAAACTCATGGTTTTTGGTCTTCGGGGAGGAGGGGGAACATGAATATGTGTTTGTTTTTCGAATTTGAGCTATCTGCAATGGGCACTTTTCATGCTATAAGCAGTTTTTCCTAACAAATGCAAGATATAGCATGGGCTATCTCCGCAAGGAGACATCAGATCTGCCAAACTCATGGTTTTTGGTCTTCGGGGAGGAGGGGGAACAGGAATATGTGTTTGTTTTTCGAATTTGAGCTCTATCTGCAATGGGCACTTTTCATGCTATAAGCAGTTTTTCCTAACAAATGCAAGATATAACATGGGCTATCTCCGCAAGGAGACATCAGATCTGCAAAAGTCATGGTTTTTTGGTCTTCGGGGAGGCGGGGGAACAGGAATGTGTGTTTGTTTTTGGAATTTGAGCTCTATCTGCAATGGGCACTTTTCATGCTATAAGCAGTTTTTCCTAACAAATGCAAGATATAGCATGGGCTATCTCCGCAAGGAGACATCAGATCTGCAAAAGTCATGGTTTTTTGGTCTTCGGGGAGGCGGGGGAACAGGAATATGTGTTTGTTTTTGAAATTTGAGCTCTATCTGCAATGGGCACTTTTCATGCTATAAGCAGTTTTTCCTAACAAATGCAAGATATAGCAGGGGCTATCCCCGCAAGGAGACATCAGATCTGCAAAAGTCATGGTTTTTTGGTCTTCGGGGAGGCGGGGGAACATGGGTATGTGTTTGTTTTTCGAATTTGAGCTCTATCTGCAATGGGCACTTTTCATGCTATAAGCAGTTTTTCCTAACAAATGCAAGATATAACATGGGCTATCTCCGCAAGGAGACATCAGATCTGCAAAAGTCATGGTTTTTTGGTCTTCGGTGAGCCATGGGAACAGGAATATGTGTTTGTTTTTCGAATTTGAGCTCTATCTGCAATGGGCACTTTTCATGCTATAAGCAGTTTTTCCTAACAAATGCAAGATATAACATGGGCTATCTCCGCAAGGAGACATCAGATCTGCCAAACTCATGGTTTTTGGTCTTCGGGGAAGAGGGGGAACAGGAATAAGTGTTTGTTTTTCGAATTTGAGCTCTATCTGCAATGGGCACTTTTCATGCTATAAGCAGTTTTTCCTAACAAATGCAAGATATAGCATGGGCTATCTCCGCAAGGAGACATCAGATCTGCAAAAGTCATGGTTTTTGGTCTTCGGGGAGGAGGGGGAACAGGAATGTGTGTTTGTTTTTGGAATTTGAGCTCTATCTGCAATGGGCACTTTTCATGCTATAAGCAGTTTTTCCTAACAAATGCAAGATATAGCATGGGCTATCTCCGCAAGGAGACATCAGATCTGCAAAAGTCATGGTTTTTTGGTCTTCGGGGAGGCGGGGGAACAGGAATATGTGTTTGTTTTTGAAATTTGAGCTCTATCTGCAATGGGCACTTTTCATGCTATAAGCAGTTTTTCCTAACAAATGCAAGATATAGCAGGGGCTATCCCCGCAAGGAGACATCAGATCTGCAAAAGTCATGGTTTTTTGGTCTTCGGGGAGGCGGGGGAACATGGGTATGTGTTTGTTTTTCGAATTTGAGCTCTATCTGCAATGGGCACTTTTCATGCTATAAGCAGTTTTTCCTAACAAATGCAAGATATAACATGGGCTATCTCCGCAAGGAGACATCAGATCTGCAAAAGTCATGGTTTTTTGGTCTTCGGTGAGCCATGGGAACAGGAATATGTGTTTGTTTTTCGAATTTGAGCTCTATCTGCAATGGGCACTTTTCATGCTATAAGCAGTTTTTCCTAACAAATGCAAGATATAACATGGGCTATCTCCGCAAGGAGACATCAGATCTGCCAAACTCATGGTTTTTGGTCTTCGGGGAAGAGGGGGAACAGGAATAAGTGTTTGTTTTTCGAATTTGAGCTCTATCTGCAATGGGCACTTTTCATGCTATAAGCAGTTTTTCCTAACAAATGCAAGATATAGCATGGGCTATCTCCGCAAGGAGACATCAGATCTGCAAAAGTCATGGTTTTTTGGTCTTCGGGGAGGCGGGGGAACAGGAATATGTGTTTGTTTTTGAAATTTGAGCTCTATCTGCAATGGGCACTTTTCATGCTATAAGCAGTTTTTCCTAACAAATGCAAGATATAGCATGGGCTATCTCCGCAAGGAGACATCAGATCTGCAAAAGTCATGGTTTTTTGGTCTTCGGGGAGGAGGGGGAACAGGAATATGTGTTTGTTTTTCGAATTTGAGCTCTATCTGCAATGGGCACTTTTCATGCTATAAGCAGTTTTTCCTAACAAATGCAAGATATAACATGGGCTATCTCCGCAAGGAGACATCAGATCTGCAAAAGTCATGGTTTTTTGGTCTTCGGGGAGGCGGGGGAACAGGAATGTGTGTTTGTTTTTGGAATAGGAGCTGTATCTGCAATGGGCACTTTTCATGCTATAAGCAGTTTTTCCTAACAAATGCAAGATATAACATGGGCTATCTCCGCAAGGAGACATCAGATCTGCAAAAGTCATGGTTTTCTGGTCTTTGGGGACGCGGGGGAACATGGGTATGTGTTTGTTTTTTGAATTTGAGCTGTATCTGCAATGGGCACTTTTCATGATATAAGCAGTTTTTCCTAACAAATGCAAGATATAACATGGGCTATCTCCGCAAGGAGACATCAGATCTGCCAAACTCATGGTTTTTGGTCTTCGGGGAGGAGGGGGAACATGAATATGTGTTTGTTTTTCGAATTTGAGCTATCTGCAATGGGCAGTTTTCATGCTATAAGCAGTTTTTCCTAACAAATGCAAGATATAACATGGGCTATCTCCGCAAGGAGACATCAGATCTGCAAAAGTCATGGTTTTTTTGGTCTTCGGGGAGGCGGGGGAACAGGAATGTGTGTTTGTTTTTGGAATTTGAGCTCTATCTGCAATGGGCACTTTTCATGCTATAAGCAGTTTTTCCTAACAAATGCAAGATATAGCATGGGCTATCTCCGCAAGGAGACATCAGATCTGCAAAAGTCATGGTTTTTTGGTTTTCGGGGAGGCGGGGGAACAGGAATATGTGTTTGTTTTTGAAATTTGAGCTCTTTCTGCAATGGGCACTTTTCATGCTATAAGCAGTTTTTCCTAACAAATGCAAGATATAGCAGGGGCTATCCCCGCAAGGAGACATCAGATCTGCAAAAGTCATGGTTTTTTGGTCTTCGGGGAGGCGGGGGAACATGGGTATGTGTTTGTTTTTCGAATTTGAGCTCTATCTGCAATGGGCACTTTTCATGCTATAAGCAGTTTTTCCTAACAAATGCAAGATATAACATGGGCTATCTCCGCAAGGAGACATCAGATCTGCAAAAGTCATGGTTTTTTGGTCTTCGGTGAGCCATGGGAACAGGAATATGTGTTTGTTTTTCGAATTTGAGCTCTATCTGCAATGGGCACTTTTCATGCTATAAGCAGTTTTTCCTAACAAATGCAAGATATAACATGGGCTATCTCCGCAAGGAGACATCAGATCTGCAAAAGTCATGGTTTTTTGGTCTTCGGGGAGGCGGGGGAACAGGAATGTGTGTTTGTTTTTGGAATTTGAGCTCTATCTGCAATGGGCACTTTTCATGCTATAAGCAGTTTTTCCTAACAAATGCAAGATATAGCATGGGCTATCTCCGCAAGGAGACATCAGATCTGCAAAAGTCATGGTTTTTTGGTCTTCGGGGAGGCGGGGGAACAGGAATATGTGTTTGTTTTTGAAATTTGAGCTCTATCTGCAATGGGCACTTTTCATGCTATAAGCAGTTTTTCCTAACAAATGCAAGATATAACATGGGCTATCTCCGCAAGGAGACATCAGATCTGCCAAACTCATGGTTTTTGGTCTTCGGGGAAGAGGGGGAACAGGAATAAGTGTTTGTTTTTCGAATTTGAGCTCTATCTGCAATGGGCACTTTTCATGCTATAAGCAGTTTTTCCTAACAAATGCAAGATATAGCATGGGCTATCTCCGCAAGGAGACATCAGATCTGCAAAAGTCATGGTTTTTTGGTCTTCGGGGAGGCGGGGGAACAGGAATATGTGTTTGTTTTTGAAATTTGAGCTCTATCTGCAATGGGCACTTTTCATGCTATAAGCAGTTTTTCCTAACAAATGCAAGATATAGCATGGGCTATCTCCGCAAGGAGACATCAGATCTGCAAAAGTCATGGTTTTTTGGTCTTCGGGGAGGAGGGGGAACAGGAATATGTGTTTGTTTTTCGAATTTGAGCTCTATCTGCAATGGGCACTTTTCATGCTATAAGCAGTTTTTCCTAACAAATGCAAGATATAACATGGGCTATCTCCGCAAGGAGACATCAGATCTGCAAAAGTCATGGTTTTTTGGTCTTCGGGGAGGCGGGGGAACAGGAATGTGTGTTTGTTTTTGGAATAGGAGCTGTATCTGCAATGGGCACTTTTCATGCTATAAGCAGTTTTTCCTAACAAATGCAAGATATAACATGGGCTATCTCCGCAAGGAGACATCAGATCTGCAAAAGTCATGGTTTTCTGGTCTTTGGGGAGGCGGGGGAACATGGGTATGTGTTTGTTTTTTGAATTTGAGCTCTATCTGCAATGGGCACTTTTCATGCTATAAGCAGTTTTTCCTAACAAATGCAAGATATAACATGGGCTATCTCCGCAAGGAGACATCAGATCTGCAAAAGTCATGGTTTTCTGGTCTTTGGGGAGGCGGGGGAACATGGGTATGTGTTTGTTTTTTGAATTTGAGCTGTATCTGCAATGGGCACTTTTCATGATATAAGCAGTTTTTCCTAACAAATGCAAGATATAACATGGGCTATCTCCGCAAGGAGACATCAGATCTGCCAAACTCATCGTTTTTGGTCTTCGGGGAGGAGGGGGAACATGAATATGTGTTTGTTTTTCGAATTTGAGCTATCTGCAATGGGCAGTTTTCATGCTATAAGCAGTTTTTCCTAACAAATGCAAGATATAACATGGGCTATCTCCGCAAGGAGACATCAGATCTGCAAAAGTCATGGTTTTTTTGGTCTTCGGGGAGGCGGGGGAACAGGAATGTGTGTTTGTTTTTGGAATTTGAGCTCTATCTGCAATGGGCACTTTTCATGCTATAAGCAGTTTTTCCTAACAAATGCAAGATATAGCATGGGCTATCTCCGCAAGGAGACATCAGATCTGCAAAAGTCATGGTTTTTTGGTCTTCGGGGAGGCGGGGGAACAGGAATATGTGTTTGTTTTTGAAATTTGAGCTCTTTCTGCAATGGGCACTTTTCATGCTATAAGCAGTTTTTCCTAACAAATGCAAGATATAGCAGGGGCTATCCCCGCAAGGAGACATCAGATCTGCAAAAGTCATGGTTTTTTGGTCTTCGGGGAGGCGGGGGAACATGGGTATGTGTTTGTTTTTCGAATTTGAGCTCTATCTGCAATGGGCACTTTTCATGCTATAAGCAGTTTTTCCTAACAAATGCAAGATATAACATGGGCTATCTCCGCAAGGAGACATCAGATCTGCAAAAGTCATGGTTTTTTGGTCTTCGGTGAGCCATGGGAACAGGAATATGTGTTTGTTTTTCGAATTTGAGCTCTATCTGCAATGGGCACTTTTCATGCTATAAGCAGTTTTTCCTAACAAATGCAAGATATAACATGGGCTATCTCCGCAAGGAGACATCAGATCTGCCAAACTCATGGATTTTGGTCTTCGGGCAAGAGGGGGAACAGGAATATGTGTTTGTTTTTCGAATTTGAGCTCTATCTGCAATGGGCACTTTTCATGCTATAAGCAGTTTTTCCTAACAAATGCAAGATATAACATGAGCTATCTCCGCAAGGAGACATCAGATCTGCAAAAGTCATGGTTTTTTGGTCTTCGGGGAGGCGGGGGAACAGGAATGTGTGTTTGTTTTTGGAATTTGAGCTCTATCTGCAATGGGCACTTTTCATGCTATAAGCAGTTTTTCCTAACAAATGCAAGATATAGCATGGGCTATCTCCGCAAGGAGACATCAATCTGCAAAAGTCATGGTTTTTTGGTCTTCGGGGAGGCGGGGGAACAGGAATATGTGTTTGTTTTTGAAATTTGAGCTCTATCTGCAATGGGCACTTTTCATGCTATAAGCAGTTTTTCCTAACAAATGCAAGATATAGCATGGGCTATCTCCGCAAGGAGACATCAGATCTGCAAAAGTCATGGTTTTTTGGTCTTCGGGGAGGAGGGGGAACAGGAATATGTGTTTGTTTTTCGAATTTGAGCTCTATCTGCAATGGGCACTTTTCATGCTATAAGCAGTTTTTCCTAACAAATGCAAGATATAACATGGGCTATCTCCGCAAGGAGACATCAGATCTGCAAAAGTCATGGTTTTTTGGTCTTCGGGGAGGCGGGGGAACAGGAATGTGTGTTTGTTTTTGGAATAGGAGCTGTATCTGCAATGGGCACTTTTCATGCTATAAGCAGTTTTTCCTAACAAATGCAAGATATAGCATGGGCTATCTCCGCAAGGAGACATCAGATCTACAAAAGTCATCGTTTTTTGGTCTTCGGGGAGGCGGGGGAACATGAATATGTGTTTGTTTTTCGAATTTGAGCTGTATCTGCAATGGGCACTTTTCATGCTATAAGCAGTTTTTCCTAACAAATGCAAGATATAACATGGGCTATCTCCGCAAGGAGACATCAGATCTGCAAAAGTCATGGTTTTCTGGTCTTTGGGGAGGCGGGGGAACATGGGTATGTGTTTGTTTTTTGAATTTGAGCTCTATCTGCAATGGGCACTTTTCATGATATAAGCAGTTTTTCCTAACAAATGCAAGATATAACATGGGCTATCTCCGCAAGGAGACATCAGATCTGCAAAAGTCATGGTTTTCTGGTCTTTGGGGAGGCGGGGGAACATGGGTATGTGTTTGTTTTTTGAATTTGAGCTCTATCTGCAATGGGCACTTTTCATGATATAAGCAGTTTTTCCTAACAAATGCAAGATATTACATGGGCTATCTCCGCAAGGAGACATCAGATCTGCAAAAGTCATGGTTTTTTGGTCTTCGGGGAGGCGGGGGAACAGGAATATGTGTTTGTTTTTCGAATTTGAGCTCTATCTGCAATGGGCACTTTTCATGCTATAAGCAGTTTTTCCTAACAAATGCAAGATATAACATGGGCTATCTCCGCAAGGAGACATCAGATCTGCAAAAGTCATGGTTTTTGGTCTTCGGGGAGGAGGGGGAACAGGAATGTGTGTTTGTTTTTGGAATTTGAGCTCTATCTGCAATGGGCACTTTTCATGCTATAAGCAGTTTTTCCTAACAAATGCAAGATATTACATGGGCTATCTCCGCAAGGAAACTTCAGATCTGCAAAAGTCATGGTTTTTTGGTCTTCGGGGAGGCGGGGGAATATGAATATATGTTTGTTTTTCGAATTTGAGCTCTATCTGCAATGGGCACTTTTCATGCTATAAGCAGTTTTTCCTAACAAATGCAAGATATAACATGGGCTATCTCCGCAAGGAGACATCAGATCTGCCAAACTCATGGTTTTTTGGTCTTCGGGGAGGCGGGGGAACAGGAATATGTGTTTGTTTTTGAAATTTGAGCTCTATCTGCAATGGGCACTTTTCATGCTATAAGCAGTTTTTCCTAACAAATGCAAGATATAGCATGGGCTATCTCCGCAAGGAGACATCAGATCTGCAAAAGTCATGGTTTTTTGGTCTTCGGGGAGGCGGGGGAACATGGGTATGTGTTTGTTTTTCGAATTTGAGCTCTATCTGCAATGGGCACTTTTCATGCTATAAGCAGTTTTTCCTAACAAATGCAAGATATAACATGGGCTATCTCCGCAAGGAGACATCAGATCTGCAAAAGTCATGGTTTTCTGGTCTTTGGGGAGGCGGGGAAACATAGGTATGTGTTTGTTTTTTGAATTTGAGCTCTATCTGCAATGGGCACTTTTCATGCTATAAGCAGTTTTTCCTAACAAATGCAAGATATAACATGGGCTATCTCCGCAAGGAGACATCAGATCTGCAAAAGTCATGGTTTTCTGGTCTTTGGGGAGGCGGGGGAACATGGGTATGTGTTTGTTTTTTGAATTTGAGCTCTATCTGCAATGGGCACTTTTCATGCTATAAGCAGTTTTTCCTAACAAATGCAAGATATAACATGGGCTATCTCCGCAAGGAGACATCAGATCTGCAAAAGTCATGGTTTTTGGTCTTCGGGGAGGAGGGGGAACAGGAATGTGTGTTTGTTTTTGGAATTTGAGCTCTATCTGCAATGGGCACTTTTCATGCTATAAGCAGTTTTTCCTAACAAATGCAAGATATTACATGGGCTATCTCCGCAAGGAAACTTCAGATCTGCAAAAGTCATGGTTTTTTGGTCTTCGGGGAGGCGGGGGAATATGAATATATGTTTGTTTTTCGAATTTGAGCTCTATCTGCAATGGGCACTTTTCATGCTATAAGCAGTTTTTCCTAACAAATGCAAGATATAACATGGGCTATCTCCGCAAGGAGACATCAGATCTGCAAAAGTCATGGTTTTTTGGTCTTCGGTGAGCCATGGGAACAGGAATATGTGTTTGTTTTTCGAATTTGAGCTCTATCTGCAATGGGCACTTTTCATGCTATAAGCAGTTTTTCCTAACAAATGCAAGATATAACATGGGCTATCTCCGCAAGGAGACATCAGATCTGCCAAACTCATGGTTTTAGGTCTTCGGGGAGGCGGGGGAACAGGAATATGTGTTTGTTTTTCGAATTTGAGCTCTATCTGCAATGGGCACTTTTCATGCTATAAGCAGTTTTTCCTAACAAATGCAAGATATAACATGGGCTATCTCCGCAAGGAGACATCAGATCTGCAAAAGTCATGGTTTTCTGGTCTTTGGGGAGGCGGGGGAACATGGGTATGTGTTTGTTTTTTGAATTTGAGCTCTATCTGCAATGGGCACTTTTCATGCTATAAGCAGTTTTTCCTAACAAATGCAAGATATAACATGGGCTATCTCCGCAAGGAGACATCAGATCTGCAAAAGTCATGGTTTTTGGTCTTCGGGGAGGAGGGGGAACAGGAATGTGTGTTTGTTTTTGGAATTTGAGCTCTATCTGCAATGGGCACTTTTCATGCTATAAGCAGTTTTTCCTAACAAATGCAAGATATTACATGGGCTATCTCCGCAAGGAAACTTCAGATCTGCAAAAGTCATGGTTTTCTGGTCTTTGGGGAGGCGGGGAAACATAGGTATGTGTTTGTTTTTTGAATTTGAGCTCTATCTGCAATGGGCACTTTTCATGCTATAAGCAGTTTTTCCTAACAAATGCAAGATATAACATGGGCTATCTCCGCAAGGAGACATCAGATCTGCAAAAGTCATGGTTTTCTGGTCTTTGGGGAGGCGGGGGAACATGGGTATGTGTTTGTTTTTTGAATTTGAGCTCTATCTGCAATGGGCACTTTTCATGCTATAAGCAGTTTTTCCTAACAAATGCAAGATATAACATGGGCTATCTCCGCAAGGAGACATCAGATCTGCAAAAGTCATGGTTTTTTGGTCTTCGGTGAGCCATGGGAACAGGAATATGTGTTTGTTTTTCGAATTTGAGCTCTATCTGCAATGGGCACTTTTCATGCTATAAGCAGTTTTTCCTAACAAATGCAAGATATAACATGGGCTATGTCCGCAAGGAGACATCAGATCTGCCAAACTCATGGTTTTAGGTCTTCGGGGAGGCGGGGGAACAGGAATATGTGTTTGTTTTTCGAATTTGAGCTCTATCTGCAATGGGCACTTTTCATGCTATAAGCAGTTTTTCCTAACAAATGCAAGATATAACATGGGCTATCTCCGCAAGGAGACATCAGATCTGCAAAAGTCATAGTTTTCTGGTCTTTGGGGAGGCGGAGGAACATGGGTATGTGTTTGTTTTTTGAATTTGAGCTCTATCTGCAATGGGCACTTTTCATGCTATAAGCAGTTTTTCCTAACAAATGCAAGATATAACATGGGCTATCTCCGCAATGAGACATCAGATCTGCCAAACTCATGGTTTTTTGGTCTTCGGGGAGGCGGGGGAACAGGAATATGTGTTTGTTTTTCGAATTTGAGCTCTATCTGCAATGGGCACTTTTCATGCTATAAGCAGTTTTTCCTAACAAATGCAAGATATTACATGCGCTATCTCCGCAAGGAAACTTCAGATCTGCAAAAGTCATGGTTTCTTGGTCTTCGGGGAGGCGGGGGAATATGAATATATGTTTGTTTTTCGAATTTGAGCTCTATCTGCAATGGGCACTTTTCATGCTATAAGCAGTTTTTCCTAACAAATGCAAGATATAACATGGGCTATCTCCGCAAGGAGACATCAGATCTGCCAAACTCATGGTTTTTTGGTCTTCGGGGAGGAGGGGGAACAGGAATATGTGTTTGTTTTTGAAATTTGAGCTCTATCTGCAATGGGCACTTTTCATGCTATAAGCAGTTTTTCCTAACAAATGCAAGATATAGCATGGGCTATCTCCGCAAGGAGACATCAGATCTGCAAAAGTCATGGTTTTTTGGTCTTCGGGGAGGCGGGGGAACATGGGTATGTGTTTGTTTTTCGAATTTGAGCTCTATCTGCAATGGGCACTTTTCATGCTATAAGCAGTTTTTCCTAACAAATGCAAGATATAACATGGGCTATCTCCGCAAGGAGACATCAGATCTGCAAAAGTCATGGTTTTCTGGTCTTTGGGGAGGCGGGGAAACATAGGTATGTGTTTGTTTTTTGAATTTGAGCTCTATCTGCAATGGGCACTTTTCATGCTATAAGCAGTTTTTCCTAACAAATGCAAGATATAACATGGGCTATCTCCGCAAGGAGACATCAGATCTGCAAAAGTCATGGTTTTTGGTCTTCGGGGAGGAGAGGGAACAGGAATGTGTGTTTGTTTTTGGAATTTGAGCTCTATCTGCAATGGGCACTTTTCATGCTATAAGCAGTTTTTCCTAACAAATGCAAGATATTACATGGGCTATCTCCGCAAGGAAACTTCAGATCTGCAAAAGTCATGGTTTTTTGGTCTTCGGGGAGGCGGGGGAATATGAATATATGTTTGTTTTTCGAATTTGAGCTCTATCTGCAATGGGCACTTTTCATGCTATAAGCAGTTTTTCCTAACAAATGCAAGATATAACATGGGCTATCTCCGCAAGGAGACATCAGATCTGCAAAAGTCATGGTTTTTTGGTCTTCGGTGTGCCATGGGAACAGGAATATGTGTTTGTTTTTCGAATTTGAGCTCTATCTGCAATGGGCACTTTTCATGCTATAAGCAGTTTTTCCTAACAAATGCAAGATATAACATGGGCTATCTCCGCAAGGAGACATCAGATCTGCCAAACTCATGGTTTTAGGTCTTCGGGGAGGAGGGGGAACAGGAATATGTGTTTGTTTTTCGAATTTGAGCTCTATCTGCAATGGGCACTTTTCATGCTATAAGCAGTTTTTCCTAACAAATGCAAGATATAACATGGGCTATCTCCGCAAGGAGACATCAGATCTGCAAAAGTCATAGTTTTCTGGTCTTTGGGGAGGCGGGGGAACATGGGTATGTGTTTGTTTTTTGAATTTGAGCTCTATCTGCAATGGGCACTTTTCATGATATAAGCAGTTTTTCCTAACAAATGCAAGATATTACATGGGCTATCTCCGCAAGGAGACATCAGATCTGCAAAAGTCATGGTTTTTTGGTCTTCGGGGAGGCGGGGGAACAGGAATATGTGTTTGTTTTTTGAATTTGAGCTCTATCTGCAATGGGCACTTTTCATGCTATAAGCAGTTTTTCCTAACAAATGCAAGATATTACATGGGCTATCTCCGCAAGGAAACTTCAGATCTGCAAAAGTCATGGTTTTTTGGTCTTCGGGGAGGCGGGGGAACAGGAATATGTGTTTGTTTTTCGAATTTGAGCTCTATCTGCAATGGGCACTTTTCATGCTATAAGCAGTTTTTCCTAACAAATGCAAGATATAACATGGGCTATCTCCGCAAGGAGACATCAGATCTGCAAAAGTCATAGTTTTCTGGTCTTTGGGGAGGCGGGGGAACATGGGTATGTGTTTGTTTTTTGAATTTGAGCTCTATCTGCAATGGGCACTTTTCATGATATAAGCATTTTTTCCTAACAAATGCAAGATATAACATGGGCTATCTCCGCAAGGAGACATCAGATCTGCAAAAGTCATGGTTTTCTGGTCTTTGGGGAGGCGGGGAACATGGGTATGTGTTTGTTTTTTGAATTTGAGCTCTATCTGCAATGGGCACTTTTCATGATATAAGCAGTTTTCCCTAACAAATGCAAGATATAACATGGGCTATCTCCGCAAGGAGACATCAGATCTGCAAAAGTCATGGTTTTCTGGTCTTTGGGGAGGCGGGGGAACATGGGTATGTGTTTGTTTTTTGAATTTGAGCTGTATCTGCAATGGGCAGTTTTCATGCTATAAGCAGTTTTTCCTAACAAATGCAAGATATAACATGGGCTATCTCCGCAAGGAGACATCAGATCTGCAAAAGTCATGGTTTTTTTGGTCTTCGGGGAGGCGGGGGAACAGGAATGTGTGTTTGTTTTTGGAATTTGAGCTCTATCTGCAATGGGCACTTTTCATGCTATAAGCAGTTTTTCCTAACAAATGCAAGATATAGCATGGGCTATCTCCGCAAGGAGACATCAGATCTGCAAAAGTCATGGTTTTTTGGTCTTCGGGGAGGCGGGGGAACAGGAATATGTGTTTGTTTTTGAAATTTGAGCTCTTTCTGCAATGGGCACTTTTCATGCTATAAGCAGTTTTTCCTAACAAATGCAAGATATAGCAGGGGCTATCCCCGCAAGGAGACATCAGATCTGCAAAAGTCATGGTTTTTTGGTCTTCGGGGAGGCGGGGGAACATGGGTATGTGTTTGTTTTTCGAATTTGAGCTCTATCTGCAATGGGCACTTTTCATGCTATAAGCAGTTTTTCCTAACAAATGCAAGATATAACATGGGCTATCTCCGCAAGGAGACATCAGATCTGCAAAAGTCATGGTTTTTTGGTCTTCGGTGAGCCATGGGAACAGGAATATGTGTTTGTTTTTCGAATTTGAGCTCTATCTGCAATGGGCACTTTTCATGCTATAAGCAGTTTTTCCTAACAAATGCAAGATATAACATGGGCTATCTCCGCAAGGAGACATCAGATCTGCCAAACTCATGGATTTTGGTCTTCGGGCAAGAGGGGGAACAGGAATATGTGTTTGTTTTTCGAATTTGAGCTCTATCTGCAATGGGCACTTTTCATGCTATAAGCAGTTTTTCCTAACAAATGCAAGATATAACATGAGCTATCTCCGCAAGGAGACATCAGATCTGCAAAAGTCCTGGTTTTTTGGTCTTCGGGGAGGCGGGGGAACAGGAATGTGTGTTTGTTTTTGGAATTTGAGCTCTATCTGCAATGGGCACTTTTCATGCTATAAGCAGTTTTTCCTAACAAATGCAAGATATAGCATGGGCTATCTCCGCAAGGAGACATCAATCTGCAAAAGTCATGGTTTTTTGGTCTTCGGGGAGGCGGGGGAACAGGAATATGTGTTTGTTTTTGAAATTTGAGCTCTATCTGCAATGGGCACTTTTCATGCTATAAGCAGTTTTTCCTAACAAATGCAAGATATAGCATGGGCTATCTCCGCAAGGAGACATCAGATCTGCAAAAGTCATGGTTTTTTGGTCTTCGGAGAGGAGGGGGAACAGGAATATGTGTTTGTTTTTCGAATTTGAGCTCTATCTGCAATGGGCACTTTTCATGCTATAAGCAGTTTTTCCTAACAAATGCAAGATATAACATGGGCTATCTCCGCAAGGAGACATCAGATCTGCAAAAGTCATGGTTTTTTGGTCTTCGGGGAGGCGGGGGAACAGGAATGTGTGTTTGTTTTTGGAATAGGAGCTGTATCTGCAATGGGCACTTTTCATGCTATAAGCAGTTTTTCCTAACAAATGCAAGATATAGCATGGGCTATCTCCGCAAGGAGACATCAGATCTACAAAAGTCATCGTTTTTTGGTCTTCGGGGAGGCGGGGGAACATGAATATGTGTTTGTTTTTCGAATTTGAGCTGTATCTGCAATGGGCACTTTTCATGCTATAAGCAGTTTTTCCTAACAAATGCAAGATATAACATGGGCTATCTCCGCAAGGAGACATCAGATCTGCAAAAGTCATGGTTTTCTGGTCTTTGGGGAGGCGGGGGAACATGGGTATGTGTTTGTTTTTTGAATTTGAGCTGTATCTGCAATGGGCACTTTTCATGATATAAGCAGTTTTTCCTAACAAATGCAAGATATAACATGGGCTATCTCCGCAAGGAGACATCAGATCTGCAAAAGTCATGGTTTTCTGGTCTTTGGGGAGGCGGGGGAACATGGGTATGTGTTTGTTTTTTGAATTTGAGCTCTATCTGCAATGGGCACTTTTCATGATATAAGCAGTTTTTCCTAACAAATGCAAGATATTACATGGGCTATCTCCGCAAGGAGACATCAGATCTGCAAAAGTCATGGTTTTTTGGTCTTCGGGGAGGCGGGGGAACAGGAATATGTGTTTGTTTTTCGAATTTGAGCTCTATCTGCAATGGGCACTTTTCATGCTATAAGCAGTTTTTCCTAACAAATGCAAGATATAACATGGGCTATCTCCGCAAGGAGACATCAGATCTGCAAAAGTCATGGTTTTTGGTCTTCGGGGAGGAGGGGGAACAGGAATGTGTGTTTGTTTTTGGAATTTGAGCTCTATCTGCAATGGGCACTTTTCATGCTATAAGCAGTTTTTCCTAACAAATGCAAGATATAGCATGGGCTATCTCCGCAAGGAGACATCAGATCTGCAAAAGTCATGGTTTTTTGGTCTTCGGTGAGCCATGGGAACAGGAATATGTGTTTGTTTTTCGAATTTGAGCTCTATCTGCAATGGGCACTTTTCATGCTATAAGCAGTTTTTCCTAACAAATGCAAGATATAACATGGGCTATCTCCGCAAGGAGACATCAGATCTGCCAAACTCATGGATTTTGGTCTTCGGGCAAGAGGGGGAACAGGAATATGTGTTTGTTTTTCGAATTTGAGCTCTATCTGCAATGGGCACTTTTCATGCTATAAGCAGTTTTTCCTAACAAATGCAAGATATAACATGAGCTATCTCCGCAAGGAGACATCAGATCTGCAAAAGTCCTGGTTTTTTGGTCTTCGGGGAGGCGGGGGAACAGGAATGTGTGTTTGTTTTTGGAATTTGAGCTCTATCTGCAATGGGCACTTTTCATGCTATAAGCAGTTTTTCCTAACAAATGCAAGATATAGCATGGGCTATCTCCGCAAGGAGACATCAATCTGCAAAAGTCATGGTTTTTTGGTCTTCGGGGAGGCGGGGGAACAGGAATATGTGTTTGTTTTTGAAATTTGAGCTCTATCTGCAATGGGCACTTTTCATGCTATAAGCAGTTTTTCCTAACAAATGCAAGATATAGCATGGGCTATCTCCGCAAGGAGACATCAGATCTGCCAAACTCATGGTTTTTGGTCTTCGGGGAGGAGGGGGAACAGGAATATGTGTTTGTTTTTCGAATTTGAGCTCTATCTGCAATGGGCACTTTTCATGCTATAAGCAGTTTTTCCTAACAAATGCAAGATATAACATGGGCTATCTCCGCAAGGAGACATCAGATCTGCAAAAGTCATGGTTTTTTGGTCTTCGGGGAGGCGGGGGAACAGGAATGTGTGTTTGTTTTTGGAATAGGAGCTGTATCTGCAATGGGCACTTTTCATGCTATAAGCAGTTTTTCCTAACAAATGCAAGATATAGCATGGGCTATCTCCGCAAGGAGACATCAGATCTGCAAAAGTCATGGTTTTGTGGTCTTCGGGGAGGCGGGGGAACAGGAATATGTGTTTGTTTTTCGAATTTGAGCTCTATCTGCAATGGGCACTTTTCATGCTATAAGCAGTTTTTCCTAACAAATGCAAGATATAACATGGGCTATCTCCGCAAGGAGACATCAGATCTGCAAAAGTCATGGTTTTCTGGTCTTTGGGGAGGCGGGGGAACATGGGTATGTGTTTGTTTTTTGAATTTGAGCTCTATCTGCAATGGGCACTTTTCATGATATAAGCAGTTTTTCCTAACAAATGCAAGATATAACATGGGCTATCTCCGCAAGGAGACATCAGATCTGCAAAAGTCATGGTTTTTTGGTCTTCGGGGAGGAGGGGGAACATGGGTATGTGTTTGTTTTTTGAATTTGAGCTCTATCTGCAATGGGCACTTTTCATGATATAAGCAGTTTTTCCTAACAAATGCAAGATATAACATGGGCTATCTCCGCAAGGAGACATCAGATCTGCAAAAGTCATGGTTTTTTGGTCTTCGGGGAGCCGGGGGAACATGAATATGTGTTTGTTTTTCGAATTTTAGCTCTATCTGCAATGGGCACTTTTCATGCTATAAGCAGTTTTTCCTAACGAATGCAAGATATAACATGGGCTATCTCCGCAAGGAGACATCAGATCTGCAAAAGTCATGGTTTTCTGGTCTTTGGGGAGGCGGGGGAACATGGGTATGTGTTTGTTTTTGGAATTTGAGCTCTATCTGCAATGGGCACTTTTCATGCTATAAGCAGTTTTTCCTAACAAATGCAAGATATAACATGGGCTATCTCCGCAAGGAGACATCAGATCTGCAAAAGTCATGGTTTTCTGGTCTTTGGGGAGGCGGGGGAACATGGGTATGTGTTTGTTTTTTGAATTTGAGCTCTATCTGCAATGGGCACTTTTCATGATATAAGCAGTTTTTCCTAACAAATGCAAGATATAACATGGGCTATCTCCGCAAGGAGACATCAGATCTGCCAAACTCATGGTTTTTGGTCTTCGGGGAGGAGGGGGAACAGGAATATGTGTTTGTTTTTCGAATTTGAGCTGTATCTGCAATGGGCACTTTTCATGATATAAGCAGTTTTTCCTAACAAATGCAAGATATAACATGGGCTATCTCCGCAAGGAGACATCAGATCTGCAAAAGTCATGGTTTTTTGGTCTTCGGGGAGCCGGGGGAACATGAATATGTGTTTGTTTTTCGAATTTTAGCTCTATCTGCAATGGGCACTTTTCATGCTATAAGCAGTTTTTCCTAACAAATGCAAGATATAACATGGGCTATCTCCGCAAGGAGACATCAGATCTGCAAAAGTCATGGTTTTCTGGTCTTTGGGGAGGCGGGGGAACATGGGTATGTGTTTGTTTTTTGAATTTGAGCTGTATCTGCAATGGGCACTTTTCATGATATAAGCAGTTTTTCCTAACAAATGCAAGATATAACATGGGCTATCTCCGCAAGGAGACATCAGATCTGCCAAACTCATGGTTTTTGGTCTTCGGGGAGGAGGGGGAACATGAATATGTGTTTGTTTTTCGAATTTGAGCTATCTGCAATGGGCACTTTTCATGCTATAAGCAGTTTTTCCTAACAAATGCAAGATATAGCATGGGCTATCTCCGCAAGGAGACATCAGATCTGCCAAACTCATGGTTTTTGGTCTTCGGGGAGGAGGGGGAACAGGAATATGTGTTTGTTTTTCGAATTTGAGCTCTATCTGCAATGGGCACTTTTCATGCTATAAGCAGTTTTTCCTAACAAATGCAAGATATAACATGGGCTATCTCCGCAAGGAGACATCAGATCTGCAAAAGTCATGGTTTTTTGGTCTTCGGGGAGGCGGGGGAACAGGAATGTGTGTTTGTTTTTGGAATTTGAGCTCTATCTGCAATGGGCACTTTTCATGCTATAAGCAGTTTTTCCTAACAAATGCAAGATATAGCATGGGCTATCTCCGCAAGGAGACATCAGATCTGCAAAAGTCATGGTTTTTTGGTCTTCGGGGAGGCGGGGGAACAGGAATATGTGTTTGTTTTTGAAATTTGAGCTCTATCTGCAATGGGCACTTTTCATGCTATAAGCAGTTTTTCCTAACAAATGCAAGATATAGCAGGGGCTATCCCCGCAAGGAGACATCAGATCTGCAAAAGTCATGGTTTTTTGGTCTTCGGGGAGGCGGGGGAACATGGGTATGTGTTTGTTTTTCGAATTTGAGCTCTATCTGCAATGGGCACTTTTCATGCTATAAGCAGTTTTTCCTAACAAATGCAAGATATAACATGGGCTATCTCCGCAAGGAGACATCAGATCTGCAAAAGTCATGGTTTTTTGGTCTTCGGTGAGCCATGGGAACAGGAATATGTGTTTGTTTTTCGAATTTGAGCTCTATCTGCAATGGGCACTTTTCATGCTATAAGCAGTTTTTCCTAACAAATGCAAGATATAACATGGGCTATCTCCGCAAGGAGACATCAGATCTGCCAAACTCATGGTTTTTGGTCTTCGGGGAAGAGGGGGAACAGGAATAAGTGTTTGTTTTTCGAATTTGAGCTCTATCTGCAATGGGCACTTTTCATGCTATAAGCAGTTTTTCCTAACAAATGCAAGATATAGCATGGGCTATCTCCGCAAGGAGACATCAGATCTGCAAAAGTCATGGTTTTTGGTCTTCGGGGAGGAGGGGGAACAGGAATGTGTGTTTGTTTTTGGAATTTGAGCTCTATCTGCAATGGGCACTTTTCATGCTATAAGCAGTTTTTCCTAACAAATGCAAGATATAGCATGGGCTATCTCCGCAAGGAGACATCAGATCTGCAAAAGTCATGGTTTTTTGGTCTTCGGGGAGGCGGGGGAACAGGAATATGTGTTTGTTTTTGAAATTTGAGCTCTATCTGCAATGGGCACTTTTCATGCTATAAGCAGTTTTTCCTAACAAATGCAAGATATAGCAGGGGCTATCCCCGCAAGGAGACATCAGATCTGCAAAAGTCATGGTTTTTTGGTCTTCGGGGAGGCGGGGGAACATGGGTATGTGTTTGTTTTTCGAATTTGAGCTCTATCTGCAATGGGCACTTTTCATGCTATAAGCAGTTTTTCCTAACAAATGCAAGATATAACATGGGCTATCTCCGCAAGGAGACATCAGATCTGCAAAAGTCATGGTTTTTTGGTCTTCGGTGAGCCATGGGAACAGGAATATGTGTTTGTTTTTCGAATTTGAGCTCTATCTGCAATGGGCACTTTTCATGCTATAAGCAGTTTTTCCTAACAAATGCAAGATATAACATGGGCTATCTCCGCAAGGAGACATCAGATCTGCCAAACTCATGGTTTTTGGTCTTCGGGGAAGAGGGGGAACAGGAATAAGTGTTTGTTTTTCGAATTTGAGCTCTATCTGCAATGGGCACTTTTCATGCTATAAGCAGTTTTTCCTAACAAATGCAAGATATAGCATGGGCTATCTCCGCAAGGAGACATCAGATCTGCAAAAGTCATGGTTTTTTGGTCTTCGGGGAGGCGGGGGAACAGGAATGTGTGTTTGTTTTTGGAATAGGAGCTGTATCTGCAATGGGCACTTTTCATGCTATAAGCAGTTTTTCCTAACAAATGCAAGATATAACATGGGCTATCTCCGCAAGGAGACATCAGATCTGCAAAAGTCATGGTTTTCTGGTCTTTGGGGACGCGGGGGAACATGGGTATGTGTTTGTTTTTTGAATTTGAGCTGTATCTGCAATGGGCACTTTTCATGATATAAGCAGTTTTTCCTAACAAATGCAAGATATAACATGGGCTATCTCCGCAAGGAGACATCAGATCTGCCAAACTCATGGTTTTTGGTCTTCGGGGAGGAGGGGGAACATGAATATGTGTTTGTTTTTCGAATTTGAGCTATCTGCAATGGGCAGTTTTCATGCTATAAGCAGTTTTTCCTAACAAATGCAAGATATAACATGGGCTATCTCCGCAAGGAGACATCAGATCTGCAAAAGTCATGGTTTTTTTGGTCTTCGGGGAGGCGGGGGAACAGGAATGTGTGTTTGTTTTTGGAATTTGAGCTCTATCTGCAATGGGCACTTTTCATGCTATAAGCAGTTTTTCCTAACAAATGCAAGATATAGCATGGGCTATCTCCGCAAGGAGACATCAGATCTGCAAAAGTCATGGTTTTTTGGTTTTCGGGGAGGCGGGGGAACAGGAATATGTGTTTGTTTTTGAAATTTGAGCTCTTTCTGCAATGGGCACTTTTCATGCTATAAGCAGTTTTTCCTAACAAATGCAAGATATAGCAGGGGCTATCCCCGCAAGGAGACATCAGATCTGCAAAAGTCATGGTTTTTTGGTCTTCGGGGAGGCGGGGGAACATGGGTATGTGTTTGTTTTTCGAATTTGAGCTCTATCTGCAATGGGCACTTTTCATGCTATAAGCAGTTTTTCCTAACAAATGCAAGATATAACATGGGCTATCTCCGCAAGGAGACATCAGATCTGCAAAAGTCATGGTTTTTTGGTCTTCGGTGAGCCATGGGAACAGGAATATGTGTTTGTTTTTCGAATTTGAGCTCTATCTGCAATGGGCACTTTTCATGCTATAAGCAGTTTTTCCTAACAAATGCAAGATATAACATGGGCTATCTCCGCAAGGAGACATCAGATCTGCAAAAGTCATGGTTTTTTGGTCTTCGGGGAGGCGGGGGAACAGGAATGTGTGTTTGTTTTTGGAATTTGAGCTCTATCTGCAATGGGCACTTTTCATGCTATAAGCAGTTTTTCCTAACAAATGCAAGATATAGCATGGGCTATCTCCGCAAGGAGACATCAGATCTGCAAAAGTCATGGTTTTTTGGTCTTCGGGGAGGCGGGGGAACAGGAATATGTGTTTGTTTTTGAAATTTGAGCTCTATCTGCAATGGGCACTTTTCATGCTATAAGCAGTTTTTCCTAACAAATGCAAGATATAACATGGGCTATCTCCGCAAGGAGACATCAGATCTGCCAAACTCATGGTTTTTGGTCTTCGGGGAAGAGGGGGAACAGGAATAAGTGTTTGTTTTTCGAATTTGAGCTCTATCTGCAATGGGCACTTTTCATGCTATAAGCAGTTTTTCCTAACAAATGCAAGATATAGCATGGGCTATCTCCGCAAGGAGACATCAGATCTGCAAAAGTCATGGTTTTTTGGTCTTCGGGGAGGCGGGGGAACAGGAATATGTGTTTGTTTTTGAAATTTGAGCTCTATCTGCAATGGGCACTTTTCATGCTATAAGCAGTTTTTCCTAACAAATGCAAGATATAGCATGGGCTATCTCCGCAAGGAGACATCAGATCTGCAAAAGTCATGGTTTTTTGGTCTTCGGGGAGGAGGGGGAACAGGAATATGTGTTTGTTTTTCGAATTTGAGCTCTATCTGCAATGGGCACTTTTCATGCTATAAGCAGTTTTTCCTAACAAATGCAAGATATAACATGGGCTATCTCCGCAAGGAGACATCAGATCTGCAAAAGTCATGGTTTTTTGGTCTTCGGGGAGGCGGGGGAACAGGAATGTGTGTTTGTTTTTGGAATAGGAGCTGTATCTGCAATGGGCACTTTTCATGCTATAAGCAGTTTTTCCTAACAAATGCAAGATATAACATGGGCTATCTCCGCAAGGAGACATCAGATCTGCAAAAGTCATGGTTTTCTGGTCTTTGGGGAGGCGGGGGAACATGGGTATGTGTTTGTTTTTTGAATTTGAGCTCTATCTGCAATGGGCACTTTTCATGCTATAAGCAGTTTTTCCTAACAAATGCAAGATATAACATGGGCTATCTCCGCAAGGAGACATCAGATCTGCAAAAGTCATGGTTTTCTGGTCTTTGGGGAGGCGGGGGAACATGGGTATGTGTTTGTTTTTTGAATTTGAGCTGTATCTGCAATGGGCACTTTTCATGATATAAGCAGTTTTTCCTAACAAATGCAAGATATAACATGGGCTATCTCCGCAAGGAGACATCAGATCTGCCAAACTCATCGTTTTTGGTCTTCGGGGAGGAGGGGGAACATGAATATGTGTTTGTTTTTCGAATTTGAGCTATCTGCAATGGGCAGTTTTCATGCTATAAGCAGTTTTTCCTAACAAATGCAAGATATAACATGGGCTATCTCCGCAAGGAGACATCAGATCTGCAAAAGTCATGGTTTTTTTGGTCTTCGGGGAGGCGGGGGAACAGGAATGTGTGTTTGTTTTTGGAATTTGAGCTCTATCTGCAATGGGCACTTTTCATGCTATAAGCAGTTTTTCCTAACAAATGCAAGATATAGCATGGGCTATCTCCGCAAGGAGACATCAGATCTGCAAAAGTCATGGTTTTTTGGTCTTCGGGGAGGCGGGGGAACAGGAATATGTGTTTGTTTTTGAAATTTGAGCTCTTTCTGCAATGGGCACTTTTCATGCTATAAGCAGTTTTTCCTAACAAATGCAAGATATAGCAGGGGCTATCCCCGCAAGGAGACATCAGATCTGCAAAAGTCATGGTTTTTTGGTCTTCGGGGAGGCGGGGGAACATGGGTATGTGTTTGTTTTTCGAATTTGAGCTCTATCTGCAATGGGCACTTTTCATGCTATAAGCAGTTTTTCCTAACAAATGCAAGATATAACATGGGCTATCTCCGCAAGGAGACATCAGATCTGCAAAAGTCATGGTTTTTTGGTCTTCGGTGAGCCATGGGAACAGGAATATGTGTTTGTTTTTCGAATTTGAGCTCTATCTGCAATGGGCACTTTTCATGCTATAAGCAGTTTTTCCTAACAAATGCAAGATATAACATGGGCTATCTCCGCAAGGAGACATCAGATCTGCCAAACTCATGGATTTTGGTCTTCGGGCAAGAGGGGGAACAGGAATATGTGTTTGTTTTTCGAATTTGAGCTCTATCTGCAATGGGCACTTTTCATGCTATAAGCAGTTTTTCCTAACAAATGCAAGATATAACATGAGCTATCTCCGCAAGGAGACATCAGATCTGCAAAAGTCATGGTTTTTTGGTCTTCGGGGAGGCGGGGGAACAGGAATGTGTGTTTGTTTTTGGAATTTGAGCTCTATCTGCAATGGGCACTTTTCATGCTATAAGCAGTTTTTCCTAACAAATGCAAGATATAGCATGGGCTATCTCCGCAAGGAGACATCAATCTGCAAAAGTCATGGTTTTTTGGTCTTCGGGGAGGCGGGGGAACAGGAATATGTGTTTGTTTTTGAAATTTGAGCTCTATCTGCAATGGGCACTTTTCATGCTATAAGCAGTTTTTCCTAACAAATGCAAGATATAGCATGGGCTATCTCCGCAAGGAGACATCAGATCTGCAAAAGTCATGGTTTTTTGGTCTTCGGGGAGGAGGGGGAACAGGAATATGTGTTTGTTTTTCGAATTTGAGCTCTATCTGCAATGGGCACTTTTCATGCTATAAGCAGTTTTTCCTAACAAATGCAAGATATAACATGGGCTATCTCCGCAAGGAGACATCAGATCTGCAAAAGTCATGGTTTTTTGGTCTTCGGGGAGGCGGGGGAACAGGAATGTGTGTTTGTTTTTGGAATAGGAGCTGTATCTGCAATGGGCACTTTTCATGCTATAAGCAGTTTTTCCTAACAAATGCAAGATATAGCATGGGCTATCTCCGCAAGGAGACATCAGATCTACAAAAGTCATCGTTTTTTGGTCTTCGGGGAGGCGGGGGAACATGAATATGTGTTTGTTTTTCGAATTTGAGCTGTATCTGCAATGGGCACTTTTCATGATATAAGCAGTTTTTCCTAACAAATGCAAGATATAACATGGGCTATCTCCGCAAGGAGACATCAGATCTGCCAAACTCATCGTTTTTGGTCTTCGGGGAGGAGGGGGAACATGAATATGTGTTTGTTTTTCGAATTTGAGCTATCTGCAATGGGCAGTTTTCATGCTATAAGCAGTTTTTCCTAACAAATGCAAGATATAACATGGGCTATCTCCGCAAGGAGACATCAGATCTGCAAAAGTCATGGTTTTTTTGGTCTTCGGGGAGGCGGGGGAACAGGAATGTGTGTTTGTTTTTGGAATTTGAGCTCTATCTGCAATGGGCACTTTTCATGCTATAAGCAGTTTTTCCTAACAAATGCAAGATATAGCATGGGCTATCTCCGCAAGGAGACATCAGATCTGCAAAAGTCATGGTTTTTTGGTCTTCGGGGAGGCGGGGGAACAGGAATATGTGTTTGTTTTTGAAATTTGAGCTCTTTCTGCAATGGGCACTTTTCATGCTATAAGCAGTTTTTCCTAACAAATGCAAGATATAGCAGGGGCTATCCCCGCAAGGAGACATCAGATCTGCAAAAGTCATGGTTTTTTGGTCTTCGGGGAGGCGGGGGAACATGGGTATGTGTTTGTTTTTCGAATTTGAGCTCTATCTGCAATGGGCACTTTTCATGCTATAAGCAGTTTTTCCTAACAAATGCAAGATATAACATGGGCTATCTCCGCAAGGAGACATCAGATCTGCAAAAGTCATGGTTTTTTGGTCTTCGGTGAGCCATGGGAACAGGAATATGTGTTTGTTTTTCGAATTTGAGCTCTATCTGCAATGGGCACTTTTCATGCTATAAGCAGTTTTTCCTAACAAATGCAAGATATAACATGGGCTATCTCCGCAAGGAGACATCAGATCTGCCAAACTCATGGATTTTGGTCTTCGGGCAAGAGGGGGAACAGGAATATGTGTTTGTTTTTCGAATTTGAGCTCTATCTGCAATGGGCACTTTTCATGCTATAAGCAGTTTTTCCTAACAAATGCAAGATATAACATGAGCTATCTCCGCAAGGAGACATCAGATCTGCAAAAGTCATGGTTTTTTGGTCTTCGGGGAGGCGGGGGAACAGGAATGTGTGTTTGTTTTTGGAATTTGAGCTCTATCTGCAATGGGCACTTTTCATGCTATAAGCAGTTTTTCCTAACAAATGCAAGATATAGCATGGGCTATCTCCGCAAGGAGACATCAATCTGCAAAAGTCATGGTTTTTTGGTCTTCGGGGAGGCGGGGGAACAGGAATATGTGTTTGTTTTTGAAATTTGAGCTCTATCTGCAATGGGCACTTTTCATGCTATAAGCAGTTTTTCCTAACAAATGCAAGATATAGCATGGGCTATCTCCGCAAGGAGACATCAGATCTGCAAAAGTCATGGTTTTTTGGTCTTCGGGGAGGAGGGGGAACAGGAATATGTGTTTGTTTTTCGAATTTGAGCTCTATCTGCAATGGGCACTTTTCATGCTATAAGCAGTTTTTCCTAACAAATGCAAGATATAACATGGGCTATCTCCGCAAGGAGACATCAGATCTGCAAAAGTCATGGTTTTTTGGTCTTCGGGGAGGCGGGGGAACAGGAATGTGTGTTTGTTTTTGGAATAGGAGCTGTATCTGCAATGGGCACTTTTCATGCTATAAGCAGTTTTTCCTAACAAATGCAAGATATAGCATGGGCTATCTCCGCAAGGAGACATCAGATCTACAAAAGTCATCGTTTTTTGGTCTTCGGGGAGGCGGGGGAACATGAATATGTGTTTGTTTTTCGAATTTGAGCTGTATCTGCAATGGGCACTTTTCATGCTATAAGCAGTTTTTCCTAACAAATGCAAGATATAACATGGGCTATCTCCGCAAGGAGACATCAGATCTGCAAAAGTCATGGTTTTCTGGTCTTTGGGGAGGCGGGGGAACATGGGTATGTGTTTGTTTTTTGAATTTGAGCTCTATCTGCAATGGGCACTTTTCATGATATAAGCAGTTTTTCCTAACAAATGCAAGATATAACATGGGCTATCTCCGCAAGGAGACATCAGATCTGCAAAAGTCATGGTTTTCTGGTCTTTGGGGAGGAGGGGGAACATGGGTATGTGTTTGTTTTTTGAATTTGAGCTCTATCTGCAATGGGCACTTTTCATGATATAAGCAGTTTTTCCTAACAAATGCAAGATATTACATGGGCTATCTCCGCAAGGAGACATCAGATCTGCAAAAGTCATGGTTTTTTGGTCTTCGGGGAGGCGGGGGAACAGGAATATGTGTTTGTTTTTCGAATTTGAGCTCTATCTGCAATGGGCACTTTTCATGCTATAAGCAGTTTTTCCTAACAAATGCAAGATATAACATGGGCTATCTCCGCAAGGAGACATCAGATCTGCAAAAGTCATGGTTTTTGGTCTTCGGGGAGGAGGGGGAACAGGAATGTGTGTTTGTTTTTGGAATTTGAGCTCTATCTGCAATGGGCACTTTTCATGCTATAAGCAGTTTTTCCTAACAAATGCAAGATATTACATGGGCTATCTCCGCAAGGAAACTTCAGATCTGCAAAAGTCATGGTTTTTTGGTCTTCGGGGAGGCGGGGGAATATGAATATATGTTTGTTTTTCGAATTTGAGCTCTATCTGCAATGGGCACTTTTCATGCTATAAGCAGTTTTTCCTAACAAATGCAAGATATAACATGGGCTATCTCCGCAAGGAGACATCAGATCTGCCAAACTCATGGTTTTTTGGTCTTCGGGGAGGCGGGGGAACAGGAATATGTGTTTGTTTTTGAAATTTGAGCTCTATCTGCAATGGGCACTTTTCATGCTATAAGCAGTTTTTCCTAACAAATGCAAGATATAGCATGGGCTATCTCCGCAAGGAGACATCAGATCTGCAAAAGTCATGGTTTTTTGGTCTTCGGGGAGGCGGGGGAACATGGGTATGTGTTTGTTTTTCGAATTTGAGCTCTATCTGCAATGGGCACTTTTCATGCTATAAGCAGTTTTTCCTAACAAATGCAAGATATAACATGGGCTATCTCCGCAAGGAGACATCAGATCTGCAAAAGTCATGGTTTTCTGGTCTTTGGGGAGGCGGGGAAACATAGGTATGTGTTTGTTTTTTGAATTTGAGCTCTATCTGCAATGGGCACTTTTCATGCTATAAGCAGTTTTTCCTAACAAATGCAAGATATAACATGGGCTATCTCCGCAAGGAGACATCAGATCTGCAAAAGTCATGGTTTTCTGGTCTTTGGGGAGGCGGGGGAACATGGGTATGTGTTTGTTTTTTGAATTTGAGCTCTATCTGCAATGGGCACTTTTCATGCTATAAGCAGTTTTTCCTAACAAATGCAAGATATAACATGGGCTATCTCCGCAAGGAGACATCAGATCTGCAAAAGTCATGGTTTTTGGTCTTCGGGGAGGAGGGGGAACAGGAATGTGTGTTTGTTTTTGGAATTTGAGCTCTATCTGCAATGGGCACTTTTCATGCTATAAGCAGTTTTTCCTAACAAATGCAAGATATTACATGGGCTATCTCCGCAAGGAAACTTCAGATCTGCAAAAGTCATGGTTTTTTGGTCTTCGGGGAGGCGGGGGAATATGAATATATGTTTGTTTTTCGAATTTGAGCTCTATCTGCAATGGGCACTTTTCATGCTATAAGCAGTTTTTCCTAACAAATGCAAGATATAACATGGGCTATCTCCGCAAGGAGACATCAGATCTGCAAAAGTCATGGTTTTTTGGTCTTCGGTGAGCCATGGGAACAGGAATATGTGTTTGTTTTTCGAATTTGAGCTCTATCTGCAATGGGCACTTTTCATGCTATAAGCAGTTTTTCCTAACAAATGCAAGATATAACATGGGCTATCTCCGCAAGGAGACATCAGATCTGCCAAACTCATGGTTTTAGGTCTTCGGGGAGGCGGGGGAACAGGAATATGTGTTTGTTTTTCGAATTTGAGCTCTATCTGCAATGGGCACTTTTCATGCTATAAGCAGTTTTTCCTAACAAATGCAAGATATAACATGGGCTATCTCCGCAAGGAGACATCAGATCTGCAAAAGTCATGGTTTTCTGGTCTTTGGGGAGGCGGGGGAACATGGGTATGTGTTTGTTTTTTGAATTTGAGCTCTATCTGCAATGGGCACTTTTCATGCTATAAGCAGTTTTTCCTAACAAATGCAAGATATAACATGGGCTATCTCCGCAAGGAGACATCAGATCTGCAAAAGTCATGGTTTTTGGTCTTCGGGGAGGAGGGGGAACAGGAATGTGTGTTTGTTTTTGGAATTTGAGCTCTATCTGCAATGGGCACTTTTCATGCTATAAGCAGTTTTTCCTAACAAATGCAAGATATTACATGGGCTATCTCCGCAAGGAAACTTCAGATCTGCAAAAGTCATGGTTTTTTGGTCTTCGGGGAGGCGGGGGAATATGAATATATGTTTGTTTTTCGAATTTGAGCTCTATCTGCAATGGGCACTTTTCATGCTATAAGCAGTTTTTCCTAACAAATGCAAGATATAACATGGGCTATCTCCGCAAGGAGACATCAGATCTGCAAAAGTCATGGTTTTTTGGTCTTCGGTGAGCCATGGGAACAGGAATATGTGTTTGTTTTTCGAATTTGAGCTCTATCTGCAATGGGCACTTTTCATGCTATAAGCAGTTTTTCCTAACAAATGCAAGATATAACATGGGCTATCTCCGCAAGGAGACATCAGATCTGCCAAACTCATGGTTTTAGGTCTTCGGGGAGGCGGGGGAACAGGAATATGTGTTTGTTTTTCGAATTTGAGCTCTATCTGCAATGGGCACTTTTCATGCTATAAGCAGTTTTTCCTAACAAATGCAAGATATAACATGGGCTATCTCCGCAAGGAGACATCAGATCTGCAAAAGTCATAGTTTTCTGGTCTTTGGGGAGGCGGAGGAACATGGGTATGTGTTTGTTTTTTGAATTTGAGCTCTATCTGCAATGGGCACTTTTCATGCTATAAGCAGTTTTTCCTAACAAATGCAAGATATAACATGGGCTATCTCCGCAATGAGACATCAGATCTGCCAAACTCATGGTTTTTTGGTCTTCGGGGAGGCGGGGGAACAGGAATATGTGTTTGTTTTTCGAATTTGAGCTCTATCTGCAATGGGCACTTTTCATGCTATAAGCAGTTTTTCCTAACAAATGCAAGATATTACATGGGCTATCTCCGCAAGGAAACTTCAGATCTGCAAAAGTCATGGTTTTTTGGTCTTCGGGGAGGCGGGGGAACATGGGTATGTGTTTGTTTTTCGAATTTGAGCTCTATCTGCAATGGGCACTTTTCATGCTATAAGCAGTTTTTCCTAACAAATGCAAGATATAACATGGGCTATCTCCGCAAGGAGACATCAGATCTGCAAAAGTCATGGTTTTCTGGTCTTTGGGGAGGCGGGGAAACATAGGTATGTGTTTGTTTTTTGAATTTGAGCTCTATCTGCAATGGGCACTTTTCATGCTATAAGCAGTTTTTCCTAACAAATGCAAGATATAACATGGGCTATCTCCGCAAGGAGACATCAGATCTGCAAAAGTCATGGTTTTCTGGTCTTTGGGGAGGCGGGGGAACATGGGTATGTGTTTGTTTTTTGAATTTGAGCTCTATCTGCAATGGGCACTTTTCATGCTATAAGCAGTTTTTCCTAACAAATGCAAGATATAACATGGGCTATCTCCGCAAGGAGACATCAGATCTGCAAAAGTCATGGTTTTTTGGTCTTCGGTGAGCCATGGGAACAGGAATATGTGTTTGTTTTTCGAATTTGAGCTCTATCTGCAATGGGCACTTTTCATGCTATAAGCAGTTTTTCCTAACAAATGCAAGATATAACATGGGCTATGTCCGCAAGGAGACATCAGATCTGCCAAACTCATGGTTTTAGGTCTTCGGGGAGGCGGGGGAACAGGAATATGTGTTTGTTTTTCGAATTTGAGCTCTATCTGCAATGGGCACTTTTCATGCTATAAGCAGTTTTTCCTAACAAATGCAAGATATAACATGGGCTATCTCCGCAAGGAGACATCAGATCTGCAAAAGTCATAGTTTTCTGGTCTTTGGGGAGGCGGAGGAACATGGGTATGTGTTTGTTTTTTGAATTTGAGCTCTATCTGCAATGGGCACTTTTCATGCTATAAGCAGTTTTTCCTAACAAATGCAAGATATAACATGGGCTATCTCCGCAATGAGACATCAGATCTGCCAAACTCATGGTTTTTTGGTCTTCGGGGAGGCGGGGGAACAGGAATATGTGTTTGTTTTTCGAATTTGAGCTCTATCTGCAATGGGCACTTTTCATGCTATAAGCAGTTTTTCCTAACAAATGCAAGATATTACATGCGCTATCTCCGCAAGGAAACTTCAGATCTGCAAAAGTCATGGTTTCTTGGTCTTCGGGGAGGTGGGGGAATATGAATATATGTTTGTTTTTCGAATTTGAGCTCTATCTGCAATGGGCACTTTTCATGCTATAAGCAGTTTTTCCTAACAAATGCAAGATATAACATGGGCTATCTCCGCAAGGAGACATCAGATCTGCCAAACTCATGGTTTTTTGGTCTTCGGGGAGGAGGGGGAACAGGAATATGTGTTTGTTTTTGAAATTTGAGCTCTATCTGCAATGGGCACTTTTCATGCTATAAGCAGTTTTTCCTAACAAATGCAAGATATAGCATGGGCTATCTCCGCAAGGAGACATCAGATCTGCAAAAGTCATGGTTTTTTGGTCTTCGGGGAGGCGGGGGAACATGGGTATGTGTTTGTTTTTCGAATTTGAGCTCTATCTGCAATGGGCACTTTTCATGCTATAAGCAGTTTTTCCTAACAAATGCAAGATATAACATGGGCTATCTCCGCAAGGAGACATCAGATCTGCAAAAGTCATGGTTTTCTGGTCTTTGGGGAGGCGGGGAAACATAGGTATGTGTTTGTTTTTTGAATTTGAGCTCTATCTGCAATGGGCACTTTTCATGCTATAAGCAGTTTTTCCTAACAAATGCAAGATATAACATGGGCTATCTCCGCAAGGAGACATCAGATCTGCAAAAGTCATGGTTTTTGGTCTTCGGGGAGGAGAGGGAACAGGAATGTGTGTTTGTTTTTGGAATTTGAGCTCTATCTGCAATGGGCACTTTTCATGCTATAAGCAGTTTTTCCTAACAAATGCAAGATATTACATGGGCTATCTCCGCAAGGAAACTTCAGATCTGCAAAAGTCATGGTTTTTTGGTCTTCGGGGAGGCGGGGGAATATGAATATATGTTTGTTTTTCGAATTTGAGCTCTATCTGCAATGGGCACTTTTCATGCTATAAGCAGTTTTTCCTAACAAATGCAAGATATAACATGGGCTATCTCCGCAAGGAGACATCAGATCTGCAAAAGTCATGGTTTTTTGGTCTTCGGTGTGCCATGGGAACAGGAATATGTGTTTGTTTTTCGAATTTGAGCTCTATCTGCAATGGGCACTTTTCATGCTATAAGCAGTTTTTCCTAACAAATGCAAGATATAACATGGGCTATCTCCGCAAGGAGACATCAGATCTGCCAAACTCATGGTTTTAGGTCTTCGGGGAGGAGGGGGAACAGGAATATGTGTTTGTTTTTCGAATTTGAGCTCTATCTGCAATGGGCACTTTTCATGCTATAAGCAGTTTTTCCTAACAAATGCAAGATATAACATGGGCTATCTCCGCAAGGAGACATCAGATCTGCAAAAGTCATAGTTTTCTGGTCTTTGGGGAGGCGGGGGAACATGGGTATGTGTTTGTTTTTTGAATTTGAGCTCTATCTGCAATGGGCACTTTTCATGATATAAGCAGTTTTTCCTAACAAATGCAAGATATTACATGGGCTATCTCCGCAAGGAGACATCAGATCTGCAAAAGTCATGGTTTTTTGGTCTTCGGGGAGGCGGGGGAACAGGAATATGTGTTTGTTTTTTGAATTTGAGCTCTATCTGCAATGGGCACTTTTCATGCTATAAGCAGTTTTTCCTAACAAATGCAAGATATTACATGGGCTATCTCCGCAAGGAAACTTCAGATCTGCAAAAGTCATGGTTTTTTGGTCTTCGGGGAGGCGGGGGAATATGAATATATGTTTGTTTTTCGAATTTGAGCTCTATCTGCAATGGGCACTTTTCATCCTATAAGCAGTTTTTCCTAACAAATGCAAGATATAACATGGGCTATCTCCGCAATGAGACATCAGATCTGCCAAACTCATGGTTTTTTGGTCTTCGGGGAGGCGGGGGAACAGGAATATGTGTTTGTTTTTCGAATTTGAGCTCTATCTGCAATGGGCACTTTTCATGCTATAAGCAGTTTTTCCTAACAAATGCAAGATATAACATGGGCTATCTCCGCAAGGAGACATCAGATCTGCAAAAGTCATAGTTTTCTGGTCTTTGGGGAGGCGGGGGAACATGGGTATGTGTTTGTTTTTTGAATTTGAGCTCTATCTGCAATGGGCACTTTTCATGATATAAGCATTTTTTCCTAACAAATGCAAGATATAACATGGGCTATCTCCGCAAGGAGACATCAGATCTGCAAAAGTCATGGTTTTCTGGTCTTTGGGGAGGCGGGGAACATGGGTATGTGTTTGTTTTTTGAATTTGAGCTCTATCTGCAATGGGCACTTTTCATGATATAAGCAGTTTTCCCTAACAAATGCAAGATATAACATGGGCTATCTCCGCAAGGAGACATCAGATCTGCAAAAGTCATGGTTTTCTGGTCTTTGGGGAGGCGGGGGAACATGGGTATGTGTTTGTTTTTTGAATTTGAGCTGTATCTGCAATGGGCAGTTTTCATGCTATAAGCAGTTTTTCCTAACAAATGCAAGATATAACATGGGCTATCTCCGCAAGGAGACATCAGATCTGCAAAAGTCATGGTTTTTTTGGTCTTCGGGGAGGCGGGGGAACAGGAATGTGTGTTTGTTTTTGGAATTTGAGCTCTATCTGCAATGGGCACTTTTCATGCTATAAGCAGTTTTTCCTAACAAATGCAAGATATAGCATGGGCTATCTCCGCAAGGAGACATCAGATCTGCAAAAGTCATGGTTTTTTGGTCTTCGGGGAGGCGGGGGAACAGGAATATGTGTTTGTTTTTGAAATTTGAGCTCTTTCTGCAATGGGCACTTTTCATGCTATAAGCAGTTTTTCCTAACAAATGCAAGATATAGCAGGGGCTATCCCCGCAAGGAGACATCAGATCTGCAAAAGTCATGGTTTTTTGGTCTTCGGGGAGGCGGGGGAACATGGGTATGTGTTTGTTTTTCGAATTTGAGCTCTATCTGCAATGGGCACTTTTCATGCTATAAGCAGTTTTTCCTAACAAATGCAAGATATAACATGGGCTATCTCCGCAAGGAGACATCAGATCTGCAAAAGTCATGGTTTTTTGGTCTTCGGTGAGCCATGGGAACAGGAATATGTGTTTGTTTTTCGAATTTGAGCTCTATCTGCAATGGGCACTTTTCATGCTATAAGCAGTTTTTCCTAACAAATGCAAGATATAACATGGGCTATCTCCGCAAGGAGACATCAGATCTGCCAAACTCATGGATTTTGGTCTTCGGGCAAGAGGGGGAACAGGAATATGTGTTTGTTTTTCGAATTTGAGCTCTATCTGCAATGGGCACTTTTCATGCTATAAGCAGTTTTTCCTAACAAATGCAAGATATAACATGAGCTATCTCCGCAAGGAGACATCAGATCTGCAAAAGTCCTGGTTTTTTGGTCTTCGGGGAGGCGGGGGAACAGGAATGTGTGTTTGTTTTTGGAATTTGAGCTCTATCTGCAATGGGCACTTTTCATGCTATAAGCAGTTTTTCCTAACAAATGCAAGATATAGCATGGGCTATCTCCGCAAGGAGACATCAATCTGCAAAAGTCATGGTTTTTTGGTCTTCGGGGAGGCGGGGGAACAGGAATATGTGTTTGTTTTTGAAATTTGAGCTCTATCTGCAATGGGCACTTTTCATGCTATAAGCAGTTTTTCCTAACAAATGCAAGATATAGCATGGGCTATCTCCGCAAGGAGACATCAGATCTGCAAAAGTCATGGTTTTTTGGTCTTCGGAGAGGAGGGGGAACAGGAATATGTGTTTGTTTTTCGAATTTGAGCTCTATCTGCAATGGGCACTTTTCATGCTATAAGCAGTTTTTCCTAACAAATGCAAGATATAACATGGGCTATCTCCGCAAGGAGACATCAGATCTGCAAAAGTCATGGTTTTTTGGTCTTCGGGGAGGCGGGGGAACAGGAATGTGTGTTTGTTTTTGGAATAGGAGCTGTATCTGCAATGGGCACTTTTCATGCTATAAGCAGTTTTTCCTAACAAATGCAAGATATAGCATGGGCTATCTCCGCAAGGAGACATCAGATCTACAAAAGTCATCGTTTTTTGGTCTTCGGGGAGGCGGGGGAACATGAATATGTGTTTGTTTTTCGAATTTGAGCTGTATCTGCAATGGGCACTTTTCATGCTATAAGCAGTTTTTCCTAACAAATGCAAGATATAACATGGGCTATCTCCGCAAGGAGACATCAGATCTGCAAAAGTCATGGTTTTCTGGTCTTTGGGGAGGCGGGGGAACATGGGTATGTGTTTGTTTTTTGAATTTGAGCTGTATCTGCAATGGGCACTTTTCATGATATAAGCAGTTTTTCCTAACAAATGCAAGATATAACATGGGCTATCTCCGCAAGGAGACATCAGATCTGCAAAAGTCATGGTTTTCTGGTCTTTGGGGAGGCGGGGGAACATGGGTATGTGTTTGTTTTTTGAATTTGAGCTCTATCTGCAATGGGCACTTTTCATGATATAAGCAGTTTTTCCTAACAAATGCAAGATATTACATGGGCTATCTCCGCAAGGAGACATCAGATCTGCAAAAGTCATGGTTTTTTGGTCTTCGGGGAGGCGGGGGAACAGGAATATGTGTTTGTTTTTCGAATTTGAGCTCTATCTGCAATGGGCACTTTTCATGCTATAAGCAGTTTTTCCTAACAAATGCAAGATATAACATGGGCTATCTCCGCAAGGAGACATCAGATCTGCAAAAGTCATGGTTTTTGGTCTTCGGGGAGGAGGGGGAACAGGAATGTGTGTTTGTTTTTGGAATTTGAGCTCTATCTGCAATGGGCACTTTTCATGCTATAAGCAGTTTTTCCTAACAAATGCAAGATATAGCATGGGCTATCTCCGCAAGGAGACATCAGATCTGCAAAAGTCATGGTTTTTTGGTCTTCGGTGAGCCATGGGAACAGGAATATGTGTTTGTTTTTCGAATTTGAGCTCTATCTGCAATGGGCACTTTTCATGCTATAAGCAGTTTTTCCTAACAAATGCAAGATATAACATGAGCTATCTCCGCAAGGAGACATCAGATCTGCAAAAGTCCTGGTTTTTTGGTCTTCGGGGAGGCGGGGGAACAGGAATGTGTGTTTGTTTTTGGAATTTGAGCTCTATCTGCAATGGGCACTTTTCATGCTATAAGCAGTTTTTCCTAACAAATGCAAGATATAGCATGGGCTATCTCCGCAAGGAGACATCAATCTGCAAAAGTCATGGTTTTTTGGTCTTCGGGGAGGCGGGGGAACAGGAATATGTGTTTGTTTTTGAAATTTGAGCTCTATCTGCAATGGGCACTTTTCATGCTATAAGCAGTTTTTCCTAACAAATGCAAGATATAGCATGGGCTATCTCCGCAAGGAGACATCAGATCTGCAAAAGTCATGGTTTTTTGGTCTTCGGAGAGGAGGGGGAACAGGAATATGTGTTTGTTTTTCGAATTTGAGCTCTATCTGCAATGGGCACTTTTCATGCTATAAGCAGTTTTTCCTAACAAATGCAAGATATAACATGGGCTATCTCCGCAAGGAGACATCAGATCTGCAAAAGTCATGGTTTTTTGGTCTTCGGGGAGGCGGGGGAACAGGAATGTGTGTTTGTTTTTGGAATAGGAGCTGTATCTGCAATGGGCACTTTTCATGCTATAAGCAGTTTTTCCTAACAAATGCAAGATATAGCATGGGCTATCTCCGCAAGGAGACATCAGATCTACAAAAGTCATCGTTTTTTGGTCTTCGGGGAGGCGGGGGAACATGAATATGTGTTTGTTTTTCGAATTTGAGCTGTATCTGCAATGGGCACTTTTCATGCTATAAGCAGTTTTTCCTAACAAATGCAAGATATAACATGGGCTATCTCCGCAAGGAGACATCAGATCTGCAAAAGTCATGGTTTTCTGGTCTTTGGGGAGGCGGGGGAACATGGGTATGTGTTTGTTTTTTGAATTTGAGCTGTATCTGCAATGGGCACTTTTCATGATATAAGCAGTTTTTCCTAACAAATGCAAGATATAACATGGGCTATCTCCGCAAGGAGACATCAGATCTGCAAAAGTCATGGTTTTCTGGTCTTTGGGGAGGCGGGGGAACATGGGTATGTGTTTGTTTTTTGAATTTGAGCTCTATCTGCAATGGGCACTTTTCATGATATAAGCAGTTTTTCCTAACAAATGCAAGATATTACATGGGCTATCTCCGCAAGGAGACATCAGATCTGCAAAAGTCATGGTTTTTTGGTCTTCGGGGAGGCGGGGGAACAGGAATATGTGTTTGTTTTTCGAATTTGAGCTCTATCTGCAATGGGCACTTTTCATGCTATAAGCAGTTTTTCCTAACAAATGCAAGATATAACATGGGCTATCTCCGCAAGGAGACATCAGATCTGCAAAAGTCATGGTTTTTGGTCTTCGGGGAGGAGGGGGAACAGGAATGTGTGTTTGTTTTTGGAATTTGAGCTCTATCTGCAATGGGCACTTTTCATGCTATAAGCAGTTTTTCCTAACAAATGCAAGATATAGCATGGGCTATCTCCGCAAGGAGACATCAGATCTGCAAAAGTCATGGTTTTTTGGTCTTCGGGGAGGCGGGGGAACAGGAATATGTGTTTGTTTTTGAAATTTGAGCTCTTTCTGCAATGGGCACTTTTCATGCTATAAGCAGTTTTTCCTAACAAATGCAAGATATAGCAGGGGCTATCCCCGCAAGGAGACATCAGATCTGCAAAAGTCATGGTTTTTTGGTCTTCGGGGAGGCGGGGGAACAGGAATATGTGTTTGTTTTTGAAATTTGAGCTCTATCTGCAATGGGCACTTTTCATGCTATAAGCAGTTTTTCCTAACAAATGCAAGATATAGCATGGGCTATCTCCGCAAGGAGACATCAGATCTGCAAAAGTCATGGTTTTTTGGTCTTCGGGGAGGAGGGGGAACAGGAATATGTGTTTGTTTTTCGAATTTGAGCTCTATCTGCAATGGGCACTTTTCATGCTATAAGCAGTTTTTCCTAACAAATGCAAGATATAACATGGGCTATCTCCGCAAGGAGACATCAGATCTGCAAAAGTCATGGTTTTCTGGTCTTTGGGGAGGCGGGGGAACATGGGTATGTGTTTGTTTTTTGAATTTGAGCTCTATCTGCAATGGGCACTTTTCATGCTATAAGCAGTTTTTCCTAACAAATGCAAGATATAACATGGGCTATCTCCGCAAGGAGACATCAGATCTGCAAAAGTCATGGTTTTCTGGTCTTTGGGGAGGCGGGGGAACATGGGTATGTGTTTGTTTTTTGAATTTGAGCTGTATCTGCAATGGGCACTTTTCATGATATAAGCAGTTTTTCCTAACAAATGCAAGATATAACATGGGCTATCTCCGCAAGGAGACATCAGATCTGCCAAACTCATCGTTTTTGGTCTTCGGGGAGGAGGGGGAACATGAATATGTGTTTGTTTTTCGAATTTGAGCTATCTGCAATGGGCAGTTTTCATGCTATAAGCAGTTTTTCCTAACAAATGCAAGATATAACATGGGCTATCTCCGCAAGGAGACATCAGATCTGCAAAAGTCATGGTTTTTTTGGTCTTCGGGGAGGCGGGGGAACAGGAATGTGTGTTTGTTTTTGGAATTTGAGCTCTATCTGCAATGGGCACTTTTCATGCTATAAGCAGTTTTTCCTAACAAATGCAAGATATAGCATGGGCTATCTCCGCAAGGAGACATCAGATCTACAAAAGTCATCGTTTTTTGGTCTTCGGGGAGGCGGGGGAACATGAATATGTGTTTGTTTTTCGAATTTGAGCTGTATCTGCAATGGGCACTTTTCATGCTATAAGCAGTTTTTCCTAACAAATGCAAGATATAACATGGGCTATCTCCGCAAGGAGACATCAGATCTGCAAAAGTCATGGTTTTCTGGTCTTTGGGGAGGCGGGGGAACATGGGTATGTGTTTGTTTTTTGAATTTGAGCTGTATCTGCAATGGGCACTTTTCATGATATAAGCAGTTTTTCCTAACAAATGCAAGATATAACATGGGCTATCTCCGCAAGGAGACATCAGATCTGCAAAAGTCATGGTTTTCTGGTCTTTGGGGAGGCGGGGGAACATGGGTATGTGTTTGTTTTTTGAATTTGAGCTCTATCTGCAATGGGCACTTTTCATGATATAAGCAGTTTTTCCTAACAAATGCAAGATATTACATGGGCTATCTCCGCAAGGAGACATCAGATCTGCAAAAGTCATGGTTTTTTGGTCTTCGGGGAGGCGGGGGAACAGGAATATGTGTTTGTTTTTCGAATTTGAGCTCTATCTGCAATGGGCACTTTTCATGCTATAAGCAGTTTTTCCTAACAAATGCAAGATATAACATGGGCTATCTCCGCAAGGAGACATCAGATCTGCAAAAGTCATGGTTTTTGGTCTTCGGGGAGGAGGGGGAACAGGAATGTGTGTTTGTTTTTGGAATTTGAGCTCTATCTGCAATGGGCACTTTTCATGCTATAAGCAGTTTTTCCTAACAAATGCAAGATATAGCATGGGCTATCTCCGCAAGGAGACATCAGATCTGCAAAAGTCATGGTTTTTTGGTCTTCGGTGAGCCATGGGAACAGGAATATGTGTTTGTTTTTCGAATTTGAGCTCTATCTGCAATGGGCACTTTTCATGCTATAAGCAGTTTTTCCTAACAAATGCAAGATATAACATGGGCTATCTCCGCAAGGAGACATCAGATCTGCCAAACTCATGGATTTTGGTCTTCGGGCAAGAGGGGGAACAGGAATATGTGTTTGTTTTTCGAATTTGAGCTCTATCTGCAATGGGCACTTTTCATGCTATAAGCAGTTTTTCCTAACAAATGCAAGATATAACATGAGCTATCTCCGCAAGGAGACATCAGATCTGCAAAAGTCATGGTTTTTTGGTCTTCGGGGAGGCGGGGGAACAGGAATGTGTGTTTGTTTTTGGAATTTGAGCTCTATCTGCAATGGGCACTTTTCATGCTATAAGCAGTTTTTCCTAACAAATGCAAGATATAGCATGGGCTATCTCCGCAAGGAGACATCAATCTGCAAAAGTCATGGTTTTTTGGTCTTCGGGGAGGCGGGGGAACAGGAATATGTGTTTGTTTTTGAAATTTGAGCTCTATCTGCAATGGGCACTTTTCATGCTATAAGCAGTTTTTCCTAACAAATGCAAGATATAGCATGGGCTATCTCCGCAAGGAGACATCAGATCTGCAAAAGTCATGGTTTTTTGGTCTTCGGAGAGGAGGGGGAACAGGAATATGTGTTTGTTTTTCGAATTTGAGCTCTATCTGCAATGGGCACTTTTCATGCTATAAGCAGTTTTTCCTAACAAATGCAAGATATAACATGGGCTATCTCCGCAAGGAGACATCAGATCTGCAAAAGTCATGGTTTTTTGGTCTTCGGGGAGGCGGGGGAACAGGAATGTGTGTTTGTTTTTGGAATAGGAGCTGTATCTGCAATGGGCACTTTTCATGCTATAAGCAGTTTTTCCTAACAAATGCAAGATATAGCATGGGTATCTCCGCAAGGAGACATCAGATCTACAAAAGTCATCGTTTTTTGGTCTTCGGGGAGGCGGGGGAACATGAATATGTGTTTGTTTTTCGAATTTGAGCTGTATCTGCAATGGGCACTTTTCATGCTATAAGCAGTTTTTCCTAACAAATGCAAGATATAACATGGGCTATCTCCGCAAGGAGACATCAGATCTGCAAAAGTCATGGTTTTCTGGTCTTTGGGGAGGCGGGGGAACATGGGTATGTGTTTGTTTTTTGAATTTGAGCTGTATCTGCAATGGGCACTTTTCATGATATAAGCAGTTTTTCCTAACAAATGCAAGATATAACATGGGCTATCTCCGCAAGGAGACATCAGATCTGCAAAAGTCATGGTTTTCTGGTCTTTGGGGAGGCGGGGGAACATGGGTATGTGTTTGTTTTTTGAATTTGAGCTCTATCTGCAATGGGCACTTTTCATGATATAAGCAGTTTTTCCTAACAAATGCAAGATATTACATGGGCTATCTCCGCAAGGAGACATCAGATCTGCAAAAGTCATGGTTTTTTGGTCTTCGGGGAGGCGGGGGAACAGGAATATGTGTTTGTTTTTCGAATTTGAGCTCTATCTGCAATGGGCACTTTTCATGCTATAAGCAGTTTTTCCTAACAAATGCAAGATATAACATGGGCTATCTCCGCAAGGAGACATCAGATCTGCAAAAGTCATGGTTTTTGGTCTTCGGGGAGGAGGGGGAACAGGAATGTGTGTTTGTTTTTGGAATTTGAGCTCTATCTGCAATGGGCACTTTTCATGCTATAAGCAGTTTTTCCTAACAAATGCAAGATATAGCATGGGCTATCTCCGCAAGGAGACATCAGATCTGCAAAAGTCATGGTTTTTTGGTCTTCGGGGAGGCGGGGGAACAGGAATATGTGTTTGTTTTTGAAATTTGAGCTCTTTCTGCAATGGGCACTTTTCATGCTATAAGCAGTTTTTCCTAACAAATGCAAGATATAGCAGGGGCTATCCCCGCAAGGAGACATCAGATCTGCAAAAGTCATGGTTTTTTGGTCTTCGGGGAGGCGGGGGAACAGGAATATGTGTTTGTTTTTGAAATTTGAGCTCTATCTGCAATGGGCACTTTTCATGCTATAAGCAGTTTTTCCTAACAAATGCAAGATATAGCATGGGCTATCTCCGCAAGGAGACATCAGATCTGCAAAAGTCATGGTTTTTTGGTCTTCGGGGAGGAGGGGGAACAGGAATATGTGTTTGTTTTTCGAATTTGAGCTCTATCTGCAATGGGCACTTTTCATGCTATAAGCAGTTTTTCCTAACAAATGCAAGATATAACATGGGCTATCTCCGCAAGGAGACATCAGATCTGCAAAAGTCATGGTTTTCTGGTCTTTGGGGAGGCGGGGGAACATGGGTATGTGTTTGTTTTTTGAATTTGAGCTCTATCTGCAATGGGCACTTTTCATGCTATAAGCAGTTTTTCCTAACAAATGCAAGATATAACATGGGCTATCTCCGCAAGGAGACATCAGATCTGCAAAAGTCATGGTTTTCTGGTCTTTGGGGAGGCGGGGGAACATGGGTATGTGTTTGTTTTTTGAATTTGAGCTGTATCTGCAATGGGCACTTTTCATGATATAAGCAGTTTTTCCTAACAAATGCAAGATATAACATGGGCTATCTCCGCAAGGAGACATCAGATCTGCCAAACTCATCGTTTTTGGTCTTCGGGGAGGAGGGGGAACATGAATATGTGTTTGTTTTTCGAATTTGAGCTATCTGCAATGGGCAGTTTTCATGCTATAAGCAGTTTTTCCTAACAAATGCAAGATATAACATGGGCTATCTCCGCAAGGAGACATCAGATCTGCAAAAGTCATGGTTTTTTTGGTCTTCGGGGAGGCGGGGGAACAGGAATGTGTGTTTGTTTTTGGAATTTGAGCTCTATCTGCAATGGGCACTTTTCATGCTATAAGCAGTTTTTCCTAACAAATGCAAGATATAGCATGGGCTATCTCCGCAAGGAGACATCAGATCTGCAAAAGTCATGGTTTTTTGGTCTTCGGGGAGGCGGGGGAACAGGAATATGTGTTTGTTTTTGAAATTTGAGCTCTTTCTGCAATGGGCACTTTTCATGCTATAAGCAGTTTTTCCTAACAAATGCAAGATATAGCAGGGGCTATCCCCGCAAGGAGACATCAGATCTGCAAAAGTCATGGTTTTTTGGTCTTCGGGGAGGCGGGGGAACATGGGTATGTGTTTGTTTTTCGAATTTGAGCTCTATCTGCAATGGGCACTTTTCATGCTATAAGCAGTTTTTCCTAACAAATGCAAGATATAACATGGGCTATCTCCGCAAGGAGACATCAGATCTGCAAAAGTCATGGTTTTTTGGTCTTCGGTGAGCCATGGGAACAGGAATATGTGTTTGTTTTTCGAATTTGAGCTCTATCTGCAATGGGCACTTTTCATGCTATAAGCAGTTTTTCCTAACAAATGCAAGATATAACATGGGCTATCTCCGCAAGGAGACATCAGATCTGCCAAACTCATGGATTTTGGTCTTCGGGCAAGAGGGGGAACAGGAATATGTGTTTGTTTTTCGAATTTGAGCTCTATCTGCAATGGGCACTTTTCATGCTATAAGCAGTTTTTCCTAACAAATGCAAGATATAACATGAGCTATCTCCACAAGGAGACATCAGATCTGCCAAAGTCATGGTTTTTTGGTCTTCGGGGAGGCGGGGGAACAGGAATGTGTGTTTGTTTTTGGAATTTGAGCTCTATCTGCAATGGGCACTTTTCATGCTATAAGCAGTTTTTCCTAACAAATGCAAGATATAGCATGGGCTATCTCCGCAAGGAGACATCAATCTGCAAAAGTCATGGTTTTTTGGTCTTCGGGGAGGCGGGGGAACAGGAATATGTGTTTGTTTTTGAAATTTGAGCTCTATCTGCAATGGGCACTTTTCATGCTATAAGCAGTTTTTCCTAACAAATGCAAGATATAGCATGGGCTATCTCCGCAAGGAGACATCAGATCTGCAAAAGTCATGGTTTTTGGTCTTCGGGGAGGAGGGGGAACAGGAATATGTGTTTGTTTTTCGAATTTGAGCTCTATCTGCAATGGGCACTTTTCATGCTATAAGCAGTTTTTCCTAACAAATGCAAGATATAACATGGGCTATCTCCGCAAGGAGACATCAGATCTGCAAAAGTCATGGTTTTTTGGTCTTCGGGGAGGCGGGGGAACAGGAATGTGTGTTTGTTTTTGGAATAGGAGCTGTATCTGCAATGGGCACTTTTCATGCTATAAGCAGTTTTTCCTAACAAATGCAAGATATAGCATGGGCTATCTCCGCAAGGAGACATCAGATCTACAAAAGTCATCGTTTTTTGGTCTTCGGGGAGGCGGGGGAACATGAATATGTGTTTGTTTTTCGAATTTGAGCTGTATCTGCAATGGGCACTTTTCATGCTATAAGCAGTTTTTCCTAACAAATGCAAGATATAACATGGGCTATCTCCGCAAGGAGACATCAGATCTGCAAAAGTCATGGTTTTCTGGTCTTTGGGGAGGCGGGGGAACATGGGTATGTGTTTGTTTTTTGAATTTGAGCTCTATCTGCAATGGGCACTTTTCATGATATAAGCAGTTTTTCCTAACAAATGCAAGATATAACATGGGCTATCTCCGCAAGGAGACATCAGATCTGCAAAAGTCATGGTTTTCTGGTCTTTGGGGAGGCGGGGGAACATGGGTATGTGTTTGTTTTTTGAATTTGAGCTCTATCTGCAATGGGCACTTTTCATGATATAAGCAGTTTTTCCTAACAAATGCAAGATATTACATGGGCTATCTCCGCAAGGAGACATCAGATCTGCAAAAGTCATGGTTTTTTGGTCTTCGGGGAGGCGGGGGAACAGGAATATGTGTTTGTTTTTCGAATTTGAGCTCTATCTGCAATGGGCACTTTTCATGCTATAAGCAGTTTTTCCTAACAAATGCAAGATATAACATGGGCTATCTCCGCAAGGAGACATCAGATCTGCAAAAGTCATGGTTTTTGGTCTTCGGGGAGGAGGGGGAACAGGAATGTGTGTTTGTTTTTGGAATTTGAGCTCTATCTGCAATGGGCACTTTTCATGCTATAAGCAGTTTTTCCTAACAAATGCAAGATATTACATGGGCTATCTCCGCAAGGAAACTTCAGATCTGCAAAAGTCATGGTTTTTTGGTCTTCGGGGAGGCGGGGGAATATGAATATATGTTTGTTTTTCGAATTTGAGCTCTATCTGCAATGGGCACTTTTCATGCTATAAGCAGTTTTTCCTAACAAATGCAAGATATAACATGGGCTATCTCCGCAAGGAGACATCAGATCTGCCAAACTCATGGTTTTTTGGTCTTCGGGGAGGCGGGGGAACAGGAATATGTGTTTGTTTTTGAAATTTGAGCTCTATCTGCAATGGGCACTTTTCATGCTATAAGCAGTTTTTCCTAACAAATGCAAGATATAGCATGGGCTATCTCCGCAAGGAGACATCAGATCTGCAAAAGTCATGGTTTTTTGGTCTTCGGGGAGGCGGGGGAACATGGGTATGTGTTTGTTTTTCGAATTTGAGCTCTATCTGCAATGGGCACTTTTCATGCTATAAGCAGTTTTTCCTAACAAATGCAAGATATAACATGGCTATCTCCGCAAGGAGACATCAGATCTGCAAAAGTCATGGTTTTCTGGTCTTTGGGGAGGCGGGGAAACATAGGTATGTGTTTGTTTTTTGAATTTGAGCTCTATCTGCAATGGGCACTTTTCATGCTATAAGCAGTTTTTCCTAACAAATGCAAGATATAACATGGGCTATCTCCGCAAGGAGACATCAGATCTGCAAAAGTCATGGTTTTCTGGTCTTTGGGGAGGCGGGGGAACATGGGTATGTGTTTGTTTTTTGAATTTGAGCTCTATCTGCAATGGGCACTTTTCATGCTATAAGCAGTTTTTCCTAACAAATGCAAGATATAACATGGGCTATCTCCGCAAGGAGACATCAGATCTGCAAAAGTCATGGTTTTTGGTCTTCGGGGAGGAGGGGGAACAGGAATGTGTGTTTGTTTTTGGAATTTGAGCTCTATCTGCAATGGGCACTTTTCATGCTATAAGCAGTTTTTCCTAACAAATGCAAGATATTACATGGGCTATCTCCGCAAGGAAACTTCAGATCTGCAAAAGTCATGGTTTTTTGGTCTTCGGGGAGGCGGGGGAATATGAATATATGTTTGTTTTTCGAATTTGAGCTCTATCTGCAATGGGCACTTTTCATGCTATAAGCAGTTTTTCCTAACAAATGCAAGATATAACATGGGCTATCTCCGCAAGGAGACATCAGATCTGCAAAAGTCATGGTTTTTTGGTCTTCGGTGAGCCATGGGAACAGGAATATGTGTTTGTTTTTCGAATTTGAGCTCTATCTGCAATGGGCACTTTTCATGCTATAAGCAGTTTTTCCTAACAAATGCAAGATATAACATGGGCTATCTCCGCAAGGAGACATCAGATCTGCCAAACTCATGGTTTTAGGTCTTCGGGGAGGCGGGGGAACAGGAATATGTGTTTGTTTTTCGAATTTGAGCTCTATCTGCAATGGGCACTTTTCATGCTATAAGCAGTTTTTCCTAACAAATGCAAGATATAACATGGGCTATCTCCGCAAGGAGACATCAGATCTGCAAAAGTCATAGTTTTCTGGTCTTTGGGGAGGCGGAGGAACATGGGTATGTGTTTGTTTTTTGAATTTGAGCTCTATCTGCAATGGGCACTTTTCATGCTATAAGCAGTTTTTCCTAACAAATGCAAGATATAACATGGGCTATCTCCGCAATGAGACATCAGATCTGCCAAACTCATGGTTTTTTGGTCTTCGGGGAGGCGGGGGAACAGGAATATGTGTTTGTTTTTCGAATTTGAGCTCTATCTGCAATGGGCACTTTTCATGCTATAAGCAGTTTTTCCTAACAAATGCAAGATATTACATGGGCTATCTCCGCAAGGAAACTTCAGATCTGCAAAAGTCATGGTTTCTTGGTCTTCGGGGAGGCGGGGGAATATGAATATATGTTTGTTTTTCGAATTTGAGCTCTATCTGCAATGGGCACTTTTCATGCTATAAGCAGTTTTTCCTAACAAATGCAAGATATAACATGGGCTATCTCCGCAAGGAGACATCAGATCTGCCAAACTCATGGTTTTTTGGTCTTCGGGGAGGAGGGGGAACAGGAATATGTGTTTGTTTTTGAAATTTGAGCTCTATCTGCAATGGGCACTTTTCATGCTATAAGCAGTTTTTCCTAACAAATGCAAGATATAGCATGGGCTATCTCCGCAAGGAGACATCAGATCTGCAAAAGTCATGGTTTTTTGGTCTTCGGGGAGGCGGGGGAACATGGGTATGTGTTTGTTTTTCGAATTTGAGCTCTATCTGCAATGGGCACTTTTCATGCTATAAGCAGTTTTTCCTAACAAATGCAAGATATAACATGGGCTATCTCCGCAAGGAGACATCAGATCTGCAAAAGTCATGGTTTTCTGGTCTTTGGGGAGGCGGGGAAACATAGGTATGTGTTTGTTTTTTGAATTTGAGCTCTATCTGCAATGGGCACTTTTCATGCTATAAGCAGTTTTTCCTAACAAATGCAAGATATAGCATGGGCTATCTCCGCAAGGAGACATCAGATCTGCAAAAGTCATGGTTTTTTGGTCTTCGGGGAGGCGGGGGAACATGGGTATGTGTTTGTTTTTCGAATTTGAGCTCTATCTGCAATGGGCACTTTTCATGCTATAAGCAGTTTTTCCTAACAAATGCAAGATATAACATGGCTATCTCCGCAAGGAGACATCAGATCTGCAAAAGTCATGGTTTTCTGGTCTTTGGGGAGGCGGGGAAACATAGGTATGTGTTTGTTTTTTGAATTTGAGCTCTATCTGCAATGGGCACTTTTCATGCTATAAGCAGTTTTTCCTAACAAATGCAAGATATAACATGGGCTATCTCCGCAAGGAGACATCAGATCTGCAAAAGTCATGGTTTTCTGGTCTTTGGGGAGGCGGGGGAACATGGGTATGTGTTTGTTTTTTGAATTTGAGCTCTATCTGCAATGGGCACTTTTCATGCTATAAGCAGTTTTTCCTAACAAATGCAAGATATAACATGGGCTATCTCCGCAAGGAGACATCAGATCTGCAAAAGTCATGGTTTTTGGTCTTCGGGGAGGAGGGGGAACAGGAATGTGTGTTTGTTTTTGGAATTTGAGCTCTATCTGCAATGGGCACTTTTCATGCTATAAGCAGTTTTTCCTAACAAATGCAAGATATTACATGGGCTATCTCCGCAAGGAAACTTCAGATCTGCAAAAGTCATGGTTTTTTGGTCTTCGGGGAGGCGGGGGAATATGAATATATGTTTGTTTTTCGAATTTGAGCTCTATCTGCAATGGGCACTTTTCATGCTATAAGCAGTTTTTCCTAACAAATGCAAGATATAACATGGGCTATCTCCGCAAGGAGACATCAGATCTGCAAAAGTCATGGTTTTTTGGTCTTCGGTGAGCCATGGGAACAGGAATATGTGTTTGTTTTTCGAATTTGAGCTCTATCTGCAATGGGCACTTTTCATGCTATAAGCAGTTTTTCCTAACAAATGCAAGATATAACATGGGCTATCTCCGCAAGGAGACATCAGATCTGCCAAACTCATGGTTTTAGGTCTTCGGGGAGGCGGGGGAACAGGAATATGTGTTTGTTTTTCGAATTTGAGCTCTATCTGCAATGGGCACTTTTCATGCTATAAGCAGTTTTTCCTAACAAATGCAAGATATAACATGGGCTATCTCCGCAAGGAGACATCAGATCTGCAAAAGTCATAGTTTTCTGGTCTTTGGGGAGGCGGAGGAACATGGGTATGTGTTTGTTTTTTGAATTTGAGCTCTATCTGCAATGGGCACTTTTCATGCTATAAGCAGTTTTTCCTAACAAATGCAAGATATAACATGGGCTATCTCCGCAATGAGACATCAGATCTGCCAAACTCATGGTTTTTTGGTCTTCGGGGAGGCGGGGGAACAGGAATATGTTTTTGTTTTTCGAATTTGAGCTCTATCTGCAATGGGCACTTTTCATGCTATAAGCAGTTTTTCCTAACAAATGCAAGATATTACATGGGCTATCTCCGCAAGGAAACTTCAGATCTGCAAAAGTCATGGTTTCTTGGTCTTCGGGGAGGCGGGGGAATATGAATATATGTTTGTTTTTCGAATTTGAGCTCTATCTGCAATGGGCACTTTTCATGCTATAAGCAGTTTTTCCTAACAAATGCAAGATATAACATGGGCTATCTCCGCAAGGAGACATCAGATCTGCCAAACTCATGGTTTTTTGGTCTTCGGGGAGGAGGGGGAACAGGAATATGTGTTTGTTTTTGAAATTTGAGCTCTATCTGCAATGGGCACTTTTCATGCTATAAGCAGTTTTTCCTAACAAATGCAAGATATAGCATGGGCTATCTCCGCAAGGAGACATCAGATCTGCAAAAGTCATGGTTTTTTGGTCTTCGGGGAGGCGGGGGAACATGGGTATGTGTTTGTTTTTCGAATTTGAGCTCTATCTGCAATGGGCACTTTTCATGCTATAAGCAGTTTTTCCTAACAAATGCAAGATATAACATGGGCTATCTCCGCAAGGAGACATCAGATCTGCAAAAGTCATGGTTTTCTGGTCTTTGGGGAGGCGGGGAAACATAGGTATGTGTTTGTTTTTTGAATTTGAGCTCTATCTGCAATGGGCACTTTTCATGCTATAAGCAGTTTTTCCTAACAAATGCAAGATATAACATGGGCTATCTCCGCAAGGAGACATCAGATCTGCAAAAGTCATGGTTTTTGGTCTTCGGGGAGGAGGGGGAACAGGAATGTGTGTTTGTTTTTGGAATTTGAGCTCTATCTGCAATGGGCACTTTTCATGCTATAAGCAGTTTTTCCTAACAAATGCAAGATATTACATGGGCTATCTCCGCAAGGAAACTTCAGATCTGCAAAAGTCATGGTTTTTTGGTCTTCGGGGAGGCGGGGGAATATGAATATATGTTTGTTTTTCGAATTTGAGCTCTATCTGCAATGGGCACTTTTCATGCTATAAGCAGTTTTTCCTAACAAATGCAAGATATAACATGGGCTATCTCCGCAAGGAGACATCAGATCTGCAAAAGTCATGGTTTTTTGGTCTTCGGTGTGCCATGGGAACAGGAATATGTGTTTGTTTTTCGAATTTGAGCTCTATCTGCAATGGGCACTTTTCATGCTATAAGCAGTTTTTCCTAACAAATGCAAGATATAACATGGGCTATCTCCGCAAGGAGACATCAGATCTGCCAAACTCATGGTTTTAGGTCTTCGGGGAGGAGGGGGAACAGGAATATGTGTTTGTTTTTCGAATTTGAGCTCTATCTGCAATGGGCACTTTTCATGCTATAAGCAGTTTTTCCTAACAAATGCAAGATATAACATGGGCTATCTCCGCAAGGAGACATCAGATCTGCAAAAGTCATAGTTTTCTGGTCTTTGGGGAGGCGGGGGAACATGGGTATGTGTTTGTTTTTTGAATTTGAGCTCTATCTGCAATGGGCACTTTTCATGATATAAGCAGTTTTTCCTAACAAATGCAAGATATTACATGGGCTATCTCCGCAAGGAGACATCAGATCTGCAAAAGTCATGGTTTTTTGGTCTTCGGGGAGGCGGGGGAACAGGAATATGTGTTTGTTTTTTGAATTTGAGCTCTATCTGCAATGGGCACTTTTCATGCTATAAGCAGTTTTTCCTAACAAATGCAAGATATTACATGGGCTATCTCCGCAAGGAAACTTCAGATCTGCAAAAGTCATGGTTTTTTGGTCTTCGGGGAGGCGGGGGAATATGAATATATGTTTGTTTTTCGAATTTGAGCTCTATCTGCAATGGGCACTTTTCATCCTATAAGCAGTTTTTCCTAACAAATGCAAGATATAACATGGGCTATCTCCGCAATGAGACATCAGATCTGCCAAACTCATGGTTTTTTGGTCTTCGGGGAGGCGGGGGAACAGGAATATGTGTTTGTTTTTCGAATTTGAGCTCTATCTGCAATGGGCACTTTTCATGCTATAAGCAGTTTTTCCTAACAAATGCAAGATATAACATGGGCTATCTCCGCAAGGAGACATCAGATCTGCAAAAGTCATAGTTTTCTGGTCTTTGGGGAGGCGGGGGAACATGGGTATGTGTTTGTTTTTTGAATTTGAGCTCTATCTGCAATGGGCACTTTTCATGATATAAGCATTTTTTCCTAACAAATGCAAGATATAACATGGGCTATCTCCGCAAGGAGACATCAGATCTGCAAAAGTCATGGTTTTCTGGTCTTTGGGGAGGCGGGGAACATGGGTATGTGTTTGTTTTTTGAATTTGAGCTCTATCTGCAATGGGCACTTTTCATGATATAAGCAGTTTTCCCTAACAAATGCAAGATATAACATGGGCTATCTCCGCAAGGAGACATCAGATCTGCAAAAGTCATGGTTTTCTGGTCTTTGGGGAGGCGGGGGAACATGGGTATGTGTTTGTTTTTTGAATTTGAGCTGTATCTGCAATGGGCACTTTTCATGATATAAGCAGTTTTTCCTAACAAATGCAAGATATAACATGGGCTATCTCCGCAAGGAGACATCAGATCTGCCAAACTCATCGTTTTTGGTCTTCGGGGAGGAGGGGGAACATGAATATGTGTTTGTTTTTCGAATTTGAGCTATCTGCAATGGGCAGTTTTCATGCTATAAGCAGTTTTTCCTAACAAATGCAAGATATAACATGGGCTATCTCCGCAAGGAGACATCAGATCTGCAAAAGTCATGGTTTTTTTGGTCTTCGGGGAGGCGGGGGAACAGGAATGTGTGTTTGTTTTTGGAATTTGAGCTCTATCTGCAATGGGCACTTTACATGCTATAAGCAGTTTTTCCTAACAAATGCAAGATATAGCATGGGCTATCTCCGCAAGGAGACATCAGATCTGCAAAAGTCATGGTTTTTTGGTCTTCGGGGAGGCGGGGGAACAGGAATATGTGTTTGTTTTTGAAATTTGAGCTCTTTCTGCAATGGGCACTTTTCATGCTATAAGCAGTTTTTCCTAACAAATGCAAGATATAGCAGGGGCTATCCCCGCAAGGAGACATCATATCTGCAAAAGTCATGGTTTTTTGGTCTTCGGGGAGGCGGGGGAACATGGGTATGTGTTTGTTTTTCGAATTTGAGCTCTATCTGCAATGGGCACTTTTCATGCTATAAGCAGTTTTTCCTAACAAATGCAAGATATAACATGGGCTATCTCCGCAAGGAGACATCAGATCTGCAAAAGTCATGGTTTTTTGGTCTTCGGTGAGCCATGGGAACAGGAATATGTGTTTGTTTTTCGAATTTGAGCTCTATCTGCAATGGGCACTTTTCATGCTATAAGCAGTTTTTCCTAACAAATGCAAGATATAACATGGGCTATCTCCGCAAGGAGACATCAGATCTGCCAAACTCATGGATTTTGGTCTTCGGGCAAGAGGGGGAACAGGAATATGTGTTTGTTTTTCGAATTTGAGCTCTATCTGCAATGGGCACTTTTCATGCTATAAGCAGTTTTTCCTAACAAATGCAAGATATAACATGAGCTATCTCCGCAAGGAGACATCAGATCTGCAAAAGTCCTGGTTTTTTGGTCTTCGGGGAGGCGGGGGAACAGGAATGTGTGTTTGTTTTTGGAATTTGAGCTCTATCTGCAATGGGCACTTTTCATGCTATAAGCAGTTTTTCCTAACAAATGCAAGATATAACATGGGCTATCTCCGCAAGGAGACATCAGATCTGCAAAAGTCATGGTTTTTTGGTCTTCGGTGAGCCATGGGAACAGGAATATGTGTTTGTTTTTCGAATTTGAGCTCTATCTGCAATGGGCACTTTTCATGCTATAAGCAGTTTTTCCTAACAAATGCAAGATATAACATGGGCTATCTCCGCAAGGAGACATCAGATCTGCCAAACTCATGGATTTTGGTCTTCGGGCAAGAGGGGGAACAGGAATATGTGTTTGTTTTTCGAATTTGAGCTCTATCTGCAATGGGCACTTTTCATGCTATAAGCAGTTTTTCCTAACAAATGCAAGATATAACATGAGCTATCTCCGCAAGGAGACATCAGATCTGCAAAAGTCCTGGTTTTTTGGTCTTCGGGGAGGCGGGGGAACAGGAATGTGTGTTTGTTTTTGGAATTTGAGCTCTATCTGCAATGGGCACTTTTCATGCTATAAGCAGTTTTTCCTAACAAATGCAAGATATAGCATGGGCTATCTCCGCAAGGAGACATCAGATCTGCAAAAGTCATGGTTTTTTGGTCTTCGGAGAGGAGGGGGAACAGGAATATGTGTTTGTTTTTCGAATTTGAGCTCTATCTGCAATGGGCACTTTTCATGCTATAAGCAGTTTTTCCTAACAAATGCAAGATATAACATGGGCTATCTCCGCAAGGAGACATCAGATCTGCAAAAGTCATGGTTTTTTGGTCTTCGGGGAGGCGGGGGAACAGGAATGTGTGTTTGTTTTTGGAATAGGAGCTGTATCTGCAATGGGCACTTTTCATGCTATAAGCAGTTTTTCCTAACAAATGCAAGATATAGCATGGGCTATCTCCGCAAGGAGACATCAGATCTACAAAAGTCATCGTTTTTTGGTCTTCGGGGAGGCGGGGGAACATGAATATGTGTTTGTTTTTCGAATTTGAGCTGTATCTGCAATGGGCACTTTTCATGCTATAAGCAGTTTTTCCTAACAAATGCAAGATATAACATGGGCTATCTCCGCAAGGAGACATCAGATCTGCAAAAGTCATGGTTTTCTGGTCTTTGGGGAGGCGGGGGAACATGGGTATGTGTTTGTTTTTTGAATTTGAGCTGTATCTGCAATGGGCACTTTTCATGATATAAGCAGTTTTTCCTAACAAATGCAAGATATAACATGGGCTATCTCCGCAAGGAGACATCAGATCTGCAAAAGTCATGGTTTTCTGGTCTTTGGGGAGGCGGGGGAACATGGGTATGTGTTTGTTTTTTGAATTTGAGCTCTATCTGCAATGGGCACTTTTCATGATATAAGCAGTTTTTCCTAACAAATGCAAGATATTACATGGGCTATCTCCGCAAGGAGACATCAGATCTGCAAAAGTCATGGTTTTTTGGTCTTCGGGGAGGCGGGGGAACAGGAATATGTGTTTGTTTTTCGAATTTGAGCTCTATCTGCAATGGGCACTTTTCATGCTATAAGCAGTTTTTCCTAACAAATGCAAGATATAACATGGGCTATCTCCGCAAGGAGACATCAGATCTGCAAAAGTCATGGTTTTTGGTCTTCGGGGAGGAGGGGGAACAGGAATGTGTGTTTGTTTTTGGAATTTGAGCTCTATCTGCAATGGGCACTTTTCATGCTATAAGCAGTTTTTCCTAACAAATGCAAGATATAGCATGGGCTATCTCCGCAAGGAGACATCAGATCTGCAAAAGTCATGGTTTTTTGGTCTTCGGTGAGCCATGGGAACAGGAATATGTGTTTGTTTTTCGAATTTGAGCTCTATCTGCAATGGGCACTTTTCATGCTATAAGCAGTTTTTCCTAACAAATGCAAGATATAACATGGGCTATCTCCGCAAGGAGACATCAGATCTGCCAAACTCATGGATTTTGGTCTTCGGGCAAGAGGGGGAACAGGAATATGTGTTTGTTTTTCGAATTTGAGCTCTATCTGCAATGGGCACTTTTCATGCTATAAGCAGTTTTTCCTAACAAATGCAAGATATAACATGAGCTATCTCCGCAAGGAGACATCAGATCTGCAAAAGTCCTGGTTTTTTGGTCTTCGGGGAGGCGGGGGAACAGGAATGTGTGTTTGTTTTTGGAATTTGAGCTCTATCTGCAATGGGCACTTTTCATGCTATAAGCAGTTTTTCCTAACAAATGCAAGATATAGCATGGGCTATCTCCGCAAGGAGACATCAATCTGCAAAAGTCATGGTTTTTTGGTCTTCGGGGAGGCGGGGGAACAGGAATATGTGTTTGTTTTTGAAATTTGAGCTCTATCTGCAATGGGCACTTTTCATGCTATAAGCAGTTTTTCCTAACAAATGCAAGATATAGCATGGGCTATCTCCGCAAGGAGACATCAGATCTGCAAAAGTCATGGTTTTTTGGTCTTCGGAGAGGAGGGGGAACAGGAATATGTGTTTGTTTTTCGAATTTGAGCTCTATCTGCAATGGGCACTTTTCATGCTATAAGCAGTTTTTCCTAACAAATGCAAGATATAACATGGGCTATCTCCGCAAGGAGACATCAGATCTGCAAAAGTCATGGTTTTTTGGTCTTCGGGGAGGCGGGGGAACAGGAATGTGTGTTTGTTTTTGGAATAGGAGCTGTATCTGCAATGGGCACTTTTCATGCTATAAGCAGTTTTTCCTAACAAATGCAAGATATAGCATGGGCTATCTCCGCAAGGAGACATCAGATCTACAAAAGTCATCGTTTTTTGGTCTTCGGGGAGGCGGGGGAACATGAATATGTGTTTGTTTTTCGAATTTGAGCTGTATCTGCAATGGGCACTTTTCATGCTATAAGCAGTTTTTCCTAACAAATGCAAGATATAACATGGGCTATCTCCGCAAGGAGACATCAGATCTGCAAAAGTCATGGTTTTCTGGTCTTTGGGGAGGCGGGGGAACATGGGTATGTGTTTGTTTTTTGAATTTGAGCTGTATCTGCAATGGGCACTTTTCATGATATAAGCAGTTTTTCCTAACAAATGCAAGATATAACATGGGCTATCTCCGCAAGGAGACATCAGATCTGCAAAAGTCATGGTTTTCTGGTCTTTGGGGAGGCGGGGGAACATGGGTATGTGTTTGTTTTTTGAATTTGAGCTCTATCTGCAATGGGCACTTTTCATGATATAAGCAGTTTTTCCTAACAAATGCAAGATATTACATGGGCTATCTCCGCAAGGAGACATCAGATCTGCAAAAGTCATGGTTTTTTGGTCTTCGGGGAGGCGGGGGAACAGGAATATGTGTTTGTTTTTCGAATTTGAGCTCTATCTGCAATGGGCACTTTTCATGCTATAAGCAGTTTTTCCTAACAAATGCAAGATATAACATGGGCTATCTCCGCAAGGAGACATCAGATCTGCAAAAGTCATGGTTTTTGGTCTTCGGGGAGGAGGGGGAACAGGAATGTGTGTTTGTTTTTGGAATTTGAGCTCTATCTGCAATGGGCACTTTTCATGCTATAAGCAGTTTTTCCTAACAAATGCAAGATATAGCATGGGCTATCTCCGCAAGGAGACATCAGATCTGCAAAAGTCATGGTTTTTTGGTCTTCGGGGAGGCGGGGGAACAGGAATATGTGTTTGTTTTTGAAATTTGAGCTCTTTCTGCAATGGGCACTTTTCATGCTATAAGCAGTTTTTCCTAACAAATGCAAGATATAGCAGGGGCTATCCCCGCAAGGAGACATCAGATCTGCAAAAGTCATGGTTTTTTGGTCTTCGGGGAGGCGGGGGAACAGGAATATGTGTTTGTTTTTGAAATTTGAGCTCTATCTGCAATGGGCACTTTTCATGCTATAAGCAGTTTTTCCTAACAAATGCAAGATATAGCATGGGCTATCTCCGCAAGGAGACATCAGATCTGCAAAAGTCATGGTTTTTTGGTCTTCGGGGAGGAGGGGGAACAGGAATATGTGTTTGTTTTTCGAATTTGAGCTCTATCTGCAATGGGCACTTTTCATGCTATAAGCAGTTTTTCCTAACAAATGCAAGATATAACATGGGCTATCTCCGCAAGGAGACATCAGATCTGCAAAAGTCATGGTTTTTTGGTCTTCGGGGAGGCGGGGGAACAGGAATGTGTGTTTGTTTTTGGAATAGGAGCTGTATCTGCAATGGGCACTTTTCATGCTATAAGCAGTTTTTCCTAACAAATGCAAGATATAACATGGGCTATCTCCGCAAGGAGACATCAGATCTGCAAAAGTCATGGTTTTCTGGTCTTTGGGGAGGCGGGGGAACATGGGTATGTGTTTGTTTTTTGAATTTGAGCTCTATCTGCAATGGGCACTTTTCATGCTATAAGCAGTTTTTCCTAACAAATGCAAGATATAACATGGGCTATCTCCGCAAGGAGACATCAGATCTGCAAAAGTCATGGTTTTCTGGTCTTTGGGGAGGCGGGGGAACATGGGTATGTGTTTGTTTTTTGAATTTGAGCTGTATCTGCAATGGGCACTTTTCATGATATAAGCAGTTTTTCCTAACAAATGCAAGATATAACATGGGCTATCTCCGCAAGGAGACATCAGATCTGCCAAACTCATCGTTTTTGGTCTTCGGGGAGGAGGGGGAACATGAATATGTGTTTGTTTTTCGAATTTGAGCTATCTGCAATGGGCAGTTTTCATGCTATAAGCAGTTTTTCCTAACAAATGCAAGATATAACATGGGCTATCTCCGCAAGGAGACATCAGATCTGCAAAAGTCATGGTTTTTTTGGTCTTCGGGGAGGCGGGGGAACAGGAATGTGTGTTTGTTTTTGGAATTTGAGCTCTATCTGCAATGGGCACTTTTCATGCTATAAGCAGTTTTTCCTAACAAATGCAAGATATAGCATGGGCTATCTCCGCAAGGAGACATCAGATCTGCAAAAGTCATGGTTTTTTGGTCTTCGGGGAGGCGGGGGAACAGGAATATGTGTTTGTTTTTGAAATTTGAGCTCTTTCTGCAATGGGCACTTTTCATGCTATAAGCAGTTTTTCCTAACAAATGCAAGATATAGCATGGGCTATCTCCGCAAGGAGACATCAGATCTACAAAAGTCATCGTTTTTTGGTCTTCGGGGAGGCGGGGGAACATGAATATGTGTTTGTTTTTCGAATTTGAGCTGTATCTGCAATGGGCACTTTTCATGCTATAAGCAGTTTTTCCTAACAAATGCAAGATATAACATGGGCTATCTCCGCAAGGAGACATCAGATCTGCAAAAGTCATGGTTTTCTGGTCTTTGGGGAGGCGGGGGAACATGGGTATGTGTTTGTTTTTTGAATTTGAGCTCTATCTGCAATGGGCACTTTTCATGATATAAGCAGTTTTTCCTAACAAATGCAAGATATAACATGGGCTATCTCCGCAAGGAGACATCAGATCTGCAAAAGTCATGGTTTTCTGGTCTTTGGGGAGGCGGGGGAACATGGGTATGTGTTTGTTTTTTGAATTTGAGCTCTATCTGCAATGGGCACTTTTCATGATATAAGCAGTTTTTCCTAACAAATGCAAGATATTACATGGGCTATCTCCGCAAGGAGACATCAGATCTGCAAAAGTCATGGTTTTTTGGTCTTCGGGGAGGCGGGGGAACAGGAATATGTGTTTGTTTTTCGAATTTGAGCTCTATCTGCAATGGGCACTTTTCATGCTATAAGCAGTTTTTCCTAACAAATGCAAGATATAACATGGGCTATCTCCGCAAGGAGACATCAGATCTGCAAAAGTCATGGTTTTTGGTCTTCGGGGAGGAGGGGGAACAGGAATATGTGTTTGTTTTTGAAATTTGAGCTCTTTCTGCAATGGGCACTTTTCATGCTATAAGCAGTTTTTCCTAACAAATGCAAGATATAGCATGGGCTATCCACGCAAGGAGACATCAGATCTGCAAAAGTCATGGTTTTTTGGTCTTCGGGGAGGCGGGGGAACATGGGTATGTGTTTGTTTTTCGAATTTGAGCTCTATCTGCAATGGGCACTTTTCATGCTATAAGCAGTTTTTCCTAACAAATGCAAGATATAACATGGGCTATCTCCGCAAGGAGACATCAGATCTGCAAAAGTCATGGTTTTTTGGTCTTCGGGGAGGCGGGGGAACAGGAATGTGTGTTTGTTTTTGGAATAGGAGCTGTATCTGCAATGGGCACTTTTCATGCTATAAGCAGTTTTTCCTAACAAATGCAAGATATAGCATGGGCTATCTCCGCAAGGAGACATCAGATCTACAAAAGTCATCGTTTTTTGGTCTTCGGGGAGGCGGGGGAACATGAATATGTGTTTGTTTTTCGAATTTGAGCTGTATCTGCAATGGGCACTTTTCATGCTATAAGCAGTTTTTCCTAACAAATGCAAGATATAACATGGGCTATCTCCGCAAGGAGACATCAGATCTGCAAAAGTCATGGTTTTCTGGTCTTTGGGGAGGCGGGGGAACATGGGTATGTGTTTGTTTTTTGAATTTGAGCTCTATCTGCAATGGGCACTTTTCATGATATAAGCAGTTTTTCCTAACAAATGCAAGATATAACATGGGCTATCTCCGCAAGGAGACATCAGATCTGCAAAAGTCATGGTTTTCTGGTCTTTGGGGAGGCGGGGGAACATGGGTATGTGTTTGTTTTTTGAATTTGAGCTCTATCTGCAATGGGCACTTTTCATGATATAAGCAGTTTTTCCTAACAAATGCAAGATATTACATGGGCTATCTCCGCAAGGAGACATCAGATCTGCAAAAGTCATGGTTTTTTGGTCTTCGGGGAGGCGGGGGAACAGGAATATGTGTTTGTTTTTCGAATTTGAGCTCTATCTGCAATGGGCACTTTTCATGCTATAAGCAGTTTTTCCTAACAAATGCAAGATATAACATGGGCTATCTCCGCAAGGAGACATCAGATCTGCAAAAGTCATGGTTTTTGGTCTTCGGGGAGGAGGGGGAACAGGAATGTGTGTTTGTTTTTGGAATTTGAGCTCTATCTGCAATGGGCACTTTTCATGCTATAAGCAGTTTTTCCTAACAAATGCAAGATATTACATGGGCTATCTCCGCAAGGAAACTTCAGATCTGCAAAAGTCATGGTTTTTTGGTCTTCGGGGAGGCGGGGGAATATGAATATATGTTTGTTTTTCGAATTTGAGCTCTATCTGCAATGGGCACTTTTCATGCTATAAGCAGTTTTTCCTAACAAATGCAAGATATAACATGGGCTATCTCCGCAAGGAGACATCAGATCTGCCAAACTCATGGTTTTTTGGTCTTCGGGGAGGCGGGGGAACAGGAATATGTGTTTGTTTTTGAAATTTGAGCTCTATCTGCAATGGGCACTTTTCATGCTATAAGCAGTTTTTCCTAACAAATGCAAGATATAGCATGGGCTATCTCCGCAAGGAGACATCAGATCTGCAAAAGTCATGGTTTTTTGGTCTTCGGGGAGGCGGGGGAACATGGGTATGTGTTTGTTTTTCGAATTTGAGCTCTATCTGCAATGGGCACTTTTCATGCTATAAGCAGTTTTTCCTAACAAATGCAAGATATAACATGGGCTATCTCCGCAAGGAGACATCAGATCTGCAAAAGTCATGGTTTTTGGTCTTCGGGGAGGAGGGGGAACAGGAATGTGTGTTTGTTTTTGGAATTTGAGCTCTATCTGCAATGGGCACTTTTCATGCTATAAGCAGTTTTTCCTAACAAATGCAAGATATTACATGGGCTATCTCCGCAAGGAAACTTCAGATCTGCAAAACTCATGGTTTTTTGGTCTTCGGGGAGGCGGGGGAATATGAATATATGTTTGTTTTTCGAATTTGAGCTCTATCTGCAATGGGCACTTTTCATGCTATAAGCAGTTTTTCCTAACAAATGCAAGATATAACATGGGCTATCTCCGCAAGGAGACATCAGATCTGCAAAAGTCATGGTTTTTTGGTCTTCGGTGAGCCATGGGAACAGGAATATGTGTTTGTTTTTCGAATTTGAGCTCTATCTGCAATGGGCACTTTTCATGCTATAAGCAGTTTTTCCTAACAAATGCAAGATATAACATGGGCTATCTCCGCAAGGAGACATCAGATCTGCCAAACTCATGGTTTTAGGTCTTCGGGGAGGCGGGGGAACAGGAATATGTGTTTGTTTTTCGAATTTGAGCTCTATCTGCAATGGGCACTTTTCATGCTATAAGCAGTTTTTCCTAACAAATGCAAGATATAACATGGGCTATCTCCGCAAGGAGACATCAGATCTGCAAAAGTCATAGTTTTCTGGTCTTTGGGGAGGCGGAGGAACATGGGTATGTGTTTGTTTTTTGAATTTGAGCTCTATCTGCAATGGGCACTTTTCATGCTATAAGCAGTTTTTCCTAACAAATGCAAGATATAACATGGGCTATCTCCGCAATGAGACATCAGATCTGCCAAACTCATGGTTTTTTGGTCTTCGGGGAGGCGGGGGAACAGGAATATGTGTTTGTTTTTCGAATTTGAGCTCTATCTGCAATGGGCACTTTTCATGCTATAAGCAGTTTTTCCTAACAAATGCAAGATATTACATGGGCTATCTCCGCAAGGAAACTTCAGATCTGCAAAAGTCATGGTTTCTTGGTCTTCGGGGAGGCGGGGGAATATGAATATATGTTTGTTTTTCGAATTTGAGCTCTATCTGCAATGGGCACTTTTCATGCTATAAGCAGTTTTTCCTAACAAATGCAAGATATAACATGGGCTATCTCCGCAAGGAGACATCAGATCTGCCAAACTCATGGTTTTTTGGTCTTCGGGGAGGAGGGGGAACAGGAATATGTGTTTGTTTTTGAAATTTGAGCTCTATCTGCAATGGGCACTTTTCATGCTATAAGCAGTTTTTCCTAACAAATGCAAGATATAGCATGGGCTATCTCCGCAAGGAGACATCAGATCTGCAAAAGTCATGGTTTTTTGGTCTTCGGGGAGGCGGGGGAACATGGGTATGTGTTTGTTTTTCGAATTTGAGCTCTATCTGCAATGGGCACTTTTCATGCTATAAGCAGTTTTTCCTAACAAATGCAAGATATAACATGGGCTATCTCCGCAAGGAGACATCAGATCTGCAAAAGTCATGGTTTTCTGGTCTTTGGGGAGGCGGGGAAACATAGGTATGTGTTTGTTTTTGAATTTGAGCTCTATCTGCAATGGGCACTTTTCATGCTATAAGCAGTTTTTCCTAACAAATGCAAGATATAACATGGGCTATCTCCGCAAGGAGACATCAGATCTGCAAAAGTCATGGTTTTTGGTCTTCGGGGAGGAGGGGGAACAGGAATGTGTGTTTGTTTTTGGAATTTGAGCTCTATCTGCAATGGGCACTTTTCATGCTATAAGCAGTTTTTCCTAACAAATGCAAGATATTACATGGGCTATCTCCGCAAGGAAACTTCAGATCTGCAAAAGTCATGGTTTTTTGGTCTTCGGGGAGGCGGGGGAATATGAATATATGTTTGTTTTTCGAATTTGAGCTCTATCTGCAATGGGCACTTTTCATGCTATAAGCAGTTTTTCCTAACAAATGCAAGATATAACATGGGCTATCTCCGCAAGGAGACATCAGATCTGCAAAAGTCATGGTTTTTTGGTCTTCGGTGTGCCATGGGAACAGGAATATGTGTTTGTTTTTCGAATTTGAGCTCTATCTGCAATGGGCACTTTTCATGCTATAAGCAGTTTTTCCTAACAAATGCAAGATATAACATGGGCTATCTCCGCAAGGAGACATCAGATCTGCCAAACTCATGGTTTTAGGTCTTCGGGGAGGAGGGGGAACAGGAATATGTGTTTGTTTTTCGAATTTGAGCTCTATCTGCAATGGGCACTTTTCATGCTATAAGCAGTTTTTCCTAACAAATGCAAGATATAACATGGGCTATCTCCGCAAGGAGACATCAGATCTGCAAAAGTCATAGTTTTCTGGTCTTTGGGGAGGCGGGGGAACATGGGTATGTGTTTGTTTTTTGAATTTGAGCTCTATCTGCAATGGGCACTTTTCATGATATAAGCAGTTTTTCCTAACAAATGCAAGATATTACATGGGCTATCTCCGCAAGGAGACATCAGATCTGCAAAAGTCATGGTTTTTTGGTCTTCGGGGAGGCGGGGGAACAGGAATATGTGTTTGTTTTTTGAATTTGAGCTCTATCTGCAATGGGCACTTTTCATGCTATAAGCAGTTTTTCCTAACAAATGCAAGATATTACATGGGCTATCTCCGCAAGGAAACTTCAGATCTGCAAAAGTCATGGTTTTTTGGTCTTCGGGGAGGCGGGGGAATATGAATATATGTTTGTTTTTCGAATTTGAGCTCTATCTGCAATGGGCACTTTTCATCCTATAAGCAGTTTTTCCTAACAAATGCAAGATATAACATGGGCTATCTCCGCAATGAGACATCAGATCTGCCAAACTCATGGTTTTTTGGTCTTCGGGGAGGCGGGGGAACAGGAATATGTGTTTGTTTTTCGAATTTGAGCTCTATCTGCAATGGGCACTTTTCATGCTATAAGCAGTTTTTCCTAACAAATGCAAGATATAACATGGGCTATCTCCGCAAGGAGACATCAGATCTGCAAAAGTCATAGTTTTCTGGTCTTTGGGGAGGCGGGGGAACATGGGTATGTGTTTGTTTTTTGAATTTGAGCTCTATCTGCAATGGGCACTTTTCATGATATAAGCATTTTTTCCTAACAAATGCAAGATATAACATGGGCTATCTCCGCAAGGAGACATCAGATCTGCAAAAGTCATGGTTTTCTGGTCTTTGGGGAGGCGGGGAACATGGGTATGTGTTTGTTTTTTGAATTTGAGCTCTATCTGCAATGGGCACTTTTCATGATATAAGCAGTTTTCCCTAACAAATGCAAGATATAACATGGGCTATCTCCGCAAGGAGACATCAGATCTGCAAAAGTCAAGGTTTTCTGGTCTTTGGGGAGGCGGGGGAACATGGGTATGTGTGTTTTTTGAATTTGAGCTGTATCTGCAATGGGCACTTTTCATGATATAAGCAGTTTTCCCTAACAAATGCAAGATATAACATGGGCTATCTCCGCAAGGAGACATCAGATCTGCAAAAGTCATGGTTTTCTGGTCTTTGGGGAGGCGGGGGAACATGGGTATGTGTGTTTTTTGAATTTGAGCTGTATCTGCAATGGGCACTTTTCATGATATAAGCAGTTTTTCCTAACAAATGCAAGATATAACATGGGCTATCTCCGCAAGGAGACATCAGATCTGCCAAACTCATCGTTTTTGGTCTTCGGGGAGGAGGGGGAACATGAATATGTGTTTGTTTTTCGAATTTGAGCTATCTGCAATGGGCAGTTTTCATGCTATAAGCAGTTTTTCCTAACAAATGCAAGATATAACATGGGCTATCTCCGCAAGGAGACATCAGATCTGCAAAAGTCATGGTTTTTTTGGTCTTCGGGGAGGCGGGGGAACAGGAATGTGTGTTTGTTTTTGGAATTTGAGCTCTATCTGCAATGGGCACTTTTCATGCTATAAGCAGTTTTTCCTAACAAATGCAAGATATAGCATGGGCTATCTCCGCAAGGAGACATCAGATCTGCAAAAGTCATGGTTTTTTGGTCTTCGGGGAGGCGGGGGAACAGGAATATGTGTTTGTTTTTGAAATTTGAGCTCTTTCTGCAATGGGCACTTTTCATGCTATAAGCAGTTTTTCCTAACAAATGCAAGATATAGCAGGGGCTATCCCCGCAAGGAGACATCAGATCTGCAAAAGTCATGGTTTTTTGGTCTTCGGGGAGGCGGGGGAACATGGGTATGTGTTTGTTTTTCGAATTTGAGCTCTATCTGCAATGGGCACTTTTCATGCTATAAGCAGTTTTTCCTAACAAATGCAAGATATAACATGGGCTATCTCCGCAAGGAGACATCAGATCTGCAAAAGTCATGGTTTTTTGGTCTTCGGTGAGCCATGGGAACAGGAATATGTGTTTGTTTTTCGAATTTGAGCTCTATCTGCAATGGGCACTTTTCATGCTATAAGCAGTTTTTCCTAACAAATGCAAGATATAACATGGGCTATCTCCGCAAGGAGACATCAGATCTGCCAAACTCATGGATTTTGGTCTTCGGGCAAGAGGGGGAACAGGAATATGTGTTTGTTTTTCGAATTTGAGCTCTATCTGCAATGGGCACTTTTCATGCTATAAGCAGTTTTTCCTAACAAATGCAAGATATAACATGAGCTATCTCCGCAAGGAGACATCAGATCTGCAAAAGTCCTGGTTTTTTGGTCTTCGGGGAGGCGGGGGAACAGGAATGTGTGTTTGTTTTTGGAATTTGAGCTCTATCTGCAATGGGCACTTTTCATGCTATAAGCAGTTTTTCCTAACAAATGCAAGATATAGCATGGGCTATCTCCGCAAGGAGACATCAATCTGCAAAAGTCATGGTTTTTTGGTCTTCGGGGAGGCGGGGGAACAGGAATATGTGTTTGTTTTTGAAATTTGAGCTCTATCTGCAATGGGCACTTTTCATGCTATAAGCAGTTTTTCCTAACAAATGCAAGATATAGCATGGGCTATCTCCGCAAGGAGACATCAGATCTGCAAAAGTCATGGTTTTTTGGTCTTCGGGGAGGAGGGGGAACAGGAATATGTGTTTGTTTTTCGAATTTGAGCTCTATCTGCAATGGGCACTTTTCATGCTATAAGCAGTTTTTCCTAACAAATGCAAGATATAACATGGGCTATCTCCGCAAGGAGACATCAGATCTGCAAAAGTCATGGTTTTTTGGTCTTCGGGGAGGCGGGGGAACATGGGTATGTGTTTGTTTTTCGAATTTGAGCTCTATCTGCAATGGGCACTTTTCATGCTATAAGCAGTTTTTCCTAACAAATGCAAGATATAACATGGGCTATCTCCGCAAGGAGACATCAGATCTGCAAAAGTCATGGTTTTCTGGTCTTTGGGGAGGCGGGGAAACATAGGTATGTGTTTGTTTTTTGAATTTGAGCTCTATCTGCAATGGGCACTTTTCATGCTATAAGCAGTTTTTCCTAACAAATGCAAGATATAACATGGGCTATCTCCGCAAGGAGACATCAGATCTGCAAAAGTCATGGTTTTTTGGTCTTCGGTGTGCCATGGGAACAGGAATATGTGTTTGTTTTTCGAATTTGAGCTCTATCTGCAATGGGCACTTTTCATGCTATAAGCAGTTTTTCCTAACAAATGCAAGATATAACATGGGCTATCTCCGCAAGGAGACATCAGATCTGCCAAACTCATGGTTTTAGGTCTTCGGGGAGGAGGGGGAACAGGAATATGTGTTTGTTTTTCGAATTTGAGCTCTATCTGCAATGGGCACTTTTCATGCTATAAGCAGTTTTTCCTAACAAATGCAAGATATAACATGGGCTATCTCCGCAAGGAGACATCAGATCTGCAAAAGTCATAGTTTTCTGGTCTTTGGGGAGGCGGGGGAACATGGGTATGTGTTTGTTTTTTGAATTTGAGCTCTATCTGCAATGGGCACTTTTCATGATATAAGCAGTTTTTCCTAACAAATGCAAGATATTACATGGGCTATCTCCGCAAGGAGACATCAGATCTGCAAAAGTCATGGTTTTTTGGTCTTCGGGGAGGCGGGGGAACAGGAATATGTGTTTGTTTTTTGAATTTGAGCTCTATCTGCAATGGGCACTTTTCATGCTATAAGCAGTTTTTCCTAACAAATGCAAGATATTACATGGGCTATCTCCGCAAGGAAACTTCAGATCTGCAAAAGTCATGGTTTTTTGGTCTTCGGGGAGGCGGGGGAATATGAATATATGTTTGTTTTTCGAATTTGAGCTCTATCTGCAATGGGCACTTTTCATCCTATAAGCAGTTTTTCCTAACAAATGCAAGATATAACATGGGCTATCTCCGCAATGAGACATCAGATCTGCCAAACTCATGGTTTTTTGGTCTTCGGGGAGGCGGGGGAACAGGAATATGTGTTTGTTTTTCGAATTTGAGCTCTATCTGCAATGGGCACTTTTCATGCTATAAGCAGTTTTTCCTAACAAATGCAAGATATAACATGGGCTATCTCCGCAAGGAGACATCAGATCTGCAAAAGTCATAGTTTTCTGGTCTTTGGGGAGGCGGGGGAACATGGGTATGTGTTTGTTTTTTGAATTTGAGCTCTATCTGCAATGGGCACTTTTCATGATATAAGCATTTTTTCCTAACAAATGCAAGATATAACATGGGCTATCTCCGCAAGGAGACATCAGATCTGCAAAAGTCATGGTTTTCTGGTCTTTGGGGAGGCGGGGAACATGGGTATGTGTTTGTTTTTTGAATTTGAGCTCTATCTGCAATGGGCACTTTTCATGATATAAGCAGTTTTCCCTAACAAATGCAAGATATAACATGGGCTATCTCCGCAAGGAGACATCAGATCTGCAAAAGTCATGGTTTTCTGGTCTTTGGGGAGGCGGGGGAACATGGGTATGTGTGTTTTTTGAATTTGAGCTGTATCTGCAATGGGCACTTTTCATGATATAAGCAGTTTTTCCTAACAAATGCAAGATATAACATGGGCTATCTCCGCAAGGAGACATCAGATCTGCCAAACTCATCGTTTTTGGTCTTCGGGGAGGAGGGGGAACATGAATATGTGTTTGTTTTTCGAATTTGAGCTATCTGCAATGGGCAGTTTTCATGCTATAAGCAGTTTTTCCTAACAAATGCAAGATATAACATGGGCTATCTCCGCAAGGAGACATCAGATCTGCAAAAGTCATGGTTTTTTTGGTCTTCGGGGAGGCGGGGGAACAGGAATGTGTGTTTGTTTTTGGAATTTGAGCTCTATCTGCAATGGGCACTTTTCATGCTATAAGCAGTTTTTCCTAACAAATGCAAGATATAGCATGGGCTATCTCCGCAAGGAGACATCAGATCTGCAAAAGTCATGGTTTTTTGGTCTTCGGGGAGGCGGGGGAACAGGAATATGTGTTTGTTTTTGAAATTTGAGCTCTTTCTGCAATGGGCACTTTTCATGCTATAAGCAGTTTTTCCTAACAAATGCAAGATATAGCAGGGGCTATCCCCGCAAGGAGACATCAGATCTGCAAAAGTCATGGTTTTTTGGTCTTCGGGGAGGCGGGGGAACATGGGTATGTGTTTGTTTTTCGAATTTGAGCTCTATCTGCAATGGGCACTTTTCATGCTATAAGCAGTTTTTCCTAACAAATGCAAGATATAACATGGGCTATCTCCGCAAGGAGACATCAGATCTGCAAAAGTCATGGTTTTTTGGTCTTCGGTGAGCCATGGGAACAGGAATATGTGTTTGTTTTTCGAATTTGAGCTCTATCTGCAATGGGCACTTTTCATGCTATAAGCAGTTTTTCCTAACAAATGCAAGATATAACATGGGCTATCTCCGCAAGGAGACATCAGATCTGCCAAACTCATGGATTTTGGTCTTCGGGCAAGAGGGGGAACAGGAATATGTGTTTGTTTTTCGAATTTGAGCTCTATCTGCAATGGGCACTTTTCATGCTATAAGCAGTTTTTCCTAACAAATGCAAGATATAACATGAGCTATCTCCGCAAGGAGACATCAGATCTGCAAAAGTCCTGGTTTTTTGGTCTTCGGGGAGGCGGGGGAACAGGAATGTGTGTTTGTTTTTGGAATTTGAGCTCTATCTGCAATGGGCACTTTTCATGCTATAAGCAGTTTTTCCTAACAAATGCAAGATATAGCATGGGCTATCTCCGCAAGGAGACATCAATCTGCAAAAGTCATGGTTTTTTGGTCTTCGGGGAGGCGGGGGAACAGGAATATGTGTTTGTTTTTGAAATTTGAGCTCTATCTGCAATGGGCACTTTTCATGCTATAAGCAGTTTTTCCTAACAAATGCAAGATATAGCATGGGCTATCTCCGCAAGGAGACATCAGATCTGCAAAAGTCATGGTTTTTTGGTCTTCGGGGAGGAGGGGGAACAGGAATATGTGTTTGTTTTTCGAATTTGAGCTCTATCTGCAATGGGCACTTTTCATGCTATAAGCAGTTTTTCCTAACAAATGCAAGATATAACATGGGCTATCTCCGCAAGGAGACATCAGATCTGCAAAAGTCATGGTTTTTTGGTCTTCGGGGAGGCGGGGGAACAGGAATGTGTGTTTGTTTTTGGAATAGGAGCTGTATCTGCAATGGGCACTTTTCATGCTATAAGCAGTTTTTCCTAACAAATGCAAGATATAGCATGGGCTATCTCCGCAAGGAGACATCAGATCTACAAAAGTCATCGTTTTTTGGTCTTCGGGGAGGCGGGGGAACATGAATATGTGTTTGTTTTTCGAATTTGAGCTGTATCTGCAATGGGCACTTTTCATGCTATAAGCAGTTTTTCCTAACAAATGCAAGATATAACATGGGCTATCTCCGCAAGGAGACATCAGATCTGCAAAAGTCATGGTTTTCTGGTCTTTGGGGAGGCGGGGGAACATGGGTATGTGTTTGTTTTTTGAATTTGAGCTGTATCTGCAATGGGCACTTTTCATGATATAAGCAGTTTTTCCTAACAAATGCAAGATATAACATGGGCTATCTCCGCAAGGAGACATCAGATCTGCAAAAGTCATGGTTTTCTGGTCTTTGGGGAGGCGGGGGAACATGGGTATGTGTTTGTTTTTTGAATTTGAGCTCTATCTGCAATGGGCACTTTTCATGATATAAGCAGTTTTTCCTAACAAATGCAAGATATTACATGGGCTATCTCCGCAAGGAGACATCAGATCTGCAAAAGTCATGGTTTTTTGGTCTTCGGGGAGGCGGGGGAACAGGAATATGTGTTTGTTTTTCGAATTTGAGCTCTATCTGCAATGGGCACTTTTCATGCTATAAGCAGTTTTTCCTAACAAATGCAAGATATAACATGGGCTATCTCCGCAAGGAGACATCAGATCTGCAAAAGTCATGGTTTTTGGTCTTCGGGGAGGAGGGGGAACAGGAATGTGTGTTTGTTTTTGGAATTTGAGCTCTATCTGCAATGGGCACTTTTCATGCTATAAGCAGTTTTTCCTAACAAATGCAAGATATAGCATGGGCTATCTCCGCAAGGAGACATCAGATCTGCAAAAGTCATGGTTTTTTGGTCTTCGGGGAGGCGGGGGAACAGGAATATGTGTTTGTTTTTGAAATTTGAGCTCTTTCTGCAATGGGCACTTTTCATGCTATAAGCAGTTTTTCCTAACAAATGCAAGATATAGCAGGGGCTATCCCCGCAAGGAGACATCAGATCTGCAAAAGTCATGGTTTTTTGGTCTTCGGGGAGGCGGGGGAACATGGGTATGTGTTTGTTTTTCGAATTTGAGCTCTATCTGCAATGGGCACTTTTCATGCTATAAGCAGTTTTTCCTAACAAATGCAAGATATAACATGGGCTATCTCCGCAAGGAGACATCAGATCTGCAAAAGTCATGGTTTTTTGGTCTTCGGTGAGCCATGGGAACAGGAATATGTGTTTGTTTTTCGAATTTGAGCTCTATCTGCAATGGGCACTTTTCATGCTATAAGCAGTTTTTCCTAACAAATGCAAGATATAACATGGGCTATCTCCGCAAGGAGACATCAGATCTGCAAAAGTCATGGTTTTTTGGTCTTCGGGGAGGCGGGGGAACAGGAATATGTGTTTGTTTTTGAAATTTGAGCTCTTTCTGCAATGGGCACTTTTCATGCTATAAGCAGTTTTTCCTAACAAATGCAAGATATTACATGGGCTATCTCCGCAAGGAAACTTCAGATCTGCAAAAGTCATGGTTTTTTGGTCTTCGGGGAGGCGGGGGAATATGAATATATGTTTGTTTTTCGAATTTGAGCTCTATCTGCAATGGGCACTTTTCATCCTATAAGCAGTTTTTCCTAACAAATGCAAGATATAACATGGGCTATCTCCGCAATGAGACATCAGATCTGCCAAACTCATGGTTTTTTGGTCTTCGGGGAGGCGGGGGAACAGGAATATGTGTTTGTTTTTCGAATTTGAGCTCTATCTGCAATGGGCACTTTTCATGCTATAAGCAGTTTTTCCTAACAAATGCAAGATATAACATGGGCTATCTCCGCAAGGAGACATCAGATCTGCAAAAGTCATAGTTTTCTGGTCTTTGGGGAGGCGGGGGAACATGGGTATGTGTTTGTTTTTTGAATTTGAGCTCTATCTGCAATGGGCACTTTTCATGATATAAGCATTTTTTCCTAACAAATGCAAGATATAACATGGGCTATCTCCGCAAGGAGACATCAGATCTGCAAAAGTCATGGTTTTCTGGTCTTTGGGGAGGCGGGGAACATGGGTATGTGTTTGTTTTTTGAATTTGAGCTCTATCTGCAATGGGCACTTTTCATGATATAAGCAGTTTTCCCTAACAAATGCAAGATATAACATGGGCTATCTCCGCAAGGAGACATCAGATCTGCAAAAGTCATGGTTTTCTGGTCTTTGGGGAGGCGGGGGAACATGGGTATGTGTGTTTTTTGAATTTGAGCTGTATCTGCAATGGGCACTTTTCATGATATAAGCAGTTTTTCCTAACAAATGCAAGATATAACATGGGCTATCTCCGCAAGGAGACATCAGATCTGCCAAACTCATCGTTTTTGGTCTTCGGGGAGGAGGGGGAACATGAATATGTGTTTGTTTTTCGAATTTGAGCTATCTGCAATGGGCAGTTTTCATGCTATAAGCAGTTTTTCCTAACAAATGCAAGATATAACATGGGCTATCTCCGCAAGGAGACATCAGATCTGCAAAAGTCATGGTTTTTTTGGTCTTCGGGGAGGCGGGGGAACAGGAATGTGTGTTTGTTTTTGGAATTTGAGCTCTATCTGCAATGGGCACTTTTCATGCTATAAGCAGTTTTTCCTAACAAATGCAAGATATAGCATGGGCTATCTCCGCAAGGAGACATCAGATCTGCAAAAGTCATGGTTTTTTGGTCTTCGGGGAGGCGGGGGAACAGGAATATGTGTTTGTTTTTGAAATTTGAGCTCTTTCTGCAATGGGCACTTTTCATGCTATAAGCAGTTTTTCCTAACAAATGCAAGATATAGCAGGGGCTATCCCCGCAAGGAGACATCAGATCTGCAAAAGTCATGGTTTTTTGGTCTTCGGGGAGGCGGGGGAACATGGGTATGTGTTTGTTTTTCGAATTTGAGCTCTATCTGCAATGGGCACTTTTCATGCTATAAGCAGTTTTTCCTAACAAATGCAAGATATAACATGGGCTATCTCCGCAAGGAGACATCAGATCTGCAAAAGTCATGGTTTTTTGGTCTTCGGTGAGCCATGGGAACAGGAATATGTGTTTGTTTTTCGAATTTGAGCTCTATCTGCAATGGGCACTTTTCATGCTATAAGCAGTTTTTCCTAACAAATGCAAGATATAACATGGGCTATCTCCGCAAGGAGACATCAGATCTGCCAAACTCATGGATTTTGGTCTTCGGGCAAGAGGGGGAACAGGAATATGTGTTTGTTTTTCGAATTTGAGCTCTATCTGCAATGGGCACTTTTCATGCTATAAGCAGTTTTTCCTAACAAATGCAAGATATAACATGAGCTATCTCCGCAAGGAGACATCAGATCTGCAAAAGTCCTGGTTTTTTGGTCTTCGGGGAGGCGGGGGAACAGGAATGTGTGTTTGTTTTTGGAATTTGAGCTCTATCTGCAATGGGCACTTTTCATGCTATAAGCAGTTTTTCCTAACAAATGCAAGATATAGCATGGGCTATCTCCGCAAGGAGACATCAATCTGCAAAAGTCATGGTTTTTTGGTCTTCGGGGAGGCGGGGGAACAGGAATATGTGTTTGTTTTTGAAATTTGAGCTCTATCTGCAATGGGCACTTTTCATGCTATAAGCAGTTTTTCCTAACAAATGCAAGATATAGCATGGGCTATCTCCGCAAGGAGACATCAGATCTGCAAAAGTCATGGTTTTTTGGTCTTCGGGGAGGAGGGGGAACAGGAATATGTGTTTGTTTTTCGAATTTGAGCTCTATCTGCAATGGGCACTTTTCATGCTATAAGCAGTTTTTCCTAACAAATGCAAGATATAACATGGGCTATCTCCGCAAGGAGACATCAGATCTGCAAAAGTCATGGTTTTTTGGTCTTCGGGGAGGCGGGGGAACATGGGTATGTGTTTGTTTTTCGAATTTGAGCTCTATCTGCAATGGGCACTTTTCATGCTATAAGCAGTTTTTCCTAACAAATGCAAGATATAACATGGGCTATCTCCGCAAGGAGACATCAGATCTGCAAAAGTCATGGTTTTCTGGTCTTTGGGGAGGCGGGGAAACATAGGTATGTGTTTGTTTTTTGAATTTGAGCTCTATCTGCAATGGGCACTTTTCATGCTATAAGCAGTTTTTCCTAACAAATGCAAGATATAACATGGGCTATCTCCGCAAGGAGACATCAGATCTGCAAAAGTCATGGTTTTTGGTCTTCGGGGAGGAGGGGGAACAGGAATGTGTGTTTGTTTTTGGAATTTGAGCTCTATCTGCAATGGGCACTTTTCATGCTATAAGCAGTTTTTCCTAACAAATGCAAGATATTACATGGGCTATCTCCGCAAGGAAACTTCAGATCTGCAAAAGTCATGGTTTTTTGGTCTTCGGGGAGGCGGGGGAATATGAATATATGTTTGTTTTTCGAATTTGAGCTCTATCTGCAATGGGCACTTTTCATGCTATAAGCAGTTTTTCCTAACAAATGCAAGATATAACATGGGCTATCTCCGCAAGGAGACATCAGATCTGCAAAAGTCATGGTTTTTTTGGTCTTCGGGGAGGCGGGGGAACAGGAATGTGTGTTTGTTTTTGGAATTTGAGCTCTATCTGCAATGGGCACTTTTCATGCTATAAGCAGTTTTTCCTAACAAATGCAAGATATAGCATGGGCTATCTCCGCAAGGAGACATCAGATCTGCAAAAGTCATGGTTTTTTGGTCTTCGGGGAGGCGGGGGAACAGGAATATGTGTTTGTTTTTGAAATTTGAGCTCTTTCTGCAATGGGCACTTTTCATGCTATAAGCAGTTTTTCCTAACAAATGCAAGATATAGCAGGGGCTATCCCCGCAAGGAGACATCAGATCTGCAAAAGTCATGGTTTTTTGGTCTTCGGGGAGGCGGGGGAACATGGGTATGTGTTTGTTTTTCGAATTTGAGCTCTATCTGCAATGGGCACTTTTCATGCTATAAGCAGTTTTTCCTAACAAATGCAAGATATAACATGGGCTATCTCCGCAAGGAGACATCAGATCTGCAAAAGTCATGGTTTTTTGGTCTTCGGTGAGCCATGGGAACAGGAATATGTGTTTGTTTTTCGAATTTGAGCTCTATCTGCAATGGGCACTTTTCATGCTATAAGCAGTTTTTCCTAACAAATGCAAGATATAACATGGGCTATCTCCGCAAGGAGACATCAGATCTGCCAAACTCATGGATTTTGGTCTTCGGGCAAGAGGGGGAACAGGAATATGTGTTTGTTTTTCGAATTTGAGCTCTATCTGCAATGGGCACTTTTCATGCTATAAGCAGTTTTTCCTAACAAATGCAAGATATAACATGAGCTATCTCCGCAAGGAGACATCAGATCTGCAAAAGTCCTGGTTTTTTGGTCTTCGGGGAGGCGGGGGAACAGGAATGTGTGTTTGTTTTTGGAATTTGAGCTCTATCTGCAATGGGCACTTTTCATGCTATAAGCAGTTTTTCCTAACAAATGCAAGATATAGCATGGGCTATCTCCGCAAGGAGACATCAATCTGCAAAAGTCATGGTTTTTTGGTCTTCGGGGAGGCGGGGGAACAGGAATATGTGTTTGTTTTTGAAATTTGAGCTCTATCTGCAATGGGCACTTTTCATGCTATAAGCAGTTTTTCCTAACAAATGCAAGATATAGCATGGGCTATCTCCGCAAGGAGACATCAGATCTGCAAAAGTCATGGTTTTTTGGTCTTCGGGGAGGAGGGGGAACAGGAATATGTGTTTGTTTTTCGAATTTGAGCTCTATCTGCAATGGGCACTTTTCATGCTATAAGCAGTTTTTCCTAACAAATGCAAGATATAACATGGGCTATCTCCGCAAGGAGACATCAGATCTGCAAAAGTCATGGTTTTTTGGTCTTCGGGGAGGCGGGGGAACATGGGTATGTGTTTGTTTTTCGAATTTGAGCTCTATCTGCAATGGGCACTTTTCATGCTATAAGCAGTTTTTCCTAACAAATGCAAGATATAACATGGGCTATCTCCGCAAGGAGACATCAGATCTGCAAAAGTCATGGTTTTCTGGTCTTTGGGGAGGCGGGGAAACATAGGTATGTGTTTGTTTTTTGAATTTGAGCTCTATCTGCAATGGGCACTTTTCATGCTATAAGCAGTTTTTCCTAACAAATGCAAGATATAACATGGGCTATCTCCGCAAGGAGACATCAGATCTGCAAAAGTCATGGTTTTTGGTCTTCGGGGAGGAGGGGGAACAGGAATGTGTGTTTGTTTTTGGAATTTGAGCTCTATCTGCAATGGGCACTTTTCATGCTATAAGCAGTTTTTCCTAACAAATGCAAGATATTACATGGGCTATCTCCGCAAGGAAACTTCAGATCTGCAAAAGTCATGGTTTTTTGGTCTTCGGGGAGGCGGGGGAATATGAATATATGTTTGTTTTTCGAATTTGAGCTCTATCTGCAATGGGCACTTTTCATGCTATAAGCAGTTTTTCCTAACAAATGCAAGATATAACATGGGCTATCTCCGCAAGGAGACATCAGATCTGCAAAAGTCATGGTTTTTTGGTCTTCGGTGTGCCATGGGAACAGGAATATGTGTTTGTTTTTCGAATTTGAGCTCTATCTGCAATGGGCACTTTTCATGCTATAAGCAGTTTTTCCTAACAAATGCAAGATATAACATGGGCTATCTCCGCAAGGAGACATCAGATCTGCCAAACTCATGGTTTTAGGTCTTCGGGGAGGAGGGGGAACAGGAATATGTGTTTGTTTTTCGAATTTGAGCTCTATCTGCAATGGGCACTTTTCATGCTATAAGCAGTTTTTCCTAACAAATGCAAGATATAACATGGGCTATCTCCGCAAGGAGACATCAGATCTGCAAAAGTCATAGTTTTCTGGTCTTTGGGGAGGCGGGGGAACATGGGTATGTGTTTGTTTTTTGAATTTGAGCTCTATCTGCAATGGGCACTTTTCATGATATAAGCAGTTTTTCCTAACAAATGCAAGATATTACATGGGCTATCTCCGCAAGGAGACATCAGATCTGCAAAAGTCATGGTTTTTTGGTCTTCGGGGAGGCGGGGGAACAGGAATATGTGTTTGTTTTTTGAATTTGAGCTCTATCTGCAATGGGCACTTTTCATGCTATAAGCAGTTTTTCCTAACAAATGCAAGATATTACATGGGCTATCTCCGCAAGGAAACTTCAGATCTGCAAAAGTCATGGTTTTTTGGTCTTCGGGGAGGCGGGGGAATATGAATATATGTTTGTTTTTCGAATTTGAGCTCTATCTGCAATGGGCACTTTTCATCCTATAAGCAGTTTTTCCTAACAAATGCAAGATATAACATGGGCTATCTCCGCAATGAGACATCAGATCTGCCAAACTCATGGTTTTTTGGTCTTCGGGGAGGCGGGGGAACAGGAATATGTGTTTGTTTTTCGAATTTGAGCTCTATCTGCAATGGGCACTTTTCATGCTATAAGCAGTTTTTCCTAACAAATGCAAGATATAACATGGGCTATCTCCGCAAGGAGACATCAGATCTGCAAAAGTCATAGTTTTCTGGTCTTTGGGGAGGCGGGGGAACATGGGTATGTGTTTGTTTTTTGAATTTGAGCTCTATCTGCAATGGGCACTTTTCATGATATAAGCATTTTTTCCTAACAAATGCAAGATATAACATGGGCTATCTCCGCAAGGAGACATCAGATCTGCAAAAGTCATGGTTTTCTGGTCTTTGGGGAGGCGGGGAACATGGGTATGTGTTTGTTTTTTGAATTTGAGCTCTATCTGCAATGGGCACTTTTCATGATATAAGCAGTTTTCCCTAACAAATGCAAGATATAACATGGGCTATCTCCGCAAGGAGACATCAGATCTGCAAAAGTCATGGTTTTCTGGTCTTTGGGGAGGCGGGGGAACATGGGTATGTGTGTTTTTTGAATTTGAGCTGTATCTGCAATGGGCACTTTTCATGATATAAGCAGTTTTTCCTAACAAATGCAAGATATAACATGGGCTATCTCCGCAAGGAGACATCAGATCTGCCAAACTCATCGTTTTTGGTCTTCGGGGAGGAGGGGGAACATGAATATGTGTTTGTTTTTCGAATTTGAGCTATCTGCAATGGGCAGTTTTCATGCTATAAGCAGTTTTTCCTAACAAATGCAAGATATAACATGGGCTATCTCCGCAAGGAGACATCAGATCTGCAAAAGTCATGGTTTTTTTGGTCTTCGGGGAGGCGGGGGAACAGGAATGTGTGTTTGTTTTTGGAATTTGAGCTCTATCTGCAATGGGCACTTTTCATGCTATAAGCAGTTTTTCCTAACAAATGCAAGATATAGCATGGGCTATCTCCGCAAGGAGACATCAGATCTGCAAAAGTCATGGTTTTTTGGTCTTCGGGGAGGCGGGGGAACAGGAATATGTGTTTGTTTTTGAAATTTGAGCTCTTTCTGCAATGGGCACTTTTCATGCTATAAGCAGTTTTTCCTAACAAATGCAAGATATAGCAGGGGCTATCCCCGCAAGGAGACATCAGATCTGCAAAAGTCATGGTTTTTTGGTCTTCGGGGAGGCGGGGGAACATGGGTATGTGTTTGTTTTTCGAATTTGAGCTCTATCTGCAATGGGCACTTTTCATGCTATAAGCAGTTTTTCCTAACAAATGCAAGATATAACATGGGCTATCTCCGCAAGGAGACATCAGATCTGCAAAAGTCATGGTTTTTTGGTCTTCGGTGAGCCATGGGAACAGGAATATGTGTTTGTTTTTCGAATTTGAGCTCTATCTGCAATGGGCACTTTTCATGCTATAAGCAGTTTTTCCTAACAAATGCAAGATATAACATGGGCTATCTCCGCAAGGAGACATCAGATCTGCCAAACTCATGGATTTTGGTCTTCGGGCAAGAGGGGGAACAGGAATATGTGTTTGTTTTTCGAATTTGAGCTCTATCTGCAATGGGCACTTTTCATGCTATAAGCAGTTTTTCCTAACAAATGCAAGATATAACATGAGCTATCTCCGCAAGGAGACATCAGATCTGCAAAAGTCCTGGTTTTTTGGTCTTCGGGGAGGCGGGGGAACAGGAATGTGTGTTTGTTTTTGGAATTTGAGCTCTATCTGCAATGGGCACTTTTCATGCTATAAGCAGTTTTTCCTAACAAATGCAAGATATAGCATGGGCTATCTCCGCAAGGAGACATCAATCTGCAAAAGTCATGGTTTTTTGGTCTTCGGGGAGGCGGGGGAACAGGAATATGTGTTTGTTTTTGAAATTTGAGCTCTATCTGCAATGGGCACTTTTCATGCTATAAGCAGTTTTTCCTAACAAATGCAAGATATAGCATGGGCTATCTCCGCAAGGAGACATCAGATCTGCAAAAGTCATGGTTTTTTGGTCTTCGGGGAGGAGGGGGAACAGGAATATGTGTTTGTTTTTCGAATTTGAGCTCTATCTGCAATGGGCACTTTTCATGCTATAAGCAGTTTTTCCTAACAAATGCAAGATATAACATGGGCTATCTCCGCAAGGAGACATCAGATCTGCAAAAGTCATGGTTTTTTGGTCTTCGGGGAGGCGGGGGAACAGGAATGTGTGTTTGTTTTTGGAATAGGAGCTGTATCTGCAATGGGCACTTTTCATGCTATAAGCAGTTTTTCCTAACAAATGCAAGATATAGCATGGGCTATCTCCGCAAGGAGACATCAGATCTACAAAAGTCATCGTTTTTTGGTCTTCGGGGAGGCGGGGGAACATGAATATGTGTTTGTTTTTCGAATTTGAGCTGTATCTGCAATGGGCACTTTTCATGCTATAAGCAGTTTTTCCTAACAAATGCAAGATATAACATGGGCTATCTCCGCAAGGAGACATCAGATCTGCAAAAGTCATGGTTTTCTGGTCTTTGGGGAGGCGGGGGAACATGGGTATGTGTTTGTTTTTTGAATTTGAGCTGTATCTGCAATGGGCACTTTTCATGATATAAGCAGTTTTTCCTAACAAATGCAAGATATAACATGGGCTATCTCCGCAAGGAGACATCAGATCTGCAAAAGTCATGGTTTTCTGGTCTTTGGGGAGGCGGGGGAACATGGGTATGTGTTTGTTTTTTGAATTTGAGCTCTATCTGCAATGGGCACTTTTCATGATATAAGCAGTTTTTCCTAACAAATGCAAGATATTACATGGGCTATCTCCGCAAGGAGACATCAGATCTGCAAAAGTCATGGTTTTTTGGTCTTCGGGGAGGCGGGGGAACAGGAATATGTGTTTGTTTTTCGAATTTGAGCTCTATCTGCAATGGGCACTTTTCATGCTATAAGCAGTTTTTCCTAACAAATGCAAGATATAACATGGGCTATCTCCGCAAGGAGACATCAGATCTGCAAAAGTCATGGTTTTTGGTCTTCGGGGAGGAGGGGGAACAGGAATGTGTGTTTGTTTTTGGAATTTGAGCTCTATCTGCAATGGGCACTTTTCATGCTATAAGCAGTTTTTCCTAACAAATGCAAGATATAGCATGGGCTATCTCCGCAAGGAGACATCAGATCTGCAAAAGTCATGGTTTTTTGGTCTTCGGGGAGGCGGGGGAACAGGAATATGTGTTTGTTTTTGAAATTTGAGCTCTTTCTGCAATGGGCACTTTTCATGCTATAAGCAGTTTTTCCTAACAAATGCAAGATATAGCAGGGGCTATCCCCGCAAGGAGACATCAGATCTGCAAAAGTCATGGTTTTTTGGTCTTCGGGGAGGCGGGGGAACATGGGTATGTGTTTGTTTTTCGAATTTGAGCTCTATCTGCAATGGGCACTTTTCATGCTATAAGCAGTTTTTCCTAACAAATGCAAGATATAACATGGGCTATCTCCGCAAGGAGACATCAGATCTGCAAAAGTCATGGTTTTTTGGTCTTCGGTGAGCCATGGGAACAGGAATATGTGTTTGTTTTTCGAATTTGAGCTCTATCTGCAATGGGCACTTTTCATGCTATAAGCAGTTTTTCCTAACAAATGCAAGATATAACATGGGCTATCTCCGCAAGGAGACATCAGATCTGCCAAACTCATGGATTTTGGTCTTCGGGCAAGAGGGGGAACAGGAATATGTGTTTGTTTTTCGAATTTGAGCTCTATCTGCAATGGGCACTTTTCATGCTATAAGCAGTTTTTCCTAACAAATGCAAGATATAACATGGGCTATCTCCGCAAGGAGACATCAGATCTGCAAAAGTCATGGTTTTTGGTCTTCGGGGAGGAGGGGGAACAGGAATGTGTGTTTGTTTTTGGAATTTGAGCTCTTTCTGCAATGGGCACTTTTCATGCTATAAGCAGTTTTTCCTAACAAATGCAAGATATAGCAGGGGCTATCCCCGCAAGGAGACATCAGATCTGCAAAAGTCATGGTTTTTTGGTCTTCGGGGAGGCGGGGGAACATGGGTATGTGTTTGTTTTTCGAATTTGAGCTCTATCTGCAATGGGCACTTTTCATGCTATAAGCAGTTTTTCCTAACAAATGCAAGATATAACATGGGCTATCTCCGCAAGGAGACATCAGATCTGCAAAAGTCATGGTTTTTTGGTCTTCGGTGAGCCATGGGAACAGGAATATGTGTTTGTTTTTCGAATTTGAGCTCTATCTGCAATGGGCACTTTTCATGCTATAAGCAGTTTTTCCTAACAAATGCAAGATATAACATGGGCTATCTCCGCAAGGAGACATCAGATCTGCCAAACTCATGGATTTTGGTCTTCGGGCAAGAGGGGGAACAGGAATATGTGTTTGTTTTTCGAATTTGAGCTCTATCTGCAATGGGCACTTTTCATGCTATAAGCAGTTTTTCCTAACAAATGCAAGATATAACATGAGCTATCTCCGCAAGGAGACATCAGATCTGCAAAAGTCCTGGTTTTTTGGTCTTCGGGGAGGCGGGGGAACAGGAATGTGTGTTTGTTTTTGGAATTTGAGCTCTATCTGCAATGGGCACTTTTCATGCTATAAGCAGTTTTTCCTAACAAATGCAAGATATAGCATGGGCTATCTCCGCAAGGAGACATCAATCTGCAAAAGTCATGGTTTTTTGGTCTTCGGGGAGGCGGGGGAACAGGAATATGTGTTTGTTTTTGAAATTTGAGCTCTATCTGCAATGGGCACTTTTCATGCTATAAGCAGTTTTTCCTAACAAATGCAAGATATAGCATGGGCTATCTCCGCAAGGAGACATCAGATCTGCAAAAGTCATGGTTTTTTGGTCTTCGGGGAGGAGGGGGAACAGGAATATGTGTTTGTTTTTCGAATTTGAGCTCTATCTGCAATGGGCACTTTTCATGCTATAAGCAGTTTTTCCTAACAAATGCAAGATATAACATGGGCTATCTCCGCAAGGAGACATCAGATCTGCAAAAGTCATGGTTTTTTGGTCTTCGGGGAGGCGGGGGAACAGGAATGTGTGTTTGTTTTTGGAATAGGAGCTGTATCTGCAATGGGCACTTTTCATGCTATAAGCAGTTTTTCCTAACAAATGCAAGATATAGCATGGGCTATCTCCGCAAGGAGACATCAGATCTACAAAAGTCATCGTTTTTTGGTCTTCGGGGAGGCGGGGGAACATGAATATGTGTTTGTTTTTCGAATTTGAGCTGTATCTGCAATGGGCACTTTTCATGCTATAAGCAGTTTTTCCTAACAAATGCAAGATATAACATGGGCTATCTCCGCAAGGAGACATCAGATCTGCAAAAGTCATGGTTTTCTGGTCTTTGGGGAGGCGGGGGAACATGGGTATGTGTTTGTTTTTTGAATTTGAGCTCTATCTGCAATGGGCACTTTTCATGATATAAGCAGTTTTTCCTAACAAATGCAAGATATAACATGGGCTATCTCCGCAAGGAGACATCAGATCTGCAAAAGTCATGGTTTTCTGGTCTTTGGGGAGGCGGGGGAACATGGGTATGTGTTTGTTTTTTGAATTTGAGCTCTATCTGCAATGGGCACTTTTCATGATATAAGCAGTTTTTCCTAACAAATGCAAGATATTACATGGGCTATCTCCGCAAGGAGACATCAGATCTGCAAAAGTCATGGTTTTTTGGTCTTCGGGGAGGCGGGGGAACAGGAATATGTGTTTGTTTTTCGAATTTGAGCTCTATCTGCAATGGGCACTTTTCATGCTATAAGCAGTTTTTCCTAACAAATGCAAGATATAACATGGGCTATCTCCGCAAGGAGACATCAGATCTGCAAAAGTCATGGTTTTTGGTCTTCGGGGAGGAGGGGGAACAGGAATGTGTGTTTGTTTTTGGAATTTGAGCTCTATCTGCAATGGGCACTTTTCATGCTATAAGCAGTTTTTCCTAACAAATGCAAGATATTACATGGGCTATCTCCGCAAGGAAACTTCAGATCTGCAAAAGTCATGGTTTTTTGGTCTTCGGGGAGGCGGGGGAATATGAATATATGTTTGTTTTTCGAATTTGAGCTCTATCTGCAATGGGCACTTTTCATGCTATAAGCAGTTTTTCCTAACAAATGCAAGATATAACATGGGCTATCTCCGCAAGGAGACATCAGATCTGCAAAAGTCATGGTTTTCTGGTCTTTGGGGAGGCGGGGAAACATAGGTATGTGTTTGTTTTTTGAATTTGAGCTCTATCTGCAATGGGCACTTTTCATGCTATAAGCAGTTTTTCCTAACAAATGCAAGATATAACATGAGCTATCTCCGCAAGGAGACATCAGATCTGCAAAAGTCCTGGTTTTTTGGTCTTCGGGGAGGCGGGGGAACAGGAATGTGTGTTTGTTTTTGGAATTTGAGCTCTATCTGCAATGGGCACTTTTCATGCTATAAGCAGTTTTTCCTAACAAATGCAAGATATAGCATGGGCTATCTCCGCAAGGAGACATCAATGTGCAAAAGTCATGGTTTTTTGGTCTTCGGGGAGGCGGGGGAACAGGAATATGTGTTTGTTTTTGAAATTTGAGCTCTATCTGCAATGGGCACTTTTCATGCTATAAGCAGTTTTTCCTAACAAATGCAAGATATAGCATGGGCTATCTCCGCAAGGAGACATCAGATCTGCAAAAGTCATGGTTTTTTGGTCTTCGGGGAGGAGGGGGAACAGGAATATGTGTTTGTTTTTCGAATTTGAGCTCTATCTGCAATGGGCACTTTTCATGCTATAAGCAGTTTTTCCTAACAAATGCAAGATATAACATGGGCTATCTCCGCAAGGAGACATCAGATCTGCAAAAGTCATGGTTTTTTGGTCTTCGGGGAGGCGGGGGAACAGGAATGTGTGTTTGTTTTTGGAATAGGAGCTGTATCTGCAATGGGCACTTTTCATGCTATAAGCAGTTTTTCCTAACAAATGCAAGATATAGCATGGGCTATCTCCGCAAGGAGACATCAGATCTACAAAAGTCATCGTTTTTTGGTCTTCGGGGAGGCGGGGGAACATGAATATGTGTTTGTTTTTCGAATTTGAGCTGTATCTGCAATGGGCACTTTTCATGCTATAAGCAGTTTTTCCTAACAAATGCAAGATATAACATGGGCTATCTCCGCAAGGAGACATCAGATCTGCAAAAGTCATGGTTTTCTGGTCTTTGGGGAGGCGGGGGAACATGGGTATGTGTTTGTTTTTTGAATTTGAGCTGTATCTGCAATGGGCACTTTTCATGATATAAGCAGTTTTTCCTAACAAATGCAAGATATAACATGGGCTATCTCCGCAAGGAGACATCAGATCTGCAAAAGTCATGGTTTTCTGGTCTTTGGGGAGGCGGGGGAACATGGGTATGTGTTTGTTTTTTGAATTTGAGCTCTATCTGCAATGGGCACTTTTCATGATATAAGCAGTTTTTCCTAACAAATGCAAGATATTACATGGGCTATCTCCGCAAGGAGACATCAGATCTGCAAAAGTCATGGTTTTTTGGTCTTCGGGGAGGCGGGGGAACAGGAATATGTGTTTGTTTTTCGAATTTGAGCTCTATCTGCAATGGGCACTTTTCATGCTATAAGCAGTTTTTCCTAACAAATGCAAGATATAACATGGGCTATCTCCGCAAGGAGACATCAGATCTGCAAAAGTCATGGTTTTTGGTCTTCGGGGAGGAGGGGGAACAGGAATGTGTGTTTGTTTTTGGAATTTGAGCTCTATCTGCAATGGGCACTTTTCATGCTATAAGCAGTTTTTCCTAACAAATGCAAGATATTACATGGGCTATCTCCGCAAGGAAACTTCAGATCTGCAAAAGTCATGGTTTTTTGGTCTTCGGGGAGGCGGGGGAATATGAATATATGTTTGTTTTTCGAATTTGAGCTCTATCTGCAATGGGCACTTTTCATGCTATAAGCAGTTTTTCCTAACAAATGCAAGATATAACATGGGCTATCTCCGCAAGGAGACATCAGATCTGCCAAACTCATGGTTTTTTGGTCTTCGGGGAGGCGGGGGAACATGGGTATGTGTTTGTTTTTCGAATTTGAGCTCTATCTGCAATGGGCACTTTTCATGCTATAAGCAGTTTTTCCTAACAAATGCAAGATATAACATGGGCTATCTCCGCAAGGAGACATCAGATCTGCAAAAGTCATGGTTTTCTGGTCTTCGGGGAGGAGGGGGAACAGGAATATGTGTTTGTTTTTCGAATTTGAGCTCTATCTGCAATGGGCACTTTTCATGCTATAAGCAGTTTTTCCTAACAAATGCAAGATATAACATGGGCTATCTCCGCAAGGAGACATCAGATCTGCAAAAGTCATGGTTTTTTGGTCTTCGGGGAGGCGGGGGAACAGGAATGTGTGTTTGTTTTTGGAATAGGAGCTGTATCTGCAATGGGCACTTTTCATGCTATAAGCAGTTTTTCCTAACAAATGCAAGATATAGCATGGGCTATCTCCGCAAGGAGACATCAGATCTACAAAAGTCATCGTTTTTTGGTCTTCGGGGAGGCGGGGGAACATGAATATGTGTTTGTTTTTCGAATTTGAGCTGTATCTGCAATGGGCACTTTTCATGCTATAAGCAGTTTTTCCTAACAAATGCAAGATATAACATGGGCTATCTCCGCAAGGAGACATCAGATCTGCAAAAGTCATGGTTTTCTGGTCTTTGGGGAGGCGGGGGAACATGGGTATGTGTTTGTTTTTTGAATTTGAGCTCTATCTGCAATGGGCACTTTTCATGATATAAGCAGTTTTTCCTAACAAATGCAAGATATAACATGGGCTATCTCCGCAAGGAGACATCAGATCTGCAAAAGTCATGGTTTTCTGGTCTTTGGGGAGGCGGGGGAACATGGGTATGTGTTTGTTTTTTGAATTTGAGCTCTATCTGCAATGGGCACTTTTCATGATATAAGCAGTTTTTCCTAACAAATGCAAGATATTACATGGGCTATCTCCGCAAGGAGACATCAGATCTGCAAAAGTCATGGTTTTTTGGTCTTCGGGGAGGCGGGGGAACAGGAATATGTGTTTGTTTTTCGAATTTGAGCTCTATCTGCAATGGGCACTTTTCATGCTATAAGCAGTTTTTCCTAACAAATGCAAGATATAACATGGGCTATCTCCGCAAGGAGACATCAGATCTGCAAAAGTCATGGTTTTTGGTCTTCGGGGAGGAGGGGGAACAGGAATGTGTGTTTGTTTTTGGAATTTGAGCTCTATCTGCAATGGGCACTTTTCATGCTATAAGCAGTTTTTCCTAACAAATGCAAGATATTACATGGGCTATCTCCGCAAGGAAACTTCAGATCTGCAAAAGTCATGGTTTTTTGGTCTTCGGGGAGGCGGGGGAATATGAATATATGTTTGTTTTTCGAATTTGAGCTCTATCTGCAATGGGCACTTTTCATGCTATAAGCAGTTTTTCCTAACAAATGCAAGATATAACATGGGCTATCTCCGCAAGGAGACATCAGATCTGCAAAAGTCATGGTTTTCTGGTCTTTGGGGAGGCGGGGAAACATAGGTATGTGTTTGTTTTTTGAATTTGAGCTCTATCTGCAATGGGCACTTTTCATGCTATAAGCAGTTTTTCCTAACAAATGCAAGATATAACATGGGCTATCTCCGCAAGGAGACATCAGATCTGCAAACGTCATGGTTTTCTGGTCTTTGGGGAGGCGGGGGAACATGGGTATGTGTTTGTTTTTTGAATTTGAGCTCTATCTGCAATGGGCACTTTTCATGCTATAAGCAGTTTTTCCTAACAAATGCAAGATATAACATGGGCTATCTCCGCAAGGAGACATCAGATCTGCAAAAGTCATGGTTTTTGGTCTTCGGGGAGGAGGGGGAACAGGAATGTGTGTTTGTTTTTGGAATTTGAGCTCTATCTGCAATGGGCACTTTTCATGCTATAAGCAGTTTTTCCTAACAAATGCAAGATATTACATGGGCTATCTCCGCAAGGAAACTTCAGATCTGCAAAAGTCATGGTTTTTTGGTCTTCGGGGAGGCGGGGGAATATGAATATATGTTTGTTTTTCGAATTTGAGCTCTATCTGCAATGGGCACTTTTCATGCTATAAGCAGTTTTTCCTAACAAATGCAAGATATAACATGGGCTATCTCCGCAAGGAGACATCAGATCTGCCAAACTCATGGTTTTTTGGTCTTCGGGGAGGAGGGGGAACAGGAATATGTGTTTGTTTTTGAAATTTGAGCTCTATCTGCAATGGGCACTTTTCATGCTATAAGCAGTTTTTCCTAACAAATGCAAGATATAGCATGGGCTATCTCCGCAAGGAGACATCAGATCTGCCAAACTCATGGTTTTTGGTCTTCGGGGAGGAGGGGGAACATGAATATGTGTTTGTTTTTCGAATTTGAGCTCTATCTGCAATGGGCACTTTTCATGCTATAAGCAGTTTTTCCTAACAAATGCAAGATATAACATGGGCTATCTCCGCAAGGAGACATCAGATCTGCAAAAGTCATGGTTTTTGGTCTTCGGGGAGGAGGGGGAACAGGAATGTGTGTTTGTTTTTGGAATTTGAGCTCTATCTGCAATGGGCACTTTTCATGCTATAAGCAGTTTTTCCTAACAAATGCAAGATATTACATGGGCTATCTCCGCAAGGAAACTTCAGATCTGCAAAAGTCATGGTTTTTTGGTCTTCGGTGAGCCATGGGAACAGGAATATGTGTTTGTTTTTCGAATTTGAGCTCTATCTGCAATGGGCACTTTTCATGCTATAAGCAGTTTTTCCTAACAAATGCAAGATATAACATGGGCTATCTCCGCAAGGAGACATCAGATCTGCCAAACTCATGGTTTTAGGTCTTCGGGGAGGCGGGGGAACAGGAATATGTTTTTCGAATTTGAGCTCTATCTGCAATGGGCACTTTTCATGCTATAAGCAGTTTTTCCTAACAAATGCAAGATATAACATGGGCTATCTCCGCAAGGAAACTTCAGATCTGCAAAAGTCATGGTTTCTTGGTCTTCGGGGAGGCGGGGGAATATGAATATATGTTTGTTTTTCGAATTTGAGCTCTATCTGCAATGGGCACTTTTCATGCTATAAGCAGTTTTTCCTAACAAATGCAAGATATAACATGGGCTATCTCCGCAAGGAGACATCAGATCTGCCAAACTCATGGTTTTTTGGTCTTCGGGGAGGAGGGGGAACAGGAATATGTGTTTGTTTTTGAAATTTGAGCTCTATCTGCAATGGGCACTTTTCATGCTATAAGCAGTTTTTCCTAACAAATGCAAGATATAGCATGGGCTATCTCCGCAAGGAGACATCAGATCTGCAAAAGTCATGGTTTTTTGGTCTTCGGGGAGGCGGGGGAACATGGGTATGTGTTTGTTTTTCGAATTTGAGCTCTATCTGCAATGGGCACTTTTCATGCTATAAGCAGTTTTTCCTAACAAATGCAAGATATAACATGGGCTATCTCCGCAAGGAGACATCAGATCTGCAAAAGTCATGGTTTTCTGGTCTTTGGGGAGGCGGGGAAACATAGGTATGTGTTTGTTTTTTGAATTTGAGCTCTATCTGCAATGGGCACTTTTCATGCTATAAGCAGTTTTTCCTAACAAATGCAAGATATTACATGGGCTATCTCCGCAAGGAGACATCAGATCTGCAAAAGTCATGGTTTTCTGGTCTTTGGGGAGGCGGGGGAACATGGGTATGTGTTTGTTTTTTGAATTTGAGCTCTATCTGCAATGGGCACTTTTCATGATATAAGCAGTTTTCCCTAACTAATGCAAGATATAACATGGGCTATCTCCGCAAGGAGACATCAGATCTTCCAAACTCATGGTTTTTGGTCTTCGGGGAGGAGGGGGAACATGAATATGTGTTTGTTTTTCGAATTTGAGCTCTATCTGCAATGGGCACTTTTCATGCTATAAGCAGTTTTTCCTAACAAATGCAAGATATAACATGGGCTATCTCCGCAAGGAGACATCAGATCTGCAAAAGTCATGGTTTTTGGTCTTCGGGGAGGAGGGGGAACAGGAATGTGTGTTTGTTTTTGGAATTTGAGCTCTATCTGCAATGGGCACTTTTCATGCTATAAGCAGTTTTTCCTAACAAATGCAAGATATTACATGGGCTATCTCCGCAAGGAAACTTCAGATCTGCAAAAGTCATGGTTTTTTGGTCTTCGGGGAGGCGGGGGAATATGAATATATGTTTGTTTTTCGAATTTGAGCTCTATCTGCAATGGGCACTTTTCATGCTATAAGCAGTTTTTCCTAACAAATGCAAGATATAACATGGGCTATCTCCGCAAGGAGACATCAGATCTGCAAAAGTCATGGTTTTTTGGTCTTCAGTGAGCCATGGGAACAGGAATATGTGTTTGTTTTTCGAATTTGAGCTCTATCTGCATTGGGCACTTTTCATGCTATAAGCAGTTTTTCCTAACAAATGCAAGATATTACATGGGCTATCTCCGCAAGGAGACATCAGATCTGCAAAAGTCATGGTTTTTTGGTCTTCGGGGAGGCGGGGGAACAGGAATATGTGTTTGTTTTTGAAATTTGAGCTCTATCTGCAATGGGCACTTTTCATGCTATAAGCAGTTTTTCCTAACAAATGCAAGATATAGCATGGGCTATCTCCGCAAGGAGACATCAGATCTGCAAAAGTCATGGTTTTTTGGTCTTCGGGGAGGCGGGGGAACATGGGTATGTGTTTGTTTTTCGAATTTGAGCTCTATCTGCAATGGGCACTTTTCATGCTATAAGCAGTTTTTCCTAACAAATGCAAGATATAACATGGGCTATCTCCGCAAGGAGACATCAGATCTGCAAAAGTCATGGTTTTAGGTCTTCGGGGAGGCGGGGGAACAGGAATGTGTGTTTGTTTTTGGAATAGGAGCTGTATCTGCAATGGGCACTTTTCATGCTATAAGCAGTTTTTCCTAACAAATGCAAGATATAGCATGGGCTATCTCCGCAAGGAGACATCAGATCTGCAAAAGTCATCGTTTTTTGGTCTTCGGAGAGGCGGGGGAACATGAATATGTGTTTGTTTTTCGAATTTGAGCTGTATCTGCAATGGGCACTTTTCATGATATAAGCAGTTTTTCCTAACAAATGCAAGATATAACATGGGCTATCTCCGCAAGGAGACATCAGATCTGCAAAAGTCATGGTTTTTTGGTCTTCAGGGAGGCGGGGGAACAGGAATATGTGTATGTTTTTCGAATTTGAGCTCTATCTGCAATGGGCACTTTTCATGCTATAAGCAGTTTTTCCTAACAAATGCAAGATATAACATGGGCTATCTCCGCAAGGAGACATCAGATCTGCAAAAGTCATGGTTTTTGGTCTTCGGGGAGGAGGGGGAACAGGAATGTGTGTTTGTTTTTGGAATTTGAGCTCTATCTGCAATGGGCACTTTTCATGCTATAAGCAGTTTTTCCTAACAAATGCAAGATATTACATGGGCTATCTCCGCAAGGAGACATCAGATCTGCAAAAGTCATGGTTTTCTGGTCTTTGGGGAGGCGGGGGAACATGGGTATGTGTTTGTTTTTTGAATTTGAGCTCTATCTGCAATGGGCACTTTTCATGATATAAGCAGTTTTCCCTAACTAATGCAAGATATAACATGGGCTATCTCCGCAAGGAGACATCAGATCTGCCAAACTCATGGTTTTTGGTCTTCGGGGAGGAGGGGGAACATGAATATGTGTTTGTTTTTCGAATTTGAGCTCTATCTGCAATGGGCACTTTTCATGCTATAAGCAGTTTTTCCTAACAAATGCAAGATATAACATGGGCTATCTCCGCAAGGAGACATCAGATCTGCAAAAGTCATGGTTTTTGGTCTTCGGGGAGGAGGGGGAACAGGAATGTGTGTTTGTTTTTGGAATTTGAGCTCTATCTGCAATGGGCACTTTTCATGCTATAAGCAGTTTTTCCTAACAAATGCAAGATATTACATGGGCTATCTCCGCAAGGAAACTTCAGATCTGCAAAAGTCATGGTTTTTTGGTCTTCGGGGAGGCGGGGGAATATGAATATATGTTTGTTTTTCGAATTTGAGCTCTATCTGCAATGGGCACTTTTCATGCTATAAGCAGTTTTTCCTAACAAATGCAAGATATAACATGGGCTATCTCCGCAAGGAGACATCAGATCTGCAAAAGTCATGGTTTTTTGGTCTTCGGTGAGCCATGGGAACAGGAATATGTGTTTGTTTTTCGAATTTGAGCTCTATCTGCATTGGGCACTTTTCATGCTATAAGCAGTTTTTCCTAACAAATGCAAGATATTACATGGGCTATCTCCGCAAGGAGACATCAGATCTGCAAAAGTCATGGTTTTTTGGTCTTCGGGGAGGCGGGGGAACAGGAATATGTGTTTGTTTTTGAAATTTGAGCTCTATCTGCAATGGGCACTTTTCATGCTATAAGCAGTTTTTCCTAACAAATGCAAGATATAGCATGGGCTATCTCCGCAAGGAGACATCAGATCTGCAAAAGTCATGGTTTTTTGGTCTTCGGGGAGGCGGGGGAACATGGGTATGTGTTTGTTTTTCGAATTTGAGCTCTATCTGCAATGGGCACTTTTCATGCTATAAGCAGTTTTTCCTAACAAATGCAAGATATAACATGGGCTATCTCCGCAAGGAGACATCAGATCTGCAAAAGTCATGGTTTTAGGTCTTCGGGGAGGCGGGGGAACAGGAATGTGTGTTTGTTTTTGGAATAGGAGCTGTATCTGCAATGGGCACTTTTCATGCTATAAGCAGTTTTTCCTAACAAATGCAAGATATAGCATGGGCTATCTCCGCAAGGAGACATCAGATCTGCAAAAGTCATCGTTTTTTGGTCTTCGGAGAGGCGGGGGAACATGAATATGTGTTTGTTTTTCGAATTTGAGCTGTATCTGCAATGGGCACTTTTCATGATATAAGCAGTTTTTCCTAACAAATGCAAGATATAACATGGGCTATCTCCGCAAGGAGACATCAGATCTGCAAAAGTCATGGTTTTTTGGTCTTCAGGGAGGCGGGGGAACAGGAATATGTGTATGTTTTTCGAATTTGAGCTCTATCTGCAATGGGCACTTTTCATGCTATAAGCAGTTTTTCCTAACAAATGCAAGATATAACATGGGCTATCTCCGCAAGGAGACATCAGATCTGCAAAAGTCATGGTTTTTGGTCTTCGGGGAGGAGGGGGAACAGGAATGTGTGTTTGTTTTTGGAATTTGAGCTCTATCTGCAATGGGCACTTTTCATGCTATAAGCAGTTTTTCCTAACAAATGCAAGATATTACATGGGCTATCTCCGCAAGGAGACATCAGATCTGCAAAAGTCATGGTTTTCTGGTCTTTGGGGAGGCGGGGGAACATGGGTATGTGTTTGTTTTTTGAATTTGAGCTCTATCTGCAATGGGCACTTTTCATGATATAAGCAGTTTTCCCTAACTAATGCAAGATATAACATGGGCTATCTCCGCAAGGAGACATCAGATCTGCCAAACTCATGGTTTTTGGTCTTCGGGGAGGAGGGGGAACATGAATATGTGTTTGTTTTTCGAATTTGAGCTCTATCTGCAATGGGCACTTTTCATGCTATAAGCAGTTTTTCCTAACAAATGCAAGATATAACATGGGCTATCTCCGCAAGGAGACATCAGATCTGCAAAAGTCATGGTTTTTGGTCTTCGGGGAGGAGGGGGAACAGGAATGTGTGTTTGTTTTTGGAATTTGAGCTCTATCTGCAATGGGCACTTTTCATGCTATAAGCAGTTTTTCCTAACAAATGCAAGATATTACATGGGCTATCTCCGCAAGGAAACTTCAGATCTGCAAAAGTCATGGTTTTTTGGTCTTCGGGGAGGCGGGGGAATATGAATATATGTTTGTTTTTCGAATTTGAGCTCTATCTGCAATGGGCACTTTTCATGCTATAAGCAGTTTTTCCTAACAAATGCAAGATATAACATGGGCTATCTCCGCAAGGAGACATCAGATCTGCAAAAGTCATGGTTTTTTGGTCTTCGGTGAGCCATGGGAACAGGAATATGTGTTTGTTTTTCGAATTTGAGCTCTATCTGCATTGGGCACTTTTCATGCTATAAGCAGTTTTTCCTAACAAATGCAAGATATTACATGGGCTATCTCCGCAAGGAGACATCAGATCTGCAAAAGTCATGGTTTTTTGGTCTTCGGGGAGGCGGGGGAACAGGAATATGTGTTTGTTTTTGAAATTTGAGCTCTATCTGCAATGGGCACTTTTCATGCTATAAGCAGTTTTTCCTAACAAATGCAAGATATAGCATGGGCTATCTCCGCAAGGAGACATCAGATCTGCAAAAGTCATGGTTTTTTGGTCTTCGGGGAGGCGGGGGAACATGGGTATGTGTTTGTTTTTCGAATTTGAGCTCTATCTGCAATGGGCACTTTTCATGCTATAAGCAGTTTTTCCTAACAAATGCAAGATATAACATGGGCTATCTCCGCAAGGAGACATCAGATCTGCAAAAGTCATGGTTTTAGGTCTTCGGGGAGGCGGGGGAACAGGAATGTGTGTTTGTTTTTCGAATTTGAGCTGTATCTGCAATGGGCACTTTTCATGATATAAGCAGTTTTTCCTAACAAATGCAAGATATAACATGGGCTATCTCCGCAAGGAGACATCAGATCTGCAAAAGTCATGGTTTTTTGGTCTTCAGGGAGGCGGGGGAACAGGAATATGTGTATGTTTTTCGAATTTGAGCTCTATCTGCAATGGGCACTTTTCATGCTATAAGCAGTTTTTCCTAACAAATGCAAGATATAACATGGGCTATCTCCGCAAGGAGACATCAGATCTGCAAAAGTCATGGTTTTTGGTCTTCGGGGAGGAGGGGGAACAGGAATGTGTGTTTGTTTTTGGAATTTGAGCTCTATCTGCAATGGGCACTTTTCATGCTATAAGCAGTTTTTCCTAACAAATGCAAGATATTACATGGGCTATCTCCGCAAAGAAACTTCAGATCTGCAAAAGTCATGGTTTTTTGGTCTTCGGGGAGGCGGGGGAATATGAATATATGTTTGTTTTTCGAATTTGAGCTCTATCTGCAATGGGCACTTTTCATGCTATAAGCAGTTTTTCCTAACAAATGCAAGATATTACATGGGCTATCTCCGCAAGGAAACTTCAGATCTGCAAAAGTCATGGTTTTTTGGTCTTCGGGGAGGCGGGGGAATATGAATATATGTTTGTTTTTCGAATTTGAGCTCTATCTGCAATGGCCACTTTTCATGCTATAAGCAGTTTTTCCTAACAAATGCAAGATATAACATGGGCTATCTCCGCAAGGAGACATCAGATCTGCAAAAGTCATGGTTTTAGGTCTTCGGGGAGGCGGGGGAACAGGAATGTGTGTTTGTTTTTGGAATAGGAGCTGTATCTGCAATGGGCACTTTTCATGCTATAAGCAGTTTTTCCTAACAAATGCAAGATATAGCATGGGCTATCTCCGCAAGGAGACATCAGATCTGCAAAAGTCATCGTTTTTTGGTCTTCGGGGAGGCGGGGGAACATGAATATGTGTTTGTTTTTCGAATTTGAGCTGTATCTGCAATGGGCACTTTTCATGATATAAGCAGTTTTTCCTAACAAATGCAAGATATAACATGGGCTATCTCCGCAAGGAGACATCAGATCTGCAAAAGTCATGGTTTTTTGGTCTTCAGGGAGGCGGGGGAACAGGAATATGTGTATGTTTTTCGAATTTGAGCTCTATCTGCAATGGGCACTTTTCATGCTATAAGCAGTTTTTCCTAACAAATGCAAGATATAACATGGGCTATCTCCGCAAGGAGACATCAGATCTGCAAAAGTCATGGTTTTTGGTCTTCGGGGAGGAGGGGGAACAGGAATATATGTTTGTTTTTCGAATTTGAGCTCTATCTGCAATGGGCACTTTTCATGCTATAAGCAGTTTTTCCTAACAAATGCAAGATATTACATGGGCTATCTCCGCAAGGAAACTTCAGATCTGCAAAAGTCATGGTTTTTTGGTCTTCGGGGAGGCGGGGGAATATGAATATATGTTTGTTTTTCGAATTTGAGCTCTATCTGCAATGGGCACTTTTCATGCTATAAGCAGTTTTTCCTAACAAATGCAAGATATAACATGGGCTATCTCCGCAAGGAGACATCAGATCTGCAAAACTCATGGTTTTTTGTTCTTCGGGGAGGCGGGGGAACAGGAATATGTGTTTGTTTTTGAAATTTGAGCTCTATCTGCAATGGGCACTTTTCATGCTATAAGCAGTTTTTCCTAACAAATGCAAGATATAGCATGGGCTATCTCCGCAAGGAGACATCAGATCTGCAAAAGTCATGGTTTTTGGTCTTCGGGGAGGAGGGGGAATATGAATGTGTGTTTGTTTTTGGAATTTGAGCTCTATCTGCAATGGGCACTTTTCATGCTATAAGCAGTTTTTCCTAACAAATGCAAGATATTACATGGGCTATCTCCGCAAAGAAACTTCAGATCTGCAAAAGTCATGGTTTTTTGGTCTTCGGGGAGGCGGGGGAATATGAATATATGTTTGTTGCAAGATATTACATGGGCTATCTCCGCAAGGAAACTTCAGATCTGCAAAAGTCATGGTTTTTTGGTCTTCGGAGAGGCGGGGGAATATGAATATATGTTTGTTTTTCGAATTTGAGCTCTATCTGCAATGGGCACTTTTCATGCTATAAGCAGTTTTTCCTAACAAATGCAAGATATAACATGGGCTATCTCCGCAAGGAGACATCAGATCTGCAAAACTCATGGTTTTTTGTTCTTCGGGGAGGCGGGGGAACATGAATATGTGTATGTTTTTCGAATTTGAGCTGTATCTGCAATGGGCACTTTTCATGATATAAGCAGTTTTTCCTAACAAATGCAAGATATAACATGGGCTATCTCCGCAAGGAGACATCAGATCTGCAAAAGTCATGGTTTTTGGTCTTCGGGGAGGAGGGGGAACAGGAATGTGTGTTTGTTTTTGGAATTTGAGCTCTATCTGCAATGGGCACTTTTCATGCTATAAGCAGTTTTTCCTAACAAATGCAAGATATTACATGGGCTATCTCCGCAAAGAAACTTCAGATCTGCAAAAGTCATGGTTTTTTGGTCTTCGGGGAGGCGGGGGAATATGAATATATGTTTGTTTTTCGAATTTGAGCTCTATCTGCAATGGGCACTTTTCATGCTATAAGCAGTTTTTCCTAACAAATGCAAGATATTACATGGGCTATCTCCGCAAGGAAACTTCAGATCTGCAAAAGTCATGGTTTTTTGGTCTTCGGGGAGGCGGGGGAATATGAATATATGTTTGTTTTTCGAATTTGAGCTCTATCTGCAATGGGCACTTTTCATGCTATAAGCAGTTTTTCCTAACAAATGCAAGATATAACATGGGCTATCTCCGCAAGGAGACATCAGATCTGCAAAACTCATGGTTTTTTGTTCTTCGGGGAGGCGGGGGAACAGGAATATGTGTTTGTTTTTGAAATTTGAGCTCTATCTGCAATGGGCACTTTTCATGCTATAAGCAGTTTTTCCTAACAAATGCAAGATATAGCATGGGCTATCTCCGCAAGGAGACATCAGATCTGCAAAAGTCATGGTTTTTGGTCTTCGGGGAGGAGGGGGAACAGGAATATGTTTTTCGAATTTGAGCTCTATCTGCAATGGGCACTTTTCATGCTATAAGCAGTTTTTCCTAACTAATGCAAGATATAACATGGGCTATCTCCGCAAGGAGACATCAGATCTGCAAAAGTCATGGTTTTTTGGTCTTCAGGGAGGCGGGGGAACAGGAATATGTGTATGTTTTTCGAATTTGAGCTCTATCTGCAATGGGCACTTTTCATGCTATAAGCAGTTTTTCCTAACAAATGCAAGATATAACATGGGCTATCTCCGCAAAGAAACTTCAGATCTGCAAAAGTCATGGTTTTTTGGTCTTCGGGGAGGCGGGGGAATATGAATATATGTTTGTTTTTCGAATTTGAGCTCTATCTGCAATGGGCACTTTTCATGCTATAAGCAGTTTTTCCTAACAAATGCAAGATATTACATGGGCTATCTCCGCAAGGAAACTTCAGATCTGCAAAAGTCATGGTTTTTTGGTCTTCGGGGAGGCGGGGGAATATGAATATATGTTTGTTTTTCGAATTTGAGCTCTATCTGCAATGGGCACTTTTCATGCTATAAGCAGTTTTTCCTAACAAATGCAAGATATTACATGGGCTATCTCCGCAAGGAAACTTCAGATCTGCAAAAGTCATGGTTTTTTGGTCTTCGGGGAGGCGGGGGAATATGAATATATGTTTGTTTTTCGAATTTGAGCTCTATCTGCAATGGGCACTTTTCATGCTATAAGCAGTTTTTCCTAACAAATGCAAGATATAACATGGGCTATCTCCGCAAGGAGACATCAGATCTGCAAAAGTCATGGTTTTAGGTCTTCGGGGAGGCGGGGGAACAGGAATGTGTGTTTGTTTTTGGAATAGGAGCTGTATCTGCAATGGGCACTTTTCATGCTATAAGCAGTTTTTCCTAACAAATGCAAGATATAGCATGGGCTATCTCCGCAAGGAGACATCAGATCTGCAAAAGTCATCGTTTTTTGGTCTTCGGGGAGGCGGGGGAACATGAATATGTGTTTGTTTTTCGAATTTGAGCTGTATCTGCAATGGGCACTTTTCATGATATAAGCAGTTTTTCCTAACAAATGCAAGATATAACATGGGCTATCTCCGCAAGGAGACATCAGATCTGCAAAAGTCATGGTTTTTTGGTCTTCAGGGAGGCGGGGGAACAGGAATATGTGTATGTTTTTCGAATTTGAGCTCTATCTGCAATGGGCACTTTTCATGCTATAAGCAGTTTTTCCTAACAAATGCAAGATATAACATGGGCTATCTCCGCAAGGAGACATCAGATCTGCAAAAGTCATGGTTTTTGGTCTTCGGGGAGGAGGGGGAACAGGAATATATGTTTGTTTTTCGAATTTGAGCTCTATCTGCAATGGGCACTTTTCATGCTATAAGCAGTTTTTCCTAACAAATGCAAGATATAACATGGGCTATCTCCGCAAGGAGACATCAGATCTGCAAAACTCATGGTTTTTTGTTCTTCGGGGAGGCGGGGGAACAGGAATATGTGTTTGTTTTTGAAATTTGAGCTCTATCTGCAATGGGCACTTTTCATGCTATAAGCAGTTTTTCCTAACAAATGCAAGATATAGCATGGGCTATCTCCGCAAGGAGACATCAGATCTGCAAAAGTCATGGTTTTTGGTCTTCGGGGAGGAGGGGGAACAGGAATATGTTTTTCGAATTTGAGCTCTATCTGCAATGGGCACTTTTCATGCTATAAGCAGTTTTTCCTAACTAATGCAAGATATAACATGGGCTATCTCCGCAAGGAGACATCAGATCTGCAAAAGTCATGGTTTTTTGGTCTTCAGGGAGGCGGGGGAACAGGAATATGTGTATGTTTTTCGAATTTGAGCTCTATCTGCAATGGGCACTTTTCATGCTATAAGCAGTTTTTCCTAACAAATGCAAGATATAACATGGGCTATCTCCGCAAAGAAACTTCAGATCTGCAAAAGTCATGGTTTTTTGGTCTTCGGGGAGGCGGGGGAATATGAATATATGTTTGTTTTTCGAATTTGAGCTCTATCTGCAATGGGCACTTTTCATGCTATAAGCAGTTTTTCCTAACAAATGCAAGATATTACATGGGCTATCTCCGCAAGGAGACATCAGATCTGCAAAAGTCATGGTTTTTTGGTCTTCAGGGAGGCGGGGGAACAGGAATATGTGTATGTTTTTCGAATTTGAGCTCTATCTGCAATGGGCACTTTTCATGCTATAAGCAGTTTTTCCTAACAAATGCAAGATATAACATGGGCTATCTCCGCAAGGAGACATCAGATCTGCAAAAGTCATGGTTTTTGGTCTTCGGGGAGGAGGGGGAACAGGAATATATGTTTGTTTTTCGAATTTGAGCTCTATCTGCAATGGGCACTTTTCATGCTATAAGCAGTTTTTCCTAACAAATGCAAGATATTACATGGGCTATCTCCGCAAGGAAACTTCAGATCTGCAAAAGTCATGGTTTTTTGGTCTTCGGGGAGGCGGGGGAATATGAATATATGTTTGTTTTTCGAATTTGAGCTCTATCTGCAATGGGCACTTTTCATGCTATAAGCAGTTTTTCCTAACAAATGCAAGATATAACATGGGCTATCTCCGCAAGGAGACATCAGATCTGCAAAACTCATGGTTTTTTGTTCTTCGGGGAGGCGGGGGAACAGGAATATGTGTTTGTTTTTGAAATTTGAGCTCTATCTGCAATGGGCACTTTTCATGCTATAAGCAGTTTTTCCTAACAAATGCAAGATATAGCATGGGCTATCTCCGCAAGGAGACATCAGATCTGCAAAAGTCATGGTTTTTGGTCTTCGGGGAGGAGGGGGAACAGGAATATGTTTTTCGAATTTGAGCTCTATCTGCAATGGGCACTTTTCATGCTATAAGCAGTTTTTCCTAACTAATGCAAGATATAACATGGGCTATCTCCGCAAGGAGACATCAGATCTGCAAAAGTCATGGTTTTTTGGTCTTCAGGGAGGCGGGGGAACAGGAATATGTGTATGTTTTTCGAATTTGAGCTCTATCTGCAATGGGCACTTTTCATGCTATAAGCAGTTTTTCCTAACAAATGCAAGATATAACATGGGCTATCTCCGCAAAGAAACTTCAGATCTGCAAAAGTCATGGTTTTTTGGTCTTCGGGGAGGCGGGGGAATATGAATATATGTTTGTTTTTCGAATTTGAGCTCTATCTGCAATGGGCACTTTTCATGCTATAAGCAGTTTTTCCTAACAAATGCAAGATATTACATGGGCTATCTCCGCAAGGAAACTTCAGATCTGCAAAAGTCATGGTTTTTTGGTCTTCGGGGAGGCGGGGGAATATGAATATATGTTTGTTTTTCGAATTTGAGCTCTATCTGCAATGGGCACTTTTCATGCTATAAGCAGTTTTTCCTAACAAATGCAAGATATTACATGGGCTATCTCCGCAAGGAAACTTCAGATCTGCAAAAGTCATGGTTTTTTGGTCTTCGGGGAGGCGGGGGAACAGGAATATGTGTTTGTTTTTGAAATTTGAGCTCTATCTGCAATGGGCACTTTTCATGCTATAAGCAGTTTTTCCTAACAAATGCAAGATATAACATGGGCTATCTCCGCAAGGAGACATCAGATCTGCAAAAGTCATGGTTTTCTGGTCTTTGGGGAGGCGGGGGAACATGGGTATGTGTTTGTTTTTTGAATTTGAGCTCTATCTGCAATGGGCACTTTTCATGATATAAGCAGTTTTTCCTAACAAATGCAAGATATAACATGGGCTATCTCCGCAAGGAGACATCAGATCTGCAAAAGTCATGGTTTTCTGGTCTTTGGGGAGGCGGGGAACATGGGTATGTGTTTGTTTTTTGAATTTGAGCTCTATCTGCAATGGGCACTTTTCATGATATAAGCAGTTTTCCCTAACAAATGCAAGATATAACATGGGCTATCTCCGCAAGGAGACATCAGATCTGCCAAACTCATGGTTTTTGGTCTTCGGGGAGGAGGGGGAACATGAATATGTGTTTGTTTTTCGAATTTGAGCTCTATCTGCAATGGGCACTTTTCATGCTATAAGCAGTTTTTCCTAACAAATGCAAGATATTACATGGGCTATCTCCGCAAGGAGACATCAGATCTGCAAAAGTCATGGTTTTTTGGTCTTCGGGGAGGCGGGGGAACATGGGTATGTGTTTGTTTTAAGAATTTGAGCTCTATCTGCAATGGGCACTTTTCATGCTATAAGCAGTTTTTCCTAACAAATGCAAGATATAACATGGGCTATCTCCGCAAGGAGACATCAGATCTGCAAAAGTCATGGTTTTAGGTCTTCGGGGAGGCGGGGGAACAGGAATGTGTGTTTGTTTTTGGAATAGGAGCTGTATCTGCAATGGGCACTTTTCATGCTATAAGCAGTTTTTCCTAACAAATGCAAGATATAACATGGGCTATCTCCGCAAGGAGACATCAGATCTGCAAAAGTCATGGTTTTTTGGTCTTCAGGGAGGCGGGGGAACAGGAATATGTGTATGTTTTTCGAATTTGAGCTCTATCTTCAATGGGCACTTTTCATGCTATAAGCAGTTTTTCCTAACAAATGCAAGATATAACATGGGCTATCTCCGCAAGGAGACATCAGATCTGCAAAAGTCATGGTTTTTGGTCTTCGGGGAGGAGGGGGAACAGGAATGTGTGTTTGTTTTTGGAATTTGAGCTCTATCTGCAATGGGCACTTTTCATGCTATAAGCAGTTTTTCCTAACAAATGCAAGATATTACATGGGCTATCTCCGCAAAGAAACTTCAGATCTGCAAAAGTCATGGTTTTTTGGTCTTCGGGGAGGCGGGGGAATATGAATATATGTTTGTTTTTCGAATTTGAGCTCTATCTGCAATGGGCACTTTTCATGCTATAAGCAGTTTTTCCTAACAAATGCAAGATATTACATGGGCTATCTCCGCAAGGAAACTTCAGATCTGCAAAAGTCATGGTTTTTTGGTCTTCGGGGAGGCGGGGGAATATGAATATATGTTTGTTTTTCGAATTTGAGCTCTATCTGCAATGGGCACTTTTCATGATATAAGCAGTTTTTCCTAACAAATGCAAGATATAACATGGGCTATCTCCGCAAGGAGACATCAGATCTGCAAAAGTCATGGTTTTCTGGTCTTTGGGGAGGCGGGGAACATGGGTATGTGTTTGTTTTTTGAATTTGAGCTCTATCTGCAATGGGCACTTTTCATGATATAAGCAGTTTTCCCTAACAAATGCAAGATATAACATGGGCTATCTCCGCAAGGAGACATCAGATCTGCCAAACTCATGGTTTTTGGTCTTCGGGGAGGAGGGGGAACATGAATATGTGTTTGTTTTTCGAATTTGAGCTCTATCTGCAATGGGCACTTTTCATGCTATAAGCAGTTTTTCCTAACAAATGCAAGATATTACATGGGCTATCTCCGCAAGGAGACATCAGATCTGCAAAAGTCATGGTTTTTTGGTCTTCGGGGAGGCGGGGGAACATGGGTATGTGTTTGTTTTAAGAATTTGAGCTCTATCTGCAATGGGCACTTTTCATGCTATAAGCAGTTTTTCCTAACAAATGCAAGATATAACATGGGCTATCTCCGCAAGGAGACATCAGATCTGCAAAAGTCATGGTTTTAGGTCTTCGGGGAGGCGGGGGAACAGGAATGTGTGTTTGTTTTTGGAATAGGAGCTGTATCTGCAATGGGCACTTTTCATGCTATAAGCAGTTTTTCCTAACAAATGCAAGATATAACATGGGCTATCTCCGCAAGGAGACATCAGATCTGCAAAAGTCATGGTTTTTTGGTCTTCAGGGAGGCGGGGGAACAGGAATATGTGTATGTTTTTCGAATTTGAGCTCTATCTTCAATGGGCACTTTTCATGCTATAAGCAGTTTTTCCTAACAAATGCAAGATATAACATGGGCTATCTCCGCAAGGAGACATCAGATCTGCAAAAGTCATGGTTTTTGGTCTTCGGGGAGGAGGGGGAACAGGAATGTGTGTTTGTTTTTGGAATTTGAGCTCTATCTGCAATGGGCACTTTTCATGCTATAAGCAGTTTTTCCTAACAAATGCAAGATATTACATGGGCTATCTCCGCAAAGAAACTTCAGATCTGCAAAAGTCATGGTTTTTTGGTCTTCGGGGAGGCGGGGGAATATGAATATATGTTTGTTTTTCGAATTTGAGCTCTATCTGCAATGGGCACTTTTCATGCTATAAGCAGTTTTTCCTAACAAATGCAAGATATTACATGGGCTATCTCCGCAAGGAAACTTCAGATCTGCAAAAGTCATGGTTTTTTGGTCTTCGGGGAGGCGGGGGAATATGAATATATGTTTGTTTTTCGAATTTGAGCTCTATCTGCAATGGGCACTTTTCATGCTATAAGCAGTTTTTCCTAACAAATGCAAGATATAACATGGGCTATCTCCGCAAGGAGACATCAGATCTGCAAAACTCATGGTTTTTTGTTCTTCGGGGAGGCGGGGGAACAGGAATATGTGTTTGTATTTGAAATTTGAGCTCTATCTGCAATGGGCACTTTTCATGCTATAAGCAGTTTTTCCTAACAAATGCAAGATATAGCATGGGCTATCTCCGCAAGGAGACATCAGATCTGCAAAAGCCATGGTTTTTTGGTCTTCGGGGAGGCGGGGGAACATGGGTATGTGTTTGTTTTTCGAATTTGAGCTCTATCTGCAATGGGCACTTTTCATGCTATAAGCAGTTTTTCCTAACAAATGCAAGATATAACATGGGCTATCTCCGCAAGGAGACATCAGATCTGCAAAAGTCATGGTTTTTTGGTCTTCGGGGAGGCGGGGGAACAGGAATATGTGTTTGTTTTTCGAATTTGAGCTCTATCTGCAATGGGCACTTTTCATGCTATAAGCAGTTTTTCCTAACAAATGCAAGATATAACATGGGCTATCTCCGCAAGGAGACATCAGATCTGCAAAAGTCATGGTTTTTGGTCTTCGGGGAGGAGGGGGAACAGGAATGTGTGTTTGTTTTTGGAATTTGAGCTCTATCTGCAATGGGCACTTTTCATGCTATAAGCAGTTTTTCCTAACAAATGCAAGATATTACATGGGCTATCTCCGCAAAGAAACTTCAGATCTGCAAAAGTCATGGTTTTTTGGTCTTTGGGGAGGCGGGGGAATATGAATATATGTTTGTTTTTCGAATTTGAGCTCTATCTGCAATGGGCACTTTTCATGCTTTAAGCAGTTTTTCCTAACAAATGCAAGATATAACATGGGCTATCTCCGCAAGGAGACATCAGATCTGCAAAAGTCATGGTTTTTTGGTCTTCGGTGAGCCATGGGAACAGGAATATGTGTTTGTTTTTCGAATTTGAGCTCTATCTGCAATGGGCACTTTTCATGCTATAAGCAGTTTTTCCTAACAAATGCAAGATATAACATGGGCTATCTCCGCAAGGAGACATCAGATCTGCCAAACTCATGGTTTTAGGTCTTCGGGGAGGAGGGGGAACAGGAATATGTGTTTGTTTTTCGAATTTGAGCTCTATCTGCAATGGGCACTTTTCATGCTATAAGCAGTTTTTCCTAACAAATGCAAGATATTACATGGGCTATCTCCGCAAAGAAACTTCAGATCTGCAAAAGTCATGGTTTTTTGGTCTTCGGGGAGGCGGGGGAATATGAATATATGTTTGTTTTTCGAATTTGAGCTCTATCTGCAATGGGCACTTTTCATGCTATAAGCAGTTTTTCCTAACAAATGCAAGATATAACATGGGCTATCTCCGCAAGGAGACATCAGATCTGCAAAAGTCATGGTTTTTTGGTCTTCGGTGAGCCATGGGAACAGGAATATGTGTTTGTTTTTCGAATTTGAGCTCTATCTGCAATGGGCACTTTTCATGCTATAAGCAGTTTTTCCTAACAAATGCAAGATATAACATGGGCTATCTCCGCAAGGAGACATCAGATCTGCCAAACTCATGGTTTTAGGTCTTCGGGGAGGAGGGGGAACAGGAATATGTGTTTGTTTTTCGAATTTGAGCTCTATCTGCAATGGGCACTTTTCATGCTATAAGCAGTTTTTCCTAACAAATGCAAGATATAACATGGGCTATCTCCGCAAGGAGACATCAGATCTGCAAAAGTCATAGTTTTCTGGTCTTTGGGGAGGCGGGGGAACATGGGTATGTGTTTGTTTTTTGAATTTGAGCTCTATCTGCAATGGGCACTTTTCATGATATAAGCAGTTTTTCCTAACAAATGCAAGATATTACATGGGCTATCTCCGCAAGGAGACATCAGATCTGCAAAAGTCATGGTTTTTTGGTCTTCGGGGAGGCGGGGGAACAGGAATATGTGTTTGTTTTTTGAATTTGAGCTCTATCTGCAATGGGCACTTTTCATGCTATAAGCAGTTTTTCCTAACAAATGCAAGATATAGCATGGGCTATCTCCGCAAGGAGACATCAGATCTGCAAAAGTCATGGTTTTTTGGTCTTTGGGGAGGCGGGGGAATATGAATATATGTTTGTTTTTCGAATTTGAGCTCTATCTGCAATGGGCACTTTTCATGCTTTAAGCAGTTTTTCCTAACAAATGCAAGATATAACATGGGCTATCTCCGCAAGGAGACATCAGATCTGCAAAAGTCATGGTTTTTTGGTCTTCGGTGAGCCATGGGAACAGGAATATGTGTTTGTTTTTCGAATTTGAGCTCTATCTGCAATGGGCACTTTTCATGCTATAAGCAGTTTTTCCTAACAAATGCAAGATATAACATGGGCTATCTCCGCAAGGAGACATCAGATCTGCCAAACTCATGGTTTTAGGTCTTCGGGGAGGAGGGGGAACAGGAATATGTGTTTGTTTTTCGAATTTGAGCTCTATCTGCAATGGGCACTTTTCATGCTATAAGCAGTTTTTCCTAACAAATGCAAGATATTACATGGGCTATCTCCGCAAAGAAACTTCAGATCTGCAAAAGTCATGGTTTTTTGGTCTTCGGGGAGGCGGGGGAATATGAATATATGTTTGTTTTTCGAATTTGAGCTCTATCTGCAATGGGCACTTTTCATGCTATAAGCAGTTTTTCCTAACAAATGCAAGATATAACATGGGCTATCTCCGCAAGGAGACATCAGATCTGCAAAAGTCATGGTTTTTTGGTCTTCGGTGAGCCATGGGAACAGGAATATGTGTTTGTTTTTCGAATTTGAGCTCTATCTGCAATGGGCACTTTTCATGCTATAAGCAGTTTTTCCTAACAAATGCAAGATATAACATGGGCTATCTCCGCAAGGAGACATCAGATCTGCCAAACTCATGGTTTTAGGTCTTCGGGGAGGAGGGGGAACAGGAATATGTGTTTGTTTTTCGAATTTGAGCTCTATCTGCAATGGGCACTTTTCATGCTATAAGCAGTTTTTCCTAACAAATGCAAGATATAACATGGGCTATCTCCGCAAGGAGACATCAGATCTGCAAAAGTCATAGTTTTCTGGTCTTTGGGGAGGCGGGGGAACATGGGTATGTGTTTGTTTTTTGAATTTGAGCTCTATCTGCAATGGGCACTTTTCATGATATAAGCAGTTTTTCCTAACAAATGCAAGATATTACATGGGCTATCTCCGCAAGGAGACATCAGATCTGCAAAAGTCATGGTTTTTTGGTCTTCGGGGAGGCGGGGGAACAGGAATATGTGTTTGTTTTTTGAATTTGAGCTCTATCTGCAATGGGCACTTTTCATGCTATAAGCAGTTTTTCCTAACAAATGCAAGATATAGCATGGGCTATCTCCGCAAGGAGACATCAGATCTGCAAAAGTCATGGTTTTTTGGTCTTCGGGGAGGCGGGGGAACATGGGTATGTGTTTGTTTTTCGAATTTGAGCTCTATCTGCAATGGGCACTTTTCATGCTATAAGCAGTTTTTCCTAACAAATGCAAGATATAACATGGGCTATCTCCACAAGGAGACATCAGATCTGCAAAAGTCATGGTTTTCTGGTCTTTGGGGAGGCGGGGGAACATGGGTATGTGTTTGTTTTTTGAATTTGAGCTCTATCTGCAATGGGCACTTTTCATGATATAAGCAGTTTTTCCTAACAAATGCAAGATATAACATGGGCTATCTCCGCAAGGAGACATCAGATCTGCAAAAGTCATGGTTTTCTGGTCTTTGGGGACGCGGGGAACATGGGTATGTGTTTGTTTTTTGAATTTGAGCTCTATCTGCAATGGGCACTTTTCATGATATAAGCAGTTTTCCTTAACAAATGCAAGATATAACATGGGCTATCTCCGCAAGGAGACATCAGATCTGCCAAACTCATGGTTTTTGGTCTTTCGGGAGGCGGGGGAACATGGGTATGTGTTTGTTTTTTGAATTTGAGCTGTATCTGCAATGGGCACTTTTCATGCTATAAGCAGTTTTTCCTAACAAATGCAAGATATAACATGGGCTATCTCCGCAAGGAGACATCAGATCTGCCACTCATATGTGTTTGTTTTTCGAATTTGAGCTCTATCTGCAATGGGCACTTTTCATGCTATAAGCAGTTTTTCCTAACAAATGCAAGATATTACATGGGCTATATCCGCAAGGAGACATCAGATCTGCAAAACTCATGGTTTTTTGGTCTGCGGGGAGGCGGGGGAACAGGAATATGTGTTTGTTTTTCGAATTTGAGCTCTATCTGCAATGGGCACTTTTCATGCTATAAGCAGTTTTTCCTAACAAATGCAAGATATAACATGGGCTATCTCCGCAAGGAGACATCAGATCTGCCAAACTCATGGTTTTTTCGTCTTCGGGGAGGCGGGGGAACAGGAATATGTGTTTGTTTTTACAATTCTAGCTCTATCTGCAATGGGCAGTTTTCATGCTATAAGCAGTTTTTCTTAACAAATGCAAGATATAACATGGGCTATCTCCACAAGGAGACATCAGATCTGCAAAAGCCATTGTTTTTTGGTCTTCGGGGACGCGGGGGAACAGGAATGTGTGTTTGTTTTTGGAATTTGAGCTCTATCTGCAATGGGCACTTTTCATGCTATAAGCAGTTTTTCCTAACAAATGCAAGATATAGCATGGGATATCTCCGCAAGGAGACATGAGATCTGCAAAAGTCATGGTTTTTTGGTCTTCGGGGAGGCGGGGGAATATGAATATATGTTTGTTTTTCGAATTTGAGCTCTATCTGCAATGGGCACTTTTCATGCTATAAGCAGTTTTTCCTAACAAATGGAAGATATAGCATGGGCTATCTCCGCAAGGAGACATCAGATCTGCAAAAGTCATGGTTTTTTGGTCTTCGGGGAGGCGGGGGAACAGGAATATGTGTTTGTTTTTCGAATTTGAGCTCTATCTGCAATTGGCACTTTTCATGCTATAAGCAGTTTTTCCTAACAAATGCAAGATATAGCATGGGCTATCTGCGCAAGGAGACATCAGATCTGCAAAAGTCATGGTTTTCTGGTCTTTCGGGAGGCGGGTGAACATGGGTATGTGTTTGTTTTTTGAATTTGAGCTGTATCTGCAATGGGCACTTTTCATGCTATAAGCAGTTTTTCCTAACAAATGCAAGATATAACATGGGCTATCTCCGCAAGGAGACATCAGATCTGCAAAAGTCATGGTTTTCTGGTCTTTGTGGAGGCTGGGGAACATGGGTATGTGTTTGTTTTTTGAATTTGAGCTGTATCTGCAATGGGCACTTTTCATGATATAAGCAGTTTTTCCTAACAAATGCAACATACAACATGGGCTATCTCCGCAAGGAGACATCAGATCTGCAAAAGTCATGGTTTTCTGGTCTTTGGGGAGGCGGGGGAACATGGGTATGTGTTTGTTTTTTGAATTTGAGCTGTATCTGCAATGGGCACTTTTCATGCTATAAGCAGTTTTTCCTAACAAATGCAAGATATAACATGGGCTATCTCCGCAAGGAGACATCAGATCTGCCAAACTCATGGTTTTTGGTCTTCGGGGAGGAGGGGGAACAGGAATATGTGTTTGTTTTTCGAATTTGAGCTCTATCTGCAATGGGCACTTTTCATGCTATAAGCAGTTTTTCCTAACAAATGCAAGATATAACATGGGCTATCTCCGCAAGGAGACATCAGATCTGCAAAAGTCATGGTTTTTTGGTCTTCGGGGAGGCGGGGGAACATGAATGTGTTTGTTTTTCGAATTTTAGCTCTATCTGCAATGGGCACTTTTCATGCTATAAGCAGTTTTTCCTAACAAATGCAAGATATAGCATGGGCTATCTCCGCAAGGAGACATCAGATCTGCAAAAGTCATGGTTTTTTGGTCTTCGGGGAGGCGGGGGAACATGAATATCTGTTTGTTTTTCGAATTTGAGCTCTATCTGCAATGGGCACTTTTCATGCTATAAGCAGTTTTTCCTAACAAATGCAAGATATAACATGGGCTATCTCCGCAAGGAGACATCAGATCTGCAAAAGTCATGGTTTTCTGGTCTTTGGGGAGGCGGGGGAACATGGGTATGTGTTTGTTTTTTGAATTTGAGCTGTATCTGCAATGGGCACTTTTCATGCTATAAGCAGTTTTTCCTAACAAATGCAAGATATAACATGGGCTATCTCCGCAAGGAGACATCAGATCTGCCAAACTCATGGTTTTTGGTCTTCGGGGAGGAGGGGGAACAGGAATATGTGTTTGTTTTTCGAATTTGAGCTCTATCTGCAATGGGCACTTTTCATGCTATAAGCAGTTTTTCCTAACAAATGCAAGATATAACATGGGCTATCTCCGCAAGGAGACATCAGATCTGCAAAAGTCATGGTTTTTTGGTCTTCGGGGAGGCGGGGGAACATGAATGTGTTTGTTTTTCGAATTTTAGCTCTATCTGCAATGGGCACTTTTCATGCTATAAGCAGTTTTTCCTAACAAATGCAAGATATAACATGGGCTATCTCCGCAAGGAGACATCAGATCTGCAAAACTCATGGTTTTTTGGTCTTCGGGGAGGCGGGGGAACAGGAATGTGTGTTTGTTTTTCGAATTTGAGCTCTATCTGCAATGGGCACTTTTCATGCTATAAGCAGTTTTTCCTAACAAATGCAAGATATTACATGGGCTATCTCCGCAAGGAGACATCAGATCTGCAAAAGTCATGGTTTTTTGGTCTTCAGGGAGGCGGGGGAACATGGGTATGTGTTTGTTTTTCGAATTTGAGCTCTATCTGCAATGGGCACTTTTCATGCTATAAGCAGTTTTTCCTAACAAATGCAAGATATAACATGGGCTATCTCCGCAAGGAGACATCAGATCTGCAAAAGTCATGGTTTTCTGGTCTTTGGGGAGGCGGGGGAACATGGGTATGTGTTTGTTTTTTGAATTTGAGCTCTATCTGCAATGGGCACTTTTCATGATATAAGCAGTTTTTCCTAACAAATGCAAGATATAACATGGGCTATCTCCGCAAGGAGACATCAGATCTGCAAAAGTCATGGTTTTCTGGTCTTTGGGGAGGCGGGGAACATGGGTATGTGTTTGTTTTTTGAATTTGAGCTCTATCTGCAATGGGCACTTTTCATGATATAAGCAGTTTTCCCTAACAAATGCAAGATATAACATGGGCTATCTCCGCAAGGAGACATCAGATCTGCCAAACTCATGGTTTTTGGTCTTCGGGGAGGAGGGGGAACATGAATATGTGTTTGTTTTTCGAATTTGAGCTCTATCTGCAATGGGCACTTTTCATGCTATAAGCAGTTCTTCCTAACAAATGCAAGATATTACATGGGCTATCTCCGCAAGGAGACATCAGATCTGCAAAAGTCATGGTTTTTTGGTCTTCGGGGAGGCGGGGGAACAGGAATATGTGTTTGTTTTTGAAATTTGAGCTCTATCTGCAATGGGCACTTTTCATGCTATAAGCAGTTTTTCCTAACAAATGCAAGATATAGCATGGGCTATCTCCGCAAGGAGACATCAGATCTGCAAAAGTCATGGTTTTTTGGTCTTCGGGGAGGCGGGGGAACATGGGTATGTGTTTGTTTTAAGAATTTGAGCTCTATCTGCAATGGGCACTTTTCATGCTATAAGCAGTTTTTCCTAACAAATGCAAGATATAACATGGGCTATCTCCGCAAGGAGACATCAGATCTGCAAAAGTCATGGTTTTAGGTCTTCGGGGAGGCGGGGGAACAGGAATGTGTGTTTGTTTTTGGAATAGGAGCTGTATCTGCAATGGGCACTTTTCATGCTATAAGCAGTTTTTCCTAACAAATGCAAGATATAGCATGGCCTATCTCCGCAAGGAGACATCAGATCTGCAAAAGTCATCGTTTTTTGGTCTTCGGGGAGGCGGGGGAACATGAATATGTGTTTGTTTTTCGAATTTGAGCTGTATCTGCAATGGGCACTTTTCATGATATAAGCAGTTTTTCCTAACAAATGCAAGATATAACATGGGCTATCTCCGCAAGGAGACATCAGATCTGCAAAAGTCATGGTTTTTTGGTCTTCGGGGACGCGGGGGAACAGGAATGTGTGTTTGTTTTTCGAATTTGAGCTCTATCTGCAATGGGCACTTTTCATGCTATAAGCAGTTTTTCCTAACAAATGCAAGATATAGCATGGGCTATCTCCGCAAGGAGACATCAGATCTGCCAAACTCATGGTTTTTTCGTCTTCGGGGAGGCGGGGGAACAGGAATATGTGTTTGTTTTTACAATTCTAGCTCTATCTGCAATGGGCAGTTTTCATGCTATAAGCAGTTTTTCTTAACAAATGCAAGATATAACATGGGCTATCTCCACAAGGAGACATCAGATCTGCAAAAGCCATTGTTTTTTGGTCTTCGGGGACGCGGGGGAACAGGAATGTGTGTTTGTTTTTGGAATTTGAGCTCTATCTGCAATGGGCACTTTTCATGCTATAAGCAGTTTTTCCTAACAAATGCAAGATATAGCATGGGATATCTCCGCAAGGAGACATGAGATCTGCAAAAGTCATGGTTTTTTGGTCTTCGGGGAGGCGGGGGAATATGAATATATGTTTGTTTTTCGAATTTGAGCTCTATCTGCAATGGGCACTTTTCATGCTATAAGCAGTTTTTCCTAACAAATGGAAGATATAGCATGGGCTATCTCCGCAAGGAGACATCAGATCTGCAAAAGTCATGGTTTTTTGGTCTTCGGGGAGGCGGGGGAACAGGAATATGTGTTTGTTTTTCGAATTTGAGCTCTATCTGCAATTGGCACTTTTCATGCTATAAGCAGTTTTTCCTAACAAATGCAAGATATAGCATGGGCTATCTGCGCAAGGAGACATCAGATCTGCAAAAGTCATGGTTTTCTGGTCTTTCGGGAGGCGGGTGAACATGGGTATGTGTTTGTTTTTTGAATTTGAGCTGTATCTGCAATGGGCACTTTTCATGCTATAAGCAGTTTTTCCTAACAAATGCAAGATATAACATGGGCTATCTCCGCAAGGAGACATCAGATCTGCAAAAGTCATGGTTTTCTGGTCTTTGGGGAGGCTGGGGAACATGGGTATGTGTTTGTTTTTTGAATTTGAGCTGTATCTGCAATGGGCACTTTTCATGATATAAGCAGTATTTCCTAACAAATGCAACATACAACATGGGCTATCTCCGCAAGGAGACATCAGATCTGCAAAAGTCATGGTTTTCTGGTCTTTGGGGAGGCGGGGGAACATGGGTATGTGTTTGTTTTTTGAATTTGAGCTGTATCTGCAATGGGCACTTTTCATGCTATAAGCAGTTTTTCCTAACAAATGCAAGATATAACATGGGCTATCTCCGCAAGGAGACATCAGATCTGCCAAACTCATGGTTTTTGGTCTTCGGGGAGGAGGGGGAACAGGAATATGTGTTTGTTTTTCGAATTTGAGCTCTATCTGCAATGGGCACTTTTCATGCTATAAGCAGTTCTTCCTAACAAATGCAAGATATTACATGGGCTATCTCCGCAAGGAGACATCAGATCTGCAAAAGTCATGGTTTTTTGGTCTTCGGGGAGGCGGGGGAACAGGAATATGTGTTTGTTTTTGAAATTTGAGCTCTATCTGCAATGGGCACTTTTCATGCTATAAGCAGTTTTTCCTAACAAATGCAAGATATAGCATGGGCTATCTCCGCAAGGAGACATCAGATCTGCAAAAGTCATGGTTTTTTGGTCTTCGGGGAGGCGGGGGAACATGGGTATGTGTTTGTTTTAAGAATTTGAGCTCTATCTGCAATGGGCACTTTTCATGCTATAAGCAGTTTTTCCTAACAAATGCAAGATATAACATGGGCTATCTCCGCAAGGAGACATCAGATCTGCAAAAGTCATGGTTTTAGGTCTTCGGGGAGGCGGGGGAACAGGAATGTGTGTTTGTTTTTGGAATAGGAGCTGTATCTGCAATGGGCACTTTTCATGCTATAAGCAGTTTTTCCTAACAAATGCAAGATATAGCATGGCCTATCTCCGCAAGGAGACATCAGATCTGCAAAAGTCATCGTTTTTTGGTCTTCGGGGAGGCGGGGGAACATGAATATGTGTTTGTTTTTCGAATTTGAGCTGTATCTGCAATGGGCACTTTTCATGATATAAGCAGTTTTTCCTAACAAATGCAAGATATAACATGGGCTATCTCCGCAAGGAGACATCAGATCTGCAAAAGTCATGGTTTTTTGGTCTTCGGGGACGCGGGGGAACAGGAATGTGTGTTTGTTTTTCGAATTTGAGCTCTATCTGCAATGGGCACTTTTCATGCTATAAGCAGTTTTTCCTAACAAATGCAAGATATAGCATGGGCTATCTCCGCAAGGAGACATCAGATCTGCCAAACTCATGGTTTTTTCGTCTTCGGGGAGGCGGGGGAACAGGAATATGTGTTTGTTTTTACAATTCTAGCTCTATCTGCAATGGGCAGTTTTCATGCTATAAGCAGTTTTTCTTAACAAATGCAAGATATAACATGGGCTATCTCCACAAGGAGACATCAGATCTGCAAAAGCCATTGTTTTTTGGTCTTCGGGGACGCGGGGGAACAGGAATGTGTGTTTGTTTTTGGAATTTGAGCTCTATCTGCAATGGGCACTTTTCATGCTATAAGCAGTTTTTCCTAACAAATGCAAGATATAGCATGGGATATCTCCGCAAGGAGACATGAGATCTGCAAAAGTCATGGTTTTTTGGTCTTCGGGGAGGCGGGGGAATATGAATATATGTTTGTTTTTCGAATTTGAGCTCTATCTGCAATGGGCACTTTTCATGCTATAAGCAGTTTTTCCTAACAAATGGAAGATATAGCATGGGCTATCTCCGCAAGGAGACATCAGATCTGCAAAAGTCATGGTTTTTTGGTCTTCGGGGAGGCGGGGGAACAGGAATATGTGTTTGTTTTTCGAATTTGAGCTCTATCTGCAATTGGCACTTTTCATGCTATAAGCAGTTTTTCCTAACAAATGCAAGATATAGCATGGGCTATCTGCGCAAGGAGACATCAGATCTGCAAAAGTCATGGTTTTCTGGTCTTTCGGGAGGCGGGTGAACATGGGTATGTGTTTGTTTTTTGAATTTGAGCTGTATCTGCAATGGGCACTTTTCATGCTATAAGCAGTTTTTCCTAACAAATGCAAGATATAACATGGGCTATCTCCGCAAGGAGACATCAGATCTGCAAAAGTCATGGTTTTCTGGTCTTTGGGGAGGCTGGGGAACATGGGTATGTGTTTGTTTTTTGAATTTGAGCTGTATCTGCAATGGGCACTTTTCATGATATAAGCAGTATTTCCTAACAAATGCAACATACAACATGGGCTATCTCCGCAAGGAGACATCAGATCTGCAAAAGTCATGGTTTTCTGGTCTTTGGGGAGGCGGGGGAACATGGGTATGTGTTTGTTTTTTGAATTTGAGCTGTATCTGCAATGGGCACTTTTCATGCTATAAGCAGTTTTTCCTAACAAATGCAAGATATAACATGGGCTATCTCCGCAAGGAGACATCAGATCTGCCAAACTCATGGTTTTTGGTCTTCGGGGAGGAGGGGGAACAGGAATATGTGTTTGTTTTTCGAATTTGAGCTCTATCTGCAATGGGCACTTTTCATGCTATAAGCAGTTTTTCCTAACAAATGGAAGATATAGCATGGGCTATCTCCGCAAGGAGACATCAGATCTGCAAAAGTCATGGTTTTTTGGTCTTCGGGGAGGCGGGGGAACAGGAATATGTGTTTGTTTTTCGAATTTGAGCTCTATCTGCAATTGGCACTTTTCATGCTATAAGCAGTTTTTCCTAACAAATGCAAGATATAGCATGGGCTATCTGCGCAAGGAGACATCAGATCTGCAAAAGTCATGGTTTTCTGGTCTTTCGGGAGGCGGGTGAACATGGGTATGTGTTTGTTTTTTGAATTTGAGCTGTATCTGCAATGGGCACTTTTCATGCTATAAGCAGTTTTTCCTAACAAATGCAAGATATAACATGGGCTATCTCCGCAAGGAGACATCAGATCTGCAAAAGTCATGGTTTTCTGGTCTTTGGGGAGGCTGGGGAACATGGGTATGTGTTTGTTTTTTGAATTTGAGCTGTATCTGCAATGGGCACTTTTCATGATATAAGCAGTTTTTCCTAACAAATGCAACATACAACATGGGCTATCTCCGCAAGGAGACATCAGATCTGCAAAAGTCATGGTTTTCTGGTCTTTGGGGAGGCGGGGGAACATGGGTATGTGTTTGTTTTTTGAATTTGAGCTGTATCTGCAATGGGCACTTTTCATGCTATAAGCAGTTTTTCCTAACAAATGCAAGATATAACATGGGCTATCTCCGCAAGGAGACATCAGATCTGCCAAACTCATGGTTTTTGGTCTTCGGGGAGGAGGGGGAACAGGAATATGTGTTTGTTTTTCGAATTTGAGCTGTATCTGCAATGGGCACTTTTCATGCTATAAGCAGTTTTTCCTAACAAATGCAAGATATAACATGGGCTATCTCCGCAAGGAGACATCAGATCTGCAAAAGTCATGGTTTTTTGGTCTTCGGGGAGGCGGGGGAACATGAATGTGTTTGTTTTTCGAATTTTAGCTCTATCTGCAATGGGCACTTTTCATGCTATAAGCAGTTTTTCCTAACAAATGCAAGATATAGCATGGGCTATCTCCGCAAGGAGACATCAGATCTGCAAAAGTCATGGTTTTTTGGTCTTCGGGGAGGCGGGGGAACATGAATATCTGTTTGTTTTTCGAATTTGAGCTCTATCTGCAATGGGCACTTTTCATGCTATAAGCAGTTTTTCCTAACAAATGCAAGATATAACATGGGCTATCTCCGCAAGGAGACATCAGATCTGCAAAAGTCATGGTTTTCTGGTCTTTGGGGAGGCGGGGGAACATGGGTATGTGTTTGTTTTTTGAATTTGAGCTGTATCTGCAATGGGCACTTTTCATGCTATAAGCAGTTTTTCCTAACAAATGCAAGATATAACATGGGCTATCTCCGCAAGGAGACATCAGATCTGCCAAACTCATGGTTTTTGGTCTTCAGGGAGGAGGGGGAACAGGAATATGTGTTTGTTTTTCGAATTTGAGCTCTATCTGCAATGGGCACTTTTCATGCTATAAGCAGTTTTTCCTAACAAATGCAAGATATAACATGGGCTATCTCCGCAAGGAGACATCAGATCTGCAAAAGTCATGGTTTTTTGGTCTTCAGGGAGGCGGGGGAACATGGGTATGTGTTTGTTTTTCGAATTTGAGCTCTATCTGCAATGGGCACTTTTCATGCTATAAGCAGTTTTTCCTAACAAATGCAAGATATAACATGGGCTATCTCCGCAAGGAGACATCAGATCTGCAAAAGTCATGGTTTTCTGGTCTTTCGGGAGGCGGGGGAACATGGGTATGTGTTTGTTTTTTGAATTTGAGCTCTATCTGCAATGGGCACTTTTCATGATATAAGCAGTTTTTCCTAACAAATGCAAGATATAACATGGGCTATCTCCGCAAGGAGACATCAGATCTGCAAAAGTCATGGTTTTCTGGTCTTTGGGGAGGCGGGGAACATGGGTATGTGTTTGTTTTTTGAATTTGAGCTCTATCTGCAATGGGCACTTTTCATGATATAAGCAGTTTTCCCTAACAAATGCAAGATATAACATGGGCTATCTCCGCAAGGAGACATCAGATCTGCCAAACTCATGGTTTTTGGTCTTCGGGGAGGAGGGGGAACATGAATATGTGTTTGTTTTTCGAATTTGAGCTCTATCTGCAATGGGCACTTTTCATGCTATAAGCAGTTTTTCCTAACAAATGCAAGATATTACATGGGCTATCTCCGCAAGGAGACATCAGATCTGCAAAAGTCATGGTTTTTTGGTCTTCGGGGAGGCGGGGGAACAGGAATATGTGTTTGTTTTTGAAATTTGAGCTCTATCTGCAATGGGCACTTTTCATGCTATAAGCAGTTTTTCCTAACAAATGCAAGATATAGCATGGGCTATCTCCGCAAGGAGACATCAGATCTGCAAAAGTCATGGTTTTTTGGTCTTCGGGGAGGCGGGGGAACATGGGTATGTGTTTGTTTTAAGAATTTGAGCTCTATCTGCAATGGGCACTTTTCATGCTATAAGCAGTTTTTCCTAACAAATGCAAGATATAACATGGGCTATCTCCGCAAGGAGACATCAGATCTGCAAAAGTCATGGTTTTAGGTCTTCGAGGAGGCGGGGGAACAGGAATGTGTGTTTGTTTTTGGAATAGGAGCTGTATCTGCAATGGGCACTTTTCATGCTATAAGCAGTTTTTCCTAACAAATGCAAGATATAGCATGGGCTATCTCCGCAAGGAGACATCAGATCTGCAAAAGTCATCGTTTTTTGGTCTTCGGGGAGGCGGGGGAACATGAATATGTGTTTGTTTTTCGAATTTGAGCTGTATCTGCAATGGGCACTTTTCATGATATAAGCAGTTTTTCCTAACAAATGCAAGATATAACATGGGCTATCTCCGCAAGGAGACATCAGATCTGCAAAAGTCATGGTTTTTTGGTCTTCAGGGAGGCGGGGGAACAGGAATATGTGTATGTTTTTCGAATTTGAGCTCTATCTTCAATGGGCACTTTTCATGCTATAAGCAGTTTTTCCTAACAAATGCAAGATATAACATGGGCTATCTCCGCAAGGAGACATCAGATCTGCAAAAGTCATGGTTTTTGGTCTTCGGGGAGGAGGGGGAACAGGAATGTGTGTTTGTTTTTGGAATTTGAGCTCTATCTGCAATGGGCACTTTTCATGCTATAAGCAGTTTTTCCTAACAAATGCAAGATATTACATGGGCTATCTCCGCAAAGAAACTTCAGATCTGCAAAAGTCATGGTTTTTTGGTCTTCGGGGAGGCGGGGGAATATGAATATATGTTTGTTTTTCGAATTTGAGCTCTATCTGCAATGGGCACTTTTCATGCTATAAGCAGTTTTTCCTAACAAATGCAAGATATAACATGGGCTATCTCCGCAAGGAGACATCAGATCTGCAAAAGTCATGGTTTTTTGGTCTTCGGGGAGGCGGGGGAACAGGAATATGTGTTTGTTTTTCGAATTTGAGCTCTATCTGCAATGGGCACTTTTCATGCTATAAGCAGTTTTTCCTAACAAATGCAAGATATAACATGGGCTATCTCCGCAAGGAGACATCAGATCTGCCAAAGTCATGGTTTTAGGTCTTCGGGGAGGCGGGGGAACAGGAATGTGTGTTTGTTTTTGGAATAGGAGCTGTATCTGCAATGGGCACTTTTCATGCTATAAGCAGTTTTTCCTAAAAAATTTAAGATATAGCATGGGCTATCTCCGCAAGGAGACATCAGATCTGCAAAAGTCATCATTGTTTGGTCTTCGGGGAGGCGGGGGAACATGAATATGTGTTTGTTTTTCGAATTTGAGCTGTATCTGCAATGGGCACTTTTCATGATATAAGCAGTTTTTCCTAACAAATGCAAGATATAACATGGGCTATCTCCGCAAGGAGACATCAGATCTGCAAAAGTCATGGTTTTTTGGTCTTCAGGGAGGCGGGGGAACAGGAATATGTGTATGTTTTTCGAATTTGAGCTCTATCTGCAATGGGCACTTTTCATGCTATAAGCAGTTTTTCCTAACAAATGCAAGATATAACATGGGCTATCTCCGCAAATAAACTTCAGATCTGCAAAAGTCATGGTTTTTTGGTCTTCGGGGAGGCGGGGGAATATGAATATATGTTTGTTTTTCGAATTTGAGCTCTATCTGCAATGGGCACTTTTCATGCTATAAGCAGTTTTTCCTAACAAATGCAAGATATTACATGGGCTATCTCCGCAAGGAGACATCAGATCTGCAAAAGTCATGGTTTTTTGGTCTTCAGGGAGGCGGGGGAACAGGAATATGTGTTTGTTTTTCGAATTTGAGCTCTATCTGCAATGGGCACTTTTCATGCTATAAGCAGTTTTTCCTAACAAATGCAAGATATAACATGGGCTATCTCCGCAAGGAGACATCAGATCTGCAAAAGTCATGGTTTTTGGTCTTCGGGGAGGAGGGGGAACAGGAATGTGTGTTTGTTTTTGGAATTTGAGCTCTATCTGCAATGGGCACTTTTCATGCTATAAGCAGTTTTTCCTAACAAATGCAAGATATTACATGGGCTATCTCCGCAAAGAAACTTCAGATCTGCAAAAGTCATGGTTTTTTGGTCTTTGGGGAGGCGGGGGAATATGAATATATGTTTGTTTTTCGAATTTGAGCTCTATCTGCAATGGGCACTTTTCATGCTATAAGCAGTTTTTCCTAAAAAATTTAAGATATAGCATGGGCTATCTCCGCAAGGAGACATCAGATCTGCAAAAGTCATCATTGTTTGGTCTTCGGGGAGGCGGGGGAACATGAATATGTGTTTGTTTTTCGAATTTGAGCTGTATCTGCAATGGGCACTTTTCATGATATAAGCAGTTTTTCCTAACAAATGCAAGATATAACATGGGCTATCTCCGCAAGGAGACATCAGATCTGCAAAAGTCATGGTTTTTTGGTCTTCAGGGAGGCGGGGGAACAGGAATATGTGTATGTTTTTCGAATTTGAGCTCTATCTGCAATGGGCACTTTTCATGCTATAAGCAGTTTTTCCTAACAAATGCAAGATATAACATGGGCTATCTCCGCAAATAAACTTCAGATCTGCAAAAGTCATGGTTTTTTGGTCTTCGGGGAGGCGGGGGAATATGAATATATGTTTGTTTTTCGAATTTGAGCTCTATCTGCAATGGGCACTTTTCATGCTATAAGCAGTTTTTCCTAACAAATGCAAGATATTACATGGGCTATCTCCGCAAGGAGACATCAGATCTGCAAAAGTCATGGTTTTTTGGTCTTCAGGGAGGCGGGGGAACAGGAATATGTGTTTGTTTTTCGAATTTGAGCTCTATCTGCAATGGGCACTTTTCATGCTATAAGCAGTTTTTCCTAACAAATGCAAGATATAACATGGGCTATCTCCGCAAGGAGACATCAGATCTGCAAAAGTCATGGTTTTTGGTCTTCGGGGAGGAGGGGGAACAGGAATGTGTGTTTGTTTTTGGAATTTGAGCTCTATCTGCAATGGGCACTTTTCATGCTATAAGCAGTTTTTCCTAACAAATGCAAGATATTACATGGGCTATCTCCGCAAAGAAACTTCAGATCTGCAAAAGTCATGGTTTTTTGGTCTTTGGGGAGGCGGGGGAATATGAATATATGTTTGTTTTTCGAATTTGAGCTCTATCTGCAATGGGCACTTTTCATGCTATAAGCAGTTTTTCCTAACAAATGCAAGATATAACATGGGCTATCTCCGCAAGGAGACATCAGATCTGCAAAAGTCATGGTTTTTTGGTCTTCGGTGAGCCATGGGAACAGGAATATGTGTTTGTTTTTCGAATTTGAGCTCTATCTGCAATGGGCACTTTTCATGCTATAAGCAGTTTTTCCTAACAAATGCAAGATATAACATGGGCTATCTCCGCAAGGAGACATCAGATCTGCCAAACTCATGGTTTTAGGTCTTCGGGGAGGAGGGGGAACAGGAATATGTGTTTGTTTTTCGAATTTGAGCTCTATCTGCAATGGGCACTTTTCATGCTATAAGCAGTTTTTCCTAACAAATGCAAGATATTACATGGGCTATCTCCGCAAAGAAACTTCAGATCTGCAAAAGTCATGGTTTTTTGGTCTTTGGGGAGGCGGGGGAATATGAATATATGTTTGTTTTTCGAATTTGAGCTCTATCTGCAATGGGCACTTTTCATGCTATAAGCAGTTTTTCCTAACAAATGCAAGATATTACATGGGCTATCTCCGCAAAGAAACTTCAGATCTGCAAAAGTCATGGTTTTTTGGTCTTCGGGGAGGCGGGGGAATATGAATATATGTTTGTTTTTCGAATTTGAGCTCTATCTGCAATGGGCACTTTTCATGCTATAAGCAGTTTTTCCTAACAAATGCAAGATATAACATGGGCTATCTCCGCAATGAGACATCAGATCTGCAAAAGTCATGGTTTTTTGGTCTTCGGTGAGCCATGGGAACAGGAATATGTGTTTGTTTTTCGAATTTGAGCTCTATCTGCAATGGGCACTTTTCATGCTATAAGCAGTTTTTCCTAACAAATGCAAGATATAACATGGGCTATCTCCGCAAGGAGACATCAGATCTGCCAAACTCATGGTTTTAGGTCTTCGGGGAGGAGGGGGAACAGGAATATGTGTTTGTTTTTCGAATTTGAGCTCTATCTGCAATGGGCACTTTTCATGCTATAAGCAGTTTTTCCTAACAAATGCAAGATATAACATGGGCTATCTCCGCAAGGAGACATCAGATCTGCAAAAGTCATAGTTTTCTGGTCTTTGGGGAGGCGGGGGAACATGGGTATGTGTTTGTTTTTTGAATTTGAGCTCTATCTGCAATGGGCACTTTTCATGATATAAGCAGTTTTTCCTAACAAATGCAAGATATTACATGGGCTATCTCCGCAAGGAGACATCAGATCTGCAAAAGTCATGGTTTTTTGGTCTTCGGGGAGGCGGGGGAACAGGAATATGTGTTTGTTTTTTGAATTTGAGCTCTATCTGCAATGGGCACTTTTCATGCTATAAGCAGTTTTTCCTAACAAATGCAAGATATTACATGGGCTATCTCCGCAAGGAAACTTCAGATCTGCAAAAGTCATGGTTTTTTGGTCTTCGGGGAGGGGGGGGAATATGAATATATGTTTGTTTTTCGAATTTGAGCTCTATCTGCAATGGGCACTTTTCATGCTATAAGCAGTTTTTCCTAACAAATGCAAGATATAACATGGGCTATCTCCGCAAGGAGACATCAGATCTGCCAAACTCATGGTTTTTTGGTCTTCGGGGAGGCGGGGGAACAGGAATATGTGTTTGTTTTTGAAATTTGAGCTCTATCTGCAATGGGCACTTTTCATGCTATAAGCAGTTTTTCCTAACAAATGCAAGATATAGCATGGGCTATCTCCGCAAGGAGACATCAGATCTGCAAAAGTCATGGTTTTTTGGTCTTCGGGGAGGCGGGGGAACATGGGTATGTGTTTGTTTTTCGAATTTGAGCTCTATCTGCAATGGGCACTTTTCATGCTATAAGCAGTTTTTCCTAACAAATGCAAGATATAACATGGGCTATCTCCGCAAGGAGACATCAGATCTGCAAAAGTCATGGTTTTCTGGTCTTTGGGGAGGCGGGGAACATGGGTATGTGTTTGTTTTTTGAATTTGAGCTCTATCTGCAATGGGCACTTTTCATGATATAAGCAGTTTTCCCTAACAAATGCAAGATATAACATGGGCTATCTCCGCAAGGAGACATCAGATCTGCCAAACTCATGGTTTTTGGTCTTTCGGGAGGCGGGGGAACATGGGTATGTGTTTGTTTTTTGAATTTGAGCTGTATCTGCAATGGACACTTTTCATGCTATAAGCAGTTTTTCCTAACAAATGCAAGATATAACATGGGCTATCTCCGCAAGGAGACATCAGATCTGCCACTCATATGTGTTTGTTTTTCGAATTTGAGCTCTATCTGCAATGGGCACTTTTCATGCTATAAGCAGTTTTTCCTAACAAATGCAAGATATTACATGGGCTATATCCGCAAGGAGACATCAGATCTGCAAAACTCATGGTTTTTTGGTCTGCGGGGAGGCGGGGGAACAGGAATATGTGTTTGTTTTTCGAATTTGAGCTCTATCTGCAATGGGCACTTTTCATGCTATAAGCAGTTTTTCCTAACAAATGCAAGATATAACATGGGCTATCTCCGCAAGGAGACATCAGATCTGCCAAACTCATGGTTTTAGGTCTTCGGGGAGGAGGGGGAACAGGAATATGTGTTTGTTTTTCGAATTTGAGCTCTATCTGCAATGGGCACTTTTCATGCTATAAGCAGTTTTTCCTAACAAATGCAAGATATAACATGGGCTATCTCCGCAAGGAGACATCAGATCTGCAAAAGTCATAGTTTTCTGGTCTTTGGGGAGGCGGGGGAACATGGGTATGTGTTTGTTTTTTGAATTTGAGCTCTATCTGCAATGGGCACTTTTCATGATATAAGCAGTTTTTCCTAACAAATGCAAGATATTACATGGGCTATCTCCGCAAGGAGACATCAGATCTGCAAAAGTCATGGTTTTTTGGTCTTCGGGGAGGCGGGGGAACAGGAATATGTGTTTGTTTTTTGAATTTGAGCTCTATCTGCAATGGGCACTTTTCATGCTATAAGCAGTTTTTCCTAACAAATGCAAGATATTACATGGGCTATCTCCGCAAGGAAACTTCAGATCTGCAAAAGTCATGGTTTTTTGGTCTTCGGGGAGGGGGGGGAATATGAATATATGTTTGTTTTTCGAATTTGAGCTCTATCTGCAATGGGCACTTTTCATGCTATAAGCAGTTTTTCCTAACAAATGCAAGATATAACATGGGCTATCTCCGCAAGGAGACATCAGATCTGCCAAACTCATGGTTTTTTGGTCTTCGGGGAGGCGGGGGAACAGGAATATGTGTTTGTTTTTGAAATTTGAGCTCTATCTGCAATGGGCACTTTTCATGCTATAAGCAGTTTTTCCTAACAAATGCAAGATATAGCATGGGCTATCTCCGCAAGGAGACATCAGATCTGCAAAAGTCATGGTTTTTTGGTCTTCGGGGAGGCGGGGGAACATGGGTATGTGTTTGTTTTTCGAATTTGAGCTCTATCTGCAATGGGCACTTTTCATGCTATAAGCAGTTTTTCCTAACAAATGCAAGATATAACATGGGCTATCTCCGCAAGGAGACATCAGATCTGCAAAAGTCATGGTTTTCTGGTCTTTGGGGAGGCGGGGAACATGGGTATGTGTTTGTTTTTTGAATTTGAGCTCTATCTGCAATGGGCACTTTTCATGCTATAAGCAGTTTTCCCTAACAAATGCAAGATATAACATGGGCTATCTCCGCAAGGAGACATCAGATCTGCCAAACTCATGGTTTTTGGTCTTTCGGGAGGCGGGGGAACATGGGTATGTGTTTGTTTTTTGAATTTGAGCTGTATCTGCAATGGGCACTTTTCATGCTATAAGCAGTTTTTCCTAACAAATGCAAGATATAACATGGGCTATCTCCGCAAGGAGACATCAGATCTGCCACTCATATGTGTTTGTTTTTCGAATTTGAGCTCTATCTGCAATGGGCACTTTTCATGCTATAAGCAGTTTTTCCTAACAAATGCAAGATATAACATGGGCTATCTCCGCAAGGAGACATCAGATCTGCAAAAGTCATGGTTTTCTGGTCTTTCGGGAGGCGGGGGAACATGGGTATGTGTTTGTTTTTTGAATTTGAGCTCTATCTGCAATGGGCACTTTTCATGATATAAGCAGTTTTTCCTAACAAATGCAAGATATAACATGGGCTATCTCCGCAAGGAGACATCAGATCTGCAAAAGTCATGGTTTTCTGGTCTTTGGGGAGGCGGGGAACATGGGTATGTGTTTGTTTTTTGAATTTGAGCTCTATCTGCAATGGGCACTTTTCATGATATAAGCAGTTTTCCCTAACAAATGCAAGATATAACATGGGCTATCTCCGCAAGGAGACATCAGATCTGCCAAACTCATGGTTTTTGGTCTTCGGGGAGGAGGGGGAACATGAATATGTGTTTGTTTTTCGAATTTGAGCTCTATCTGCAATGGGCACTTTTCATGCTATAAGCAGTTTTTCCTAACAAATGCAAGATATAACATGGGCTATCTCCGCAAGGAGACATCAGATCTGCCAAACTCATGGTTTTAGGTCTTCGGGGAGGAGGGGGAACAGGAATATGTGTTTGTTTTTCGAATTTGAGCTCTATCTGCAATGGGCACTTTTCATGCTATAAGCAGTTTTTCCTAACAAATGCAAGATATTACATGGGCTATCTCCGCAAAGAAACTTCAGATCTGCAAAAGTCATGGTTTTTTGGTCTTTGGGGAGGCGGGGGAATATGAATATATGTTTGTTTTTCGAATTTGAGCTCTATCTGCAATGGGCACTTTTCATGCTATAAGCAGTTTTTCCTAACAAATGCAAGATATTACATGGGCTATCTCCGCAAAGAAACTTCAGATCTGCAAAAGTCATGGTTTTTTGGTCTTCGGGGAGGCGGGGGAATATGAATATATGTTTGTTTTTCGAATTTGAGCTCTATCTGCAATGGGCACTTTTCATGCTATAAGCAGTTTTTCCTAACAAATGCAAGATATAACATGGGCTATCTCCGCAATGAGACATCAGATCTGCAAAAGTCATGGTTTTTTGGTCTTCGGTGAGCCATGGGAACAGGAATATGTGTTTGTTTTTCGAATTTGAGCTCTATCTGCAATGGGCACTTTTCATGCTATAAGCAGTTCTTCCTAACAAATGCAAGATATTACATGGGCTATCTCCGCAAGGAGACATCAGATCTGCAAAAGTCATGGTTTTTTGGTCTTCGGGGAGGCGGGGGAACAGGAATATGTGTTTGTTTTTGAAATTTGAGCTCTATCTGCAATGGGCACTTTTCATGCTATAAGCAGTTTTTCCTAACAAATGCAAGATATAGCATGGGCTATCTCCGCAAGGAGACATCAGATCTGCAAAAGTCATGGTTTTTTGGTCTTCGGGGAGGCGGGGGAACATGGGTATGTGTTTGTTTTAAGAATTTGAGCTCTATCTGCAATGGGCACTTTTCATGCTATAAGCAGTTTTTCCTAACAAATGCAAGATATAACATGGGCTATCTCCGCAAGGAGACATCAGATCTGCAAAAGTCATGGTTTTAGGTCTTCGGGGAGGCGGGGGAACAGGAATGTGTGTTTGTTTTTGGAATAGGAGCTGTATCTGCAATGGGCACTTTTCATGCTATAAGCAGTTTTTCCTAACAAATGCAAGATATAGCATGGCCTATCTCCGCAAGGAGACATCAGATCTGCAAAAGTCATCGTTTTTTGGTCTTCGGGGAGGCGGGGGAACATGAATATGTGTTTGTTTTTCGAATTTGAGCTGTATCTGCAATGGGCACTTTTCATGATATAAGCAGTTTTTCCTAACAAATGCAAGATATAACATGGGCTATCTCCGCAAGGAGACATCAGATCTGCAAAAGTCATGGTTTTTTGGTCTTCGGGGACGCGGGGGAACAGGAATGTGTGTTTGTTTTTCGAATTTGAGCTCTATCTGCAATGGGCACTTTTCATGCTATAAGCAGTTTTTCCTAACAAATGCAAGATATAGCATGGGCTATCTCCGCAAGGAGACATCAGATCTGCCAAACTCATGGTTTTTTCGTCTTCGGGGAGGCGGGGGAACAGGAATATGTGTTTGTTTTTACAATTCTAGCTCTATCTGCAATGGGCAGTTTTCATGCTATAAGCAGTTTTTCTTAACAAATGCAAGATATAACATGGGCTATCTCCACAAGGAGACATCAGATCTGCAAAAGCCATTGTTTTTTGGTCTTCGGGGACGCGGGGGAACAGGAATGTGTGTTTGTTTTTGGAATTTGAGCTCTATCTGCAATGGGCACTTTTCATGCTATAAGCAGTTTTTCCTAACAAATGCAAGATATAGCATGGGATATCTCCGCAAGGAGACATGAGATCTGCAAAAGTCATGGTTTTTTGGTCTTCGGGGAGGCGGGGGAATATGAATATATGTTTGTTTTTCGAATTTGAGCTCTATCTGCAATGGGCACTTTTCATGCTATAAGCAGTTTTTCCTAACAAATGGAAGATATAGCATGGGCTATCTCCGCAAGGAGACATCAGATCTGCAAAAGTCATGGTTTTTTGGTCTTCGGGGAGGCGGGGGAACAGGAATATGTGTTTGTTTTTCGAATTTGAGCTCTATCTGCAATTGGCACTTTTCATGCTATAAGCAGTTTTTCCTAACAAATGCAAGATATAGCATGGGCTATCTGCGCAAGGAGACATCAGATCTGCAAAAGTCATGGTTTTCTGGTCTTTCGGGAGGCGGGTGAACATGGGTATGTGTTTGTTTTTTGAATTTGAGCTGTATCTGCAATGGGCACTTTTCATGCTATAAGCAGTTTTTCCTAACAAATGCAAGATATAACATGGGCTATCTCCGCAAGGAGACATCAGATCTGCAAAAGTCATGGTTTTCTGGTCTTTGGGGAGGCTGGGGAACATGGGTATGTGTTTGTTTTTTGAATTTGAGCTGTATCTGCAATGGGCACTTTTCATGATATAAGCAGTATTTCCTAACAAATGCAACATACAACATGGGCTATCTCCGCAAGGAGACATCAGATCTGCAAAAGTCATGGTTTTCTGGTCTTTGGGGAGGCGGGGGAACATGGGTATGTGTTTGTTTTTTGAATTTGAGCTGTATCTGCAATGGGCACTTTTCATGCTATAAGCAGTTTTTCCTAACAAATGCAAGATATAACATGGGCTATCTCCGCAAGGAGACATCAGATCTGCCAAACTCATGGTTTTTGGTCTTCGGGGAGGAGGGGGAACAGGAATATGTGTTTGTTTTTCGAATTTGAGCTCTATCTGCAATGGGCACTTTTCATGCTATAAGCAGTTTTTCCTAACAAATGGAAGATATAGCATGGGCTATCTCCGCAAGGAGACATCAGATCTGCAAAAGTCATGGTTTTTTGGTCTTCGGGGAGGCGGGGGAACAGGAATATGTGTTTGTTTTTCGAATTTGAGCTCTATCTGCAATTGGCACTTTTCATGCTATAAGCAGTTTTTCCTAACAAATGCAAGATATAGCATGGGCTATCTGCGCAAGGAGACATCAGATCTGCAAAAGTCATGGTTTTCTGGTCTTTCGGGAGGCGGGTGAACATGGGTATGTGTTTGTTTTTTGAATTTGAGCTGTATCTGCAATGGGCACTTTTCATGCTATAAGCAGTTTTTCCTAACAAATGCAAGATATAACATGGGCTATCTCCGCAAGGAGACATCAGATCTGCAAAAGTCATGGTTTTCTGGTCTTTGGGGAGGCTGGGGAACATGGGTATGTGTTTGTTTTTTGAATTTGAGCTGTATCTGCAATGGGCACTTTTCATGATATAAGCAGTTTTTCCTAACAAATGCAACATACAACATGGGCTATCTCCGCAAGGAGACATCAGATCTGCAAAAGTCATGGTTTTCTGGTCTTTGGGGAGGCGGGGGAACATGGGTATGTGTTTGTTTTTTGAATTTGAGCTGTATCTGCAATGGGCACTTTTCATGCTATAAGCAGTTTTTCCTAACAAATGCAAGATATAACATGGGCTATCTCCGCAAGGAGACATCAGATCTGCCAAACTCATGGTTTTTGGTCTTCGGGGAGGAGGGGGAACAGGAATATGTGTTTGTTTTTCGAATTTGAGCTGTATCTGCAATGGGCACTTTTCATGCTATAAGCAGTTTTTCCTAACAAATGCAAGATATAACATGGGCTATCTCCGCAAGGAGACATCAGATCTGCAAAAGTCATGGTTTTTTGGTCTTCGGGGAGGCGGGGGAACATGAATGTGTTTGTTTTTCGAATTTTAGCTCTATCTGCAATGGGCACTTTTCATGCTATAAGCAGTTTTTCCTAACAAATGCAAGATATAGCATGGGCTATCTCCGCAAGGAGACATCAGATCTGCAAAAGTCATGGTTTTTTGGTCTTCGGGGAGGCGGGGGAACATGAATATCTGTTTGTTTTTCGAATTTGAGCTCTATCTGCAATGGGCACTTTTCATGCTATAAGCAGTTTTTCCTAACAAATGCAAGATATAACATGGGCTATCTCCGCAAGGAGACATCAGATCTGCAAAAGTCATGGTTTTCTGGTCTTTGGGGAGGCGGGGGAACATGGGTATGTGTTTGTTTTTTGAATTTGAGCTGTATCTGCAATGGGCACTTTTCATGCTATAAGCAGTTTTTCCTAACAAATGCAAGATATAACATGGGCTATCTCCGCAAGGAGACATCAGATCTGCCAAACTCATGGTTTTTGGTCTTCAGGGAGGAGGGGGAACAGGAATATGTGTTTGTTTTTCGAATTTGAGCTCTATCTGCAATGGGCACTTTTCATGCTATAAGCAGTTTTTCCTAACAAATGCAAGATATAACATGGGCTATCTCCGCAAGGAGACATCAGATCTGCAAAAGTCATGGTTTTTTGGTCTTCAGGGAGGCGGGGGAACATGGGTATGTGTTTGTTTTTCGAATTTGAGCTCTATCTGCAATGGGCACTTTTCATGCTATAAGCAGTTTTTCCTAACAAATGCAAGATATAACATGGGCTATCTCCGCAAGGAGACATCAGATCTGCAAAAGTCATGGTTTTCTGGTCTTTCGGGAGGCGGGGGAACATGGGTATGTGTTTGTTTTTTGAATTTGAGCTCTATCTGCAATGGGCACTTTTCATGATATAAGCAGTTTTTCCTAACAAATGCAAGATATAACATGGGCTATCTCCGCAAGGAGACATCAGATCTGCAAAAGTCATGGTTTTCTGGTCTTTGGGGAGGCGGGGAACATGGGTATGTGTTTGTTTTTTGAATTTGAGCTCTATCTGCAATGGGCACTTTTCATGATATAAGCAGTTTTCCCTAACAAATGCAAGATATAACATGGGCTATCTCCGCAAGGAGACATCAGATCTGCCAAACTCATGGTTTTTGGTCTTCGGGGAGGAGGGGGAACATGAATATGTGTTTGTTTTTCGAATTTGAGCTCTATCTGCAATGGGCACTTTTCATGCTATAAGCAGTTTTTCCTAACAAATGCAAGATATTACATGGGCTATCTCCGCAAGGAGACATCAGATCTGCAAAAGTCATGGTTTTTTGGTCTTCGGGGAGGCGGGGGAACAGGAATATGTGTTTGTTTTTGAAATTTGAGCTCTATCTGCAATGGGCACTTTTCATGCTATAAGCAGTTTTTCCTAACAAATGCAAGATATAGCATGGGCTATCTCCGCAAGGAGACATCAGATCTGCAAAAGTCATGGTTTTTTGGTCTTCGGGGAGGCGGGGGAACATGGGTATGTGTTTGTTTTAAGAATTTGAGCTCTATCTGCAATGGGCACTTTTCATGCTATAAGCAGTTTTTCCTAACAAATGCAAGATATAACATGGGCTATCTCCGCAAGGAGACATCAGATCTGCAAAAGTCATGGTTTTAGGTCTTCGAGGAGGCGGGGGAACAGGAATGTGTGTTTGTTTTTGGAATAGGAGCTGTATCTGCAATGGGCACTTTTCATGCTATAAGCAGTTTTTCCTAACAAATGCAAGATATAGCATGGGCTATCTCCGCAAGGAGACATCAGATCTGCAAAAGTCATCGTTTTTTGGTCTTCGGGGAGGCGGGGGAACATGAATATGTGTTTGTTTTTCGAATTTGAGCTGTATCTGCAATGGGCACTTTTCATGATATAAGCAGTTTTTCCTAACAAATGCAAGATATAACATGGGCTATCTCCGCAAGGAGACATCAGATCTGCAAAAGTCATGGTTTTTTGGTCTTCAGGGAGGCGGGGGAACAGGAATATGTGTATGTTTTTCGAATTTGAGCTCTATCTTCAATGGGCACTTTTCATGCTATAAGCAGTTTTTCCTAACAAATGCAAGATATAACATGGGCTATCTCCGCAAGGAGACATCAGATCTGCAAAAGTCATGGTTTTTGGTCTTCGGGGAGGAGGGGGAACAGGAATGTGTGTTTGTTTTTGGAATTTGAGCTCTATCTGCAATGGGCACTTTTCATGCTATAAGCAGTTTTTCCTAACAAATGCAAGATATTACATGGGCTATCTCCGCAAAGAAACTTCAGATCTGCAAAAGTCATGGTTTTTTGGTCTTCGGGGAGGCGGGGGAATATGAATATATGTTTGTTTTTCGAATTTGAGCTCTATCTGCAATGGGCACTTTTCATGCTATAAGCAGTTTTTCCTAACAAATGCAAGATATAACATGGGCTATCTCCGCAAGGAGACATCAGATCTGCAAAAGTCATGGTTTTTTGGTCTTCGGGGAGGCGGGGGAACAGGAATATGTGTTTGTTTTTCGAATTTGAGCTCTATCTGCAATGGGCACTTTTCATGCTATAAGCAGTTTTTCCTAACAAATGCAAGATATAACATGGGCTATCTCCGCAAGGAGACATCAGATCTGCCAAAGTCATGGTTTTAGGTCTTCGGGGAGGCGGGGGAACAGGAATGTGTGTTTGTTTTTGGAATAGGAGCTGTATCTGCAATGGGCACTTTTCATGCTATAAGCAGTTTTTCCTAAAAAATTTAAGATATAGCATGGGCTATCTCCGCAAGGAGACATCAGATCTGCAAAAGTCATCATTGTTTGGTCTTCGGGGAGGCGGGGGAACATGAATATGTGTTTGTTTTTCGAATTTGAGCTGTATCTGCAATGGGCACTTTTCATGATATAAGCAGTTTTTCCTAACAAATGCAAGATATAACATGGGCTATCTCCGCAAGGAGACATCAGATCTGCAAAAGTCATGGTTTTTTGGTCTTCAGGGAGGCGGGGGAACAGGAATATGTGTATGTTTTTCGAATTTGAGCTCTATCTGCAATGGGCACTTTTCATGCTATAAGCAGTTTTTCCTAACAAATGCAAGATATAACATGGGCTATCTCCGCAAATAAACTTCAGATCTGCAAAAGTCATGGTTTTTTGGTCTTCGGGGAGGCGGGGGAATATGAATATATGTTTGTTTTTCGAATTTGAGCTCTATCTGCAATGGGCACTTTTCATGCTATAAGCAGTTTTTCCTAACAAATGCAAGATATTACATGGGCTATCTCCGCAAGGAGACATCAGATCTGCAAAAGTCATGGTTTTTTGGTCTTCAGGGAGGCGGGGGAACAGGAATATGTGTTTGTTTTTCGAATTTGAGCTCTATCTGCAATGGGCACTTTTCATGCTATAAGCAGTTTTTCCTAACAAATGCAAGATATAACATGGGCTATCTCCGCAAGGAGACATCAGATCTGCAAAAGTCATGGTTTTTGGTCTTCGGGGAGGAGGGGGAACAGGAATGTGTGTTTGTTTTTGGAATTTGAGCTCTATCTGCAATGGGCACTTTTCATGCTATAAGCAGTTTTTCCTAACAAATGCAAGATATTACATGGGCTATCTCCGCAAAGAAACTTCAGATCTGCAAAAGTCATGGTTTTTTGGTCTTTGGGGAGGCGGGGGAATATGAATATATGTTTGTTTTTCGAATTTGAGCTCTATCTGCAATGGGCACTTTTCATGCTATAAGCAGTTTTTCCTAAAAAATTTAAGATATAGCATGGGCTATCTCCGCAAGGAGACATCAGATCTGCAAAAGTCATCATTGTTTGGTCTTCGGGGAGGCGGGGGAACATGAATATGTGTTTGTTTTTCGAATTTGAGCTGTATCTGCAATGGGCACTTTTCATGATATAAGCAGTTTTTCCTAACAAATGCAAGATATAACATGGGCTATCTCCGCAAGGAGACATCAGATCTGCAAAAGTCATGGTTTTTTGGTCTTCAGGGAGGCGGGGGAACAGGAATATGTGTATGTTTTTCGAATTTGAGCTCTATCTGCAATGGGCACTTTTCATGCTATAAGCAGTTTTTCCTAACAAATGCAAGATATAACATGGGCTATCTCCGCAAATAAACTTCAGATCTGCAAAAGTCATGGTTTTTTGGTCTTCGGGGAGGCGGGGGAATATGAATATATGTTTGTTTTTCGAATTTGAGCTCTATCTGCAATGGGCACTTTTCATGCTATAAGCAGTTTTTCCTAACAAATGCAAGATATTACATGGGCTATCTCCGCAAGGAGACATCAGATCTGCAAAAGTCATGGTTTTTTGGTCTTCAGGGAGGCGGGGGAACAGGAATATGTGTTTGTTTTTCGAATTTGAGCTCTATCTGCAATGGGCACTTTTCATGCTATAAGCAGTTTTTCCTAACAAATGCAAGATATAACATGGGCTATCTCCGCAAGGAGACATCAGATCTGCAAAAGTCATGGTTTTTGGTCTTCGGGGAGGAGGGGGAACAGGAATGTGTGTTTGTTTTTGGAATTTGAGCTCTATCTGCAATGGGCACTTTTCATGCTATAAGCAGTTTTTCCTAACAAATGCAAGATATTACATGGGCTATCTCCGCAAAGAAACTTCAGATCTGCAAAAGTCATGGTTTTTTGGTCTTTGGGGAGGCGGGGGAATATGAATATATGTTTGTTTTTCGAATTTGAGCTCTATCTGCAATGGGCACTTTTCATGCTATAAGCAGTTTTTCCTAACAAATGCAAGATATAACATGGGCTATCTCCGCAAGGAGACATCAGATCTGCAAAAGTCATGGTTTTTTGGTCTTCGGTGAGCCATGGGAACAGGAATATGTGTTTGTTTTTCGAATTTGAGCTCTATCTGCAATGGGCACTTTTCATGCTATAAGCAGTTTTTCCTAACAAATGCAAGATATAACATGGGCTATCTCCGCAAGGAGACATCAGATCTGCCAAACTCATGGTTTTAGGTCTTCGGGGAGGAGGGGGAACAGGAATATGTGTTTGTTTTTCGAATTTGAGCTCTATCTGCAATGGGCACTTTTCATGCTATAAGCAGTTTTTCCTAACAAATGCAAGATATTACATGGGCTATCTCCGCAAAGAAACTTCAGATCTGCAAAAGTCATGGTTTTTTGGTCTTTGGGGAGGCGGGGGAATATGAATATATGTTTGTTTTTCGAATTTGAGCTCTATCTGCAATGGGCACTTTTCATGCTATAAGCAGTTTTTCCTAACAAATGCAAGATATTACATGGGCTATCTCCGCAAAGAAACTTCAGATCTGCAAAAGTCATGGTTTTTTGGTCTTCGGGGAGGCGGGGGAATATGAATATATGTTTGTTTTTCGAATTTGAGCTCTATCTGCAATGGGCACTTTTCATGCTATAAGCAGTTTTTCCTAACAAATGCAAGATATAACATGGGCTATCTCCGCAATGAGACATCAGATCTGCAAAAGTCATGGTTTTTTGGTCTTCGGTGAGCCATGGGAACAGGAATATGTGTTTGTTTTTCGAATTTGAGCTCTATCTGCAATGGGCACTTTTCATGCTATAAGCAGTTTTTCCTAACAAATGCAAGATATAACATGGGCTATCTCCGCAAGGAGACATCAGATCTGCCAAACTCATGGTTTTAGGTCTTCGGGGAGGAGGGGGAACAGGAATATGTGTTTGTTTTTCGAATTTGAGCTCTATCTGCAATGGGCACTTTTCATGCTATAAGCAGTTTTTCCTAACAAATGCAAGATATAACATGGGCTATCTCCGCAAGGAGACATCAGATCTGCAAAAGTCATAGTTTTCTGGTCTTTGGGGAGGCGGGGGAACATGGGTATGTGTTTGTTTTTTGAATTTGAGCTCTATCTGCAATGGGCACTTTTCATGATATAAGCAGTTTTTCCTAACAAATGCAAGATATTACATGGGCTATCTCCGCAAGGAGACATCAGATCTGCAAAAGTCATGGTTTTTTGGTCTTCGGGGAGGCGGGGGAACAGGAATATGTGTTTGTTTTTTGAATTTGAGCTCTATCTGCAATGGGCACTTTTCATGCTATAAGCAGTTTTTCCTAACAAATGCAAGATATTACATGGGCTATCTCCGCAAGGAAACTTCAGATCTGCAAAAGTCATGGTTTTTTGGTCTTCGGGGAGGGGGGGGAATATGAATATATGTTTGTTTTTCGAATTTGAGCTCTATCTGCAATGGGCACTTTTCATGCTATAAGCAGTTTTTCCTAACAAATGCAAGATATAACATGGGCTATCTCCGCAAGGAGACATCAGATCTGCCAAACTCATGGTTTTTTGGTCTTCGGGGAGGCGGGGGAACAGGAATATGTGTTTGTTTTTGAAATTTGAGCTCTATCTGCAATGGGCACTTTTCATGCTATAAGCAGTTTTTCCTAACAAATGCAAGATATAGCATGGGCTATCTCCGCAAGGAGACATCAGATCTGCAAAAGTCATGGTTTTTTGGTCTTCGGGGAGGCGGGGGAACATGGGTATGTGTTTGTTTTTCGAATTTGAGCTCTATCTGCAATGGGCACTTTTCATGCTATAAGCAGTTTTTCCTAACAAATGCAAGATATAACATGGGCTATCTCCGCAAGGAGACATCAGATCTGCAAAAGTCATGGTTTTCTGGTCTTTGGGGAGGCGGGGAACATGGGTATGTGTTTGTTTTTTGAATTTGAGCTCTATCTGCAATGGGCACTTTTCATGATATAAGCAGTTTTCCCTAACAAATGCAAGATATAACATGGGCTATCTCCGCAAGGAGACATCAGATCTGCCAAACTCATGGTTTTTGGTCTTTCGGGAGGCGGGGGAACATGGGTATGTGTTTGTTTTTTGAATTTGAGCTGTATCTGCAATGGACACTTTTCATGCTATAAGCAGTTTTTCCTAACAAATGCAAGATATAACATGGGCTATCTCCGCAAGGAGACATCAGATCTGCCACTCATATGTGTTTGTTTTTCGAATTTGAGCTCTATCTGCAATGGGCACTTTTCATGCTATAAGCAGTTTTTCCTAACAAATGCAAGATATTACATGGGCTATATCCGCAAGGAGACATCAGATCTGCAAAACTCATGGTTTTTTGGTCTGCGGGGAGGCGGGGGAACAGGAATATGTGTTTGTTTTTCGAATTTGAGCTCTATCTGCAATGGGCACTTTTCATGCTATAAGCAGTTTTTCCTAACAAATGCAAGATATAACATGGGCTATCTCCGCAAGGAGACATCAGATCTGCCAAACTCATGGTTTTAGGTCTTCGGGGAGGAGGGGGAACAGGAATATGTGTTTGTTTTTCGAATTTGAGCTCTATCTGCAATGGGCACTTTTCATGCTATAAGCAGTTTTTCCTAACAAATGCAAGATATAACATGGGCTATCTCCGCAAGGAGACATCAGATCTGCAAAAGTCATAGTTTTCTGGTCTTTGGGGAGGCGGGGGAACATGGGTATGTGTTTGTTTTTTGAATTTGAGCTCTATCTGCAATGGGCACTTTTCATGATATAAGCAGTTTTTCCTAACAAATGCAAGATATTACATGGGCTATCTCCGCAAGGAGACATCAGATCTGCAAAAGTCATGGTTTTTTGGTCTTCGGGGAGGCGGGGGAACAGGAATATGTGTTTGTTTTTTGAATTTGAGCTCTATCTGCAATGGGCACTTTTCATGCTATAAGCAGTTTTTCCTAACAAATGCAAGATATTACATGGGCTATCTCCGCAAGGAAACTTCAGATCTGCAAAAGTCATGGTTTTTTGGTCTTCGGGGAGGGGGGGGAATATGAATATATGTTTGTTTTTCGAATTTGAGCTCTATCTGCAATGGGCACTTTTCATGCTATAAGCAGTTTTTCCTAACAAATGCAAGATATAACATGGGCTATCTCCGCAAGGAGACATCAGATCTGCCAAACTCATGGTTTTTTGGTCTTCGGGGAGGCGGGGGAACAGGAATATGTGTTTGTTTTTGAAATTTGAGCTCTATCTGCAATGGGCACTTTTCATGCTATAAGCAGTTTTTCCTAACAAATGCAAGATATAGCATGGGCTATCTCCGCAAGGAGACATCAGATCTGCAAAAGTCATGGTTTTTTGGTCTTCGGGGAGGCGGGGGAACATGGGTATGTGTTTGTTTTTCGAATTTGAGCTCTATCTGCAATGGGCACTTTTCATGCTATAAGCAGTTTTTCCTAACAAATGCAAGATATAACATGGGCTATCTCCGCAAGGAGACATCAGATCTGCAAAAGTCATGGTTTTCTGGTCTTTGGGGAGGCGGGGAACATGGGTATGTGTTTGTTTTTTGAATTTGAGCTCTATCTGCAATGGGCACTTTTCATGCTATAAGCAGTTTTCCCTAACAAATGCAAGATATAACATGGGCTATCTCCGCAAGGAGACATCAGATCTGCCAAACTCATGGTTTTTGGTCTTTCGGGAGGCGGGGGAACATGGGTATGTGTTTGTTTTTTGAATTTGAGCTGTATCTGCAATGGGCACTTTTCATGCTATAAGCAGTTTTTCCTAACAAATGCAAGATATAACATGGGCTATCTCCGCAAGGAGACATCAGATCTGCCACTCATATGTGTTTGTTTTTCGAATTTGAGCTCTATCTGCAATGGGCACTTTTCATGCTATAAGCAGTTTTTCCTAACAAATGCAAGATATAACATGGGCTATCTCCGCAAGGAGACATCAGATCTGCAAAAGTCATGGTTTTCTGGTCTTTCGGGAGGCGGGGGAACATGGGTATGTGTTTGTTTTTTGAATTTGAGCTCTATCTGCAATGGGCACTTTTCATGATATAAGCAGTTTTTCCTAACAAATGCAAGATATAACATGGGCTATCTCCGCAAGGAGACATCAGATCTGCAAAAGTCATGGTTTTCTGGTCTTTGGGGAGGCGGGGAACATGGGTATGTGTTTGTTTTTTGAATTTGAGCTCTATCTGCAATGGGCACTTTTCATGATATAAGCAGTTTTCCCTAACAAATGCAAGATATAACATGGGCTATCTCCGCAAGGAGACATCAGATCTGCCAAACTCATGGTTTTTGGTCTTCGGGGAGGAGGGGGAACATGAATATGTGTTTGTTTTTCGAATTTGAGCTCTATCTGCAATGGGCACTTTTCATGCTATAAGCAGTTTTTCCTAACAAATGCAAGATATAACATGGGCTATCTCCGCAAGGAGACATCAGATCTGCCAAACTCATGGTTTTAGGTCTTCGGGGAGGAGGGGGAACAGGAATATGTGTTTGTTTTTCGAATTTGAGCTCTATCTGCAATGGGCACTTTTCATGCTATAAGCAGTTTTTCCTAACAAATGCAAGATATTACATGGGCTATCTCCGCAAAGAAACTTCAGATCTGCAAAAGTCATGGTTTTTTGGTCTTTGGGGAGGCGGGGGAATATGAATATATGTTTGTTTTTCGAATTTGAGCTCTATCTGCAATGGGCACTTTTCATGCTATAAGCAGTTTTTCCTAACAAATGCAAGATATTACATGGGCTATCTCCGCAAAGAAACTTCAGATCTGCAAAAGTCATGGTTTTTTGGTCTTCGGGGAGGCGGGGGAATATGAATATATGTTTGTTTTTCGAATTTGAGCTCTATCTGCAATGGGCACTTTTCATGCTATAAGCAGTTTTTCCTAACAAATGCAAGATATAACATGGGCTATCTCCGCAATGAGACATCAGATCTGCAAAAGTCATGGTTTTTTGGTCTTCGGTGAGCCATGGGAACAGGAATATGTGTTTGTTTTTCGAATTTGAGCTCTATCTGCAATGGGCACTTTTCATGCTATAAGCAGTTTTTCCTAACAAATGCAAGATATAACATGGGCTATCTCCGCAAGGAGACATCAGATCTGCCAAACTCATGGTTTTAGGTCTTCGGGGAGGAGGGGGAACAGGAATATGTGTTTGTTTTTCGAATTTGAGCTCTATCTGCAATGGGCACTTTTCATGCTATAAGCAGTTTTTCCTAACAAATGCAAGATATAACATGGGCTATCTCCGCAAGGAGACATCAGATCTGCAAAAGTCATAGTTTTCTGGTCTTTGGGGAGGCGGGGGAACATGGGTATGTGTTTGTTTTTTGAATTTGAGCTCTATCTGCAATGGGCACTTTTCATGATATAAGCAGTTTTTCCTAACAAATGCAAGATATTACATGGGCTATCTCCGCAAGGAGACATCAGATCTGCAAAAGTCATGGTTTTTTGGTCTTCGGGGAGGCGGGGGAACAGGAATATGTGTTTGTTTTTTGAATTTGAGCTCTATCTGCAATGGGCACTTTTCATGCTATAAGCAGTTTTTCCTAACAAATGCAAGATATTACATGGGCTATCTCCGCAAGGAAACTTCAGATCTGCAAAAGTCATGGTTTTTTGGTCTTCGGGGAGGGGGGGGAATATGAATATATGTTTGTTTTTCGAATTTGAGCTCTATCTGCAATGGGCACTTTTCATGCTATAAGCAGTTTTTCCTAACAAATGCAAGATATAACATGGGCTATCTCCGCAAGGAGACATCAGATCTGCCAAACTCATGGTTTTTTGGTCTTCGGGGAGGCGGGGGAACAGGAATATGTGTTTGTTTTTGAAATTTGAGCTCTATCTGCAATGGGCACTTTTCATGCTATAAGCAGTTTTTCCTAACAAATGCAAGATATAGCATGGGCTATCTCCGCAAGGAGACATCAGATCTGCAAAAGTCATGGTTTTTTGGTCTTCGGGGAGGCGGGGGAACATGGGTATGTGTTTGTTTTTCGAATTTGAGCTCTATCTGCAATGGGCACTTTTCATGCTATAAGCAGTTTTTCCTAACAAATGCAAGATATAACATGGGCTATCTCCGCAAGGAGACATCAGATCTGCAAAAGTCATGGTTTTCTGGTCTTTGGGGAGGCGGGGAACATGGGTATGTGTTTGTTTTTTGAATTTGAGCTCTATCTGCAATGGGCACTTTTCATGATATAAGCAGTTTTCCCTAACAAATGCAAGATATAACATGGGCTATCTCCGCAAGGAGACATCAGATCTGCCAAACTCATGGTTTTTGGTCTTTCGGGAGGCGGGGGAACATGGGTATGTGTTTGTTTTTTGAATTTGAGCTGTATCTGCAATGGACACTTTTCATGCTATAAGCAGTTTTTCCTAACAAATGCAAGATATAACATGGGCTATCTCCGCAAGGAGACATCAGATCTGCCACTCATATGTGTTTGTTTTTCGAATTTGAGCTCTATCTGCAATGGGCACTTTTCATGCTATAAGCAGTTTTTCCTAACAAATGCAAGATATTACATGGGCTATATCCGCAAGGAGACATCAGATCTGCAAAACTCATGGTTTTTTGGTCTGCGGGGAGGCGGGGGAACAGGAATATGTGTTTGTTTTTCGAATTTGAGCTCTATCTGCAATGGGCACTTTTCATGCTATAAGCAGTTTTTCCTAACAAATGCAAGATATAACATGGGCTATCTCCGCAAGGAGACATCAGATCTGCCAAACTCATGGTTTTAGGTCTTCGGGGAGGAGGGGGAACAGGAATATGTGTTTGTTTTTCGAATTTGAGCTCTATCTGCAATGGGCACTTTTCATGCTATAAGCAGTTTTTCCTAACAAATGCAAGATATAACATGGGCTATCTCCGCAAGGAGACATCAGATCTGCAAAAGTCATAGTTTTCTGGTCTTTGGGGAGGCGGGGGAACATGGGTATGTGTTTGTTTTTTGAATTTGAGCTCTATCTGCAATGGGCACTTTTCATGATATAAGCAGTTTTTCCTAACAAATGCAAGATATTACATGGGCTATCTCCGCAAGGAGACATCAGATCTGCAAAAGTCATGGTTTTTTGGTCTTCGGGGAGGCGGGGGAACAGGAATATGTGTTTGTTTTTTGAATTTGAGCTCTATCTGCAATGGGCACTTTTCATGCTATAAGCAGTTTTTCCTAACAAATGCAAGATATAACATGGGCTATCTCCGCAAGGAGACATCAGATCTGCCAAACTCATGGTTTTTTGGTCTTCGGGGAGGCGGGGGAACAGGAATATGTGTTTGTTTTTGAAATTTGAGCTCTATCTGCAATGGGCACTTTTCATGCTATAAGCAGTTTTTCCTAACAAATGCAAGATATAGCATGGGCTATCTCCGCAAGGAGACATCAGATCTGCAAAAGTCATGGTTTTTTGGTCTTCGGGGAGGCGGGGGAACATGGGTATGTGTTTGTTTTTCGAATTTGAGCTCTATCTGCAATGGGCACTTTTCATGCTATAAGCAGTTTTTCCTAACAAATGCAAGATATAACATGGGCTATCTCCGCAAGGAGACATCAGATCTGCAAAAGTCATGGTTTTCTGGTCTTTGGGGAGGCGGGGAACATGGGTATGTGTTTGTTTTTTGAATTTGAGCTCTATCTGCAATGGGCACTTTTCATGATATAAGCAGTTTTCCCTAACAAATGCAAGATATAACATGGGCTATCTCCGCAAGGAGACATCAGATCTGCCAAACTCATGGTTTTTGGTCTTTCGGGAGGCGGGGGAACATGGGTATGTGTTTGTTTTTTGAATTTGAGCTGTATCTGCAATGGGCACTTTTCATGCTATAAGCAGTTTTTCCTAACAAATGCAAGATATAACATGGGCTATCTCCGCAAGGAGACATCAGATCTGCCACTCATATGTGTTTGTTTTTCGAATTTGAGCTCTATCTGCAATGGGCACTTTTCATGCTATAAGCAGTTTTTCCTAACAAATGCAAGATATTACATGGGCTATATCCGCAAGGAGACATCAGATCTGCAAAACTCATGGTTTTTTGGTCTGCGGGGAGGCGGGGGAACAGGAATATGTGTTTGTTTTTCGAATTTGAGCTCTATCTGCAATGGGCACTTTTCATGCTATAAGCAGTTTTTCCTAACAAATGCAAGATATAGCATGGGATATCTCCGCAAGGAGACATGAGATCTGCAAAAGTCATGGTTTTTTGGTCTTCGGGGAGGCGGGGGAATATGAATATATGTTTGTTTTTCGAATTTGAGCTCTATCTGCAATGGGCACTTTTCATGCTATAAGCAGTTTTTCCTAACAAATGGAAGATATAGCATGGGCTATCTCCGCAAGGAGACATGAGATCTGCAAAAGTCATGGTTTTCTGGTCTTTGGGGAGGCGGGGAACATGGGTATGTGTTTGTTTTTTGAATTTGAGCTCTATCTGCAATGGGCACTTTTCATGCTATAAGCAGTTTTTCCTAACAAATGCAAGATATAGCATGGGCTATCTGCGCAAGGAGACATCAGATCTGCAAAAGTCATGGTTTTCTGGTCTTTCGGGAGGCGGGTGAACATGGGTATGTGTTTGTTTTTTGAATTTGAGCTGTATCTGCAATGGGCACTTTTCATGCTATAAGCAGTTTTTCCTAACAAATGCAAGATATAACATGGGCTATCTCCGCAAGGAGACATCAGATCTGCAAAAGTCATGGTTTTCTGGTCTTTGGGGAGGCTGGGGAACATGGGTATGTGTTTGTTTTTTGAATTTGAGCTGTATCTGCAATGGGCACTTTTCATGATATAAGCAGTTTTTCCTAACAAATGCAACATACAACATGGGCTATCTCCGCAAGGAGACATCAGATCTGCAAAAGTCATGGTTTTCTGGTCTTTGGGGAGGCGGGGGAACATGGGTATGTGTTTGTTTTTTGAATTTGAGCTGTATCTGCAATGGGCACTTTTCATGCTATAAGCAGTTTTTCCTAACAAATGCAAGATATAACATGGGCTATCTCCGCAAGGAGACATCAGATCTGCCAAACTCATGGTTTTTGGTCTTCGGGGAGGAGGGGGAACAGGAATATGTGTTTGTTTTTCGAATTTGAGCTCTATCTGCAATGGGCACTTTTCATGCTATAAGCAGTTTTTCCTAACAAATGCAAGATATAACATGGGCTATCTCCGCAAGGAGACATCAGATCTGCAAAAGTCATGGTTTTTTGGTCTTCGGGGAGGCGGGGGAACATGAATGTGTTTGTTTTTCGAATTTTAGCTCTATCTGCAATGGGCACTTTTCATGCTATAAGCAGTTTTTCCTAACAAATGCAAGATATAGCATGGGCTATCTCCGCAAGGAGACATCAGATCTGCAAAAGTCATGGTTTTTTGGTCTTCGGGGAGGCGGGGGAACATGAATATCTGTTTGTTTTTCGAATTTGAGCTCTATCTGCAATGGGCACTTTTCATGCTATAAGCAGTTTTTCCTAACAAATGCAAGATATAACATGGGCTATCTCCGCAAGGAGACATCAGATCTGCAAAAGTCATGGTTTTCTGGTCTTTGGGGAGGCGGGGGAACATGGGTATGTGTTTGTTTTTTGAATTTGAGCTGTATCTGCAATGGGCACTTTTCATGCTATAAGCAGTTTTTCCTAACAAATGCAAGATATAACATGGGCTATCTCCGCAAGGAGACATCAGATCTGCCAAACTCATGGTTTTTGGTCTTCGGGGAGGAGGGGGAACAGGAATATGTGTTTGTTTTTCGAATTTGAGCTCTATCTGCAATGGGCACTTTTCATGCTATAAGCAGTTTTTCCTAACAAATGCAAGATATAACATGGGCTATCTCCGCAAGGAGACATCAGATCTGCAAAAGTCATGGTTTTTTGGTCTTCGGGGAGGCGGGGGAACATGAATGTGTTTGTTTTTCGAATTTTAGCTCTATCTGCAATGGGCACTTTTCATGCTATAAGCAGTTTTTCCTAACAAATGCAAGATATAACATGGGCTATCTCCGCAAGGAGACATCAGATCTGCAAAACTCATGGTTTTTTGGTCTTCGGGGAGGCGGGGGAACAGGAATGTGTGTTTGTTTTTCGAATTTGAGCTCTATCTGCAATGGGCACTTTTCATGCTATAAACAGTTTTTCCTAACAAATGCAAGATATAGCATGGGCTATCTCCGCAAGGAGACATCAGATCTGCAAAAGTCATGGATTTTTGGTCTTCGGGGAGGCGGGGGAACATGAATATCTGTTTGTTTTTCGAATTTGAGCTCTATCTGCAATGGGCACTTTTCATGCTATAAGCAGTTTTTCCTAACAAATGCAAGATATAACATGGGCTATCTCCGCAAGGAGACATCAGATCTGCAAAAGTCATGGTTTTCTGGTCTTTGGGGAGGCGGGGGAACATGGGTATGTGTTTGTTTTTTGAATTTGAGCTGTATCTGCAATGGGCACTTTTCATGCTATAAGCAGTTTTTCCTAACAAATGCAAGATATAACATGGGCTATCTCCGCAAGGAGACATCAGATCTGCCAAACTCATGGTTTTTGGTCTTCGGGGAGGAGGGGGAACAGGAATATGTGTTTGTTTTTCGAATTTGAGCTCTATCTGCAATGGGCACTTTTCATGCTATAAGCAGTTTTTCCTAACAAATGCAAGATATAACATGGGCTATCTCCGCAAGGAGACATCAGATCTGCAAAAGTCATGGTTTTTTGGTCTTCGGGGAGGCGGGGGAACATGAATGTGTTTGTTTTTCGAATTTTAGCTCTATCTGCAATGGGCACTTTTCATGCTATAAGCAGTTTTTCCTAACAAATGCAAGATATAACATGGGCTATCTCCGCAAGGAGACATCAGATCTGCAAAACTCATGGTTTTTTGGTCTTCGGGGAGGCGGGGGAACAGGAATGTGTGTTTGTTTTTCGAATTTGAGCTCTATCTGCAATGGGCACTTTTCATGCTATAAACAGTTTTTCCTAACAAATGCAAGATATAACATGGGCTATCTCCGCAAGGAGACATCAGATCTGCAAAACTCATGGTTTTTTGTTCTTCGGGGAGGCGGGGGAACAGGAATATGTGTTTGTTTTTGAAATTTGAGCTCTATCTGCAATGGGCACTTTTCATGCTATAAGCAGTTTTTCCTAACAAATGCAAGATATAGCATGGGCTATCTCCGCAAGGAGACATCAGATCTGCAAAAGTCATGGTTTTTTGGTCTTTGGGGAGGCGGGGGAATATGAATATATGTTTGTTTTTCGAATTTGAGCTCTATCTGCAATGGGCACTTTTCATGCTATAAGCAGTTTTTCCTAACAAATGCAAGATATAACATGGGCTATCTCCGCAAGGAGACATCAGATCTGCAAAAGTCATGGTTTTTTGGTCTTCGGTGAGCCATGGGAACAGGAATATGTGTTTGTTTTTCGAATTTGAGCTCTATCTGCAATGGGCACTTTTCATGCTATAAGCAGTTTTTCCTAACAAATGCAAGATATAACATGGGCTATCTCCGCAAGGAGACATCAGATCTGCCAAACTCATGGTTTTAGGTCTTCGGGGAGGAGGGGGAACAGGAATATGTGTTTGTTTTTCGAATTTGAGCTCTATCTGCAATGGGCACTTTTCATGTTATAAGCAGTTTTTCCTAACAAATGCAAGATATTACATGGGCTATCTCCGCAAAGAAACTTCAGATCTGCAAAAGTCATGGTTTTTTGGTCTTTGGGGAGGCGGGGGAATATGAATATATGTTTGTTTTTCGAATTTGAGCTCTATCTGCAATGGGCACTTTTCATGCTATAAGCAGTTTTTCCTAACAAATGCAAGATATTACATGGGCTATCTCCGCAAAGAAACTTCAGATCTGCAAAAGTCATGGTTTTTTGGTCTTCGGTGAGCCATGGGAACAGGAATATGTGTTTGTTTTTCGAATTTGAGCTCTATCTGCAATGGGCACTTTTCATGCTATAAGCAGTTTTTCCTAACAAATGCAAGATATAACATGGGCTATCTCCGCAAGGAGACATCAGATCTGCCAAACTCATGGTTTTAGGTCTTCGGGGAGGAGGGGGAACAGGAATATGTGTTTGTTTTTCGAATTTGAGCTCTATCTGCAATGGGCACTTTTCATGCTATAAGCAGTTTTTCCTAACAAATGCAAGATATAACATGGGCTATCTCCGCAAGGAGACATCAGATCTGCAAAAGTCATAGTTTTCTGGTCTTTGGGGAGGCGGGGGAACATGGGTATGTGTTTGTTTTTTGAATTTGAGCTCTATCTGCAATGGGCACTTTTCATGATATAAGCAGTTTTTCCTAACAAATGCAAGATATTACATGGGCTATCTCCGCAAGGAGACATCAGATCTGCAAAAGTCATGGTTTTTTGGTCTTCGGGGAGGCGGGGGAACAGGAATATGTGTTTGTTTTTTGAATTTGAGCTCTATCTGCAATGGGCACTTTTCATGCTATAAGCAGTTTTTCCTAACAAATGCAAGATATTACATGGGCTATCTCCGCAAGGAAACTTCAGATCTGCAAAAGTCATGGTTTTTTGGTCTTCGGGGAGGGGGGGGAATATGAATATATGTTTGTTTTTCGAATTTGAGCTCTATCTGCAATGGGCACTTTTCATGCTATAAGCAGTTTTTCCTAACAAATGCAAGATATAACATGGGCTATCTCCGCAAGGAGACATCAGATCTGCCAAACTCATGGTTTTTTGGTCTTCGGGGAGGCGGGGGAACAGGAATATGTGTTTGTTTTTGAAATTTGAGCTCTATCTGCAATGGGCACTTTTCATGCTATAAGCAGTTTTTCCTAACAAATGCAAGATATAGCATGGGCTATCTCCGCAAGGAGACATCAGATCTGCAAAAGTCATGGTTTTTTGGTCTTTGGGGAGGCGGGGGAATATGAATATATGTTTGTTTTTCGAATTTGAGCTCTATCTGCAATGGGCACTTTTCATGCTATAAGCAGTTTTTCCTAACAAATGCAAGATATAACATGGGCTATCTCCGCAAGGAGACATCAGATCTGCAAAAGTCATGGTTTTTTGGTCTTCGGTGAGCCATGGGAACAGGAATATGTGTTTGTTTTTCGAATTTGAGCTCTATCTGCAATGGGCACTTTTCATGCTATAAGCAGTTTTTCCTAACAAATGCAAGATATAACATGGGCTATCTCCGCAAGGAGACATCAGATCTGCCAAACTCATGGTTTTAGGTCTTCGGGGAGGAGGGGGAACAGGAATATGTGTTTGTTTTTCGAATTTGAGCTCTATCTGCAATGGGCACTTTTCATGCTATAAGCAGTTTTTCCTAACAAATGCAAGATATTACATGGGCTATCTCCGCAAAGAAACTTCAGATCTGCAAAAGTCATGGTTTTTTGGTCTTTGGGGAGGCGGGGGAATATGAATATATGTTTGTTTTTCGAATTTGAGCTCTATCTGCAATGGGCACTTTTCATGCTATAAGCAGTTTTTCCTAACAAATGCAAGATATTACATGGGCTATCTCCGCAAAGAAACTTCAGATCTGCAAAAGTCATGGTTTTTTGGTCTTCGGGGAGGCGGGGGAATATGAATATATGTTTGTTTTTCGAATTTGAGCTCTATCTGCAATGGGCACTTTTCATGCTATAAGCAGTTTTTCCTAACAAATGCAAGATATAACATGGGCTATCTCCGCAAGGAGACATCAGATCTGCAAAAGTCATGGTTTTTTGGTCTTCGGTGAGCCATGGGAACAGGAATATGTGTTTGTTTTTCGAATTTGAGCTCTATCTGCAATGGGCACTTTTCATGCTATAAGCAGTTTTTCCTAACAAATGCAAGATATAACATGGGCTATCTCCGCAAGGAGACATCAGATCTGCCAAACTCATGGTTTTAGGTCTTCGGGGAGGAGGGGGAACAGGAATATGTGTTTGTTTTTCGAATTTGAGCTCTATCTGCAATGGGCACTTTTCATGCTATAAGCAGTTTTTCCTAACAAATGCAAGATATAACATGGGCTATCTCCGCAAGGAGACATCAGATCTGCAAAAGTCATAGTTTTCTGGTCTTTGGGGAGGCGGGGGAACATGGGTATGTGTTTGTTTTTTGAATTTGAGCTCTATCTGCAATGGGCACTTTTCATGCTATAAGCAGTTTTTCCTAACAAATGCAAGATATAACATGGGCTATCTCCGCAAGGAGACATCAGATCTGCAAAAGTCATGGTTTTTTGGTCTTCGGGGAGGCGGGGGAACAGGAATATGTGTTTGTTTTTTGAATTTGAGCTCTATCTGCAATGGGCACTTTTCATGCTATAAGCAGTTTTTCCTAACAAATGCAAGATATTACATGGGCTATCTCCGCAAGGAAACTTCAGATCTGCAAAAGTCATGGTTTTTTGGTCTTCGGGGAGGGGGGGGGAATATGAATATATGTTTGTTTTTCGAATTTGAGCTCTATCTGCAATGGGCACTTTTCATGCTATAAGCAGTTTTTCCTAACAAATGCAAGATATAACATGGGCTATCTCCGCAAGGAGACATCAGATCTGCCAAACTCATGGTTTTTTGGTCTTCGGGGAGGCGGGGGAACAGGAATATGTGTTTGTTTTTGAAATTTGAGCTCTATCTGCAATGGGCACTTTTCATGCTATAAGCAGTTTTTCCTAACAAATGCAAGATATAGCATGGGCTATCTCCGCAAGGAGACATCAGATCTGCAAAAGTCATGGTTTTTTGGTCTTCGGGGAGGCGGGGGAACATGGGTATGTGTTTGTTTTTCGAATTTGAGCTCTATCTGCAATGGGCACTTTTCATGCTATAAGCAGTTTTTCCTAACAAATGCAAGATATAACATGGGCTATCTCCACAAGGAGACATCAGATCTGCAAAAGTCATGGTTTTCTGGTCTTTGGGGAGGCGGGGGAACATGGGTATGTGTTTGTTTTTTGAATTTGAGCTCTATCTGCAATGGGCACTTTTCATGATATAAGCAGTTTTTCCTAACAAATGCAAGATATAACATGGGCTATCTCCGCAAGGAGACATCAGATCTGCAAAAGTCATGGTTTTCTGGTCTTTGGGGAGGCGGGGAACATGGGTATGTGTTTGTTTTTTGAATTTGAGCTCTATCTGCAATGGGCACTTTTCATGATATAAGCAGTTTTCCCTAACAAATGCAAGATATAACATGGGCTATCTCCGCAAGGAGACATCAGATCTGCCAAACTCATGGTTTTTGGTCTTTCGGGAGGCGGGGGAACATGGGTATGTGTTTGTTTTTTGAATTTGAGCTGTATCTGCAATGGGCACTTTTCATGCTATAAGCAGTTTTTCCTAACAAATGCAAGATATAACATGGGCTATCTCCGCAAGGAGACATCAGATCTGCCACTCATATGTGTTTGTTTTTCGAATTTGAGCTCTATCTGCAATGGGCACTTTTCATGCTATAAGCAGTTTTTCCTAACAAATGCAAGATATTACATGGGCTATATCCGCAAGGAGACATCAGATCTGCAAAACCCATGGTTTTTTGGTCTGCGGGGAGGCGGGGGAACAGGAATATGTGTTTGTTTTTCGAATTTGAGCTCTATCTGCAATGGGCACTTTTCATGCTATAAGCAGTTTTTCCTAACAAATGCAAGATATAGCATGGGATATCTCCGCAAGGAGACATGAGATCTGCAAAAGTCATGGTTTTTTGGTCTTCGGGGAGGCGGGGGAATATGAATATATGTTTGTTTTTCGAATTTGAGCTCTATCTGCAATGGGCACTTTTCATGCTATAAGCAGTTTTTCCTAACAAATGGAAGATATAGCATGGGCTATCTCCGCAAGGAGACATCAGATCTGCAAAAGTCATGGTTTTTTGGTCTTCGGGGAGGCGGGGGAACAGGAATATGTGTTTGTTTTTCGAATTTGAGCTCTATCTGCAATTGGCACTTTTCATGCTATAAGCAGTTTTTCCTAACAAATGCAAGATATAGCATGGGCTATCTGCGCAAGGAGACATCAGATCTGCAAAAGTCATGGTTTTCTGGTCTTTCGGGAGGCGGGTGAACATGGGTATGTGTTTGTTTTTTGAATTTGAGCTGTATCTGCAATGGGCACTTTTCATGCTATAAGCAGTTTTTCCTAACAAATGCAAGATATAACATGGGCTATCTCCGCAAGGAGACATCAGATCTGCAAAAGTCATGGTTTTCTGGTCTTTGGGGAGGCTGGGGAACATGGGTATGTGTTTGTTTTTTGAATTTGAGCTGTATCTGCAATGGGCACTTTTCATGATATAAGCAGTTTTTCCTAACAAATGCAACATACAACATGGGCTATCTCCGCAAGGAGACATCAGATCTGCAAAAGTCATGGTTTTCTGGTCTTTGGGGAGGCGGGGGAACATGGGTATGTGTTTGTTTTTTGAATTTGAGCTGTATCTGCAATGGGCACTTTTCATGCTATAAGCAGTTTTTCCTAACAAATGCAAGATATAACATGGGCTATCTCCGCAAGGAGACATCAGATCTGCCAAACTCATGGTTTTTGGTCTTCGGGGAGGAGGGGGAACAGGAATATGTGTTTGTTTTTCGAATTTGAGCTCTATCTGCAATGGGCACTTTTCATGCTATAAGCAGTTTTTCCTAACAAATGCAAGATATAACATGGGCTATCTCCGCAAGGAGACATCAGATCTGCCAAACTCATGGTTTTTTGGTCTTCGGGGAGGCGGGGGAACATGAATGTGTTTGTTTTTCGAATTTTAGCTCTATCTGCAATGGGCACTTTTCATGCTATAAGCAGTTTTTCCTAACAAATGCAAGATATAGCATGGGCTATCTCCGCAAGGAGACATCAGATCTGCAAAAGTCATGGTTTTTTGGTCTTCGGGGAGGCGGGGGAACATGAATATCTGTTTGTTTTTCGAATTTGAGCTCTATCTGCAATGGGCACTTTTCATGCTATAAGCAGTTTTTCCTAACAAATGCAAGATATAACATGGGCTATCTCCGCAAGGAGACATCAGATCTGCAAAAGTCATGGTTTTCTGGTCTTTGGGGAGGCGGGGGAACATGGGTATGTGTTTGTTTTTTGAATTTGAGCTGTATCTGCAATGGGCACTTTTCATGCTATAAGCAGTTTTTCCTAACAAATGCAAGATATAACATGGGCTATCTCCGCAAGGAGACATCAGATCTGCAAAAGTCATGGTTTTCTGGTCTTTGGGGAGGCTGGGGAACATGGGTATGTGTTTGTTTTTTGAATTTGAGCTGTATCTGCAATGGGCACTTTTCATGATATAAGCAGTTTTTCCTAACAAATGCAACATACAACATGGGCTATCTCCGCAAGGAGACATCAGATCTGCAAAAGTCATGGTTTTCTGGTCTTTGGGGAGGCGGGGGAACATGGGTATGTGTTTGTTTTTTGAATTTGAGCTGTATCTGCAATGGGCACTTTTCATGCTATAAGCAGTTTTTCCTAACAAATGCAAGATATAACATGGGCTATCTCCGCAAGGAGACATCAGATCTGCAAAAGTCATGGTTTTTGGTCTTCGGGGAGGAGGGGGAACAGGAATGTGTGTTTGTTTTTGGAATTTGAGCTCTATCTGCAATGGGCACTTTTCATGCTATAAGCAGTTTTTCCTAACAAATGCAAGATATTACATGGGCTATCTCCGCAAAGAAACTTCAGATCTGCAAAAGTCATGGTTTTTTGGTCTTCGGGGAGGCGGGGGAATATGAATATATGTTTGTTTTTCGAATTTGAGCTCTATCTGCAATGGGCACTTTTCATGCTATAAGCAGTTTTTCCTAACAAATGCAAGATATAACATGGGCTATCTCCGCAAGGAGACATCAGATCTGCAAAAGTCATGGTTTTTTGGTCTTCGGGGAGGCGGGGGAACAGGAATATGTGTTTGTTTTTCGAATTTGAGCTCTATCTGCAATGGGCACTTTTCATGCTATAAGCAGTTTTTCCTAACAAATGCAAGATATAACATGGGCTATCTCCGCAAGGAGACATCAGATCTGCCAAAGTCATGGTTTTAGGTCTTCGGGGAGGCGGGGGAACAGGAATGTGTGTTTGTTTTTGGAATAGGAGCTGTATCTGCAATGGGCACTTTTCATGCTATAAGCAGTTTTTCCTAAAAAATTTAAGATATAGCATGGGCTATCTCCGCAAGGAGACATCAGATCTGCAAAAGTCATCATTGTTTGGTCTTCGGGGAGGCGGGGGAACATGAATATGTGTTTGTTTTTCGAATTTGAGCTGTATCTGCAATGGGCACTTTTCATGATATAAGCAGTTTTTCCTAACAAATGCAAGATATAACATGGGCTATCTCCGCAAGGAGACATCAGATCTGCAAAAGTCATGGTTTTTTGGTCTTCAGGGAGGCGGGGGAACAGGAATATGTGTATGTTTTTCGAATTTGAGCTCTATCTGCAATGGGCACTTTTCATGCTATAAGCAGTTTTTCCTAACAAATGCAAGATATAACATGGGCTATCTCCGCAAATAAACTTCAGATCTGCAAAAGTCATGGTTTTTTGGTCTTCGGGGAGGCGGGGGAATATGAATATATGTTTGTTTTTCGAATTTGAGCTCTATCTGCAATGGGCACTTTTCATGCTATAAGCAGTTTTTCCTAACAAATGCAAGATATTACATGGGCTATCTCCGCAAGGAGACATCAGATCTGCAAAAGTCATGGTTTTTTGGTCTTCAGGGAGGCGGGGGAACAGGAATATGTGTTTGTTTTTCGAATTTGAGCTCTATCTGCAATGGGCACTTTTCATGCTATAAGCAGTTTTTCCTAACAAATGCAAGATATAACATGGGCTATCTCCGCAAGGAGACATCAGATCTGCAAAAGTCATGGTTTTTGGTCTTCGGGGAGGAGGGGGAACAGGAATGTGTGTTTGTTTTTGGAATTTGAGCTCTATCTGCAATGGGCACTTTTCATGCTATAAGCAGTTTTTCCTAACAAATGCAAGATATTACATGGGCTATCTCCGCAAAGAAACTTCAGATCTGCAAAAGTCATGGTTTTTTGGTCTTTGGGGAGGCGGGGGAATATGAATATATGTTTGTTTTTCGAATTTGAGCTCTATCTGCAATGGGCACTTTTCATGCTATAAGCAGTTTTTCCTAACAAATGCAAGATATAACATGGGCTATCTCCGCAAGGAGACATCAGATCTGCAAAAGTCATGGTTTTTTGGTCTTCGGTGAGCCATGGGAACAGGAATATGTGTTTGTTTTTCGAATTTGAGCTCTATCTGCAATGGGCACTTTTCATGCTATAAGCAGTTTTTCCTAACAAATGCAAGATATAACATGGGCTATCTCCGCAAGGAGACATCAGATCTGCCAAACTCATGGTTTTAGGTCTTCGGGGAGGAGGGGGAACAGGAATATGTGTTTGTTTTTCGAATTTGAGCTCTATCTGCAATGGGCACTTTTCATGCTATAAGCAGTTTTTCCTAACAAATGCAAGATATTACATGGGCTATCTCCGCAAAGAAACTTCAGATCTGCAAAAGTCATGGTTTTTTGGTCTTTGGGGAGGCGGGGGAATATGAATATATGTTTGTTTTTCGAATTTGAGCTCTATCTGCAATGGGCACTTTTCATGCTATAAGCAGTTTTTCCTAACAAATGCAAGATATTACATGGGCTATCTCCGCAAAGAAACTTCAGATCTGCAAAAGTCATGGTTTTTTGGTCTTCGGGGAGGCGGGGGAATATGAATATATGTTTGTTTTTCGAATTTGAGCTCTATCTGCAATGGGCACTTTTCATGCTATAAGCAGTTTTTCCTAACAAATGCAAGATATAACATGGGCTATCTCCGCAATGAGACATCAGATCTGCAAAAGTCATGGTTTTTTGGTCTTCGGTGAGCCATGGGAACAGGAATATGTGTTTGTTTTTCGAATTTGAGCTCTATCTGCAATGGGCACTTTTCATGCTATAAGCAGTTTTTCCTAACAAATGCAAGATATAACATGGGCTATCTCCGCAAGGAGACATCAGATCTGCCAAACTCATGGTTTTAGGTCTTCGGGGAGGAGGGGGAACAGGAATATGTGTTTGTTTTTCGAATTTGAGCTCTATCTGCAATGGGCACTTTTCATGCTATAAGCAGTTTTTCCTAACAAATGCAAGATATAACATGGGCTATCTCCGCAAGGAGACATCAGATCTGCAAAAGTCATAGTTTTCTGGTCTTTGGGGAGGCGGGGGAACATGGGTATGTGTTTGTTTTTTGAATTTGAGCTCTATCTGCAATGGGCACTTTTCATGCTATAAGCAGTTTTTCCTAACAAATGCAAGATATAACATGGGCTATCTCCGCAAGGAGACATCAGATCTGCAAAAGTCATGGTTTTTTGGTCTTCAGGGAGGCGGGGGAACAGGAATATGTGTATGTTTTTCGAATTTGAGCTCTATCTTCAATGGGCACTTTTCATGCTATAAGCAGTTTTTCCTAACAAATGCAAGATATAACATGGGCTATCTCCGCAAGGAGACATCAGATCTGCAAAAGTCATGGTTTTTGGTCTTCGGGGAGGAGGGGGAACAGGAATGTGTGTTTGTTTTTGGAATTTGAGCTCTATCTGCAATGGGCACTTTTCATGCTATAAGCAGTTTTTCCTAACAAATGCAAGATATTACATGGGCTATCTCCGCAAAGAAACTTCAGATCTGCAAAAGTCATGGTTTTTTGGTCTTTGGGGAGGCGGGGGAATATGAATATATGTTTGTTTTTCGAATTTGAGCTCTATCTGCAATGGGCACTTTTCATGCTATAAGCAGTTTTTCCTAACAAATGCAAGATATAACATGGGCTATCTCCGCAAGGAGACATCAGATCTGCAAAAGTCATGGTTTTTTGGTCTTCGGTGAGCCATGGGAACAGGAATATGTGTTTGTTTTTCGAATTTGAGCTCTATCTGCAATGGGCACTTTTCATGCTATAAGCAGTTTTTCCTAACAAATGCAAGATATAACATGGGCTATCTCCGCAAGGAGACATCAGATCTGCCAAACTCATGGTTTTAGGTCTTCGGGGAGGAGGGGGAACAGGAATATGTGTTTGTTTTTCGAATTTGAGCTCTATCTGCAATGGGCACTTTTCATGCTATAAGCAGTTTTTCCTAACAAATGCAAGATATTACATGGGCTATCTCCGCAAAGAAACTTCAGATCTGCAAAAGTCATGGTTTTTTGGTCTTTGGGGAGGCGGGGGAATATGAATATATGTTTGTTTTTCGAATTTGAGCTCTATCTGCAATGGGCACTTTTCATGCTATAAGCAGTTTTTCCTAACAAATGCAAGATATTACATGGGCTATCTCCGCAAAGAAACTTCAGATCTGCAAAAGTCATGGTTTTTTGGTCTTCGGGGAGGCGGGGGAATATGAATATATGTTTGTTTTTCGAATTTGAGCTCTATCTGCAATGGGCACTTTTCATGCTATAAGCAGTTTTTCCTAACAAATGCAAGATATAACATGGGCTATCTCCGCAATGAGACATCAGATCTGCAAAAGTCATGGTTTTTTGGTCTTCGGTGAGCCATGGGAACAGGAATATGTGTTTGTTTTTCGAATTTGAGCTCTATCTGCAATGGGCACTTTTCATGCTATAAGCAGTTTTTCCTAACAAATGCAAGATATAACATGGGCTATCTCCGCAAGGAGACATCAGATCTGCCAAACTCATGGTTTTAGGTCTTCGGGGAGGAGGGGGAACAGGAATATGTGTTTGTTTTTCGAATTTGAGCTCTATCTGCAATGGGCACTTTTCATGCTATAAGCAGTTTTTCCTAACAAATGCAAGATATAACATGGGCTATCTCCGCAAGGAGACATCAGATCTGCAAAAGTCATAGTTTTCTGGTCTTTGGGGAGGCGGGGGAACATGGGTATGTGTTTGTTTTTTGAATTTGAGCTCTATCTGCAATGGGCACTTTTCATGATATAAGCAGTTTTTCCTAACAAATGCAAGATATTACATGGGCTATCTCCGCAAGGAGACATCAGATCTGCAAAAGTCATGGTTTTTTGGTCTTCGGGGAGGCGGGGGAACAGGAATATGTGTTTGTTTTTTGAATTTGAGCTCTATCTGCAATGGGCACTTTTCATGCTATAAGCAGTTTTTCCTAACAAATGCAAGATATTACATGGGCTATCTCCGCAAGGAAACTTCAGATCTGCAAAAGTCATGGTTTTTTGGTCTTCGGGGAGGGGGGGGAATATGAATATATGTTTGTTTTTCGAATTTGAGCTCTATCTGCAATGGGCACTTTTCATGCTATAAGCAGTTTTTCCTAACAAATGCAAGATATAACATGGGCTATCTCCGCAAGGAGACATCAGATCTGCAAAAGTCATGGTTTTCTGGTCTTTGGGGAGGCGGGGGAACATGGGTATGTGTTTGTTTTTTGAATTTGAGCTGTATCTGCAATGGGCACTTTTCATGCTATAAGCAGTTTTTCCTAACAAATGCAAGATATAACATGGGCTATCTCCGCAAGGAGACATCAGATCTGCAAAAGTCATGGTTTTCTGGTCTTTGGGGAGGCTGGGGAACATGGGTATGTGTTTGTTTTTTGAATTTGAGCTGTATCTGCAATGGGCACTTTTCATGATATAAGCAGTTTTTCCTAACAAATGCAACATACAACATGGGCTATCTCCGCAAGGAGACATCAGATCTGCAAAAGTCATGGTTTTCTGGTCTTTGGGGAGGCGGGGGAACATGGGTATGTGTTTGTTTTTTGAATTTGAGCTGTATCTGCAATGGGCACTTTTCATGCTATAAGCAGTTTTTCCTAACAAATGCAAGATATAACATGGGCTATCTCCGCAAGGAGACATCAGATCTGCAAAAGTCATGGTTTTTGGTCTTCGGGGAGGAGGGGGAACAGGAATGTGTGTTTGTTTTTGGAATTTGAGCTCTATCTGCAATGGGCACTTTTCATGCTATAAGCAGTTTTTCCTAACAAATGCAAGATATTACATGGGCTATCTCCGCAAAGAAACTTCAGATCTGCAAAAGTCATGGTTTTTTGGTCTTCGGGGAGGCGGGGGAATATGAATATATGTTTGTTTTTCGAATTTGAGCTCTATCTGCAATGGGCACTTTTCATGCTATAAGCAGTTTTTCCTAACAAATGCAAGATATAACATGGGCTATCTCCGCAAGGAGACATCAGATCTGCAAAAGTCATGGTTTTTTGGTCTTCGGGGAGGCGGGGGAACAGGAATATGTGTTTGTTTTTCGAATTTGAGCTCTATCTGCAATGGGCACTTTTCATGCTATAAGCAGTTTTTCCTAACAAATGCAAGATATAACATGGGCTATCTCCGCAAGGAGACATCAGATCTGCCAAAGTCATGGTTTTAGGTCTTCGGGGAGGCGGGGGAACAGGAATGTGTGTTTGTTTTTGGAATAGGAGCTGTATCTGCAATGGGCACTTTTCATGCTATAAGCAGTTTTTCCTAAAAAATTTAAGATATAGCATGGGCTATCTCCGCAAGGAGACATCAGATCTGCAAAAGTCATCATTGTTTGGTCTTCGGGGAGGCGGGGGAACATGAATATGTGTTTGTTTTTCGAATTTGAGCTGTATCTGCAATGGGCACTTTTCATGATATAAGCAGTTTTTCCTAACAAATGCAAGATATAACATGGGCTATCTCCGCAAGGAGACATCAGATCTGCAAAAGTCATGGTTTTTTGGTCTTCAGGGAGGCGGGGGAACAGGAATATGTGTATGTTTTTCGAATTTGAGCTCTATCTGCAATGGGCACTTTTCATGCTATAAGCAGTTTTTCCTAACAAATGCAAGATATAACATGGGCTATCTCCGCAAATAAACTTCAGATCTGCAAAAGTCATGGTTTTTTGGTCTTCGGGGAGGCGGGGGAATATGAATATATGTTTGTTTTTCGAATTTGAGCTCTATCTGCAATGGGCACTTTTCATGCTATAAGCAGTTTTTCCTAACAAATGCAAGATATTACATGGGCTATCTCCGCAAGGAGACATCAGATCTGCAAAAGTCATGGTTTTTTGGTCTTCAGGGAGGCGGGGGAACAGGAATATGTGTTTGTTTTTCGAATTTGAGCTCTATCTGCAATGGGCACTTTTCATGCTATAAGCAGTTTTTCCTAACAAATGCAAGATATAACATGGGCTATCTCCGCAAGGAGACATCAGATCTGCCAAAGTCATGGTTTTAGGTCTTCGGGGAGGCGGGGGAACAGGAATGTGTGTTTGTTTTTGGAATAGGAGCTGTATCTGCAATGGGCACTTTTCATGCTATAAGCAGTTTTTCCTAAAAAATTTAAGATATAGCATGGGCTATCTCCGCAAGGAGACATCAGATCTGCAAAAGTCATCATTGTTTGGTCTTCGGGGAGGCGGGGGAACATGAATATGTGTTTGTTTTTCGAATTTGAGCTGTATCTGCAATGGGCACTTTTCATGATATAAGCAGTTTTTCCTAACAAATGCAAGATATAACATGGGCTATCTCCGCAAGGAGACATCAGATCTGCAAAAGTCATGGTTTTTTGGTCTTCAGGGAGGCGGGGGAACAGGAATATGTGTATGTTTTTCGAATTTGAGCTCTATCTGCAATGGGCACTTTTCATGCTATAAGCAGTTTTTCCTAACAAATGCAAGATATAACATGGGCTATCTCCGCAAATAAACTTCAGATCTGCAAAAGTCATGGTTTTTTGGTCTTCGGGGAGGCGGGGGAATATGAATATATGTTTGTTTTTCGAATTTGAGCTCTATCTGCAATGGGCACTTTTCATGCTATAAGCAGTTTTTCCTAACAAATGCAAGATATTACATGGGCTATCTCCGCAAGGAGACATCAGATCTGCAAAAGTCATGGTTTTTTGGTCTTCAGGGAGGCGGGGGAACAGGAATATGTGTTTGTTTTTCGAATTTGAGCTCTATCTGCAATGGGCACTTTTCATGCTATAAGCAGTTTTTCCTAACAAATGCAAGATATAACATGGGCTATCTCCGCAAGGAGACATCAGATCTGCAAAAGTCATGGTTTTTGGTCTTCGGGGAGGAGGGGGAACAGGAATGTGTGTTTGTTTTTGGAATTTGAGCTCTATCTGCAATGGGCACTTTTCATGCTATAAGCAGTTTTTCCTAACAAATGCAAGATATTACATGGGCTATCTCCGCAAAGAAACTTCAGATCTGCAAAAGTCATGGTTTTTTGGTCTTTGGGGAGGCGGGGGAATATGAATATATGTTTGTTTTTCGAATTTGAGCTCTATCTGCAATGGGCACTTTTCATGCTATAAGCAGTTTTTCCTAACAAATGCAAGATATAACATGGGCTATCTCCGCAAGGAGACATCAGATCTGCAAAAGTCATGGTTTTTTGGTCTTCGGTGAGCCATGGGAACAGGAATATGTGTTTGTTTTTCGAATTTGAGCTCTATCTGCAATGGGCACTTTTCATGCTATAAGCAGTTTTTCCTAACAAATGCAAGATATAACATGGGCTATCTCCGCAAGGAGACATCAGATCTGCCAAACTCATGGTTTTAGGTCTTCGGGGAGGAGGGGGAACAGGAATATGTGTTTGTTTTTCGAATTTGAGCTCTATCTGCAATGGGCACTTTTCATGCTATAAGCAGTTTTTCCTAACAAATGCAAGATATTACATGGGCTATCTCCGCAAAGAAACTTCAGATCTGCAAAAGTCATGGTTTTTTGGTCTTTGGGGAGGCGGGGGAATATGAATATATGTTTGTTTTTCGAATTTGAGCTCTATCTGCAATGGGCACTTTTCATGCTATAAGCAGTTTTTCCTAACAAATGCAAGATATTACATGGGCTATCTCCGCAAAGAAACTTCAGATCTGCAAAAGTCATGGTTTTTTGGTCTTCGGGGAGGCGGGGGAATATGAATATATGTTTGTTTTTCGAATTTGAGCTCTATCTGCAATGGGCACTTTTCATGCTATAAGCAGTTTTTCCTAACAAATGCAAGATATAACATGGGCTATCTCCGCAATGAGACATCAGATCTGCAAAAGTCATGGTTTTTTGGTCTTCGGTGAGCCATGGGAACAGGAATATGTGTTTGTTTTTCGAATTTGAGCTCTATCTGCAATGGGCACTTTTCATGCTATAAGCAGTTTTTCCTAACAAATGCAAGATATAACATGGGCTATCTCCGCAAGGAGACATCAGATCTGCCAAACTCATGGTTTTAGGTCTTCGGGGAGGAGGGGGAACAGGAATATGTGTTTGTTTTTCGAATTTGAGCTCTATCTGCAATGGGCACTTTTCATGCTATAAGCAGTTTTTCCTAACAAATGCAAGATATAACATGGGCTATCTCCGCAAGGAGACATCAGATCTGCAAAAGTCATAGTTTTCTGGTCTTTGGGGAGGCGGGGGAACATGGGTATGTGTTTGTTTTTTGAATTTGAGCTCTATCTGCAATGGGCACTTTTCATGCTATAAGCAGTTTTTCCTAACAAATGCAAGATATAACATGGGCTATCTCCGCAAGGAGACATCAGATCTGCAAAAGTCATGGTTTTTTGGTCTTCAGGGAGGCGGGGGAACAGGAATATGTGTATGTTTTTCGAATTTGAGCTCTATCTTCAATGGGCACTTTTCATGCTATAAGCAGTTTTTCCTAACAAATGCAAGATATAACATGGGCTATCTCCGCAAGGAGACATCAGATCTGCCAAACTCATGGTTTTAGGTCTTCGGGGAGGAGGGGGAACAGGAATATGTGTTTGTTTTTCGAATTTGAGCTCTATCTGCAATGGGCACTTTTCATGCTATAAGCAGTTTTTCCTAACAAATGCAAGATATAACATGGGCTATCTCCGCAAGGAGACATCAGATCTGCAAAAGTCATAGTTTTCTGGTCTTTGGGGAGGCGGGGGAACATGGGTATGTGTTTGTTTTTTGAATTTGAGCTCTATCTGCAATGGGCACTTTTCATGATATAAGCAGTTTTTCCTAACAAATGCAAGATATTACATGGGCTATCTCCGCAAGGAGACATCAGATCTGCAAAAGTCATGGTTTTTTGGTCTTCGGGGAGGCGGGGGAACAGGAATATGTGTTTGTTTTTTGAATTTGAGCTCTATCTGCAATGGGCACTTTTCATGCTATAAGCAGTTTTTCCTAACAAATGCAAGATATTACATGGGCTATCTCCGCAAGGAAACTTCAGATCTGCAAAAGTCATGGTTTTTTGGTCTTCGGGGAGGGGGGGGAATATGAATATATGTTTGTTTTTCGAATTTGAGCTCTATCTGCAATGGGCACTTTTCATGCTATAAGCAGTTTTTCCTAACAAATGCAAGATATAACATGGGCTATCTCCGCAAGGAGACATCAGATCTGCAAAAGTCATGGTTTTCTGGTCTTTGGGGAGGCGGGGGAACATGGGTATGTGTTTGTTTTTTGAATTTGAGCTGTATCTGCAATGGGCACTTTTCATGCTATAAGCAGTTTTTCCTAACAAATGCAAGATATAACATGGGCTATCTCCGCAAGGAGACATCAGATCTGCAAAAGTCATGGTTTTCTGGTCTTTGGGGAGGCTGGGGAACATGGGTATGTGTTTGTTTTTTGAATTTGAGCTGTATCTGCAATGGGCACTTTTCATGATATAAGCAGTTTTTCCTAACAAATGCAACATACAACATGGGCTATCTCCGCAAGGAGACATCAGATCTGCAAAAGTCATGGTTTTCTGGTCTTTGGGGAGGCGGGGGAACATGGGTATGTGTTTGTTTTTTGAATTTGAGCTGTATCTGCAATGGGCACTTTTCATGCTATAAGCAGTTTTTCCTAACAAATGCAAGATATAACATGGGCTATCTCCGCAAGGAGACATCAGATCTGCAAAAGTCATGGTTTTTGGTCTTCGGGGAGGAGGGGGAACAGGAATGTGTGTTTGTTTTTGGAATTTGAGCTCTATCTGCAATGGGCACTTTTCATGCTATAAGCAGTTTTTCCTAACAAATGCAAGATATTACATGGGCTATCTCCGCAAAGAAACTTCAGATCTGCAAAAGTCATGGTTTTTTGGTCTTCGGGGAGGCGGGGGAATATGAATATATGTTTGTTTTTCGAATTTGAGCTCTATCTGCAATGGGCACTTTTCATGCTATAAGCAGTTTTTCCTAACAAATGCAAGATATAACATGGGCTATCTCCGCAAGGAGACATCAGATCTGCAAAAGTCATGGTTTTTTGGTCTTCGGGGAGGCGGGGGAACAGGAATATGTGTTTGTTTTTCGAATTTGAGCTCTATCTGCAATGGGCACTTTTCATGCTATAAGCAGTTTTTCCTAACAAATGCAAGATATAACATGGGCTATCTCCGCAAGGAGACATCAGATCTGCCAAAGTCATGGTTTTAGGTCTTCGGGGAGGCGGGGGAACAGGAATGTGTGTTTGTTTTTGGAATAGGAGCTGTATCTGCAATGGGCACTTTTCATGCTATAAGCAGTTTTTCCTAAAAAATTTAAGATATAGCATGGGCTATCTCCGCAAGGAGACATCAGATCTGCAAAAGTCATCATTGTTTGGTCTTCGGGGAGGCGGGGGAACATGAATATGTGTTTGTTTTTCGAATTTGAGCTGTATCTGCAATGGGCACTTTTCATGATATAAGCAGTTTTTCCTAACAAATGCAAGATATAACATGGGCTATCTCCGCAAGGAGACATCAGATCTGCAAAAGTCATGGTTTTTTGGTCTTCAGGGAGGCGGGGGAACAGGAATATGTGTATGTTTTTCGAATTTGAGCTCTATCTGCAATGGGCACTTTTCATGCTATAAGCAGTTTTTCCTAACAAATGCAAGATATAACATGGGCTATCTCCGCAAATAAACTTCAGATCTGCAAAAGTCATGGTTTTTTGGTCTTCGGGGAGGCGGGGGAATATGAATATATGTTTGTTTTTCGAATTTGAGCTCTATCTGCAATGGGCACTTTTCATGCTATAAGCAGTTTTTCCTAACAAATGCAAGATATTACATGGGCTATCTCCGCAAGGAGACATCAGATCTGCAAAAGTCATGGTTTTTTGGTCTTCAGGGAGGCGGGGGAACAGGAATATGTGTTTGTTTTTCGAATTTGAGCTCTATCTGCAATGGGCACTTTTCATGCTATAAGCAGTTTTTCCTAACAAATGCAAGATATAACATGGGCTATCTCCGCAAGGAGACATCAGATCTGCAAAAGTCATGGTTTTTGGTCTTCGGGGAGGAGGGGGAACAGGAATGTGTGTTTGTTTTTGGAATTTGAGCTCTATCTGCAATGGGCACTTTTCATGCTATAAGCAGTTTTTCCTAACAAATGCAAGATATTACATGGGCTATCTCCGCAAAGAAACTTCAGATCTGCAAAAGTCATGGTTTTTTGGTCTTTGGGGAGGCGGGGGAATATGAATATATGTTTGTTTTTCGAATTTGAGCTCTATCTGCAATGGGCACTTTTCATGCTATAAGCAGTTTTTCCTAACAAATGCAAGATATAACATGGGCTATCTCCGCAAGGAGACATCAGATCTGCAAAAGTCATGGTTTTTTGGTCTTCGGTGAGCCATGGGAACAGGAATATGTGTTTGTTTTTCGAATTTGAGCTCTATCTGCAATGGGCACTTTTCATGCTATAAGCAGTTTTTCCTAACAAATGCAAGATATAACATGGGCTATCTCCGCAAGGAGACATCAGATCTGCCAAACTCATGGTTTTAGGTCTTCGGGGAGGAGGGGGAACAGGAATATGTGTTTGTTTTTCGAATTTGAGCTCTATCTGCAATGGGCACTTTTCATGCTATAAGCAGTTTTTCCTAACAAATGCAAGATATTACATGGGCTATCTCCGCAAAGAAACTTCAGATCTGCAAAAGTCATGGTTTTTTGGTCTTTGGGGAGGCGGGGGAATATGAATATATGTTTGTTTTTCGAATTTGAGCTCTATCTGCAATGGGCACTTTTCATGCTATAAGCAGTTTTTCCTAACAAATGCAAGATATTACATGGGCTATCTCCGCAAAGAAACTTCAGATCTGCAAAAGTCATGGTTTTTTGGTCTTCGGGGAGGCGGGGGAATATGAATATATGTTTGTTTTTCGAATTTGAGCTCTATCTGCAATGGGCACTTTTCATGCTATAAGCAGTTTTTCCTAACAAATGCAAGATATAACATGGGCTATCTCCGCAATGAGACATCAGATCTGCAAAAGTCATGGTTTTTTGGTCTTCGGTGAGCCATGGGAACAGGAATATGTGTTTGTTTTTCGAATTTGAGCTCTATCTGCAATGGGCACTTTTCATGCTATAAGCAGTTTTTCCTAACAAATGCAAGATATAACATGGGCTATCTCCGCAAGGAGACATCAGATCTGCCAAACTCATGGTTTTAGGTCTTCGGGGAGGAGGGGGAACAGGAATATGTGTTTGTTTTTCGAATTTGAGCTCTATCTGCAATGGGCACTTTTCATGCTATAAGCAGTTTTTCCTAACAAATGCAAGATATAACATGGGCTATCTCCGCAAGGAGACATCAGATCTGCAAAAGTCATAGTTTTCTGGTCTTTGGGGAGGCGGGGGAACATGGGTATGTGTTTGTTTTTTGAATTTGAGCTCTATCTGCAATGGGCACTTTTCATGCTATAAGCAGTTTTTCCTAACAAATGCAAGATATAACATGGGCTATCTCCGCAAGGAGACATCAGATCTGCAAAAGTCATGGTTTTTTGGTCTTCAGGGAGGCGGGGGAACAGGAATATGTGTATGTTTTTCGAATTTGAGCTCTATCTTCAATGGGCACTTTTCATGCTATAAGCAGTTTTTCCTAACAAATGCAAGATATAACATGGGCTATCTCCGCAAGGAGACATCAGATCTGCAAAAGTCATGGTTTTTGGTCTTCGGGGAGGAGGGGGAACAGGAATGTGTGTTTGTTTTTGGAATTTGAGCTCTATCTGCAATGGGCACTTTTCATGCTATAAGCAGTTTTTCCTAACAAATGCAAGATATTACATGGGCTATCTCCGCAAAGAAACTTCAGATCTGCAAAAGTCATGGTTTTTTGGTCTTTGGGGAGGCGGGGGAATATGAATATATGTTTGTTTTTCGAATTTGAGCTCTATCTGCAATGGGCACTTTTCATGCTATAAGCAGTTTTTCCTAACAAATGCAAGATATAACATGGGCTATCTCCGCAAGGAGACATCAGATCTGCAAAAGTCATGGTTTTTTGGTCTTCGGTGAGCCATGGGAACAGGAATATGTGTTTGTTTTTCGAATTTGAGCTCTATCTGCAATGGGCACTTTTCATGCTATAAGCAGTTTTTCCTAACAAATGCAAGATATAACATGGGCTATCTCCGCAAGGAGACATCAGATCTGCCAAACTCATGGTTTTAGGTCTTCGGGGAGGAGGGGGAACAGGAATATGTGTTTGTTTTTCGAATTTGAGCTCTATCTGCAATGGGCACTTTTCATGCTATAAGCAGTTTTTCCTAACAAATGCAAGATATTACATGGGCTATCTCCGCAAAGAAACTTCAGATCTGCAAAAGTCATGGTTTTTTGGTCTTTGGGGAGGCGGGGGAATATGAATATATGTTTGTTTTTCGAATTTGAGCTCTATCTGCAATGGGCACTTTTCATGCTATAAGCAGTTTTTCCTAACAAATGCAAGATATTACATGGGCTATCTCCGCAAAGAAACTTCAGATCTGCAAAAGTCATGGTTTTTTGGTCTTCGGGGAGGCGGGGGAATATGAATATATGTTTGTTTTTCGAATTTGAGCTCTATCTGCAATGGGCACTTTTCATGCTATAAGCAGTTTTTCCTAACAAATGCAAGATATAACATGGGCTATCTCCGCAATGAGACATCAGATCTGCAAAAGTCATGGTTTTTTGGTCTTCGGTGAGCCATGGGAACAGGAATATGTGTTTGTTTTTCGAATTTGAGCTCTATCTGCAATGGGCACTTTTCATGCTATAAGCAGTTTTTCCTAACAAATGCAAGATATAACATGGGCTATCTCCGCAAGGAGACATCAGATCTGCCAAACTCATGGTTTTAGGTCTTCGGGGAGGAGGGGGAACAGGAATATGTGTTTGTTTTTCGAATTTGAGCTCTATCTGCAATGGGCACTTTTCATGCTATAAGCAGTTTTTCCTAACAAATGCAAGATATAACATGGGCTATCTCCGCAAGGAGACATCAGATCTGCAAAAGTCATAGTTTTCTGGTCTTTGGGGAGGCGGGGGAACATGGGTATGTGTTTGTTTTTTGAATTTGAGCTCTATCTGCAATGGGCACTTTTCATGATATAAGCAGTTTTTCCTAACAAATGCAAGATATTACATGGGCTATCTCCGCAAGGAGACATCAGATCTGCAAAAGTCATGGTTTTTTGGTCTTCGGGGAGGTGGGGGAACAGGAATATGTGTTTGTTTTTTGAATTTGAGCTCTATCTGCAATGGGCACTTTTCATGCTATAAGCAGTTTTTCCTAACAAATGCAAGATATTACATGGGCCATCTCCGCAAGGAAACTTCAGATCTGCAAAAGTCATGGTTTTTTGGTCTTCGGGGAGGGGGGGGAATATGAATATATGTTTGTTTTTCGAATTTGAGCTCTATCTGCAATGGGCACTTTTCATGCTATAAGCAGTTTTTCCTAACAAATGCAAGATATAACATGGGCTATCTCCGCAAGGAGACATCAGATCTGCCAAACTCATGGTTTTTTGGTCTTCGGGGAGGCGGGGGAACAGGAATATGTGTTTGTTTTTGAAATTTGAGCTCTATCTGCAATGGGCACTTTTCATGCTATAAGCAGTTTTTCCTAACAAATGCAAGATATAGCATGGGCTATCTCCGCAAGGAGACATCAGATCTGCAAAAGTCATGGTTTTTTGGTCTTCGGGGAGGCGGGGGAACATGGGTATGTGTTTGTTTTTCGAATTTGAGCTCTATCTGCAATGGGCACTTTTCATGCTATAAGCAGTTTTTCCTAACAAATGCAAGATATAACATGGGCTATCTCCGCAAGGAGACATCAGATCTGCAAAAGTCATGGTTTTCTGGTCTTTGGGGAGGCGGGGAACATGGGTATGTGTTTGTTTTTTGAATTTGAGCTCTATCTGCAATGGGCACTTTTCATGATATAAGCAGTTTTCCCTAACAAATGCAAGATATAACATGGGCTATCTCCGCAAGGAGACATCAGATCTGCCAAACTCATGGTTTTTGGTCTTTCGGGAGGCGGGGGAACATGGGTATGTGTTTGTTTTTTGAATTTGAGCTGTATCTGCAATGGGCACTTTTCATGCTATAAGCAGTTTTTCCTAACAAATGCAAGATATAACATGGGCTATCTCCGCAAGGAGACATCAGATCTGCCACTCATATGTGTTTGTTTTTCGAATTTGAGCTCTATCTGCAATGGGCACTTTTCATGCTATAAGCAGTTTTTCCTAACAAATGCAAGATATTACATGGGCTATATCCGCAAGGAGACATCAGATCTGCAAAACTCATGGTTTTTTGGTCTGCGGGGAGGCGGGGGAACAGGAATATGTGTTTGTTTTTCGAATTTGAGCTCTATCTGCAATGGGCACTTTTCATGCTATAAGCAGTTTTTCCTAACAAATGCAAGATATAGCATGGGATATCTCCGCAAGGAGACATGAGATCTGCAAAAGTCATGGTTTTTTGGTCTTCGGGGAGGCGGGGGAATATGAATATATGTTTGTTTTTCGAATTTGAGCTCTATCTGCAATGGGCACTTTTCATGCTATAAGCAGTTTTTCCTAACAAATGGAAGATATAGCATGGGCTATCTCCGCAAGGAGACATCAGATCTGCAAAAGTCATGGTTTTTTGGTCTTCGGGGAGGCGGGGGAACAGGAATATGTGTTTGTTTTTCGAATTTGAGCTCTATCTGCAATTGGCACTTTTCATGCTATAAGCAGTTTTTCCTAACAAATGCAAGATATAGCATGGGCTATCTGCGCAAGGAGACATCAGATCTGCAAAAGTCATGGTTTTCTGGTCTTTCGGGAGGCGGGTGAACATGGGTATGTGTTTGTTTTTTGAATTTGAGCTGTATCTGCAATGGGCACTTTTCATGCTATAAGCAGTTTTTCCTAACAAATGCAAGATATAACATGGGCTATCTCCGCAAGGAGACATCAGATCTGCAAAAGTCATGGTTTTCTGGTCTTTGGGGAGGCTGGGGAACATGGGTATGTGTTTGTTTTTTGAATTTGAGCTGTATCTGCAATGGGCACTTTTCATGATATAAGCAGTTTTTCCTAACAAATGCAACATACAACATGGGCTATCTCCGCAAGGAGACATCAGATCTGCAAAAGTCATGGTTTTCTGGTCTTTGGGGAGGCGGGGGAACATGGGTATGTGTTTGTTTTTTGAATTTGAGCTGTATCTGCAATGGGCACTTTTCATGCTATAAGCAGTTTTTCCTAACAAATGCAAGATATAACATGGGCTATCTCCGCAAGGAGACATCAGATCTGCCAAACTCATGGTTTTTGGTCTTCGGGGAGGAGGGGGAACAGGAATATGTGTTTGTTTTTCGAATTTGAGCTCTATCTGCAATGGGCACTTTCATGCTATAAGCAGTTTTTCCTAACAAATGCAAGATATAACATGGGCTATCTCCGCAAGGAGACATCAGATCTGCAAAAGTCATGGTTTTTTGGTCTTCGGGGAGGCGGGGGAACATGAATGTGTTTGTTTTTCGAATTTTAGCTCTATCTGCAATGGGCACTTTTCATGCTATAAGCAGTTTTTCCTAACAAATGCAAGATATAGCATGGGCTATCTCCGCAAGGAGACATCAGATCTGCAAAAGTCATGGTTTTTTGGTCTTCGGGGAGGCGGGGGAACATGAATATCTGTTTGTTTTTCGAATTTGAGCTCTATCTGCAATGGGCACTTTTCATGCTATAAGCAGTTTTTCCTAACAAATGCAAGATATAACATGGGCTATCTCCGCAAGGAGACATCAGATCTGCAAAAGTCATGGTTTTCTGGTCTTTGGGGAGGCGGGGGAACATGGGTATGTGTTTGTTTTTTGAATTTGAGCTGTATCTGCAATGGGCACTTTTCATGCTATAAGCAGTTTTTCCTAACAAATGCAAGATATAACATGGGCTATCTCCGCAAGGAGACATCAGATCTGCCAAACTCATGGTTTTTGGTCTTCGGGGAGGAGGGGGAACAGGAATATGTGTTTGTTTTTCGAATTTGAGCTCTATCTGCAATGGGCACTTTTCATGCTATAAGCAGTTTTTCCTAACAAATGCAAGATATAACATGGGCTATCTCCGCAAGGAGACATCAGATCTGCAAAAGTCATGGTTTTTTGGTCTTCGGGGAGGCGGGGGAACATGAATGTGTTTGTTTTTCGAATTTTAGCTCTATCTGCAATGGGCACTTTTCATGCTATAAGCAGTTTTTCCTAACAAATGCAAGATATAACATGGGCTATCTCCGCAAGGAGACATCAGATCTGCAAAACTCATGGTTTTTTGGTCTTCGGGGAGGCGGGGGAACAGGAATGTGTGTTTGTTTTTCGAATTTGAGCTCTATCTGCAATGGGCACTTTTCATGCTATAAACAGTTTTTCCTAACAAATGCAAGATATAACATGGGCTATCTCCGCAAGGAGACATCAGATCTGCAAAACTCATGGTTTTTTGTTCTTCGGGGAGGCGGGGGAACAGGAATATGTGTTTGTTTTTGAAATTTGAGCTCTATCTGCAATGGGCACTTTTCATGCTATAAGCAGTTTTTCCTAACAAATGCAAGATATAGCATGGGCTATCTCCGCAAGGAGACATCAGATCTGCAAAAGTCATGGTTTTTTGGTCTTTGGGGAGGCGGGGGAATATGAATATATGTTTGTTTTTCGAATTTGAGCTCTATCTGCAATGGGCACTTTTCATGCTATAAGCAGTTTTTCCTAACAAATGCAAGATATAACATGGGCTATCTCCGCAAGGAGACATCAGATCTGCAAAAGTCATGGTTTTTTGGTCTTCGGTGAGCCATGGGAACAGGAATATGTGTTTGTTTTTCGAATTTGAGCTCTATCTGCAATGGGCACTTTTCATGCTATAAGCAGTTTTTCCTAACAAATGCAAGATATAACATGGGCTATCTCCGCAAGGAGACATCAGATCTGCCAAACTCATGGTTTTAGGTCTTCGGGGAGGAGGGGGAACAGGAATATGTGTTTGTTTTTCGAATTTGAGCTCTATCTGCAATGGGCACTTTTCATGCTATAAGCAGTTTTTCCTAACAAATGCAAGATATTACATGGGCTATCTCCGCAAAGAAACTTCAGATCTGCAAAAGTCATGGTTTTTTGGTCTTTGGGGAGGCGGGGGAATATGAATATATGTTTGTTTTTCGAATTTGAGCTCTATCTGCAATGGGCACTTTTCATGCTATAAGCAGTTTTTCCTAACAAATGCAAGATATTACATGGGCTATCTCCGCAAAGAAACTTCAGATCTGCAAAAGTCATGGTTTTTTGGACTTCGGGGAGGCGGGGGAATATGAATATATGTTTGTTTTTCGAATTTGAGCTCTATCTGCAATGGGCACTTTTCATGCTATAAGCAGTTTTTCCTAACAAATGCAAGATATAACATGGGCTATCTCCGCAAGGAGACATCAGATCTGCAAAAGTCATGGTTTTTTGGTCTTCGGTGAGCCATGGGAACAGGAATATGTGTTTGTTTTTCGAATTTGAGCTCTATCTGCAATGGGCACTTTTCATGCTATAAGCAGTTTTTCCTAACAAATGCAAGATATAACATGGGCTATCTCCGCAAGGAGACATCAGATCTGCCAAACTCATGGTTTTAGGTCTTCGGGGAGGAGGGGGAACAGGAATATGTGTTTGTTTTTCGAATTTGAGCTCTATCTGCAATGGGCACTTTTCATGCTATAAGCAGTTTTTCCTAACAAATGCAAGATATAACATGGGCTATCTCCGCAAGGAGACATCAGATCTGCAAAAGTCATAGTTTTCTGGTCTTTGGGGAGGCGGGGGAACATGGGTATGTGTTTGTTTTTTGAATTTGAGCTCTATCTGCAATGGGCACTTTTCATGATATAAGCAGTTTTTCCTAACAAATGCAAGATATTACATGGGCTATCTCCGCAAGGAGACATCAGATCTGCAAAAGTCATGGTTTTTTGGTCTTCGGGGAGGCGGGGGAACAGGAATATGTGTTTGTTTTTCGAATTTGAGCTCTATCTGCAATGGGCACTTTTCATGCTATAAGCAGTTTTTCCTAACAAATGCAAGATATAACATGGGCTATCTCCGCAAGGAGACATCAGATCTGCCAAACTCATGGTTTTAGGTCTTCGGGGAGGAGGGGGAACAGGAATATGTGTTTGTTTTTCGAATTTGAGCTCTATCTGCAATGGGCACTTTTCATGCTATAAGCAGTTTTTCCTAACAAATGCAAGATATTACATGGGCTATCTCCGCAAAGAAACTTCAGATCTGCAAAAGTCATGGTTTTTTGGTCTTTGGGGAGGCGGGGGAATATGAATATATGTTTGTTTTTCGAATTTGAGCTCTATCTGCAATGGGCACTTTTCATGCTATAAGCAGTTTTTCCTAACAAATGCAAGATATTACATGGGCTATCTCCGCAAAGAAACTTCAGATCTGCAAAAGTCATGGTTTTTTGGACTTCGGGGAGGCGGGGGAATATGAATATATGTTTGTTTTTCGAATTTGAGCTCTATCTGCAATGGGCACTTTTCATGCTATAAGCAGTTTTTCCTAACAAATGCAAGATATAACATGGGCTATCTCCGCAAGGAGACATCAGATCTGCAAAAGTCATGGTTTTTTGGTCTTCGGTGAGCCATGGGAACAGGAATATGTGTTTGTTTTTCGAATTTGAGCTCTATCTGCAATGGGCACTTTTCATGCTATAAGCAGTTTTTCCTAACAAATGCAAGATATAACATGGGCTATCTCCGCAAGGAGACATCAGATCTGCCAAACTCATGGTTTTAGGTCTTCGGGGAGGAGGGGGAACAGGAATATGTGTTTGTTTTTCGAATTTGAGCTCTATCTGCAATGGGCACTTTTCATGCTATAAGCAGTTTTTCCTAACAAATGCAAGATATAACATGGGCTATCTCCGCAAGGAGACATCAGATCTGCAAAAGTCATAGTTTTCTGGTCTTTGGGGAGGCGGGGGAACATGGGTATGTGTTTGTTTTTTGAATTTGAGCTCTATCTGCAATGGGCACTTTTCATGCTATAAGCAGTTTTTCCTAACAAATGCAAGATATAGCATGGGATATCTCCGCAAGGAGACATGAGATCTGCAAAACTCATGGTTTTTTGGTCTGCGGGGAGGCGGGGGAACAGGAATATGTGTTTGTTTTTCGAATTTGAGCTCTATCTGCAATGGGCACTTTTCATGCTATAAGCAGTTTTTCCTAACAAATGCAAGATATAGCATGGGATATCTCCGCAAGGAGACATGAGATCTGCAAAAGTCATGGTTTTTTGGTCTTCGGGGAGGCGGGGGAATATGAATATATGTTTGTTTTTCGAATTTGAGCTCTATCTGCAATGGGCACTTTTCATGCTATAAGCAGTTTTTCCTAACAAATGGAAGATATAGCATGGGCTATCTCCGCAAGGAGACATCAGATCTGCAAAAGTCATGGTTTTTTGGTCTTCGGGGAGGAGGGGGAACAGGAATATGTGTTTGTTTTTCGAATTTGAGCTCTATCTGCAATTGGCACTTTTCATGCTATAAGCAGTTTTTCCTAACAAATGCAAGATATAGCATGGGCTATCTGCGCAAGGAGACATCAGATCTGCAAAAGTCATGGTTTTCTGGTCTTTCGGGAGGCGGGTGAACATGGGTATGTGTTTGTTTTTTGAATTTGAGCTGTATCTGCAATGGGCACTTTTCATGCTATAAGCAGTTTTTCCTAACAAATGCAAGATATAACATGGGCTATCTCCGCAAGGAGACATCAGATCTGCAAAAGTCATGGTTTTCTGGTCTTTGGGGAGGCTGGGGAACATGGGTATGTGTTTGTTTTTTGAATTTGAGCTGTATCTGCAATGGGCACTTTTCATGATATAAGCAGTTTTTCCTAACAAATGCAACATACAACATGGGCTATCTCCGCAAGGAGACATCAGATCTGCAAAAGTCATGGTTTTCTGGTCTTTGGGGAGGCGGGGGAACATGGGTATGTGTTTGTTTTTTGAATTTGAGCTGTATCTGCAATGGGCACTTTTCATGCTATAAGCAGTTTTTCCTAACAAATGCAAGATATAACATGGGCTATCTCCGCAAGGAGACATCAGATCTGCCAAACTCATGGTTTTTGGTCTTCGGGGAGGAGGGGGAACAGGAATATGTGTTTGTTTTTCGAATTTGAGCTCTATCTGCAATGGGCACTTTCATGCTATAAGCAGTTTTTCCTAACAAATGCAAGATATAACATGGGCTATCTCCGCAAGGAGACATCAGATCTGCAAAAGTCATGGTTTTTTGGTCTTCGGGGAGGCGGGGGAACATGAATGTGTTTGTTTTTCGAATTTTAGCTCTATCTGCAATGGGCACTTTTCATGCTATAAGCAGTTTTTCCTAACAAATGCAAGATATAGCATGGGCTATCTCCGCAAGGAGACATCAGATCTGCAAAAGTCATGGTTTTTTGGTCTTCGGGGAGGCGGGGGAACATGAATATCTGTTTGTTTTTCGAATTTGAGCTCTATCTGCAATGGGCACTTTTCATGCTATAAGCAGTTTTTCCTAACAAATGCAAGATATAACATGGGCTATCTCCGCAAGGAGACATCAGATCTGCAAAAGTCATGGTTTTCTGGTCTTTGGGGAGGCGGGGGAACTTGGGTATGTGTTTGTTTTTTGAATTTGAGCTGTATCTGCAATGGGCACTTTTCATGCTATAAGCAGTTTTTCCTAACAAATGCAAGATATAACATGGGCTATCTCCGCAAGGAGACATCAGATCTGCCAAACTCATGGTTTTTGGTCTTCGGGGAGGAGGGGGAACAGGAATATGTGTTTGTTTTTCGAATTTGAGCTCTATCTGCAATGGGCACTTTTCATGCTATAAGCAGTTTTTCCTAACAAATGCAAGATATAACATGGGCTATCTCCGCAAGGAGACATCAGATCTGCAAAAGTCATGGTTTTTTGGTCTTCGGGGAGGCGGGGGAACATGAATGTGTTTGTTTTTCGAATTTTAGCTCTATCTGCAATGGGCACTTTTCATGCTATAAGCAGTTTTTCCTAACAAATGCAAGATATAACATGGGCTATCTCCGCAAGGAGACATCAGATCTGCAAAACTCATGGTTTTTTGGTCTTCGGGGAGGCGGGGGAACAGGAATGTGTGTTTGTTTTTCGAATTTGAGCTCTATCTGCAATGGGCACTTTTCATGCTATAAACAGTTTTTCCTAACAAATGCAAGATATAACATGGGCTATCTCCGCAAGGAGACATCAGATCTGCAAAACTCATGGTTTTTTGTTCTTCGGGGAGGCGGGGGAACAGGAATATGTGTTTGTTTTTGAAATTTGAGCTCTATCTGCAATGGGCACTTTTCATGCTATAAGCAGTTTTTCCTAACAAATGCAAGATATAGCATGGGCTATCTCCGCAAGGAGACATCAGATCTGCAAAAGTCATGGTTTTTTGGTCTTTGGGGAGGCGGGGGAATATGAATATATGTTTGTTTTTCGAATTTGAGCTCTATCTGCAATGGGCACTTTTCATGCTATAAGCAGTTTTTCCTAACAAATGCAAGATATAACATGGGCTATCTCCGCAAGGAGACATCAGATCTGCAAAAGTCATGGTTTTTTGGTCTTCGGTGAGCCATGGGAACAGGAATATGTGTTTGTTTTTCGAATTTGAGCTCTATCTGCAATGGGCACTTTTCATGCTATAAGCAGTTTTTCCTAACAAATGCAAGATATAACATGGGCTATCTCCGCAAGGAGACATCAGATCTGCCAAACTCATGGTTTTAGGTCTTCGGGGAGGAGGGGGAACAGGAATATGTGTTTGTTTTTCGAATTTGAGCTCTATCTGCAATGGGCACTTTTCATGCTATAAGCAGTTTTTCCTAACAAATGCAAGATATTACATGGGCTATCTCCGCAAAGAAACTTCAGATCTGCAAAAGTCATGGTTTTTTGGTCTTTGGGGAGGCGGGGGAATATGAATATATGTTTGTTTTTCGAATTTGAGCTCTATCTGCAATGGGCACTTTTCATGCTATAAGCAGTTTTTCCTAACAAATGCAAGATATTACATGGGCTATCTCCGCAAAGAAACTTCAGATCTGCAAAAGTCATGGTTTTTTGGACTTCGGGGAGGCGGGGGAATATGAATATATGTTTGTTTTTCGAATTTGAGCTCTATCTGCAATGGGCACTTTTCATGCTATAAGCAGTTTTTCCTAACAAATGCAAGATATAACATGGGCTATCTCCGCAAGGAGACATCAGATCTGCAAAAGTCATGGTTTTTTGGTCTTCGGTGAGCCATGGGAACAGGAATATGTGTTTGTTTTTCGAATTTGAGCTCTATCTGCAATGGGCACTTTTCATGCTATAAGCAGTTTTTCCTAACAAATGCAAGATATAACATGGGCTATCTCCGCAAGGAGACATCAGATCTGCCAAACTCATGGTTTTAGGTCTTCGGGGAGGAGGGGGAACAGGAATATGTGTTTGTTTTTCGAATTTGAGCTCTATCTGCAATGGGCACTTTTCATGCTATAAGCAGTTTTTCCTAACAAATGCAAGATATAACATGGGCTATCTCCGCAAGGAGACATCAGATCTGCAAAAGTCATAGTTTTCTGGTCTTTGGGGAGGCGGGGGAACATGGGTATGTGTTTGTTTTTTGAATTTGAGCTCTATCTGCAATGGGCACTTTTCATGCTATAAGCAGTTTTTCCTAACAAATGCAAGATATAACATGGGCTATCTCCGCAAGGAGACATCAGATCTGCAAAAGTCATGGTTTTCTGGTCTTTGGGGAGGCTGGGGAACATGGGTATGTGTTTGTTTTTTGAATTTGAGCTGTATCTGCAATGGGCACTTTTCATGATATAAGCAGTTTTTCCTAACAAATGCAACATACAACATGGGCTATCTCCGCAAGGAGACATCAGATCTGCAAAAGTCATGGTTTTCTGGTCTTTGGGGAGGCGGGGGAACATGGGTATGTGTTTGTTTTTTGAATTTGAGCTGTATCTGCAATGGGCACTTTTCATGCTATAAGCAGTTTTTCCTAACAAATGCAAGATATAACATGGGCTATCTCCGCAAGGAGACATCAGATCTGCCAAACTCATGGTTTTTGGTCTTCGGGGAGGAGGGGGAACAGGAATATGTGTTTGTTTTTCGAATTTGAGCTCTATCTGCAATGGGCACTTTCATGCTATAAGCAGTTTTTCCTAACAAATGCAAGATATAACATGGGCTATCTCCGCAAGGAGACATCAGATCTGCAAAAGTCATGGTTTTTTGGTCTTCGGGGAGGCGGGGGAACATGAATGTGTTTGTTTTTCGAATTTTAGCTCTATCTGCAATGGGCACTTTTCATGCTATAAGCAGTTTTTCCTAACAAATGCAAGATATAGCATGGGCTATCTCCGCAAGGAGACATCAGATCTGCAAAAGTCATGGTTTTTTGGTCTTCGGGGAGGCGGGGGAACATGAATATCTGTTTGTTTTTCGAATTTGAGCTCTATCTGCAATGGGCACTTTTCATGCTATAAGCAGTTTTTCCTAACAAATGCAAGATATAACATGGGCTATCTCCGCAAGGAGACATCAGATCTGCCAAACTCATGGTTTTAGGTCTTCGGGGAGGAGGGGGAACAGGAATATGTGTTTGTTTTTCGAATTTGAGCTCTATCTGCAATGGGCACTTTTCATGCTATAAGCAGTTTTTCCTAACAAATGCAAGATATAACATGGGCTATCTCCGCAAGGAGACATCAGATCTGCAAAAGTCATAGTTTTCTGGTCTTTGGGGAGGCGGGGGAACATGGGTATGTGTTTGTTTTTTGAATTTGAGCTCTATCTGCAATGGGCACTTTTCATGCTATAAGCAGTTTTTCCTAACAAATGCAAGATATAGCATGGGATATCTCCGCAAGGAGACATGAGATCTGCAAAACTCATGGTTTTTTGGTCTGCGGGGAGGCGGGGGAACAGGAATATGTGTTTGTTTTTCGAATTTGAGCTCTATCTGCAATGGGCACTTTTCATGCTATAAGCAGTTTTTCCTAACAAATGCAAGATATAGCATGGGATATCTCCGCAAGGAGACATGAGATCTGCAAAAGTCATGGTTTTTTGGTCTTCGGGGAGGCGGGGGAATATGAATATATGTTTGTTTTTCGAATTTGAGCTCTATCTGCAATGGGCACTTTTCATGCTATAAGCAGTTTTTCCTAACAAATGGAAGATATAGCATGGGCTATCTCCGCAAGGAGACATCAGATCTGCAAAAGTCATGGTTTTTTGGTCTTCGGGGAGGAGGGGGAACAGGAATATGTGTTTGTTTTTCGAATTTGAGCTCTATCTGCAATTGGCACTTTTCATGCTATAAGCAGTTTTTCCTAACAAATGCAAGATATAGCATGGGCTATCTGCGCAAGGAGACATCAGATCTGCAAAAGTCATGGTTTTCTGGTCTTTCGGGAGGCGGGTGAACATGGGTATGTGTTTGTTTTTTGAATTTGAGCTGTATCTGCAATGGGCACTTTTCATGCTATAAGCAGTTTTTCCTAACAAATGCAAGATATAACATGGGCTATCTCCGCAAGGAGACATCAGATCTGCAAAAGTCATGGTTTTCTGGTCTTTGGGGAGGCTGGGGAACATGGGTATGTGTTTGTTTTTTGAATTTGAGCTGTATCTGCAATGGGCACTTTTCATGATATAAGCAGTTTTTCCTAACAAATGCAACATACAACATGGGCTATCTCCGCAAGGAGACATCAGATCTGCAAAAGTCATGGTTTTCTGGTCTTTGGGGAGGCGGGGGAACATGGGTATGTGTTTGTTTTTTGAATTTGAGCTGTATCTGCAATGGGCACTTTTCATGCTATAAGCAGTTTTTCCTAACAAATGCAAGATATAACATGGGCTATCTCCGCAAGGAGACATCAGATCTGCCAAACTCATGGTTTTTGGTCTTCGGGGAGGAGGGGGAACAGGAATATGTGTTTGTTTTTCGAATTTGAGCTCTATCTGCAATGGGCACTTTCATGCTATAAGCAGTTTTTCCTAACAAATGCAAGATATAACATGGGCTATCTCCGCAAGGAGACATCAGATCTGCAAAAGTCATGGTTTTTTGGTCTTCGGGGAGGCGGGGGAACATGAATGTGTTTGTTTTTCGAATTTTAGCTCTATCTGCAATGGGCACTTTTCATGCTATAAGCAGTTTTTCCTAACAAATGCAAGATATAGCATGGGCTATCTCCGCAAGGAGACATCAGATCTGCAAAAGTCATGGTTTTTTGGTCTTCGGGGAGGCGGGGGAACATGAATATCTGTTTGTTTTTCGAATTTGAGCTCTATCTGCAATGGGCACTTTTCATGCTATAAGCAGTTTTTCCTAACAAATGCAAGATATAACATGGGCTATCTCCGCAAGGAGACATCAGATCTGCAAAAGTCATGGTTTTCTGGTCTTTGGGGAGGCGGGGGAACTTGGGTATGTGTTTGTTTTTTGAATTTGAGCTGTATCTGCAATGGGCACTTTTCATGCTATAAGCAGTTTTTCCTAACAAATGCAAGATATAACATGGGCTATCTCCGCAAGGAGACATCAGATCTGCCAAACTCATGGTTTTTGGTCTTCGGGGAGGAGGGGGAACAGGAATATGTGTTTGTTTTTCGAATTTGAGCTCTATCTGCAATGGGCACTTTTCATGCTATAAGCAGTTTTTCCTAACAAATGCAAGATATAACATGGGCTATCTCCGCAAGGAGACATCAGATCTGCAAAAGTCATGGTTTTTTGGTCTTCGGGGAGGCGGGGGAACATGAATGTGTTTGTTTTTCGAATTTTAGCTCTATCTGCAATGGGCACTTTTCATGCTATAAGCAGTTTTTCCTAACAAATGCAAGATATAACATGGGCTATCTCCGCAAGGAGACATCAGATCTGCAAAACTCATGGTTTTTTGGTCTTCGGGGAGGCGGGGGAACAGGAATGTGTGTTTGTTTTTCGAATTTGAGCTCTATCTGCAATGGGCACTTTTCATGCTATAAACAGTTTTTCCTAACAAATGCAAGATATAACATGGGCTATCTCCGCAAGGAGACATCAGATCTGCAAAACTCATGGTTTTTTGTTCTTCGGGGAGGCGGGGGAACAGGAATATGTGTTTGTTTTTGAAATTTGAGCTCTATCTGCAATGGGCACTTTTCATGCTATAAGCAGTTTTTCCTAACAAATGCAAGATATAGCATGGGCTATCTCCGCAAGGAGACATCAGATCTGCAAAAGTCATGGTTTTTTGGTCTTTGGGGAGGCGGGGGAATATGAATATATGTTTGTTTTTCGAATTTGAGCTCTATCTGCAATGGGCACTTTTCATGCTATAAGCAGTTTTTCCTAACAAATGCAAGATATAACATGGGCTATCTCCGCAAGGAGACATCAGATCTGCAAAAGTCATGGTTTTTTGGTCTTCGGTGAGCCATGGGAACAGGAATATGTGTTTGTTTTTCGAATTTGAGCTCTATCTGCAATGGGCACTTTTCATGCTATAAGCAGTTTTTCCTAACAAATGCAAGATATAACATGGGCTATCTCCGCAAGGAGACATCAGATCTGCCAAACTCATGGTTTTAGGTCTTCGGGGAGGAGGGGGAACAGGAATATGTGTTTGTTTTTCGAATTTGAGCTCTATCTGCAATGGGCACTTTTCATGCTATAAGCAGTTTTTCCTAACAAATGCAAGATATTACATGGGCTATCTCCGCAAAGAAACTTCAGATCTGCAAAAGTCATGGTTTTTTGGTCTTTGGGGAGGCGGGGGAATATGAATATATGTTTGTTTTTCGAATTTGAGCTCTATCTGCAATGGGCACTTTTCATGCTATAAGCAGTTTTTCCTAACAAATGCAAGATATTACATGGGCTATCTCCGCAAAGAAACTTCAGATCTGCAAAAGTCATGGTTTTTTGGACTTCGGGGAGGCGGGGGAATATGAATATATGTTTGTTTTTCGAATTTGAGCTCTATCTGCAATGGGCACTTTTCATGCTATAAGCAGTTTTTCCTAACAAATGCAAGATATAACATGGGCTATCTCCGCAAGGAGACATCAGATCTGCAAAAGTCATGGTTTTTTGGTCTTCGGTGAGCCATGGGAACAGGAATATGTGTTTGTTTTTCGAATTTGAGCTCTATCTGCAATGGGCACTTTTCATGCTATAAGCAGTTTTTCCTAACAAATGCAAGATATAACATGGGCTATCTCCGCAAGGAGACATCAGATCTGCCAAACTCATGGTTTTAGGTCTTCGGGGAGGAGGGGGAACAGGAATATGTGTTTGTTTTTCGAATTTGAGCTCTATCTGCAATGGGCACTTTTCATGCTATAAGCAGTTTTTCCTAACAAATGCAAGATATAACATGGGCTATCTCCGCAAGGAGACATCAGATCTGCAAAAGTCATAGTTTTCTGGTCTTTGGGGAGGCGGGGGAACATGGGTATGTGTTTGTTTTTTGAATTTGAGCTCTATCTGCAATGGGCACTTTTCATGCTATAAGCAGTTTTTCCTAACAAATGCAAGATATAACATGGGCTATCTCCGCAAGGAGACATCAGATCTGCAAAAGTCATGGTTTTCTGGTCTTTGGGGAGGCTGGGGAACATGGGTATGTGTTTGTTTTTTGAATTTGAGCTGTATCTGCAATGGGCACTTTTCATGATATAAGCAGTTTTTCCTAACAAATGCAACATACAACATGGGCTATCTCCGCAAGGAGACATCAGATCTGCAAAAGTCATGGTTTTCTGGTCTTTGGGGAGGCGGGGGAACATGGGTATGTGTTTGTTTTTTGAATTTGAGCTGTATCTGCAATGGGCACTTTTCATGCTATAAGCAGTTTTTCCTAACAAATGCAAGATATAACATGGGCTATCTCCGCAAGGAGACATCAGATCTGCCAAACTCATGGTTTTTGGTCTTCGGGGAGGAGGGGGAACAGGAATATGTGTTTGTTTTTCGAATTTGAGCTCTATCTGCAATGGGCACTTTCATGCTATAAGCAGTTTTTCCTAACAAATGCAAGATATAACATGGGCTATCTCCGCAAGGAGACATCAGATCTGCAAAAGTCATGGTTTTTTGGTCTTCGGGGAGGCGGGGGAACATGAATGTGTTTGTTTTTCGAATTTTAGCTCTATCTGCAATGGGCACTTTTCATGCTATAAGCAGTTTTTCCTAACAAATGCAAGATATAGCATGGGCTATCTCCGCAAGGAGACATCAGATCTGCAAAAGTCATGGTTTTTTGGTCTTCGGGGAGGCGGGGGAACATGAATATCTGTTTGTTTTTCGAATTTGAGCTCTATCTGCAATGGGCACTTTTCATGCTATAAGCAGTTTTTCCTAACAAATGCAAGATATAACATGGGCTATCTCCGCAAGGAGACATCAGATCTGCAAAAGTCATGGTTTTCTGGTCTTTGGGGAGGCGGGGGAACATGGGTATGTGTTTGTTTTTTGAATTTGAGCTGTATCTGCAATGGGCACTTTTCATGCTATAAGCAGTTTTTCCTAACAAATGCAAGATATAACATGGGCTATCTCCGCAAGGAGACATCAGATCTGCCAAACTCATGGTTTTTGGTCTTCGGGGAGGAGGGGGAACAGGAATATGTGTTTGTTTTTCGAATTTGAGCTCTATCTGCAATGGGCACTTTTCATGCTATAAGCAGTTTTTCCTAACAAATGCAAGATATAACATGGGCTATCTCCGCAAGGAGACATCAGATCTGCAAAAGTCATGGTTTTTTGGTCTTCGGGGAGGTGGGGGAACATGAATGTGTTTGTTTTTCGAATTTTAGCTCTATCTGCAATGGGCACTTTTCATGCTATAAGCAGTTTTTCCTAACAAATGCAAGATATAACATGGGCTATCTCCGCAAGGAGACATCAGATCTGCAAAACTCATGGTTTTTTGGTCTTCGGGGAGGCGGGGGAACAGGAATGTGTGTTTGTTTTTCGAATTTGAGCTCTATCTGCAATGGGCACTTTTCATGCTATAAACAGTTTTTCCTAACAAATGCAAGATATAACATGGGCTATCTCCGCAAGGAGACATCAGATCTGCAAAACTCATGGTTTTTTGTTCTTCGGGGAGGCGGGGGAACAGGAATATGTGTTTGTTTTTGAAATTTGAGCTCTATCTGCAATGGGCACTTTTCATGCTATAAGCAGTTTTTCCTAACAAATGCAAGATATAGCATGGGCTATCTCCGCAAGGAGACATCAGATCTGCAAAAGTCATGGTTTTTTGGTCTTTGGGGAGGCGGGGGAATATGAATATATGTTTGTTTTTCGAATTTGAGCTCTATCTGCAATGGGCACTTTTCATGCTATAAGCAGTTTTTCCTAACAAATGCAAGATATAACATGGGCTATCTCCGCAAGGAGACATCAGATCTGCAAAAGTCATGGTTTTTTGGTCTTCGGTGAGCCATGGGAACAGGAATATGTGTTTGTTTTTCGAATTTGAGCTCTATCTGCAATGGGCACTTTTCATGCTATAAGCAGTTTTTCCTAACAAATGCAAGATATAACATGGGCTATCTCCGCAAGGAGACATCAGATCTGCCAAACTCATGGTTTTAGGTCTTCGGGGAGGAGGGGGAACAGGAATATGTGTTTGTTTTTCGAATTTGAGCTCTATCTGCAATGGGCACTTTTCATGCTATAAGCAGTTTTTCCTAACAAATGCAAGATATTACATGGGCTATCTCCGCAAAGAAACTTCAGATCTGCAAAAGTCATGGTTTTTTGGTCTTTGGGGAGGCGGGGGAATATGAATATATGTTTGTTTTTCGAATTTGAGCTCTATCTGCAATGGGCACTTTTCATGCTATAAGCAGTTTTTCCTAACAAATGCAAGATATTACATGGGCTATCTCCGCAAAGAAACTTCAGATCTGCAAAAGTCATGGTTTTTTGGACTTCGGGGAGGCGGGGGAATATGAATATATGTTTGTTTTTCGAATTTGAGCTCTATCTGCAATGGGCACTTTTCATGCTATAAGCAGTTTTTCCTAACAAATGCAAGATATAACATGGGCTATCTCCGCAAGGAGACATCAGATCTGCAAAAGTCATGGTTTTTTGGTCTTCGGTGAGCCATGGGAACAGGAATATGTGTTTGTTTTTCGAATTTGAGCTCTATCTGCAATGGGCACTTTTCATGCTATAAGCAGTTTTTCCTAACAAATGCAAGATATAACATGGGCTATCTCCGCAAGGAGACATCAGATCTGCCAAACTCATGGTTTTAGGTCTTCGGGGAGGAGGGGGAACAGGAATATGTGTTTGTTTTTCGAATTTGAGCTCTATCTGCAATGGGCACTTTTCATGCTATAAGCAGTTTTTCCTAACAAATGCAAGATATAACATGGGCTATCTCCGCAAGGAGACATCAGATCTGCAAAAGTCATAGTTTTCTGGTCTTTGGGGAGGCGGGGGAACATGGGTATGTGTTTGTTTTTTGAATTTGAGCTCTATCTGCAATGGGCACTTTTCATGATATAAGCAGTTTTTCCTAACAAATGCAAGATATTACATGGGCTATCTCCGCAAGGAGACATCAGATCTGCAAAAGTCATGGTTTTTTGGTCTTCGGGGAGGCGGGGGAACAGGAATATGTGTTTGTTTTTCGAATTTGAGCTCTATCTGCAATGGGCACTTTTCATGCTATAAGCAGTTTTTCCTAACAAATGCAAGATATAACATGGGCTATCTCCGCAAGGAGACATCAGATCTGCCAAACTCATGGTTTTAGGTCTTCGGGGAGGAGGGGGAACAGGAATATGTGTTTGTTTTTCGAATTTGAGCTCTATCTGCAATGGGCACTTTTCATGCTATAAGCAGTTTTTCCTAACAAATGCAAGATATTACATGGGCTATCTCCGCAAAGAAACTTCAGATCTGCAAAAGTCATGGTTTTTTGGTCTTTGGGGAGGCGGGGGAATATGAATATATGTTTGTTTTTCGAATTTGAGCTCTATCTGCAATGGGCACTTTTCATGCTATAAGCAGTTTTTCCTAACAAATGCAAGATATTACATGGGCTATCTCCGCAAAGAAACTTCAGATCTGCAAAAGTCATGGTTTTTTGGACTTCGGGGAGGCGGGGGAATATGAATATATGTTTGTTTTTCGAATTTGAGCTCTATCTGCAATGGGCACTTTTCATGCTATAAGCAGTTTTTCCTAACAAATGCAAGATATAACATGGGCTATCTCCGCAAGGAGACATCAGATCTGCAAAAGTCATGGTTTTTTGGTCTTCGGTGAGCCATGGGAACAGGAATATGTGTTTGTTTTTCGAATTTGAGCTCTATCTGCAATGGGCACTTTTCATGCTATAAGCAGTTTTTCCTAACAAATGCAAGATATAACATGGGCTATCTCCGCAAGGAGACATCAGATCTGCCAAACTCATGGTTTTAGGTCTTCGGGGAGGAGGGGGAACAGGAATATGTGTTTGTTTTTCGAATTTGAGCTCTATCTGCAATGGGCACTTTTCATGCTATAAGCAGTTTTTCCTAACAAATGCAAGATATAACATGGGCTATCTCCGCAAGGAGACATCAGATCTGCAAAAGTCATAGTTTTCTGGTCTTTGGGGAGGCGGGGGAACATGGGTATGTGTTTGTTTTTTGAATTTGAGCTCTATCTGCAATGGGCACTTTTCATGCTATAAGCAGTTTTTCCTAACAAATGCAAGATATAGCATGGGATATCTCCGCAAGGAGACATGAGATCTGCAAAACTCATGGTTTTTTGGTCTGCGGGGAGGCGGGGGAACAGGAATATGTGTTTGTTTTTCGAATTTGAGCTCTATCTGCAATGGGCACTTTTCATGCTATAAGCAGTTTTTCCTAACAAATGCAAGATATAGCATGGGATATCTCCGCAAGGAGACATGAGATCTGCAAAAGTCATGGTTTTTTGGTCTTCGGGGAGGCGGGGGAATATGAATATATGTTTGTTTTTCGAATTTGAGCTCTATCTGCAATGGGCACTTTTCATGCTATAAGCAGTTTTTCCTAACAAATGGAAGATATAGCATGGGCTATCTCCGCAAGGAGACATCAGATCTGCAAAAGTCATGGTTTTTTGGTCTTCGGGGAGGAGGGGGAACAGGAATATGTGTTTGTTTTTCGAATTTGAGCTCTATCTGCAATTGGCACTTTTCATGCTATAAGCAGTTTTTCCTAACAAATGCAAGATATAGCATGGGCTATCTGCGCAAGGAGACATCAGATCTGCAAAAGTCATGGTTTTCTGGTCTTTCGGGAGGCGGGTGAACATGGGTATGTGTTTGTTTTTTGAATTTGAGCTGTATCTGCAATGGGCACTTTTCATGCTATAAGCAGTTTTTCCTAACAAATGCAAGATATAACATGGGCTATCTCCGCAAGGAGACATCAGATCTGCAAAAGTCATGGTTTTCTGGTCTTTGGGGAGGCTGGGGAACATGGGTATGTGTTTGTTTTTTGAATTTGAGCTGTATCTGCAATGGGCACTTTTCATGATATAAGCAGTTTTTCCTAACAAATGCAACATACAACATGGGCTATCTCCGCAAGGAGACATCAGATCTGCAAAAGTCATGGTTTTCTGGTCTTTGGGGAGGCGGGGGAACATGGGTATGTGTTTGTTTTTTGAATTTGAGCTGTATCTGCAATGGGCACTTTTCATGCTATAAGCAGTTTTTCCTAACAAATGCAAGATATAACATGGGCTATCTCCGCAAGGAGACATCAGATCTGCCAAACTCATGGTTTTTGGTCTTCGGGGAGGAGGGGGAACAGGAATATGTGTTTGTTTTTCGAATTTGAGCTCTATCTGCAATGGGCACTTTCATGCTATAAGCAGTTTTTCCTAACAAATGCAAGATATAACATGGGCTATCTCCGCAAGGAGACATCAGATCTGCAAAAGTCATGGTTTTTTGGTCTTCGGGGAGGCGGGGGAACATGAATGTGTTTGTTTTTCGAATTTTAGCTCTATCTGCAATGGGCACTTTTCATGCTATAAGCAGTTTTTCCTAACAAATGCAAGATATAGCATGGGCTATCTCCGCAAGGAGACATCAGATCTGCAAAAGTCATGGTTTTTTGGTCTTCGGGGAGGCGGGGGAACATGAATATCTGTTTGTTTTTCGAATTTGAGCTCTATCTGCAATGGGCACTTTTCATGCTATAAGCAGTTTTTCCTAACAAATGCAAGATATAACATGGGCTATCTCCGCAAGGAGACATCAGATCTGCAAAAGTCATGGTTTTCTGGTCTTTGGGGAGGCGGGGGAACTTGGGTATGTGTTTGTTTTTTGAATTTGAGCTGTATCTGCAATGGGCACTTTTCATGCTATAAGCAGTTTTTCCTAACAAATGCAAGATATAACATGGGCTATCTCCGCAAGGAGACATCAGATCTGCCAAACTCATGGTTTTTGGTCTTCGGGGAGGAGGGGGAACAGGAATATGTGTTTGTTTTTCGAATTTGAGCTCTATCTGCAATGGGCACTTTTCATGCTATAAGCAGTTTTTCCTAACAAATGCAAGATATAACATGGGCTATCTCCGCAAGGAGACATCAGATCTGCAAAAGTCATGGTTTTTTGGTCTTCGGGGAGGCGGGGGAACATGAATGTGTTTGTTTTTCGAATTTTAGCTCTATCTGCAATGGGCACTTTTCATGCTATAAGCAGTTTTTCCTAACAAATGCAAGATATAACATGGGCTATCTCCGCAAGGAGACATCAGATCTGCAAAACTCATGGTTTTTTGGTCTTCGGGGAGGCGGGGGAACAGGAATGTGTGTTTGTTTTTCGAATTTGAGCTCTATCTGCAATGGGCACTTTTCATGCTATAAACAGTTTTTCCTAACAAATGCAAGATATAACATGGGCTATCTCCGCAAGGAGACATCAGATCTGCAAAACTCATGGTTTTTTGTTCTTCGGGGAGGCGGGGGAACAGGAATATGTGTTTGTTTTTGAAATTTGAGCTCTATCTGCAATGGGCACTTTTCATGCTATAAGCAGTTTTTCCTAACAAATGCAAGATATAGCATGGGCTATCTCCGCAAGGAGACATCAGATCTGCAAAAGTCATGGTTTTTTGGTCTTTGGGGAGGCGGGGGAATATGAATATATGTTTGTTTTTCGAATTTGAGCTCTATCTGCAATGGGCACTTTTCATGCTATAAGCAGTTTTTCCTAACAAATGCAAGATATAACATGGGCTATCTCCGCAAGGAGACATCAGATCTGCAAAAGTCATGGTTTTTTGGTCTTCGGTGAGCCATGGGAACAGGAATATGTGTTTGTTTTTCGAATTTGAGCTCTATCTGCAATGGGCACTTTTCATGCTATAAGCAGTTTTTCCTAACAAATGCAAGATATAACATGGGCTATCTCCGCAAGGAGACATCAGATCTGCCAAACTCATGGTTTTAGGTCTTCGGGGAGGAGGGGGAACAGGAATATGTGTTTGTTTTTCGAATTTGAGCTCTATCTGCAATGGGCACTTTTCATGCTATAAGCAGTTTTTCCTAACAAATGCAAGATATTACATGGGCTATCTCCGCAAAGAAACTTCAGATCTGCAAAAGTCATGGTTTTTTGGTCTTTGGGGAGGCGGGGGAATATGAATATATGTTTGTTTTTCGAATTTGAGCTCTATCTGCAATGGGCACTTTTCATGCTATAAGCAGTTTTTCCTAACAAATGCAAGATATTACATGGGCTATCTCCGCAAAGAAACTTCAGATCTGCAAAAGTCATGGTTTTTTGGACTTCGGGGAGGCGGGGGAATATGAATATATGTTTGTTTTTCGAATTTGAGCTCTATCTGCAATGGGCACTTTTCATGCTATAAGCAGTTTTTCCTAACAAATGCAAGATATAACATGGGCTATCTCCGCAAGGAGACATCAGATCTGCAAAAGTCATGGTTTTTTGGTCTTCGGTGAGCCATGGGAACAGGAATATGTGTTTGTTTTTCGAATTTGAGCTCTATCTGCAATGGGCACTTTTCATGCTATAAGCAGTTTTTCCTAACAAATGCAAGATATAACATGGGCTATCTCCGCAAGGAGACATCAGATCTGCCAAACTCATGGTTTTAGGTCTTCGGGGAGGAGGGGGAACAGGAATATGTGTTTGTTTTTCGAATTTGAGCTCTATCTGCAATGGGCACTTTTCATGCTATAAGCAGTTTTTCCTAACAAATGCAAGATATAACATGGGCTATCTCCGCAAGGAGACATCAGATCTGCAAAAGTCATAGTTTTCTGGTCTTTGGGGAGGCGGGGGAACATGGGTATGTGTTTGTTTTTTGAATTTGAGCTCTATCTGCAATGGGCACTTTTCATGATATAAGCAGTTTTTCCTAACAAATGCAAGATATTACATGGGCTATCTCCGCAAGGAGACATCAGATCTGCAAAAGTCATGGTTTTTTGGTCTTCGGGGAGGCGGGGGAACAGGAATATGTGTTTGTTTTTCGAATTTGAGCTCTATCTGCAATGGGCACTTTTCATGCTATAAGCAGTTTTTCCTAACAAATGCAAGATATAACATGGGCTATCTCCGCAAGGAGACATCAGATCTGCCAAACTCATGGTTTTAGGTCTTCGGGGAGGAGGGGGAACAGGAATATGTGTTTGTTTTTCGAATTTGAGCTCTATCTGCAATGGGCACTTTTCATGCTATAAGCAGTTTTTCCTAACAAATGCAAGATATTACATGGGCTATCTCCGCAAAGAAACTTCAGATCTGCAAAAGTCATGGTTTTTTGGTCTTTGGGGAGGCGGGGGAATATGAATATATGTTTGTTTTTCGAATTTGAGCTCTATCTGCAATGGGCACTTTTCATGCTATAAGCAGTTTTTCCTAACAAATGCAAGATATTACATGGGCTATCTCCGCAAAGAAACTTCAGATCTGCAAAAGTCATGGTTTTTTGGACTTCGGGGAGGCGGGGGAATATGAATATATGTTTGTTTTTCGAATTTGAGCTCTATCTGCAATGGGCACTTTTCATGCTATAAGCAGTTTTTCCTAACAAATGCAAGATATAACATGGGCTATCTCCGCAAGGAGACATCAGATCTGCAAAAGTCATGGTTTTTTGGTCTTCGGTGAGCCATGGGAACAGGAATATGTGTTTGTTTTTCGAATTTGAGCTCTATCTGCAATGGGCACTTTTCATGCTATAAGCAGTTTTTCCTAACAAATGCAAGATATAACATGGGCTATCTCCGCAAGGAGACATCAGATCTGCCAAACTCATGGTTTTAGGTCTTCGGGGAGGAGGGGGAACAGGAATATGTGTTTGTTTTTCGAATTTGAGCTCTATCTGCAATGGGCACTTTTCATGCTATAAGCAGTTTTTCCTAACAAATGCAAGATATAACATGGGCTATCTCCGCAAGGAGACATCAGATCTGCAAAAGTCATAGTTTTCTGGTCTGGGGAGGCGGGGGAACATGGGTATGTGTTTGTTTTTTGAATTTGAGCTCTATCTGCAATGGGCACTTTTCATGATATAAGCAGTTTTTCCTAACAAATGCAAGATATTACATGGGCTATCTCCGCAAGGAGACATCAGATCTGCAAAAGTCATGGTTTTTTGGTCTTCGGGGAGGCGGGGGAACAGGAATATGTGTTTGTTTTTTGAATTTGAGCTCTATCTGCAATGGGCACTTTTCATGCTATAAGCAGTTTTTCCTAACAAATGCAAGATATTACATGGGCTATCTCCGCAAGGAAACTTCAGATCTGCAAAAGTCATGGTTTTTTGGTCTTCGGGGAGGGGGGGGAATATGAATATATGTTTGTTTTTCGAATTTGAGCTCTATCTGCAATGGGCACTTTTCATGCTATAAGCAGTTTTTCCTAACAAATGCAAGATATAACATGGGCTATCTCCGCAAGGAGACATCAGATCTGCCAAACTCATGGTTTTTTGGTCTTCGGGGAGGCGGGGGAACAGGAATATGTGTTTGTTTTTGAAATTTGAGCTCTATCTGCAATGGGCACTTTTCATGCTATAAGCAGTTTTTCCTAACAAATGCAAGATATAGCATGGGCTATCTCCGCAAGGAGACATCAGATCTGCAAAAGTCATGGTTTTTTGGTCTTTGGGGAGGCGGGGGAATATGAATATATGTTTGTTTTTCGAATTTGAGCTCTATCTGCAATGGGCACTTTTCATGCTATAAGCAGTTTTTCCTAACAAATGCAAGATATAACATGGGCTATCTCCGCAAGGAGACATCAGATCTGCAAAAGTCATGGTTTTTTGGTCTTCGGTGAGCCATGGGAACAGGAATATGTGTTTGTTTTTCGAATTTGAGCTCTATCTGCAATGGGCACTTTTCATGCTATAAGCAGTTTTTCCTAACAAATGCAAGATATAACATGGGCTATCTCCGCAAGGAGACATCAGATCTGCCAAACTCATGGTTTTAGGTCTTCGGGGAGGAGGGGGAACAGGAATATGTGTTTGTTTTTCGAATTTGAGCTCTATCTGCAATGGGCACTTTTCATGCTATAAGCAGTTTTTCCTAACAAATGCAAGATATTACATGGGCTATCTCCGCAAAGAAACTTCAGATCTGCAAAAGTCATGGTTTTTTGGTCTTTGGGGAGGCGGGGGAATATGAATATATGTTTGTTTTTCGAATTTGAGCTCTATCTGCAATGGGCACTTTTCATGCTATAAGCAGTTTTTCCTAACAAATGCAAGATATTACATGGGCTATCTCCGCAAAGAAACTTCAGATCTGCAAAAGTCATGGTTTTTTGGTCTTCGGGGAGGCGGGGGAATATGAATATATGTTTGTTTTTCGAATTTGAGCTCTATCTGCAATGGGCACTTTTCATGCTATAAGCAGTTTTTCCTAACAAATGCAAGATATAACATGGGCTATCTCCGCAAGGAGACATCAGATCTGCAAAAGTCATGGTTTTTTGGTCTTCGGTGAGCCATGGGAACAGGAATATGTGTTTGTTTTTCGAATTTGAGCTCTATCTGCAATGGGCACTTTTCATGCTATAAGCAGTTTTTCCTAACAAATGCAAGATATAACATGGGCTATCTCCGCAAGGAGACATCAGATCTGCCAAACTCATGGTTTTTGGTCTTCGGGGAGGAGGGGGAACAGGAATATGTGTTTGTTTTTCGAATTTGAGCTCTATCTGCAATGGGCACTTTTCATGCTATAAGCAGTTTTTCCTAACAAATGCAAGATATAACATGGGCTATCTCCGCAAGGAGACATCAGATCTGCAAAAGTCATGGTTTTTTGGTCTTCGGGGAGGCGGGGGAACATGAATGTGTTTGTTTTTCGAATTTTAGCTCTATCTGCAATGGGCACTTTTCATGCTATAAGCAGTTTTTCCTAACAAATGCAAGATATAACATGGGCTATCTCCGCAAGGAGACATCAGATCTGCAAAACTCATGGTTTTTTGTTCTTCGGGGAGGCGGGGGAACAGGAATATGTGTTTGTTTTTGAAATTTGAGCTCTATCTGCAATGGGCACTTTTCATGCTATAAGCAGTTTTTCCTAACAAATGCAAGATATAGCATGGGCTATCTCCGCAAGGAGACATCAGATCTGCAAAAGTCATGGTTTTTTGGTCTTTGGGGAGGCGGGGGAATATGAATATATGTTTGTTTTTCGAATTTGAGCTCTATCTGCAATGGGCACTTTTCATGCTATAAGCAGTTTTTCCTAACAAATGCAAGATATAACATGGGCTATCTCCGCAAGGAGACATCAGATCTGCAAAAGTCATGGTTTTTTGGTCTTCGGTGAGCCATGGGAACAGGAATATGTGTTTGTTTTTCGAATTTGAGCTCTATCTGCAATGGGCACTTTTCATGCTATAAGCAGTTTTTCCTAACAAATGCAAGATATAACATGGGCTATCTCCGCAAGGAGACATCAGATCTGCCAAACTCATGGTTTTAGGTCTTCGGGGAGGAGGGGGAACAGGAATATGTGTTTGTTTTTCGAATTTGAGCTCTATCTGCAATGGGCACTTTTCATGCTATAAGCAGTTTTTCCTAACAAATGCAAGATATTACATGGGCTATCTCCGCAAAGAAACTTCAGATCTGCAAAAGTCATGGTTTTTTGGTCTTTGGGGAGGCGGGGGAATATGAATATATGTTTGTTTTTCGAATTTGAGCTCTATCTGCAATGGGCACTTTTCATGCTATAAGCAGTTTTTCCTAACAAATGCAAGATATTACATGGGCTATCTCCGCAAAGAAACTTCAGATCTGCAAAAGTCATGGTTTTTTGGACTTCGGGGAGGCGGGGGAATATGAATATATGTTTGTTTTTCGAATTTGAGCTCTATCTGCAATGGGCACTTTTCATGCTATAAGCAGTTTTTCCTAACAAATGCAAGATATAACATGGGCTATCTCCGCAAGGAGACATCAGATCTGCAAAAGTCATGGTTTTTTGGTCTTCGGTGAGCCATGGGAACAGGAATATGTGTTTGTTTTTCGAATTTGAGCTCTATCTGCAATGGGCACTTTTCATGCTATAAGCAGTTTTTCCTAACAAATGCAAGATATAACATGGGCTATCTCCGCAAGGAGACATCAGATCTGCCAAACTCATGGTTTTAGGTCTTCGGGGAGGAGGGGGAACAGGAATATGTGTTTGTTTTTCGAATTTGAGCTCTATCTGCAATGGGCACTTTTCATGCTATAAGCAGTTTTTCCTAACAAATGCAAGATATAACATGGGCTATCTCCGCAAGGAGACATCAGATCTGCAAAAGTCATAGTTTTCTGGTCTTTGGGGAGGCGGGGGAACATGGGTATGTGTTTGTTTTTTGAATTTGAGCTCTATCTGCAATGGGCACTTTTCATGATATAAGCAGTTTTTCCTAACAAATGCAAGATATTACATGGGCTATCTCCGCAAGGAGACATCAGATCTGCAAAAGTCATGGTTTTTTGGTCTTCGGGGAGGCGGGGGAACAGGAATATGTGTTTGTTTTTCGAATTTGAGCTCTATCTGCAATGGGCACTTTTCATGCTATAAGCAGTTTTTCCTAACAAATGCAAGATATAACATGGGCTATCTCCGCAAGGAGACATCAGATCTGCCAAACTCATGGTTTTAGGTCTTCGGGGAGGAGGGGGAACAGGAATATGTGTTTGTTTTTCGAATTTGAGCTCTATCTGCAATGGGCACTTTTCATGCTATAAGCAGTTTTTCCTAACAAATGCAAGATATTACATGGGCTATCTCCGCAAAGAAACTTCAGATCTGCAAAAGTCATGGTTTTTTGGTCTTTGGGGAGGCGGGGGAATATGAATATATGTTTGTTTTTCGAATTTGAGCTCTATCTGCAATGGGCACTTTTCATGCTATAAGCAGTTTTTCCTAACAAATGCAAGATATTACATGGGCTATCTCCGCAAAGAAACTTCAGATCTGCAAAAGTCATGGTTTTTTGGACTTCGGGGAGGCGGGGGAATATGAATATATGTTTGTTTTTCGAATTTGAGCTCTATCTGCAATGGGCACTTTTCATGCTATAAGCATTTTCCTAACAAATGCAAGATATAACATGGGCTATCTCCGCAAGGAGACATCAGATCTGCAAAAGTCATGGTTTTTTGGTCTTCGGTGAGCCATGGGAACAGGAATATGTGTTTGTTTTTCGAATTTGAGCTCTATCTGCAATGGGCACTTTTCATGCTATAAGCAGTTTTTCCTAACAAATGCAAGATATAACATGGGCTATCTCCGCAAGGAGACATCAGATCTGCCAAACTCATGGTTTTAGGTCTTCGGGGAGGAGGGGGAACAGGAATATGTGTTTGTTTTTCGAATTTGAGCTCTATCTGCAATGGGCACTTTTCATGCTATAAGCAGTTTTTCCTAACAAATGCAAGATATAACATGGGCTATCTCCGCAAGGAGACATCAGATCTGCAAAAGTCATAGTTTTCTGGTCTTTGGGGAGGCGGGGGAACATGGGTATGTGTTTGTTTTTTGAATTTGAGCTCTATCTGCAATGGGCACTTTTCATGATATAAGCAGTTTTTCCTAACAAATGCAAGATATTACATGGGCTATCTCCGCAAGGAGACATCAGATCTGCAAAAGTCATGGTTTTTTGGTCTTCGGGGAGGCGGGGGAACAGGAATATGTGTTTGTTTTTTGAATTTGAGCTCTATCTGCAATGGGCACTTTTCATGCTATAAGCAGTTTTTCCTAACAAATGCAAGATATTACATGGGCTATCTCCGCAAGGAAACTTCAGATCTGCAAAAGTCATGGTTTTTTGGTCTTCGGGGAGGGGGGGGAATATGAATATATGTTTGTTTTTCGAATTTGAGCTCTATCTGCAATGGGCACTTTTCATGCTATAAGCAGTTTTTCCTAACAAATGCAAGATATAACATGGGCTATCTCCGCAAGGAGACATCAGATCTGCCAAACTCATGGTTTTTTGGTCTTCGGGGAGGCGGGGGAACAGGAATATGTGTTTGTTTTTGAAATTTGAGCTCTATCTGCAATGGGCACTTTTCATGCTATAAGCAGTTTTTCCTAACAAATGCAAGATATAGCATGGGCTATCTCCGCAAGGAGACATCAGATCTGCAAAAGTCATGGTTTTTTGGTCTTTGGGGAGGCGGGGGAATATGAATATATGTTTGTTTTTCGAATTTGAGCTCTATCTGCAATGGGCACTTTTCATGCTATAAGCAGTTTTTCCTAACAAATGCAAGATATAACATGGGCTATCTCCGCAAGGAGACATCAGATCTGCAAAAGTCATGGTTTTTTGGTCTTCGGTGAGCCATGGGAACAGGAATATGTGTTTGTTTTTCGAATTTGAGCTCTATCTGCAATGGGCACTTTTCATGCTATAAGCAGTTTTTCCTAACAAATGCAAGATATAACATGGGCTATCTCCGCAAGGAGACATCAGATCTGCCAAACTCATGGTTTTAGGTCTTCGGGGAGGAGGGGGAACAGGAATATGTGTTTGTTTTTCGAATTTGAGCTCTATCTGCAATGGGCACTTTTCATGCTATAAGCAGTTTTTCCTAACAAATGCAAGATATTACATGGGCTATCTCCGCAAAGAAACTTCAGATCTGCAAAAGTCATGGTTTTTTGGTCTTTGGGGAGGCGGGGGAATATGAATATATGTTTGTTTTTCGAATTTGAGCTCTATCTGCAATGGGCACTTTTCATGCTATAAGCAGTTTTTCCTAACAAATGCAAGATATTACATGGGCTATCTCCGCAAAGAAACTTCAGATCTGCAAAAGTCATGGTTTTTTGGTCTTCGGGGAGGCGGGGGAATATGAATATATGTTTGTTTTTCGAATTTGAGCTCTATCTGCAATGGGCACTTTTCATGCTATAAGCAGTTTTTCCTAACAAATGCAAGATATAACATGGGCTATCTCCGCAAGGAGACATCAGATCTGCAAAAGTCATGGTTTTTTGGTCTTCGGTGAGCCATGGGAACAGGAATATGTGTTTGTTTTTCGAATTTGAGCTCTATCTGCAATGGGCACTTTTCATGCTATAAGCAGTTTTTCCTAACAAATGCAAGATATAACATGGGCTATCTCCGCAAGGAGACATCAGATCTGCCAAACTCATGGTTTTAGGTCTTCGGGGAGGAGGGGGAACAGGAATATGTGTTTGTTTTTCGAATTTGAGCTCTATCTGCAATGGGCACTTTTCATGCTATAAGCAGTTTTTCCTAACAAATGCAAGATATAACATGGGCTATCTCCGCAAGGAGACATCAGATCTGCAAAAGTCATAGTTTTCTGGTCTTTGGGGAGGCGGGGGAACATGGGTATGTGTTTGTTTTTTGAATTTGAGCTCTATCTGCAATGGGCACTTTTCATGATATAAGCAGTTTTTCCTAACAAATGCAAGATATTACATGGGCTATCTCCGCAAGGAGACATCAGATCTGCAAAAGTCATGGTTTTTTGGTCTTCGGGGAGGCGGGGGAACAGGAATATGTGTTTGTTTTTTGAATTTGAGCTCTATCTGCAATGGGCACTTTTCATGCTATAAGCAGTTTTTCCTAACAAATGCAAGATATTACATGGGCTATCTCCGCAAGGAAACTTCAGATCTGCAAAAGTCATGGTTTTTTGGTCTTCGGGGAGGGGGGGGAATATGAATATATGTTTGTTTTTCGAATTTGAGCTCTATCTGCAATGGGCACTTTTCATGCTATAAGCAGTTTTTCCTAACAAATGCAAGATATAACATGGGCTATCTCCGCAAGGAGACATCAGATCTGCCAAACTCATGGTTTTTTGGTCTTCGGGGAGGCGGGGGAACAGGAATATGTGTTTGTTTTTGAAATTTGAGCTCTATCTGCAATGGGCACTTTTCATGCTATAAGCAGTTTTTCCTAACAAATGCAAGATATAGCATGGGCTATCTCCGCAAGGAGACATCAGATCTGCAAAAGTCATGGTTTTTTGGTCTTCGGGGAGGCGGGGGAACATGGGTATGTGTTTGTTTTTCGAATTTGAGCTCTATCTGCAATGGGCACTTTTCATGCTATAAGCAGTTTTTCCTAACAAATGCAAGATATAACATGGGCTATCTCCACAAGGAGACATCAGATCTGCAAAAGTCATGGTTTTCTGGTCTTTGGGGAGGCGGGGGAACATGGGTATGTGTTTGTTTTTTGAATTTGAGCTCTATCTGCAATGGGCACTTTTCATGATATAAGCAGTTTTTCCTAACAAATGCAAGATATAACATGGGCTATCTCCGCAAGGAGACATCAGATCTGCAAAAGTCATGGTTTTCTGGTCTTTGGGGAGGCGGGGAACATGGGTATGTGTTTGTTTTTTGAATTTGAGCTCTATCTGCAATGGGCACTTTTCATGATATAAGCAGTTTTCCCTAACAAATGCAAGATATAACATGGGCTATCTCCGCAAGGAGACATCAGATCTGCCAAACTCATGGTTTTTGGTCTTTCGGGAGGCGGGGGAACATGGGTATGTGTTTGTTTTTTGAATTTGAGCTGTATCTGCAATGGGCACTTTTCATGCTATAAGCAGTTTTTCCTAACAAATGCAAGATATAACATGGGCTATCTCCGCAAGGGGACATCAGATCTGCCACTCATATGTGTTTGTTTTTCGAATTTGAGCTCTATCTGCAATGGGCACTTTTCATGCTATAAGCAGTTTTTCCTAACAAATGCAAGATATTACATGGGCTATATCCGCAAGGAGACATCAGATCTGCAAAACTCATGATTTTTTGGTCTGCGGGGAGGCGGGGGAACAGGAATATGTGTTTGTTTTTCGAATTTGAGCTCTATCTGCAATGGGCACTTTTCATGCTATAAGCAGTTTTTCCTAACAAATGCAAGATATAGCATGGGATATCTCCGCAAGGAGACATGAGATCTGCAAAAGTCATGGTTTTTTGGTCTTCGGGGAGGCGGGGGAATATGAATATATGTTTGTTTTTCGAATTTGAGCTCTATCTGCAATGGGCACTTTTCATGCTATAAGCAGTTTTTCCTAACACATGGAAGATATAGCATGGGCTATCTCCGCAAGGAGACATCAGATCTGCAAAAGTCATGGTTTTTTGGTCTTCGGGGAGGCGGGGGAACAGGAATATGTGTTTGTTTTTCGAATTTGAGCTCTATCTGCAATTGGCACTTTTCATGCTATAAGCAGTTTTTCCTAACAAATGCAAGATATAGCATGGGCTATCTGCGCAAGGAGACATCAGATCTGCAAAAGTCATGGTTTTCTGGTCTTTCGGGAGGCGGGTGAACATGGGTATGTGTTTGTTTTTTGAATTTGAGCTGTATCTGCAATGGGCACTTTTCATGCTATAAGCAGTTTTTCCTAACAAATGCAAGATATAACATGGGCTATCTCCGCAAGGAGACATCAGATCTGCAAAAGTCATGGTTTTCTGGTCTTTGGGGAGGCTGGGGAACATGGGTATGTGTTTGTTTTTTGAATTTGAGCTGTATCTGCAATGGGCACTTTTCATGATATAAGCAGTTTTTCCTAACAAATGCAACATACAACATGGGCTATCTCCGCAAGGAGACATCAGATCTGCAAAAGTCATGGTTTTTTGGTCTTCGGGGAGGCGGGGGAACATGAATATCTGTTTGTTTTTCGAATTTGAGCTCTATCTGCAATGGGCACTTTTCATGCTATAAGCAGTTTTTCCTAACAAATGCAAGATATAACATGGGCTATCTCCGCAAGGAGACATCAGATCTGCAAAAGTCATGGTTTTCTGGTCTTTGGGGAGGCGGGGGAACATGGGTATGTGTTTGTTTTTTGAATTTGAGCTGTATCTGCAATGGGCACTTTTCATGCTATAAGCAGTTTTTCCTAACAAATGCAAGATATAACATGGGCTATCTCCGCAAGGAGACATCAGATCTGCAAAAGTCATGGTTTTCTGGTCTTTGGGGAGGCTGGGGAACATGGGTATGTGTTTGTTTTTTGAATTTGAGCTGTATCTGCAATGGGCACTTTTCATGATATAAGCAGTTTTTCCTAACAAATGCAACATACAACATGGGCTATCTCCGCAAGGAGACATCAGATCGGCAAAAGTCATGGTTTTCTGGTCTTTGGGGAGGCGGGGGAACATGGGTATGTGTTTGTTTTTTGAATTTGAGCTGTATCTGCAATGGGCACTTTTCATGCTATAAGCAGTTTTTCCTAACAAATGCAAGATATAACATGGGCTATCTCCGCAAGGAGACATCAGATCTGCCAAACTCATGGTTTTTGGTCTTCGGGGAGGAGGGGGAACAGGAATATGTGTTTGTTTTTCGAATTTGAGCTCTATCTGCAATGGGCACTTTTCATGCTATAAGCAGTTTTTCCTAACAAATGCAAGATATAACATGGGCTATCTCCGCAAGGAGACATCAGATCTGCAAAAGTCATGGTTTTTTGGTCTTCGGGGAGGCGGGGGAACATGAATGTGTTTGTTTTTCGAATTTTAGCTCTATCTGCAATGGGCACTTTTCATGCTATAAGCAGTTTTTCCTAACAAATGCAAGATATAGCATGGGCTATCTCCGCAAGGAGACATCAGATCTGCAAAAGTCATGGTTTTTTGGTCTTCGGGGAGGCGGGGGAACATGAATATCTGTTTGTTTTTCGAATTTGAGCTCTATCTGCAATGGGCACTTTTCATGCTATAAGCAGTTTTTCCTAACAAATGCAAGATATAACATGGGCTATCTCCGCAAGGAGACATCAGATCTGCAAAAGTCATGGTTTTCTGGTCTTTGGGGAGGCGGGGGAACATGGGTATGTGTTTGTTTTTTGAATTTGAGCTGTATCTGCAATGGGCACTTTTCATGCTATAAGCAGTTTTTCCTAACAAATGCAAGATATAACATGGGCTATCTCCGCAAGGAGACATCAGATCTGCCAAACTCATGGTTTTTGGTCTTCGGGGAGGAGGGGGAACAGGAATATGTGTTTGTTTTTCGAATTTGAGCTCTATCTGCAATGGGCACTTTTCATGCTATAAGCAGTTTTTCCTAACAAATGCAAGATATAACATGGGCTATCTCCGCAAGGAGACATCAGATCTGCAAAAGTCATGGTTTTTTGGTCTTCGGGGAGGCGGGGGAACATGAATGTGTTTGTTTTTCGAATTTTAGCTCTATCTGCAATGGGCACTTTTCATGCTATAAGCAGTTTTTCCTAACAAATGCAAGATATAACATGGGCTATCTCCGCAAGGAGACATCAGATCTGCAAAACTCATGGTTTTAAGGTCTTCGGGGAGGCGGGGGAACAGGAATGTGTGTTTGTTTTTCGAATTTGAGCTCTATCTGCAATGGGCACTTTTCATGCTATAAACAGTTTTTCCTAACAAATGCAAGATATAACATGGGCTATCTCCGCAAGGAGACATCAGATCTGCAAAAGTCATGGTTTTTTGGTCTTCGGGGAGGCGGGGGAACATGGGTATGTGTTTGTTTTTCGAATTTGAGCTCTATCTGCAATGGGCACTTTTCATGCTATAAGCAGTTTTTCCTAACAAATGCAAGATATAACATGGGCTATCTCCGCAAGGAGACATCAGATCTGCAAAAGTCATGGTTTTTTGGTCTTCGGGGAGGCGGGGGAACAGGAATATGTGTTTGTTTTTCGAATTTGAGCTCTATCTGCAATGGGCACTTTTCATGCTATAAGCAGTTTTTCCTAACAAATGCAAGATATAACATGGGCTATCTCCGCAAGGAGACATCAGATCTGCCAAAGTCATGGTTTTAGGTCTTCGGGGAGACGGGGGAACAGGAATGTGTGTTTGTTTTTGGAATAGGAGCTGTATCTGCAATGGGCACTTTTCATGCTATAAGCAGTTTTTCCTAACAAATGCAAGATATAGCATGGGCTATCTCCGCAAGGAGACATCAGATCTGCAAAAGTCATCGTTTTTTGGTCTTCGGGGAGGCGGGGGAACATGAATATGTGTTTGTTTTTCGAATTTGAGCTGTATCTGCAATGGGCACTTTTCATGATATAAGCAGTTTTTCCTAACAAATGCAAGATATAACATGGGCTATCTCCGCTAGGAGACATCAGATCTGCAAAACTCATGGTTTTTTGGTCTTCGGGGAGGGGGGGAACATGAATATGTGTTTGTTTCGAATTTGAGCTCTATCTGCAATGGGCACTTTTCATGCTATAAGCAGTTTTTCCTAACAAATGCAAGATATAGAATGGGCTATCTCCGCAAGGAGACATCAGATCTGCCAAACTCATGGTTTTTGGTCTTCGGGGAGGAGGGGGAACAGGAATATGTGTTTGTTTTTCGAATTTGAGCTCTATCTGCAATGGGCACTTTTCATGCTATAAGCAGTTTTTCCTAACAAATGCAAGATATAACATGGGCTCTCTCCGCAAGGATACATCAGATCTGCAAAAGTCATGGTTTTTTCGTCTTCGGTGAGCCATGGGAACAGGAATATGTGTTTGTTTTTCGAATTTGAGCTCTATCTGCAATGGGCACTTTTCATGCTATAAGCAGTTTTTCCTAACAAATGCAAGATATAGCATGGGATATCTCCGCAAGGAGACATGAGATCTGCAAAAGTCTTGGTTTTTTGGTCTTCGGGGAGGCGGGGGAATATGAATATGTGTTTTTTTTTTTTCGAATTTGAGCTCTATCTGCAAATGGGCACTTTTCATGCTATAAGCAGTTTTTCCTAACAAATGCAAGATATTACATGGGCTATCTCCGCAAGGAGACATCAGATCTGCAAAACTCATGGTTTTTTGGTCTGCGGGGAGGCGGGGGAACAGGAATATGTGTTTGTTTTTCGAATTTGAGCTCTATCTGCAATGGGCACTTTTCATGCTATAAGCAGTTTTTCCTAACAAATGCAAGATATAACATGGGCTATCTCCGCAAGGAGACATCAGATCTGCAAAAGTCATGGTTTTTGGTCTTCGGGGAGGAGGGGGAACAGGAATGTGTGTTTGTTTTTGGAATTTGAGCTCTATCTGCAATGGGCACTTTTCATGCTATAAGCAGTTTTTCCTAACAAATGCAAGATATAGCATGGGCTATCTCCGCAAGGAGACATCAGATCTGCAAAAGTCATGGTTTTTTGGTCTTCGGGGAGGCGGGGGAACATGAATGTGTTTGTTTTTCGAATTTTCGCTCTATCTGCAATGGACACTTTTCATGCTATAAGCAGTTTTTCCTAACAAATGCAAGATATAACATGGGCTATCTCCGCAAGGAGACATCAGATCTGCAAAAGTCATGGTTTTCTGGTCTTTTGGGAGGCGGGGGAACATGGGTATGTGTTTGTTTTTTGAATTTGAGCTGTATCTGCATTGGGCACTTTTCATGATATAAGCAGTTTTTCCTAACAAATGGAAGATATAGCATGGGCTATCTCCGCAAGGAGACATCAGATCTGCCAAACTCATGGTTTTTGGTCTTCGGGGAGGAGGGGGAACAGGAATATGTTTTTCGAATTTGAGCTCTATCTGCAATGGGCACTTTTCATGCTATAAGCAGTTTTTCCTAACAAATGCAAGATATTACATGGGCTATCTCCTCAAGGAGACATCAGATTTGCAAAACTCATGGTTTTTTGGTCTTCGGGGAGGCGGGGGAACAGGAATATGTGTTTGTTTTTCCAATTCTAGCTCTATCTGCAATGGGCAGTTTTCACGCTATAAGCAGTTTTTCCTAACAAATGCAAGATATAACATGGGCTATCTCCGCAAGGAGACATCAGATCTGCAAAAGTCATGGTTTTCTGGTCTTTCGGGAGGCGGGGGAACATGGGTATGTGTTTGTTTTTTGAATTTGAGCTGTATCTGCAATGGGCACTTTTCATGCTATAAGCAGTTTTTCCTAACAAATGCAAGATATAACATGGGCTATCTCCGCAAGGAGACATCAGATCTGCAAAAGTCATGGTTTTCTGGTCTTTGGGGAGGCTGGGGAACATGGGTATGTGTTTGTTTTTTGAATTTGAGCTGTATCTGCAATGGGCACTTTTCATGATATAAGCAGTTTTTCCTAACAAATGCAACATACAACATGGGCTATCTCCGCAAGGAGACATCAGATCTGCAAAAGTCATGGTTTTCTGGTCTTTGGGGAGGCGGGGGAACATGGGTATATGTTTGTTTTTTGAATTTGAGCTGTATCTGCAATGGGCACTTTTCATGCTATAAGCAGTTTTTCCTAACAAATGCAAGATATAACATGGGCTATCTCCGCAAGGAGACATCAGATCTGCCAAACTCATGGTTTTTGGTCTTCGGGGAGGAGGGGGAACAGGAATATGTGTTTGTTTTTCGAATTTGAGCTCTATCTGCAATGGGCACTTTTCATGATATAAGCAGTTTTTCCTAACAAATGGAAGATATAGCATGGGCTATCTCCGCAAGGAGACATCAGATCTGCCAAACTCATGGTTTTTGGTCTTCGGGGAGGAGGGGGAACATGAATATGTGTATGTTTTTCGAATTTGAGCTCTATCTGCAATGGGCACTTTTCATGATATAAGCAGTTTTTCCTAACAAATGGAAGATATAGCATGGGCTATCTCCGCAAGGAGACATCAGATCTGCCAAACTCATGGTTTTTGGTCTTCGGGGAGGAGGGGGAACATGAATATGTGTATGTTTTTCGAATTTGAGCTCTATCTGCAATGGGCACTTTTCATGCTATAAGCAGTTTTTCCTAACAAATGCAAGATATAACATGGGCTATCTCCGCAAGGAGACATCAGATCTGCCAAACTCATGGTTTTTGGTCTTCGGGGAGGAGGGGGAACAGGAATATGTGTTTGTTTTTCGAATTTGAGCTCTATCTGCAATGGGCACTTTTCATGCTATAAGCAGTTTTTCCTAACAAATGCAAGATATAACATGGGCTATCTCCGCAAGGAGACATCAGATCTGCAAAAGTCATGGTTTTTTGGTCTTCGGGGAGGCGGGGGAACATGAATGTGTTTGTTTTTCGAATTTTAGCTCTATCTGCAATGGGCACTTTTCATGCTATAAGCAGTTTTTCCTAACAAATGCAAGATATAACATGGGCTATCTCCGCAAGGAGACATCAGATCTGCAAAACTCATGGTTTTTTGGTCTTCGGGGAGGCGGGGGAACAGGAATGTGTGTTTGTTTTTCGAATTTGAGCTCTATCTGCAATGGGCACTTTTCATGCTATAAACAGTTTTTCCTAACAAATGCAAGATATAACATGGGCTATCTCCGCAAGGAGACATCAGATCTGCAAAACTCATGGTTTTTTGTTCTTCGGGGAGGCGGGGGAACAGGAATATGTGTTTGTTTTTGAAATTTGAGCTCTATCTGCAATGGGCACTTTTCATGTTATAAGCAGTTTTTCCTAACAAATGCAAGATATAGCATGGGCTATCTCCGCAAGGAGACATCAGATCTGCAAAAGTCATGGTTTTTTGGTCTTCGGGGAGGCGGGGGAACATGGGTATGTGTTTGTTTTTCGAATTTGAGCTCTATCTGCAATGGGCACTTTTCATGCTATAAGCAGTTTTTCCTAACAAATGCAAGATATAACATGGGCTATCTCCGCAAGGAGACATCAGATCTGCAAAAGTCATGGTTTTTTGGTCTTCGGGGAGGCGGGGGAACAGGAATATGTGTTTGTTTTTCGAATTTGAGCTCTATCTGCAATGGGCACTTTTCATGCTATAAGCAGTTTTTCCTAACAAATGCAAGATATAACATGGGCTATCTCCGCAAGGAGACATCAGATCTGCCAAAGTCATGGTTTTAGGTCTTCGGGGAGGCGGGGGAACAGGAATGTGTGTTTGTTTTTGGAATAGGAGCTGTATCTGCAATGGGCACTTTTCATGCTATAAGCAGTTTTTCCTAACAAATGCAAGATATAACATGGGCTATCTCCGCTAGGAGACATCAGATCTGCAAAACTCATGGTTTTTTGGTCTTCGGGGAGGGGGGGAACATGAATATGTGTTTGTTTCGAATTTGAGCTCTATCTGCAATGGGCACTTTTCATGCTATAAGCAGTTTTTCCTAACAAATGCAAGATATAGAATGGGCTATCTCCGCAAGGAGACATCAGATCTGCCAAACTCATGGTTTTTGGTATTCGGGGAGGAGGGGGAACAGGAATATGTGTTTGTTTTTCGAATTTGAGCTCTATCTGCAATGGGCACTTTTCATGCTATAAGCAGTTTTTCCTAACAAATGCAAGATATAACATGGGCTCTCTCCGCAAGGATACATCAGATCTGCAAAAGTCATGGTTTTTTCGTCTTCGGTGAGCCATGGGAACAGGAATATGTGTTTGTTTTTCGAATTTGAGCTCTATCTGCAATGGGCACTTTTCATGCTATAAGCAGTTTTTCCTAACAAATGCAAGATATAGCATGGGATATCTCCGCAAGGAGACATGAGATCTGCAAAAGTCTTGGTTTTTTGGTCTTCGGGGAGGCGGGGGAATATGAATATGTGTTTTTTTTTTCGAATTTGAGCTCTATCTGCAAATGGGCACTTTTCATGCTATAAGCAGTTTTTCCTAACAAATGCAAGATATTACATGGGCTATCTCCGCAAGGAGACATCAGATCTGCAAAACTCATGGTTTTTTGGTCTGCGGGGAGGTGGGGGAACAGGAATATGTGTTTGTTTTTCGAATTTGAGCTCTATCTGCAATGGGCACTTTTCATGCTATAAGCAGTTTTTCCTAACAAATGCAAGATATAACATGGGCTATCTCCGCAAGGAGACATCAGATCTGCAAAAGTCATGGTTTTTGGTCTTCGGGGAGGAGGGGGAACAGGAATGTGTGTTTGTTTTTGGAATTTGAGCTCTATCTGCAATGGGCACTTTTCATGCTATAAGCAGTTTTTCCTAACAAATGCAAGATATAGCATGGGCTATCTCCGCAAGGAGACATCAGATCTGCAAAAGTCATGGTTTTTTGGTCTTCGGGGAGGCGGGGGAACATGAATGTGTTTGTTTTTCGAATTTTCGCTCTATCTGCAATGGACACTTTTCATGCTATAAGCAGTTTTTCCTAACAAATGCAAGATATAACATGGGCTATCTCCGCAAGGAGACATCAGATCTGCAAAAGTCATGGTTTTCTGGTCTTTTGGGAGGCGGGGGAACATGGGTATGTGTTTGTTTTTTGAATATGAGCTGTATCTGCATTGGGCACTTTTCATGATATAAGCAGTTTTTCCTAACAAATGGAAGATATAGCATGGGCTATCTCCGCAAGGAGACATCAGATCTGCCAAACTCATGGTTTTTGGCCTTCGGGGAGGAGGGGGAACAGGAATATGTTTTTCGAATTTGAGCTCTATCTGCAATGGGCACTTTTCATGCTATAAGCAGTTTTTCCTAACAAATGCAAGATATTACATGGGCTATCTCCTCAAGGAGACATCAGATCTGCAAAACTCATGGTTTTTTGGTCTTCGGGGAGGGGGGGAACATGAATATGTGTTTGTTTCGAATTTGAGCTCTATCTGCAATGGGCACTTTTCATGCTATAAGCAGTTTTTCCTAACAAATGCAAGATATAGAATGGGCTATCTCCGCAAGGAGACATCAGATCTGCCAAACTCATGGTTTTTGGTATTCGGGGAGGAGGGGGAACAGGAATATGTGTTTGTTTTTCGAATTTGAGCTCTATCTGCAATGGGCACTTTTCATGCTATAAGCAGTTTTTCCTAACAAATGCAAGATATAACATGGGCTCTCTCCGCAAGGATACATCAGATCTGCAAAAGTCATGGTTTTTTCGTCTTCGGTGAGCCATGGGAACAGGAATATGTGTTTGTTTTTCGAATTTGAGCTCTATCTGCAATGGGCACTTTTCATGCTATAAGCAGTTTTTCCTAACAAATGCAAGATATAGCATGGGATATCTCCGCAAGGAGACATGAGATCTGCAAAAGTCTTGGTTTTTTGGTCTTCGGGGAGGCGGGGGAATATGAATATGTGTTTTTTTTTCGAATTTGAGCTCTATCTGCAAATGGGCACTTTTCATGCTATAAGCAGTTTTTCCTAACAAATGCAAGATATTACATGGGCTATCTCCGCAAGGAGACATCAGATCTGCAAAACTCATGGTTTTTTGGTCTGCGGGGAGGTGGGGGAACAGGAATATGTGTTTGTTTTTCGAATTTGAGCTCTATCTGCAATGGGCACTTTTCATGCTATAAGCAGTTTTTCCTAACAAATGCAAGATATAACATGGGCTATCTCCGCAAGGAGACATCAGATCTGCAAAAGTCATGGTTTTTGGTCTTCGGGGAGGAGGGGGAACAGGAATGTGTGTTTGTTTTTGGAATTTGAGCTCTATCTGCAATGGGCACTTTTCATGCTATAAGCAGTTTTTCCTAACAAATGCAAGATATAGCATGGGCTATCTCCGCAAGGAGACATCAGATCTGCAAAAGTCATGGTTTTTTGGTCTTCGGGGAGGCGGGGGAACATGAATGTGTTTGTTTTTCGAATTTTCGCTCTATCTGCAATGGACACTTTTCATGCTATAAGCAGTTTTTCCTAACAAATGCAAGATATAACATGGGCTATCTCCGCAAGGAGACATCAGATCTGCAAAAGTCATGGTTTTCTGGTCTTTTGGGAGGCGGGGGAACATGGGTATGTGTTTGTTTTTTGAATATGAGCTGTATCTGCATTGGGCACTTTTCATGATATAAGCAGTTTTTCCTAACAAATGGAAGATATAGCATGGGCTATCTCCGCAAGGAGACATCAGATCTGCCAAACTCATGGTTTTTGGCCTTCGGGGAGGAGGGGGAACAGGAATATGTTTTTCGAATTTGAGCTCTATCTGCAATGGGCACTTTTCATGCTATAAGCAGTTTTTCCTAACAAATGCAAGATATTACATGGGCTATCTCCTCAAGGAGACATCAGATTTGCAAAACTCATGGTTTTTTGGTCTTCGGGGAGGCGGGGGAACAGGAATATGTGTTTGTTTTTCCAATTCTAGCTCTATCTGCAATGGGCAGTTTTCACGCTATAAGCAGTTTTTCCTAACAAATGCAAGATATAACATGGGCTATCTCCGCAAGGAGACATCAGATCTGCAAAAGTCATGGTTTTCTGGTCTTTCGGGAGGCGGGGGAACATGGGTATGTGTTTGTTTTTTGAATTTGAGCTGTATCTGCAATGGGCACTTTTCATGCTATAAGCAGTTTTTCCTAACAAATGCAAGATATAACATGGGCTATCTCCGCAAGGAGACATCAGATCTGCAAAAGTCATGGTTTTCTGGTCTTTGGGGAGGCTGGGGAACATGGGTATGTGTTTGTTTTTTGAATTTGAGCTGTATCTGCAATGGGCACTTTTCATGATATAAGCAGTTTTTCCTAACAAATGCAACATACAACATGGGCTATCTCCGCAAGGAGACATCAGATCTGCAAAAGTCATGGTTTTCTGGTCTTTGGGGAGGCGGGGGAACATGGGTATATGTTTGTTTTTTGAATTTGAGCTGTATCTGCAATGGGCACTTTTCATGCTATAAGCAGTTTTTCCTAACAAATGCAAGATATAACATGGGCTATCTCCGCAAGGAGACATCAGATCTGCCAAACTCATGGTTTTTGGTCTTCGGGGAGGAGGGGGAACAGGAATATGTGTTTGTTTTTCGAATTTGAGCTCTATCTGCAATGGGCACTTTTCATGATATAAGCAGTTTTTCCTAACAAATGGAAGATATAGCATGGGCTATCTCCGCAAGGAGACATCAGATCTGCCAAACTCATGGTTTTTGGTCTTCGGGGAGGAGGGGGAACATGAATATGTGTATGTTTTTCGAATTTGAGCTCTATCTGCAATGGGCACTTTTCATGATATAAGCAGTTTTTCCTAACAAATGGAAGATATAGCATGGGCTATCTCCGCAAGGAGACATCAGATCTGCCAAACTCATGGTTTTTGGTCTTCGGGGAGGAGGGGGAACATGAATATGTGTATGTTTTTCGAATTTGAGCTCTATCTGCAATGGGCACTTTTCATGCTATAAGCAGTTTTTCCTAACAAATGCAAGATATAACATGGGCTATCTCCGCAAGGAGACATCAGATCTGCCAAACTCATGGTTTTTGGTCTTCGGGGAGGAGGGGGAACAGGAATATGTGTTTGTTTTTCGAATTTGAGCTCTATCTGCAATGGGCACTTTTCATGCTATAAGCAGTTTTTCCTAACAAATGCAAGATATAACATGGGCTATCTCCGCAAGGAGACATCAGATCTGCAAAAGTCATGGTTTTTTGGTCTTCGGGGAGGCGGGGGAACATGAATGTGTTTGTTTTTCGAATTTTAGCTCTATCTGCAATGGGCACTTTTCATGCTATAAGCAGTTTTTCCTAACAAATGCAAGATATAACATGGGCTATCTCCGCAAGGAGACATCAGATCTGCAAAACTCATGGTTTTTTGGTCTTCGGGGAGGCGGGGGAACAGGAATGTGTGTTTGTTTTTCGAATTTGAGCTCTATCTGCAATGGGCACTTTTCATGCTATAAACAGTTTTTCCTAACAAATGCAAGATATAACATGGGCTATCTCCGCAAGGAGACATCAGATCTGCAAAACTCATGGTTTTTTGTTCTTCGGGGAGGCGGGGGAACAGGAATATGTGTTTGTTTTTGAAATTTGAGCTCTATCTGCAATGGGCACTTTTCATGCTATAAGCAGTTTTTCCTAACAAATGCAAGATATAGCATGGGCTATCTCCGCAAGGAGACATCAGATCTGCAAAAGTCATGGTTTTTTGGTCTTCGGGGAGGCGGGGGAACATGGGTATGTGTTTGTTTTTCGAATTTGAGCTCTATCTGCAATGGGCACTTTTCATGCTATAAGCAGTTTTTCCTAACAAATGCAAGATATAACATGGGCTATCTCCGCAAGGAGACATCAGATCTGCAAAAGTCATGGTTTTTTGGTCTTCGGGGAGGCGGGGGAACAGGAATATGTGTTTGTTTTTCGAATTTGAGCTCTATCTGCAATGGGCACTTTTCATGCTATAAGCAGTTTTTCCTAACAAATGCAAGATATAACATGGGCTATCTCCGCAAGGAGACATCAGATCTGCCAAAGTCATGGTTTTAGGTCTTCGGGGAGGCGGGGGAACAGGAATGTGTGTTTGTTTTTGGAATAGGAGCTGTATCTGCAATGGGCACTTTTCATGCTATAAGCAGTTTTTCCTAACAAATGCAAGATATAACATGGGCTATCTCCGCTAGGAGACATCAGATCTGCAAAACTCATGGTTTTTTGGTCTTCGGGGAGGGGGGGAACATGAATATGTGTTTGTTTCGAATTTGAGCTCTATCTGCAATGGGCACTTTTCATGCTATAAGCAGTTTTTCCTAACAAATGCAAGATATAGAATGGGCTATCTCCGCAAGGAGACATCAGATCTGCCAAACTCATGGTTTTTGGTATTCGGGGAGGAGGGGGAACAGGAATATGTGTTTGTTTTTCGAATTTGAGCTCTATCTGCAATGGGCACTTTTCATGCTATAAGCAGTTTTTCCTAACAAATGCAAGATATAACATGGGCTCTCTCCGCAAGGATACATCAGATCTGCAAAAGTCATGGTTTTTTCGTCTTCGGTGAGCCATGGGAACAGGAATATGTGTTTGTTTTTCGAATTTGAGCTCTATCTGCAATGGGCACTTTTCATGCTATAAGCAGTTTTTCCTAACAAATGCAAGATATAGCATGGGATATCTCCGCAAGGAGACATGAGATCTGCAAAAGTCTTGGTTTTTTGGTCTTCGGGGAGGCGGGGGAATATGAATATGTGTTTTTTTTTTCGAATTTGAGCTCTATCTGCAAATGGGCACTTTTCATGCTATAAGCAGTTTTTCCTAACAAATGCAAGATATTACATGGGCTATCTCCGCAAGGAGACATCAGATCTGCAAAACTCATGGTTTTTTGGTCTGCGGGGAGGCGGGGGAACAGGAATATGTGTTTGTTTTTCGAATTTGAGCTCTATCTGCAATGGGCACTTTTCATGCTATAAGCAGTTTTTCCTAACAAATGCAAGATATAACATGGGCTATCTCCGCAAGGAGACATCAGATCTGCAAAAGTCATGGTTTTTGGTCTTCGGGGAGGAGGGGGAACAGGAATGTGTGTTTGTTTTTGGAATTTGAGCTCTATCTGCAATGGGCACTTTTCATGCTATAAGCAGTTTTTCCTAACAAATGCAAGATATAGCATGGGCTATCTCCGCAAGGAGACATCAGATCTGCAAAAGTCATGGTTTTTTGGTCTTCGGGGAGGCGGGGGAACATGAATGTGTTTGTTTTTCGAATTTTCGCTCTATCTGCAATGGACACTTTTCATGCTATAAGCAGTTTTTCCTAACAAATGCAAGATATAACATGGGCTATCTCCGCAAGGAGACATCAGATCTGCAAAAGTCATGGTTTTCTGGTCTTTTGGGAGGCGGGGGAACATGGGTATGTGTTTGTTTTTTGAATATGAGCTGTATCTGCATTGGGCACTTTTCATGATATAAGCAGTTTTTCCTAACAAATGGAAGATATAGCATGGGCTATCTCCGCAAGGAGACATCAGATCTGCCAAACTCATGGTTTTTGGCCTTCGGGGAGGAGGGGGAACAGGAATATGTTTTTCGAATTTGAGCTCTATCTGCAATGGGCACTTTTCATGCTATAAGCAGTTTTTCCTAACAAATGCAAGATATTACATGGGCTATCTCCTCAAGGAGACATCAGATTTGCAAAACTCATGGTTTTTTGGTCTTCGGGGAGGCGGGGGAACAGGAATATGTGTTTGTTTTTCCAATTCTAGCTCTATCTGCAATGGGCAGTTTTCACGCTATAAGCAGTTTTTCCTAACAAATGCAAGATATAACATGGGCTATCTCCGCAAGGAGACATCAGATCTGCAAAAGTCATGGTTTTCTGGTCTTTCGGGAGGCGGGGGAACATGGGTATGTGTTTGTTTTTTGAATTTGAGCTGTATCTGCAATGGGCACTTTTCATGCTATAAGCAGTTTTTCCTAACAAATGCAAGATATAACATGGGCTATCTCCGCAAGGAGACATCAGATCTGCAAAAGTCATGGTTTTCTGGTCTTTGGGGAGGCTGGGGAACATGGGTATGTGTTTGTTTTTTGAATTTGAGCTGTATCTGCAATGGGCACTTTTCATGATATAAGCAGTTTTTCCTAACAAATGCAACATACAACATGGGCTATCTCCGCAAGGAGACATCAGATCTGCAAAAGTCATGGTTTTCTGGTCTTTGGGGAGGCGGGGGAACATGGGTATATGTTTGTTTTTTGAATTTGAGCTGTATCTGCAATGGGCACTTTTCATGCTATAAGCAGTTTTTCCTAACAAATGCAAGATATAACATGGGCTATCTCCGCAAGGAGACATCAGATCTGCCAAACTCATGGTTTTTGGTCTTCGGGGAGGAGGGGGAACAGGAATATGTGTTTGTTTTTCGAATTTGAGCTCTATCTGCAATGGGCACTTTTCATGATATAAGCAGTTTTTCCTAACAAATGGAAGATATAGCATGGGCTATCTCCGCAAGGAGACATCAGATCTGCCAAACTCATGGTTTTTGGTCTTCGGGGAGGAGGGGGAACATGAATATGTGTATGTTTTTCGAATTTGAGCTCTATCTGCAATGGGCACTTTTCATGCTATAAGCAGTTTTTCCTAACAAATGCAAGATATAACATGGGCTATCTCCGCAAGGAGACATCAGATCTGCAAAAGTCATGGTTTTTTGGTCTTCAGGGAGGCGGGGGAACAGGAATATGTGTTTGTTTTTCGAATTTGAGCTCTATCTGCAATGGGCACTTTTCATGCTATAAGCAGTTTTTCCTAACAAATGCAAGATATAACATGGGCTATCTCCGCAAGGAGACATCAGATCTGCAAAAGTCATGGTTTTTGGTCTTCGGGGAGGAGGGGGAACAGGAATATGTGTTTGTTTTTCGAATTTGAGCTCTATCTGCAATGGGCACTTTTCATGCTATAAGCAGTTTTTCCTAACAAATGCAAGATATTACATGGGCTATCTCCTCAAGGAGACATCAGATTTGCAAAACTCATGGTTTTTTGGTCTTCGGGGAGGCGGGGGAACAGGAATATGTGTTTGTTTTTCCAATTCTAGCTCTATCTGCAATGGGCAGTTTTCACGCTATAAGCAGTTTTTCCTAACAAATGCAAGATATAACATGGGCTATCTCCGCAAGGAGACATCAGATCTGCAAAAGTCATGGTTTTCTGGTCTTTCGGGAGGCGGGGGAACATGGGTATGTGTTTGTTTTTTGAATTTGAGCTGTATCTGCAATGGGCACTTTTCATGCTATAAGCAGTTTTTCCTAACAAATGCAAGATATAACATGGGCTATCTCCGCAAGGAGACATCAGATCTGCAAAAGTCATGGTTTTCTGGTCTTTGGGGAGGCTGGGGAACATGGGTATGTGTTTGTTTTTTGAATTTGAGCTGTATCTGCAATGGGCACTTTTCATGATATAAGCAGTTTTTCCTAACAAATGCAACATACAACATGGGCTATCTCCGCAAGGAGACATCAGATCTGCAAAAGTCATGGTTTTCTGGTCTTTGGGGAGGCGGGGGAACATGGGTATATGTTTGTTTTTTGAATTTGAGCTGTATCTGCAATGGGCACTTTTCATGCTATAAGCAGTTTTTCCTAACAAATGCAAGATATAACATGGGCTATCTCCGCAAGGAGACATCAGATCTGCCAAACTCATGGTTTTTGGTCTTCGGGGAGGAGGGGGAACAGGAATATGTGTTTGTTTTTCGAATTTGAGCTCTATCTGCAATGGGCACTTTTCATGATATAAGCAGTTTTTCCTAACAAATGGAAGATATAGCATGGGCTATCTCCGCAAGGAGACATCAGATCTGCCAAACTCATGGTTTTTGGTCTTCGGGGAGGAGGGGGAACATGAATATGTGTATGTTTTTCGAATTTGAGCTCTATCTGCAATGGGCACTTTTCATGCTATAAGCAGTTTTTCCTAACAAATGCAAGATATAACATGGGCTATCTCCGCAAGGAGACATCAGATCTGCAAAAGTCATGGTTTTTTGGTCTTCAGGGAGGCGGGGGAACAGGAATATGTGTTTGTTTTTCGAATTTGAGCTCTATCTGCAATGGGCACTTTTCATGCTATAAGCAGTTTTTCCTAACAAATGCAAGATATAACATGGGCTATCTCCGCAAGGAGACATCAGATCTGCAAAAGTCATGGTTTTTGGTCTTCGGGGAGGAGGGGGAACAGGAATGTGTGTTTGTTTTTGGAATTTGAGCTCTATCTGCAATGGGCACTTTTCATGCTATAAGCAGTTTTTCCTAACAAATGCAAGATATTACATGGGCTATCTCCGCAAAGAAACTTCAGATCTGCAAAAGTCATGGTTTTTTGGTCTTCAGGGAGGCGGGGGAACAGGAATATGTGTTTGTTTTTCGAATTTGAGCTCTATCTGCAATGGGCACTTTTCATGCTATAAGCAGTTTTTCCTAACAAATGCAAGATATAACATGGGCTGTCTCCGCAAGGAGACATCAGATCTTCAAAAGTCATGGTTTTTGGTCTTCGGGGAGGAGGGGGAACAGGAATGTGTGTTTGTTTTTGGAATTTGAGCTCTATCTGCAATGGGCACTTTTCATGCTATAAGCAGTTTTTCCTAACAAATGCAAGATATTACATGGGCTATCTCCGCAAAGAAACTTCAGATCTGCAAAAGTCATGGTTTTTTGGTCTTCGGGGAGGCGGGGGAATATGAATATATGTTTGTTTTTCGAATTTGAGCTCTATCTGCAATGGGCACTTTTCATGCTATAAGCAGTTTTTCCTAACAAATGCAAGATATAACATGGGCTATCTCCGCAAGGAGACATCAGATCTGCAAAAGTCATGGTTTTTTGGTCTTCGGTGAGCCATGGGAACAGGAATATGTGTTTGTTTTTCGAATTTGAGCTCTATCTGCAATGGGCACTTTTCATGCTATAAGCAGTTTTTCCTAACAAATGCAAGATATAACATGGGCTATCTCCGCAAGGAGACATCAGATCTGCCAAACTCATGGTTTTAGGTCTTCAGGGAGGAGGGGGAACAGGAATATGTGTTTGTTTTTCGAATTTGAGCTCTATCTGCAATGGGCACTTTTCATGCTATAAGCAGTTTTTCCTAACAAATGCAAGATATAACATGGGCTATCTCCGCAAGGAGACATCAGATCTGCAAAAGTCATGGTTTTTTGGTCTTCGGTGAGCCATGGGAACAGGAATATGTGTTTGTTTCTCGAATTTGAGCTCTATCTGCAATGGGCACTTTTCATGCTATAAGCAGTTTTTCCTAACAAATGCAAGATATAACATGGGCTATCTCCGCAAGGAGACATCAGATCTGCCAAACTCATGGTTTTAGGTCTTCGGGGAGGAGGGGGAACAGGAATATGTGTTTGTTTTTCGAATTTGAGCTCTATCTGCAATGGGCACTTTTCATGCTATAAGCAGTTTTTCCTAACAAATGCAAGATATAACATGGGCTATCTCCGCAAGGAGACATCAGATCTGCAAAAGTCATAGTTTTCTGGTCTTTGGGGAGGCGGGGGAACATGGGTATGTGTTTGTTTTTTGAATTTGAGCTCTATCTGCAATGGGCACTTTTCATAATATAAGCAGTTTTTCCTAACAAATGCAAGATATTACATGGGCTATCTCCGCAAGGAGACATCAGATCTGCAAAAGTCATGGTTTTTTGGTCTTCGGGGAGGCGGGGGAACAGGAATATGTGTTTGTTTTTTGAATTTGAGCTCTATCTGCAATGGGCACTTTTCATGCTATAAGCAGTTTTTCCTAACAAATGCAAGATATTACATGGGCTATCTCCGCAAGGAAACTTCAGATCTGCAAAAGTCATGGTTTTTTGGTCTTCAGGGAGGCGGGGGAATATGAATATATGTTTGTTTTTCGAATTTGAGCTCTATCTGCAATGGGCACTTTTCATGCTATAAGCAGTTTTTCCTAACAAATGCAAGATATAACATGGGCTATCTCCGCAAGGAGACATCAGATCTGCCAAACCCATGGTTTTTTGGTCTTCGGGGAGGCGGGGGAACAGGAATATGTGTTTGTTTTTGAAATTTGAGCTCTATCTGCAATGGGCACTTTTCATGCTATAAGCAGTTTTTCCTAACAAATGCAAGATATAGCATGGGCTATCTCCGCAAGGAGACATCAGATCTGCAAAAGTCATGGTTTTTTGGTCTTCGGGGAGGCGGGGGAACATGGGTATGTGTTTGTTTTTCGAATTTGAGCTCTATCTGCAATGGGCACTTTTCATGCTATAAGCAGTTTTTCCTAACAAATGCAAGATATAACATGGGCTATCTCCACAAGGAGACATCAGATCTGCAAAAGTCATGGTTTTCTGGTCTTTGGGGAGGCGGGGGAACATGGGTATGTGTTTGTTTTTTGAATTTGAGCTCTATCTGCAATGGGCACTTTTCATGATATAAGCAGTTTTTCCTAACAAATGCAAGATATAACATGGGCTATCTCCGCAAGGAGACATCAGATCTGCAAAAGTCATGGTTTTCTGGTCTTTGGGGAGGCGGGGAACATGGGTATGTGTTTGTTTTTTGAATTTGAGCTCTATCTGCAATGGGCACTTTTCATGATATAAGCAGTTTTCCCTAACAAATGCAAGATATAACATGGGCTATCTCCGCAAGGAGACATCAGATCTGCCAAACTCATGGTTTTTGGTCTTTCGGGAGGCGGGGGAACATGAATGTGTTTGTTTTTCGAATTTTAGCTCTATCTGCAATGGGCACTTTTCATGCTATAAGCAGTTTTTCCTAACAAATGCAAGATATTACATGGGCTATCTCCGCAAGGAGACATCAGATCTGCAAAACTCATGGTTTTTTGGTCTGCGGGGAGGCGGGGGAACAGGAATATGTGTTTGTTTTTCGAATTTGAGCTCTATCTGCAATGGGCACTTTTCATGCTATAAGCAGTTTTTCCTAACAAATGCAAGATATAACATGGGCTATCTCCGCAAGGAGACATCAGATCTGCAAAAGTCATGGTTTTTGGTCTTCGGGGAGGAGGGGGAACAGGAATATGTGTTTGTTTTTCGAATTTGAGCTCTATCTGCAATGGGCACTTTTCATGCTATAAGCAGTTTTTCCTAACAAATGCAAGATATAGCATGGGCTATCTCCGCAAGGAGACATCAGATCTGCAAAAGTCATGGTTTTTTGGTCTTCGGGGAGGCGGGGGAACATGAATGTGTTTGTTTTTCGAATTTTAGCTCTATCTGCAATGGGCACTTTTCATGCTATAAGCAGTTTTTCCTAACAAATGCAAGATATAACATGGGCTATCTCCGCAAGGAGACATCAGATCTGCAAAAGTCATGGTTTTCTGGTCTTTTGGGAGGCGGGGGAACATGGGTATGTGTTTGTTTTTTGAATTTGAGCTGTATCTGCATTGGGCACTTTTCATGATATAAGCAGTTTTTCCTAACAAATGGAAGATATAGCATGGGCTATCTCCGCAAGGAGACATCAGATCTGCCAAACTCATGGTTTTTGGTCTTCGGGGAGGAGGGGGAACAGGAATATGTTTTTCGAATTTGAGCTCTATCTGCAATGGGCACTTTTCATGCTATAAGCAGTTTTTCCTATCAAATGCAAGATATAGCATGGGATATCTCCGCAAGGAGACATCAGATCTGCAAAAGTCCTGGTTTTTTGGTCTTCGGGGAGGCGGGGGAACAGGAATATGTGTTGTTTTTGGAATTTGAGCTCTATCTGCAATGGGCACTTTTCATGCTATAAGCAGTTTTTCCTAACAAATGCAAGATATTACATGGGCTATCTCCGCAAGGAGACATCAGATCTGCAAAACTCATGGTTTTTTGGTCTGCGGGGAGGCGGGGGAACAGGAATATGTGTTTGTTTTTCCAATTCTAGCTCTATCTGCAATGGGCAGTTTTCACGCTATAAGCAGTTTTTCTTAACAAATGCAAGATATAAAATGGGCTATGTCCGCAAGAAGACATCAGATCTGCCAAACTCATGGTTTTTCGTCTTCGGGGAGGCGGGGGAACATGAATATGTGTTTGTTTTTCGAATTTGAGCTCTATCTGCAATGGGCACTTTTCATGCTATAAGCAGTTTTTCCTAACAAATGCAAGATATAGCATGGGCTATCTCCGCAAGGAGACATCAGATCTGCAAAAGTCATGGTTTTTTGGTCTTCGGGGAGGCGGGGGAACATGAATATCTGTTTGTTTTTCGAATTTGAGCTCTATCTGCAATGGGCACTTTTCATGCAATAAGCAGTTTTTCCTAACAAATGCAAGATATAACATGGGCTATCTCCGCAAGGAGACATCAGATCTGCAAAAGTCATGGTTTTCTGGTCTTTCGGGAGGCGGGGGAACATGGGTATGTGTTTGTTTTTTGAATTTGAGCTGTATCTGCAATGGGCACTTTTCATGCTATAAGCAGTTTTTCCTAACAAATGCAAGATATAACATGGGCTATCTCCACAAGGAGACATCAGATCTGCAAAAGTCATGGTTTTCTGGTCTTTGGGGAGGCTGGGGAACATGGGTATGTGTTTGTTTTTTGAATTTGAGCTGTATCTGCAATGGGCACTTTTCATGATATAAGCAGTTTTTCCTAACAAATGCAACATACAACATGGGCTATCTCCGCAAGGAGACATCAGATCTGCAAAAGTCATGGTTTTCTGGTCTTTGGGGAGGCGGGGGAACATGGGTATGTGTTTGTTTTTTGAATTTGAGCTGTATCTGCAATGGGCACTTTTCATGCTATAAGCAGTTTTTCCTAACAAATGCAAGATATAACATGGGCTATCTCCGCAAGGAGACATCAGATCTGCCAAACTCATGGTTTTTGGTCTTCGGGGAGGAGGGGGAACAGGAATATGTGTTTGTTTTTCGAATTTGAGCTCTATCTGCAATGGGCACTTTTCATGCTATAAGCAGTTTTTCCTAACAAATGCAAGATATAACATGGGCTATCTCCGCAAGGAGACATCGGATCTGCAAAACTCATGGTTTTTTCATCTTCGGGGAGGCGGGGGAATATGAATATGTGTTTTTTTTTTTCGAATTTGAGCTCTATCTGCAATGGGCACTTTTCATGCTATAAGCAGTTTTTCCTAACAAATGCAAGATATTACATGGGCTATCTCCGCAAGGAGACATCAGATCTGCAAAACTCATGGTTTTTTGGTCTGCGGGGAGGCGGGGGAACAGGAATATGTTTTTGTTTAGCGAATTTGAGCTCTATCTGCAATGGGCACTTTTCATGCTATAAGCAGTTTTTCCTAACAAATGCAAGATATAACATGGGCTATCTCCGCAAGGAGACATCAGATCTGCAAAAGTCATGGTTTTTGGTCTTCGGGGAGGAGGGGGAACAGGAATGTGTGTGTTTTTGGAATTTGAGCTCTATCTGCAATGGGCACTTTTCATGCTATAAGCAGTTTTTCCTAACAAATGCAAGATATAGCATGGGCTATCTCCGCAAGGAGACATCAGATCTGCAAAAGTCATGGTTTTTTGGTCTTCGGGGAGGCGGGGGAACATGAATGTGTTTGTTTTTCGAATTTTAGCTCTATCTGCAATGGGCACTTTTCATGCTATAAGCAGTTTTTCCTAACAAATGCAAGATATTACATGGGCTATCTCCGCAAGGAGACATCAGATCTGCAAAACTCATGGTTTTTTGGTCTGCGGGGAGGCGGGGGAACAGGAATATGTGTTTGTTTTTCGAATTTGAGCTCTATCTGCAATGGGCACTTTTCATGCTATAAGCAGTTTTTCCTAACAAATGCAAGATATAACATGGGCTATCTCCGCAAGGAGACATCAGATCTGCAAAAGTCATGGTTTTTGGTCTTCGGGGAGGAGGGGGAACAGGAATATGTGTTTGTTTTTCGAATTTGAGCTCTATCTGCAATGGGCACTTTTCATGCTATAAGCAGTTTTTCCTAACAAATGCAAGATATAGCATGGGCTATCTCCGCAAGGAGACATCAGATCTGCAAAAGTCATGGTTTTTTGGTCTTCGGGGAGGCGGGGGAACATGAATGTGTTTGTTTTTCGAATTTTAGCTCTATCTGCAATGGGCACTTTTCATGCTATAAGCAGTTTTTCCTAACAAATGCAAGATATAACATGGGCTATCTCCGCAAGGAGACATCAGATCTGCAAAAGTCATGGTTTTCTGGTCTTTTGGGAGGCGGGGGAACATGGGTATGTGTTTGTTTTTTGAATTTGAGCTGTATCTGCATTGGGCACTTTTCATGATATAAGCAGTTTTTCCTAACAAATGGAAGATATAGCATGGGCTATCTCCGCAAGGAGACATCAGATCTGCCAAACTCATGGTTTTTGGTCTTCGGGGAGGAGGGGGAACAGGAATATGTTTTTCGAATTTGAGCTCTATCTGCAATGGGCACTTTTCATGCTATAAGCAGTTTTTCCTAACAAATGCAAGATATAGCATGGGATATCTCCGCAAGGAGACATCAGATCTGCAAAAGTCCTGGTTTTTTGGTCTTCGGGGAGGCGGGGGAACAGGAATATGTGTTGTTTTTGGAATTTGAGCTCTATCTGCAATGGGCACTTTTCATGCTATAAGCAGTTTTTCCTAACAAATGCAAGATATTACATGGGCTATCTCCGCAAGGAGACATCAGATCTGCAAAACTCATGGTTTTTTGGTCTTCGGGGAGGCGGGGGAACAGGAATATGTGTTTGTTTTTCCAATTCTAGCTCTATCTGCAATGGGCAGTTTTCACGCTATAAGCAGTTTTTCTTAACAAATGCAAGATATAAAATGGGCTATGTCCGCAAGAAGACATCAGATCTGCCAAACTCATGGTTTTTCGTCTTCGGGGAGGCGGGGGAACATGAATATGTGTTTGTTTTTCGAATTTGAGCTCTATCTGCAATGGGCACTTTTCATGCTATAAGCAGTTTTTCCTAACAAATGCAAGATATAGCATGGGCTATCTCCGCAAGGAGACATCAGATCTGCAAAAGTCATGGTTTTTTGGTCTTCGGGGAGGCGGGGGAACATGAATATCTGTTTGTTTTTCGAATTTGAGCTCTATCTGCAATGGGCACTTTTCATGCAATAAGCAGTTTTTCCTAACAAATGGAAGATATAACATGGGCTATCTCCGCAAGGAGACATCAGATCTGCAAAAGTCATGGTTTTCTGGTCTTTCGGGAGGCGGGGGAACATGGGTATGTGTTTGTTTTTTGAATTTGAGCTGTATCTGCAATGGGCACTTTTCATGCTATAAGCAGTTTTTCCTAACAAATGCAAGATATAACATGGGCTATCTCCACAAGGAGACATCAGATCTGCAAAAGTCATGGTTTTCTGGTCTTTGGGGAGGCTGGGGAACATGGGTATGTGTTTGTTTTTTGAATTTGAGCTGTATCTGCAATGGGCACTTTTCATGATATAAGCAGTTTTTCCTAACAAATGCAACATACAACATGGGCTATCTCCGCAAGGAGACATCAGATCTGCAAAAGTCATGGTTTTCTGGTCTTTGGGGAGGCGGGGGAACATGGGTATGTGTTTGTTTTTTGAATTTGAGCTGTATCTGCAATGGGCACTTTGCATGCTATAAGCAGTTTTTCCTAACAAATGCAAGATATAACATGGGCTATCTCCGCAAGGAGACATCAGATCTGCCAAACTCATGGTTTTTGGTCTTCGGGGAGGCGGGGGAATATGAATATGTGTTTTTTTTTTTCGAATTTGAGCTCTATCTGCAATGGGCACTTTTCATGCTATAAGCAGTTTTTCCTAACAAATGCAAGATATTACATGGGCTATCTCCGCAAGGAGACATCAGATCTGCAAAACTCATGGTTTTTTGGTCTGCGGGGAGGCGGGGGAACAGGAATATGTTTTTGTTTAGCGAATTTGAGCTCTATCTGCAATGGGCACTTTTCATGCTATAAGCAGTTTTTCCTAACAAATGCAAGATATAACATGGGCTATCTCCGCAAGGAGACATCAGATCTGCAAAAGTCATGGTTTTTGGTCTTCGGGGAGGAGGGGGAACAGGAATGTGTGTGTTTTTGGAATTTGAGCTCTATCTGCAATGGGCACTTTTCATGCTATAAGCAGTTTTTCCTAACAAATGCAAGATATAGCATGGGCTATCTCCGCAAGGAGACATCAGATCTGCAAAAGTCATGGTTTTTTGGTCTTCGGGGAGGCGGGGGAACATGAATGTGTTTGTTTTTCGAATTTTAGCTCTATCTGCAATGGGCACTTTTCATGCTATAAGCAGTTTTTCCTAACAAATGCAAGATATTACATGGGCTATCTCCGCAAGGAGACATCAGATCTGCAAAACTCATGGTTTTTTGGTCTGCGGGGAGGCGGGGGAACAGGAATATGTGTTTGTTTTTCGAATTTGAGCTCTATCTGCAATGGGCACTTTTCATGCTATAAGCAGTTTTTCCTAACAAATGCAAGATATAACATGGGCTATCTCCGCAAGGAGACATCAGATCTGCAAAAGTCATGGTTTTTGGTCTTCGGGGAGGAGGGGGAACAGGAATATGTGTTTGTTTTTCGAATTTGAGCTCTATCTGCAATGGGCACTTTTCATGCTATAAGCAGTTTTTCCTAACAAATGCAAGATATAGCATGGGCTATCTCCGCAAGGAGACATCAGATCTGCAAAAGTCATGGTTTTTTGGTCTTCGGGGAGGCGGGGGAACATGAATGTGTTTGTTTTTCGAATTTTAGCTCTATCTGCAATGGGCACTTTTCATGCTATAAGCAGTTTTTCCTAACAAATGCAAGATATAACATGGGCTATCTCCGCAAGGAGACATCAGATCTGCAAAAGTCATGGTTTTCTGGTCTTTTGGGAGGCGGGGGAACATGGGTATGTGTTTGTTTTTTGAATTTGAGCTGTATCTGCATTGGGCACTTTTCATGATATAAGCAGTTTTTCCTAACAAATGGAAGATATAGCATGGGCTATCTCCGCAAGGAGACATCAGATCTGCCAAACTCATGGTTTTTGGTCTTCGGGGAGGAGGGGGAACAGGAATATGTTTTTCGAATTTGAGCTCTATCTGCAATGGGCACTTTTCATGCTATAAGCAGTTTTTCCTAACAAATGCAAGATATAGCATGGGATATCTCCGCAAGGAGACATCAGATCTGCAAAAGTCCTGGTTTTTTGGTCTTCGGGGAGGCGGGGGAACAGGAATATGTGTTGTTTTTGGAATTTGAGCTCTATCTGCAATGGGCACTTTTCATGCTATAAGCAGTTTTTCCTAACAAATGCAAGATATTACATGGGCTATCTCCGCAAGGAGACATCAGATCTGCAAAACTCATGGTTTTTTGGTCTTCGGGGAGGCGGGGGAACAGGAATATGTGTTTGTTTTTCCAATTCTAGCTCTATCTGCAATGGGCAGTTTTCACGCTATAAGCAGTTTTTCTTAACAAATGCAAGATATAAAATGGGCTATGTCCGCAAGAAGACATCAGATCTGCCAAACTCATGGTTTTTCGTCTTCGGGGAGGCGGGGGAACATGAATATGTGTTTGTTTTTCGAATTTGAGCTCTATCTGCAATGGGCACTTTTCATGCTATAAGCAGTTTTTCCTAACAAATGCAAGATATAGCATGGGCTATCTCCGCAAGGAGACATCAGATCTGCAAAAGTCATGGTTTTTTGGTCTTCGGGGAGGCGGGGGAACATGAATATCTGTTTGTTTTTCGAATTTGAGCTCTATCTGCAATGGGCACTTTTCATGCAATAAGCAGTTTTTCCTAACAAATGGAAGATATAACATGGGCTATCTCCGCAAGGAGACATCAGATCTGCAAAAGTCATGGTTTTCTGGTCTTTCGGGAGGCGGGGGAACATGGGTATGTGTTTGTTTTTTGAATTTGAGCTGTATCTGCAATGGGCACTTTTCATGCTATAAGCAGTTTTTCCTAACAAATGCAAGATATAACATGGGCTATCTCCACAAGGAGACATCAGATCTGCAAAAGTCATGGTTTTCTGGTCTTTGGGGAGGCTGGGGAACATGGGTATGTGTTTGTTTTTTGAATTTGAGCTGTATCTGCAATGGGCACTTTTCATGATATAAGCAGTTTTTCCTAACAAATGCAACATACAACATGGGCTATCTCCGCAAGGAGACATCAGATCTGCAAAAGTCATGGTTTTCTGGTCTTTGGGGAGGCGGGGGAACATGGGTATGTGTTTGTTTTTTGAATTTGAGCTGTATCTGCAATGGGCACTTTGCATGCTATAAGCAGTTTTTCCTAACAAATGCAAGATATAACATGGGCTATCTCCGCAAGGAGACATCAGATCTGCCAAACTCATGGTTTTTGGTCTTCGGGGAGGAGGGGGAACAGGAATATGTGTTTGTTTTTCGAATTTGAGCTCTATCTGCAATGGGCACTTTTCATGCTATAAGCAGTTTTTCCTAACAAATGCAAGATATAACATGGGCTATCTCCGCAAGGAGACATCGGATCTGCAAAACTCATGGTTTTTTCATCTTCGGGGAGGCGGGGGAATATGAATATGTGTTTTTTTTTTCGAATTTGAGCTCTATCTGCAATGGGCACTTTTCATGCTATAAGCAGTTTTTCCTAACAAATGCAAGATATAACATGGGCTATCTCCGCAAGGAGACATCAGATCTGCAAAAGTCATGGTTTTTGGTCTTCGGGGAGGAGGGGGAACAGGAATGTGTGTGTTTTTGGAATTTGAGCTCTATCTGCAATGGGCACTTTTCATGCTATAAGCAGTTTTTCCTAACAAATGCAAGATATAGCATGGGCTATCTCCGCAAGGAGACATCAGATCTGCAAAAGTCATGGTTTTTTGGTCTTCGGGGAGGCGGGGGAACATGAATGTGTTTGTTTTTCGAATTTTAGCTCTATCTGCAATGGGCACTTTTCATGCTATAAGCAGTTTTTCCTAACAAATGCAAGATATTACATGGGCTATCTCCGCAAGGAGACATCAGATCTGCAAAACTCATGGTTTTTTGGTCTGCGGGGAGGCGGGGGAACAGGAATATGTGTTTGTTTTTCGAATTTGAGCTCTATCTGCAATGGGCAGTTTTCATGCTATAAGCAGTTTTTCCTAACAAATGGAAGATATAGCATGGGCTATCTCCGCAAGGAGACATCAGATCTGCCAAACTCATGGTTTTTGGTCTTCGGGGAGGAGGGGGAACAGGAATATGTTTTTCGAATTTGAGCTCTATCTGCAATGGGCACTTTTCATGCTATAAGCAGTTTTTCCTAACAAATGCAAGATATAACATGGGCTATCTCCGCAAGGAGACATCGGATCTGCAAAACTCATGGTTTTTTCATCTTCGGGGAGGCGGGGGAATATGAATATGTGTTTTTTTTTTCGAATTTGAGCTCTATCTGCAATGGGCACTTTTCATGCTATAAGCAGTTTTTCCTAACAAATGCAAGATATAACATGGGCTATCTCCGCAAGGAGACATCAGATCTGCAAAAGTCATGGTTTTTGGTCTTCGGGGAGGAGGGGGAACAGGAATGTGTGTGTTTTTGGAATTTGAGCTCTATCTGCAATGGGCACTTTTCATGCTATAAGCAGTTTTTCCTAACAAATGCAAGATATAGCATGGGCTATCTCCGCAAGGAGACATCAGATCTGCAAAAGTCATGGTTTTTTGGTCTTCGGGGAGGCGGGGGAACATGAATGTGTTTGTTTTTCGAATTTTAGCTCTATCTGCAATGGGCACTTTTCATGCTATAAGCAGTTTTTCCTAACAAATGCAAGATATTACATGGGCTATCTCCGCAAGGAGACATCAGATCTGCAAAACTCATGGTTTTTTGGTCTGCGGGGAGGCGGGGGAACAGGAATATGTGTTTGTTTTTCGAATTTGAGCTCTATCTGCAATGGGCACTTTTCATGCTATAAGCAGTTTTTCCTAACAAATGCAAGATATAACATGGGCTATCTCCGCAAGGAGACATCAGATCTGCAAAAGTCATGGTTTTTGGTCTTCGGGGAGGAGGGGGAACAGGAATATGTGTTTGTTTTTCGAATTTGAGCTCTATCTGCAATGGGCACTTTTCATGCTATAAGCAGTTTTTCCTAACAAATGCAAGATATAGCATGGGCTATCTCCACAAGGAGACATCAGATCTGCAAAAGTCATGGTTTTTTGGTCTTCGGGGAGGCGGGGGAACATGAATGTGTTTGTTTTTCGAATTTTAGCTCTATCTGCAATGGGCACTTTTCATGCTATAAGCAGTTTTTCCTAACAAATGCAAGATATAACATGGGCTATCTCCGCAAGGAGACATCAGATCTGCAAAAGTCATGGTTTTCTGGTCTTTTGGCAGGCGAGGGAACATGGGTATGTGTTTGTTTTTTGAATTTGAGCTGTATCTGCATTGGGCACTTTTCATGATATAAGCAGTTTTTCCTAACAAATGCAACATATAACATGGGCTATCTCCGCAAGGAGACATCAGATCTGCCAAACTCATGGTTTTTGGTCTTCGGGGAGGAGGGGGAACATGAATATGTGTTTGTTTTTCGAATTTGAGCTCTATCTGCAATGGGCAGTTTTCATGCTATAAGCAGTTTTTCCTAACAAATGGAAGAAATAGCATGGGCTATCTCCGCAAGGAGACATCAGATCTGCCAAACTCATGGTTTTTGGTCTTCGGGGAGGAGGGGGAACAGGAATATGTTTTTCGAATTTGAGCTCTATCTGCAATGGGCACTTTTCATGCTATAAGCAGTTTTTCCTAACAAATGGAAGATATAGCATGGGCTATCTCCGCAAGGAGACATCAGATCTGCCAAACTCATGGTTTTTGGTCTTCGGGGAGGAGGGGGAACAGGAATATGTTTTTCGAATTTGAGCTCTATCTGCAATGGGCACTTTTCATGCTATAAGCAGTTTTTCCTAACAAATGCAAGATATAACATGGGCTATCTCCGCAAGGAGACATCAGATCTGCAAAAGTCATGGTTTTTTGGTCTTCGGGGAGGCGGCGGAACAGGAATGTGTGTTTGTTTTTGGAATTTGAGCTCTATCTGCAATGGGCACTTTTCATGCTATAAGCAGTTTTTCCTAACAAATGCAAGATATAGCATGGGCTATCTCCGCAAGGAGACATGAGATCTGCAAAAGTCATGGTTTTTTGGTCTTCGGGGAGGCGGGGGAATATGAATATATGTTTGTTTTTCGAATTTGAGCTCTATCTGCAATGGGCACTTTTCATGCTATAAGCAGTTTTTCCTAACAAATGGAAGATATAGCATGGGCTATCTCCGCAAGGAGTCATCAGATCTGCCAAAGTCATGGTTTTTTGGTCTTCGGGGAGGCGGGGGAACAGGATTATGTGTTTGTTTTTCGAATTTGAGCTCTATCTGCAATTGGCACTTTTCATGCTATAAGCAGTTTTTCCTAACAAATGCAAGATATAGCATGGGCTATCTGCGCAAGGAGACATCAGATCTGCAAAACTCATGGTTTTCTGGTCTTCGGGGAGGCGGGGGAACATGGGTATGTGTTTGTTTTTTGAATTTGAGCTGTATCTGCAATGTGCACTTTTCATGATATAAGCAGTTTTTCCTAACAAATGCAAGATATTACATGGGCTATCTCCGCAAGGAGACATCAGATCTGCAAAACCATGGTTTTCTGGTCTTTGGGGAGGCTGGGGAACATGGGTATGTGTTTGTTTTTCGAATTTGAGCTCTATCTGCAATGGGCAGTTTTCATGCTATAAGCAGTTTTTCCTAACAAATGCAAGATATAGCATGGGCTATCTCCGCAAGGAGACATCAGATCTGCAAAAGTCATGGTTTTTTGGTCTTCGGGGAGGGGGGGAACATGAATGTGTTTGTTTTTCGAATTTTAGCTCTATCTGCAATGGGCACTTTTCATGCTATAAGCAGTTTTTCCTAACAAATGCAAGATATAGTATGGGCTATCTCCGCAAGGAGACATCAGATCTGCAAAAGTCATGGTTTTTTGGTCTTCGGGGAGGCGGGGGAACATGAATGTGTTTGTTTTTCGAATTTTAGCTCTATCTGCAATGGGCACTTTTCATGCTATAAGCAGTTTTTCCTAACAAATGCAAGATATAACATGGGCTATCTCCGCAAGGAGACATCAGATCTGCAAAAGTCATGGTTTTCTGGTCTTTTGGGAGGCGGGGGAACATGGGTATGTGTTTGTTTTTTGAATTTGAGCTGTATCTGCAATGGGCACTTTTCATGATATAAGCAGTTTTTCCTAACAAATGCAACATATAACATGGGCTATCTCCGCAAGGAGACATCAGATCTGCCAAACTCATGGTTTTTGGTCTTCGGGGAGGAGGGGGAACATGAATATGTGTTTGTTTTTTGAATTTGAGCTCTATCTGCAATGGGCAGTTTTCATGCTATAAGCAGTTTTTCCTAACAAATGGAAGATATAGCATGGGCTATCTCCGCAAGGAGACATCAGATCTGCCAAACTCATGGTTTTTGGTCTTCGGGGAGGAGGGGGAACAGGAATATGTTTTTCGAATTTGAGCTCTATCTGCAATGGGCACTTTTCATGCTATAAGCAGTTTTTCCTTACAAATGCAAGATATAACATGGGCTATCTCCGCAAGGAGACATCAGATCTGCAAAAGTCATGGTTTTTTGGTCTTCGGGGAGGCGGAGGAACAGGAATGTGTGTTTGTTTTTGGAATTTGAGCTCTATCTGCAATGGGCACTTTTCATGCTATAAGCAGTTTTTCCTAACAAATGCAAGATATAGCATGGGATATCTCCGCAAGGAGACATGAGATCTGCAAAAGTCATGGTTTTTTGGTCTTCGGGGAGGCCGGGGAATATGAATATATGTTTGTTTTTCGAATTTGAGCTCTATCTGCAATGGGCACTTTTCATGCTATAAGCAGTTTTTCCTAACAAATGGAAGATATAGCATGGGCTATCTCCGCAAGGAGACATCAGATCTGCCAAAGTCATGGTTTTTTGGTCTTCGGGGAGGCGGGGGAACAGGATTATGTGTTTGTTTTTCGAATTTGAGCTCTATCTGCAATTGGCACTTTTCATGCTATAAGCAGTTTTTCCTAACAAATGCAAGATATAACATGGGCTATCTCCGCAAGGAGACATCAGATCTGCAAAAGTCATGGTTTTCTGGTCTTTTGGGAGGCGGGGGAACATGGGTATGTGTTTGTTTTTCGAATTTGAGCTCTATCTGCAATGGGCACTTTTCATGCTATAAGCAGTTTTTCCTAACAAATGCAAGATATAACATGGGCTATCTCCGCAAGGAGACATCGGATCTGCAAAACTCATGGTTTTTTCATCTTCGGGGAGGCGGGGGAATATGAATATGTGTTTTTTTTTTCGAATTTGAGCTCTATCTGCAATGGGCACTTTTCATGCTATAAGCAGTTTTTCCTAACAAATGCAAGATATAACATGGGCTATCTCCGCAAGGAGACATCAGATCTGCAAAAGTCATGGTTTTTGGTCTTCGGGGAGGAGGGGGAACAGGAATGTGTGTGTTTTTGGAATTTGAGCTCTATCTGCAATGGGCACTTTTCATGCTATAAGCAGTTTTTCCTAACAAATGCAAGATATAGCATGGGCTATCTCCGCAAGGAGACATCAGATCTGCAAAAGTCATGGTTTTTTGGTCTTCGGGGAGGCGGGGGAACATGAATGTGTTTGTTTTTCGAATTTTAGCTCTATCTGCAATGGGCACTTTTCATGCTATAAGCAGTTTTTCCTAACAAATGCAAGATATTACATGGGCTATCTCCGCAAGGAGACATCAGATCTGCAAAACTCATGGTTTTTTGGTCTGCGGGGAGGCGGGGGAACAGGAATATGTGTTTGTTTTTCGAATTTGAGCTCTATCTGCAATGGGCAGTTTTCATGCTATAAGCAGTTTTTCCTAACAAATGGAAGATATAGCATGGGCTATCTCCGCAAGGAGACATCAGATCTGCCAAACTCATGGTTTTTGGTCTTCGGGGAGGAGGGGGAACAGGAATATGTTTTTCGAATTTGAGCTCTATCTGCAATGGGCACTTTTCATGCTATAAGCAGTTTTTCCTAACAAATGCAAGATATAACATGGGCTATCTCCGCAAGGAGACATCGGATCTGCAAAACTCATGGTTTTTTCATCTTCGGGGAGGCGGGGGAATATGAATATGTGTTTTTTTTTTCGAATTTGAGCTCTATCTGCAATGGGCACTTTTCATGCTATAAGCAGTTTTTCCTAACAAATGCAAGATATAACATGGGCTATCTCCGCAAGGAGACAACAGATCTGCAAAAGTCATGGTTTTTGGTCTTCGGGGAGGAGGGGGAACAGGAATGTGTGTGTTTTTGGAATTTGAGCTCTATCTGCAATGGGCACTTTTCATGCTATAAGCAGTTTTTCCTAACAAATGCAAGATATAGCATGGGCTATCTCCGCAAGGAGACATCAGATCTGCAAAAGTCATGGTTTTTTGGTCTTCGGGGAGGCGGGGGAACATGAATGTGTTTGTTTTTCGAATTTTAGCTCTATCTGCAATGGGCACTTTTCATGCTATAAGCAGTTTTTCCTAACAAATGCAAGATATTACATGGGCTATCTCCGCAAGGAGACATCAGATCTGCAAAACTCATGGTTTTTTGGTCTGCGGGGAGGCGGGGGAACAGGAATATGTGTTTGTTTTTCGAATTTGAGCTCTATCTGCAATGGGCACTTTTCATGCTATAAGCAGTTTTTCCTAACAAATGCAAGATATAACATGGGCTATCTCCGCAAGGAGACATCAGATCTGCAAAAGTCATGGTTTTTGGTCTTCGGGGAGGAGGGGGAACAGGAATATGTGTTTGTTTTTCGAATTTGAGCTCTATCTGCAATGGGCACTTTTCATGCTATAAGCAGTTTTTCCTAACAAATGCAAGATATAGCATGGGCTATCTCCACAAGGAGACATCAGATCTGCAAAAGTCATGGTTTTTTGGTCTTCGGGGAGGCGGGGGAACATGAATGTGTTTGTTTTTCGAATTTTAGCTCTATCTGCAATGGGCACTTTTCATGCTATAAGCAGTTTTTCCTAACAAATGCAAGATATAACATGGGCTATCTCCGCAAGGAGACATCAGATCTGCAAAAGTCATGGTTTTCTGGTCTTTTGGCAGGCGGGGGAACATGGGTATGTGTTTGTTTTTTGAATTTGAGCTGTATCTGCATTGGGCACTTTTCATGATATAAGCAGTTTTTCCTAACAAATGCAACATATAACATGGGCTATCTCCGCAAGGAGACATCAGATCTGCCAAACTCATGGTTTTTGGTCTTCGGGGAGGAGGGGGAACATGAATATGTGTTTGTTTTTCGAATTTGAGCTCTATCTGCAATGGGCAGTTTTCATGCTATAAGCAGTTTTTCCTAACAAATGGAAGAAATAGCATGGGCTATCTCCGCAAGGAGACATCAGATCTGCCAAACTCATGGTTTTTGGTCTTCGGGGAGGAGGGGGAACAGGAATATGTTTTTCGAATTTGAGCTCTATCTGCAATGGGCACTTTTCATGCTATAAGCAGTTTTTCCTAACAAATGGAAGATATAGCATGGGCTATCTCCGCAAGGAGACATCAGATCTGCCAAACTCATGGTTTTTGGTCTTCGGGGAGGAGGGGGAACAGGAATATGTTTTTCGAATTTGAGCTCTATCTGCAATGGGCACTTTTCATGCTATAAGCAGTTTTTCCTAACAAATGCAAGATATAACATGGGCTATCTCCGCAAGGAGACATCAGATCTGCAAAAGTCATGGTTTTTTGGTCTTCGGGGAGGCGGCGGAACAGGAATGTGTGTTTGTTTTTGGAATTTGAGCTCTATCTGCAATGGGCACTTTTCATGCTATAAGCAGTTTTTCCTAACAAATGCAAGATATAGCATGGGCTATCTCCGCAAGGAGACATGAGATCTGCAAAAGTCATGGTTTTTTGGTCTTCGGGGAGGCGGGGGAATATGAATATATGTTTGTTTTTCGAATTTGAGCTCTATCTGCAATGGGCACTTTTCATGCTATAAGCAGTTTTTCCTAACAAATGGAAGATATAGCATGGGCTATCTCCGCAAGGAGTCATCAGATCTGCCAAAGTCATGGTTTTTTGGTCTTCGGGGAGGCGGGGGAACAGGATTATGTGTTTGTTTTTCGAATTTGAGCTCTATCTGCAATTGGCACTTTTCATGCTATAAGCAGTTTTTCCTAACAAATGCAAGATATAGCATGGGCTATCTGCGCAAGGAGACATCAGATCTGCAAAACTCATGGTTTTCTGGTCTTCGGGGAGGCGGGGGAACATGGGTATGTGTTTGTTTTTTGAATTTGAGCTGTATCTGCAATGTGCACTTTTCATGATATAAGCAGTTTTTCCTAACAAATGCAAGATATTACATGGGCTATCTCCGCAAGGAGACATCAGATCTGCAAAACCATGGTTTTCTGGTCTTTGGGGAGGCTGGGGAACATGGGTATGTGTTTGTTTTTCGAATTTGAGCTCTATCTGCAATGGGCAGTTTTCATGCTATAAGCAGTTTTTCCTAACAAATGCAAGATATAGCATGGGCTATCTCCGCAAGGAGACATCAGATCTGCAAAAGTCATGGTTTTTTGGTCTTCGGGGAGGGGGGGAACATGAATGTGTTTGTTTTTCGAATTTTAGCTCTATCTGCAATGGGCACTTTTCATGCTATAAGCAGTTTTTCCTAACAAATGCAAGATATAGTATGGGCTATCTCCGCAAGGAGACATCAGATCTGCAAAAGTCATGGTTTTTTGGTCTTCGGGGAGGCGGGGGAACATGAATGTGTTTGTTTTTCGAATTTTAGCTCTATCTGCAATGGGCACTTTTCATGCTATAAGCAGTTTTTCCTAACAAATGCAAGATATAACATGGGCTATCTCCGCAAGGAGACATCAGATCTGCAAAAGTCATGGTTTTCTGGTCTTTTGGGAGGCGGGGGAACATGGGTATGTGTTTGTTTTTTGAATTTGAGCTGTATCTGCATTGGGCACTTTTCATGATATAAGCAGTTTTTCCTAACAAATGCAACATATAACATGGGCTATCTCCGCAAGGAGACATCAGATCTGCCAAACTCATGGTTTTTGGTCTTCGGGGAGGAGGGGGAACATGAATATGTGTTTGTTTTTCGAATTTGAGCTCTATCTGCAATGGGCAGTTTTCATGCTATAAGCAGTTTTTCCTAACAAATGGAAGAAATAGCATGGGCTATCTCCGCAAGGAGACATCAGATCTGCCAAACTCATGGTTTTTGGTCTTCGGGGAGGAGGGGGAACAGGAATATGTTTTTCGAATTTGAGCTCTATCTGCAATGGGCACTTTTCATGCTATAAGCAGTTTTTCCTAACAAATGGAAGATATAGCATGGGCTATCTCCGCAAGGAGACATCAGATCTGCCAAACTCATGGTTTTTGGTCTTCGGGGAGGAGGGGGAACAGGAATATGTTTTTCGAATTTGAGCTCTATCTGCAATGGGCACTTTTCATGCTATAAGCAGTTTTTCCTAACAAATGCAAGATATAACATGGGCTATCTCCGCAAGGAGACATCAGATCTGCAAAAGTCATGGTTTTTTGGTCTTCGGGGAGGCGGCGGAACAGGAATGTGTGTTTGTTTTTGGAATTTGAGCTCTATCTGCAATGGGCACTTTTCATGCTATAAGCAGTTTTTCCTAACAAATGCAAGATATAGCATGGGCTATCTCCGCAAGGAGACATGAGATCTGCAAAAGTCATGGTTTTTTGGTCTTCGGGGAGGCGGGGGAATATGAATATATGTTTGTTTTTCGAATTTGAGCTCTATCTGCAATGGGCACTTTTCATGCTATAAGCAGTTTTTCCTAACAAATGGAAGATATAGCATGGGCTATCTCCGCAAGGAGTCATCAGATCTGCCAAAGTCATGGTTTTTTGGTCTTCGGGGAGGCGGGGGAACAGGATTATGTGTTTGTTTTTCGAATTTGAGCTCTATCTGCAATTGGCACTTTTCATGCTATAAGCAGTTTTTCCTAACAAATGCAAGATATAGCATGGGCTATCTGCGCAAGGAGACATCAGATCTGCAAAACTCATGGTTTTCTGGTCTTCGGGGAGGCGGGGGAACATGGGTATGTGTTTGTTTTTTGAATTTGAGCTGTATCTGCAATGTGCACTTTTCATGATATAAGCAGTTTTTCCTAACAAATGCAAGATATTACATGGGCTATCTCCGCAAGGAGACATCAGATCTGCAAAACCATGGTTTTCTGGTCTTTGGGGAGGCTGGGGAACATGGGTATGTGTTTGTTTTTCGAATTTGAGCTCTATCTGCAATGGGCAGTTTTCATGCTATAAGCAGTTTTTCCTAACAAATGCAAGATATAGCATGGGCTATCTCCGCAAGGAGACATCAGATCTGCAAAAGTCATGGTTTTTTGGTCTTCGGGGAGGGGGGGAACATGAATGTGTTTGTTTTTCGAATTTTAGCTCTATCTGCAATGGGCACTTTTCATGCTATAAGCAGTTTTTCCTAACAAATGCAAGATATAGTATGGGCTATCTCCGCAAGGAGACATCAGATCTGCAAAAGTCATGGTTTTTTGGTCTTCGGGGAGGCGGGGGAACATGAATGTGTTTGTTTTTCGAATTTTAGCTCTATCTGCAATGGGCACTTTTCATGCTATAAGCAGTTTTTCCTAACAAATGCAAGATATAACATGGGCTATCTCCGCAAGGAGACATCAGATCTGCAAAAGTCATGGTTTTCTGGTCTTTTGGGAGGCGGGGGAACATGGGTATGTGTTTGTTTTTTGAATTTGAGCTGTATCTGCAATGGGCACTTTTCATGATATAAGCAGTTTTTCCTAACAAATGCAACATATAACATGGGCTATCTCCGCAAGGAGACATCAGATCTGCCAAACTCATGGTTTTTGGTCTTCGGGGAGGAGGGGGAACATGAATATGTGTTTGTTTTTCGAATTTGAGCTCTATCTGCAATGGGCAGTTTTCATGCTATAAGCAGTTTTTCCTAACAAATGGAAGATATAGCATGGGCTATCTCCGCAAGGAGACATCAGATCTGCCAAACTCATGGTTTTTGGTCTTCGGGGAGGAGGGGGAACAGGAATATGTTTTTCGAATTTGAGCTCTATCTGCAATGGGCACTTTTCATGCTATAAGCAGTTTTTCCTTACAAATGCAAGATATAACATGGGCTATCTCCGCAAGGAGACATCAGATCTGCAAAAGTCATGGTTTTTTGGTCTTCGGGGAGGCGGGGGAACAGGAATGTGTGTTTGTTTTTGGAATTTGAGCTCTATCTGCAATGGGCACTTTTCATGCTATAAGCAGTTTTTCCTAACAAATGCAAGATATAGCATGGGATATCTCCGCAAGGAGACATGAGATCTGCAAAAGTCATGGTTTTTTGGTCTTCGGGGAGGCCGGGGAATATGAATATATGTTTGTTTTTCGAATTTGAGCTCTATCTGCAATGGGCACTTTTCATGCTATAAGCAGTTTTTCCTAACAAATGGAAGATATAGCATGGGCTATCTCCGCAAGGAGACATCAGATCTGCCAAAGTCATGGTTTTTTGGTCTTCGGGGAGGCGGGGGAACAGGATTATGTGTTTGTTTTTCGAATTTGAGCTCTATCTGCAATTGGCACTTTTCATGCTATAAGCAGTTTTTCCTAACAAATGCAAGATATAACATGGGCTATCTCCGCAAGGAGACATCAGATCTGCAAAAGTCATGGTTTTCTGGTCTTTTGGGAGGCGGGGGAACATGGGTATGTGTTTGTTTTTTGAATTTGAGCTGTATCTGCAATGGGCACTTTTCATGATATAAGCAGTTTTTCCTAACAAATGCAACATATAACATGGGCTATCTCCGCAAGGAGACATCAGATCTGCCAAACTCATGGTTTTTGGTCTTCGGGGAGGAGGGGGAACATGAATATGTGTTTGTTTTTCGAATTTGAGCTCTATCTGCAATGGGCAGTTTTCATGCTATAAGCAGTTTTTCCTAACAAATGGAAGATATAGCATGGGCTATCTCCGCAAGGAGACATCAGATCTGCCAAACTCATGGTTTTTGGTCTTCGGGGAGGAGGGGGAACAGGAATATGTTTTTCGAATTTTAGCTCTATCTGCAATGGGCACTTTTCATGCTATAAGCAGTTTTTCCTTACAAATGCAAGATATAACATGGGCTATCTCCGCAAGGAGACATCAGATCTGCAAAAGTCATGGTTTTTTGGTCTTCGGGGAGGCGGGGGAACAGGAATGTGTGTTTGTTTTTGGAATTTGAGCTCTATCTGCAATGGGCACTTTTCATGCTATAAGCAGTTTTTCCTAACAAATGCAAGATATAGCATGGGATATCTCCGCAAGGAGACATGAGATCTGCAAAAGTCATGGTTTTTTGGTCTTCGGGGAGGCCGGGGAATATGAATATATGTTTGTTTTTCGAATTTGAGCTCTATCTGCAATGGGCACTTTTCATGCTATAAGCAGTTTTTCCTAACAAATGGAAGATATAGCATGGGCTATCTCCGCAAGGAGACATCAGATCTGCCAAAGTCATGGTTTTTTGGTCTTCGGGGAGGCGGGGGAACAGGATTATGTGTTTGTTTTTCGAATTTGAGCTCTATCTGCAATTGGCACTTTTCATGCTATAAGCAGTTTTTCCTAACAAATGCAAGATATAGCATGGGCTATCTGCGCAAGGAGACATCAGATCTGCAAAACTCATGGTTTTCTGGTCTTCGGGGAGGCGGGAGAACATGGGTATGTGTTTGTTTTTTGAATTTGAGCTGTATCTGCAATGTGCACTTTTCATGATATAAGCAGTTTTTCCTAACAAATGCAAGATATAACATGGGCTATCTCCGTAAGGAGACATCAGATCTGCCAAACTCATGGTTTTTGGTCTTCGGGGAGGAGGGGGAACAGGAATATGTGTTTGTTTTTCGAATTTGAGCTCTATCTGCAATGGGCACTTTTCATGCTATAAGCAGTTTTTCCTAACAAATGCAAGATATAACATGGGCTCTCTCCGCAAGGAGACATCAGATCTGCAAAAGACATGGTTTTTTGGTCTTCGGGGAGGGGGGGAACATGAATATGTGTTTGTTTTTCGAATTTGAGCTCTATCTGCAATGGGCACTTTTCATGCTATAAGCAGTTTTTCCTAACAAATGCAAGATATAGAATGGGCTATCTCCGCAAGGAGACATCAGATCTGCCAAACTCATGGTTTTTGGTCTTCGGGGAGGAGGGGGAACAGGAATATGTGTTTGTTTTTCGAATTTGAGCTCTATCTGCAATGGGCACTTTTCATGCTATAAGCAGTTTTTCCTAACAAATGCAAGATATAACATGGGCTCTCTCCGCAAGGATACATCAGATCTGCAAAAGTCATGGTTTTTTCGTCTTCGGTGAGCCATGGGAACAGGAATATGTGTTTGTTTTTCGAATTTGAGCTCTATCTGCAATGGGCACGTTTCCTGCTATAAGCAGTTTTTCCTAACAAATGCAAGATATAACATGGGCTATCTCCGCAAGGAGACATCAGATCTGCCAAACTCATGGTTTTTGGTCTTCGGGGAGGAGGGGGAACAGGAATATGTGTTTGTTTTTCGAATTTGAGCTCTATCTGCAATTGGCACTTTTCATGCTATAAGCAGTTTTTCCTAACAAATGCAAGATATAGCATGGACTATCTGCGCAAGGAGACATCAGATCTGCAAAACTCATGGTTTTCTGGTCTTCGGGGAGGCGGGGGAACATGGGTATGTGTTTGTTTTTTGAATTTGAGCTGTATCTGCAATGTGCACTTTTCATGATATAAGCAGTTTTTCCTAACAAATGCAAGATATTACATGGGCTATCTCCGCAAGGAGACATCAGATCTGCAAAACTCATGGTTTTTTGGTCTGCGGGGAGGCGGGGGAACAGGAATATGTGTTTGTTTTTCGAATTTGAGCTCTATCTGCAATGGGCACTTTTCATGCTATAAGCAGTTTTTCCTAACAAATGCAAGATATAACATGGGCTATCTCCGCAAGGAGACATCAGATCTGCAAAAGTCATGGTTTTTTGGTCTTCGGGGAGGCGGCGGAACAGGAATGTGTGTTTGTTTTTGGAATTTGAGCTCTATCTGCAATGGGCACTTTTCATGCTATAAGCAGTTTTTCCTAACAAATGCAAGATATAGCATGGGCTATCTCCGCAAGGAGACATGAGATCTGCAAAAGTCATGGTTTTTTGGTCTTCGGGGAGGCGGGGGAATATGAATATATGTTTGTTTTTCGAATTTGAGCTCTATCTGCAATGGGCACTTTTCATGCTATAAGCAGTTTTTCCTAACAAATGGAAGATATAGCATGGGCTATCTCCGCAAGGAGTCATCAGATCTGCCAAAGTCATGGTTTTTTGGTCTTCGGGGAGGCGGGGGAACAGGATTATGTGTTTGTTTTTCGAATTTGAGCTCTATCTGCAATTGGCACTTTTCATGCTATAAGCAGTTTTTCCTAACAAATGCAAGATATAGCATGGGCTATCTGCGCAAGGAGACATCAGATCTGCAAAACTCATGGTTTTCTGGTCTTCGGGGAGGCGGGGGAACATGGGTATGTGTTTGTTTTTTGAATTTGAGCTGTATCTGCAATGTGCACTTTTCATGATATAAGCAGTTTTTCCTAACAAATGCAAGATATTACATGGGCTATCTCCGCAAGGAGACATCAGATCTGCAAAACCATGGTTTTCTGGTCTTTGGGGAGGCTGGGGAACATGGGTATGTGTTTGTTTTTCGAATTTGAGCTCTATCTGCAATGGGCAGTTTTCATGCTATAAGCAGTTTTTCCTAACAAATGCAAGATATAGCATGGGCTATCTCCGCAAGGAGACATCAGATCTGCAAAAGTCATGGTTTTTTGGTCTTCGGGGAGGGGGGGAACATGAATGTGTTTGTTTTTCGAATTTGAGCTCTATCTGCAATGGGCACTTTTCATGCTATAAGCAGTTTTTCCTAACAAATGCAAGATATAGCATGGGCTATCTCCGCAAGGAGACATCAGATCTGCAAAAGTCATGGTTTTTTGGTCTTCGGGGAGGCGGGGGAACATGAATGTGTTTGTTTTTCGAATTTTAGCTCTATCTGCAATGGGCACTTTTCATGCTATAAGCAGTTTTTCCTAACAAATGCAAGATATAACATGGGCTATCTCCGCAAGGAGACATCAGATCTGCAAAAGTCATGGTTTTCTGGTCTTTTGGGAGGCGGGGGAACATGGGTATGTGTTTGTTTTTTGAATTTGAGCTGTATCTGCAATGGGCACTTTTCATGATATAAGCAGTTTTTCCTAACAAATGCAACATATAACATGGGCTATCTCCGCAAGGAGACATCAGATCTGCCAAACTCATGGTTTTTGGTCTTCGGGGAGGAGGGGGAACATGAATATGTGTTTGTTTTTCGAATTTGAGCTCTATCTGCAATGGGCAGTTTTCATGCTATAAGCAGTTTTTCCTAACAAATGGAAGATATAGCATGGGCTATCTCCGCAAGGAGACATCAGATCTGCCAAACTCATGGTTTTTGGTCTTCGGGGAGGAGGGGGAACAGGAATATGTTTTTCGAATTTGAGCTCTATCTGCAATGGGCACTTTTCATGCTATAAGCAGTTTTTCCTTACAAATGCAAGATATAACATGGGCTATCTCCGCAAGGAGACATCAGATCTGCAAAAGTCATGGTTTTTTGGTCTTCGGGGAGGCGGGGGAACAGGAATGTGTGTTTGTTTTTGGAATTTGAGCTCTATCTGCAATGGGCACTTTTCATGCTATAAGCAGTTTTTCCTAACAAATGCAAGATATAGCATGGGATATCTCCGCAAGGAGACATGAGATCTGCAAAAGTCATGGTTTTTTGGTCTTCGGGGAGGCCGGGGAATATGAATATATGTTTGTTTTTCGAATTTGAGCTCTATCTGCAATGGGCACTTTTCATGCTATAAGCAGTTTTTCCTAACAAATGGAAGATATAGCATGGGCTATCTCCGCAAGGAGACATCAGATCTGCCAAAGTCATGGTTTTTTGGTCTTCGGGGAGGCGGGGGAACAGGATTATGTGTTTGTTTTTCGAATTTGAGCTCTATCTGCAATTGGCACTTTTCATGCTATAAGCAGTTTTTCCTAACAAATGCAAGATATAACATGGGCTATCTCCGCAAGGAGACATCAGATCTGCAAAAGTCATGGTTTTCTGGTCTTTTGGGAGGCGGGGGAACATGGGTATGTGTTTGTTTTTTGAATTTGAGCTGTATCTGCAATGGGCACTTTTCATGATATAAGCAGTTTTTCCTAACAAATGCAACATATAACATGGGCTATCTCCGCAAGGAGACATCAGATCTGCCAAACTCATGGTTTTTGGTCTTCGGGGAGGAGGGGGAACATGAATATGTGTTTGTTTTTCGAATTTGAGCTCTATCTGCAATGGGCAGTTTTCATGCTATAAGCAGTTTTTCCTAACAAATGGAAGATATAGCATGGGCTATCTCCGCAAGGAGACATCAGATCTGCCAAACTCATGGTTTTTGGTCTTCGGGGAGGAGGGGGAACAGGAATATGTTTTTCGAATTTGAGCTCTATCTGCAATGGGCACTTTTCATGCTATAAGCAGTTTTTCCTTACAAATGCAAGATATAACATGGGCTATCTCCGCAAGGAGACATCAGATCTGCAAAAGTCATGGTTTTTTGGTCTTCGGGGAGGCGGGGGAACAGGAATGTGTGTTTGTTTTTGGAATTTGAGCTCTATCTGCAATGGGCACTTTTCATGCTATAAGCAGTTTTTCCTAACAAATGCAAGATATAGCATGGGATATCTCCGCAAGGAGACATGAGATCTGCAAAAGTCATGGTTTTTTGGTCTTCGGGGAGGCCGGGGAATATGAATATATGTTTGTTTTTCGAATTTGAGCTCTATCTGCAATGGGCACTTTTCATGCTATAAGCAGTTTTTCCTAACAAATGGAAGATATAGCATGGGCTATCTCCGCAAGGAGACATCAGATCTGCCAAAGTCATGGTTTTTTGGTCTTCGGGGAGGCGGGGGAACAGGATTATGTGTTTGTTTTTCGAATTTGAGCTCTATCTGCAATTGGCACTTTTCATGCTTAAAGCAGTTTTTCCTAACAAATGCAAGATATAGCATGGGCTATCTGCGCAAGGAGACATCAGATCTGCAAAACTCATGGTTTTCTGGTCTTCGGGGAGGCGGGAGAACATGGGTATGTGTTTGTTTTTTGAATTTGAGCTGTATCTGCAATGTGCACTTTTCATGATATAAGCAGTTTTTCCTAACAAATGCAAGATATAACATGGGCTATCTCCGTAAGGAGACATCAGATCTGCCAAACTCATGGTTTTTGGTCTTCGGGGAGGAGGGGGAACAGGAATATGTGTTTGTTTTTCGAATTTGAGCTCTATCTGCAATGGGCACTTTTCATGCTATAAGCAGTTTTTCCTAACAAATGCAAGATATAACATGGGCTCTCTCCGCAAGGAGACATCAGATCTGCAAAAGACATGGTTTTTTGGTCTTCGGGGAGGGGGGGAACATGAATATGTGTTTGTTTTTCGAATTTGAGCTCTATCTGCAATGGGCACTTTTCATGCTATAAGCAGTTTTTCCTAACAAATGCAAGATATAGAATGGGCTATCTCCGCAAGGAGACATCAGATCTGCCAAACTCATGGTTTTTGGTCTTCGGGGAGGAGGGGGAACAGGAATATGTGTTTGTTTTTCGAATTTGAGCTCTATCTGCAATGGGCACTTTTCATGCTATAAGCAGTTTTTCCTAACAAATGCAAGATATAACATGGGCTCTCTCCGCAAGGATACATCAGATCTGCAAAAGTCATGGTTTTTTCGTCTTCGGTGAGCCATGGGAACAGGAATATGTGTTTGTTTTTCGAATTTGAGCTCTATCTGCAATGGGCACGTTTCCTGCTATAAGCAGTTTTTCCTAACAAATGCAAGATATAACATGGGCTATCTCCGCAAGGAGACATCAGATCTGCCAAACTCATGGTTTTTGGTCTTCGGGGAGGAGGGGGAACAGGAATATGTGTTTGTTTTTCGAATTTGAGCTCTATCTGCAATTGGCACTTTTCATGCTATAAGCAGTTTTTCCTAACAAATGCAAGATATAGCATGGACTATCTGCGCAAGGAGACATCAGATCTGCAAAACTCATGGTTTTCTGGTCTTCGGGGAGGCGGGGGAACATGGGTATGTGTTTGTTTTTTGAATTTGAGCTGTATCTGCAATGTGCACTTTTCATGATATAAGCAGTTTTTCCTAACAAATGCAAGATATTACATGGGCTATCTCCGCAAGGAGACATCAGATCTGCAAAACTCATGGTTTTTTGGTCTGCGGGGAGGCGGGGGAACAGGAATATGTGTTTGTTTTTCGAATTTGAGCTCTATCTGCAATGGGCACTTTTCATGCTATAAGCAGTTTTTCCTAACAAATGCAAGATATAACATGGGCTATCTCCGCAAGGAGACATCAGATCTGCAAAAGTCATGGTTTTTGGTCTTCGGGGAAGAGGGGGAACAGGAATGTGTGTTTGTTTTTGGAATTTGAGCTCTATCTGCAATGGGCACTTTTCATGCTATAAGCAGTTTTTCCTAACAAATGCAAGATATAGCATGGGCTATCTCCGCAAGGAGACATCAGATCTGCAAAAGTCATGGTTTTTTGGTCTTCGGGGAGGCGGGGGAACATGAATTTGTTTGTTTTTCGAATTTTAGCTCTATCTGCAATGGGCACTTTTCATGCTATAAGCAGTTTTTCCTAACAAATTCAAGATATAACATGGGCTATCTCCGCAAGGAGACATCACATCTGCAAAAGTCATGGTTTTCTGGTCTTTTGGGAGGCGGGGGAACATGGGTATGTGTTTGTTTTTTGAATTTGAGCTGTATCTGCAATGGGCACTTTTCATGATATAAGCAGTTTTTCCTAACAAATGCAACATATAACATGGGCTATCTCCGCAAGGAGACATCAGATCTGCCAAACTCATGGTTTTTGGTCTTCGGGGAGGAGGGGGAACATGAATATGTGTTTGTTTTTCGAATTTGAGCTCTATCTGCAATGGGCAGTTTTCATGCTATAAGCAGTTTTTCCTAACAAATGGAAGATATAGCATGGGCTATCTCCGCAAGGAGACATCAGATCTGCCAAACTCATGGTTTTTGGTCTTCGGGGAGGAGGGGGAACAGGAATATGTTTTTCGAATTTGAGCTCTATCTGCAATGGGCACTTTTCATGCTATAAGCAGTTTTTCCTTACAAATGCAAGATATAACATGGGCTATCTCCGCAAGGAGACATCAGATCTGCAAAAGTCATGGTTTTTTGGTCTTCGGGGAGGCGGGGGAACATGAATATCTGTTTGTTTTTCGAATTTGAGCTCTATCTGCAATGGGCACTTTTCATGCTATAAGCAGTTTTTCCTAACAAATGCAAGATATAACATGGGCTATCTCCGCAAGGAGACATCAGATCTGCCAAACTCATGGTTTTTGGTCTTCGGGGAGGAGGGGGAACAGGAATATGTGTTTGTTTTTCGAATTTGAGCTCTATCTGCAATGGGCACTTTTCATGCTATAAGCAGTTTTTCCTAACAAATGCAAGATATAACATGGGCTATCTCCGCAAGGAGACATCAGATCTGCAAAAGTCATGGTTTTTTGGTCTTCGGGGAGGCGGGGGAACATGAATGTGTTTGTTTTTCGAATTTTAGCTCTATCTGCAATGGGCACTTTTCATGCTATAAGCAGTTTTTCCTAACAAATGCAAGATATAACATGGGCTATCTCCGCAAGGAGACATCAGATCTGCAAAAGTCATGGTTTTCTGGTCTTTTGGGAGGCGGGGGAACATGGGTATGTGTTTGTTTTTTGAATTTGAGCTGTATCTGCATTGGGCACTTTTCATGATATAAGCAGTTTTTCCTAACAAATGGAAGATATAGCATGGGCTATCTCCGCAAGGAGACATCAGATCTGCCAAACTCATGGTTTTTGGTCTTCGGGGAGGAGGGGGAACAGGAATATATTTTTCGAATTTGAGCTCTATCTGCAATGGGCACTTTTCATGCTATAAGCAGTTTTTCCTAACAAATGCAAGATATAGCATGGGATATCTCCGCAAGGAGACATCAGATCTGCAAAAGTCCTGGTTTTTTGGTCTTCGGGGAGGCGGGGGAACAGGAATATGTGTTGTTTTTGGAATTTGAGCTCTATCTGCAATGGGCACTTTTCATGCTATAAGCAGTTTTTCCTAACAAATGCAAGATATTACATGGGCTATCTCCGCAAGGAGACATCAGATCTGCAAAAGTCATGGTTTTCTGGTCTTTTGGGAGGCGGGGGAACATGGGTATGTGTTTGTTTTTTGAATTTGAGCTGTATCTGCATTGGGCACTTTTCATGATATAAGCAGTTTTTCCTAACAAATGGAAGATATAGCATGGGCTATCTCCGCAAGGAGACCTCAGATCTGCCAAACTCATGGTTTTTGGTCTTCGGGGAGGAGGGGGAACAGGAATATGTTTTTCGAATTTGAGCTCTATCTGCAATGGGCACTTTTCATGCTATAAGCAGTTTTTCCTAACAAATGCAAGATATAGCATGGGATATCTCCGCAAGGAGACATCAGATCTGCAAAAGTCCTGGTTTTTTGGTCTTCGGGGAGGCGGGGGAACAGGAATATGTGTTGTTTTTGGAATTTGAGCTCTATCTGCAATGGGCACTTTTCATGCTATAAGCAGTTTTTCCTAACAAATGCAAGATATTACATGGGCTATCTCCGCAAGGAGACATCAGATCTGCAAAACTCATGGTTTTTTGGTCTTCGGGGAGGCGGGGGAACAGGAATATGTGTTTGTTTTTCCAATTCTAGCTCTATCTGCAATGGGCAGTTTTCACGCTATAAGCAGTTTTTCTTAACAAATGCAAGATATAAAATGGGCTATGTCCGCAAGAAGACATCAGATCTGCCAAACTCATGGTTTTTCGTCTTCGGGGAGGCGGGGGAACATGAATATGTGTTTGTTTTTCGAATTTGAGCTCTATCTGCAATGGGCACTTTTCATGCTATAAGCAGTTTTTCCTAACAAATGCAAGATATAGCATGGGCTATCTCCGCAAGGAGACATCAGATCTGCAAAAGTCATGGTTTTTTGGTCTTCGGGGAGGCGGGGGAACATGAATATCTGTTTGTTTTTCGAATTTGAGCTCTATCTGCAATGGGCACTTTTCATGCAATAAGCAGTTTTTCCTAACAAATGCAAGATATAACATGGGCTATCTCCGCAAGGAGACATCAGATCTGCAAAAGTCATGGTTTTCTGGTCTTTCGGGAGGCGGGGGAACATGGGTATGTGTTTGTTTTTTGAATTTGAGCTGTATCTGCAATGGGCACTTTTCATGCTATAAGCAGTTTTTCCTAACAAATGCAAGATATAACATGGGCTATCTCCACAAGGAGACATCAGATCTGCAAAAGTCATGGTTTTCTGGTCTTTGGGGAGGCTGGGGAACATGGGTATGTGTTTGTTTTTTGAATTTGAGCTGTATCTGCAATGGGCACTTTTCATGATATAAGCAGTTTTTCCTAACAAATGCAACATACAACATGGGCTATCTCCGCAAGGAGACATCAGATCTGCAAAAGTCATGGTTTTCTGGTCTTTGGGGAGGCGGGGGAACATGGGTATGTGTTTGTTTTTTGAATTTGAGCTGTATCTGCAATGGGCACTTTTCATGCTATAAGCAGTTTTTCCTAACAAATGCAAGATATAACATGGGCTATCTCCGCAAGGAGACATCAGATCTGCCAAACTCATGGTTTTTGGTCTTCGGGGAGGAGGGGGAACAGGAATATGTGTTTGTTTTTCGAATTTGAGCTCTATCTGCAATGGGCACTTTTCATGCTATAAGCAGTTTTTCCTAACAAATGCAAGATATAACATGGGCTATCTCCGCAAGGAGACATCGGATCTGCAAAACTCATGGTTTTTTCATCTTCGGGGAGGCGGGGGAATATGAATATGTGTTTTTTTTTTCGAATTTGAGCTCTATCTGCAATGGGCACTTTTCATGCTATAAGCAGTTTTTCCTAACAAATGCAAGATATTACATGGGCTATCTCCGCAAGGAGACATCAGATCTGCAAAACTCATGGTTTTTTGGTCTGCGGGGAGGCGGGGGAACAGGAATATGTTTTTGTTTATCGAATTTGAGCTCTATCTGCAATGGGCACTTTTCATGCTATAAGCAGTTTTTCCTAACAAATGCAAGATATAGCATGGGATATCTCCGCAAGGAGACATGAGATCTGCAAAAGTCATGGTTTTTTGGTCTTCGGGGAGGCCGGGGAATATGAATATATGTTTGTTTTTCGAATTTGAGCTCTATCTGCAATGGGCACTTTTCATGCTATAAGCAGTTTTTCCTAACAAATGGAAGATATAGCATGGGCTATCTCCGCAAGGAGACATCAGATCTGCCAAAGTCATGGTTTTTTGGTCTTCGGGGAGGCGGGGAAACAGGATTATGTGTTTGTTTTTCGAATTTGAGCTCTATCTGCAATTGGCACTTTTCATGCTTAAAGCAGTTTTTCCTAACAAATGCAAGATATAGCATGGGCTATCTGCGCAAGGAGACATCAGATCTGCAAAACTCATGGTTTTCTGGTCTTCGGGGAGGCGGGAGAACATGGGTATGTGTTTGTTTTTTGAATTTGAGCTGTATCTGCAATGTGCACTTTTCATGATATAAGCAGTTTTTCCTAACAAATGCAAGATATAACATGGGCTATCTCCGTAAGGAGACATCAGATCTGCCAAACTCATGGTTTTTGGTCTTCGGGGAGGAGGGGGAACAGGAATATGTGTTTGTTTTTCGAATTTGAGCTCTATCTGCAATGGGCACTTTTCATGCTATAAGCAGTTTTTCCTAACAAATGCAAGATATAACATGGGCTCTCTCCGCAAGGAGACATCAGATCTGCAAAAGACATGGTTTTTTGGTCTTCGGGGAGGGGGGGAACATGAATATGTGTTTGTTTTTCGAATTTGAGCTCTATCTGCAATGGGCACTTTTCATGCTATAAGCAGTTTTTCCTAACAAATGCAAGATATAGAATGGGCTATCTCCGCAAGGAGACATCAGATCTGCCAAACTCATGGTTTTTGGTCTTCGGGGAGGAGGGGGAACAGGAATATGTGTTTGTTTTTCGAATTTGAGCTCTATCTGCAATGGGCACTTTTCATGCTATAAGCAGTTTTTCCTAACAAATGCAAGATATAACATGGGCTCTCTCCGCAAGGATACATCAGATCTGCAAAAGTCATGGTTTTTTCGTCTTCGGTGAGCCATGGGAACAGGAATATGTGTTTGTTTTTCGAATTTGAGCTCTATCTGCAATGGGCACGTTTCCTGCTATAAGCAGTTTTTCCTAACAAATGCAAGATATAACATGGGCTATCTCCGCAAGGAGACATCAGATCTGCCAAACTCATGGTTTTTGGTCTTCGGGGAGGAGGGGGAACAGGAATATGTGTTTGTTTTTCGAATTTGAGCTCTATCTGCAATTGGCACTTTTCATGCTATAAGCAGTTTTTCCTAACAAATGCAAGATATAGCATGGACTATCTGCGCAAGGAGACATCAGATCTGCAAAACTCATGGTTTTCTGGTCTTCGGGGAGGCGGGGGAACATGGGTATGTGTTTGTTTTTTGAATTTGAGCTGTATCTGCAATGTGCACTTTTCATGATATAAGCAGTTTTTCCTAACAAATGCAAGATATTACATGGGCTATCTCCGCAAGGAGACATCAGATCTGCAAAACTCATGGTTTTTTGGTCTGCGGGGAGGCGGGGGAACAGGAATATGTGTTTGTTTTTCGAATTTGAGCTCTATCTGCAATGGGCACTTTTCATGCTATAAGCAGTTTTTCCTAACAAATGCAAGATATAACATGGGCTATCTCCGCAAGGAGACATCAGATCTGCAAAAGTCATGGTTTTTGGTCTTCGGGGAAGAGGGGGAACAGGAATGTGTGTTTGTTTTTGGAATTTGAGCTCTATCTGCAATGGGCACTTTTCATGCTATAAGCAGTTTTTCCTAACAAATGCAAGATATAGCATGGGCTATCTCCGCAAGGAGACATCAGATCTGCAAAAGTCATGGTTTTTTGGTCTTCGGGGAGGCGGGGGAACATGAATTTGTTTGTTTTTCGAATTTTAGCTCTATCTGCAATGGGCACTTTTCATGCTATAAGCAGTTTTTCCTAACAAATGCAAGATATAACATGGGCTATCTCCGCAAGGAGACATCACATCTGCAAAAGTCATGGTTTTCTGGTCTTTTGGGAGGCGGGGGAACATGGGTATGTGTTTGTTTTTTGAATTTGAGCTGTATCTGCAATGGGCACTTTTCATGATATAAGCAGTTTTTCCTAACAAATGCAACATATAACATGGGCTATCTCCGCAAGGAGACATCAGATCTGCCAAACTCATGGTTTTTGGTCTTCGGGGAGGAGGGGGAACATGAATATGTGTTTGTTTTTCGAATTTGAGCTCTATCTGCAATGGGCAGTTTTCATGCTATAAGCAGTTTTTCCTAACAAATGGAAGATATAGCATGGGCTATCTCCGCAAGGAGACATCAGATCTGCCAAACTCATGGTTTTTGGTCTTCGGGGAGGAGGGGGAACAGGAATATGTTTTTCGAATTTGAGCTCTATCTGCAATGGGCACTTTTCATGCTATAAGCAGTTTTTCCTTACAAATGCAAGATATAACATGGGCTATCTCCGCAAGGAGACATCAGATCTGCAAAAGTCATGGTTTTTTGGTCTTCGGGGAGGCGGGGGAACATGAATATCTGTTTGTTTTTCGAATTTGAGCTCTATCTGCAATGGGCACTTTTCATGCTATAAGCAGTTTTTCCTAACAAATGCAAGATATAACATGGGCTATCTCCGCAAGGAGACATCAGATCTGCCAAACTCATGGTTTTTGGTCTTCGGGGAGGAGGGGGAACAGGAATATGTGTTTGTTTTTCGAATTTGAGCTCTATCTGCAATGGGCACTTTTCATGCTATAAGCAGTTTTTCCTAACAAATGCAAGATATAACATGGGCTATCTCCGCAAGGAGACATCAGATCTGCAAAAGTCATGGTTTTTTGGTCTTCGGGGAGGCGGGGGAACATGAATGTGTTTGTTTTTCGAATTTTAGCTCTATCTGCAATGGGCACTTTTCATGCTATAAGCAGTTTTTCCTAACAAATGCAAGATATAACATGGGCTATCTCCGCAAGGAGACATCAGATCTGCAAAAGTCATGGTTTTCTGGTCTTTTGGGAGGCGGGGGAACATGGGTATGTGTTTGTTTTTTGAATTTGAGCTGTATCTGCATTGGGCACTTTTCATGATATAAGCAGTTTTTCCTAACAAATGGAAGATATAGCATGGGCTATCTCCGCAAGGAGACATCAGATCTGCCAAACTCATGGTTTTTGGTCTTCGGGGAGGAGGGGGAACAGGAATATATTTTTCGAATTTGAGCTCTATCTGCAATGGGCACTTTTCATGCTATAAGCAGTTTTTCCTAACAAATGCAAGATATAGCATGGGATATCTCCGCAAGGAGACATCAGATCTGCAAAAGTCCTGGTTTTTTGGTCTTCGGGGAGGCGGGGGAACAGGAATATGTGTTGTTTTTGGAATTTGAGCTCTATCTGCAATGGGCACTTTTCATGCTATAAGCAGTTTTTCCTAACAAATGCAAGATATTACATGGGCTATCTCCGCAAGGAGACATCAGATCTGCAAAAGTCATGGTTTTCTGGTCTTTTGGGAGGCGGGGGAACATGGGTATGTGTTTGTTTTTTGAATTTGAGCTGTATCTGCATTGGGCACTTTTCATGATATAAGCAGTTTTTCCTAAAAATGGAAGATATAGCATGGGCTATCTCCGCAAGGAGACCTCAGATCTGCCAAACTCATGGTTTTTGGTCTTCGGGGAGGAGGGGGAACAGGAATATGTTTTTCGAATTTGAGCTCTATCTGCAATGGGCACTTTTCATGCTATAAGCAGTTTTTCCTAACAAATGCAAGATATAGCATGGGATATCTCCGCAAGGAGACATCAGATCTGCAAAAGTCCTGGTTTTTTGGTCTTCGGGGAGGCGGGGGAACAGGAATATGTGTTGTTTTTGGAATTTGAGCTCTATCTGCAATGGGCACTTTTCATGCTATAAGCAGTTTTTCCTAACAAATGCAAGATATTACATGGGCTATCTCCGCAAGGAGACATCAGATCTGCAAAACTCATGGTTTTTTGGTCTTCGGGGAGGCGGGGGAACAGGAATATGTGTTTGTTTTTCCAATTCTAGCTCTATCTGCAATGGGCAGTTTTCACGCTATAAGCAGTTTTTCTTAACAAATGCAAGATATAAAATGGGCTATGTCCGCAAGAAGACATCAGATCTGCCAAACTCATGGTTTTTCGTCTTCGGGGAGGCGGGGGAACATGAATATGTGTTTGTTTTTCGAATTTGAGCTCTATCTGCAATGGGCACTTTTCATGCTATAAGCAGTTTTTCCTAACAAATGCAAGATATAGCATGGGCTATCTCCGCAAGGAGACATCAGATCTGCAAAAGTCATGGTTTTTTGGTCTTCGGGGAGGCGGGGGAACATGAATATCTGTTTGTTTTTCGAATTTGAGCTCTATCTGCAATGGGCACTTTTCATGCAATAAGCAGTTTTTCCTAACAAATGCAAGATATAACATGGGCTATCTCCGCAAGGAGACATCAGATCTGCAAAAGTCATGGTTTTCTGGTCTTTCGGGAGGCGGGGGAACATGGGTATGTGTTTGTTTTTTGAATTTGAGCTGTATCTGCAATGGGCACTTTTCATGCTATAAGCAGTTTTTCCTAACAAATGCAAGATATAACATGGGCTATCTCCACAAGGAGACATCAGATCTGCAAAAGTCATGGTTTTCTGGTCTTTGGGGAGGCTGGGGAACATGGGTATGTGTTTGTTTTTTGAATTTGAGCTGTATCTGCAATGGGCACTTTTCATGATATAAGCAGTTTTTCCTAACAAATGCAACATACAACATGGGCTATCTCCGCAAGGAGACATCAGATCTGCAAAAGTCATGGTTTTCTGGTCTTTGGGGAGGCGGGGGAACATGGGTATGTGTTTGTTTTTTGAATTTGAGCTGTATCTGCAATGGGCACTTTTCATGCTATAAGCAGTTTTTCCTAACAAATGCAAGATATAACATGGGCTATCTCCGCAAGGAGACATCAGATCTGCCAAACTCATGGTTTTTGGTCTTCGGGGAGGAGGGGGAACAGGAATATGTGTTTGTTTTTCGAATTTGAGCTCTATCTGCAATGGGCACTTTTCATGCTATAAGCAGTTTTTCCTAACAAATGCAAGATATAACATGGGCTATCTCCGCAAGGAGACATCGGATCTGCAAAACTCATGGTTTTTTCATCTTCGGGGAGGCGGGGGAATATGAATATGTGTTTTTTTTTCGAATTTGAGCTCTATCTGCAATGGGCACTTTTCATGCTATAAGCAGTTTTTCCTAACAAATGCAAGATATTACATGGGCTATCTCCGCAAGGAGACATCAGATCTGCAAAACTCATGGTTTTTTGGTCTGCGGGGAGGCGGGGGAACAGGAATATGTTTTTGTTTATCGAATTTGAGCTCTATCTGCAATGGGCACTTTTCATGCTATAAGCAGTTTTTCCTAACAAATGCAAGATATAACATGGGCTATCTCCGCAAGGAGACATCAGATCTGCAAAAGTCATGGTTTTCTGGTCTTTTGGGAGGCGGGGGAACATGGGTATGTGTTTGTTTTTTGAATTTGAGCTGTATCTGCAATGGGCACTTTTCATGATATAAGCAGTTTTTCCTAACAAATGCAACATATAACATGGGCTATCTCCGCAAGGAGACATCAGATCTGCCAAACTCATGGTTTTTGGTCTTCGGGGAGGAGGGGGAACATGAATATGTGTTTGTTTTTCGAATTTGAGCTCTATCTGCAATGGGCAGTTTTCATGCTATAAGCAGTTTTTCCTAACAAATGGAAGATATAGCATGGGCTATCTCCGCAAGGAGACATCAGATCTGCCAAACTCATGGTTTTTGGTCTTCGGGGAGGAGGGGGAACAGGAATATGTTTTTCGAATTTGAGCTCTATCTGCAATGGGCACTTTTCATGCTATAAGCAGTTTTTCCTTACAAATGCAAGATATAACATGGGCTATCTCCGCAAGGAGACATCAGATCTGCAAAAGTCATGGTTTTTTGGTCTTCGGGGAGGCGGGGGAACAGGAATGTGTGTTTGTTTTTGGAATTTGAGCTCTATCTGCAATGGGCACTTTTCATGCTATAAGCAGTTTTTCCTAACAAATGCAAGATATAGCATGGGATATCTCCGCAAGGAGACATGAGATCTGCAAAAGTCATGGTTTTTTGGTCTTCGGGGAGGCCGGGGAATATGAATATATGTTTGTTTTTCGAATTTGAGCTCTATCTGCAATGGGCACTTTTCATGCTATAAGCAGTTTTTCCTAACAAATGGAAGATATAGCATGGGCTATCTCCGCAAGGAGACATCAGATCTGCCAAAGTCATGGTTTTTTGGTCTTCGGGGAGGCGGGGGAACAGGATTATGAGTTTGTTTTTCGAATTTGAGCTCTATCTGCAATTGGCACTTTTCATGCTATAAGCAGTTTTTCCTAACAAATGCAAGATATAACATGGGCTATCTCCGCAAGGAGACATCAGATCTGCAAAAGTCATGGTTTTCTGGTCTTTTGGGAGGCGGGGGAACATGGGTATGTGTTTGTTTTTTGAATTTGAGCTGTATCTGCAATGGGCACTTTTCATGATATAAGCAGTTTTTCCTAACAAATGCAACATATAACATGGGCTATCTCCGCAAGGAGACATCAGATCTGCCAAACTCATGGTTTTTGGTCTTCGGGGAGGAGGGGGAACATGAATATGTGTTTGTTTTTCGAATTTGAGCTCTATCTGCAATGGGCAGTTTTCATGCTATAAGCAGTTTTTCCTAACAAATGGAAGATATAGCATGGGCTATCTCCGCAAGGAGACATCAGATCTGCCAAACTCATGGTTTTTGGTCTTCGGGGAGGAGGGGGAACAGGAATATGTTTTTCGAATTTGAGCTCTATCTGCAATGGGCACTTTTCATGCTATAAGCAGTTTTTCCTTACAAATGCAAGATATAACATGGGCTATCTCCGCAAGGAGACATCAGATCTGCAAAAGTCATGGTTTTTTGGTCTTCGGGGAGGCGGGGGAACAGGAATGTGTGTTTGTTTTTGGAATTTGAGCTCTATCTGCAATGGGCACTTTTCATGCTATAAGCAGTTTTTCCTAACAAATGCAAGATATAGCATGGGATATCTCCGCAAGGAGACATGAGATCTGCAAAAGTCATGGTTTTTTGGTCTTCGGGGAGGCCGGGGAATATGAATATATGTTTGTTTTTCGAATTTGAGCTCTATCTGCAATGGGCACTTTTCATGCTATAAGCAGTTTTTCCTAACAAATGGAAGATATAGCATGGGCTATCTCCGCAAGGAGACATCAGATCTGCCAAAGTCATGGTTTTTTGGTCTTCGGGGAGGCGGGGGAACAGGATTATGTGTTTGTTTTTCGAATTTGAGCTCTATCTGCAATTGGCACTTTTCATGCTATAAGCAGTTTTTCCTAACAAATGCAAGATATAGCATGGGCTATCTGCGCAAGGAGACATCAGATCTGCAAAACTCATGGTTTTCTGGTCTTCGGGGAGGCGGGAGAACATGGGTATGTGTTTGTTTTTTGAATTTGAGCTGTATCTGCAATGTGCACTTTTCATGATATAAGCAGTTTTTCCTAACAAATGCAAGATATAACATGGGCTATCTCCGTAAGGAGACATCAGATCTGCCAAACTCATGGTTTTTGGTCTTCGGGGAGGAGGGGGAACAGGAATATGTGTTTGTTTTTCGAATTTGAGCTCTATCTGCAATGGGCACTTTTCATGCTATAAGCAGTTTTTCCTAACAAATGCAAGATATAACATGGGCTCTCTCCGCAAGGAGACATCAGATCTGCAAAAGACATGGTTTTTTGGTCTTCGGGGAGGGGGGGAACATGAATATGTGTTTGTTTTTCGAATTTGAGCTCTATCTGCAATGGGCACTTTTCATGCTATAAGCAGTTTTTCCTAACAAATGCAAGATATAACATGGGCTATCTCCGCAAGGAGACATCAGATCTGCAAAAGTCATGGTTTTCTGGTCTTTTGGGAGGCGGGGGAACATGGGTATGTGTTTGTTTTTTGAATTTGAGCTGTATCTGCAATGGGCACTTTTCATGATATAAGCAGTTTTTCCTAACAAATGCAACATATAACATGGGCTATCTCCGCAAGGAGACATCAGATCTGCCAAACTCATGGTTTTTGGTCTTCGGGGAGGAGGGGGAACATGAATATGTGTTTGTTTTTCGAATTTGAGCTCTATCTGCAATGGGCAGTTTTCATGCTATAAGCAGTTTTTCCTAACAAATGGAAGATATAGCATGGGCTATCTCCGCAAGGAGACATCAGATCTGCCAAACTCATGGTTTTTGGTCTTCGGGGAGGAGGGGGAACAGGAATATGTTTTTCGAATTTGAGCTCTATCTGCAATGGGCACTTTTCATGCTATAAGCAGTTTTTCCTTACAAATGCAAGATATAACATGGGCTATCTCCGCAAGGAGACATCAGATCTGCAAAAGTCATGGTTTTTTGGTCTTCGGGGAGGCGGGGGAACAGGAATGTGTGTTTGTTTTTGGAATTTGAGCTCTATCTGCAATGGGCACTTTTCATGCTATAAGCAGTTTTTCCTAACAAATGCAAGATATAGCATGGGATATCTCCGCAAGGAGACATGAGATCTGCAAAAGTCATGGTTTTTTGGTCTTCGGGGAGGCCGGGGAATATGAATATATGTTTGTTTTTCGAATTTGAGCTCTATCTGCAATGGGCACTTTTCATGCTATAAGCAGTTTTTCCTAACAAATGGAAGATATAGCATGGGCTATCTCCGCAAGGAGACATCAGATCTGCCAAAGTCATGGTTTTTTGGTCTTCGGGGAGGCGGGGGAACAGGATTATGTGTTTGTTTTTCGAATTTGAGCTCTATCTGCAATTGGCACTTTTCATGCTATAAGCAGTTTTTCCTAACAAATGCAAGATATAACATGGGCTATCTCCGCAAGGAGACATCAGATCTGCAAAAGTCATGGTTTTCTGGTCTTTTGGGAGGCGGGGGAACATGGGTATGTGTTTGTTTTTTGAATTTGAGCTGTATCTGCAATGGGCACTTTTCATGATATAAGCAGTTTTTCCTAACAAATGCAACATATAACATGGGCTATCTCCGCAAGGAGACATCAGATCTGCCAAACTCATGGTTTTTGGTCTTCGGGGAGGAGGGGGAACATGAATATGTGTTTGTTTTTCTAATTTGAGCTCTATCTGCAATGGGCAGTTTTCATGCTATAAGCAGTTTTTCCTAACAAATGGAAGATATAGCATGGGCTATCTCCGCAAGGAGACATCAGATCTGCCAAACTCATGGTTTTTGGTCTTCGGGGAGGAGGGGGAACAGGAATATGTTTTTCGAATTTGAGCTCTATCTGCAATGGGCACTTTTCATGCTATAAGCAGTTTTTCCTTACAAATGCAAGATATAACATGGGCTATCTCCGCAAGGAGACATCAGATCTGCAAAAGTCATGGTTTTTTGGTCTTCGGGGAGGCCGGGGAATATGAATATATGTTTGTTTTTCGAATTTGAGCTCTATCTGCAATGGGCACTTTTCATGCTATAAGCAGTTTTTCCTAACAAATGGAAGATATAGCATGGGCTATCTCCGCAAGGAGACATCAGATCTGCCAAAGTCATGGTTTTTTGGTCTTCGGGGAGGCGGGGGAACAGGATTATGTGTTTGTTTTTCGAATTTGAGCTCTATCTGCAATTGGCACTTTTCATGCTATAAGCAGTTTTTCCTAACAAATGCAAGATATAGCATGGGCTATCTGCGCAAGGAGACATCAGATCTGCAAAACTCATGGTTTTCTGGTCTTCGGGGAGGCGGGAGAACATGGGTATGTGTTTGTTTTTTGAATTTGAGCTGTATCTGCAATGTGCACTTTTCATGATATAAGCAGTTTTTCCTAACAAATGCAAGATATAACATGGGCTATCTCCGTAAGGAGACATCAGATCTGCCAAACTCATGGTTTTTGGTCTTCGGGGAGGAGGGGGAACAGGAATATGTGTTTGTTTTTCGAATTTGAGCTCTATCTGCAATGGGCACTTTTCATGCTATAAGCAGTTTTTCCTAACAAATGCAAGATATAACATGGGCTCTCTCCGCAAGGAGACATCAGATCTGCAAAAGACATGGTTTTTTGGTCTTCGGGGAGGGGGGGAACATGAATATGTGTTTGTTTTTCGAATTTGAGCTCTATCTGCAATGGGCACTTTTCATGCTATAAGCAGTTTTTCCTAACAAATGCAAGATATAGAATGGGCTATCTCCGCAAGGAGACATCAGATCTGCCAAACTCATGGTTTTTGGTCTTCGGGGAGGAGGGGGAACAGGAATATGTGTTTGTTTTTCGAATTTGAGCTCTATCTGCAATGGGCACTTTTCATGCTATAAGCAGTTTTTCCTAACAAATGCAAGATATAACATGGGCTCTCTCCGCAAGGATACATCAGATCTGCAAAAGTCATGGTTTTTTCGTCTTCGGTGAGCCATGGGAACAGGAATATGTGTTTGTTTTTCGAATTTGAGCTCTATCTGCAATGGGCACGTTTCCTGCTATAAGCAGTTTTTCCTAACAAATGCAAGATATAACATGGGCTATCTCCGCAAGGAGACATCAGATCTGCCAAACTCATGGTTTTTGGTCTTCGGGGAGGAGGGGGAACAGGAATATGTGTTTGTTTTTCGAATTTGAGCTCTATCTGCAATTGGCACTTTTCATGCTATAAGCAGTTTTTCCTAACAAATGCAAGATATAGCATGGACTATCTGCGCAAGGAGACATCAGATCTGCAAAACTCATGGTTTTCTGGTCTTCGGGGAGGCGGGGGAACATGGGTATGTGTTTGTTTTTTGAATTTGAGCTGTATCTGCAATGTGCACTTTTCATGATATAAGCAGTTTTTCCTAACAAATGCAAGATATTACATGGGCTATCTCCGCAAGGAGACATCAGATCTGCAAAACTCATGGTTTTTTGGTCTGCGGGGAGGCGGGGGAACAGGAATATGTGTTTGTTTTTCGAATTTGAGCTCTATCTGCAATGGGCACTTTTCATGCTATAAGCAGTTTTTCCTAACAAATGCAAGATATAACATGGGCTATCTCCGCAAGGAGACATCAGATCTGCAAAAGTCATGGTTTTTGGTCTTCGGGGAAGAGGGGGAACAGGAATGTGTGTTTGTTTTTGGAATTTGAGCTCTATCTGCAATGGGCACTTTTCATGCTATAAGCAGTTTTTCCTAACAAATGCAAGATATAGCATGGGCTATCTCCGCAAGGAGACATCAGATCTGCAAAAGTCATGGTTTTTTGGTCTTCGGGGAGGCGGGGGAACATGAATTTGTTTGTTTTTCGAATTTTAGCTCTATCTGCAATGGGCACTTTTCATGCTATAAGCAGTTTTTCCTAACAAATGCAAGATATAACATGGGCTATCTCCGCAAGGAGACATCAGATCTGCAAAAGTCATGGTTTTCTGGTCTTTTGGGAGGCGGGGGAACATGGGTATGTGTTTGTTTTTTGAATTTGAGCTGTATCTGCAATGGGCACTTTTCATGATATAAGCAGTTTTTCCTAACAAATGCAACATATAACATGGGCTATCTCCGCAAGGAGACATCAGATCTGCCAAACTCATGGTTTTTGGTCTTCGGGGAGGAGGGGGAACATGAATATGTGTTTGTTTTTCGAATTTGAGCTCTATCTGCAATGGGCAGTTTTCATGCTATAAGCAGTTTTTCCTAACAAATGGAAGATATAGCATGGGCTATCTCCGCAAGGAGACATCAGATCTGCCAAACTCATGGTTTTTGGTCTTCGGGGAGGAGGGGGAACAGGAATATGTTTTTCGAATTTGAGCTCTATCTGCAATGGGCACTTTTCATGCTATAAGCAGTTTTTCCTTACAAATGCAAGATATAACATGGGCTATCTCCGCAAGGAGACATCAGATCTGCAAAAGTCATGGTTTTTTGGTCTTCGGGGAGGCGGGGGAACATGAATATCTGTTTGTTTTTCGAATTTGAGCTCTATCTGCAATGGGCACTTTTCATGCTATAAGCAGTTTTTCCTAACAAATGCAAGATATAACATGGGCTATCTCCGCAAGGAGACATCAGATCTGCCAAACTCATGGTTTTTGGTCTTCGGGGAGGAGGGGGAACAGGAATATGTGTTTGTTTTTCGAATTTGAGCTCTATCTGCAATGGGCACTTTTCATGCTATAAGCAGTTTTTCCTAACAAATGCAAGATATAACATGGGCTATCTCCGCAAGGAGACATCAGATCTGCAAAAGTCATGGTTTTTTGGTCTTCGGGGAGGCGGGGGAACATGAATGTGTTTGTTTTTCGAATTTTAGCTCTATCTGCAATGGGCACTTTTCATGCTATAAGCAGTTTTTCCTAACAAATGCAAGATATAACATGGCCTATCTCCGCAAGGAGACATCAGATCTGCAAAAGTCATGGTTTTCTGGTCTTTTGGGAGGCGGGGGAACATGGGTATGTGTTTGTTTTTTGAATTTGAGCTGTATCTGCATTGGGCACTTTTCATGATATAAGCAGTTTTTCCTAACAAATGGAAGATATAGCATGGGCTATCTCCGCAAGGAGACATCAGATCTGCCAAACTCATGGTTTTTGGTCTTCGGGGAGGAGGGGGAACAGGAATATGTTTTTCGAATTTGAGCTCTATCTGCAATGGGCACTTTTCATGCTATAAGCAGTTTTTCCTAACAAATGCAAGATATAGCATGGGATATCTCCGCAAGGAGACATCAGATCTGCAAAAGTCCTGGTTTTTTGGTCTTCGGGGAGGCGGGGGAACAGGAATATGTGTTGTTTTTGGAATTTGAGCTCTATCTGCAATGGGCACTTTTCATGCTATAAGCAGTTTTTCCTAACAAATGCAAGATATTACATGGGCTATCTCCGCAAGGAGACATCAGATCTGCAAAAGTCATGGTTTTCTGGTCTTTTGGGAGGTGGGGGAACATGGGTATGTGTTTGTTTTTTGAATTTGAGCTGTATCTGCATTGGGCACTTTTCATGATATAAGCAGTTTTTCCTAACAAATGGAAGATATAGCATGGGCTATCTCCGCAAGGAGACCTCAGATCTGCCAAACTCATGGTTTTTGGTCTTCGGGGAGGAGGGGGAACAGGAATATGTTTTTCGAATTTGAGCTCTATCTGCAATGGGCACTTTTCATGCTATAAGCAGTTTTTCCTAACAAATGCAAGATATAGCATGGGATATCTCCGCAAGGAGACATCAGATCTGCAAAAGTCCTGGTTTTTTGGTCTTCGGGGAGACGGGGGAACAGGAATATGTGTTGTTTTTGGAATTTGAGCTCTATCTGCAATGGGCACTTTTCATGCTATAAGCAGTTTTTCCTAACAAATGCAAGATATTACATGGGCTATCTCCGCAAGGAGACATCAGATCTGCAAAACTCATGGTTTTTGGTCTTCGGGGAGGAGGGGGAACAGGAATATGTGTTTGTTTTTCGAATTTGAGCTCTATCTGCAATGGGCACTTTTCATGCTATAAGCAGTTTTTCCTAACAAATGCAAGATATAACATGGGCTCTCTCCGCAAGGATACATCAGATCTGCAAAAGTCATGGTTTTTTCGTCTTCGGTGAGCCATGGGAACAGGAATATGTGTTTGTTTTTCGAATTTGAGCTCTATCTGCAATGGGCACGTTTCCTGCTATAAGCAGTTTTTCCTAACAAATGCAAGATATAACATGGGCTATCTCCGCAAGGAGACATCAGATCTGCCAAACTCATGGTTTTTGGTCTTCGGGGAGGAGGGGGAACAGGAATATGTGTTTGTTTTTCGAATTTGAGCTCTATCTGCAATTGGCACTTTTCATGCTATAAGCAGTTTTTCCTAACAAATGCAAGATATAGCATGGACTATCTGCGCAAGGAGACATCAGATCTGCAAAACTCATGGTTTTCTGGTCTTCGGGGAGGCGGGGGAACATGGGTATGTGTTTGTTTTTTGAATTTGAGCTGTATCTGCAATGTGCACTTTTCATGATATAAGCAGTTTTTCCTAACAAATGCAAGATATTACATGGGCTATCTCCGCAAGGAGACATCAGATCTGCAAAACTCATGGTTTTTTGGTCTGCGGGGAGGCGGGGGAACAGGAATATGTGTTTGTTTTTCGAATTTGAGCTCTATCTGCAATGGGCACTTTTCATGCTATAAGCAGTTTTTCCTAACAAATGCAAGATATAACATGGGCTATCTCCGCAAGGAGACATCAGATCTGCAAAAGTCATGGTTTTTGGTCTTCGGGGAAGAGGGGGAACAGGAATGTGTGTTTGTTTTTGGAATTTGAGCTCTATCTGCAATGGGCACTTTTCATGCTATAAGCAGTTTTTCCTAACAAATGCAAGATATAGCATGGGCTATCTCCGCAAGGAGACATCAGATCTGCAAAAGTCATGGTTTTTTGGTCTTCGGGGAGGCGGGGGAACATGAATTTGTTTGTTTTTCGAATTTTAGCTCTATCTGCAATGGGCACTTTTCATGCTATAAGCAGTTTTTCCTAACAAATGCAAGATATAACATGGGCTATCTCCGCAAGGAGACATCAGATCTGCAAAAGTCATGGTTTTCTGGTCTTTTGGGAGGCGGGGGAACATGGGTATGTGTTTGTTTTTTGAATTTGAGCTGTATCTGCAATGGGCACTTTTCATGATATAAGCAGTTTTTCCTAACAAATGCAACATATAACATGGGCTATCTCCGCAAGGAGACATCAGATCTGCCAAACTCATGGTTTTTGGTCTTCGGGGAGGAGGGGGAACATGAATATGTGTTTGTTTTTCGAATTTGAGCTCTATCTGCAATGGGCAGTTTTCATGCTATAAGCAGTTTTTCCTAACAAATGGAAGATATAGCATGGGCTATCTCCGCAAGGAGACATCAGATCTGCCAAACTCATGGTTTTTGGTCTTCGGGGAGGAGGGGGAACAGGAATATGTTTTTCGAATTTGAGCTCTATCTGCAATGGGCACTTTTCATGCTATAAGCAGTTTTTCCTTACAAATGCAAGATATAACATGGGCTATCTCCGCAAGGAGACATCAGATCTGCAAAAGTCATGGTTTTTTGGTCTTCGGGGAGGCGGGGGAACATGAATATCTGTTTGTTTTTCGAATTTGAGCTCTATCTGCAATGGGCACTTTTCATGCTATAAGCAGTTTTTCCTAACAAATGCAAGATATAACATGGGCTATCTCCGCAAGGAGACATCAGATCTGCCAAACTCATGGTTTTTGGTCTTCGGGGAGGAGGGGGAACAGGAATATGTGTTTGTTTTTCGAATTTGAGCTCTATCTGCAATGGGCACTTTTCATGCTATAAGCAGTTTTTCCTAACAAATGCAAGATATAACATGGGCTATCTCCGCAAGGAGACATCAGATCTGCAAAAGTCATGGTTTTTTGGTCTTCGGGGAGGCGGGGGAACATGAATGTGTTTGTTTTTCGAATTTTAGCTCTATCTGCAATGGGCACTTTTCATGCTATAAGCAGTTTTTCCTAACAAATGCAAGATATAACATGGCCTATCTCCGCAAGGAGACATCAGATCTGCAAAAGTCATGGTTTTCTGGTCTTTTGGGAGGCGGGGGAACATGGGTATGTGTTTGTTTTTTGAATTTGAGCTGTATCTGCATTGGGCACTTTTCATGATATAAGCAGTTTTTCCTAACAAATGGAAGATATAGCATGGGCTATCTCCGCAAGGAGACATCAGATCTGCCAAACTCATGGTTTTTGGTCTTCGGGGAGGAGGGGGAACAGGAATATGTTTTTCGAATTTGAGCTCTATCTGCAATGGGCACTTTTCATGCTATAAGCAGTTTTTCCTAACAAATGCAAGATATAGCATGGGATATCTCCGCAAGGAGACATCAGATCTGCAAAAGTCCTGGTTTTTTGGTCTTCGGGGAGGCGGGGGAACAGGAATATGTGTTGTTTTTGGAATTTGAGCTCTATCTGCAATGGGCACTTTTCATGCTATAAGCAGTTTTTCCTAACAAATGCAAGATATTACATGGGCTATCTCCGCAAGGAGACATCAGATCTGCAAAAGTCATGGTTTTCTGGTCTTTTGGGAGGCGGGGGAACATGGGTATGTGTTTGTTTTTTGAATTTGAGCTGTATCTGCATTGGGCACTTTTCATGATATAAGCAGTTTTTCCTAACAAATGGAAGATATAGCATGGGCTATCTCCGCAAGGAGACCTCAGATCTGCCAAACTCATGGTTTTTGGTCTTCGGGGAGGAGGGGGAACAGGAATATGTTTTTCGAATTTGAGCTCTATCTGCAATGGGCACTTTTCATGCTATAAGCAGTTTTTCCTAACAAATGCAAGATATAGCATGGGATATCTCCGCAAGGAGACATCAGATCTGCAAAAGTCCTGGTTTTTTGGTCTTCGGGGAGGCGGGGGAACAGGAATATGTGTTGTTTTTGGAATTTGAGCTCTATCTGCAATGGGCACTTTTCATGCTATAAGCAGTTTTTCCTAACAAATGCAAGATATTACATGGGCTATCTCCGCAAGGAGACATCAGATCTGCAAAACTCATGGTTTTTTGGTCTTCGGGGAGGCGGGGGAACAGGAATATGTGTTTGTTTTTCCAATTCTAGCTCTATCTGCAATGGGCAGTTTTCACGCTATAAGCAGTTTTTCTTAACAAATGCAAGATATAAAATGGGCTATGTCCGCAAGAAGACATCAGATCTGCCAAACTCATGGTTTTTCGTCTTCGGGGAGGCGGGGGAACATGAATATGTGTTTGTTTTTCGAATTTGAGCTCTATCTGCAATGGGCACTTTTCATGCTATAAGCAGTTTTTCCTAACAAATGCAAGATATAGCATGGGCTATCTCCGCAAGGAGACATCAGATCTGCAAAAGTCATGGTTTTTTGGTCTTCGGGGAGGCGGGGGAACATGAATATCTGTTTGTTTTTCGAATTTGAGCTCTATCTGCAATGGGCACTTTTCATGCAATAAGCAGTTTTTCCTAACAAATGCAAGATATAACATGGGCTATCTCCGCAAGGAGACATCAGATCTGCAAAAGTCATGGTTTTCTGGTCTTTCGGGAGGCGGGGGAACATGGGTATGTGTTTGTTTTTTGAATTTGAGCTGTATCTGCAATGGGCACTTTTCATGCTATAAGCAGTTTTTCCTAACAAATGCAAGATATAACATGGGCTATCTCCACAAGGAGACATCAGATCTGCAAAAGTCATGGTTTTCTGGTCTTTGGGGAGGCTGGGGAACATGGGTATGTGTTTGTTTTTTGAATTTGAGCTGTATCTGCAATGGGCACTTTTCATGATATAAGCAGTTTTTCCTAACAAATGCAACATACAACATGGGCTATCTCCGCAAGGAGACATCAGATCTGCAAAAGTCATGGTTTTCTGGTCTTTGGGGAGGCGGGGGAACATGGGTATGTGTTTGTTTTTTGAATTTGAGCTGTATCTGCAATGGGCACTTTTCATGCTATAAGCAGTTTTTCCTAACAAATGCAAGATATAACATGGGGTATCTCCGCAAGGAGACATCAGATCTGCCAAACTCATGGTTTTTGGTCTTCGGGGAGGAGGGGGAACAGGAATATGTGTTTGTTTTTCGAATTTGAGCTCTATCTGCAATGGGCACTTTTCATGCTATAAGCAGTTTTTCCTAACAAATGCAAGATATAACATGGGCTATCTCCGCAAGGAGACATCGGATCTGCAAAACTCATGGTTTTTTCATCTTCGGGGAGGCGGGGGAATATGAATATGTGTTTTTTTTTCCGAATTTGAGCTCTATCTGCAATGGGCACTTTTCATGCTATAAGCAGTTTTTCCTAACAAATGCAAGATATTACATGGGCTATCTCCGCAAGGAGACATCAGATCTGCAAAACTCATGGTTTTTTGGTCTGCGGGGAGGCGGGGGAACAGGAATATGTTTTTGTTTATCGAATTTGAGCTCTATCTGCAATGGGCACTTTTCATGCTATAAGCAGTTTTTCCTAACAAATGCAAGATATAACATGGGCTATCTCCGCAAGGAGACATCAGATCTGCAAAAGTCATGGTTTTTGGTCTTCGGGGAGGAGGGGGAACAGGAATGTGTGTGTTTTTGGAATTTGAGCTCTATCTGCAATGGGCACTTTTCATGCTATAAGCAGTTTTTCCTAACAAATGCAAGATATAGCATGGGCTATCTCCGCAAGGAGACATCAGATCTGCAAAAGTCATGGTTTTTTGGTCTTCGGGGAGGCGGGGGAACATGAATGTGTTTGTTTTTCGAATTTTAGCTCTATCTGCAATGGGCACTTTTCATGCTATAAGCAGTTTTTCCTAACAAATGCAAGATATTACATGGGCTATCTCCGCAAGGAGACATCAGATCTGCAAAACTCATGGTTTTTTGGTCTGCGGGGAGGCGGGGGAACAGGAATATGTGTTTGTTTTTCGAATTTGAGCTCTATCTGCAATGGGCACTTTTCATGCTATAAGCAGTTTTTCCTAACAAATGCAAGATATAACATGGGCTATCTCCGCAAGGAGACATCAGATCTGCAAAAGTCATGGTTTTTGGTCTTCGGGGAGGAGGGGGAACAGGAATATGTGTTTGTTTTTCGAATTTGAGCTCTATCTGCAATGGGCACTTTTCATGCTATAAGCAGTTTTTCCTAACAAATGCAAGATATAGCATGGGCTATCTCCGCAAGGAGACATCAGATCTGCAAAAGTCATGGTTTTTTGGTCTTTTGGGAGGCGGGGGAACATGGGTATGTGTTTGTTTTTTGAATTTGAGCTGTATCTGCATTGGGCACTTTTCATGATATAAGCAGTTTGTCCTAACAAATGGAAGATATAGCATGGGCTATCTCCGCAAGGAGACATCAGATCTGCCAAACTCATGGTTTTTGGTCTTCGGGGAGGAGGGGGAACAGGAATATGTTTTTCGAATTTGAGCTCTATCTGCAATGGGCACTTTTCATGCTATAAGCAGTTTTTCCTAACAAATGCAAGATATAGCATGGGATATCTCCGCAAGGAGACATCAGATCTGCAAAAGTCCTGGTTTTTTGGTCTTCGGGGAGGCGGGGGAACAGGAATATGTGTTGTTTTTGGAATTTGAGCTCTATCTGCAATGGGCACTTTTCATGCTATAAGCAGTTTTTCCTAACAAATGCAAGATATTACATGGGCTATCTCCGCAAGGAGACATCAGATCTGCAAAACTCATGGTTTTTTGGTCTTCGGGGAGGCGGGGGAACAGGAATATGTGTTTGTTTTTCCAATTCTAGCTATCTGCAATAGGCAGTTTTCACGCTATAAGCAGTTTTTCTTAACAAATGCAAGATATAAAATGGGCTATGTCCGCAAGAAGACATCAGATCTGCCAAACTCATGGTTTTTCGTCTTCGGGGAGGCGGGGGAACATGAATATGTGTTTGTTTTTCGAATTTGAGCTCTATCTGCAATGGGCACTTTTCATGCTATAAGCAGTTTTTCCTAACAAATGCAAGATATAGCATGGGCTATCTCCGCAAGGAGACATCAGATCTGCAAAAGTCATGGTTTTTTGGTCTTCGGGGAGGCGGGGGAACATGAATATCTGTTTGTTTTTCGAATTTGAGCTCTATCTGCAATGGGCACTTTTCATGCAATAAGCAGTTTTTCCTAACAAATGGAAGATATAACATGGGCTATCTCCGCAAGGAGACATCAGATCTGCAAAAGTCATGGTTTTCTGGTCTTTCGGGAGGCGGGGGAACATGGGTATGTGTTTGTTTTTTGAATTTGAGCTGTATCTGCAATGGGCACTTTTCATGCTATAAGCAGTTTTTCCTAACAAATGCAAGATATAACATGGGCTATCTCCACAAGGAGACATCAGATCTGCAAAAGTCATGGTTTTCTGGTCTTTGGGGAGGCTGGGGAACATGGGTATGTGTTTGTTTTTTGAATTTGAGCTGTATCTGCAATGGGCACTTTTCATGATATAAGCAGTTTTTCCTAACAAATGCAACATACAACATGGGCTATCTCCGCAAGGAGACATCAGATCTGCAAAAGTCATGGTTTTCTGGTCTTTGGGGAGGCGGGGGAACATGGGTATGTGTTTGTTTTTTGAATTTGAGCTGTATCTGCAATGGGCACTTTTCATGCTATAAGCAGTTTTTCCTAACAAATGCAAGATATAACATGGGCTATCTCCGCAAGGAGACATCAGATCTGCCAAACTCATGGTTTTTGGTCTTCGGGGAGGAGGGGAAACAGGAATATGTGTTTGTTTTTCGAATTTGAGCTCTATCTGCAATGGGCACTTTTCATGCTATAAGCAGTTTTTCCTAACAAATGCAAGATATAACATGGGCTATCTCCGCAAGGAGACATCGGATCTGCAAAACTCATGGTTTTTTCATCTTCGGGGAGGCGGGGGAATATGAATATGTGTTTTTTTTTTCGAATTTGAGCTCTATCTGCAATGGGCACTTTTCATGCTATAAGCAGTTTTTCCTAACAAATGCAAGATATAACATGGGCTATCTCCGCAAGGAGACATCAGATCTGCAAAAGTCATGGTTTTTGGTCTTCGGGGAGGAGGGGGAACAGGAATGTGTGTGTTTTTGGAATTTGAGCTCTATCTGCAATGGGCACTTTTCATGCTATAAGCAGTTTTTCCTAACAAATGCAAGATATAGCATGGGCTATCTCCGCAAGGAGACATCAGATCTGCAAAAGTCATGGTTTTTTGGTCTTCGGGGAGGCAGGGGAACATGAATGTGTTTGTTTTTCGAATTTTAGCTCTATCTGCAATGGGCACTTTTCATGCTATAAGCAGTTTTTCCTAACAAATGCAAGATATAACATGGGCTATCTCCGCAAGGAGACATCAGATCTGCAAAAGTCATGGTTTTCTGGTCTTTTGGGAGGCGGGGGAACATGGGTATGTGTTTGTTTTTTGAATTTGAGCTGTATCTGCATTGGGCACTTTTCATGATATAAGCAGTTTTTCCTAACAAATGCAACATATAACATGGGCTATCTCCGCAAGGAGACATCAGATCTGCCAAACTCATGGTTTTTGGTCTTCGGGGAGGAGGGGGAACATGAATATGTGTTTGTTTTTCGAATTTGAGCTCTATCTGCAATGGGCAGTTTTCATGCTATAAGCAGTTTTTCCTAACAAATGGAAGAAATAGCATGGGCTATCTCCGCAAGGAGACATCAGATCTGCCAAACTCATGGTTTTTGGTCTTCGGGGAGGCGGGGGAACAGGAATGTGTGTTTGTTTTTGGAATTTGAGCTCTATCTGCAATGGGCACTTTTCATGCTATAAGCAGTTTTTCCTAACAAATGCAAGATATAGCATGGGATATCTCCGCAAGGAGACATCAGATCTGCAAAAGTCATGGTTTTTTGGTCTTCGGGGAGGCGGGGGAACATGAATATCTGTTTGTTTTTCGAATTTGAGCTCTATCTGCAATGGGCACTTTTCATGCTATAAGCAGTTTTTCCTAACAAATGGAAGATATAGCATGGGCTATCTCCGCAAGGAGACATCAGATCTGCCAAACTCATGGTTTTTGGTCTTCGGGGAGGAGGGGGAACAGGAATATGTTTTTCGAATTTGAGCTCTATCTGCAATGGGCACTTTTCATGCTATAAGCAGTTTTTCCTAACAAATGCAAGATATAACATGGGCTATCTCCGCAAGGAGACATCAGATCTGCAAAAGTCATGGTTTTTTGGTCTTCGGGGAGGCGGCGGAACAGGAATGTGTGTTTGTTTTTGGAATTTGAGCTGTATCTGCAATGGGCACTTTTCATGCTATAAGCAGTTTTTCCTAACAAATGCAAGATATAGCATGGGCTATCTCCGCAAGGAGACATGAGATCTGCAAAAGTCATGGTTTTTTGGTCTTCGGGGAGGCGGGGGAATATGAATATATGTTTGTTTTTCGAATTTGAGCTCTATCTGCAATGGGCACTTTTCATGCTATAAGCAGTTTTTCCTAACAAATGGAAGATATAGCATGGGCTATCTCCGCAAGGAGTCATCAGATCTGCCAAAGTCATGGTTTTTTGGTCTTCGGGGAGGCGGGGGAACAGGATTATGTGTTTGTTTTTCGAATTTGAGCTCTATCTGCAATTGGCACTTTTCATGCTATAAGCAGTTTTTCCTAACAAATGCAAGATATAGCATGGGCTATCTGCGCAAGGAGACATCAGATCTGCAAAACTCATGGTTTTCTGGTCTTCGGGGAGGCGGGGGAACATGGGTATGTGTTTGTTTTTTGAATTTGAGCTGTATCTGCAATGTGCACTTTTCATGATATAAGCAGTTTTTCCTAACAAATGCAAGATATTACATGGGCTATCTCCGCAAGGAGACATCAGATCTGCAAAACCATGGTTTTCTGGTCTTTGGGGAGGCTGGGGAACATGGGTATGTGTTTGTTTTTCGAATTTGAGCTCTATCTGCAATGGGCACTTTTCATGCTATAAGCAGTTTTTCCTAACAAATGCAAGATATAGCATGGGCTATCTCCGCAAGGAGACATCAGATCTGCAAAAGTCATGGTTTTTTGGTCTTCGGGGAGGCGGGGGAACATGAATGTGTTTGTTTTTCGAATTTTAGCTCTATCTGCAATGGGCACTTTTCATGCTATAAGCAGTTTTTCCTAACAAATGCAAGATATAACATGGGCTATCTCCGCAAGGAGACATCAGATCTGCAAAAGTCATGGTTTTCTGGTCTTTTGGGAGGCGGGGGAACATGGGTATGTGTTTGTTTTTTGAATTTGAGCTGTATCTGCAATGGGCACTTTTCATGATATAAGCAGTTTTTCCTAACAAATGCAACATATAACATGGGCTATCTCCGCAAGGAGACATCAGATCTGCCAAACTCATGGTTTTTGGTCTTCGGGGAGGAGGGGGAACATGAATATGTGTTTGTTTTTCGAATTTGAGCTCTATCTGCAATGGGCAGTTTTCATGCTATAAGCAGTTTTTCCTAACAAATGGAAGATATAGCATGGGCTATCTCCGCAAGGAGACATCAGATCTGCCAAACTCATGGTTTTTGGTCTTCGGGGAGGAGGGGGAACAGGAATATGTTTTTCGAATTTGAGCTCTATCTGCAATGGGCACTTTTCATGCTATAAGCAGTTTTTCCTTACAAATGCAAGATATAACATGGGCTATCTCCGCAAGGAGACATCAGATCTGCAAAAGTCATGGTTTTTTGGTCTTCGGGGAGGCGGGGGAACAGGAATGTGTGTTTGTTTTTGGAATTTGAGCTCTATCTGCAATGGGCACTTTTCATGCTATAAGCAGTTTTTCCTAACAAATGCAAGATATAGCATGGGATATCTCCGCAAGGAGACATGAGATCTGCAAAAGTCATGGTTTTTTGGTCTTCGGGGAGGCCGGGGAATATGAATATATGTTTGTTTTTCGAATTTGAGCTCTATCTGCAATGGGCACTTTTCATGCTATAAGCAGTTTTTCCTAACAAATGGAAGATATAGCATGGGCTATCTCCGCAAGGAGACATCAGATCTGCCAAAGTCATGGTTTTTTGGTCTTCGGGGAGGCGGGGGAACAGGATTATGTGTTTGTTTTTCGAATTTGAGCTCTATCTGCAATTGGCACTTTTCATGCTATAAGCAGTTTTTCCTAACAAATGCAAGATATAGCATGGGCTATCTGCGCAAGGAGACATCAGATCTGCAAAACTCATGGTTTTCTGGTCTTCGGGGAGGCGGGAGAACATGGGTATGTGTTTGTTTTTTGAATTTGAGCTGTATCTGCAATGTGCACTTTTCATGATATAAGCAGTTTTTCCTAACAAATGCAAGATATAACATGGGCTATCTCCGTAAGGAGACATCAGATCTGCCAAACTCATGGTTTTTGGTCTTCAGGGAGGAGGGGGAACAGGAATATGTGTTTGTTTTTCGAATTTGAGCTCTATCTGCAATGGGCACTTTTCATGCTATAAGCAGTTTTTCCTAACAAATGCAAGATATAACATGGGCTCTCTCCGCAAGGAGACATCAGATCTGCAAAAGACATGGTTTTTTGGTCTTCGGGGAGGGGGGGAACATGAATATGTGTTTGTTTTTCGAATTTGAGCTCTATCTGCAATGGGCACTTTTCATGCTATAAGCAGTTTTTCCTAACAAATGCAAGATATAGAATGGGCTATCTCCACAAGGAGACATCAGATCTGCCAAACTCATGGTTTTTGGTCTTCGGGGAGGAGGGGGAACAGGAATATGTGTTTGTTTTTCGAATTTGAGCTCTATCTGCAATGGGCACTTTTCATGCTATAAGCAGTTTTTCCTAACAAATGCAAGATATAACATGGGCTCTCTCCGCAAGGATACATCAGATCTGCAAAAGTCATGGTTTTTTCGTCTTCGGTGAGCCATGGGAACAGGAATATGTGTTTGTTTTTCGAATTTGAGCTCTATCTGCAATGGGCACGTTTCCTGCTATAAGCAGTTTTTCCTAACAAATGCAAGATATAACATGGGCTATCTCCGCAAGGAGACATCAGATCTGCCAAACTCATGGTTTTTGGTCTTCGGGGAGGAGGGGGAACAGGAATATGTGTTTGTTTTTCGAATTTGAGCTCTATCTGCAATTGGCACTTTTCATGCTATAAGCAGTTTTTCCTAACAAATGCAAGATATAGCATGGACTATCTGCGCAAGGAGACATCAGATCTGCAAAACTCATGGTTTTCTGGTCTTCGGGGAGGCGGGGGAACATGGGTATGTGTTTGTTTTTTGAATTTGAGCTGTATCTGCAATGTGCACTTTTCATGATATAAGCAGTTTTTCCTAACAAATGCAAGATATTACATGGGCTATCTCCGCAAGGAGACATCAGATCTGCAAAACTCATGGTTTTTTGGTCTGCGGGGAGGCGGGGGAACAGGAATATGTGTTTGTTTTTCGAATTTGAGCTCTATCTGCAATGGGCACTTTTCATGCTATAAGCAGTTTTTCCTAACAAATGCAAGATATAACATGGGCTATCTCCGCAAGGAGACATCAGATCTGCAAAAGTCATGGTTTTTGGTCTTCGGGGAAGAGGGGGAACAGGAATGTGTGTTTGTTTTTGGAATTTGAGCTCTATCTGCAATGGGCACTTTTCATGCTATAAGCAGTTTTTCCTAACAAATGCAAGATATAGCATGGGCTATCTCCGCAAGGAGACATCAGATCTGCAAAAGTCATGGTTTTTTGGTCTTCGGGGAGGCGGGGGAACATGAATTTGTTTGTTTTTCGAATTTTAGCTCTATCTGCAATGGGCACTTTTCATGCTATAAGCAGTTTTTCCTAACAAATGCAAGATATAACATGGGCTATCTCCGCAAGGAGACATCAGATTTGCAAAAGTCATGGTTTTCTGGTCTTTTGGGAGGCGGGGGAACATGGGTATGTGTTTGTTTTTTGAATTTGAGCTGTATCTGCAATGGGCACTTTTCATGATATAAGCAGTTTTTCCTAACAAATGCAACATATAACATGGGCTATCTCCGCAAGGAGACATCAGATCTGCCAAACTCATGGTTTTTGGTCTTCGGGGAGGAGGGGGAACATGAATATGTGTTTGTTTTTCGAATTTGAGCTCTATCTGCAATGGGCAGTTTTCATGCTATAAGCAGTTTTTCCTAACAAATGGAAGATATAGCATGGGCTATCTCCGCAAGGAGACATCAGATCTGCCAAACTCATGGTTTTTGGTCTTCGGGGAGGAGGGGGAACAGGAATATGTTTTTCGAATTTGAGCTCTATCTGCAATGGGCACTTTTCATGCTACAAGCAGTTTTTCCTTACAAATGCAAGATATAACATGGGCTATCTCCGCAAGGAGACATCAGATCTGCAAAAGTCATGGTTTTTTGGTCTTCGGGGAGGCGGGGGAACAGGAATGTGTGTTTGTTTTTGGAATTTGAGCTCTATCTGCAATGGGCACTTTTCATGCTATAAGCAGTTCTTCCTAACAAATGCAAGATATAGCATGGGATATCTCCGCAAGGAGACATGAGATCTGCAAAAGTCATGGTTTTTTGGTCTTCGGGGAGGCGAGGGAATATGAATATATGTTTGTTTTTCGAATTTGAGCTCTATCTGCAATGGGCACTTTTCATGCTATAAGCAGTTTTTCCTAACAAATGGAAGATATAGCATGGGCTATCTCCGCAAGGAGACATCAGATCTGCCAAAGTCATGGTTTTTTGGTCTTCGGGGAGGCGGGGGAACAGGATTATGTGTTTGTTTTTCGAATTTGAGCTCTATCTGCAATGGGCACTTTTCATGCTATAAGCAGTTTTTCCTAACAAATGCAAGATATAGCATATGCTATCTCCGCAAGGAGACATCAGATCTGCAAAACTCATGGTTTTCTGGTCTTCGGGGAGGCGGGGGAACATGGGTATGTGTTTGTTTTTTGAATTTGAGCTGTATCTGCAATGTGCACTTTTCATGATATAAGCAGTTTTTCCTTACAAATGCAAGATATAACATGGGCTATCTCCGTAAGGAGACATCAGATCTGCAAAAGTCATGGTTTTCTGGTCTTTTGGGAGGCGGGGGAACATGGGTATGTGTTTGTTTTTTGAATTTGAGCTGTATCTGCAATGGGCACTTTTCATGATATAAGCAGTTTTTCCTAACAAATGCAACATATAACATGGGCTATCTCCGCAAGGAGACATCAGATCTGCCAAACTCATTGTTTTTGGTCTTCGGGGAGGAGGGGGAACATGAATATGTGTTTGTTTTTCGAATTTGAGCTCTATCTGCAATGGGCAGTTTTCATGCTATAAGCAGTTTTTCCTAACAAATGGAAGATATAGCATGGGCTATCTCCGCAAGGAGACATCAGATCTGCCAAACTCATGGTTTTTGGTCTTCGGGGAGGAGGGGGAACAGGAATATGTTTTTCGAATTTGAGCTCTATCTGCAATGGGCACTTTTCATGCTACAAGCAGTTTTTCCTTACAAATGCAAGATATAACATGGGCTATCTCCGCAAGGAGACATCAGATCTGCAAAAGTCATGGTTTTTTGGTCTTCGGGGAGGCGGGGGAACAGGAATGTGTGTTTGTTTTTGGAATTTGAGCTCTATCTGCAATGGGCACTTTTCATGCTATAAGCAGTTCTTCCTAACAAATGCAAGATATAGCATGGGATATCTCCGCAAGGAGACATGAGATCTGCAAAAGTCATGGTTTTTTGGTCTTCGGGGAGGCGAGGGAATATGAATATATGTTTGTTTTTCGAATTTGAGCTCTATCTGCAATGGGCACTTTTCATGCTATAAGCAGTTTTTCCTAACAAATGGAAGATATAGCATGGGCTATCTCCGCAAGGAGACATCAGATCTGCCAAAGTCATGGTTTTTTGGTCTTCGGGGAGGCGGGGGAACAGGATTATGTGTTTGTTTTTCGAATTTGAGCTCTATCTGCAATGGGCACTTTTCATGCTATAAGCAGTTTTTCCTAACAAATGCAAGATATAGCATATGCTATCTCCGCAAGGAGACATCAGATCTGCAAAACTCATGGTTTTCTGGTCTTCGGGGAGGCGGGGGAACATGGGTATGTGTTTGTTTTTTGAATTTGAGCTGTATCTGCAATGTGCACTTTTCATGATATAAGCAGTTTTTCCTTACAAATGCAAGATATAACATGGGCTATCTCCGTAAGGAGACATCAGATCTGCAAAAGTCATGGTTTTCTGGTCTTTTGGGAGGCGGGGGAACATGGGTATGTGTTTGTTTTTTGAATTTGAGCTGTATCTGCAATGGGCACTTTTCATGATATAAGCAGTTTTTCCTAACAAATGCAACATATAACATGGGCTATCTCCGCAAGGAGACATCAGATCTGCCAAACTCATTGTTTTTGGTCTTCGGGGAGGAGGGGGAACATGAATATGTGTTTGTTTTTCGAATTTGAGCTCTATCTGCAATGGGCAGTTTTCATGCTATAAGCAGTTTTTCCTAACAAATGGAAGATATAGCATGGGCTATCTCCGCAAGGAGACATCAGATCTGCCAAACTCATGGTTTTTGGTCTTCGGGGAGGAGGGGGAACAGGAATATGTTTTTCGAATTTGAGCTCTATCTGCAATGGGCACTTTTCATGCTATAAGCAGTTTTTCCTTACAAATGCAAGATATAACATGGGCTATCTCCGCAAGGAGACATCAGATCTGCAAAAGTCATGGTTTTTTGGTCTTCGGGGAGGCGGGGGAACAGGAATGTGTGTTTGTTTTTGGAATTTGAGCTCTATCTGCAATGGGCACTTTTCATGCTATAAGCAGTTTTTCCTAACAAATGCAAGATATAGCATGGGATATCTCCGCAAGGAGACATGAGATCTGCAAAAGTCATGGTTTTTTGGTCTTCGGGGAGGCGGGGGAATATGAATATATGTTTGTTTTTCGAATTTGAGCTCTATCTGCAATGGGCACTTTTCATGCTATAAGCAGTTTTTCCTAACAAATGGAAGATATAGCATGGGCTATCTCCGCAAGGAGACATCAGATCTGCCAAAGTCATGGTTTTTTGGTCTTCGGGGAGGCGGGGGAACAGGATTATGTGTTTGTTTTTCGAATTTGAGCTCTATCTGCAATTGGCACTTTTCATGCTATAAGCAGTTTTTCCTAACAAATGCAAGATATAGCATGGGCTATCTGCGCAAGGAGACATCAGATCTGCAAAACTCATGGTTTTCTGGTCTTCGGGGAGGCGGGAGAACATGGGTATGTGTTTGTTTTTTGAATTTGAGCTGTATCTGCAATGTGCACTTTTCATGATATAAGCAGTTTTTCCTAACAAATGCAAGATATAACATGGGCTATCTCCGTAAGGAGACATCAGATCTGCCAAACTCATGGTTTTTGGTCTTCGGGGAGGAGGGGGAACAGGAATATGTGTTTGTTTTTCGAATTTGAGCTCTATCTGCAATGGGCACTTTTCATGCTATAAGCAGTTTTTCCTAACAAATGCAAGATATAACATGGGCTATCTCCGCAAGGAGACATCAGATCTGCAAAAGTCATGGTTTTTTGGTCTTCGGGGAGGCGGGGGAACATGAATGTGTTTGTTTTTCGAATTTTAGCTCTATCTGCAATGGGCACTTTTCATGCTATAAGCAGTTTTTCCTAACAAATGCAAGATATAACATGGGCTATCTCCGCAAGGAGACATCAGATCTGCAAAGGTCATGGTTTTCTGGTCTTCGGGGAGGCGGGGGAACATGGGTATGTGTTTGTTTTTTGAATTTGAGCTGTATCTGCAATGTGCACTTTTCATGATATAAGCAGTTTTTCCTAACAAATGCAAGATATAACATGGGCTATCTCCGCAAGGAGACATCAGATCTGCCAAACTCATGGTTTTTGGTCTTCGGGGAGGAGGGGGAACAGGAATATGTGTTTGTTTTTCGAATTTGAGCTCTATCTGCAATGGGCACTTTTCATGCAATAAGCAGTTTTTCCTAACAAATGCAAGATATAACATGGGCTATCTGCGCAAGGAGACATCAGATCTGCAAAACTCATGGTTTTCTGGTCTTCGGGGAGGCGGGGGAACATGGGTATGTGTTTGTTTTTTGAATTTGAGCTGTATCTGCAATGTGCACTTTTCATGATATAAGCAGTTTTTCCTAACAAATGCAAGATATAACATGGGCTATCTCCGCAAGGAGACATCAGATCTGCCACTCATATGTGTTTGTTTTTCGAATTTGAGCTCTATCTGCAATGGGCACTTTTCATGCTATAAGCAGTTTTTCCTAACAAATGCAAGATATTACATGGGCTATATCCGCAAGGAGACATCAGATCTGCAAAACTCATGGTTTTTTGGTCTGCGGGGAGGCGGGGGAACAGGAATATGTGTTTGTTTTTCGAATTTGAGCTCTATCTGCAATGGGCACTTTTCATGCTATAAGCAGTTTTTCCTAACAAATGCAAGATATAACATGGGCTATCTCCGCAAGGAGACATCAGATCTGCCAAACTCATGGTTTTTTCGTCTTCGGGGAGGCGGGGGAACAGGAATATGTGTTTGTTTTTACAATTCTAGCTCTATCTGCAATGGGCAGTTTTCATGCTATAAGCAGTTTTTCTTAACAAATGCAAGATATAACATGGGCTATCTCCGCAAGGAGACATCAGATCTGCAAAAGCCATTGTTTTTTGGTCTTCGGGGACGCGGGGGAACAGGAATGTGTGTTTGTTTTTGGAATTTGAGCTCTATCTGCAATGGGCACTTTTCATGCTATAAGCAGTTTTTCCTAACAAATGCAAGATATAGCATGGGATATCTCCGCAAGGAGACATGAGATCTGCAAAAGTCATGGTTTTTTGGTCTTCGGGGAGGCGGGGGAACAGGAATATGTGTTTGTTTTTCGAATTTGAGCTCTATCTGCAATGGGCACTTTTCATGCTATAAGCAGTTTTTCCTAACAAATGCAAGATATAGCATGGGCTATCTGCGCAAGGAGACATCAGATCTGCAAAAGTCATGGTTTTCTGGTCTTTGGGGAGGCTGGGGAACATGGGTATGTGTTTGTTTTTTGAATTTGATCTGTATCTGCAATGGGCACTTTTCATGATATAAGCAGTTTTTCCTAACAAATGCAACATACAACATGGGCTATCTCCGCAAGGAGACATCAGATCTGCAAAAGTCATGGTTTTCTGGTCTGCGGGGAGGCGGGGGAACATGGGTATGTGTTTGTTTTTTGAATTTGAGCTGTATCTGCAATGGGCACTTTTCATGCTATAAGCAGTTTTTCCTAACAAATGCAAGATATAACATGGGCTATCTCCGCAAGGAGACATCAGATCTGCCAAACTCATGGTTTTTGGTCTTCGGGGAGGAGGGGGAAAAGGAATATGTGTTTGTTTTTCGAATTTGAGCTCTATCTGCAATGGGCACTTTTCATGCTATAAGCAGTTTTTCCTAACAAATGCAAGATATAACATGGGCTATCTCCGCAAGGAGACATCAGATCTGCAAAAGTCATGGTTTTCTGGTCTTTGGGGAGGCGGGGGAACATGGGTATGTGTTTGTTTTTTGAATTTGAGCTGTATCTGCAATGGGCACTTTTCATGCTATAAGCAGTTTTTCCTAACAAATGCAAGATATAACATGGGCTATCTCCGCAAGGAGACATCAGATCTGCCAAACTCATGGTTTTTGGTCTTCGGGGAGGAGGGGGAACAGGAATATGTGTTTGTTTTTCGAATTTGAGCTCTATCTGCAATGGGCACTTTTCATGCTATAAGCAGTTTTTCCTAACAAATGCAAGATATAACATGGGCTATCTCCGCAAGGAGACATCAGATCTGCAAAAGTCATGGTTTTCTGGTCTTTCGGGAGGCGGGGGAACATGGGTATGTGTTTGTTTTTTGAATTTGAGCTGTATCTGCAATGGGCACTTTTCATGCTATAAGCAGTTTTTCCTAACAAATGCAAGATATAACATGGGCTATCTCCGCAAGGAGATATCAGATCTGCAAAAGTCATGGTTTTTTGGTCTTCGGGGAGGAGGGGGAACAGGAATATGTGTTTGTTTTTCGAATTTGAGCTCTATCTGCAATGGGCACTTTTCATGCAATAAGCAGTTTTTCCTAACAAATGCAAGATATAACATGGGCTATCTGCGCAAGGAGACATCAGATCTGCAAAACTCATGGTTTTCTGGTCTTCGGGGAGGCGGGGGAACATGGGTATGTGTTTGTTTTTTGAATTTGAGCTGTATCTGCAATGTGCACTTTTCATGATATAAGCAGTTTTTCCTAACAAATGCAAGATATAACATGGGCTATCTCCGCAAGGAGACATCAGATCTGCCACTCATATGTGTTTGTTTTTCGAATTTGAGCTCTATCTGCAATGGGCACTTTTCATGCTATAAGCAGTTTTTCCTAACAAATGCAAGATATTACATCGGCTATATCCGCAAGGAGACATCAGATCTGCAAAACTCATGGTTTTTTCGTCTTCGGGGAGGCGGGGGAACAGGAATATGTGTTTGTTTTTACAATTCTAGCTCTATCTGCAATGGGCAGTTTTCATGCTATAAGCAGTTTTTCTTAACAAATGCAAGATATAACATGGGCTATCTCCGCAAGGAGACATCAGATCTGCAAAAGCCATTGTTTTTTGGTCTTCGGGGAGGCGGGGGAACAGGAATGTGTGTTTGTTTTTGGAATTTGAGCTCTATCTGCAATGGGCACTTTTCATGCTATAAGCAGTTTTTCCTAACAAATGCAAGATATAGCATGGGATATCTCCGCAAGGAGACATGAGATCTGCAAAAGTCATGGTTTTTTGGTCTTCGGGGAGGCGGGGGAATATGAATATATGTTTGTTTTTCGAATTTGAGCTCTATCTGCAATGGGCACTTTTCATGCTATAAGCAGTTTTTCCTAACAAATGGAAGATATAGCATGGGCTATCTCCGCAAGGAGACATCAGATCTGCAAAAGTCATGGTTTTTTGGTCTTCGGGGAGGCGGGGGAACAGGAATATGTGTTTGTTTTTCGAATTTGAGCTCTATCTGCAATTGGCACTTTTCATGCTATAAGCAGTTTTTCCTAACAAATGCAAGATATAGCATGGGCTATCTGCGCAAGGAGACATCAGATCTGCAAAAGTCATGGTTTTCTGGTCTTTCGGGAGGCGGGGGAACATGGGTATGTGTTTGTTTTTTGAATTTGAGCTGTATCTGCAATGGGCACTTTTCATGCTATAAGCAGTTTTTCCTAACAAATGCAAGATATAACATGGGCTATCTCCGCAAGGAGACATCAGATCTGCAAAAGTCATGGTTTTCTGGTCTTTGGGGAGGCTGGGGAACATGGGTATGTGTTTGTTTTTTGAATTTGAGCTGTATCTGCAATGGGCACTTTTCATGATATAAGCAGTTTTTCCTAACAAATGCAACATACAACATGGGCTATCTCCGCAAGGAGACATCAGATCTGCAAAAGTCATGGTTTTCTGGTCTTTGGGGAGGCGGGGGAACATGGGTATGTGTTTGTTTTTTGAATTTGAGCTGTATCTGCAATGGGCACTTTTCATGCTATAAGCAGTTTTTCCTAACAAATGCAAGATATAACATGGGCTATCTCCGCAAGGAGACATCAGATCTGCCAAACTCATGGTTTTTGGTCTTCGGGGAGGAGGGGGAACAGGAATATTTGTTTGTTTTTCGAATTTGAGCTCTATCTGCAATGGGCACTTTTCATGCTATAAGCAGTTTTTCCTAACAAATGCAAGATATAACATGGGCTCTCCGCAAGGAGACATCAGATCTGCAAAACTCATGGTTTTTTGGTCTTCGGGGAGGCGGGGGAACAGGAATGTGTGTTTGTTTTTCGAATTTGAGCTCTATCTGCAATGGGCACTTTTCATGCTATAAGCAGTTTTTCCTAACAAATGCAAGAAAGAGCATGGGATATCTCCGCAAGGAGACATGAGATCTGCAAAAGTCTTGGTTTTCTGGTCTTCGGGGAGGCGGGGGAATATGAATATGTGTTTTTTTTTTCGAATTTGAGCTCTATCTGCAAATGGGCACTTTTCATGCTATAAGCAGTTTTTCCTAACAAATGCAAGATATTACATGGGCTATCTCCGCAAGGAGACATCAGATCTGCAAAACTCATGGTTTTTTGGTCTGCGGGGAGGCGGGGGAACAGGAATATGTGTTTGTTTTTCGAATTTGAGCTCTATCTGCAATGGGCACTTTTCATGCTATAAGCAGTTTTTCCTAACAAATGCAAGATATAACATGGGCTATCTCCGCAAGGAGACATCAGATCTGCAAAAGTCATGGTTTTTTGGTCTTCGGGGAGGCGGGGGAACATGAATGTGTTTGTTTTTCGAATTTTAGCTCTATCTGCAATGGGCACTTTTCATGCTATAAGCAGTTTTTCCTAACAAATGCAAGATATAACATGGGCTATCTCCGCAAGGAGACATCAGATCTGCAAAACTCATGGTTTTTTGGTCTTCGGGGAGGCGGGGGAACAGGAATGTGTGTTTGTTTTTCGAATTTGAGCTCTATCTGCAATGGGCACTTTTCATGCTATAAGCAGTTTTTCCTAACAAATGCAAGATATAACATGGGCTATCTCCGCAAGGAGACATCAGATCTGCAAAAGTCATGGTTTTTGGTCTTCGGGGAGGAGGGGGAACAGGAATGTGTGTTTGTTTTTGGAATTTGAGCTCTATCTCCAATGGGCACTTTTCATGCTATAAGCAGTTTTTCCTAACAAATGCAAGATATAGCATGGGCTATCTCCGCAAGGAGACATCAGATCTGCAAAAGTCATGGTTTTTTGGTCTTCGGGGAGGCGGGGGAACATGAATGTGTTTGTTTTTCGAATTTTAGCTGTATCTGCAATGGGCACTTTTCATGATATAAGCAGTTTTTCCTAACAAATGCAAGATATTACATGGGCTATCTCCGCAAGGAGACATCAGATCTGCCAAACTCATGGTTTTTGGTCTTCGGGGAGGAGGGGGAACAGGAATATGTTTTTCGAATTTGAGCTCTATCTGCAATGGGCACTTTTCATGCTATAAGCAGTTTTTCCTAACAAATGCAAGATATAGCATGGGATATCTCCGCAAGGAGACATCAGATCTGCAAAAGTCCTGGTTTTTTGGTCTTCGGGGAGGCGGGGGAACAGGAATATGTGTTGTTTTTGGAATTTGAGCTCTATCTGCAATGGGCACTTTTCATGCTATAAGCAGTTTTTCCTAACAAATGCAAGATATTACATGGGCTATCTCCGCAAGGAGACATCAGATCTGCAAAACTCATGGTTTTTTGGTCTTCGGGGAGGCGGGGGAACAGGAATATGTGTTTGTTTTTCCAATTCTAGCTCTATCTGCAATGGGCAGTTTTCACGCTATAAGCAGTTTTTCTTAACAAATGCAAGATATAAAATGGGCTATCTCCGCAAGGAGACATCAGATCTGCAAAAGCCATTGTTTTTTGGTCTTCGGGGAGGCGGGGGAACAGGAATGTGTGTTTGTTTTTGGAATTTGAGCTCTATCTGCAATGGGCACTTTTCATGCTATAAGCAGTTTTTCCTAACAAATGCAAGATATAGCATGGGATATCTCCGCAAGGAGACATGAGATCTGCAAAAGTCATGGTTTTTTGGTCTTCGGGGAGGCGGGGGAATATGAATATATGTTTGTTTTTCGAATTTGAGCTCTATCTGCAATGGGCACTTTTCATGCTATAAGCAGTTTTTCCTAACAAATGGAAGATATAGCATGGGCTATCTCCGCAAGGAGACATCAGATCTGCAAAAGTCATGGTTTTTTGGTCTTCGGGGAGGCGGGGGAACAGGAATATGTGTTTGTTTTTCGAATTTGAGCTCTATCTGCAATTGGCACTTTTCATGCTATAAGCAGTTTTTCCTAACAAATGCAAGATATAGCATGGGCTATCTGCGCAAGGAGACATCAGATCTGCAAAAGTCATGGTTTTCTGGTCTTTCGGGAGGCGGGGGAACATGGGTATGTGTTTGTTTTTTGAATTTGAGCTGTATCTGCAATGGGCACTTTTCATGCTATAAGCAGTTTTTCCTAACAAATGCAAGATATAACATGGGCTATCTCCGCAAGGAGACATCAGATCTGCCAAACTCATGGTTTTTGGTCTTCGGGGAGGAGGGGGAACAGGAATATTTGTTTGTTTTTCGAATTTGAGCTCTATCTGCAATGGGCACTTTTCATGCTATAAGCAGTTTTTCCTAACAAATGCAAGATATAACATGGGCTCTCCGCAAGGAGACATCAGATCTGCAAAACTCATGGTTTTTTGGTCTTCGGGGAGGCGGGGGAACAGGAATGTGTGTTTGTTTTTCGAATTTGAGCTCTATCTGCAATGGGCACTTTTCATGCTATAAGCAGTTTTTCCTAACAAATGCAAGAAAGAGCATGGGATATCTCCGCAAGGAGACATGAGATCTGCAAAAGTCTTGGTTTTTTGGTCTTCGGGGAGGCGGGGGAATATGAATATGTGTTTTTTTTTTCGAATTTGAGCTCTATCTGCAAATGGGCACTTTTCATGCTATAAGCAGTTTTTCCTAACAAATGCAAGATATTACATGGGCTATCTCCGCAAGGAGACATCAGATCTGCAAAACTCATGGTTTTTTGGTCTGCGGGGAGGCGGGGGAACAGGAATATGTGTTTGTTTTTCGAATTTGAGCTCTATCTGCAATGGGCACTTTTCATGCTATAAGCAGTTTTTCCTAACAAATGCAAGATATAACATGGGCTATCTCCGCAAGGAGACATCAGATCTGCAAAAGTCATGGTTTTTTGGTCTTCGGGGAGGCGGGGGAACATGAATGTGTTTGTTTTTCGAATTTTAGCTCTATCTGCAATGGGCACTTTTCATGCTATAAGCAGTTTTTCCTAACAAATGCAAGATATAACATGGGCTATCTCCGCAAGGAGACATCAGATCTGCAAAACTCATGGTTTTTTGGTCTTCGGGGAGGCGGGGGAACAGGAATGTGTGTTTGTTTTTCGAATTTGAGCTCTATCTGCAATGGGCACTTTTCATGCTATAAGCAGTTTTTCCTAACAAATGCAAGAAAGAGCATGGGATATCTCCGCAAGGAGACATGAGATCTGCAAAAGTCTTGGTTTTTTGGTCTTCGGGGAGGCGGGGGAATATGAATATGTGTTTTTTTTTCGAATTTGAGCTCTATCTGCAAATGGGCACTTTTCATGCTATAAGCAGTTTTTCCTAACAAATGCAAGATATTACATGGGCTATCTCCGCAAGGAGACATCAGATCTGCAAAACTCATGGTTTTTTGGTCTGCGGGGAGGCGGGGGAACAGGAATATGTGTTTGTTTTTCGAATTTGAGCTCTATCTGCAATGGGCACTTTTCATGCTATAAGCAGTTTTTCCTAACAAATGCAAGATATAACATGGGCTATCTCCGCAAGGAGACATCAGATCTGCAAAAGTCATGGTTTTTTGGTCTTCGGGGAGGCGGGGGAACATGAATGTGTTTGTTTTTCGAATTTTAGCTCTATCTGCAATGGGCACTTTTCATGCTATAAGCAGTTTTTCCTAACAAATGCAAGATATAACATGGGCTATCTCCGCAAGGAGACATCAGATCTGCAAAACTCATGGTTTTTTGGTCTTCGGGGAGGCGGGGGAACAGGAATGTGTGTTTGTTTTTCGAATTTGAGCTCTATCTGCAATGGGCACTTTTCATGCTATAAGCAGTTTTTCCTAACAAATGCAAGATATAACATGGGCTATCTCCGCAAGGAGACATCAGATCTGCAAAAGTCATGGTTTTTGGTCTTCGGGGAGGAGGGGGAACAGGAATGTGTGTTTGTTTTTGGAATTTGAGCTCTATCTCCAATGGGCACTTTTCATGCTATAAGCAGTTTTTCCTAACAAATGCAAGATATAGCATGGGCTATCTCCGCAAGGAGACATCAGATCTGCAAAAGTCATGGTTTTTTGGTCTTCGGGGAGGCGGGGGAACATGAATGTGTTTGTTTTTCGAATTTTAGCTGTATCTGCAATGGGCACTTTTCATGATATAAGCAGTTTTTCCTAACAAATGCAAGATATTACATGGGCTATCTCCGCAAGGAGACATCAGATCTGCCAAACTCATGGTTTTTGGTCTTCGGGGAGGAGGGGGAACAGGAATATGTTTTTCGAATTTGAGCTCTATCTGCAATGGGCACTTTTCATGCTATAAGCAGTTTTTCCTAACAAATGCAAGATATAGCATGGGATATCTCCGCAAGGAGACATCAGATCTGCAAAAGTCCTGGTTTTTTGGTCTTCGGGGAGGCGGGGGAACAGGAATATGTGTTGTTTTTGGAATTTGAGCTCTATCTGCAATGGGCACTTTTCATGCTATAAGCAGTTTTTCCTAACAAATGCAAGATATTACATGGGCTATCTCCGCAAGGAGACATCAGATCTGCAAAACTCATGGTTTTTTGGTCTTCGGGGAGGCGGGGGAACAGGAATATGTGTTTGTTTTTCCAATTCTAGCTCTATCTGCAATGGGCAGTTTTCACGCTATAAGCAGTTTTTCTTAACAAATGCAAGATATAAAATGGGCAATCTCCGCAAGAAGACATCAGATCTGCCAAACTCATGGTTTTTCGTCTTCGGGGAGGCGGGGGAACATGAATATGTGTTTGTTTTTCGAATTTGAGCTCTATCTGCAATGGGCACTTTTCATGCTATAAGCAGTTTTTCCTAACAAATGCAAGATATAGCATGGGCTATCTCCGCAAGGAGACATCAGATCTGCAAAAGTCATGGTTTTTTGGTCTTCGGGGAGGCGGGGGAACATGAATATCTGTTTGTTTTTCGAATTTGAGCTCTATCTGCAATGGGCACTTTTCATGCAATAAGCAGTTTTTCCTAACAAATGCAAGATATAACATGGGCTATCTCCGCAAGGAGACATCAGATCTGCAAAAGTCATGGTTTTCTGGTCTTTCGGGAGGCGGGGGAACATGGGTATGTGTTTGTTTTTTGAATTTGAGCTGTATCTGCAATGGGCACTTTTCATGCTATAAGCAGTTTTTCCTAACAAATGCAAGATATAACATGGGCTATCTCCGCAAGGAGACATCAGATCTGCAAAAGTCATGGTTTTCTGGTCTTTGGGGAGGCTGGGGAACATGGGTATGTGTTTGTTTTTTGAATTTGAGCTCTATCTGCAATGGGCACTTTTCATGCTATAAGCAGTTTTTCCTAACAAATGCAAGATATTACATGGGCTATCTCCGCAAGGAGACATCAGATCTGCAAAACTCATGGTTTTTTGGTCTTCGGGGAGGCGGGGGAACAGGAATATGTGTTTGTTTTTCCAATTCTAGCTCTATCTGCAATGGGCAGTTTTCACGCTATAAGCAGTTTTTCTTAACAAATGCAAGATATAAAATGGGCAATCTCCGCAAGAAGACATCAGATCTGCCAAACTCATGGTTTTTCGTCTTCGGGGAGGCGGGGGAACATGAATATGTGTTTGTTTTTCGAATTTGAGCTCTATCTGCAATGGGCACTTTTCATGCTATAAGCAGTTTTTCCTAACAAATGCAAGATATAGCATGGGCTATCTCCGCAAGGAGACATCAGATCTGCAAAAGTCATGGTTTTTTGGTCTTCGGGGAGGCGGGGGAACATGAATATCTGTTTGTTTTTCGAATTTGAGCTCTATCTGCAATGGGCACTTTTCATGCAATAAGCAGTTTTTCCTAACAAATGCAAGATATAACATGGGCTATCTCCGCAAGGAGACATCAGATCTGCAAAAGTCATGGTTTTCTGGTCTTTCGGGAGGCGGGGGAACATGGGTATGTGTTTGTTTTTTGAATTTGAGCTGTATCTGCAATGGGCACTTTTCATCCTATAAGCAGTTTTTCCTAACAAATGCAAGATATAACATGGGCTATCTCCGCAAGGAGACATCAGATCTGCAAAAGTCATGGTTTTCTGGTCTTTGGGGAGGCTGGGGAACATGGGTATGTGTTTGTTTTTTGAATTTGAGCTCTATCTGCAATGGGCACTTTTCATGCTATAAGCAGTTTTTCCTAACAAATGCAAGATATTACATGGGCTATCTCCGCAAGGAGACATCAGATCTGCAAAACTCATGGTTTTTTGGTCTTCGGGGAGGCGGGGGAACAGGAATATGTGTTTGTTTTTCCAATTCTAGCTCTATCTGCAATGGGCAGTTTTCACGCTATAAGCAGTTTTTCTTAACAAATGCAAGATATAAAATGGGCAATCTCCGCAAGAAGACATCAGATCTGCCAAACTCATGGTTTTTCGTCTTCGGGGAGGCGGGGGAACATGAATATGTGTTTGATTTTCGAATTTGAGCTCTATCTGCAATGGGCACTTTTCATGCTATAAGCAGTTTTTCCTAACAAATGCAAGATATAGCATGGGCTATCTCCGCAAGGAGACATCAGATCTGCAAAAGTCATGGTTTTTTGGTCTTCGGGGAGGCGGGGGAACATGAATATCTGTTTGTTTTTCGAATTTGAGCTCTATCTGCAATGGGCACTTTTCATGCAATAAGCAGTTTTTCCTAACAAATGCAAGATATAACATGGGCTATCTCCGCAAGGAGACATCAGATCTGCAAAAGTCATGGTTTTCTGGTCTTTCGGGAGGCGGGGGAACATGGGTATGTGTTTGTTTTTTGAATTTGAGCTGTATCTGCAATGGGCACTTTTCATGCTATAAGCAGTTTTTCCTAACAAATGCAAGATATAACATGGGCTATCTCCGCAAGGAGACATCAGATCTGCAAAAGTCATGGTTTTCTGGTCTTTGGGGAGGCGGGGGAACATGGGTATGTGTTTGTTTTTTGAATTTGAGCTGTATCTGCAATGGGCACTTTTCATGCTATAAGCAGTTTTTCCTAACAAATGCAAGATATAACATGGGCTATCTCCGCAAGGAGACATCAGATCTGCCAAACTCATGGTTTTTGGTCTTCGGGGAGGAGGGGGAACAGGAATATGTGTTTGTTTTTCGAATTTGAGCTCTATCTGCAATGGGCACTTTTCATGCTATAAGCAGTTTTTCCTAACAAATGCAAGATATAACATGGGCTATCTCCGCAAGGAGACATCAGATCTGCAAAAGTCATGGTTTTCTGGTCTTTCGGGAGGCGGGGGAACATGGGTATGTGTTTGTTTTTTGAATTTGAGCTGTATCTGCAATGGGCACTTTTCATGCTATAAGCAGTTTTTCCTAACAAATGCAAGATATAACATGGGCTATCTCCGCAAGGAGATATCAGATCTGCAAAAGTCATGGTTTTTTGGTCTTCGGGGAGGAGGGGGAACAGGAATATGTGTTTGTTTTTCGAATTTGAGCTCTATCTGCAATGGGCACTTTTCATGCAATAAGCAGTTTTTCCTAACAAATGCAAGATATAACATGGGCTATCTGCGCAAGGAGACATCAGATCTGCAAAACTCATGGTTTTCTGGTCTTCGGGGAGGCGGGGGAACATGGGTATGTGTTTGTTTTTTGAATTTGAGCTGTATCTGCAATGTGCACTTTTCATGATATAAGCAGTTTTTCCTAACAAATGCAAGATATAACATGGGCTATCTCCGCAAGGAGACATCAGATCTGCCACTCATATGTGTTTGTTTTTCGAATTTGAGCTCTATCTGCAATGGGCACTTTTCATGCTATAAGCAGTTTTTCCTAACAAATGCAAGATATTACATGGGCTATATCCGCAAGGAGACATCAGATCTGCAAAACTCATGGTTTTTTCGTCTTCGGGGAGGCGGGGGAACAGGAATATGTGTTTGTTTTTACAATTCTAGCTCTATCTGCAATGGGCAGTTTTCATGCTATAAGCAGTTTTTCTTAACAAATGCAAGATATAACATGGGCTATCTCCGCAAGGAGACATCAGATCTGCAAAAGCCATTGTTTTTTGGTCTTCGGGGAGGCGGGGGAACAGGAATGTGTGTTTGTTTTTGGAATTTGAGCTCTATCTGCAATGGGCACTTTTCATGCTATAAGCAGTTTTTCCTAACAAATGCAAGATATAGCATGGGATATCTCCGCAAGGAGACATGAGATCTGCAAAAGTCATGGTTTTTTGGTCTTCGGGGAGGCGGGGGAATATGAATATATGTTTGTTTTTCGAATTTGAGCTCTATCTGCAATGGGCACTTTTCATGCTATAAGCAGTTTTTCCTAACAAATGGAAGATATAGCATGGGCTATCTCCGCAAGGAGACATCAGATCTGCAAAAGTCATGGTTTTTTGGTTTTCGGGGAGGCGGGGGAACAGGAATATGTGTTTGTTTTTCGAATTTGAGCTCTATCTGCAATTGGCACTTTTCATGCTATAAGCAGTTTTTCCTAACAAATGCAAGATATAGCATGGGCTATCTGCGCAAGGAGACATCAGATCTGCAAAAGTCATGGTTTTCTGGTCTTTCGGGAGGCGGGGGAACATGGGTATGTGTTTGTTTTTTGAATTTGAGCTGTATCTGCAATGGGCACTTTTCATGCTATAAGCAGTTTTTCCTAACAAATGCAAGATATAACATGGGCTATCTCCGCAAGGAGACATCAGATCTGCAAAAGTCATGGTTTTCTGGTCTTTGGGGAGGCTGGGGAACATGGGTATGTGTTTGTTTTTTGAATTTGAGCTGTATCTGCAATGGGCACTTTTCATGATATAAGCAGTTTTTCCTAACAAATGCAACATACAACATGGGCTATCTCCGCAAGGAGACATCAGATCTGCAAAAGTCATGGTTTTCTGGTCTTTGGGGAGGCGGGGGAACATGGGTATGTGTTTGTTTTTTGAATTTGAGCTGTATCTGCAATGGGCACTTTTCATGCTATAAGCAGTTTTTCCTAACAAATGCAAGATATAACATGGGCTATCTCCGCAAGGAGACATCAGATCTGCCAAACTCATGGTTTTTGGTCTTCGGGGAGGAGGGGGAACAGGAATATTTGTTTGTTTTTCGAATTTGAGCTCTATCTGCAATGGGCACTTTTCATGCTATAAGCAGTTTTTCCTAACAAATGCAAGATATAACATGGGCTCTCCGCAAGGAGACATCAGATCTGCAAAACTCATGGTTTTTTGGTCTTCGGGGAGGCGGGGGAACAGGAATGTGTGTTTGTTTTTCGAATTTGAGCTCTATCTGCAATGGGCACTTTTCATGCTATAAGCAGTTTTTCCTAACAAATGCAAGAAAGAGCATGGGATATCTCCGCAAGGAGACATGAGATCTGCAAAAGTCTTGGTTTTTTGGTCTTCGGGGAGGCGGGGGAATATGAATATGTGTTTTTTTTTTCGAATTTGAGCTCTATCTGCAAATGGGCACTTTTCATGCTATAAGCAGTTTTTCCTAACAAATGCAAGATATTACATGGGCTATCTCCGCAAGGAGACATCAGATCTGCAAAACTCATGGTTTTTTGGTCTGCGGGGAGGCGGGGGAACAGGAATATGTGTTTGTTTTTCGAATTTGAGCTCTATCTGCAATGGGCACTTTTCATGCTATAAGCAGTTTTTCCTAACAAATGCAAGATATAACATGGGCTATCTCCGCAAGGAGACATCAGATCTGCAAAAGTCATGGTTTTTTGGTCTTCGGGGAGGCGGGGGAACATGAATGTGTTTGTTTTTCGAATTTTAGCTCTATCTGCAATGGGCACTTTTCATGCTATAAGCAGTTTTTCCTAACAAATGCAAGATATAACATGGGCTATCTCCGCAAGGAGACATCAGATCTGCAAAACTCATGGTTTTTTGGTCTTCGGGGAGGCGGGGGAACAGGAATGTGTGTTTGTTTTTCGAATTTGAGCTCTATCTGCAATGGGCACTTTTCATGCTATAAGCAGTTTTTCCTAACAAATGCAAGATATAACATGGGCTATCTCCGCAAGGAGACATCAGATCTGCAAAAGTCATGGTTTTTGGTCTTCGGGGAGGAGGGGGAACAGGAATGTGTGTTTGTTTTTGGAATTTGAGCTCTATCTCCAATGGGCACTTTTCATGCTATAAGCAGTTTTTCCTAACAAATGCAAGATATAGCATGGGCTATCTCCGCAAGGAGACATCAGATCTGCAAAAGTCATGGTTTTTTGGTCTTCGGGGAGGCGGGGGAACATGAATGTGTTTGTTTTTCGAATTTTAGCTGTATCTGCAATGGGCACTTTTCATGATATAAGCAGTTTTTACTAACAAATGCAAGATATTACATGGGCTATCTCCGCAAGGAGACATCAGATCTGCCAAACTCATGGTTTTTGGTCTTCGGGGAGGAGGGGGAACAGGAATATGTTTTTCGAATTTGAGCTCTCTCTGCAATGGGCACTTTTCATGCTATAAGCAGTTTTTCCTAACAAATGCAAGATATAGCATGGGATATCTCCGCAAGGAGACATCAGATCTGCAAAAGTCCTGGTTTTTTGGTCTTCGGGGAGGCGGGGGAACAGGAATATGTGTTGTTTTTGGAATTTGAGCTCTATCTGCAATGGGCACTTTTCATGCTATAAGCAGTTTTTCCTAACAAATGCAAGATATTACATGGGCTATCTCCGCAAGGAGACATCAGATCTGCAAAACTCATGGTTTTTTGGTCTTCGGGGAGGCGGGGGAACAGGAATATGTGTTTGTTTTTCCAATTCTAGCTCTATCTGCAATGGGCAGTTTTCACGCTATAAGCAGTTTTTCTTAACAAATGCAAGATATAAAATGGGCAATCTCCGCAAGAAGACATCAGATCTGCCAAACTCATGGTTTTTCGTCTTCGGGGAGGCGGGGGAACATGAATATGTGTTTGTTTTTCGAATTTGAGCTCTATCTGCAATGGGCACTTTTCATGCTATAAGCAGTTTTTCCTAACAAATGCAAGATATAGCATGGGCTATCTCCGCAAGGAGACATCAGATCTGCAAAAGTCATGGTTTTTTGGTCTTCGGGGAGGCGGGGGAACATGAATATCTGTTTGTTTTTCGAATTTGAGCTCTATCTGCAATGGGCACTTTTCATGCAATAAGCAGTTTTTCCTAACAAATGCAAGATATAACATGGGCTATCTCCGCAAGGAGACATCAGATCTGCAAAAGTCATGGTTTTCTGGTCTTTCGGGAGGCGGGGGAACATGGGTATGTGTTTGTTTTTTGAATTTGAGCTGTATCTGCAATGGGCACTTTTCATGCTATAAGCAGTTTTTCCTAACAAATGCAAGATATAACATGGGCTATTTCCGCAAGGAGACATCAGATCTGCAAAAGTCATGGTTTTCTGGTCTTTGGGGAGGCTGGGGAACATGGGTATGTGTTTGTTTTTTGAATTTGAGCTCTATCTGCAATGGGCACTTTTCATGCTATAAGCAGTTTTTCCTAACAAATGCAAGATATTACATGGGTTATCTCCGCAAGGAGACATCAGATCTGCAAAACTCATGGTTTTTTGGTCTTCGGGGAGGCGGGGGAACAGGAATATGTGTTTGTTTTTCCAATTCTAGCTCTATCTGCAATGGGCAGTTTTCACGCTATAAGCAGTTTTTCTTAACAAATGCAAGATATAAAATGGGCAATCTCCGCAAGAAGACATCAGATCTGCCAAACTCATGGTTTTTCGTCTTCGGGGAGGCGGGGGAACATGAATATGTGTTTGTTTTTCGAATTTGAGCTCTATCTGCAATGGGCACTTTTCATGCTATAAGCAGTTTTTCCTAACAAATGCAAGATATAGCATGGGCTATCTCCGCAAGGAGACATCAGATCTGCAAAAGTCATGGTTTTTTGGTCTTCGGGGAGGCGGGGGAACATGAATATCTGTTTGTTTTTCGAATTTGAGCTCTATCTGCAATGGGCACTTTTCATGCAATAAGCAGTTTTTCCTAACAAATGCAAGATATAACATGGGCTATCTCCGCAAGGAGACATCAGATCTGCAAAAGTCATGGTTTTCTGGTCTTTCGGGAGGCGGGGGAACATGGGTATGTGTTTGTTTTTTGAATTTGAGCTGTATCTGCAATGGGCACTTTTCATGCTATAAGCAGTTTTTCCTAACAAATGCAAGATATAACATGGGCTATCTCCGCAAGGAGACATCAGATCTGCAAAAGTCATGGTTTTCTGGTCTTTGGGGAGGCTGGGGAACATGGGTATGTGTTTGTTTTTTGAATTTGAGCTGTATCTGCAATGGGCACTTTTCATGATATAAGCAGTTTTTCCTAACAAATGCAACATACAACATGGGCTATCTCCGCAAGGAGACATCAGATCTGCAAAAGTCATGGTTTTCTGGTCTTTGGGGAGGCGGGGGAACATGGGTATGTGTTTGTTTTTTGAATTTGAGCTGTATCTGCAATGGGCACTTTTCATGCTATAAGCAGTTTTTCCTAACAAATGCAAGATATAACATGGGCTATCTCCGCAAGGAGACATCAGATCTGCCAAACTCATGGTTTTTGGTCTTCGGGGAGGAGGGGGAACAGGAATATGTGTTTGTTTTTCGAATTTGAGCTCTATCTGCAATGGGCACTTTTCATGCTATAAGCAGTTTTTCCTAACAAATGCAAGATATAACATGGGCTATCTCCGCAAGGAGACATCAGATCTGCAAAAGTCATGGTTTTTTGGTCTTCGGGGAGGCGGGGGAACATGAATGTGTTTGTTTTTCGAATTTGAGCTCTATCTGCAATGGGCACTTTTCATGCTATAAGCAGTTTTTCCTAACAAATGCAAGATATAGCATGGGATATCTCCGCAAGGAGACATGAGATCTGCAAAAGTCTTGGTTTTTTGGTCTTCGGGGAGGCGGGGGAACAGGAATATGTTTTTGTTTTTCGAATTTGAGCTCTATCTGCAATGGGCACTTTTCATGCTATAAGCAGTTTTTCCTAACAAATGCAAGATATAACATGGGCTATCTCCGCAAGGAGACATCAGATCTGCAAAACTCATGGTTTTTTGGTCTTCGGGGAGGCGGGGGAACAGGAATGTGTGTTTGTTTTTCGAATTTGAGCTCTATCTGCAATGGGCACTTTTCATGCTATAAGCAGTTTTTCCTAACAAATGCAAGATATAACATGGGCTATCTCCGCAAGGAGACATCAGATCTGCCAAACTCATGGTTTTTTCGTCTTCGGGGAGGCGGGGGAACAGGAATATGTGTTTGTTTTTACAATTCTAGCTCTATCTGCAATGGGCAGTTTTCATGCTATAAGCAGTTTTTCTTAACAAATGCAAGATATAACATGGGCTATCTCCGCAAGGAGACATCAGATCTGCAAAAGCCATTGTTTTTTGGTCTTCGGGGAGGCGGGGGAACAGGAATGTGTGTTTGTTTTTGGAATTTGAGCTCTATCTGCAATGGGCACTTTTCATGCTATAAGCAGTTTTTCCTAACAAATGCAAGATATAGCATGGGATATCTCCGCAAGGAGACATGAGATCTGCAAAAGTCATGGTTTTTTGGTCTTCGGGGAGGCGGGGGAATATGAATATATGTTTGTTTTTCGAATTTGAGCTCTATCTGCAATGGGCACTTTTCATGCTATAAGCAGTTTTTCCTAACAAATGGAAGATATAGCATGGGCTATCTCCGCAAGGAGACATCAGATCTGCAAAAGTCATGGTTTTTTGGTCTTCGGGGAGGCGGGGGAACAGGAATATGTGTTTGTTTTTCGAATTTGAGCTCTATCTGCAATTGGCACTTTTCATGCTATAAGCAGTTTTTCCTAACAAATGCAAGATATAGCATGGGCTATCTGCGCAAGGAGACATCAGATCTGCAAAAGTCATGGTTTTCTGGTCTTTCGGGAGGCGGGGGAACATGGGTATGTGTTTGTTTTTTGAATTTGAGCTGTATCTGCAATGGGCACTTTTCATGCTATAAGCAGTTTTTCCTAACAAATGCAAGATATAACATGGGCTATCTCCGCAAGGAGACATCAGATCTGCCAAACTCATGGTTTTTGGTCTTCGGGGAGGAGGGGGAACAGGAATATGTGTTTGTTTTTCGAATTTGAGCTCTATCTGCAATGGGCACTTTTCATGCTATAAGCAGTTTTTCCTAACAAATGCAACATACAACATGGGCTATCTCCGCAAGGAGACATCAGATCTGCAAAAGTCATGGTTTTCTGGTCTTTGGGGAGGCGGGGGAACATGGGTATGTGTTTGTTTTTTGAATTTGAGCTGTATCTGCAATGGGCACTTTTCATGCTATAAGCAGTTTTTCCTAACAAATGCAAGATATAACATGGGCTATCTCCGCAAGGAGACATCAGATCTGCCAAACTCATGGTTTTTGGTCTTCGGGGAGGAGGGGGAACAGGAATATGTGTTTGTTTTTCGAATTTGAGCTCTATCTGCAAATGGGCACTTTTCATGCTATAAGCAGTTTTTCCTAACAAATGCAAGATATAACATGGGCTATCTCCGCAAGGAGACATCAGATCTGCAAAAGTCATGGTTTTTTGGTCTTCGGGGAGGCGGGGGAACATGAATGTGTTTGTTTTTCGAATTTTAGCTCTATCTGCAATGGGCACTTTTCATGCTATAAGCAGTTTTTCCTAACAAATGCAAGATATAACATGGGCTATCTCCGCAAGGAGACATCAGATCTGCAAAACTCATGGTTTTTTGGTCTTCGGGGAGGCGGGGGAACAGGAATGTGTGTTTGTTTTTCGAATTTGAGCTCTATCTGCAATGGGCACTTTTCATGCTATAAGCAGTTTTTCCTAACAAATGCAAGATATAACATGGGCTATCTCCGCAAGGAGACATCAGATCTGCAAAAGTCATGGTTTTTGGTCTTCGGGGAGGAGGGGGAACAGGAATGTGTGTTTGTTTTTGGAATTTGAGCTCTATCTCCAATGGGCACTTTTCATGCTATAAGCAGTTTTTCCTAACAAATGCAAGATATAGCATGGGCTATCTCCGCAAGGAGACATCAGATCTGCAAAAGTCATGGTTTTTTGGTCTTCGGGGAGGCGGGGGAACATGAATGTGTTTGTTTTTCGAATTTTAGCTGTATCTGCAATGGGCACTTTTCATGATATAAGCAGTTTTTCCTAACAAATGCAAGATATTACATGGGCTATCTCCGCAAGGAGACATCAGATCTGCCAAACTCATGGTTTTTGGTCTTCGGGGAGGAGGGGGAACAGGAATATGTTTTTCGAATTTGAGCTCTATCTGCAATGGGCACTTTTCATGCTATAAGCAGTTTTTCCTAACAAATGCAAGATATAGCATGGGATATCTCCGCAAGGAGACATCAGATCTGCAAAAGTCCTGGTTTTTTGGTCTTCGGGGAGGCGGGGGAACAGGAATATGTGTTGTTTTTGGAATTTGAGCTCTATCTGCAATGGGCACTTTTCATGCTATAAGCAGTTTTTCCTAACAAATGCAAGATATTACATGGGCTATCTCCGCAAGGAGACATCAGATCTGCAAAACTCATGGTTTTTTGGTCTTCGGGGAGGCGGGGGAACAGGAATATGTGTTTGTTTTTCCAATTCTAGCTCTATCTGCAATGGGCAGTTTTCACGCTATAAGCAGTTTTTCTTAACAAATGCAAGATATAAAATGGGCAATCTCCGCAAGAAGACATCAGATCTGCCAAACTCATGGTTTTTCGTCTTCGGGGAGGCGGGGGAACATGAATATGTGTTTGTTTTTCGAATTTGAGCTCTATCTGCAATGGGCACTTTTCATGCTATAAGCAGTTTTTCCTAACAAATGCAAGATATAGCATGGGCTATCTCCGCAAGGAGACATCAGATCTGCAAAAGTCATGGTTTTTTGGTCTTCGGGGAGGCGGGGGAACATGAATATCTGTTTGTTTTTCGAATTTGAGCTCTATCTGCAATGGGCACTTTTCATGCAATAAGCAGTTTTTCCTAACAAATGCAAGATATAACATGGGCTATCTCCGCAAGGAGACATCAGATCTGCAAAAGTCATGGTTTTCTGGTCTTTCGGGAGGCGGGGGAACATGGGTATGTGTTTGTTTTTTGAATTTGAGCTGTATCTGCAATGGGCACTTTTCATGCTATAAGCAGTTTTTCCTAACAAATGCAAGATATAACATGGGCTATCTCCGCAAGGAGACATCAGATCTGCAAAAGTCATGGTTTTCTGGTCTTTGGGGAGGCTGGGGAACATGGGTATGTGTTTGTTTTTTGAATTTGAGCTCTATCTGCAATGGGCACTTTTCATGCTATAAGCAGTTTTTCCTAACAAATGCAAGATATTACATGGGCTATCTCCGCAAGGAGACATCAGATCTGCAAAACTCATGGTTTTTTGGTCTTCGGGGAGGCGGGGGAACAGGAATATGTGTTTGTTTTTCCAATTCTAGCTCTATCTGCAATGGGCAGTTTTCACGCTATAAGCAGTTTTTCTTAACAAATGCAAGATATAAAATGGGCAATCTCCGCAAGAAGACATCAGATCTGCCAAACTCATGGTTTTTCGTCTTCGGGGAGGCGGGGGAACATGAATATGTGTTTGTTTTTCGAATTTGAGCTCTATCTGCAATGGGCACTTTTCATGCTATAAGCAGTTTTTCCTAACAAATGCAAGATATAGCATGGGCTATCTCCGCAAGGAGACATCAGATCTGCAAAAGTCATGGTTTTTTGGTCTTCGGGGAGGCGGGGGAACATGAATATCTGTTTGTTTTTCGAATTTGAGCTCTATCTGCAATGGGCACTTTTCATGCAATAAGCAGTTTTTCCTAACAAATGCAAGATATAACATGGGCTATCTCCGCAAGGAGACATCAGATCTGCAAAAGTCATGGTTTTCTGGTCTTTCGGGAGGCGGGGGAACATGGGTATGTGTTTGTTTTTTGAATTTGAGCTGTATCTGCAATGGGCACTTTTCATGCTATAAGCAGTTTTTCCTAACAAATGCAAGATATAACATGGGCTATCTCCGCAAGGAGACATCAGATCTGCAAAAGTCATGGTTTTCTGGTCTTTGGGGAGGCTGGGGAACATGGGTATGTGTTTGTTTTTTGAATTTGAGCTGTATCTGCAATGGGCACTTTTCATGATATAAGCAGTTTTTCCTAACAAATGCAACATACAACATGGGCTATCTCCGCAAGGAGACATCAGATCTGCAAAAGTCATGGTTTTCTGGTCTTTGGGGAGGCGGGGGAACATGGGTATGTGTTTGTTTTTTGAATTTGAGCTGTATCTGCAATGGGCACTTTTCATGCTATAAGCAGTTTTTCCTAACAAATGCAAGATATAACATGGGCTATCTCCGCAAGGAGACATCAGATCTGCCAAACTCATGGTTTTTGGTCTTCGGGGAGGAGGGGGAACAGGAATATGTGTTTGTTTTTCGAATTTGAGCTCTATCTGCAATGGGCACTTTTCATGCTATAAGCAGTTTTTCCTAACAAATGCAAGATATAACATGGGCTATCTCCGCAAGGAGACATCAGATCTGCAAAAGTCATGGTTTTTTGGTCTTCGGGGAGGCGGGGGAACATGAATGTGTTTGTTTTTCGAATTTGAGCTCTATCTGCAATGGGCACTTTTCATGCTATAAGCAGTTTTTCCTAACAAATGCAAGATATAGCATGGGATATCTCCGCAAGGAGACATGAGATCTGCAAAAGTCTTGGTTTTTTGGTCTTCGGGGAGGCGGGGGAACAGGAATATGTTTTTGTTTTTCGAATTTGAGCTCTATCTGCAATGGGCACTTTTCATGCTATAAGCAGTTTTTCCTAACAAATGCAAGATATAACATGGGCTATCTCCGCAAGGAGACATCAGATCTGCAAAACTCATGGTTTTTTGGTCTTCGGGGAGGCGGGGGAACAGGAATGTGTGTTTGTTTTTCGAATTTGAGCTCTATCTGCAATGGGCACTTTTCATGCTATAAGCAGTTTTTCCTAACAAATGCAAGATATAACATGGGCTATCTCCGCAAGGAGACATCAGATCTGCCAAACTCATGGTTTTTTCGTCTTCGGGGAGGCGGGGGAACAGGAATATGTGTTTGTTTTTACAATTCTAGCTCTATCTGCAATGGGCAGTTTTCATGCTATAAGCAGTTTTTCTTAACAAATGCAAGATATAACATGGGCTATCTCCGCAAGGAGACATCAGATCTGCAAAAGCCATTGTTTTTTGGTCTTCGGGGAGGCGGGGGAACAGGAATGTGTGTTTGTTTTTGGAATTTGAGCTCTATCTGCAATGGGCACTTTTCATGCTATAAGCAGTTTTTCCTAACAAATGCAAGATATAGCATGGGATATCTCCGCAAGGAGACATGAGATCTGCAAAAGTCATGGTTTTTTGGTCTTCGGGGATGCGGGGGAATATGAATATATGTTTGTTTTTCGAATTTGAGCTCTATCTGCAATGGGCACTTTTCATGCTATAAGCAGTTTTTCCTAACAAATGGAAGATATAGCATGGGCTATCTCCGCAAGGAGACATCAGATCTGCAAAAGTCATGGTTTTTTGGTCTTCGGGGAGGCGGGGGAACAGGAATATGTGTTTGTTTTTCGAATTTGAGCTCTATCTGCAATGGGCACTTTTCATGCTATAAGCAGTTTTTCCTAACAAATGCAACATACAACATGGGCTATCTCCGCAAGGAGACATCAGATCTGCAAAAGTCATGGTTTTCTGGTCTTTGGGGAGGCGGGGGAACATGGGTATGTGTTTGTTTTTTGAATTTGAGCTGTATCTGCAATGGGCACTTTTCATGCTATAAGCAGTTTTTCCTAACAAATGCAAGATATAACATGGGCTATCTCCGCAAGGAGACATCAGATCTGCCAAACTCATGGTTTTTGGTCTTCGGGGAGGAGGGGGAACAGGAATATGTGTTTGTTTTTCGAATTTGAGCTCTATCTGCAAATGGGCACTTTTCATGCTATAAGCAGTTTTTCCTAACAAATGCAAGATATAACATGGGCTATCTCCGCAAGGAGACATCAGATCTGCAAAAGTCATGGTTTTTTGGTCTTCGGGGAGGCGGGGGAACATGAATGTGTTTGTTTTTCGAATTTTAGCTCTATCTGCAATGGGCACTTTTCATGCTATAAGCAGTTTTTCCTAACAAATGCAAGATATAACATGGGCTATCTCCGCAAGGAGACATCAGATCTGCAAAACTCATGGTTTTTTGGTCTTCGGGGAGGCGGGGGAACAGGAATGTGTGTTTGTTTTTCGAATTTGAGCTCTATCTGCAATGGGCACTTTTCATGCTATAAGCAGTTTTTCCTAACAAATGCAAGATATAACATGGGCTATCTCCGCAAGGAGACATCAGATCTGCAAAAGTCATGGTTTTTGGTCTTCGGGGAGGAGGGGGAACAGGAATGTGTGTTTGTTTTTGGAATTTGAGCTCTATCTCCAATGGGCACTTTTCATGCTATAAGCAGTTTTTCCTAAAAAAAGCAAGATATAGCATGGGCTATCTCCGCAAGGAGACATCAGATCTGCAAAAGTCATGGTTTTTTGGTCTTCGGGGAGGCGGGGGAACATGAATGTGTTTGTTTTTCGAATTTTAGCTCTATCTGCAATGGGCACTTTTCATGCTATAAGCAGTTTTTCCTAACAAATGCAAGATATAACATGGGCTATCTCCGCAAGGAGACATCAGATCTGCAAAACTCATGGTTTTTTGGTCTTCGGGGAGGCGGGGGAACAGGAATGTGTGTTTGTTTTTCGAATTTGAGCTCTATCTGCAATGGGCACTTTTCATGCTATAAGCAGTTTTTCCTAACAAATGCAAGATATAACATGGGCTATCTCCGCAAGGAGACATCAGATCTGCAAAAGTCATGGTTTTTGGTCTTCGGGGAGGAGGGGGAACAGGAATGTGTGTTTGTTTTTGGAATTTGAGCTCTATCTCCAATGGGCACTTTTCATGCTATAAGCAGTTTTTCCTAACAAATGCAAGATATAGCATGGGCTATCTCCGCAAGGAGACATCAGATCTGCAAAAGTCATGGTTTTTTGGTCTTCGGGGAGGCGGGGGAACATGAATGTGTTTGTTTTTCGAATTTTAGCTGTATCTGCAATGGGCACTTTTCATGATATAAGCAGTTTTTCCTAACAAATGCAAGATATTACATGGGCTATCTCCGCAAGGAGACATCAGATCTGCCAAACTCATGGTTTTTGGTCTTCGGGGAGGAGGGGGAACAGGAATATGTTTTTCGAATTTGAGCTCTATCTGCAATGGGCACTTTTCATGCTATAAGCAGTTTTTCCTAACAAATGCAAGATATAGCATGGGATATCTCCGCAAGGAGACATCAGATCTGCAAAAGTCCTGGTTTTTTGGTCTTCAGGGAGGCGGGGGAACAGGAATATGTGTTGTTTTTGGAATTTGAGCTCTATCTGCAATGGGCACTTTTCATGCTATAAGCAGTTTTTCCTAACAAATGCAAGATATTACATGGGCTATCTCCGCAAGGAGACATCAGATCTGCAAAACTCATGGTTTTTTGGTCTTCGGGGAGGCGGGGGAACAGGAATATGTGTTTGTTTTTCCAATTCTAGCTCTATCTGCAATGGGCAGTTTTCACGCTATAAGCAGTTTTTCTTAACAAATGCAAGATATAAAATGGGCAATCTCCGCAAGAAGACATCAGATCTGCCAAACTCATGGTTTTTCGTCTTCGGGGAGGCGGGGGAACATGAATATGTGTTTGTTTTTCGAATTTGAGCTCTATCTGCAATGGGCACTTTTCATGCTATAAGCAGTTTTTCCTAACAAATGCAAGATATAGCATGGGCTATCTCCGCAAGGAGACATCAGATCTGCAAAAGTCATGGTTTTTTGGTCTTCGGGGAGGCGGGGGAACATGAATATCTGTTTGTTTTTCGAATTTGAGCTCTATCTGCAATGGGCACTTTTCATGCAATAAGCAGTTTTTCCTAACAAATGCAAGATATAACATGGGCTATCTCCGCAAGGAGACATCAGATCTGCAAAAGTCATGGTTTTCTGGTCTTTCGGGAGGCGGGGGAACATGGGTATGTGTTTGTTTTTTGAATTTGAGCTGTATCTGCAATGGGCACTTTTCATGCTATAAGCAGTTTTTCCTAACAAATGCAAGATATAACATGGGCTATCTCCGCAAGGAGACATCAGATCTGCAAACGTCATGGTTTTCTGGTCTTTGGGGAGGCTGGGGAACATGGGTATGTGTTTGTTTTTTGAATTTGAGCTGTATCTGCAATGGGCACTTTTCATGATATAAGCAGTTTTTCCTAACAAATGCAACATACAACATGGGCTATCTCCGCAAGGAGACATCAGATCTGCAAAAGTCATGGTTTTCTGGTCTTTGGGGAGGCGGGGGAACATGGGTATGTGTTTGTTTTTTGAATTTGAGCTGTATCTGCAATGGGCACTTTTCATGCTATAAGCAGTTTTTCCTAACAAATGCAAGATATAACATGGGCTATCTCCGCAAGGAGACATCAGATCTGCCAAACTCATGGTTTTTGGTCTTCGGGGAGGAGGGGGAACAGGAATATGTGTTTGTTTTTCGAATTTGAGCTCTATCTGCAATGGGCACTTTTCATGCTATAAGCAGTTTTTCCTAACAAATGCAAGATATAACATGGGCTATCTCCGCAAGGAGACATCAGATCTGCAAAAGTCATGGTTTTTTGGTCTTCGGGGAGGCGGGGGAACATGAATGTGTTTGTTTTTCGAATTTGAGCTCTATCTGCAATGGGCACTTTTCATGCTATAAGCAGTTTTTCCTAACAAATGCAAGATATAGCATGGGATATCTCCGCAAGGAGACATGAGATCTGCAAAAGTCTTGGTTTTTTGGTCTTCGGGGAGGCGGGGGAACAGGAATGTGTGTTTGTTTTTCGAATTTGAGCTCTATCTGCAATGGGCACTTTTCATGCTATAAGCAGTTTTTCCTAACAAATGCAAGATATAACATGGGCTATCTCCGCAAGGAGACATCAGATCTGCCAAACTCATGGTTTTTTCGTCTTCGGGGAGGCGGGGGAACAGGAATATGTGTTTGTTTTTACAATTCTAGCTCTATCTGCAATGGGCAGTTTTCATGCTATAAGCAGTTTTTCTTAACAAATGCAAGATATAACATGGGCTATCTCCGCAAGGAGACATCAGATCTGCAAAAGCCATTGTTTTTTGGTCTTCGGGGAGGCGGGGGAACAGGAATGTGTGTTTGTTTTTGGAATTTGAGCTCTATCTGCAATGGGCACTTTTCATGCTATAAGCAGTTTTTCCTAACAAATGCAAGATATAGCATGGGATATCTCCGCAAGGAGACATGAGATCTGCAAAAGTCATGGTTTTTTGGTCTTCGGGGAGGCGGGGGAATATGAATATATGTTTGTTTTTCGAATTTGAGCTCTATCTGCAATGGGCACTTTTCATGCTATAAGCAGTTTTTCCTAACAAATGGAAGATATAGCATGGGCTATCTCCGCAAGGAGACATCAGATCTGCAAAAGTCATGGTTTTTTGGTCTTCGGGGAGGCGGGGGAACAGGAATATGTGTTTGTTTTTCGAATTTGAGCTCTATCTGCAATTGGCACTTTTCATGCTATAAGCAGTTTTTCCTAACAAATGCAAGATATAGCATGGGCTATCTGCGCAAGGAGACATCAGATCTGCAAAAGTCATGGTTTTCTGGTCTTTCGGGAGGCGGGGGAACATGGGTATGTGTTTGTTTTTTGAATTTGAGCTGTATCTGCAATGGGCACTTTTCATGCTATAAGCAGTTTTTCCTAACAAATGCAAGATATAACATGGGCTATCTCCGCAAGGAGACATCAGATCTGCCAAACTCATGGTTTTTGGTCTTCGGGGAGGAGGGGGAACAGGAATATGTGTTTGTTTTTCGAATTTGAGCTCTATCTGCAATGGGCACTTTTCATGCTATAAGCAGTTTTTCCTAACAAATGCAAGATATAACATGGGCTATCTCCGCAAGGAGACATCAGATCTGCAAAAGTCATGGTTTTTTGGTCTTCGGGGAGGCGGGGGAACATGAATGTGTTTGTTTTTCGAATTTTAGCTCTATCTGCAATGGGCACTTTTCATGCTATAAGCAGTTTTTCCTAACAAATGCAAGATATAACATGGGCTATCTCCGCAAGGAGACATCAGATCTGCAAAACTCATGGTTTTTTGGTCTTCGGGGAGGCGGGGGAACAGGAATATGTGTTTGTTTTTCCAATTCTAGCTCTATCTGCAATGGGCAGTTTTCACGCTATAAGCAGTTTTTCCTAACAAATGCAAGATATAGCATGGGCTATCTCCGCAAGGAGACATCAGATCTGCAAAAGTCATGGTTTTTTGGTCTTCGGGGAGGCGGGGGAACATGAATATCTGTTTGTTTTTCGAATTTGAGCTCTATCTGCAATGGGCACTTTTCATGCAATAAGCAGTTTTTCCTAACAAATGCAAGATATAACATGGGCTATCTCCGCAAGGAGACATCAGATCTGCAAAAGTCATGGTTTTCTGGTCTTTCGGGAGGCGGGGGAACATGGGTATGTGTTTGTTTTTTGAATTTGAGCTGTATCTGCAATGGGCACTTTTCATGCTATAAGCAGTTTTTCCTAACAAATGCAAGATATAACATGGGCTATCTCCGCAAGGAGACATCAGATCTGCAAAAGTCATGGTTTTCTGGTCTTTGGGGAGGCTGGGGAACATGGGTATGTGTTTGTTTTTTGAATTTGAGCTGTATCTGCAATGGGCACTTTTCATGATATAAGCAGTTTTTCCTAACAAATGCAACATACAACATGGGCTATCTCCGCAAGGAGACATCAGATCTGCAAAAGTCATGGTTTTCTGGTCTTTGGGGAGGCGGGGGAACATGGGTATGTGTTTGTTTTTTGAATTTGAGCTGTATCTGCAATGGGCACTTTTCATGCTATAAGCAGTTTTTCCTAACAAATGCAAGATATAACATGGGCTATCTCCGCAAGGAGACATCAGATCTGCCAAACTCATGGTTTTTGGTCTTCGGGGAGGAGGGGGAACAGGAATATGTGTTTGTTTTTCGAATTTGAGCTCTATCTGCAATGGGCACTTTTCATGCTATAAGCA